>NC_134865.1:69753290-70953290 GCF_049852395.1 Peromyscus maniculatus bairdii
GTGACGAGTGTTGCTCTGATCTTCATTATTTCTCCCCCATAAACCCACTCTACGATCCATAAATACCTTCTTCATCCACACATCTGCAGACTGTTTCTCTCTTTCTCATATTCCTTAACCCTTGAACTGGTTAATACAGCCATGCTTATTTACACTCATTCCTTTCTTTGACTTATAGGGCACTCTGTTATTCCAGCTCTTTCCCAAAAAGCTCAGACCAGAGTTAGTCAGCATGTATTAATGGACTTGAATTTGAAAAATCTAAGATTCTTTTGCCTGCTGCCACCTCTGGCCACCAGATCTGAAGACACAAGATACATGACAGTCTATTCCCATGTCATGGTCCCTCTTCTCCCACATTGGCATACCCCTCACTTGCTGGCTTCTTTAAAGTGTCACACATGTGACCTCCCCAGAGAAGATTTCCCTGATCACCAAAAACAAAACTTGGTGACCCACAAAGGCAACATCTACCCCATCATCCATCGCCAAAGGCTACTGTAGGTTAAGCACATTCCCAGCTCACCTGGATCAATGTCTCCAGCTCCTGGGGGCTCACACAGATATGATCTCTCAAGAATTCTGCCTTCTCAAAGGCGATGGTGTTCTTCTGACTGCTCTCAAAGGGCTGTTCCAATGCCCGGAAGACAAGGCCACCTGTGACGAGGTAGACCACCACAACCACAAAGATGGCAACCACTGTTTTCCACTTCATAACTGTTTGCAGGCCTCCCTGGGAGGCGCCTTCCATCCTGGCTACCACCGTGGCTCGGGAGGAAATGGAGAGGCGGGGAAGCGGATGGTGCCCGTTAGTGGCACTCTTGGGCTGGCACACCGGTGGAGCTGCTGCAGGTACGGCCACTGAGGAAGCAGGTAGAGAAGAGGAGAGAGTTTGTTTATAAATACGAAACACTAAACTCATCAGAAACAAAAAACAGATGTCTTCCTTCAGCAGCTTTTCCAAATGTAAGGATGAAAAACTGGTTCACCAACCCTGCAGTTGGGGGATTTGATCAGTTGTTAAGTACCTGGTTTTTGTTGTTTTTAATGAGTTCTTAAAAGTGAGCATCATGAGTCTTAATTCTAGAGGGAAGACTATCAGTGAGTTAGAAACATTTATATTTTCCTACAAGGATCCAAACTGGAAAGCTATGTATATTTATTTGTACCTCTTCTTCTCCCTCGGCTCCCATGTTCAAACATGTACAAATCATCATATTTGAAAAACAAGCCTGTTATTCAGGCTGAAGAGGGATCCACACCTACTCTGTCCAAGTACAGAAGCAGAGAAGAGATGGACATCCAGTGACTTTCAAAGCCCACCTTGGAGACTGGGGAGATGGCTCAGGCAAGTATGAGGACCTGAGTTTGGATTCCCAGCACCCACACAAAAAGCCAGGTACAGCCCCGGCCCACATCTGTGACCCTAGCACTTGGGGGGTGGAGACAAGCAGACACTTGGTTTGTTGGTCAACCAGTCTATCCAATTGTTGAGCTTCTAATTCAATGAGACACCCTGTCGCAAGAAAGAAAAAAAAAAAAGTAAAGAACAGTAGGAAACACCTGACATTGACCTCTGACCTTCACACACACACAGGCACACATATCCACATTCAAACAAATCCACATACAAACACGTATTCACACATACACTTCCCCTGCCAGAAAAACACACACACACACACACACACACACAAGCACAGAGAGATGGGAGAGAGCATAATTAAAAGACACTTTGTGTCTTCTCACAAAGTGAAACAAAGAAGCTGATCCCGAGCTAAGGAAGAAAGGTCAAAGGTCAGGCACAGTAGAGAGGTTTGGGACTTGACAGACAGGTGGCTGTAATTGGGGAAGGAAGCAAGAGTGATGGTTTACGTCAATTAGCCCTCTTGCCTGAAAAAAAAAAAAAGAATAGAAAAAGAATAAAATGAATCCCAAGTGCATTGCCTAATAGAAAATGCAATGACTTTGGTGTAACCACTCCTGAGCTATTAGCAAAGGAATTTTTTCCTCCGGTTGTCATCCAATAAGAAGCCACTGGAAATGAAATTTCCCCTGGTGCTCAGAACACAGAACTTGTTAAGGTCCCTGGTTCTCTATAAAGGCAATTTCATTACCTTAGAACTAAATACATTAAGCTGGAAGTTTTTTCTGCCAGAGCAGGAGGTTGGAGGTAGTGCTATGAACTACAGAGATCTGTCTGGTGCGGCAATGAGCAGCCACAACACTTAGATATGTTCTTGCTTTGATTTTCCTGATTCTTGTTATGGCCTCTGCTTGGGTAACACCCTGGCTGTTGTGTAAATAAGGTGTTAGTGCATACATATGGCAAATAATCCTGCCCCAGGGGGACTAAGCTGCTCCATCTCTATACTGGGGCTGTCAAAGTAATTCTGTCATGTCACTCATCCTTGAAAATAGGCCCCACCTTGCCCAGACCTGTCTAGAGGGGTGGTTGCTTAGAAAACTCTATGTCTATAAATATCTGCTGTCCTAGGCCCTAGAAATCAGTTTTTCTCTTTGAGACTAGGCTGACCATCCTTTTGCTAGATATTACTCTGTTCAACCGTTATTTGATATTAAATTCTTCTTGGACTTAACATGAATAGAAAATTCTCCATAGTCTCCAAACTGTCTTTAAGTTAGAACCATCCAGTTAGGCATTATGTTCTTTGACCCTCCTCTAAAGACATTGAACTCAGGTTCCCACTTGCTCTTGTAGACCCCAATGAGAGTCTTCTTTGTCTAGGACAGTTTTCTTCAGCACTGCCTGAATTTCTCATCCATCCTGCCTCTCCATTCATGGCTACAGCCTCATGCAGGCCATTGGGGCATGTCTTGTCTAGACCAACCTCGTAGCCTCTGAAGTCACTTCCCTATTTCCACTTCTACCCAACTCGGGCCCCTTAATCTTGAGTTAAACCTTACTTCTTGAAGTGCCTCTTCGCATCTACCCCAAGGTTGGCAGAAAAAAAACAGCCCCCAAAGAAACCCACATCTTAACTGCAACATGAAAACATTACCTTACATAGCAAGATGTGATTAAAAGATCCTGAAGTTGGGAGATTATCCTAGATGGTAGGTGTCGTCACAAGACCACATGACAGAAATACAGGGGGAGAATAACGGCAAAAGCAGAGGTTGGAGTCATGAAGCTGTGAGCCAAGAGATGGGACCCCACTAGAAAATGCTTCTCCTCTACAGCCTCCAAAAGAAACCAACTAATTATAAATTGCTGTTTGAGGGCACTATGCTTGCAAGCATTCACTAGCCGTCCCAAGAAATAAACATACTTCTGTTAGCTTTGTCTCCCTGGCCCAGCACCCACTGCCCCAGACTACTAACACCTCCCAGATCCCTCATTAGATTAAAAGATCTACAGAGTCAGGCTCCATATCCACCCCCTCACTTCTCTGTCCCCAGGGACCAGTACAGTGTCTGGCACACAGTAGGCAGCCAACCAATGATGACTGGATAAGGCGATCAAGATGGCCCGAAGGAGAGTTGGCAGGCACAGTGCGATCACATACACGATGCAGACAAGCGCTGTCAGACTAAAAATAATGAGGATGCAACGGTACGGAAAAGCAAGCTCTCGGACACAGCACCACCACACAGCAGCCCAGAACCTGCAAACTCATATCCACATGGTTCTCAGCCCAAAGCTGCCTCCTTAGTGAAATCCATCTGGACTCTTCCGTGCAGACTCACAAGCCTGTCTCCACAGCCTCTCTTTCCACAAACCTGCAAGCTCTTGGAGTCAGAGATCATCACTCTTCTTCTTTATTTAGACAGCTGTGGGCTCACTATGTAGCCCAGGCTAGACTGACTCTCGAAATTCTCCTATCTCTATCTCCCAAGTGCTGGGTGTGTGCCATGACTCAGCAGAAAGTCCATCTTCAGTTCTTGGTATAGCACCAAAGAAAGGATGCTTTTTTTTCTTATTGCTGTCATTGTTAGTAATGATTATTTTAAACTACATGCAATCACAACCTCAGAATTACCGCCACAAATAAGCATTAACATGAATTACCTCAACAATAAGCATTTGCTTAACAGTGAACAGACCCCAGAGATTAGGCAAGGCGCCTCCTGCCTCCTTAGACAGCTGATGGGGTTCCCCACTTCCAGAGCTCAGAAAGTTGCTATGAGGCAATATATTGTCCTGTCTCTCCCAGGCTGAATCCTGAGACATCAGGCCATATATTGGATCTTCTAATTTGTGTTGTGCCCTTGGTTTCTGTTCATTTGTAGATAGATATTATCCAGGTTCTAAGTCTTAAATTTCAAACAAGGCTGACTAAGGGAGGCCAATCCTTGGCCACCATAACCACTTCCCACCCAGGGCAACTGAACCATCTGACATTTCCAACCCTAACCACCATACGTTTCACCTCTTCTTAGTGCCCCCCTCCCATAGCCCTTTTACTGATGTCCCAAAAAGCTCCGAAGCAGCCAAAAGCAGTCATTGCACCATACTCCAAAGAACTGGATCCAAACTCCTTGAGGAGGGAGTATGCTATGATTAAAACAAATGTGTAAATTAAATATTAAAATGTTAAACTTAAGGGTAAATAAATAATCTTGCAGCTAGACATGAGATAGACAAGCTAACCAGACAAGAAAAAGACAGGACTAAGAGAAAAATAAAAGCTTACAGTTAACTGGCTTTTGTTTGCATTTGGCCCCAAATGTATTAAATCAATCTACTTCGTATATTACAAAATAAAGTTCAAAAAGCCCTACAACATAAACATAAACAGTTTAGAGGCCAAATATAATGCACAGATGCAGGTGAATTGCCATGTGCTGTCTAAGCCCGTTGAAAACGTCAGGAACCTGTGGCTACACAGGTCACAGGCCCTACGGGAGAACCTCCACTATTACTCTACTAAGGAGACGTTGTATTAAACTGACTATTAAAGACTAATTGTTATAGAGCAGTGTGTCTCTCAACCCTCAACAGAGAAGCCTCTTTTTGCAGTAGATGCCATCAACACAGGGGCCCACAGCTTGTCGAGGTGAGAGAATAAAAGAGTGCAGAATGCTCAGCCCTACATGGAACGACTGTATCACACCCCCTCTTCCCACGGCTCAGGGATCACTGTGGAAGAAGAGGCACACACACAAAAATGTATGGGCAGCACAAACAGACCTCGACAGACTTTAAAAGAAAAAGGGCATAAGAGTTGGGTGGGTAGGGAAGAGGAGTAGGCCTTGGAGGAATTGGGAGAGAGGAGTGAATATGATCAAAATTCATTATATATTAAATTTTCATGAAACTAGGGAGAAGTCTCTGGAAGCAAGGAGGTGCTCCCTTTTATTCCCCCCCCCACACACACACACACAAAAGCTCCCTGTCCCAGGGAAGGCTGCCCTCTTAACTCTACCAAAGAGGAAAGAAAGCAGCAAGCATCTAAAGGCATTAACATTACTGTGTCTGTGAGGACAGCCATTGGGTGAACTATGAGGTTGCTGTTGTTCATCTTCTAGGATAAACATGCTGGCAGTGGGAACAGGAGGCGAGAAGCTCATCCATGGAGAGACCGCAGAGGATGCTCTACCCAGAGCTCTGTCCTTCAGGACTCTAGCTGATGGCCTTAGCTTCCCCAGTGGTTTCTGCTGATTTCAGGTGCCCTGGTGATGTCTGTTGGCTACTATGTGTTCCTTACCTCAGAAGTCTCAACAAGGGGAGCACACTGTCCTGTACAGGACTCTCGCTGGGAAACCCTAGCTGGCTGCCTTACAGGGGCTTCCCCAGTCAATTTCATCTGAATGTTTGTAGCCCTGGCCCCAAGTTGATGATGTTACCTTTTGTTTGTTTTCTGAATCAGGCTGTGCTAGTCATCTCTCCTAGAGGGGTGAATACCTGATTTGATGATACTTTGCTATCTAATCTCTGTTTCTCTTTATCTGCTACTTGCTATTGATTCTTCTACATTTACTTGCTGTATACTTATGAACTCAACCAAAGCTATTGTGGGTAGATCTTTTTTTCCAGTCAGTACAGAAGGGATGGTTCTAGAAAATCCCAGCACTCCCAATGCTAGTTGGAACTGGGCTTGAGAAACGTCCTCTAGGCTTTAGGCCAGCTCTTTGTACCAGCTTGCTTAAGGACTGTCCCCAGGAACAGAGTCTGAAGCAAATCCAAAAAATGCCTCAGTTTGCAAAGCACTGGAGCCAGCAAACAATTTTATCCCCAAACCATCAACTGGGTGACCTTGAAACTGTCACTTTGGTTCTCGGTTTGCTTATCTGTGAAATGTAAATAATAACTCCACTTCTTTTTAACCTCCTAGGGCTCTCAGGAACGGCAAATGAGCTGTCCTGGTTTGCTGAGTGGAGTATATTTGCAGATGTCAGGAGTCCTGGCGGGGACTTCAGAACGTTACAAAACCTTTTGTGCATTTGACTAAAAATGGAGTTGGCTGCTTTAGCAAATATGACTGCACATTTCAGCAGCTAGAAATGGATCTGGAGTCTGCTTCCCCTTGAGGTTGAATACATTTTCAGAGGGTATTTTCATTCTTCTGTTTATTCTCAAAAACTATAGCTGCTCTCACTCTAGCAGAAAGCTGCCTAGTGACCTGAGATGAGTCATAATGGTCTCTGTCTTCGTTTACAAAGAAACAAATCTGGATAGGGCAGTGGTAGCTGATGGTGGTGGTAGTGGTTGTAGTAGTGATGGTGTTGTTGTTGTTGTTGTTGGTGGTGGTGGTGGTGGTGGTGGTGGTAGTGGTGGGTGGTGAGTGGTGGGTGGTGGTGGTGGTAGTGGTGGATGGTGGTGGAGGTGGGTGGTGGTGGGTGGTGGGTGGTGGTGGAGGTGGTAGTGGGTGGTGGTGGGTGGTGAGTGGTGGTGGCGCTGGTGGTGGTGCTGGTGGTGGGGTGAGCACCTCAATCAATGCCTATCATTCTAATAAACACTCTTGTCACCGTTGCATTGATCCTCAGTCTGGCATTTATCACACTATGTGTATCCAGATTCTCCTGGAAGCAGATGCCAAAGGGGAGATAAATGTGCTCATATTTTTATTAAGGGGAATACGTGAAAAGAAATGATGGAGTGTCAGATTGGCTTCAGCAGCCATCAGACATTACATTAGTCTGCCCTTGAATAAAGACAAGAGGGGAGAGGAATGTTTGCTAGCACTCTGGACCACCTGCAGGCTAAGAAAGGTTTGGAAAAATCTGTCCAAAAGTTCTTGAGCCAAAGTCAGCCCTCCTGGAAGTTCTGGGTCTCCCATGAGCAATCCCACCATGGCATCCTTGCAAGTTCAATTCTGGCTGAGAAGAGCACGTGAGAAGCACACCTTCCATACAGCTCGGGCAATGGATTTCACAGAAGCTCCCAACAGCTCTTGGTCAGTTACACATCCTCCAACTGGAGGCCTGCAAGTGCATGCTCACAGCCATGACAGCTCCACTGCAAAGACACAGGCAACAAGACCCAGACAGGCTGGATGGCTAAGCCACGGTCAAGTGGCCGTATCGCAGAGTCAGGACCAAAACTTGAATAACCTGACTTGGAAGTCACTTCTGCAGTAGAGCACAGGAAAGGAACAATTAGGAAACAAGGCTTTTCTGTTCAGAACTCAGAAAGGAATTTGTTTCAGCCAGGCATGAAAATGTTTTCTGGTCTGCGGGGTGTCGGGGGGGAGGGGGGGGCTCGTTCTACTCTCTAGTAGTGATGGAGCTCTTCCTCATAGAGTGCATCAGTAATGGGTAATATATCATAAAGCAATGGCCTATCATACGTCACAGCTCCCACAGGAAAGCGCATAGCAGTAAAAGAGCCGCAGAGAGCTGATGAGACAGGAAACGTTGGGTGAAGGGCGGATGTGGTCAAAATATATGCATACATGTATGAAATTCTGAAAAAATATTTTTTAAAAAAGAAATAAAATGTTGGGAGACAATTTCCCTTTCATTCATTTTCAAACATTTTCTTGTGAATATTCAGAACGTTTCACCATTACCTGTGTAGGGATAAAAAACAGGAGCACATGGGGAGGCCAGATTTTTGGTGGTTGAGTAACTTCTTAGTAATCATATATTATTTGGTTTTCCCAGGTCCTGTAGACTTTGCTGTATTGTTCATCCTTAAACTCAATCAACAAACATTTGAGCTTGCCGTGTACCATGCTTGGTACTGGGGGTATGTAAATGAATAAGACACATCCCTTGCCTTCAGAGCTTGCAGCAGAATTGGCACACACCTAGGCATATCTGAATCTAGCCTACCTTCACAAGGCCTTTTATGGAGGGCAGTGACTCTTACCTATTCTCCCTTCACAGGTAAGGAAACTAAGGCCCAGAGAGATGAGCTCCAGTAATCTTTTTGGTAAGCAGGGGCAGGCTTGACTCTGTCTTCAGACACCTAACCTTGAGTATCTCCATTCTGTCCCACTGCTGGAAGCTAACAGCATCCAAAGGACTAGAGATCTCTTGAACACCTAAAATGCAGCCACCTCAGGGCTTCCATCGTCCCCCAGCAATGTGAGTCTGCCTGGTAACCCAGGTAGAGTACAACAATGATGGCAGGTTCACTGGCTGGAGGTGGCAATCCACTCCCTCTCACCTTTCTACCTTACCTCCCACCTACCCCCAAGCCCTGAAATCCTTCCCAAGATACCTGCACATCAGCCCCAGTGCATCCCACAAGCCCCAGCCTAAAGCTCACCCAGACTCCCTAAAGGGCTTCCCCGGGCCCAAGTGGAATTCACTTTCTGTATAGGGGATGGGGTGTTAAGATGAGGACAGGATTGGTGAACGGCCAACAAATCCACCTCCTGTAGCTATCCACCCATACCTGCCTGTAGCTATTAAGGCAGCCAATAGCCAGCCATGAGAAGGGAGCATGCCCTCCTAGGATTCCAGATGCCCCAGCAGCCGAACGTGGCTTGTCCTGTTTCCATGTGACTCCTGTATGTGAAGGTGCCTTAGCGTAAAGCTAATCGAGCTATTCCCTTTGAGAAAGGCAATGCAGTCCAGTCTATATACGCGAAGCAAGCCCCCTAAGTGACGCCGGAAGGGCGGCTGTACCTTTGAGCTCAACGTTACTCTCTCTACCCCACCCTCCCCAACGCTTCAGCAGCTTGTTACAGCTCCATTCACAGTCGCTAAGCTACGGAAGCAACCTAGCAGTCCATCATCAGAGGACTGGGTAAGGAAAACATGGGTTATATACACGTGGAGTTGTTTCCAGCCACAAAGAACGAAATTACATCACTCCAGGAAAATGGGCACATCTGGAGATAATTATATTAAGCTCATTAAGTCAGCCTCTGAAAGGCAAATACTACATGTTTTCTCTCTCATTTGAGGACCCTAGATTTTACAGAGGCATATATAAAATCACGTACATACCGATGACAGGCAGGTAGAGGTGAGACTCTCTAGGGGAACACGGGGGACTCACGGGTGGGGGGGGAGCAGCGGGATATGACCAAGTACCCAAAGTATGTTATACACATGTATGAAAATAGCCATACGTAATTCAGCATAACAGAATAATGACATTTTCAAAGATTTTAAACTCCAGCATTCCCCCTCTCCTGAGTGAGGATCTGTAAGCAGTTAATGGTTGCTGGGGGAGGGGAAGGTAGCCCTTTTAGTGCGGTGGCCACTGGTAAGTTGTCTGTGTCCCTGTAAATAACCCTTCTGCCCATGCCATGATGAAATTCATTGAGTCACAGCGAAAAAAAGGGGGGGTTGGGTAATTGACATGGTCAAAATATATGTGTATGAAAATGTCATGCCGGGCAGCGGTGGCACACTCCTTTAATCCCAGCACTCTGGAGGCAGAGCCAGGTGGGTCTCTGTGAGTTCGAGGCCAGCCTGGTCTACAGAGCGAGATCCAGGACAGGCACCAAAACTGCACAGAGAAACCCTGTCTCAAAAAGAAGAAGAAGAAGAAGAAGAAGAAGAAGAAGAAGAAGAAGAAGAAGAAGAAGAAGAAGAAGAAGAAGAAGAAGAAGAAGAAAAGTACATTATTATGTATAATTAATGTATGATAATAAAAACCTTAAAAAATAAATTCAAGACAGTACAGACCAAGGTCTAAGAGCCTAAAGAGCCAACAGAAAGAGAAAGAGGTGACTAAGCAGGCTGGCCCCCTGCCTCATACCTGCCCTCTCTTAGAGCCTCAGCAAGATTCCCATTTTCTCTCACCTGAATCACGGCCACAGTTCCCAGTGTCCTGTCCTTTAGTTCCATCCTGCACATCACAGCCACTCCAGGGAAGCTGATCCGCTGCAGGTGGCCCAGGTCCAGGGTAAAGAGCAGCCTCCCTGTGGCTTGCTCCAAGACTCCCATCCAGGACTTGGCACTCACCTATCTCCCTGTCCCACCCACTTCCACACCCCTACAAACAACCTTTGCTCCAACCAAACCCAAGCCTGCCCACACTAAGCCACCTGGTTCTACCGCTGTCCTGAAGAAACAGGGTCTTGTTCCTCCATTCCCTTCTTCTTACTCCGTTTTTTGACAAACTTCAGCAACTCACGTGTGTCACCACCACCGAGAAGTCCTCCTTGATCAGCCACAGCCCGGAATGATCACACACCCTACCTCTCTGCCTTCATGTAGGACTTAGGAGTGCTTATAAATAGGAGGCTCTTGAGTAGAATTTGTTCCACTCCTGTATGTACCCATTCATCCTTACTAGCACTTACCATGTTGAGTTCGTATACCTGCTCCAAAGAAAAGCTGATGTTGGTAAGTCAGTGTGTGGAAGCAGTCCTGGATCTGTTGTGTGTTTTCAGAGTCAGACATCCAGACTGAAGTGTTAAAGCTCTCAGAAGACAAAACAACCCGAGCACCAGGGAGTGCACAATTTCTAGAAAGGGCGAAGAAGGAGACCCGACCCTGTGTTCCAAACACTCCGTTCTGGGCTGTCTTGTTCTTTTAATGGAGGGCTAGAAAGTTGTTTTTTTGTTTTGTTTTGTTTTGTTTTCCATCTATCTAGGGTAACTTTTAGGTCAAAAAGAAACCTATGTAGTGTCACCAATCACGCTCAGTGAGTCATCTCTTGTCCTAAACAGACAAAATTCCCCTCTAGTCTGCCTCCCTTCTGTAGCTAGAGTTTTCCTGCCTTGCCCACAGTCAGGACAAATCTCTGTCACCCGCCAGTCCCACAGCCGCTCAGACCCAACCAAGTAAACACAGAGACTTATATTGCTTACAAACTGTATGGCCGTGGCAGGCTTCTTGTTAACTGTTCTTATATCTTAAAGTAACGCATTTCTACAAATCTATACCTTGCCACGTGGCTCGTGGCTTACCAGCATCTTCACATGCTGCTTGTCCTGGCAGTGTCTGGCAGTGTCTCCTTCTGCCTTCCTGTTCTTTTATTTCTCCTCTGTTAGTCCCGCCTATACTTCCTGCCTAGCCACGACCAATCAGGTTTTATTTATTGACCAATCAGAGCAACTTGACATACAGACCATCCCCCAGTACAGCCAAGTGCAGACCATCTCAGACACCTACACTCAGGCCCATGGTCCTAATCATCCTCTATGCAAACCTGCTGGGTAACGCCACAAGGAACCGAAGAAGGGCTCCCACAGGACATACATTAACATCCCACAGCACCCTTCTGACTAAGAAACATGGCTTTGAAGACACCCACGACTGCAGGGCTTTTCTTGCCATGCTCCATTACTGCGTACCCCAAGCAGGAAGAGTTTGGGAACGGGCTCGTTTGAGGCTTAATGGACCAGCAACTCCATTTGGGGCACTAGTAAGCCCATGGTTTTTCCTGATCATCCCAAGATCCTCTGCATCTACAAAGTAAGGCCATAGCACAAAGCAATGGCAACAATAGGATGAGAAGGAGCCCAGAGAATAAGGCTCTGAGGACTGGGAAATGGTCATCCAGTCTACTCCCCGCCATGACTTTACAATCCAGTATAGATCCATAGTTCATAAAATGCATTAGGGAATGCAGAAAGCAAGTACCCTGGGGAAAGAGGCCTTAGTCTCCCCATTTTCTTCTTCTCCTGACTCTGCTCCAAGCACAGGAGAGTAGGGAAACAGAATGCTCTTCAGAAGGGAAGACAATGTTGCTCCGTGTTTCGTGATAAGCAAGTACTCAATGAGCATGAGCTTTCTACGTCATCCAGAGTGCAGAGGACTGTGGGATCCATGCCAATAAATGCAGCAAGTGTACCATGGCTGTGCTGGGCAGAGGTGTGAGGGTGCAGAGGCCGGAAAAGGCTCCAGAGAAAGGGTGTCCACTGATGTGGAAAGAGGGTCAGGAGTCTGCCATAGAGGAAGGGGAGGCAGAAAGGAAGGAAAACCAGCCACAGGAGCCACAAACTTGCTGGGCTGTGAGTCAGCCAGGGGTGCTTCAAACTGAACCAGGTGAGTAGGTTGGGATCCAGGGTTTAAGGGCAAAGCTGGAGACAGCAGGAGGCATAGAGGGTCTAAGTCTTCTTAGTGAGCATGGGAAGTAATCAAGACCAGCGCAAGAGGAGCCACAGACTCCTGTGTGGGGTGGGCAAGCTGAGCCTTGCAACAGTGTGAAAGAGCCTGTGAAGTGAGAAACCACCAGGAGAGAGTGTGGGTAGATGTCACGGGCCGGGGCTGGAGAGATGGCTCAGCTAGTAGAAGCACTTGCTGCACAGACATGAGGACCAGAGTTCAGGTCCCAGCACCGGCATGAAACCTGGGTGTGGTCCCTTGTGTGTCTGCAGCAGCAGAACTGAAGGCAGCAGAGACAGGAGGATGCCGGGGCTTGCTAGCTGCCAGCATGGACAAAAAAAAAAAAAAAAAAACCCACAAGCTCCTGATTGGGCAGGAGATCCTTTCTCAAAATAACAAGGCATAGAATGATGGGGGGGGGGGGAGCTTCTGATCTCTGTGCCAAGCATGCACACCTCTTCACGTGTCTACATACATCACACAGGCACCAAGAAAGGGCAAGTTTAGTGGCTTCCATTTCGCACTTTACTTGGGCGACCCCCAAAGAAGACAAGGAGGAGAGGAGAGCAACAGGAGGCGTGAAGTAAGCAAACCCCACAGGCCGATGGAAAGCCAGACGTGTTGGAGGGGGAGGGGCCCCAGGAGCACAGTTTTCCACAAGGCAGAAAACGCAGGAGGCTTGTGGTCTGCTGTCCCACAGCACAACCAAAGGAGCTGTCCCAAAGACACCAAGCACAAGGAACTGGAACTCAGGGGGAAATCCATCTGGACCCCTGGGTACGGGTGTGATGAGTATCTAAGTGGTACTGAAGCCGCAGGACTGAATGAAAGAGTCCGGGGGGAGTTGGAAAGCGAGAAGAGAGTAAAAAGATGAGCTCAGGGGAGCAGCATTTAAGGGACAATGAATGAGCATAATGCACAAAGGAGGCTGAGAAAAAACAGAGAGGAAGGGAGGAGTGGGGGGGCGGGGCAACCTAGATGCAGCTTCTCAGACAGAGTGATGATGGATCTTCAGCCTGTGGTGCATCCAGCATCATTCATGGGGCCTGGCCCACGAGTGTGGATATGTGCCAGATGAATTTTTGCTGTCCTAGAGAATCATTTGTCTGTTCTCACCATGTCCCCTTCCTGATTACCAGAAACCCCTCTTCAATAGAATACCTCTTCTAGAACTCGTGGGTTTGCTAGAACCCTTGAAAACTGACGAGATGAATTTGCTGTCCTCCAATAAAGTAAACCCTCCCCCACCCACCCAGGCACAAAGAGCCTAGGACCAGAGTGACTCCTGGATTTGCTGGGCTGGGGGCCCAGGTAACCCATTGTGTTCTCATTCCTCCTGACCCCCAAGGTCAAGACTGTAGAGGGGAACAACCACCACAGGGGTTCTCTTGGTCTAGTCTAAAATGCTTCTGTAATATATTTTCATTCATGCCCCATGTTTTTCCCTCCGCAATCTAAATTACCTAGAACATTTTCACAGGGAACATTCATTCCCTATCCTTTAGGATTAAAAATAATATATGCAATTGCATCTCTCAAAATACTTTCTTTCCCCTGGGATCAAGTGTTTGAAATCCTATTTTGAATGCCATTGGCAGGGCCTTTCCTTTAATTTAGAGGTTTGCCTCTCCCCGGAGTCTTGTCAAAAGCTGTTACCTCTCTTCACTGGGTCCCTTCCTATCTAGGCTCCAAGCAACAGCCAGTAAATCCTGTTAAAATCCCTACCTTGCTCTTGTTCAAAACCCCACAGCACTTTCAAAGGCTTCCAGTGCCCACGTGGACAGGGCTCCTCTCGTTCCTCCAGCCTTCTTTCCCCTCCACACACTGTCCTCTCACTCTGCCAAGTCTTCTTCAGACATACTCAAGTGGATCTTAAATAGCTGTTCTGATCTCACCAACTTTCCTTACAGATCCATAGTGGGAAACAAAGCCAAAAAGATGTCATTCAACCTATTTGGAAGAAAAACCCTACAACTTCCCCCTTGAACTGTGAGCCAGGATAAACCCTTAACTTAAGCAGGTTCTGTCGGGGATACTGTTGCAGCTTTGAGGAAAGTAACTCATGTATCCAGGCACACCTGGAGTGCTCCTCTCACGCTCACTTTCTTTCTTTTTGCTCTTTTATTTTCACACAATTACTTTTTTTCTGCTCTACCTCTACGGGTGGGATGCCGAATACTTCTGGAGCAACGGGACCCCCCTTGGGGATTGCTGTCACTTGCCATCCACAGCATCCTTCATCAACTGGTCCTGTCCTGTTTCCCTGATGTCATGATAAATGTTATGGAGACACTAAGGTTAGCCTCACTATAAGTAGGCATGATATGGACATGGATACTCTACAAGATACATAGTTACAAAAGGATTTTCTGCAGAAACTGTTAAATAGTACACTCTGTGTACACCTAAACTGGACTTGGCTTCTATCTATGTATTTTAAAGAATAAACTATTTATGTCAAATGAGGGGTGCCTTCCCCATTGCCCTTTTTCCGGGGCACTGAAATGGAGGCTCAGTGCCCCCCACCCCCACAATTCTGCTTTGCAAGCAGTCCCAGCTAACCCCATTTGCCAGCCTGGCTTCTCAGTGTTCCTGGCTCGTTGCTGCCACTTGAAACCACCTTCAGACAAACTTCAGTAGGAAAAAAAAAATGTTTAGACACGTCTTCCTTCACTGTGCCTACTAAGCTACAAAAATAAACAAGATCCACCAAAGGGAGAAGACAGTTTGTACGAAACATCCTACAAGACAGCTTTGCATTTTAGCATCACCCTCTGGGTAATCTCCCCTATAAAAAGGTTCCTCTAAATGCACATCCGTGCTGCTGACATCAGCACCATCTCTGTGACTTACTGCTAATGCAGCTATCAGAGGCGAGGAGTGGGTGTGGGTTGCAGGAAGAGAACGACTAGAAAGGAAAGGATGCCCACAGTGTTACTCATGAGGCTGCGGAGACAGTGACGTCGGAGGCGTACAAATCCATTCATCTTAAGAGTTTTGAGATAGTAATTGCTATGATTAGGGAAGTCTTCAAGGAATCGAGAGACTAACTAAAAACTTGAGGAACTAGATTCCCTGTAGTAAGACAGCTCTGTAGATTCCAGTAAGAGCTGGGTCTGGAGGATAGGCTGCCTTCTGCTGAAGGCAAGAGTCAGCATTGCCTGGGAAATCTTGGGGCTGAACCAGCCTCCTAGGGAATTTTCCACAGCAGCTGCTGAACACCTCACCCCATCCCCAAAATATCCTCTCTTGCTAGCAATTCCTTCTGCCAGAGGGTAAACTCCTTAGGAGGCCTCTTAACAGCAGGGCTCTTTCATGTTTTTCTGGGTCTTTTGTAACCCCAATCTCAAGGCACAGAGTATAAATACCTTGGTTAAAGTCCAAAAAAGGAATTCAACAAAAGTTCACTAAGTGTCAGTTGTGACTGAGGCACCAGGTGCACAAAGATGAACAGCAGAGAGCCTGCTGCACAGGAGCTGAGCAACTGAGGCAGAATTACTTGGCTGTAGGGAATGGAGGGTGGTACCTTCACCTCCACCTCTACGTAATGCAGAAAAGGCTCAGCACTCATTCATTCTAGGGCTCAGAGGTTACCCACACCCTCGAGTGGCTCCTATAGAAAGCTGCCAAACTTCATGTAGCTCCTTATGCTCTTCAAGGGTAGCAGATCCAAAGGCAAGGGTGGACAGACGTTTGCTCCAGTGACATTTTCAAGAGCCAAATCCTTCCTCACCGTAGATCCTCAGACTCAAGACTGTTAACCGGGCAATATCTCCATGACCAGTTAGATGCAACTACTGGTTAGCAGCCACTCTGAGCATATTTACCTCCAGGGAATCATAAAGTTTGTTACTTGAAAATCTAAATCAGATTGTATATTTAATAGTAGCACATATTGGGGTTAAGTAATTGATGTAGAATAAAAGAACTCCTGTCAGCTTAAGTGAATGTGCACTGCTGGTATGTGATCCTTCAGTGTAACACAACCAGGGGAAACCACAAGAAGAAAAGGGCCATTTTCATAGAAAGTAAAAATCTAACCTTCAGGTTATCAGGTTTTGCAGAAAAATCCTAGCTCGTGTTTAATTCATCAGACATTTTTAATTTACCTCGTGCTTCCTTTCCTTGAAATTGCCTCTGAAGAGGTCATCTGAAATAGTCTTGTGGTTATACCTCCTCCACCTCATAGAGAAGAGGAGAAAAGAAAGGCAAAGAGATTGCCAGACCCAATTAAAAGAGCCAATGACTCAGCCTGGCTCTTGTGGAATTTGTGGGCATTTCTGAGAGTTCTTTGCCGCTTAAAGATTTTTAACGGCCCCTCAGAGGCCAGTTGCTCTTACATCACTGTACTGAGAGGTGGTCCACTCAACAGACATCTGCATCATGGACACGAAGTGTTTGATCCCACAAGCATGTGCCAAATACCCCACCACTAACTCACCAGGGACTTACCTATGAAGTCCAGTCCTCAACTTCTCTATGTTATACCTCAAGTACAGGGTAGCCATCTCCATTCCATAAACCTATTTTCTGAATTCAGGCTAATCTCAAACTACTAATTAACGAAGGATGACCTTGAACATTGATCCTCTTGTCCCTGCGTCCTGAGTTCTGGGATTGCAGGCATGGGCTGCTACCCTCAGCTGGTTGATGTGGTAGTGAAGATCCAATTCCAGGTTTCATGGGTGCTAGCCAAATACTCTACCAGCTGAGGTACATCCTCGGATCACAATGCAATGTCTATCAAACCAGCATTTGATAAGAACTATGTGCTCAGCACCCTGTGAGATGTTCTAAGAGAATCCAGTAAATGCATTAATTATCACTAGAACTGGTGGGTAAAAAAAAAAAATCACCATTTTAACCATTGAAAAGTGAACATTCAAGGTGAGCTTCTTCCATATTCAGCACGAAAATGACAGGACAACCAGTTAAATTTGTTTTACATGAATAACTACAACAAAATTTTAAGGGTATCCCAAATTTTATCTGAAACATATTTATCCAAATTTTCTTCTGCAATTCAAAGTTCACTGGATAGCAGGCAATTTATCTGCCAACCCCAAGTTACAGACTAAAGAAGCACAACCATTAACCATCCGACACACCAGCCAAGACTGAACTAGAAGTACTATGCCCGGTGCCATGGTTTGAATGTGACCCCCAGAGTTTATGTGCTGGAACCCTGATGGCCAAAGTGGCAGTGCTCAAGAGTAGCGCCTACAAGGCGTGATGGAGCTAGGGAAGTGAGTCAGTGGCAGAGCGTGTGCTGAGCATGCGCGAGGCGTGGGGCCCTAGGTTCATCCCCAGCACAAAATCCAAAAAGGCAATCTGACCACACAAGATCTCTTCTCAGAAGTGAGCTAATTTCACTGTCCAGGGAGCAGGCTTTCTGTAAGAGTGGGTTTGCTGTAAAAGCAGGTTTGGTCAGACTTGCTTATGTAAATAAATGTGATTAGACCACTACAATTTTAAGTCTAAGGTACCACTATTGAGTAAATTGATTCTTCTAAAGTAATTGTGACGCTTCTAGTGACTAATGAAGAAACAATACACCTTAAGATTAGTAATAGCCAATAGACGATCTCGAATGCTCAATCTCTTAGTCATCCTCGTTTCATTATCTTGTGCATGAGTTGGCTAAAATGCAATGGCTATCTCTTTAAAAAGCAGCAGTGAACGTAACTAGGTTAGGTTTCCTCTCCTCTCCCTCTCTTCTCTCACCCTCTCATATTCCACCATGACAGACCCACCAGGTAGGCCCGAGATGCCAGCATCTTTTGCTTTCTTATTAAAAACAAATGTTTTTAATACAATCTATTCTGACTATGGCTTCCCTCCCCCAACTCTCCCAGATCTTCTCCATTCCTCCAGCCACCCAAATCCACACCCTTTCTTCCTCTCTCCCATTAGAATACAAACAAACATGTAAAATCATAATAATAAGATAAAATAAAAACAAACAAACCAGAACAGGACAAAACAAACAGAAAAAAAAGAGCCAAAGAGAAGCACAAGAAACACATATAGACACAGAGATACACACGTTGGTGCCAGCATCTTGAGTTTAGACTTCTCAGCTTTCATGGCTATGAGAAACAAATTTCTTCTCTCTAATAAAAACTGAGTCTGTGGTATTTTGTTATAGTAGCAGCAAATATACTAAGACATTGAGTGGAATCATGAAAATGTGTAAAAACTAGCAGGTGTCCACTTCTGTCACACGACCAGGCCTGCTTTTGTCAAAATATCCAAGACCTCCATGTTACCTAGCCCCAAAGCCACTATCATGGCCACACATGACTTAGCCTCTCAGTTGTATCCATGAGGAGCCATCTAGAATAACATACCCCTTAGCATGACTCCAAGGTCTGAAAACAGGGCCTCTACCTCTCTCTCTCTCATCTCCCCTCCCAACACTCCATCTCTCCCTCTGTGCTCCATCCAGCCTTCGTTCCATTTACATTTTTTTCTACCTGGAAGGCCTTCCTCCAGTCTTCTACGAATAGCCCCTTCCTTGCTTTTGGGTCTGTGTTTAAACGTTGCCACATCAGAGAGGTTTTTTTCTAGAAACTTAAAAAAAAAAAAACTGCACTAATGTTGTGTTAACTTGACCAGGTTGCAGGATGCCCAGATATCCATGCAAACATTCTTCTGGATGTTCTTTAGAAGGTGCTTGCTTTTAGAAAAAATTAACAGCTAAATCAATGGACTAAGTAAAACAATTCATCCTCTGTAATGGGGTGGCCATCTAGTCAGCTTCCAGATTGATCTCCCAGTAGGAATTCTTCTGTCAACTTCCCTGGTTCTCGGGTCTTCGGACTTGAACTGGAATTAAACCACTGGCTCTCCTGGACCTGCAGCTTGCTGACTCATTCTGCAGATCTCAAGACTCGCTCACCTCCACAGTCATGCAGGCCAAATCCTTATAGTTAAAAATATATTCATAATGCATCCCTTGTGGGCTCTGTTTATCTGAAGGACCTTGGCCAACTCATTTTTCTTTATCACAGCAAGGCTCATAATGGTAAGAATATAATCTAATGGTCTACTGTTAAATATGCCATTGTCCCCAGAACCTTACCCACTAGACTACAAACCCCTGGTGGGGAGATAGCTTGCTCACTTGTTTAGTTCACTCTTACACACTAAATGTACTTGGCATAAGTGAACACTTGGTAAGCAGTAATACTACACAATGCATGAACAATACCAAAATAAAGAAGTTTGTAAACAGTTATACCGAAAACATAATAATAAAATAATCTACTTTAAAGGCATTTTGGATAGTAGCTAACCCAATTTCCTTAACCAGAAGATCTGAGTAATTTGCCCAAGGCAAATGCTAGAACCCAGATATAAGGCTAGCATATATCCAACTCTCAAGTGCAAGCTCTATCAAGGTATCTTATCACCTTTGAGTTCTGTTGCAGGGAATTCTATGAAAGAGCTGCTCGAGCCATGTTGTCTTTTATTTGGAAATGTGGCTTGAGTTTCTCAGTTTGGCATTAAGTTCTTGAGTCTCATCAGGTTTCAGTCTTTGGAGTCCAGGATTGAACTAAACTCTATGTGAGCAAAAGGAAAATAGCCAGACAATATCTCAGTCCAAATGCTTTGGAGGAATATTCTAGTACAATCAGCACACTAAACCAATCAGCTACTGGCATGAACACTAACTGCATCTACCCCAGGAATTCTACATCATGCACTTGATTAGAACTTTCACAGTTTTGTTCCTAGGAATCCACTCAAGATTCCAGAAGAAACACCCTAACTGAAAGGCATGTAGAGAAACGACCTTGGAAATGACCATATATAAGAGCTTTCTTATTCTTATAACCTGAAGATAGGTATTAAGCCTTCCATGCTGAAGAATTGATGGTGGCTAGAGTCCACAACTTACCGAGATAGTGCTGCCATATTGCGTAATTCTAGGACGTGCCATTCACAGATGCACAGTATATAACCAGCAGAGCCATATGTGGTACTCTGACCCAAAGATTTGGTTCAGCTCCATGTCAGCCTTATTTAGGATTATATTACAAATGTCCTTGCATCAGAAAATTCACATTTTTTTAATCCCAAATGAAGAACTGCCTTACGTGTCTATAGAACTTCATTGCCTGCTCTAGAGAAGAGAGGTTGTCGTGCTTTAAGATTATTCTTAATCACTTCCCATCCAGCAAACTTGGTGTGGAAATAAAGATCTCAGTGTGATCATTCTTGTGTGATCATTCAGTGTGATCACTAGTCAGGAAATCCTAACAACATATAATCAAACTTGTGTGTGTGTGTGTGTGTGTGTGTGTGTGTGTGTGTGTGTGTGTGCGTTATGTAAGTGTGATTTATGTTTGTGGGTGTACACATGTGTATGTGGAGGTCAGGGGTCACTGTCAGGTATCCTTCTCTTTGCTTCCCACTTTTTGTTTTTGAGACATGGATTCTCATTGACTCTGAAGTTCATAAATTCAACTGGCCAGCTGGCCAGGAAAACTCAGGGATCCACCTGACTCCTACACCTACTCCAACATGCTTGTCTTAGTCAGGGTTGCTATTACTGTGATGAAACACCATGACCAAAAGCATCTTGGGGAGGAAAGGGTTTCTTTCACTGACAGTTCTCTATAACTTTCCATCATCAAAAGCAGCAAGGACAAGAACTCAAACAGAGCAGAAACGTGGAGGCAGGAGCTGATGCAGAAGCCATGGAGGGGTGCTGCTTACTGGCTTGCTCTTCATGGCTTGTTCAGCCTGCTTCCTTATAGAACTCAGGACCACCAGCCCAGGGATGGCATTACCCAGGGAACTTAGTCTATTGAGTAACCAGGTAAGCACTTCATAATTGCCGGCTACAGTTGTGATTAATTAATGGGCAATGTCTATAGAATGGGAGATGTGCACCTGAACAGGGGATACAATGACAACTAAAAAGCGTACATTAAACTCATTTTCTGTCTTATGTTGACTAGTTTAACTATCATTAGGGATTGTCAATAGCCTCTGTCTCTCCAGAGACCAGTTAACGGAAAGGCAAAGCATTTGTCTTCACCTGTTAGCTCACTGACGTCTCAGAGCATCTCAATATACCCCCACAGCAATTAGCACAGTTCAGAATCCATATAATGGTACTCAGTGTTCATTAAGTGAATGCTAGCTTACTGGTGGTAATGACTTGGTCCTTGAATTCTGAAAAAAATTTAGGTTAAGAGCTCTCAAGACCTTTTAATTAATAAAAGAAGACACCCTGATCTCAGAAGCATGTCCAGAATTTAGAAGTGCATTGAATTCTTTTCCTTCATATATTTTTATTAACTCTTTGAGAATTTCATACACTATGGTTTGATCATATCCACTCCTCTCCACCAACTCCTCCCAGGTACACCCCCACCACTACATCCACCTTACTTTGTGATCTATCTACTTTAAATATATCTAGTCTAATTGTGTTGCCCAGTTACTCCTGTGTGGGGAGCCTGTCCCAGGATATGGTTGGTCTATTAGGAGTCATATGCTTTAACAAAATTGACTTCCCTTTTCCCAACAGTTATCAAAAGCCAATAGATCATCAACTACAGATGGGACTTCATGCTCCCCTCCCCCAGCCCCTCCATGCTAGGATATCAGCTGGCTTAAACTTGTGAAGATTGTATACGTGCCTTCACAATTGCTGGGAGGTCATATTTGTCCCATTATGTCTGGAAAACACTGTTTCCCTGATGTTTGGGGGATCGTTATTGTAGTTCATGTGTTGGACTCCTTAGGTCAGATGATCTCACAAATCACCTCCTATTTAAGCTCTGGCCTCCATGCAGTTTTACCAAAACAAGCCAATCACAACCATTTCTCCCATCTGACATTTATCTTAACACTCTATCCAAGAGAATGTGGAATCTAGGCTACCTCTCCTTGAATCTGAAGAGGCTATGACTAAGGTAGAAAAGCCAGCCATGCCACATCTGTCTGGTTCTCTTGGGACACTAAGTCTTGGAATTGATGGCCATGTTGTGAGGAAGTACAAGTCAGCTCATGTGCAGAGTCAACAAAGACTGATCCCCTGTAGGTGTTCAGCCTTCAGTCACATGAGCTACAATGTTTCCCGGTGATTCTAGCTGCTGCTCCTTACCATCCCACAAGTCCCTGTAATATAAGCCACCCTCTCTGTGCTGCCTAGATCTCTAAAGCCTTAAGCCTGTGGCTATAATAAAATGCTTGTTTTCTGCCAGTGAGTTGTTATTACAGCAACAAGAACAGATCAAAAAAAATTGAATCAGGCCAAAACCCAAGAATAGAACCCAAGAATCCTATACATTTGGCTGGTAAATAAGCTGAAGCAAAATTCTAAAGCAACACTCTAGTGCCTGCTACTCTTTCATCTCTTAAGGTACACCATATGGAGACAATAAAAAACACTGTCATTCACATTTATAGAGCTGGCATCATTTCCAGTATTTCCATGCATTGACTGATTTCAGTATCAAAGTTACTTTCTGAAGTAGGCACAATTGCTACTCCAGTTTTAGATATAAGCAAAAGCTAGACATGCCAGTAATAAGAGGCGTGACTGGGAACTGAACTTGGCCATCTATCTCCAGAGTCTGACAGTGTAGTTGGGTGCTTCTCCAGTCTTATGCCTCATGAATAATAATATATGTGAGTCATCCAGCAAGTGCTTGGCAGACTGTCAACCCTCTATGAAAATGTTTCCTTCCTTCCTCAACAGTGACATCACAGTTTAAATGGCCGCAATTCCTTTTGTTTGGGGAGACTTGGGGATGGTAGCTGTTGGTTTCTTTGTTAAAGTTCCAGGAATATCTTTTAAGTCAGGATCTCATTATGTAGCTGGCCTTGAACTAGAAATCCTCCAGCTTCAGCCTCTGGAGAGGTGTAATTACCAATGTGCACATTACTGCTCACTACTAGAGATTGCCACAATTTTTAAAGCAAAAAATGTGTTCCTCTGAAAGCAAAGTGTTATGTCTCTAACACTAGGTTACATTTATTGTCTAGTCAATATATCTGCTCACATTAGACACAATTGAAGGAGAAATCTTGTTTGAGCTCACACATCCCCAGAGCTGCTTCTTCCCCAAAACTTCTGTGCCTCAGTGAATGTTTCTGCCACTCTTCCAGGGACTCAGTCAGACTCTCCAGTTGCTTTGGATCCTCCTCTGAGGTCCACAACTCATCGAGACAACTCTACCTCTAAATAGATATTGATTTCCACCACCTCTCTTCACCCCTGACTCCAACTGCTCCGGTCGAAGTCCCAAAATCCAGTCCATCCACTGCCTTCTTGAAAACCTCCATGCACTCCAAGAACAACCAAACTCATCAGATCAGTGCTTTGCGTTCTGGCTCCTGCCTGTGTCTCCAGCCTCACCAGCTTCCATCTATCCCCCTGTGCTCCTCGGTGATAATGCACTTTTATTTTGTTCATCTTATATCTAGGCACTGGGACATCGCCCTTGCACTTCCATGTGGAACATCTCCCCCAGATCCTTACCGACAGGCTCCTTCTTAACGCTTCCATCACTTCGCCTCATAGCAAACGGCCAATCTCCCCACCAGCCATTTTCGAGCCTGCATCCTAACTTTAACTTTTGCACAGCACTTTATTTTCATTGCTGTCTGAAACTGGACTCTGTACTTATTTGCTTGTTCACTTTGTGCCTCTTTGCAACAGAAAATAAACATACCATCTAAAGAGATTTTTGTCTGTTTTAGTCATCGCCTAGATCCCAGTACATAGATTAGCACCTACTACATAACTGACATCCAATGAATGGGTATGGATAAACGGATAGTGAACAGGCAGCATGTATACACAAAGGGACTTTATTCAGCCATAAAGAAAAATGAAATCATAAAATTGCATGGGAATGGATGGATGATACTGGAAACTATTGCATTCAGCGAGGCAGCCCAGGATCAGAAGCACAAATATACCACACAGTCCCTCTCCTATGCAGATCCTAGCTTCTAATTTGTATGCATGTATATTTATAGAGAGTGAGTGTATACAGAGGCCTGAAAACTAGAAAGGGGCCCATGAGAGAAGAAATGAGAGGCTTGGAGCAAATGGAATAGAAACAGTAATAAGATGGATGTGATACCGAGGTGGAAAAAAGAATATTGAGGTTGGGAGGGTATAAGTGAGAACTGGGACTGGAGGATGAGGGAGAGGAGAAGGTGGGGAAGGATAAATGGAAACTGTGTTTGGAAAAGTTATAAAGAAGCCTGCTAATTTTAAAATAAAAGTTTAAATAAAAAGAAAAACAAAAAATCAAGGCACACAAAATTTTTTTAATGTTGACAAAAATTAATGAACCCTCTAATCAGATCATAATTCCCTGGATTTCAGAAACTAACAGTCTTGAGTCTCAAAATCCAAGCCAAATGTCCATCCCATGGAGGAGAAGGGGAGGAGGGAGGGGAGGAAGGAGGGGAGGAGGGAGGGGAGGAGGGAGGGAAAGGCAAGACAAGGCAGAGGAAACTGGGAAAGGGAACAAACAATAAGGTGAGAGGGAAGTCTGACATCTATAACTCTGAATTCTTCCCATTTGTGGATTTTATAGATGAAAAGTCTAACGACATTCAACAATAAGTTATACATACTATTCATCTGTTCAATCACCATTTTAAAAAAATCAAGGCTGTCCTTGTAAAATGTCTAGAATGTATGGACTCTAACCCATTTGCAAATGTGTCTAAACTGCAATGGTGCCCAAGGTCAGTGGTGTCCCCAAAGGGGTTGGGGGAGAGACGCTAACCTTTGGAAATCTGAGAGAGTGCAAATCCCTACTATTACTACTGTGTAAACAGCCCACCAAACTCGCAGGCGGCCCTGTGGAGGCAAGGGCCAAGGTGGCATTTATCTCCCCACATCACCAGCCTCAGCACACCCGGACAGAAGCCCCTGCAGCTTCTCTTCTCCCCTGGGTCTTGTCAACCAATCAGTGTCAGAATCCCAGGGAATCCAAGCTAGGGATGTAGCTCTGCATTATGAGCCTGGGAAAAGGGGAGGGAGAAAGAGAGAGACTCAATCAGTCTGGAGTCATGGTTGCACCCCTGCCTTGACTTACATGTAAAATTTTCGTTTGTTACTAAAGAAAAATCCTGGCACAGACAAGGAATAATGTGGCCTTGAAGAGTCAAAGGCTGGAACAAAGATGGTTCTGTGGTGAGGATTCGGTTCCCAGCATCCAAACCGGTGACTCACAACCACCTGTAACCCCAGCTCCAGTGGATCTGACTCCCTCTTCCAGCCTCCTCAAGTGTCCGTGTGTGTGTGTGTGTGTGTGTGTGTGTGTGTGTGTGTGTGTGTTCATTTATTAAATAAAATAAATCTTTTTTTTTTTAATTTTAAAATACGAGTCAAATGCTGCCTTTTCCACTGACTCCCCTGAACACAACTTCTTTTCTGCCTTTGAGAACCACCACACACTTCAAATCGTGAATCACAAGAACAGCTTTGCACTGGGTTCTTTCTCTACTCTTCCCACACCCTCCTTGGGTGGAAACAGACCCCATTATCATGGTGATAAGTGAATTACATGGCATTCCTTTGAATACCAGCCTGCTTCTGCCCAACTGTCAGGGACATGAAGGAGTGGACCCTCCCCGGGCAGGCTGGGAGAAATGTAGCACCTGCTCCTACTGCTCCACCCCGAGGCCCTCCATTAGGGTGGCTCTGTGATTGGCCCTACTTCTGCTGCTCATTCAACAGGCACTGTAAAGAAGGTATATTCCCCCGTTATTCAAGGGGCGGTGTGTGCATGACGGAATGATAAATTATACAAGCTAAAAACTCAGACTCCATTCATGACAGTAGTTATGTGGTCTTTGGTGGGAGAGAGGGAGTGTGTGTGATCTTAGCATTAAACTGGGATGTTTATCTTACCCTCTGCACTTCCATTCCTATCCTTAAAATGGAGACAATACCTTCCCCTCGGTGCTGTGGTAAGGCTTGAGGAAGACACTTCACAGTGTTTATTTTGTGTGACCACGTGAAGCCAAGCGGGTCTAGCACACAGTAGATACTTCAAAGATAATTTTTAAATAGAAATATGGTATGGTAAGCAGAATAACAGTCCCCCAAAGATGTCTTTTTTTTTTAAATCTCTAGAACTTGTCCATATGTTACTTTACATGATAAAGGGGCTTTACAAATATATGATCAAGTTAAGGACCTTGAGGTGGCAGCATGACTGAAGATTTTCTGAGTGACCCCAGTGAAAGACAAGGGCCATTAAAAGAGGGAGAACAGGGGGCTGGAGAGATGGTCCAGTGGTTCCTAGAACCCCCATGCTGGGTGGCTCACAACTGCCTGGGACTCCAGCTCCAGAGGATCAACATGGCCTCCACAGGCACCTGCAGTCACATGCACATACCACACACAGACAAGCACACAGAGATACATACTGTACATTACAAAGGAGGGAGAGAGGAGAAGCAGAGGCAGAGCAAGGGGAGTGAAGAACAAAAGGAAGGTCAGGGCACTGGAGTGAGGAGCTGTGCTCCATGTGTGGAGTGAGGAGCTGTGCTCCATGTGTGGAGTCAGGAGCTGTGCTCCATGTGTGGAGTGAGGAGCTGTGCTCCATGTGTGGAGTCAGGAGCTGTGCTCCCTGTGTGGAGTCAGGAGCTGTGCTCCATGTGTGGAGTCAGGAGCTGTGCTCCATGTGTGGAGTCAGGAGCTGTGCTCCATGTGTGGAGTCAGGAGCTGTGCTCCATGTGTGGAGTCAGGAGCTGTGCTCCATGTGGGAGTCAAGAGCTGTGCTCCATGTGTGGAGTCAGGAGCTGTGCTCCATGTGGGCAGTGAGGAGCTGTGCTCCATGTGTGGAGTGAGGAGCTGTGCTCCATGTATGGAGTGAGGAGCTGTGCTCCATGTGTGGAGTCAAGAGCTGTGCTCCATGTGTGGAGTCAGGAGCTGTGCTCCATGTGGGGAGTCAGGAGCTGTGCTCCATGTGTGGAGTCAGGAGCTGTGCTCCATGTGGGGAGTGAGGAGCTGTGCTCCATGTGTGGAGTGAGGAGCTGTGCTCCATGTGTGGAGTCAGGAGCTGTGCTCCATGTGTGGAGTCAGGAGCTGTGCTCCATGCGGGAGTCAAGAGCTGTGCTCCATGTGTGGAGTGAGGAGCTGTGCTCCATGTGTGGAGTCAGGAGCTGTGCTCCATGTGTGGAGTCAGGAGCTGTGCTCCATGTGTGGAGTGAGGAGCTGTGCTCCATGTGTGGAGTGAGGAGCTGTGCTCCCTGTGTGGAGTGAGGAGCTGTGCTCCATGTGTGGAGTCAGGAGCTGTGCTCCATGTGGGGAGTGAGGAGCTGTGCTCCATGTGTGGAGTCAAGAGCTCTGCTCCATGTGGGCAATCTCCCCCAGCAGCTCCTGAATGGAACACAGCCTTGGTAATATCTCAGTTCTAGCCCCATAATGACTATTTAGGTTAAGTGACCTGAAAGATCATATGAGAATAGAAATTCATACTGTTTTAGCCATACAGTTTGTGGTAACTTGTTACAGTGGAAAGGATGTCTGCTCCAGGATGGCCACCACATTTCACATGAAAGTTCTCCATATGCCAGAACAGTCCAGCCCTGAGGGTCAGCTCTTGCCACAGTTTAACAGAGGCTCATTTGGCTTATTAATGCCTAGAATTTGGGTCCAACATTGCTGTGGGATGCCCAGTATGTTGTAAATAAATAAAACACTGATTGGCCAGTAGCCAGGCAGGAAGTATGTGATAGGTGAGACAAACAGAGAGGAGAGGCTGGGAGGTGGAAGTCTGAGGGAGACGCCAGCATGCCGTCCAGGGAGCATCATGTAAAGGCAACAGGTAAAGCCACGAAACACATGGTGACATATAAATTAACAGAAATGAGCTAGGTATAAGAATAAGAGCTAACCTCTGGAAACTGAGAAGCTTTTGTAGAGCAAAGGATACGGTCAACAAGGCAAAGCGACAGCCTACAGAATGGGAAAAGGTCTTCCCCAACCCCACATCTGACAGAGGACTGATATCCAGAATATATAAGGAACTCAAGAAATTAGACATCAAAATGCCCAACAGTCCAATTAAGAAATGGGCTATAGAACTAAACAGAGAATTCTCAACAGAGGAAACTCAAATGGCTGAAAGACATTTAAGGAATTGCTCAACATCCCTAATCATCAGGGAAATGAAAATCAAAACAACTCTGAGATACCACCTTACACCTGTCAGAATGGCTAACATCAAAAACACTGAAGACACCTTATGCTGGAGAGGATGTAGAGCTAGGGGAACTCTCCTCCACTGCTGGTGGGAATGCAAGCTTGTACAACCACTTTGGAAATCAATATGGCGCTTTCTTAGAAAATTGGGAATCAATCTCCCCCATGATCCAGCTTTACCACTCTTGGGCATATACCCAAGGAATGCTCAATCATACCACAAGAGCACTTGCTCAGCTATGTTCATATAAGCATTGTTTGTAATAGCCAAAACCTGGAAACAACCTAGATGCCCTTCAACTGAAGAATGAATAAATAAAATGTGGTTCATATACACAATGGAATACTACTCAGCAGAGAAAAACAATGACATCAAGAGGTTTGCAGGCAAATGGATGGATCTAGAAAAAATCATCCTGAATGAGGTAACCCAGACTCAGAAAGACAAACATGGTATGTACTCACTCGTAGGAGGATACTAGATGTGGAACAAGAATGACTGGACTGCTACTCACATCACCAGGGAGGCTACCTGGAAAACAGGACCCCAAGAAAGACACGGGGATTGCCCAGTGATGGAGAAATGGATGAGATCTACATGAACAGCCTGTACATGAGTGGGGGTAATGAAGGGCGAGGGTCGAGGAAAAGAGAGCTTGGGGGAGTGGAAGATCCCACCTGGATCAAGAACAGAGAGGAAGAACAAGGAACAGGAGACCATGGTAAATGAAGATCACATGAGAAAAGGAAGAAACAAAGTGCTAGAGAGGTCCACAGAAATCCACAAAGATGCCCCCACAATAGACTGCTGGCAATGGTCAAGAGACAGCCCGAACTGACCTACTCTGGTGATGGGATGGCCAAACACCCTAATTGTCCTGCTAGAAACCTCATCCAACGACTGAGGAATCTGGATGCAGAGATCCATGGCTAGGCCCTGGGTGGAGCTCCGGGAGTCTAATTAGCGAGAAAGAGGAGGGTTTGTATGAGCGAGAATTGTTGAAGCTAAGGTTGGATAAAGCACAGGGACAAATAGCCAAACGAATGGAAACACATGAACTATGAACCAATGGCTGAGGGGCCCCCAACTGGATCAGGCCCTCTGAATGGGTGAGACAGTTGATTGGCTTGATCTGTTTGGGAGGCATCCAGGCAGTGGGACCGGGTCCTGTGCTCCCTCTTTGCATGAGTTGGCTGTTTGAAACCTGGGGCTTATGCAGGGAGCCCTTGGCTCAGCCTGGGAGGAGGGGACTGGACCTGCCTGGACTGAGTCTACCAGGTTGATCTCAGTCCTCGGGGGAGGCTTTGCCCTGGAGGAGATGGGAATGGGGGGGTGGGTTGGGGGGAAGGGGAGGGGGCGGGAGGGGGGAGAACAAGGGAATCCATGGCTGATATGTAGAACTGAATTGTATTGTAAAATAAAATAAAAAGAGTAAGAGCTAGACAATGGTAGGTCTGAGCTAATGGCCGAGCAGTTTAAATAATATAAGTGTCTATATGTTTATTTTATAAGTGGGCTACGGGACTGCCTGGGCTTGGTGGGATCTGGAGAGAAAAACTCTAGCTATACAACATGTCTCATAATCTCAGATACTTGAAATAGATACATTGCTGGTCTGGTTACTATTTATTCCTGCAGGTCCCAAAGAATTGAAACACATAGACACCTCACACCACCACATGCACAAAAGTCCACAAGACATTCTGATTGGTCTCCACAGCACCAATTTCAGCAACAATGAGTGCATCACCTTCAAAATCAATTCCTTATTAAAACATTCAGGCTTTTTCTTTCTCTACCTAAACTTAACATTCAACTTCAGGGATACTGGCCAACCTTCTCAGGCATTCTAATAGTGTTTCTATACAGTCACCTATGACCTTTCAATAAATGTCTCACTATGCATTCCTTAGTATGTCAAATTAGAATACACCAATTTTCTTCAATTGCACGTCCTACATGTGCTGCTTCTTTGGTATTGTATATGGGAAGCTCTTAAAGATGCAATGGTGAGAGCTTGTAAACCTGTTTGTCACCCCCACTAAGGCGACACACAGTATGCAACACATGCTTATTGGTGGCAAAAATCATGATGACCAAGATGGTAAGAGCCCTACTCTGCACATCACTAGAAAAATAGTTTTTCTGATCATTTGGTAGAACTGTCCTTTAAATCTAATTTTATATATATATAAAAAAAACTCACTGTTTTGCTCTGTCATGTGAGTGGGAAGAAATTAGTGACAGGCTTAATTGAACAGCTTACAATCTGTCTTCACTCCCAGATTTGAATAACTACCTTTGGCATTTGAAATCTTGAAATCTTTGGCATAATTTGTAAAATTCTTCTGGGCTCTTTAGTAGCTCATAGAAAATAATACAGTAATTTTAAACAATGAAACAAAACATTTTATGCTTCCTTGAGGTCCTTGTGTTCAAAATCTAAAGAGAATACACCAGTACAAGAACATCTCCCCAAATATTAGAAATGTAATTAAAATTCTTCATCAGCTCCAAGTATGGACTGTGAGCCTATCCTAAAGCAAGCTTCCCAAGGGATCCTGGGTTTTATTAAAATGCTCAGGTACTGATTTCTGGAAATCTTAGCCACAATAGCATTTCTGGTTTTGAGTGTCTGAATAAAGTAGCAAATTTTGTTTTGTTTTGTTGGTTTTTCCAGCAGAGTTTCACTGTATAACAGCCTTGACTATCCTGGAACTCACTCTGTAGACCAGGCTGGCCTCAAACTCACAGAGACACACCTGCCTCTGCCTCCCAAGTGCTGGGATTAAAGTCATGAGCTACCACTGACCCTCAAGTAACAAATTCTTTACTTACCAGGCAAGCAACTACTTCCCTGACATGTTAGTATGTTTCTGGTCTAGTCCATTCACCTGGGCTCAAACACACAGAAATTACCTCAAGACGTCTGTAGAACCTTGCTCAGAAACCATGATTTTAGATCCTGAGGCTTATTCTATATACTCTTCCTAATTTCACCTTGCCAGCTTTGGGGGGAGACAGATATAACTGGATACAAAGTCCATGTATATGATGAGATTTGGAGACACAGAGCAACACATTGAATATGAAAAAGATGTTGATACCTAAACACCAAAGCTTGAATTCTGGTCTCACTACTTCCTGTGTGAAGTTAGAAAAGTCACTTGCCAGTTTCATGCATGAAGCAAGGAGAATAATGGTGCTTAATAAATACCCAGCTTGCAGGATCTTTTTATTACTGAAAGTATTAGTATCTTTGATATGAGCAATGGTCGAACACTAGATAAAGTGATGTTACTGCCATGATATTAGCTCTAGGCACCACTAGATACACTGCCTGGCCTTGATCTTACTTGGCAATCTCCATCTCACACACCACAGCCCTTGCTGCTGTCCTTCGTTGCCCCTGCTCTGCTCGGGGTCTGACCGAGTCAGACTACATGACTCACTTGAATTGATGTAGCAGGCCAGAAAAGGAGAGAAGACACAGAGATGGAGGACACTGGAAAATGTTTCTCAATCCTGCTGGTTTTTGTCTGCACAGCAGGAGCTTCCATCCACCTTCTGCTCCCCCTCCCCTGGACCTAGGGCATCCAGCCATCTGAGTTCTGGTATCCTTTGATCTTTCTCAACTGCTAAAAACTAGAGGCTTAACAAATAGTAAATTCCAAATCAAGATATTATATGGATCGAAGCATGGTGCCAGTTTAGCATTGTGCAAGTGTTTCCTACCAAATCTAACACATCAGTCACAAAATGGGTCATTCTGTGCCCCTTATGAAAATTTAAATGCCCAATTAAATTGATATCATTGATTAAAAAATATTCTATGGCTAGCAATATAACTCCAAGGTATAGCTTTTGCTTGTTGTGTGTGAAACCCCGAGTTCTATTTCTATGCATGAAATAAATAAATAAATAAGCAGACAAACAGATGGGTAGATGGATTAAATTCTGATTTCAAAATTGTTAAATCACCAAAATGGACTTTAAAATTAATTTTGGATAATAGAACATTTCTCTTGATACAACATTAAAAAAATGCAAAATGTGGCTGTTCTCCTTACTTCTTAGACTCTTGCATAGACCCTGATAACCAACAAATAAACATGTCTTTAGTGAACAAATACATATGTGAATACACAGATTTCCTAACAGTCTTATTACTGTAAGTCACTGTTACCTAAAAAGAGAATTCTGGTGAAACAAGAAAATTAAATACCCATCATTTCACCAGCCTTCCACTTAAAATGTGTCTTTAAAATAATAGTGAAATTCACTCTAAACAGCATGTACCCACTACGTTAGACCTGGGTCCAGTAATAAAACCTAAAACTTCAGTGTCTATTCAACAAACAGTTTCAAAGGCTACCATGTGTTTAAGTGTTCGATATCTGAGACTATAAGATGTAAGATACTTAGAAACATCTGGCAGCATCCTTGGGGCATACTTGTGTTTCTTATTAGCAAGGAGATAGCATCAGCATCTTTGCCGATTGAGAATGTAGATCCATTTAACAGTACCATCTCCCTTCTCTTGTACCACCAAATTAGCTGTAGACCTGCAGCTGTTTCCTGGCACTCAACCAGTCTCTGCATGGTGATGGGGATGAAGGCCAGTGAGTCATGTTTCCCAGAGAAATTTCCGTTAGAAGAACCCAGCCCTCCACTTTCTGTACAGAGTTGCCCCCAAGAGTTGCGTTGTCCAATTCACTGCAATTAAAATTGGTACATCTCATCCCAGGTACTACTGGGACAGGCATCAGATAAAACAATTAAAAGATCAAGAAAAAAAAAAGACCAGATGAATATGGGATGGATTGTGGGGTGTCTCAAGGAGGGGTATAGTAGCCATGTTTGTGTGGATAGATGTGCACATGTGAAAACCAGAGGTAAACATTGAGTCATGCGTCTTCCTTGATTACTGTCCACCTTGTTTTCTGAGACAGGGTCTCCTGCTGAACCTGGAGTTCTTGGATTCAACTAAACTGACCGACCAATGAGCTGTACCTCACCCACACAGAAGGGCTCCTGGCTTTCCTGTGTGTACTGGGGACCTGAAATCAGGGTGCAACTGAGCCATCTCCCCGTGCCTGGGTTTTCAGTATCCAAACATTCATAGAGTTCTCGGGAGAACGTCCAGTGGGAGTAACAAATCCCAGACTATGCTCTGGGTTAACCCCTGTTTTCTCTTTGCCTAAACACAACCACCATATAGTCTTTTGTGTGAAGGCAGAACTGTATCCACACGCACTAAGTGTCAGACTCTTTTGGGGAGGAAAACATGGGATAAAAGCAGATGAAACTGTCATATAATTAGCCCTGACTCCAAAGACATATAAAAGGAAACACCTACTTGATGGACAAAAAATTAGTCACTCAGGGAAGCTGTACGTATGAATTCAAAGTGAGTGTGGGTGCATGTACAAGATCTTTAAAAGCTCAAGCCAGACAGAATTCCAGCATTGTAAAAGGTTGGTATAAAGTCCCACCCCTGGCTGAGGAGCTATTGGCAATTAATAGGTGCTTGGAGAGGAGGGGTCGGTTTTAAGGGTATGCCCACCCCCCAGTAGGCCAACTATACTCCAGCAAATGAACAAGATCAAGAGTATGTAGGCAGCATAAATCCAACTCGATGGTTTGAAAAAAAAAAGAAAGACACAAAGTCAGGTGAGCGGGGAATGGAGGTGGTCTGAGAATAGTTGGTGGGGGGATAAATATGATCAAGATACATTGTACAAAATTCTTAAAGAGCTAATATTTTTATATGAGTTATTCATGTGACTTCTCATATAATGCAGTGGGCCAGCTTCCCAGGGCAAGTTAACCTTATTCACGTTAAGAGTAATAATGCCCGTGTTCAGCTCCACCTCCCTGCCTCTTGGCCGTGAAAACCTACGCGGAAATTATACTGCCACTTATCCTTGAGTATACTTAAAGATGAAATGGGAAATTAACCGCAGCCTGGACTGCCTCTGCGCTTTCACAGTGAAGGACAAACTGTGTATCAGACCCACTTGCCTGCCTCACTGGACACTAGAACTGCAGTCATCGTCTTCTTGCCAGACAATCCCTGTCCCCATGATCCATAGCTCACAGATGACACTGAGCCCCTGGGAATTTAAGAGAAACGACTGCCTCCGCTGAGTTAGTCACCAGTCAACGTCCATTTCTCTACACTATTGACACCTTTCTATTCCACTCTCTCCCTGGGGCCTCGCTGCCCCAGACCTGGAGCACAGTGACAGTTCCTTATTTCCCACTCAGATCACTGCAGTTTCTTCCTGAGTTTGCTGTTTTCTTTCCCTCCTGTACGTAATTAAATTATATGCATGCACCCCGTTGTTTCCAGGAGGTCAACTTGTTACATGTGATAGCCTTCCAAGGCTCCAAACTGCCCATTGAAATAAATCTAGTACCTCAAGGGGCCACAAAGAACCTAACTGTCCCATCTGCCCTCATCTCCCCACAAAACTGGAGACTTATTCTTTCGCAAATAAGCATCGATTTCCCTCTTTGGTGCCTAGTGGATTCCCTTCCTTTGGCTGGACGGTCCCTCTATCATTGCTGATCACATCATCTCTTCCTTTAAAATCCATCTGAAGTGCTACATCTACTAGACAGCCTTTCCCGGGCTCCAGAGCTGGCAGCAAACTCTGTTTCCCTTAAGCTTTAAGCACACACCCATCGCATCTCGCCTGTGGTCCTATTCTGCTCTGCCTCCCACTTCATCCTTTGGTTTCTGCTTTATTGCTCCATAAACCATGATAATCTCCTTCATATTCCCCAAGGCATCGTGTAGTCCTTGGCAAATACTGGAGCAAACCGAATCTGAAAAGAGGTTACCCAACCCTGATTGCAGACTGAGAGCTCGTGCAGCTTCTCCGCTGGCAAAGCTGAAGTCAGATGGCATACCTAAGAGCCACTATCCACACAGCTGGAACTGGGAGCGTGAAGCCCATTCACATCTTATCTTCTTATTGGTGTGATAGTCTCCAGTCACTTAGTTCTAAATCCATTATGATTAAAGACTGAATACAGTCCACATTTTCACTTTTTAAATCATGTGAGGTTAGAAATACCAAGCATCTAATACATGTAGGCTGAATATAACATGTTTGGGTTCATTCTTATCACCAGAGACAGAGCTGGTATTAGTCAATTTTTTCATTACTGTGACAAAATATGTGAGAAAGTCAACTAAAGGAGATTTTAGCTTGTGGTCTCAGAGGCTCCAATCTGTAGTCATCTGGCTTCAATGTTCCTGAGCCTATGGTGAGGCAGAAGATCACGGTGGAAGGCTGTGGTGAAGCAACACTCCTCACCTTGTGGTAGGAGCAGAGAGAGTAACAGAAAGATCAGGACCAGGATGAGCCCTTCAAAGACACAAACCAAGAGGCCCATGTCTTCCAATGAGGCCCCACCTTCCATAGTTCAAAGTATCTCCTGATGATTTGTTCAGATTTTTAAAACCATCAGTGGATTAAACCTTTGACTAGGTCAGAACCTCGATGATCTAACCATCTCTGAAAATGGCTCTATAGACAAACCCGGAGGTGTGTTTTACTAATTGGCTAGGCTACCAATCCAATCAGGTTGACACTTAAATTACCTATCACAGAGCTGCAATTTGGTAAACAATAGTGCCCTGGCCAGTCTCAAAAGTATAGCACACAAGTATGTGAGATAATAGAAGATGACACATAGATACAATCTTCTTACAGAGGTAATGGGTTTATTTTAGAGCAAACACTAGGAAAAATAGAACAATAGAATGCCTATGATATAGGTGCTATTATCTGAGATGAGACTATATTTGTTTGGTTTTTAAATGGTTGAATAAATTTAAATCAAAGTATTAAGTACAGTACAAATCAGTGCTTAAAGGAAAGCTGATTTTTTTTAAAGTCTTTAAAAGTGAAATCTAGCTAGGTGTGGTGGCATACATCTGTAATCCTAGAATTTAGGAGGCTGAGGCAGGATAATCAAGAGTTTGAGGCCATCTTGGCTTACATAGTAAGGCCCAATCTCAAAATTCCTAATTAAATACAAAGTGAAGTTGGCATAGGAAATATTAGTGGAAGGAGGACAATAGAGAAGGAGAGAAAATGAGGATTAACACTAAGGATGTTTGAAAAAGTCTTAGGGTATCATTATTCTATACTTACCTAAAATTATACACACACACACACTACTTGAAGTGATAATATTGCATAGATAATATTCCAAGAGCCATAGACTATCTAACATAAACTCAAGTACCTGGCATGAAAAAAATAAACCTCCTTTAGAATTTGTTGGTCAGGGGAGTCCAAGAGATCCCCCAAAACAACATAGGCTTTTGCTATTGCCTTTGTTTGCCTCCTAGCTGTTGAAGGTAGGTCTCTGTTGCTGAAGACACCATGTTCTTTGGACATAGACTCACAGAATTTGACCAGAAAGTCTCCTTCCTGAGGTCAAGCTCTCATAGTACCAGAAGGTGATATGCAAGCTACTAAGACTGGAAAAACAATCAACAGTCTTCCTACCCAGCTGTAACACCTGTGTACCATAACAATGACCAACATGAAAAACTATCCCTGAAAGGGCAATGGTAGTATTTATATATGGTGGTAACCAATAGCTGCCTGTATGGACTCAAGGCCTCACTGAACAGGAAGGAAATCATGCCTGGTACTGTAACTCTAGCCAACTGAGCATGGCTATTGAGGCCATGAGTCTTAGAGGAGAACTTACTACCTATTTTCCTAAACCAGGAAAATTCCTAAGCACATTCCAAACACTTATCCTTCTACCCACAGAGAAGTGTCAATATCGCCCCTCATCAAAGAAGCTTCTTTTTGCAACAGCCAGAAACCATTACAGAAAGCTACCACTAGGAAAAATGCAGAGAACAACTGACCTTGGGGTATTTTGGGGTGCCCATCACCAGCTGATAGATCTTCAATACAACTCCTGAACCCAAGGCCCAAGGAACATTGTGGAACAGAGGACAGAAAGATTGTAAGAGCCAAAAGGCTTGGAAACATGATGGTCTTGCTGAATTCCCACACAATGGTAAGACCGCATCTTCAGGATGTTGCAGTGAAAAAATAACTCAGTGTGAATTTCTCTTTTAACTTTTGTTTACTTTTTCTTTACTTTTTAAACCAAGTCTCACTTTGTAGCTCAGGCTAGCCTCAAACTCTCCATCCTCTTGCCTCGGTCTCCTGAGTGTTAGGATTACAGACATGTGTCATCATGCCTGACCTTATTCCTTTCTAATACTTTTATAAAACTCAATTATACCTTCCATTAATCAGGGTAGACGCCAACAGTCAAGGGATTCTTGCCTATAAACTAATTTTATTTACCACATTTTGAAATATAGTTAACCATGTATCCTATATTACCTTTCTAATCACATGAACAAATATAGACCACATTCACAATGCACTCTTTGGATTCACTCAGACCTAAAGTAGATTCTCAACTCTACTAACTACTATTTATCAGAGTCTTGGGGGAAACTCATTTATCCACACTAGAAAACATTCATTGCAAGTTTCATGTACCGGACACTATGACCAACCACCTGAAGTCTCAGTATAGAACAGGAGTAACAGTATTCCCCCACAACGCAAACCTTGTCAGAGCTAAGTACTACAACATATGCAAAATATCTGGCACTGTTCCTGGTCCACAGTAACCATATTCATTAGTTGTCACTGTGGTCCCCATCATCATCATCATCATCATCATCATCATCATCATCTTTCCCATCCTCATTGCCATTACTATTATCTTCAGTCTTTGCAAGAGTATGAAATGCTGCTAGCTGTGTTTGCCTTTTTAAAAGTCTCTGCTCCCTTAATGTCACGCAGATATCATTTTAGTGGTTTTAGTTTAGTAATTTCATTAGTTTTGGGTCATTAAATCACCAAATAGAAGTTTTTTTCAGGGAATTATAGGCCCAGTGCAGAGAATTATAACAGAAGGTGGCTGGTGAGAGTGGGTGGCTAGAGGAAGCTCTCTGGGGAGATGACATTTGGGCTTGGATTCCAGAGGTGAAGAGGAGCCAGTCACAGGAAGACTGGAGAAAAGAGAAGAACTCAGGGAAGAAATGCAGGTTTGGGGAAAGTCTTTCAATAAGACAGTTTGGAAAGGCCAGAAGTCCAGAGGAAAATGGGGAGAGGTGGTTCCGAACAAGGTTGTGGGCAGGCTAGCAAAAGCCACTGCACAGAGCTCTGCAGGCCAGCTGCAGTAGAGACCGCTTAGGTGAAATGCTATGCTCCAGAACATCAGCGACCAGGCATAGAAGAAAATAGACCAATAGGAAGGCACTGTCAGCACCACCCCCGCCCCCGACTAAGAGGACACACAGATCAAGGGTGGGAGAAGAAAAGGATAGAAACAAAGATTCTAGGTGTGGTTTAGAGGGCCAGCGGATAGGACTTGCTGGTGAATAGAAGGTGTAAGGGTGACAGGAGCGACAGGAAAGAAAGGACTCATGAGATCTGACTGGATTTTATAAGGTGGTGCCATCCCCTGAGATACAGCAGTCTGGGGGAGGACAGCTTTGGAATGCAAAGTCCACAGTTCTGTGATGGTCTTCTTGGTGAAAAGGGGCCTTGAGGCATGTGAGTGGAAATGTCAAGGAGGCAACTAGCCACACACACACACACACACACACACACACACACACACACACACACTTAGAAATTACGGCATTTACATGGCACTAAAGGGCTGCTGAGGTCAACCCAGAAGAATCTACAGAACCAAACGAGAAGCATTCAGTCGTGTAGAGAAAAAGCCAGAGAGACACAGCCAGTAGGAAAGTAGGGAGTAGCCAGGATAGCAAAAGAAACACCCATCCTCTTGCAAACCAGAATGAAATACTTTCTTAAAAGGCTATGTTGTCCTTCTAAAAGTAAAAATTGCTTCAAAGTGTCCAGAAAGATGGGGCAGATATTGCCTGGGACATTTATTCTTAACTTCCTTCCTTTTTGCTAACACAGTCAATTTTACTTAAAGATTGGTTAAATGGTACTATCAATGAAGATGGCCCCCACTTACAGAAGCAAGGAATGAGTCTTCATCATTCTGCGCTAAGAAGGATAAAACACTCCCCTTTGCTAGTGATAGGATTTAGGGTTTATATGCAAGACGTATGTGAAGGGCTTTCAGGAAAATGAAAACTTCTTAAAGACAGTGAAGAAAGGAAGAAGTGGGAAGGAGAGAAGAGGGGAGGGGCAAGGGAGAAAAAAGAAGCTGGAGATAGGGAAAGAGGAGGTATGGTGGTTTGAATAAGAACGGCCACCACAGGTTCACACATGTATGCTCAGTCACCAGGGAGTTGCACTATTTGAAAGGATTAGGAGGTGTGGGCTTATTGGAGTAGGTGTGGCCTTATTGGACGAAGTGTGTCACTGGGAGTGTGCCCAGTTCTCGGCCTCTGCTTTGCAGATCAGGATGTAGCTCTCAACTACTTCTCCAGCACCACCCCTGCCTACTGCCATGCTTACCACCGTGATGATAATGAACTAAGTCTTTGAATCTATTCAGCAAGCCCCCATTTAAATGCTTTCTTCAATGAGTTGCCTTGGTCGTGAAGTCTCTTCACAGCACTAAAACAATGACTAAGGGAAGGAGAAGAGAAGGGGAAGGAAGGGGGAAGATGGGGAAGAAAAAGAGATAGGGAAAGGAAATACCCAAGGAGGGAGGGGAGAGGGAGAGCCTGTCACTTCCTCATTCCCTTCGCTGTCTTTAGGGCAAAATGGCATCAGGAGTTCCTGAATCTTCGTACTGTTACTCAGGACCTGTGCGGGTGTGATGCAAGGAGGCAAAGTGGGAAACGGAATGAGCCAACAAGAACAAAGTTCTCAATGGTGTTAGAAAATAGCAGAGTCAGTCCCAGGACTTCCTCTGGTTTGGTGAATAGGTTTGGTGAGAACCTATTTCTCTTAACAGTCGGTGCCCATGTTGTATAAGGAACTTCTAGCAGGGTCTTGGCAAGAGGAAGCACTAAGTGTCTTAAGGCATCCTCAAAAGGCCACACAGATGAAGAGATCCTCATTGTGAAAGCTGACCCTAGGAAGCGGTGGCCACTTAAAAAGTAAGGTAAGTGAAGATGTCATCCTTAGACCACTCCCTCCAGAAATGAAGTGATAGCTAGAGGAGATGGAGGGTCAAGGAGAAGATATGTGATACCGAAGCCCATTTATACACTTATGGGAATATTCATGTAGAGAGGGAAAGACCAGTGGGTCCAGAGAAGAGAGAACGCCCCAAAGAGCAAAGAGATCCCTAGTATAAATGGAAAGGTTGATATTAAAAGACATACTTGATTCACTGAGGAATGAGAGGGTACCAGAGGGTACTGGGGCAGGTAGGCTGGCAGAGTCAATCACAGTAAACAAGGTTGTTCTGACTATATTTTCCCAATGATATACAGAGTGTTCAAAATGCAACCTGTCAAGACCTACCTGATGCTTCTCTCCAAGTCCTCTATGAGGGCTGTTTCTCTCTTCTGGCTGTTTCTCTCTACTGTATTATATCATTGGCTGTCTCTGAACCACCCGAGTGAACCCTTAAGGGCAAGGACCATTTCATTAATATCTCAGTGTCTATATCAATCAAGGAGCCCAGCTCACATGTTTATAAATATACTAAACTGAAATCAAGTCTCAGCGTGATAAGGAAGACAGGTGTCTCTCATTATTATTCACAAATTCTATTTTCATGTATTTTCCTATTTGAAAATTTTATCTAGATCCCCTCACAATCAATATTTGTGGTGTTTTTGTGGTCATTTGCAGACATGCGGTAAACAATGGGGAGGGGAGGTGCATCCACTCACAAGGCACACCCTCAGCTGAAGATGAGCCAAGCTGTGCTCTGCCTTCTCACTTCAGATTTCTTAGTGTAAGCATCTGTGTTATTTATGATCTTTTTATGATTTCACTGCCTAAAATCTCCAAGCATTACACGGCAGTGCTACCTAGAAAAATGGGAGAGGATAACGAAGGACTTGAGGGAAAAGCTAGTGTGCTAGAGAGCTTCATCCAGGCACATGTGGGAGGGCTGTGGCCAGGAGTTCAATGTGAAATAAACCAACAGTGCAAGTTCAATAGGATGATAGTCTATCCTAATCACTTGATGAGAATGTTGTGGCCAGAGGTTGGCAGGAACCTAACCCTGCGCTTCCCATAGCAGCAATGGTTTTCATTTGCTAATTCCGTATTTGCAGCAACTTTGTAGAACATGATAATTATTGCAAATAATGAAAATCAACTGCACTTCATTTTTCCCTCTCATGAGAAGGAGAATTATGGAAACAAACTGGTTTGATGAGGCTCGGATGAGCCTCATAGAGCCTAAGTTTATCACATTCTTGTGGCTCATTTGCCAGAACCAGGACTCAAGGAGTATGTCTTGGGGAGAAAGTGACTTCTTAGTTATAGATTATATTCCTTGAAAGCTGTTGGCCTTGGTGACAAATTAGGTATCCTGGGGTACTGCACCCTCTGCCCTCATTCCACCACCAAAGCTGGTGCCTGATGCATTAGGCAGAGACACAGGGAAGAAAAATCTTCACCATATGTCTTCCTTTGAGTTCCCCCAAGAAGCTAAACCTACAATAAGAATTTGTCATTTGTTTGGGAGGTGCAAAAGGCACCATTAGGGAATTAGCGAAGAGCCACAGATGGGAAGGTTGCTAAGAAACCAATAAAAGACACAGCATCAGGTGAGTTATCACGGTGAGGAAACTGAGGTCCTGTGCAAAACATACCCACTGCTGAGGGAATGGGGTTGCTGATGCACTGTCTCCCATCAGTCATTATTTGAGGGTCACTCTAGATGTCCTAATTCCCCTAATTCTCTTCACCTTCCAGGGGAGCAGCAAAGAAGATTCAAGCCAAAAAGAAACAAAAACCTGCCAGGATAACAGTCAGAAGTTTGTCGGTAGCCAGCTGTGGTAGTCCACACCTGTAATGCCAGGGGCTGAAGCAGGAGGGTGGCAGGTTCAGTGCCAGGCTGGGCTACATGGCAAGACCCTCTCCATGAAAAGTGAGAAGCCAGAGAGTGCTGGAGTGTCGAGGGTAAGACAATAAGGTTGGATACTGGTGTGGGTGTTGAATCACACTGAGCTGGCTATGACAGTCACATATCAACTGTAACCAGGAGTGGGGTTATTTTTATGAGGAACCTGCTGATTTAGTTACTTTTCTCAAATCTCTGGCAAAAGCAGCTGTTAGAAATAGCATAAGGGTTATGTTTGGTTATGTTTGAATCACTGTGATCTAAAGACCTGCCAGAAGCAACTTGTGGGAGGGAAGATTTATTTGGGCTCACGATTTTGGAGAGATTGCAGCTCATCGTGGAGAGAAAAGCTGGAGAAGAAAGCATGAGGTGCCAGAGGCTCCTCACACCACAGCAGACCAGGAAACAGAAGAGTACCAGAACCAGGAGCCAGGCTATCACTTCAGAAGCCCACCATCCTTTCTAACTTATTTCCACCAGCCAGACCCGCTTCATCAAGCTCTACAGCCTCCCACAAGAGTGTAACCAGCTGGAGATAAGGCTATCAAAACATGAACCTATAAAGATCTGCATGGACTCAACCCCTAACAAATAGGAACGATTTGTTTCAGCTTATTGTCCCAGAGGGTGCAGTCCAGGCTTTCTTGTCTCCATGCACTCAGGGAGGACATCACGCAGCAGGAATGTATGACAGAGGACACTCAGGTTGGACAGAAAGCAGATATGGTCTGATGACCAGGTTTTAATCCACATCTCTAGCAATGAATTTCTCATGAAATTACTTGATTAAATATTTGTCTCGATGACCAGACTGTGACATCTCTGGGAGTCCAGACTTGGGACTTTTCCACGTGCCTGTATCCAGTACCCAGCTCCATTTCTGTTTAAGCTCACTCGATCAGTGTCCAGAATAACCAGATGGATGAAAAACAACCAAAGGCATCCTGACAGCCATGGGAAATGGTGGTGAGTGTGAAAGTGGACAAGGACTTACATAGCTCCCCCAAACCCAGCCCCCTGTGGCTGTCTGTTCTGCCTCTCTTTATAACTGGGACTGAATACAGAACTTATTGCCTGGTAATCCGGCATTCATGTGCCCACAGAAGCTGTGTTCTCACCCTGCCAGAGAAAGGAATCAATGCGTCACAGTCTCTCATTAATTCAGGCTCGGAGGAGGACTTCTGAGCTGAGGCCACAAGGACAGGACAAGCAGGGAGGGGGTCCCATTATAGCCAGAGGGAAAATACCACAATGTTACAATGCCTCCGGACACACCAGGGACAAAGCGACAGCCGGCATGGAGGGGATGCTGGCAGTCTTTATTAGGCCTGTTATGTTGGACCGACAGCTGCATGCTTCCATGAATCATTTGAAGTTAGGAGAATATGGACACACCATGGCTTCCCATTTATTGATTTGTTCACTCCAAATGCATAAATTACCATAGAATCAAGGGCTGAGTGACAAAGCCAGAGAAAAGATTCTTTCAACTAAGAAAATTGAATATGCAGCAGCCATTGCTCCGCAGCACACCTCCCCTTGACATAATTGGTTCTCATAACCAAAGATGTCAGGAAAAGGTTTCCCCGCCCCCAACTGTATGTTTTTCAGCTCCTATGAGTCCTATATGAAGACCCAAATGGCCCAGCCAGGTCCAATGCCCACCACTATTCTGGCCACATAGCAGCTGTCCATCATAAACATTTGCTGGATCTATTGTGCAGTGTACACGTGGCTTAAATAATCTTTAAAATAAACTTTTAGCATCATCTCCCCATGTCACACTACTCGTGGAAATCCTGTTACCCCTAAGAAATCAACAAGCGCCCCATCTGTCCCCTGCTACACTGGTCATAATGTGACCATTCATGTCACTGCCCCGAAGTCACCAAACCACACATCTCCCCTCAAGCCAAGAGCAAAATCCCTTGGCAAATGACGAGAGCTTGAATTCATCCGGCCTCATTGGCTTTCTCTCTTCCTGGGGAGCTCATCCAAAGCTCTCAGCATCTAACCTGGCTGCCAGCAAAGCAACGTCGTCAGAATCTCAGAGCGAGAGCCACCGTCATCGGGTGCAGGTGTAATTATACCTGCAGCAAGCGCAGCGCCAGCCTTATGAAACTTTCCGTGGCAGAAACAGAAATGCTGAGTACATTATGCATATGTGGCCCAGGCCTAGGTCCTAACAAAGCCTCTGTGGATCCAGGAGCTGAAAATGGGGCTTCCAGAACCCTCTAGGTTCAATTCTCAACATCTACATAGTAACTCTTAAGTAATAGTTCCAGGGGATCCCCTCTCTTCTGGCCTCCACAGGCACCCGGCATTCATGCAGTGCACAGACATACATGAAGATAAAACACCCATACCCATAAAATTAAAACTGAAAGAAGAAAAGGAAACAGGACCTCTGGAAGTGTACAGTTAACAGAAAGTTAAAAGCACCCCCGTAGGGCTGAGGTTGGGGCTGAATGAGGAAAGTGTTTTCTGTGCAAGTGTGGAAACACCAGTGCCCACTTACAAAGCCATTGTGACGTCACAGATCTGTAATCCCAGCACTGGGTGGGGGGGGTCACAACAGGTAGATCTCAGGGGATCAAAGCCATCCAGTCTACAAAGCCATTGAGCTCCAGGTATAGTGAGAAGCCCTGCTGCTAAAAAAGGGTGGGGAGGGGAACTATGGAAGAAGACATCCCAAATCTAACCTCTAGGCTCCAAGTGTGCCTACACACACACACACACACACACACACACACACACACACACACACATGTACACAGGCACCAATGGGACAACAAGATGGCACAGGGGGTAAGGGTGCTTACTACCAAGTCTGACTCCCTGAATCTCCGGAACCGATGTCTAAGGAAAGAACCTACTCCTATAAGTTGTCCTCTCTCTCTGTCTCTGTCTCTGTCTCTGTCTCTGTCTCTCTGTCTCTGTCTCTCTGTCTCTTTATGTATTTATGTATATATAATATACACATAATATAATGTATACACATACATAGATGATAAATAAATAAATAAATAAATTTTTAATGTTTAAAGTACCAAGGAAGAGTCCATCCTATGTGGCAGAGGGAGTTTCCAGGTTGAAAGAACAGAGGGAAAATAATAGGCTGGGCATGGGGGCGGGGGTCGCGCACGGGGGGCGGGGGGGGGGTGTTACAGCGGCATATGGGCATTCTGAGACTCTTTCAGCCCTCGGTTACCATGGTTACAGACAACATAAGAGCTGGCTCTAGTACAGGACGGGCTTCAGGCAGCCTCACAGAAGGCCCTCTCACCCCGCCTTAGACCCTGTCCTTGTTACTTCGTGTGAAGAATGATACACTCAACAGTCTCCAGTTCTCGAACCTGCTCAAGTCCACAGGGACCCACAAAGGTACCGTTCCCACACCGCTCTGCTCCAGGCTTCCCTCAAAATACAAATCACGTGAGGAAGGAACCAGGTGTGTGACGTGGGGAAGCGTGGGAGCCCTGAGGCAGCCTGCTTCCAGGAAACCATTTATTCGAGATTACAGAGATGACGCGCCAGTCTGTCAAAAGGATGCTTACTGAAAATACGACACGGAGTGCCAACAGTCCTCCTCCACCAGCATGTCGCTGTGTGTGCTTGTTGCTCCAGGCACACTGTCCCTGCATCTTAGTGAGGACCGACTCAGGTTCTGATCACATGGTTCAGATGGTGTCATCACTGATATGGAAACCCCATTCCCCAACATTTGGATTGCTCAGACCAGAGACCACCCTGTTTTCTCTGGCTTTATTTGAGAACACCGAGTGGAGTTTGTTTGGGGGTTTTGTTTTTGCTTTTTGTTCGTTTTGGGTTTTGGGTTTTTGAGGGATTTTGAGGGGGGAGGGTTGGTTGGTTGGTTTTGTTTTTTATTTTTTGTTTGTCTTTTGGGGACAGGGTCTCACTATATAGCTCGGGCTGGCCTAGAATTCAAAGCATCCTGCCTCGTCTTCCACTCAAGTGCTGGGATTTACAGGTATGAGCCACCACACAGCTGAAGACTGGGGTTTCAGTCACTAAATATGTAAAAGAGGGGAGCTTATGAAGAATCTTCAAAATAGGGAAGTCTGAGTTTTCCCATTCCATCTCTAGTTCTCATGGTGAGTGAAAACGAGTGTGTATTAAATAGCCTTTTGACAAGCATCATCATGGTTCTCATAAACAGCTCAAGAGATGCTTTCTTTTTTGATAATTGTAGGATAGAACCCATGGCCTCACACACACACCAGGACTGTTAAATATTGGCAGTATTTGGTGGCCAGTGATAGAGTAAAACACTAAGGGCCTGTGAGGACTCTCCAGAGGGACTGAACAAGCATCATTCAGTGAAATTATTTTTAAGGTAACCTGTCATTGATGGTGCTGCTGTTGTTGTTACTGCTCTTGATTTTAGTGTTTTGACTGCAGTTTTTGTTGTTTTTTCAGTGTTTGGGATTGAACTCGGGGCCCTTTACATACTTACTAGCTATGCCAGGCAAGTGCTCTACCACTGGGTACATCCCCAGACAGGCCTGGCTTTTCTTCTTCCTTCAGAGCATTGTTGAAACCAGCTAGATCTCACAAAACACACTTTGGGAAATACTGGTGCATAGTTTTACAGTTTTAAATCATAGTTACCTTTATCTCAATTGATCATCTGAATAGCTACAAAGTGCTATTGTAAGCTATGTTTAATGGGGGGAGGGGCACTAAGGCTCAACACTCACTGGTCTGGTGTTAATACAGCAATCTAAATGGATTAAGACATTCCGCCAATAAATTCAGTAGAGCAAGAACTCAAACTCAAATATTATGACTGCAAACTAGGTCTTTATATGATCTTTTTTTTAAAAAAATCAAAACAGCCTAGGTTTCATAAACCTGGACTAAGAGTATTGGACCCCAGGAGACTCTCAAGAGGGGTGCCTCTGCCATGGATTACCCTCCCTGGCAACCTGGACAGTAACCCAGATGTATCTCAAGAAGCTGAGAGTTGCTGGAACCTTCACACCAGCATAGGGCATCCATCCACTTGTGCAGTGCTTAGAATAATTCTGGGTGCATCATTTCATTTCATATCATCTGCATAACAAACCAAGGATGTGCTGGCTGTAACTTGTCCATCTTACAATTAAAGAGACCAAGTCGAAAATGAAGACATTTCCTCCAATCAGTTACCACTAAGCAAGTTACCACGCAGCTCAAATGAAGACTGAAGAGACTTAATGGATCAACAACTCCATTCTTTTCTTTTCTGTAGGCACAGCAGTGACAGCCCTGGAACTCCGATCCTTCCACCCTCAGTGGTGATGCTGCACAAGGGGACATCTTACCTTGAGTCTAAGTTCAATGATTATAACGTGCACTTAATCTCTTCTCCAGCCATTTGAATAGTATATGTGCTAGACCAGATCTGACCTGAGTTCTTTCCATACAATCTCAAATTCTGCAATGAGAAATGAGCACTTTTAACCTAAAGCAACAATCTCAACCAGTAGACTTAGGATATGGCTCAGGCTGGTCTGTGGTTAAAATGGGTGAAAAATAAGCTCTCTCCAATTTGCAAAGAAGGGAAATAAACTAATAAGTAGGAACTTTTATCTTTAATCTCTTTCTCTCATCATTTCTTTAAATATTTACCTAACTTCTTTTCTCACATGACAAAGTTGGTGAGTGTTCAATTGTTAAGTATAACAACTGACACCCAGCATCTCTGTTTGGCCTACCAGGCTCATATCACAAAAAAATGGGTAAATTGTGGGGCTCAGTAAACTGCAACAGCACACATCTATAACCCCAGGACTAGAACTGTGAAGATCCCTCAAGCTCTTGACCAGCCAGTCTGGCTCAAATGACTTCCATCTAGTGAGAAACCCTGTCTCCAAAAAAGTAAAGAGAAGATAGATAGATAGATAGATAGATAGATAGATAGATAGATAGATAGATAGATAGATACATACATACATACATACATACATACATACATACATGATAGATAAACAGATTATAGATAGATAGATAGATAGATAGATAGATAGATAGATAGATAGATAATAGGTAGGTATATAGATAGATGATAAATTGATAAATAGGTAGATAGATGATAAATAGACATACAAATGATAGATAGATAGATAGATAGATAGATAGATAGATAGATAGATAGATAATAGATGGATAGATAGATAGATAGATAGATAGATAGATAGATAGATAGATAGACAGATAGATCTTAGATAGATAGATCTTAGATCTTAGATAGGTAGATAGATAGATAGATAGATAGATAGATAGATAGATAGATAGATAGATAGATAGACAGATAGATGACAGACAGACAGACAGACAGATAGATAGATAGACAGATAAGGTAGAGAGTAATTAAGGAATACACTGGATGATAGCCCCTAACCTCCCCACACATTCATTCACACATACACACACAATAGCACATAGACAACACACACAGGTTAAATTACAATATTTATCTTTATCCTACTAGACTATTGTGTTGTAATTCAGGAGACCTCTAGTCTCATCTGTATAAGAAGCTTTTTTTCTGTGTAGTATACTTGTTTCTGACTTCTGTGTCATAGTTATAAGAACTGGCACTTCAAGGCTGTCTACAAAGGCCTCAGTGAACTCGAAGTTCTCTTTCATCCAAAAAAACATCTCATGTCTTTCACTATCCGTTTAATAACTAAAACTCCCTACACTGAATAGCTGGGTAAGGGAGGAAGTTAAACTAGTTTGCAGAGACAATAGCAACTGAGATCGGAACTCTGTAAGAACAGGGTGAGGAAGAGGAAGGAAGAAAGGAGGAAGAAAGGCATCAAGTTGCCTGTGATGGCTTGCTTGTATGTTGTAGCAACAAACCCTGTTTGCTTATACAGAAGCAATAAGACCAAATTTATTCCCCAATAATCTTACAGCCATTAATGCCCACCCACCCCCCACCTCTCTAGGGCTGAAAATGGTAAAGGAAGACAGCTCCCTTCATGGTCACTCCTTCTTTGGCCAGTGGCTGTGGTCCTCACACCTTCTCCAACCTCATGTAAAGGATGAGAAAACTAGACTTCATTGTCACCCCATGGCACTCAGTCCCAGACACTTGGAAGAATAAAACGGAAGTCTCATATTTTGTCCATAAACCATGGATAAACGATCTGTCAAGTAAACATGAGGTCTCTGCTTTCCCCATTCTGGGTGACAGTGATGAGTCTCACAGACAACACTAAGCTGCTGTGAAGGACCCAAAGGACCAGAGTCCAGGAGAGAATGATTCTTAACGACAGAAATAAGCCAGGTGGGCATAAATCAACATAGTGACCTTACTCCCAATGCTACGCTTAGGTTCCATAACAAAGCCCGTGGATGGGCCCCTAAGCAGATCTAACTCAATGTGAGCCTCCAACTAAGTGCCCCTCTTAACAAAATCTGAAGAGACCATCATTTTTATTCATGTTTCTACTTTCATCAAGGGACTAAACTGAAGCCTCTTAATAGGCTGTGGGCAAATGACTTATATCCACTCTATCATTCAACATTCTCTATCTATCTATCTGTCTATCTATCTTTCTGTGTGTGTATGTGTGCATGTGCACATGTGTGCATGTGCGTGTGTGATTCCCCATAGACTAAAAGTAAAAAGCATTCACTAGCTCATTGTGTAGTAAATATTCTTTGCACCATATCTCAGCTCTGGTGGAAGTTCCCAGCTGGGACAAAACAGCATCGTGTTTCTCAAATGCACCTGACTTAAAGGCAAAGCACAGATGTGTTAGAAATGGGATGAACAGCAAAGATCCACATGCCCTGTCTTCATTCCACAAAGGAAGACCCAATTGTACTGTAAAGGAAGCTTGAACCAAATCTCAGCCCAGAAAAATCTCTGGAACATTATCTGCTGTACTTTCTGAGCTAATTATGGTGATTTGGGCTCGTTATTAATTGCATTTGGAATGCTGATCTTCTGAAAGTTGGATATTCAATCAGAAATAGATTATTTCCTTTCTAGAAAACCTAAACTGTGCAAATGCATGTTTGGAAACATGCTAATGAAGACAGCACTCATGGGACCTCACAAACTCAATACAGCTCCCATTCACCACAGACTGATATCTTCCTTTAGGCAGGATGGAAGGTGGGCTTCTACAGACTGACTGCATTCAACATGCAGACTCATGTCAGCCTATACAGGTGCAAGGTACTGAAACAGCCTACACCTCTCTCAAAGAGATTTGTGAGTATACTGGTGAGTAGGAAATCGGGTGACTTTGGAATGAATAAAGACCCTGGAGGAAAAGAGAGAAGGAAGGTGTAAGGGAAACTACTCTGGTAGAGGAAGCCAACGGCCTGGGTCTGCCTCTGCTCTGCCTGTTTGAGGTGTGGAGGCCCCGAACAAGCTGTTTATCCTTTTTCTGCATCCTAGCTTTCCCAGCAGTAAGACAAAACTCTAATGTCTGCAAACATAGTTGCTTGAAGAACAAATGACATCATTTGTTAAAAGTGTTCTGTAAACTGAAAGGTGCTACACAAAAGGTGAAGACGGCCTTTCTGGAACCCTACACTGAAAGCGCAGCTTTTTAAAGAACCCAGCTCCAGTTCCGAGGTTTTACTTATTTCTTAAGTGTATTAAAGTGCCTGAAAATAGCCACAGATCCATTATTCACTGAATACCGACCAGATCTTTGTCTGGCTGGATACACCCATCTGGCATCACTCCCTCACACTCATATAGTCTTTCAGTTCCTGGAGAAAGCAGTATGCTACAGGCTTGAGAAATAGAAAGGAAACAGGAATATGGGTGTCCATTCTGGGGCCATGTTATTGAAGACCGTCTTCTTCCAGCCTTGTTTGTACTTTGTAGCTTGTAACTTAAGTCTAGAATTGCATGATGAACAGAGCCTTGGGTCCCCTCCAACCCCACCCATCCACCTGTTCCTCATCCATCCAAACATCAATCTATCCATCTATCCATCCCTCTACCTAACTCTCCTCCCTCTTTAATCCACCCCTATCTCCACTCATCCATCCAATTCATCATCCATTAAATAATGGGTTCATGAGCGACTACAGTTTGCTGGGTACTTCCTGTGGCACTGGAGTACAGTAATGAGCAAGACAGGGAAGTGCCTGAGCATGAAGCTCACATGCTAGTAAAGGAGGCTGGCATCAAATGTGATATATAAGTAAGTAAGATGATTTCAGATTGCAACAACCACCAGAAAGACCCCTAAGCACATGCTACATTCTAGAAACTGACAGAGACAGAGAAATGGATTCTTCAAATAGGGCAAGAATGCCCTTTCAAAAGCCGTTACTAACATGTGGCCTGAGAGTCAAATGGTAGACAAACAAGACAGATTGGTTTTTGTGTGAATAGTCATCACAAGCAGCTCAAAGTACTCTGAGACAAAAACAACGTGATTTATTTACAGAAGAGGAGGAGGAGGAGAAGGGGAAGAGGAGAAGGATAAGCCACTGCCCAAGTACTCGACCATCAGAACTGGGAAGGTAGTACAATGAGAGAAGTCAGAGAGGTGGACAAGGTCACGTCAATGACCGCTCTCTGTACGGGAAGAAAGTAGGACCCAGAGAAGCTAAGTGAACAGCCTGAAGTCACACAGCTAGTTAACTGCTACAGCTGGCTCCAGATCCTAATCCCTTTCTACCCCCAGATGTTGAGTTCTCTACACTGCATTGATCCACTTGCCTCAAGCCATGAGAACCTTCTGTGTTAATGTTTCTGGATCTTAAAAGCCTTTAACATACTGTAACAGCAAGCAAATGCTTTGGGATGTCTTTCTCTATACTGTGAATATGTGTTGCTCCCATTGGCTGATAAAGAAAACTGCATTGGCCTATGGTAGGGCAGGATGGAGCCAGGCAGGAAAATCCAAGAGAGATAGGGAGAGGAGAAAGGAGAGTGGGGGAGACACCAGCTGCTGTTGTCTCCCAAAGAGCAACAAGATGCCAGAAGACCAGTAACACCATGGCCGTGTGGCAACATATAGATGAATAGAAACGGGTTAAGTTATAAGAGCTAGCTAACAAGAAGCCTGACCCATAGGCCATACAGTTTGTAAATAATATAAGCCTCTGTGTGTTTACTTGGGACCAAGTGGCTGTGGGACATGGGTGGAAGTGATTCATCTCGACATGGGGCCGGGCAGGACCTGAGAAACTTCTGGCTACAAGCAAATTCCAGTTAGGCAGGACAGCACCAGTAAATGATTCTGGTGACTTTGGATGCATCCCCCCCTCCTCTTCTAATCCTTCTCTCTCTTCATTCTCTTCCTTCTCTTTTTCCTCCTCCCAATAAGTTCTCACAGCCCCCGAGTGATGGAAGACTCCCCAGGCAAGAGTCAGATGTCCCAAAAGTTTATGAGACATGGGCTAGAAGAATGCTTAAGAGCCCAGACTCTAGTCCAGTCCCACCACTGACTAGCTACGCAACTCTGAGCAAGGTACTTGACCTCTCTATTCCTCGGTTCTCTCATTTTAAAAAGCAGGATAATACTTTCCTCCTAAGCTGTTTGTCAACATTAAGGAAATTAATATATGTAAAGTATTTGACCCATGTCTGGCACATAATTCTAAGACACACCCACTTTCCTCCTGCCTCTTAGGCAGACTCTGGTCACCTACCTTCAGAAACAAAAGGTGTGAACCAGGTCACTTCAGGGGAAGGCAGCTTCACAGTGTCCCAGCGACAAGCAAAGGCCAAATGGGACGGTAACACACCATCAAATAAGAACTGTACACATGAAGCCTGGAGACTGTACTCTTCCAGAGTACCTGGGCTTAGCTCCCAGCACCCACACGGCAACTGGATAAGCATCCGTTACTCTAGTTCCAAGAGGCATCTGATACCTACTTCTGGCCTCCATGGACACTATGTGCATGTGGTACACAGATATACACAGGCAAAACACCCATACACATAAAACAAAATAGAGAATTTTTTTAATAATGAAAGCAAACCAGCAAGAGGGAGGGAGGAGGGCTGGGGTTGATAACTGAGGTGGGAGATATGAATATCAACAAAGTATAATGATGTATATGAATGAAGAGGCCATTGTGAAACCCTTTCTTCATATGGTAACTAAATTTTTAATTAAAAAAAAAAGAATTGTGAGAATAACTGAATGAAATAATGGACATGAAGCACCTGTCTTGCTGTGCTGGCTCAGGAAATGCTGTTATTTTTGTTGAGGTGTTTATTTTTAGCAGTCGTGGTTGTAACTGTAGAAGCTACTTGTATGCTTTTCCTCTCCGTATTGGGCTGTAAAATACGGGAAATTTGTGTGAAGTACTGGTCCCTGGGACACAAGAGGCTATTACAGAAATAAGTTTTCAAAGCCGAAGCCAGCATCAGAAAGACAGTCCCTCAATGCCCCTTCTACTAGAATTCCAGAAGCTATCTACCTACCCCTCCCCAGTCAACTGCCTGCCCCCCTGGGGACATCTCACCCTAGAATGTGTGTACTCCTTTCTCCACACCAGGCCTGCCCCAGGTGCATCCCAGTCCTTTGGAAGTCCCACCTGGGTGCTTTTTCCACAAATCCTGTTGATTTTAGGTCACCACGGCTTTTTAGTGCACCATTGTATCTGGTCCCCACAGTCCCATCACATGGCAATGGTAGCTCAGATCACGTGACTCCAGCTAAAACTATTCGGGACTTAAAATAAAGACCCCTCTTCCTGGATCCCAAACATAGCTCTATCACCACCACCACCAGGGCTTTGGGGCCAGAGCCTATAGATTTCCCTAGCCACACCCCACAGCACCTCTTTCTTACTTTCTCTCCCCTCCCAGCATGGGACACTACTCCCAGCTCATCAAATGTTCCTCCTGCTCTGAGACCTTTGCACTGCACTTCCCTCTACAGAAGGCAGATCCCCATCTCACCAGCCAGCTAACCCCTCTCTAGATGTCAGTTCAGTACAGGTGTCATTACCTCACAAAAACCTCCTGAGCATCCCCTCCCTCGGCCTTTGTCAATCTGCTTTGTTTTGTTTCAGACAGGATAGAAGCCCAGGTTGGCCTGGAACTTGCTGTATAACCTCATGTTCACTTCAAACTATTGGAAATCCTGGCTCCACTGGCATTACGGGCATGAACCACCACACCTAGCTTCAATCTTTTCTATCAGACTTTTTTAAAGCCCCGTGGTGCTTACAGAACATGCTACACATTCAACTACTAACTCCTCCCTGCAGTGACTAATTTTGACCTGACACCCACACTGTAAATTCCAAGAAGACACATATTTTGCCTGTCCTGTTCTGACTATATTCCCAGGGCCAGGACTGTGCCTGATGGGAAGCATGCATTTGACAAATAAATATGTCCTGCAAGGATTAAAAGTAAAAGCCAAATCGCACTTCTTATTTCCAGAGATATGGAGACCAAACGGAAGGCTGGTGTTTCACCCAGTGAAGATGTTTGCAAAATGAAGGGCAATGCATCTTCACTTGCTTGTCAGGTAGTCAATTCATAAAACATTCACTCCACAAATAACTTGCTTTCCTGGTTCCAGTCTGGGGAAGAGATGAAACGTACTCATAAAGAAATTTAAACGGAGGAACTGAGTGGGAATTAGATATGATCAAGATGCATTGTATGAAACTGTCAAAGTAAATAGCATATTCTTTAAAAAAAAAAAAAAAGAATTTAAACACACACACAAAATGTTAACCCCAAGACCCACTCAAGCACTGCCTACCCCAGTTCAACCTATATATGAGCGAAGGGGTGACTGGACACACGGTTTCAACTTCTGTTCCCATATTGGCCACTAAGAGCCATAATATCTGTACATTAACATCAGAGGCAGTAGCCAAGGCCAGGGGTGTGGTGCACCCACACTCCGGTCTTAATCCCTTTTACAGGAAGGGAAAGTGACCCCCACATTCCTAAAAGTATACCACAGCATTGTGTGTGGGGGCACACACTGTAGGTCACTCCGTGAGACCTTCCCAGACCCACCATTGTCTGTCGAGGAAAACCACTCCCCCACACCCTTTCCACAACCTGAGCCAAACTAGCGGGCACGGTTAGTAATAAGACAGAGGAAAGACGCTGGAGGCCCCGTGGGCTCCATTATTCTACGCGTCCTACGAGAGAAGGGCTACCCCGGGGACTGCTGCTGCAGATCGCAGCCTCAGATGCTGCCAAGAAACCTGTCCCCCTGAGGACACTCAGGGCCGTGCGGTGCAGCTCCAGGTCCAGTGAGAGGCACCCCACCCATCTGCCAGAGAGACAAAGATCACCAGAAACAAAGGACACACACACACACACACACACACACACACAGAGGCACACTCACAAAGTCCAAAGCAAATACCAACACTTGGTGAGATTTCAAAACAAACAGCCAGCTTGGTATATCTTTAAATAGACTGTGAAACCATCCTAGAGGGACAACGATTATGTGATCTTGACAGGCGCGATCTGGGCTCCGAACCCACGCTGCCTCCGCCCTCCTCCCACCCACGCTGCAGTTGCCAGGCGCATTTCCCAGCCTCAGGACGCGTGCTGCTGCCGGGAGCAAGCTCATCCACTCCTGCCAGTGAGGGACCTGCAGGTGGAGGAGAGCCAGGGTGGCCCGAAGTCGGCAATACCAACCTTTAGGATCCCAGTTCACCTGCTTTCTTGGCGTCTCGATTGGAAATTTCATTGCTCCGTTGCCCACAAGGGGATGAAATGAAAAGAATCAAAATAATAATAATAATAAAGTCTTCAAGATTTACAACTCTTCGGTTAAACAGACCAACAGAACAATTTGTAAAAGTGGAGGAGCATTGGAGGGGCTCGTGGGGAGCCCCAAGGAAAGACAAGCGGGGAAAATACTAGCTGAGGAGAGCACTGAGCGCTGGCTTGGGTGTTTGCACCGGTTAAGGAGGTGGCCAGCTGCTACCCTCGTGGGTGAAAGAAAAAGTAAGATCGGATGCTGAGGGTGGTTCCGAGAGGATGAAAGAGCGGGGTTGCTTCTGCAGAAGCGCGGTAGGCAGATGCAAAGCTGAGCAGCCGCAGGGCCGACGCCGGAGAGAAGCCCACCGCAGAGTCCCTCGGGTCCCCAAAGGCGTGTTCGTAACCCCTCTCTCGCTCACACACACACGCATACACATACACATACACACACAGGCGCGCACACACCCGGCCGCGCGCTCGGGCGGGCACATCAGCCTCGCTCGGCTGATCACAGAACACTCGCCCCACCCCAGCCGCGGCTCCTCGCCCCCGGGCGACGCCCCCCACTCCCCACCCGCTGAAAGCCATTGGACGGAAGGGTGGTGCGGCGCCCGGGGGAGCTAGCGGCTAAGCCGACCCTCCCCTCCCCGTTGGCGCTCTGCGGGTGCCGCGCCACTGCGGGAGAACGCGGGGCGCGTGTGGATCCCGACACCGGGTCTGGACGCTGGGTGGTGGCAGACCTGTCCTCCCCCGGGCTGCGCAGCGACAGCGAGCGGAGGGCGCGGCTGCTACTTACTGGCGCGGCCACAGCGTGCTCGGTGGAGTTGCAGCCGGAGACACGCTTGGCTGCCTGGAAGGCTCTGCAGGAGGCGGAGGAAAGGGCCTACCGCGGCCCCACCGCAGACCTCGGCCTGGGGGGGTGACCTCCTTTTACCGCTTCCACCCCGGGTGCCTGCTCTCTCTCTCTCTCTCTCTTCTGTCAGTTCATTTTTGGTACTCCACTCCCTGCTTCCCAGCGTGGTCCTCTGGCCTGAGTCCCGAACCCATGTCCCCACTCCGCTCCTGAGTTGAGGAGGCTAGTACCAGCCATGAGCCTTTTGTTCTGGGACCGCTTGGTATCTCACCACTGCGATCTCACCGCACCTAGTTCCCCAGACACAGCTTGGTCCCCTCCCCAGCTACCTGTAGCCGGACTGGGGCTCATGCTTGGAGGCTAGGGAGATGGGTCGGGGAGAGGCACCGAGGCCCTGGAGGAAAGTCGAGTTGCTAAGGCTTGGCGACTCTGAGAAGCTAAAGAGGTGGCCCAGGGAGCCCTTGAGAAACTGCACCAATGGTGAGTGCAAGAAGACCTCAGCCGTGTTCTCAGAGAGTTAGGGCGACGCCCCACCCCCACGGGGCTAAGTCTCCAGAAAAGGCCAAGGGTGCTGGGGTGCTCTTGAAAGAGCCACCCAAGTATCAACATGAATTCTGCTTACAAGTTCCCCAGGATACCTAACAACAGAGTCTTGCACATAATAGATGCTCAAAAAAAAAAAAATGTTTGCTAAAGGAAGGTATGATTAGCACACTGTGGTGTTCCATAGGAAGTTCAACTCAGTACTACCTTTGTCTGTAAGATTACCTAAGTCCATTCTCCAAGCCCTTCTGTGTACCATTACTGTGCCAGGTGCTGGCCACCTGACAAAGAGTAAGACTGAAGTGGACCTTTCCTTCATAGAACTAGCGTCAGAAGGTCGGGTTGATTGCTGAAGAGAAAGTGGTAACTCTCCTGTTCCCGAGTCAGCCAGCTGTGGTCCTAAAACCATACAACAGCCTGGCACTCAAGGTACCTTGAGGATCAGGAAAGGCCTGGGTCATCTCATCCTCCCTCCCCTCCCCACGTCCGCCCCCGCTCCCACTCCCCACCCCCCCCCCACTCCCCACCCCGCTACACACATACATCTAGGTCTTTAAGCCCAAGGATAAGCTCTATGGAGACCCACTGTGGCAAAGGTTGGGAAGTGCTTTGTCACGAGCCTCGAGTTCTCTGCAGACCGCTTCAAGGAAAGCTGGCACCACCACCACGGTGGGGTGCTGCTCCGCCTCCTAGGCCCTTTGGATGGCTTCCCCAGGTGCATCAGAGCTGCCTCCTCTGGGCTGTTTCCACACTTTCCTCTCCTTAGACTGTGAGGACCAACCAGGCTTGAAAATAAGGCAAATTCAATTTCTGCATCCCCCAGTTTGTGAGCCCCAGAGACTCCGGTATGAGTAGGAATTCCTTACCCAAGCCTCCAAAAGGGAAAGGGGGGTCTCGGAAGCCCTTTCAAGCCTCACTCTGCCCTCTCATCCTGCATCTCCATGGGAGTCAGTGAGGATCAACCGACAAGTACACCTTCTCTCATCCCCTCCTCTGTTAGCTTCCTCCATCTCTCCGAGGATGCCTTCCCTGACCTCTTCTTTACAGAGGAGAATATTTCTGCTCAGGAGGATAAAGAAACACTCCCAAGGTCACAGAGGGGAGATCAAAACCCCAAGTGTATCTGACCCAAAGACCCATAGTTTCTATACCAAAACCTTGGGGCCCAGGACCATGAGTCTGAGCAGATGGGTTCTTTTGAGTAATGATTCAAATGTTGGACTATCTGACACTCCAGCCTCTTCCCCTTTGCAGAATGAACTGGACTACCCTTGCGTTCAGGGTTCAACATTGAGGATTCCTAACACTGCCCAAAGTACGGTTTTGTGGAACAAACTGCAATCTTCCAATGCGTTAGCTTTCAGCCAATCAACAAACACAGAGTATCACTTGTGTACAAAGTTGCAGGTCTTCTTTAGACGTGATTTTGACCTCTAGGTAATGAAGGACCTCCCCACCCCAAGAACATCAGGATAGTTATGGGGAGGCTGAGATACTTGGGGCAGACCCTGCTGGCCTGGGGAACCAAATGAGTATATTGCTGCTGGTTGGGTTAAAGTCTTGCTCTGGTCACTGGCTTAGAGGAATATCTCTCTACTGAATCACTGCATTCCTTCCCTCTTTCGCTGGCCACTCACCTCTGGGGCATTCTCTTGTCCCCTTTCTATTTCCCTTCAGGATGTGTCCAAAGATAAGTTTATTACGGGAGGGGGGACGCGGGGGGGGGGGTCGAACAAAAATAAAGAAATCCCAGTATCTTCCCTGCAATGCACGTGAAATTAAATGCAATTCTCCCAAAACTGAGGTGCAAGACCACCCTCCTCAAAAAAAAAAAAAAAAAAAAAAAAAAAAACCTGCTTAGCACATTAACCCTTTGTGCTCCTCTCCCCCACCCCCACCCCTGCTTCCATCACTGTCAATTCTTACCCGTTGGCTCGTTATTTGCAGACTGATTCCACTTACCCAAAGGAGGGAGAAAGAAGTGACCTATGTAGGGAAAAAACGTCCACCAAAAAAGCAGCGCCGAGTGCTTGGGTCTCTCTCTGCACCACAGCAACTTCCATGGCTATCGCTGCGGGCCAGTTAGGTCTGGTGGAAAGAGCCGGAGCCCGCCTCGGGTTTCTGCCGCAGGAAAACAAGGCATCTGGCGAAAAATCGCCCTGCGCTCCTCGCCGTCCCCCCAGTCAGGAGCCTGGGGCTGGCAGCAGCGGCATCCAGGGCGCTTTGGATTCTCCGCCCTGTCCCTGTCCCTGCAGTTCAGAGTTGCCCCTGCAGTTCAGAGTAGAGTTGCCCCTGCAGTTCAGAGTAGAGTTGCCGCACTCTTTGAGGCTAGCTGCGTGGCCCGGGCGTGGGATGGCTGGGGAAACCCCAAAATCTCAGTCATCTCTGGTAACGAAGTTTGCCTGAGTTGGCAAGCCCTTATGCATCTCCCAGGTCACAGCCTGGGCTGACACAGTGTGACCCGGGGCGGGGGGGGGGGGGGGGGCCGGGGGGGCGGAGCTAGCTGCGTGGGGCAAATTGCTCAGCCAGAGAATAGTTGGATTCTACTCTACTCGGAGGTGAGGCACCAAAATTTCCTGGGACGGTGAATCGCCGGCGACAATAAAGCACCTTGGGGGATTCTGCTTAGCTAAAGGGAGGGGCTTAGTTCTAATAAAAATCTACTTTAAATTCCTAAGAATGGGTTCATGTGCCAACCTAGAATTGTTTCCCTTGGGTTTCGTCATTCCTCCCCCAAACACAGAAGAAATCCCTGTGCTTCACTTCTTCAATACATGAGAGACTGACAGCTGGAGGTCCTCTTTTCGAAAGATTTGAACCCTGATTTGCAAGTCGTTTTATGAAGATATCACCTGGACATGCACACACACACACACACACACACACACACACACACACACACACACACGAATACACCCATTCATTAGGGAAAGGAAAGGGTTATCCACTGGCCCTAACAAATTTCTACTGGAACTGTTTTCTTTTCCAAGGCAGTGTCTCCACATAGTTCTCAGTATTCTATCACTCTTACGTTTCAGGTCCCAAGCACCATGTGGAAAAACCTACCCTTAAATATATGTTGCTCTAATCTTGGGCTGTGTTTTGGCATGGAAAAGTCAGAGACACATCCTCAACAAAAGGGCAAAGGGTGTCAGATTTCCCTGGAAACATGGATCTGCACTGCCCAGTACCAAACTGTGTGCACACATCCTGCAGAATTATTTTGATGACTCAAAGCTCTGGTTGGGAATTAACAAAGATAGCATAATATGAGCTCCCACGATGTTGTTATTAAAGCTTCAGTCTGACAGAGATAAGTCATAACCAGGCACAGTAGCCTCCCCCTTGTAAGAGCTCTCTTCTTTAAATCTTAGTTATGGGAGAATAGTGTTTAAGCTCCCATTGGGCATTACACCAAACATCCTAAACAAAATGAGTAAGTCATAATCCCGCTTCTCATGTTACAGTAACTACCTTTCTCTGGGACATTACCACAACATAAGCCTAAGGTTTGTTTTGTTTTGTTTTGCTTGCTAAGAGTTTGAGCTGGAATTAATGTTTTCCCTCGGCTTTTTATTTTGAAAATTTTCAGTCAAGACTGTAATCTCAGTTACTTGGGAGGCTGAGGGAGAAGGAGCTCAAGTTCAAGGCTTGCCTGAGCTACAGAGGTAGTTCAGTGCCAACCTGGATAACTTAGAGAGACTGTGTTACAAAATAAAATAATTGTAAAAGGGATATAACTCAGTAGTGCGCACCAGCCTAGCATGCATAGGGCCATAGGTTCAATCCTTAGTACAACAAACCAAAAGAAGAAAAGATGGAGGAGGACGAGGAGTAGGAGAAGGAGGAGGAAAAGAAAACATCAAATATCGTAGCTGTTTGGTTAAAAAAATAGTGCTGTGGGGGTCTGGGAGGTAGTTCAGTGGGTGAAGAATAGGCCTGAGGACCTGCATTCAGATCCATAGACCCCACACAAAGTCAAAGCTGGTAGCACACACCTGTAATCCCAGTCCTTGCTCTGTAGAGGAAGTAGAAACACGCAACTCCTTGATGCTCTCAAGCCAGCTAGCTTGTTTGATGAGACAAAAAGACTATATTTCAAGCAAGGTCAAAGGTGAGGGCCAAGACTCACTAGAAGTTGCCTTCTGACCTCTCTACACACACACACACACACACACACACACACATTTACACACACACACACACACAGAGAGAGAGAGAGAGAGAGAGAGAGAGAGAGCACATGCACGTTTTTTTTAAAAATCAATACTATCAAACCCCTCCAAAAATGTTAAAACATACTTCCTAATGTAATGATATTAAGAAGTGAGGCCTTTGGAGGTTAATTAATATAGGAGAGCTCCATCTTCCTGAATAGGGTTAGACCCCTTTACAAAAGGGTTTGCAGGTACCAGGTAGGGAATTCTTACCCTTCAGCCACATGAGAATGCAGTAAGAAGATGCCATCCTGGAAGCATAGACAAGCACTTGCCAACTATCAAACTTGCTGGCATCTTGGTCTTGACTTCTCAGCCTGTGGAACTGCAGAAATAATTTCTATTTGAAAATCACCCAATACAAAACATTTTATTACAGTGGTTCAAATGGACTAAAACAAGCGGAATGTAATCAATGACTTCATTTTGTCACCGTGCCTACATATTCTTTGATATCCACTGGGGATTGGTTCCAGGACCCCCATGGATACCAAACTCCGAGAATGTTCAAATCTCGTGTAAAATGCCAGAGCAATTGCATGAAAGCTGTACTCATCCTCTACTACTTTATCCTTTTAAGGCTAATTTTTAATTATTTGTATGTGTCTGTATGTCTGTGTTCCGTGTATGATGTGTGAGAGTTCATCCCCTAAGATGCCAAAAGAGGCCTTCGGTTCCCTGAAAGGTAGAGTTACAGGACTTTATGAGCTTCCTGGTGTGAGTGATGAGTACTGAACTCTGGTCCTCTGGGATGATAATAGTAAGATCTCTTAACAAACAAGCCATCTCTCCAGCCCCTCTCTCTTCGACTTTAAACCATCTAAACTTACAAACCTAATACAATGTAGGTGCTATCGGAGCAGTTGTTAGACTGTGTTGTTTAAGGAGTGACAACAAGCGGGAGTGTGTGCATGCTCAGAACAGATGCAGTTTTTCAAATACGCTCTAAGCTGGTTCGATCACTGCCCGCAGAACCTACAGATTAAAAAAAAAAAAAAAGACTAATATTTGATAGGACCATATTCTAGAATCATTTCTTCACTTTTTAGTACCAATTGTTTTTAAGTTTTGTTTGTTTCTTTGTTTGTTTGTTTGAGGGTTTTCTCTTTTTGTTGTTGTTTTTTTAATTTGCTTTGAGAAAGTATCTTATTTGGTAGCCTGGGGTTGCCTGAAATTCACTGTGTAGCCCAGATTGGCCTCAAACTCATGGCAATCTTCCTGACTCAATCTACTCAGTGCTGAGGTAACAGGCATGAGCCACCATGCCCAGCACGATATTTAAGGTTCTTAATATTTTGTTTTTTGTTTTTTGATTTTCAAGACAGGGTTTCTCTGTGTAGCTTTGCGCCTTCCCTGGAACTCACTCTATAAACCAGGCTGGCCTCGAACTCACAGAGGTCCACCTGGCTCTGCCTCCTGAGTGCTGGGATTAAAGACGTGCGCCACCACCCCCGACAAGGTTCTTAAATTTTTTTTTTTGCTAAAGATTTCTTTTCATTGTATGAGTATGGGTGTATTGTCTGCATATGTTTTTGTGAACTACATGGGTGCAGTGCCATGGAGCAGATCAGATGCCCTGGAACTGGAATCACACACTGCTTGTGAGATGCCATGTGGGTACTAGGAGCTGAACCTGGGTCCTCGGCAAAAGCAGTAAATGATCTTAACCACAGAGCCATCTCTCCAACCCCAGTGGTTCTTTAAAATGGTTCTTTAAAAGAGCCCCCACCAAAAAACAAAAAAATAAAAATAAAAGAGGCCAAATTCATTTTCTTTCTGCTAAGGTTAAACGTCACACTATATGAAAGAGAAAAATGCATTTCCAGATCAGATAGTAGTTAGAATGACTTAGTACTTTCTGAGACACACACACCCTGCTCCAACCTCTACCATAACAATAGTCTCAGAAGATGACTATATGTCTTCTTGCCAAGTTTCTCCCCTCCTTAGTCACAGAGGTTGTCTTTGTTTCTTATCCCCCAAAAGCCGAGTTTCAATGATGAGTATTTTCACACGTGTACTCCGAGATGACAGGCATGGCTGACATTTATTGAATTTAAAAATAAGAGCTTTAGCAAGGTCACATAGTATAAAAATAGGCTGATTTTCATGTCATACTAAAACAGATTTGTATTTGAACTAAAACTTGAAGAAGGCAAGTTTTCAATTCTTGTTTATATGTGGGCAAATCTTATTCCCAGAGTCTTTAAGCTTGGAGGAATTGAAAATCCTTTATAGGGATTTACTGTCTAGAGATGCAGGCAGATTCTTCTTCCATAAACCAATGACACAGTCTGACAAATAGAAAAGATCTCCCCAGTAGCAAGTGGGATGTAGCCTCAGCCTCTAGTGCAGCAGTTCTCAACCTGTGGGTTGTGACCCCTTTAAAGAGTCATATATCAGATATCCTGCATACCATATATTTACATTATGATTCATTAACAGTTGTAAAAGTATAGTTATAAGGTAGCAATAAAATAATTTTATGGTTGGGGGTCACCACAACATGAGGAACTGTATTAAAGGGTTGCAGCATTAGGAAGGTTGAGAACCACTAGCACTTGGAAGTTTGAAAACCAATGCTCTAGTGGGAAGAATGAGAAATATTTGTATCATTTTTGCTGCTTTTAAAGCTAATACTTGCCATCTTAGTTAGGGTTTCTACTGTTGTGAAGAGACACCATGACCATAGCAACTGCTAAAAAGGAAGAAAATTGTAAACAGAGGCTTTTTTGTTCCACCTGGTCCTGCAGCTGCTTTTAAAATAATCACTCAGAGGCTCAATATTAATTACAAACCATTTGGCCTATTGCTCAGGCTTATTACTAACTAGCTCTTACAACTTAAATTAACCCATTTCTATTTATCTATATTTTGCCACGTGTCTTTGTGGCATTACCTGTTCTCTAGTACATCTTGTTGCTCCAGTGGCTCACGGGCATCTCTCCCAACTCCACCCTTCTTCTTCCTGTATCTCTGTGTCTTGGATTTCCCTCCTGGCTCTATCCTGCCTTGCTATAGGCCAAAGCAGCTTCTTTATTAATCAATGGTAAAAAAAAAAAAAAACATATTCACAGCATTCAGAGGGGTTGTTCCACTGCAGAACATTTAATTGGGGTAGCTTACATTTTCAGTGGTTTAGTTCATTATCACCGTGGTGTGACATGGTGGCATGCAAGCAGACATGGTGCTGGAGAAGGAGCTGAGAGTCCTAATATCTTGACCTGCAGGCAACAGGTAGTAGTGTAGCTAGAGTTTTCCTGCCTTGCCCACAGTCAGGACAAATCTCTGTCACCCGCCAGTCCCACAGCCGCTCAGACCCAACCAAGTAAACACAGAGACTTAAATTGCTTACAAACTGTATGGCTGTGGCAGGCTTCTTGCTAACTGTTCTTATAGCTCAAATTAATCCATTTCCATAAATCTATACCTTGCCATGTGGCTCATGGTTTACTGGCGTCTTCGCATGCTGCTTGTCATGGTGGTGGCTGGCAGTGACTCCTTCCGCCTTCCTGTCCTTTATTTCTCCTCTCTGTTAGTCCTGCCTATACTTCCTGCCTAGCCACTGGCCAATCAGTGTTTTATTTATTGACCAATCAGAGTAATTTGACATACAGACCATCCCATAGCATAGCAGTCCAAGTTAGACATAGCTTGAGCATAGGAGACCTCAATGCTCACCCCCACATACTTAATCCAACAAGGTCACACCTACTTCACTAAGGCCACACTTCCTAATATCACCACTCCCTATGAGCTTATGGGGGCCAATTGCATTCAAAGTACCACACTTGCTTAGTTCAAAATTACTGGAACAAGGGGCAGCAGCACCCAGGCTGTGGCTGCTGTGAGGTGCAGGGCAGCAGATGCTACTATGATGAACCTACAGAGATAAACAGAACTGGAGATGTAGTGGAGGTGAAAAGGGAGAGAGAAAGCTGAAGTCGACATGCTGTCACTGCCCAGCAGGGTGAACAGGCAGTTGTGCAGCAGCCTGGAGCTTATGCAGATGCAGACTCAGTCCAGGAAAAAGTTGCCCCTTCGTGGGATCTCCCTGGCTCTGGGCAACAACTGAGGCCTGAGATGAGGAAAGAGTCACTCTCTGGAGTGGATCTCCTAGAAGGACCATCATGGTCCATATTGCCACAGGAGGCCATGTTGGTGTCTGTGGTCCATGGTGTGGCTTCAAGCCATGATGAAGCCTGAGATGTATGTGGATGTAAGCTGTCTATACTGCAGACTGATGACTTGGTGATGTCCTCCTGCTTTGCTGCCTGGGGGGCCATGTTGATGTCAATGGCAGGTACAGCTACCTGAGGCCATGATGAGGCCCAAGGTCCATGCAGCTGTTGAGGGCCATGAAGATGTCTGTGGTCTGGGCTGCCACCTAAAGTCATGTTGGTATCTGTGGGACCTTCTGAGCTGCCCCCCCCCATTCTATGGCCACCACTTGGTGGCGCCAGCAGTGGACATATTCCAATATCTACTCCATCTAAGAGCTGCCAGAGGGTGTGAAGGGGTCTGTCCTAGGGAATCATAGTTGCAGGATCTCCATGACTCTGGGTAACAGAAGGATGTCTGAGGGGAAACTGTGAGGGTCCAGTATTGATGGTGTAGCAGAAGCCAGCAGCCTTGAACCAAAGACTGATTGCAATGAACATTTGCAAGTAAAACTTTGAGCAAAAGGGTATCCTGTGTGACACACTGCAGCTTTCAGTGCCACTATAATGAACAAATTATGTGATGTAGAGGCAGGAAAGTCAGAGGAGCAGAGTGGTGTGTGCACAGCAGAACTGGAGGGGAGACGGGTGTGGGAGAAGCCTGTGGCTGATAAAAGAGCAGGTTGTTGTCCAATGGGGTCATCGAGATTTTTGTTTGTTTTCTTTTGCGGAGAGGTTACAACAGTTGAGGGAAGACATGGAAGGACTGGGAAATGAGTATGATTAGGGTGCATGACTTGAAATTCCCAAAGAATCAATAAAAAGTTTTAAACTGAAAAATAAATAAATAAACATATATGAAAATGTGATTAATTGATAGAAGCTTTAAATATATTTTATTATTGCAACTTTTCCATAAAATGACTAAAAAACTAAAATAAAAAAAATCACTTGAACAAATGTAACAATTCTTCTCCTGCTGTTGAATCATCTGAATGTTTGCTGATCAGGGAAAGGAGCCCTTGCCAAATCTTCCTAATTTAGTTTCCACCTGTAAATAACGTTCAAACACAGCATTCGAGACCTTTCAATATCTGTATTGAAAAATGTGTAAACTCTTCTTTCAGGGCTGAGTATCAAACCTAGGGCCCTGCATTGCTAGGCAAGTGCTTTCCCACTGAAATATATTTTCCAACCCTTGTTTTTACGTCTTATTTTGAGATAAAGGACTCACCAAGTATCACAGGCTGACCTAGAACTCAACCTGAAACCCAAGCATACCTTGAACTCCCAACCTTTCTAAGCCAACTTCCCCAAAAAGCTAGGATAACAGGCATTGGCCACCAGGCCTGGCTTCCCAAATCTTCATTAACAGGCTTTTCCAAAATATAGCAAATATCAGTGAAGTAAAATTCTGTTGCTGTTTTACTTCCAATTTAAATCTCTTCAAGTTCTCCATTACACGGATTAAAGAGAACATTAGTATCTTCCAATATTTTTTACATTTTTTAAATAATTTATTTATTTTTATTTTATGTGCATTGATGTTTTGTCTGCATGTATGTCTGTGTGAGGGTCCCCTGGAATTGGAGTTACAGACAGTTGTGAGCTGCCATATGGGTGCTGGGAATTGAACCCGCGTCCTTTAGAAGAGCTGTCAGTGCTCTTAACCACTAAGCCATCTCTCCAGCCCCCTCCTTCCAATATTTTTATCTATCATAAGTTAAATTGTTGCACATTCACCTTGCATCCAGTAACTCTTTTCACCCCTTTACCAATAAATGAAATCACATGGCCAAGTCATATTTTTGTGGGAGGAGAGTTGCATGTACTCATGAGTGTAGAGGCTGGAGTTCAACATTGAGTGACATTCTTCAGGCATCATCTACCCTCTTTTCTGAAACTATGTTTCTCATTGGCCTGGAACTTACCTGTCTTAGTAGTGGTTTTTATTGCTGTAAAGAGACTCTATTGCTGTGAAGAGATACCATGACCACAGTAACTTTTAAAACAAACAAACAAACAAAAACAACATTTAATTGGGGCTGACTTACAGTTTCAGAGGTTTAGGCCATTATTATGGCGGTATGAAGGCAGACATGGTGCTGCAGAAGGAGGTGAGAGTTCTACATCTTGATCTGCAGGCAGCAGAAGGAAACTGCCATACTAGATGTAGCTTGAGCATATGACACCTCAAAGCCTGCCTCTACAGTGACACATTTCCTCCAAGGTCATACCTACTCCAACAAGGCCACACCTCCTGATAGTGCCACACCCTATGGGCCAAGCATTCAAACACATGAGTCTATGGGGGCCATTCCTATTCAAACCACCACATCACCAAATAGAGTAGCAGTAGACTGGCTAATCAGTAAGCCCCAGGGGCTCACCTGTCTCCTCCCGAGCACTGGGATTATAAGTGTGTGCCACCACACCCAGCTTCTTCACATGGGTTCTAGGGATTGGGGTTGGGTTCTCACATTTGCATAGCAAAGCCCTTTCTTTACCAACTGAGCTCTCCATCTCCAGCCCCCAATAAACTTTTCTGGAAAACATCATTTTCACTATAAGCTCCAGAAAACAAAACTGGAATGTCTCTATTTCTTCCTGAACTCCTTTACTTATAAAATAGTAATCAGTAATTGACTATGAAGTATTTTGTCAACTTAGGCACACTTTAAACAACCACCCTTCACAGTCAAGAAAAACAACCAAGTAAAGTGCTAAAACTTATTTCTTCACATATAAAATGAGGTAGTAGATATTGTGGCTGCCTCTACCTACAAGATTATCATAAAGAGGTAATGGATATGAAAGTGCTTTGCAAACTACACAGAAATTTACAGATAAAAGTACTCATCTCCAAGAGTCTTTGCTCTGTAGTTTCTTCTGAATCTCCGCCAGGCATATAACTACCACTTTTAAAGAATGCCTCATTTATTTCTCATAACAGCCCCAGAGGATGAGTACTATTATTGGCATGATTGCATTTAAAAGTCTGGTGTGTAACTGAGCACATAAATATTTATTGAGGACGACACCGGAGCCTGAAGAAGGAGTGCCTTGTCCAAGTAAACACAGTTAGTTAGACACGGAACTGGAAAACAAGCCAGAGCTGACTAACTGAAGTCCAGGACCCTGCAGTCTCTAAGTCAAACTACTATCCCCGTGTACAGCCGATCACAAGAAGTTGTTGTCATAGAGACAACCTTGCTCGGTAATGCAGTCGAAACCATCGCAAGGTCTTTTCCATCTGATGGCCAACTCCCCACCACCAAGTGCTGTCTGCTTAGATCATTCTCCTGGGAAAAGTGTGTTTTCTGTCTCTTTGAGAACTGACAACCAAGCACACAATCTTCAGATCCCTGAGGTACCGTACCTGTGTTTTAATAGCCGGTGAACTTATGAGGCAAGGTACTAAACAATAAATCTTAAATGATCGGGTGTAACCAAACAAATCGAAGTACTGAGGAGAAAATAAACTGAGAACAAGTGACAACCTCCGTGCCATGTCCTTGAGATCCTACTACTCCTGTAACTACCTACAAGTACTTACATATGCATCCTTGTTGAAATCTGACAGCTACTCTTTTTTATTAGTTCCTTGATTAGTTCTTTTTTATTAGTTCTTATATAGTTCCTCATATAATGTATTTGGAACATTTTTATCCCCTTCACCAATACCTCCCTACCCACCCAGCTTTGTGTCTTTTTTTTTTTTTTAAACTCTAAGCCCATCAAATACAGTTTGTGCTTCCCATGGACTCTCGGATTTGTGTTCTTCCACTAGAGTAGGCCATACCTCTAAGAAGACTGAGTCTCCCTCAGCCAGCAGTTAATCAGTTACCAATAGCTCCTCAACTAGGAGTAGGGCTTGGTGCCCACCTTCCTGCTCAGTGCCAGGATTTTCATCTAGCTTAAGCTTGCACGCATCTTAGGCATGTTATCACAACTACTGTGAAATAGCATGTACCACTGCCCTGCTGTATCTGGAAAAGATTATTTCTTGGTAGGTCATCCATAACCGCTGGTTCTCATCATCTTTCTGTTTCCTCTTGGGAAATGATTCCTGAGCCTTGGGGAAAAGGCTCCATTCTTCACAGCCTAGCCTGTTAAGCAAGGTTACTGCAAGTTTATATGGTAACTAGAGAAATGTGCCCCATTCAGGCTGAAAGAGCACAGTGGTGCCATCTTGATTTGAAGACAGTGCCTTTGCTCTTTTGTTCTGAGGAAGGAAGAGCCTTGAGGATGAAGGGTGGAGGGAGCCACAGGAAGGGCAAGTTGATACTAGGAAGCACAGCAGTCTATCTAGAACTGGATTTGAATCCCAGATCTCACTAAACCCCTCAGTCTAGTGCCTGCATATGATGCACAAAACTGCACAACTGTATGCTCCAGCCATTCATATGAAGCGTATTGATGGGCACAGTGAGCAGAAACAGATGATGAATTCTGATCATTTGAGATCAAGGGATGGATTACTTCATGTTGTAGATGGATTTAAACTAACTTGAGATTAGTTTTAGGGGAGAAAACATATTTTTGTGTTTGTCATTTTTGAACATTTTTAGCTTCTTGTTTCCTAACTTAGTTTTTCTCTATTTGAAAAACATCAAAATAGCTTAACTCTGCAGCATCATAACAATGTTCCTCTTTCAAAATTAAGCTTAAACATAATACAAAAACAATGCCTCTATTGCTTTAGAGCCATGAATGATGGAAATAATAAATTTACTTCTGAACTACTAAGGGGATTTGTTATTCTGCCTTTGGCCACTCAGGGAACACACTATTTTCAGGACAGCTAGTAGAAGAACATGAAGCTCATACATTTGTGGTGATTTTTGTTTTGCTCTACCCTACCCCTGGGAGAAAACATCATCTGTTATTTTCTGAGTTTGGTGATAGAAAATTTTATTTGAAATATAAGCTCATTGGAGATAGGATATTTTTCTGGCAAATAGAATTTTAAAAGCTGACAACAGAGACTTCATCTATTGAATTTTATATTCAAGGGGAAGTAATTTAGAGTTAATGCATTTATCCACTCCCTGGTCCTTCTCCATGGAAAATTAGAGAACTTTATAATGCTTCTACCACTCACAGAGATTTTCAGTCCATCAGAGATAAAATATCTTTATAAACTTTGAGTTTTACTGGTGAGAAAATGGTGAGATTTGACCACCAGAAGAGATTATGGAATGGGAGACTTCAGACTTTTCCTGGCATCTCAGCCTATTTCCTGTTGCTATAACAAAATACCTAAGCTGAATAATTTCTAAAACATAGATCTTTATTTAGCTCATGGTTCTGGGTGGTAAAAAGCCCAGAACATCTCTGGCATCTGTCTGGCCTTAGATGAAGGTCGTTTTGAAACCTCAGAATATGGTTAAAAAGACCAATACAACAAGTTACAGCAAGGCAGCCCGAAAGAGCTCACTTTTAAAACTGTTACTCCTTGGATAACCCATTGACACATGAGTGAATCTGTCCATTCATAAGGACAGAGCTCTCCCATCCCAATCACCTCCCCAAATCCCCATCTCTCCTATGCCATTACTATAAGTCTGCAGCACATGAAATTTGGGGAGCATTTCCAAACCACAGGAAACCAAGAAAAATAATAAATTTCAGTCATCGAAACATCTTATTTCAGATTTATGATTAAGCAAATATTTATGATACACTCCCTCATTTGTTTACCTCATTCTTTGACGTCCCCCACAAATCCTGCTTGTATATGGCCTCCTGGGCCCATTAGCAACTTCAAGCTTGTCCCTAGTCTTCCTTATGCCTCTCTGGCAGAACTTACCCTCTCCTTAGAATTCATATTATGCCAGACACGTCAGCTGTGATGTGTGTGGCAAGTCATCTCTGTCACTGAATATCTGACAGAAGTAATACAGGAAGAAAGATGTGGGCTTCTGCTCTAGAGGGTTGGGCAGATGATCTTGAAGCATCTACCACTGTGTCATACATACGGTTGTTCTACCCAGCCAGCTGAGTCATATTTGACTGTACTAAAATTAGATAATAATAAAAAGGCATAATGTGTGTGGAGTGATAGTAAGTGCCTATTCAATGGGGGAAAACCACTCTAAAGCTCAGAACAATACTTAACATTGTAGGGGGGAAAAAAGGTGTGCTACTTCAGGACCTTGGACAGCAAAAAGGACTTGAGCTGTAAACCGTGGTCTCTTTCAGAAAGAAGCTTGTGGCACCACATTGCATCAGACACAACACGGTTGCTTTTTTTTTATTTTTCAGACAAAGCAAAATTAAAAATTGCCTGTTCAGACATAAAGGATGACTATTTTCAGGCATTCTACTCTGAACTATTTTCTAATATAAATAAATGTAACAAAACTAGTTCCTGAACATTCTATACATCCAGTTATTTGGATGTCAAAATGAAACCTAATGATTATATATACGTGGTTACACACACACACACACACACACACACACATATATATATGTATATATGTATATGTATATATATATATATATATACATACATACATATATCCCAGATAGTGACAAATGAAATTTTCTGAGCCACACTTTGAAACTTGGATTCTCTCGTTTGTTTCCCCAACGTGTATTTAAAAAAATATATATATGAGTAACAAGTTTTTAAAACTGATCATTGGAAATGTTATGTGACTCACATTTTACAAGAGTTAAAATATGGGACTGTAAAGTCTCTGAGGCTGCATGAGAACAAGGCACCCTAAGGTACTGAGGAAGCTCTAAGGCAGTGATGGCAGGGGTCTTTCCGATGGGTGGTGAGTGGCTTCCTCGCCTGGTCTGCTCAGGGTTTTAAAGTTAATTGATGACACACAGTTCTGAAGAACTGCAGGTGAGCGGCATCAGAAGAAAGAGTTCAGCCTCACTACCAGCCAAGAAATAGAAATTAAGCCACAGGGTGCTGTATCTCTTCTCTCAGATTGACAGAGACTAGAAAGAATTCCAAGAGTATGGGGAAATAGGCATTTTCATGTGCCACTAGAGGGAACATAGATTGGTACAAGGAAGGCAATTTGGAAATATCAGAAACCTAAAATGAAATTATGAGGCTGTATATATAATAACATGCAAACATATTCTCAGCTCATTGTTGGTGGAAATTAGCTTATTAACTTATACAAACATTTATTTATAAAATATAAACGTATATCTGAGAGGATACATACCAAAATATCAATCTCAGAGGATAGGCTAGGGGCATTTGCATTTTGTATATACAGTTTTCTAATTTATATATCCAATATGAATAAGAATTTCTGTCTAAAAAAATGAACAATTTAGGGATGGCTAGATAGCTCAGAATGTAGAGGCACCTGTAGCCAAGCCTGATGATGGAAATTCAATCCCCAGAATTGAATGGAAGGAGAGACCTGACTCCTGTAAGTTGTCCTCTGACCCCCACAAGCATGCTGTATTCTGATCTTACACACACACACACACACACACTCCTAAGTGGAGTTTAAAAAAATTCACCTAGAGCTAGAGCTAGGGATGTCACTAAATGGTAGAGGCCTTACCCACCATGAGCAAGGCCCTGGGCTCAATACCCAGCATTGTGAATAAATTAAATGATAATTTACCCAATCGACAAAATTCTAGAGATAATGACTACTTGTTTTCACTATTTCGGGATCTACATGTGGCAAACATGCCTTCATCAGCTTGAAGATACTAACAGGAGGTTAGTGGGGCTGTAATGTAGCCGAGGGCTTCTCTCCAGGCTCCACCAAGCCCCACAGTCCCACAATCCACGTATAAAATAATCACTCAGATGCTTATATTACTTATAAACTGTATGGCCGTGGAAGGCTTCCTGCTAACTGTTCTTATAGCTTAAATTAACCCATTTCCATAAATCTATACCTTGCCACGTCGCTTGTGGCTTACCGGGCATCTTTACATGCTGCTTGTCCTAGCGGTGGCTGCAGTGTCTCTCCCTCCTTCTTCCTGTTTCCCCAATTCTCCTCTCTCCTTGTCCCGCCTACACTTCCTGCCTGGTCACTGGCCATCAGTGTTTTATTTATATAGAGTGATGTCCACAGCACTGCAAAGCTGTGAACAAGAAAGGAAGTGGATAAAGGGTTGGAGAATGAACTGTTTGCAGCTCCAATGCCCGGAGAGACTGTATCTATTCTGGAAGGAATGGACCACCGTTTCAGAACAGAGCAAGGAAGGGGCAATGATTAGATTTGTGAAATTGTATTTAGCCAGTTTTAATTACTCTGTCTGTCTTCAGCATGGAAAACAGGACAGAGGTAAAGTCAGGAGCTAGAAAGACCAGTAAAACCATCACAGAATGTCCCTTCAGAAGAAGAGAGCATAAGGGTTGGAAAAAAAGGTAAAAAGACCAGATTTAAATTTCAAAAGTAATGATAGTGGAATGTGCTTATGCAACAAGGTAGAAAGCTGTGAATATCCACACGGATATAATCAGGAATAACTCTGACAGTATTCTTTAATATAAAATTTGCAAACACAAAAATACCTTTAGCTACTAGTTCTCAAATCTTTAAATTGAAGTATGTCATTGTCATGTGTTGAGGGGCAGCCTCTAAAAAATATGCGTAGATACTAATTCCAGGAACCCGTGAATATTTTCTAACTTGGAAAAGGGATGTTTGCAGATATAATTAAGACTCTTGGGATGAAGAGAGTCTCCTTGGTTACTTGGTGGGCTCTAAAACCAACAACAATGTGATGATTAATTTCTACTGTCAAGAAGAGGGCTGGGGAGATGGCTCAGTGGGTAAAGAACTTGTACAAGCAGAAAGTCCTGAGTTTCAATCCCCAATACCCATACAAAAATCCAGGTGTGAGGGTGCATATCTGAAATCCCAGTGCTGGGAAGGCAGAGACAGGAGGACACTGAGGGCTTGGTGACAGCCAGTCTACCTCCAATAGAGAGCTCCAGGTTCAGTAATAGACAATGTTTCAAAAAATAAGCTGGAAAGTGATGGAGGAAAACACTTGATGTTAAGTTCTGGTCTGCACTCAACCTCTGGTCTACATACACCAAAAAACATACCCCAGGGCATTGTGCTGGTTTAAATAAGAACGGCCCTCATGGGCTCATATATTTGAATGCTTAGTCATCAGGGAGTGGCACGATTTTAAAAGATTATAAGGATTATGAGGTACAGCCTTGTTGGAGAAAGTTTCAAAAGCCCATGCCAGGCCAAGACTCTTTGCCTGAAAATGAGGCTGTAGCTCTCTCTCATCTACTGCTCTGGTGTCTGCTTGCATGCTGCCATGACCCCGCCCTGCCCCCCCAACCATGATAATAACAGTAGGCTTACTCTCTCAGACGGTAAGCAAGCCCCCAGTCTAATGCTTTCTTTAATGAGTTGCCTCGCTCGTGGTTCTCTTCACAGCGCACTAGAACAGTGACTAAGACAGGCATCAATGAGGCACCCTTGGAAATGTGTCTGTGGTCTCGGTCACTGTTCTACTGAGAGGTGACTCAGGCCTTAAGAGCGCTTAGTGTCCTAACTTCGATTCCCAGCACCCGCATTTGGCAGCTCACAACCATCTGTAACTTCAGCTCCTGTGGATCTGAGGCCTCTGGCCTCCAGGACACCTTGACACATGTACACATATCCATATGAAGGCCCACATACACCTACACATAACTTTAGCAATAATAAAAATAAGTCTTTAAAAATAAGGTGGAGAAGACATTCCATGTTGACCTCTGCCTCAACACATATGCACACACACACTATGCTTTTGTGTGTGAGGAAAAAAATTCTATTATTAAAAGGTTTCTTTAGGGACTGGTTGCTGCTGCTAGGAGAGCCATGAGCAACATGTGGACCTGGAAAGGAGGGTCCATGCCTGACAGAGACACATGACCCTAGGTTCACTTTAGGAGTGAACAGTTTTTGCTTTCCCACTGCTGTTTATATATTGTTTAGCTAGCTACTTGAGCCAACAATATCGTTGACCCCTTTATCTGAATTTCTCCTTCCATGCCTCCCTGCCCTTGTGATCTTAATTTGCCCTAGAGGACATTTCTCATAGGCATTACCTTGTGTCTGAGGTTTCTCACAGCCACATAGCCACATCTTAGTGTACCTGAGAAAGCTTGTGCCTGTAAACCCATCTGAACCCCAGCATCAGGGGAGATGGTGTTGTGGGCAAGTGTACTTGCTGTGTGAGCTTGAAGACCCAAGTTCAAATCACCAGAACCCGTGTAAAAATCTGACATGACTTTGTGCACCTGTAACTTGAGTATTGCAGGGGAAAATACAGGAGGGTCTCTGGGACCTGATTCAGTGAGAGACCCTGTCTCAAAGGATTAAGGCAGAGTGGCAGAAGACACCCCACAACCCCCTTTTTGGTCTCAGCATGTAATACAAATGCACACACACACACACACACACACACACACACACACACTTAATTAAATTAAAAGAGTTCTTTAAAAAAAATTTAAAAAGTTAAGCCAGCATTTGGGAGGTAGAGACAGGTGGGTCTCTGAGAGTGCAAGGTCAGCCTGATCCACATAAAGAGTTCCAGGACACCTAAGGCTACATAGAGAGACCTTGTCTCAAAAACTAAAAACAAAAATGAGAAAAGTTTATAAATTCCTTGAGATAACTAATACCCTTGAATGATCTGTGCACATTTAAAGGAAATTATATTCACATGTGTGCATGTGTGTTTTACCTGCGCATACGTGTACCACTGGAATTACAATAGTGAACAACCAAGACTCATATGGATGTCGGGCATCTGAACTCAGGCCTTCTTCACATTTTCATGACAAGCATTTACCACCCAAGTGATCATCCCAACCCCCAATTAATGAATTTCTGTGTGTGCAAAACCCATTTTCAAGAAAGTTGTCAACACTTAACTGTTATGGCTTCATCTATTCTCTCTTTCATGACTTTACTGTTGTGTTATTTTGAAGCTGATGCTAGGCATCATATTGTTCCATTAATACACCAAAAACATCTCTAAAATATAATTCCTTAAGGACATACCATATTTGACTTTTGTTTTGTTTTGTTTTTTTGAGACAGGGTTTCTCTGTGTAGCTTTGGGGCCTATACTGGAACTCACTTTGTAGACCAGGGTGGTCTCGAACTCACAGAAATCCGCCTGGCTCTGCCTCCCTAGTACTGGGATTAAAGGCATGTGCCACCACTGCCTGGCATCATATTTGACTTTTAAATTGACAAAATATCTTTAATAGCAGTAGCTACCTGATCAGCATTAACTTTTCTTAATGGTCTGGTGGGTCTTTATTCAGTTGGTCCATTTGATACAGGAGCCAAATCAGCACACAGGGTTACTCTGTCTCCTAAATCTTAATCTACAACTTCAGTCTTTCTTTTATTTTTCCCTTTAATTCATATATTAAAGAAACAAGGTTGAAGTTTCCTGTGGTAGCACATAATCTCAGTGCTTTGGAGATGAAGGCAGGATGATTAAGAGTTCAAATCCCTAGTTCCATAGTGAGTTGGAGGCTAGCCCAGGCTACATAAAACCTCATGTCTTATTGCTGCAACAAAACACCATGACCAAAATGCAAGTTGGAGAGAAAGGGGTTTATTTGGCTTACACTTTCCAGATCATAGTCCATCATGGAAAGAAGTCAAAACAGGAACTAAAGCAGGGTGGGAACTTGGAGGCAGGAACTGAGGCAGAGGCCATGGAGGGGTGCTGCCTACTGGTTTGCTTCCCATAGCTTGCTAAGCCCGATTTCTTAGAGAACCCAGGACCACCAGCCCAAAGGTGGTCCCACCCACCATGGGCTGGGCCCTCCCCCGTTGACCACTAGTTGAGAAAATGCCTTACAGCGGGATCTCCTGGAGGCATTTCCTCAACTGAGGCTCCTTCCTTTCTGATGACTCCAGCTTGTGTCAAGTTGACACACAAAACCCACCTGGTAATGCCATGTCTTTTCAAAACAAAGCAAAAAATAGGAAAGAAACCTTCTTAACCCTCAATTCACCCCTGAGTAGCTTTAAGAGATCTCGTCTCCTCCTGGTGCTTCTTTTTCTGTGAACTGAAATTTGAGTCTGGAATTGATCCATGATGAATATTCTGAGCAATAATAATCCACACACAGGATTTGGTAGCCTACATCCCACCATTCCAAAGCTTGGGTGTCTTTATGTGGGACTCGAAGATGGACCAGTGGCATTAGGCATTATCTTGCAACTTCCTCACTGTCAGGAAGCTCCCCATTGGCTCTTCCCTTAGCTGTTTTACGTCCATTTGTGAGCACGGCCTTGCGATATTAGTTAGGGTTACAAAGTGATGATGTTCTAATTCTCCTAGTTTCCTGCATTCATTAGTTGGCACTTTATATAACAGACTTTCCTCCATAAACTATTTTCTCACCTTGAAGTACTGTCCATCAGAAGAAGCCAGATGTTTTAATTTTTTTTCTCTTTATATACCTATCTTTCTGACACCCTCCAAAGATACTCAGTGTGGTTTGTTTGGCTTGCCTTTGAGCCTGCGGTGAAGCATTTTATTGTGGCAGAGAGAGCATGACAGGGGTGAGAGAGAGAAGGCAGTTGGAGACTGGATCAATGTAGCAATATAACAGTTGTAGTAAGTTCTTCTCGAGGGTCTAGGACCTTTCCAGCCACAGGTTCTTGGCTAAGTTAAGATAAAATTTAATATTAAATAGAATATAAAATGTAAATCTGAAGTCCAAGACTCCTAGCATTTTATGACAGGGTCCAGATAGAACATATTTGAAATCACGTACCTCTCCCTGTTAACCTGGACCTGATGATAAAAAGGAAACAGAGCTCTGGGAGCTATTAGAGAGAAGCCAATGCTTTATCCTAGAGCCACATGTATGAAGTCAGACAGAATCATTTCTTCTACCATGGAAGAGCAGGGTCTACAGTCTGCTCACAGACAAGATTGGGTTTGAAGCCATCGGGTGTCCCAATTTGCTCTGTATGGTTTAGTGTGGCTAATATGGAATTAGGGTTGGAAGAATAAGAAATATTTTACCTGGAAAACATTGATAGCTTTTTACATCTGCAGCATCACTTGGTAAATAGAAAGAGATGGTAGATGTCTTTCTTCTGATTCCCCAAAATGAACAATGTGTATGAAATGCAGAGACATTATTTCAACTCGGCAATGCCACAGGATGATGATGCTGGGACCATCTTCTCCTTAGTCTTTTCCATAAGTGAAGCATCCTGAAGGGAAAAAGAATACACACTCAATTCACCTTCACCCTCCTAAATCAGTTCATCTTCATTTCTAGAAAACTCTGATTTAAATATATATATATATATATGCACATAAATGTGTACCATTTTCCTACCAAGCAATATTCAGTCTTTTAGAAGCTGTCTTTCTCTGATGACCTATGTGCATTCCTCCCTCCCTTCCCTAATTTCATCTCCTGTCCATCTTCCTTCCTCATGTGGTTCAGAATTCCTGGAAGGATGAAACCAGAAACCATTAGCATCCAACAATACTGATAGAAGGAAGTCCTGTAATGACACATTGGCTGTCATATCTTGGGTGGGGAGTGTTACAAATAGTTTCTAACTACTGGCTCATTTAGTGACCTATATGCCCAATTTGTATTTTTATCCAGCTCCACAAATACTTGTGATGGAACTAAGCCTAGGACAGATGTCTGGGAGCCCTTTCAAGACGTACAGTGGTCATTCATAGCCATAGTAGGGATATACATTTCTCTTTCCCCACCTCCCCCCACAAAATGAATCCCAACTATCTGTTAGGGTTTCTAGTGCTGGGATGAAACACCATGATCAAAAAACAAGTTGGGGAGAAAAGAGTTTATTTAGCTTACACTTCCACATTGCTATTCATCACTGAAGGAAGTCAGGACAGGAATTCAAACAGGGCAGGCACCTGGAGGCAGGGGCTGATATAGAGGCCATGGAGGGGAACTGCTTACTGGCTTGCTTTCCCTGGCTTGCTCAGCCTGCATCTTATAGAACCCAGGACCACCAGCCCAGCGGTGGCCTCACCCACCAAGGGCTGGGCTCTCCCCCATTGACCACTAATTGAGAAAATGCCTTACAGCTGGATCTCATGGGGGCATTTCCTCAGCTGAGGCTTCTTCTTTGATGACCCTAGCTTGTGTCAAGTGGACACACAAAATCAGCCCGTATACTAATCAAATCATCAGTTTTGTTCATGAAGCTGATGTCACATTAACACAGTTAGCTGTGCTTTTTTTTCTTTTTTTTTCCTTTTCTTTCTTTCTTTCTTTCTTTCTTTTTTTTTTTTTTTTGATGGCTCTCCAATAATATATGGGATGCTGCTACTACAAGGAGTTCCATATGCACCCAACAGTAGGGACTGCACTTCTCAGTATGTGTGACCTTGAGGCAATTTTGTCTCTGAATACCAGGAAGTTGCTAAACCAAAACTCAAACCAGGAGTTTAATTTAAATGAATTTCACTATAGACGCTTTCCCAAATGAGAAACATCATGGTCCAGTCTAGCAAAGTCAAAACAAGATCACTACCTTTTTCTTTTTCTTTTGTCTTTATTTTCATATCCAGGCTCACTCCATCAAACAGTATGAAGAGACTAAAATAAAAGTGATCTCAAAGTAGTATTAAATACATATATTTGTGAAGGCTGATTGTGTCTGATTCAACTTTTTTCTCTTATTATTCTTTTTGACTTCTTTTACATGTGTGTGTGTGTGTGTGTGTGTGTGTGTGTGTGTGTGTGTGTGTTTCACAGCACACAAGTGGAGGTAAGAAGACAGCTTGCAGGGGTCAGCTCTCTCCTTCCACCATTTGGATCCCAGGGATTGAACTCAGGTCAGCTCAGGGTCCATAGCAAGCACCTTTACCCCCTGGGCCATCTCACTGGCTCTTCTTTCAGTTCTTAGGTGGGTATACACGTCCCCACGGACTCCATGGAAGGTAGTAGAGCCTGTAAAAGGAGGAGTCTAGTGGAAGTCACCGTGGAGATACCCTCGAAGGAGATGTTGTTGGCCCCACCCCTCTCCTCTTCCTCTCAGCTTCCCATCCACCATTTGAGGATCGGCTTCACCACACCCTATGTTCCCCACCATGATGAAGTGTCTTATCACATGCCCAAAAGCAGTGAGTCTTTCGAGGACTGAAATCTCCAAAACTGAGACTTAAGATCGACTCTTCCTTCAAGTTATCGTGAGTATTTTATCACAATGATGGAAAGTTAACTAATACACAGTGTCATCAGAAACTTTTCAAATTTCAATAGACAGTACCTGGAGGTGCAGGTAAACATCATACTTTAAAAAAAAAATGCCGAAAATTCTGAAGATGGCGGAGACAAGCAGACGCAGGTAGGCCTGTGGCAGCAGCCCGTGGAGGTAGACGGGTCTGGCGGCAGTGGCTGACAGGGACATTTAGGCCCAGTGGCAGCTGGCGGAGACATTCAGGCCCAGCGGCAGCCCACAGAGGTGTACAGGCCCTGCGGCAGAGATAAGCAGACGGAGGTGGACAGGACCGGCGGCGGCAGCCGACAGAGACATTCAGGCCTGGCGGCAGCCCACAAACATGAACAGGCCACGTGGCGAAGACAGGTGGACGCAGGTCGGCGACTTGCGGAGGTGGAAGGGCCTGGTGGCAGTGGCCGACAGGGACATACAGGCCCAATTGCAACCGGCAGAGACATACAGGCCCCGTGGCAGTTCGCAGAGGTGGATGGGCCCGGCAGCAGTGACAAGCAGGTAGGTAGGCCCGCGGCGGCAGCCGGCAGAGACATACAGGCCCATTGGCCTCCCTCAGAGGTAGACAGACCCAGCGGCAGCTGACAGGGACATACAGGCCCAGGGGTGGAGACAAGTGGACACAGGTGGGCCTGTGGCGGTGGGCCACAGGGGTGGACAGGCCCGGGGACGGAGAAGGGCTGACACAGCTTGGAACGGGGATGCCCCTAGCCCCAACACCTGGGGAAGAGGCTATCTCCATGGGTCGGAACCAGGGCGAGTCTGGACACTCCGTCTGGGGACAACCCAGGGCCCAACTGCTGATCCTGTGAAACCCAACAACTTGGAGGTGTTGGTGAGACTACCCTGCTCAGCTGAAACCCATCTGGGAGAGGATTCAGATGCCTACAGTTTGAAGTCAGAAGAAACAAGATCAGCTGAGGAGTTGACAAATGAACAAAACGTGACCTGGGAACACAGAAGAAGGCGCTACCCAGTCACCAAACCAGATCACCAGAATCATAAGTATATAATTCACCGACTGAAATCAGCTGTCCCTGAAGAAACAGCCCAATAGCACCAATTTAACCAAGAACCCCTACTAAACCAAGACTAAAAATTAGAACAAGAGAGGCACTCTCAGACACAGACACCACCTGCAACGCACAGAGGAAAAGATGAGTAGACGCCAGTGCAAAAATACAGGCAACAACATAAAGACCTATATGGCAACATCAGAACCTAGTGATTCTACACCTGCAAGACCTAAACATACCATGACAGAAGAAACAGAAGAGATCAACCCTAAAAATGACTTTAAGAAGATGATAGAGGCCCTTAAAGAAGAAATAAAACATTCCCTCAATGAGGAAATAAAAAATTTCCTTAAAGAGGAAATGAAAAACTACCTTAAAGAGGAAATAAAAACTTTCCTTAAAGAGGAAATGAAAAACTCTCTTAATGAGGAAATAAAAACTTCCCTTGAAGAGGAAATGAAAAACTCCATTAGAGAGGAAATTAAAAACTCCCTTAAAGAAATGGAAGAAAAAACGAACAAAAAATGGGAAGAAATCAAATCAAGCCAAGAAAAAGCAATTAAACAGATGAAAGAAACATTCCAAGATCTGAAAAATGAATTTGAGACAATAAAGAAAACACATGCTGAGGGAATGCTGGAAATAGAAATCCTGACAAAACGAACAGGAACTACAGAAACGAGCATAACCAACCGATTGCAAGAGATGGAACAGAGAATCTCTGACACTGAAGACATGATAGAGAAAATAGATTCGTCAGTCAAAGAAAACACTAAAGACAAAAAAGTCATAACACAAAACGTCCAGGAAATTTGGGACACCATGAAAAGACCAAACCTAAGAATAATAGGGATAGAAGAAGGAGAAGAATACCAACTCAAAGGCACAGAAAATATATTCAACACAATTATAGAAGAAAACTTTCCTAACCTAAAGAAAGAAATACATATGAAGATACAAGAAGCTTACAGAACACTGAATAGGCTGGATCCAGAAAAAAAGTCCCCTCGCCACATAATAATCAAAACACTAAACACACAGAACAAAGAAAAAATATTAAGAGCCGCAAAGGAAAAAGACCAAGTAACATATAAAGGTAAACCCATCAGAATAACACCAGACTACTCAATAGAGACTATGAAAGCTAGAAGATCATGGACAAATCTCATGCAGACACTAAGAGACCATGGATGCCAACCCAGACTATTATACCCAGCAAAACTCTTAATCACCATAGGCGGAGTAAACAAAATATTCCAGGATAAAACCAGATTTAATCAATACCTGTCTACAAACCCAGCCCTACAGAAAGCACTAGAAGGGAAAATTCAACCCAAAGAAGCTAAACACATCCATGAAAAATCAAGCAATAGATAATCCCACACCAACATACACCACAGAAGAAACAAGCTGGTGTAGCTATCCTAATATCTAGAGAAAAAGGATGTTGCAAAAGAGAAGAAGTCTTGTGGCAATGCCTCAGTGGTCCAGGTAACTACCAGAACTCGGAAAAGTTGGTTGAATTTGGGATTGACTGGAAGGCCAAAGATTTAAAAAGCAGAAGATTCTCTCAAGACACAAGTTGTGTGATAATAGTGTGTTTTGTGTGTGTGAATGAGAATTTGTAAATGTTGAATTCTAGGCTTCGACAATCATTGTCAGTGCAGATTAAGCTGCAAGTATTTATGCTTTAAAACTTAAATTATAAAGCTAGTTACGTCTTTCTAACAACTAGTTTTAATGTTTATGAGCATATTTTACCTATATTACCTTTTCAGGATGTTGAGAAATATGCATCACAAGCAAAGGCTGGAGGCTGGGGGCTAGATGGTTTTGAGGAAGAGGTCTTGGTGGACTCTTTCATAGAGCAAAGGGAAGCAATGCCTTCTGGAAAATGAGCTAAGTTTTAATCTAGTCTTTAGGATTAGAAGTCAAAAACAAAAATATTAAGGAAAGGAAAACCTAATTGATCTTTGAAGTATTGTTATATGGAATTGAGTGGGACTTTTGAGGCCTTTCTTCCAGAAAACAAGGACTTGATTGTCAGGCCTATATTAGGCCTAAACCTTGGTGTCATGTAGTTGTACTTAAATCATTTCAATGGAAAGTGTCTTAGTGATTGGAACTTCTAGTGCAGTTTGGAGTTCTTCCATTTGAAAAATGTGATATTTGCATGGGATTGTTTGAATCTTGTTTTCTAGTCCCTCCCCATCACCACCCTCATAGTCTGAAGGTAGATTTTTCTCTTGATAAAGGAACAAAAAAGGTGAACATCTTGTTTGTAAATAGGTATCTAGTAACTAGTGGTAAACTTGAAATGGTAGAATTCTTTAAAGCCTAATTCTAGATAGCCTTAAGAAAATATATCTTAATTACTTTTGAACCTGTATTCACCTTGTTTTTTTTTTTTTTCAAATATCTTAAGTTATATTTTCTTTTTCAGAGCTGCTTCTTATTTAGGGCTACTTTTTTTTTTCAATTGAGGCGTAATTCATAAAAGGGTATATTGTTTTGATGAGACTTTTTACAACTGTGGCTGGATGTCTTTCTTTAGTCTTCCAAGAAGGGCCATTTTACTTTTTTAGAGTTACTTTTTAAAGTCATGAGGTCAACAACTTGAACTACTATGCATGTAAGTGCTAATGCAAATTAAAGCCCAAGTTGACCTCCAGCAGCAGTTCATTCTATGCTGACAGTGAGAGAACACTTTGCCAGTTAGGATACTGTTACTCATGGACTGAAATGCTGAAGAAACCCCTCCCCCTATTTTGTTTTTTTGCAAAAATCAAGGTATATTCTAGGGTTTCCTGGTTGACCTCAACAGATAAACTGAGATGATAGTCTTAGTTCAGAAATGATCTGAATGTAGATTTACAGTCTACGTGTACAGCTGGCTAAGTGAGATTGCTTTCACAGTTCTGCATGCATCCCATCGGCTCCCCATTAGTCACTGAACTCTTAAAACTGGTATTTTAACATTATTACAATGTTTTGCGCCAATTTTATAAACTTTACAGTACAATATGTGTTCCTTTTCTGAGGCAAACCAAAGGTATATTTCTCAAGGTTCTGCTGCTATCAGCAGTGTTGATGGAGGATTTTTTATACATTTGTAATAGATAGAAATAAACCAGAAAAAAAGAAGAAGAAAAAAGTGGTGGAGGAAAAGGTGAATACTGCAAGAATACTCAAAAGGGCTGAGAGTTGCAAATGCCAAGATTGGCTTTGCATAGTAAATGGAATAGAACAGCTCTGAACTATAGCTTACTTTTCCTGGTTTGGTCTGACAGAATGATTGAATGCTTTTGTACAAAAATCAGAGCCTTAAAAACAAGGATTTGGTGAGATTGTAAAATGGTGTGCCACTTTGGCAAAACAGTCTGGTGGTTGGTCAAAATGCAAAACATTGTTACTCTGTTACTCAACAATTCTACCCTTAGGAATATAACCTCAAACTACTGAAAATGTGCACCTATGAAACATGTACATGAAGGTTTACAGCAGTGTGTTGCTAATAGTAAAAAAGTTAAAACAACTCAAATAGCTATCAAATACTGGAGAGAAATAAAATGTGGCTTATTCATACAATAGAATATTATTAAGACATAAAAATGAATGAGAAACTGACAGATTAAATGACTTTGGTGAACCTTCATAATTTCATTTGTAGATCTTTCCATTTCTAATTTATAAATACATTTGGGGTTATAAATTATAAATGTACTGCCTCCTGTCAACATTGTATACTTCTATTTGATGATTTCTGTGTCAAATATTATATGGAAATGTTTCCAAGTATTTTCTGTATTAACTGTGAATGAATAGAACAAAATAAATTGCCTGTGATGGAAAAAAAAAATGCCTACCATGTAGGGGCCCACAGAGGCTCCCTAGCAAGGCCTTACTCAAGGTCAGAAAGTCTAATCTTGCTTTACCCAGTATGGCTGCATAATGGGATGATTTGGCCAAAGGCGTGGTACCAGATGTTTTGGGTCTACACTTGTTGAGTACTTTATACCTCGACCTTGAGAGGGGGAGGTCTTTTGTTCCTCCCCTTGCTGATGCATAAAAATCCCATCATGATTAAACTCGGAGCAACTGGGTATTGACCCAGAGCCCTCCTGAAGCTATCCTGTGTCTCTGTCTTTCTAATCGTCTCTGTCTATATTTCTAATACTTCCTCATTCCTCAGGACCCTTCGACAGGTCAGAGTGGGTCTCCTACACTGCCATGAATTTGAGCACTTAAAATTATACAGCATATAAGAAAATGAAGACACTGCCTAGTATAAAAATGAAACAAATCAAAACCCTCTTACCATTAAGGGAAGGATAGATGGCCATTTATACACATGCCACACAAAAGACACTATTCAAGTGGCCAAGACATGGGCAGGAAAATATTCAACTTTATTAGTCACCAGTGAATTGAAAATTAAAGCCACTACCCAATTATTGAAAAATAGCAAGTTGGGGAACATATGCAGCAACCCAAATTTCTCATTCACTACTGCTGTGATTGTAAACTGGCAATCATTTGGATAGCTATTTGGCAGTACTATTAACACAGGCATGTGACACAAAAGTGTCACTCCTGGATCTATCCCTAAACAATATGATCATGAATGTTCATTAGGAGCCTGATTTGTCACAGTCCAAAACAGAAAACTGTCTAACAATCCATCAACAGTAGAACAGATCCATAAATTGAGATATAGTTGTGCATTTTAATAATCTGCAGCAGAATGAACAAACAATAATTACAAATAGCAACAAGAGTGTCTCACAAAAACCAATTTAAATGACACAGACCCATGAATACATGGAACACAGGTTGTATTATCCCATTTATATAAAAGTCCAAACCTGGTTGAATCAATCTTTGCTCTTAAAGGTTGGTAACCTTGGAGCAGCAGGCAGAGTTCAAAAGCAGGGCTTGGCCACAGGCTGTCTCTTTGTCTGGGATGCTAGCTGTGCAAGCATTTTATGTTGGTGACATGGAGGGAATTGGATCATGAATTGCATTTCTTTAAATATATACTATACTTCTGAGGTTCAAAATAAGGAAAGAACCAGCCAAGTCTTCTTCCTGTCATTTCCTTACCTCAATTCTCTGGCAGTTCTATTAAGTTGCCTTTCAGTGTTAAAATACTTGTTCTGTTTTAACAAGTTGTGGGTGGTTGATATGATCTCTTGATAAATGGTTTATACAGGATTTTGAGAAGTGCAATACGAACGTCAGTATTAAGCAGTTGGGGCGCGGCACAATCTTCTTTTCTCACAGGGATCACATTATTGAATCAAAGTATCTTTTTATTTTTTTACAGTCTAAGGGAACAGAAGTTGGAGCATTTTTGCTCAGCTTTATCTGTGTAGCAGAACACCAAGAAGCATTCCCAGCTTCAAGCTACAGATTCCCATGAAGGTCTGAAGGTCACAATTAGAGGCAGTACTCTAAGATAGGAATCAGATATAGCTTCCATTGTTGGCTCTGAAACCACTTTTGGAATAACGAAGCAACTCTGATATTTGTGGACCTTGCTCATACCAAATCTGTTTCCCATTATTGGCCTTTGTATTATAGACACAGAATAAGTAATGGTCAGGGTTAAATAAAAACCTCCGTCTGGAAGCCTGAACCCCAGCTTCCTCTGTGTGATCCCACAGGTCTGGCCCAGCCTTCACTCTCTTTCCCCTGAGAATAAGTATTGAGTATCAAAGCAGACAGAGGCTGGGCCAACATGGAAGGAAAAAGCTGGAATACCAGTTCAAGCACCCTGTTGTTTAGAATAATTAAGTCCCTGGGCCATTGAAGATATAAGAAATTGAAAGGCATATAAAAATTTAAAAATAATGAAGTGAGGAATCAATGGTTAGACTTTCATGAGAAGATAAAATAGTGGAGGACACACATCCATTGGTAAATTGTTTTATTCTAAGGTTTTCATACAAGAAAGGAGATTCACATCCATATCAAATATCAGAAAAAGCAAAACAAGTTGAAAATAATGATCACTGTCTTTCAGAAGTTGCTATATCTTTTCAGCATACTAAGAAGATCCCCATTTTCTAAAATGAAGTTTTATGGCATTGTTTTTTTCAAAATTTCTCAGAATTGTATAACCACTTTCTTTTCTTCTTTCTTTTTTTTAATAAAGGAAACATTTAATTGGGGTGGCTTACATTTTCAGAGGTTTAGTCCATTATCATCATGGTGGGACATGGTAGTGTGCAGGCAGACATGGTGCTGGAGAAGTAGCTGAATTTCCTACATCTTGACTTGCAGGCAACAGGAAGTGGTCTGAGATACTGAGTGGTAATTTGAACATACAGAAGGCCTCAAAGCCTACCCCCACAGTAACATACTTCCTCCAACAAGGCCATACCTTCTAATAGCACCACTCTATTGGGGGCCATTTTCTCTTTCTTTTTTTTTTTAATTAAGAAATTTTTTATTCATTCCACATACCAACCACAGATACCCCCATCCCTCCTCCTGCTCCTCTCCCCAGCCTCCCCTCCCCAGCCCACCCCCCATTGCCTCCTCCAAAAAGGTATGGCCTCCCGTGGGGTGTCAACAAAGCCCGGCACATTCAGCTGAGGCAGGTCCAAGCCTCTCCCCCTGCATCAAGGCTGTGCAAGGTGTCCCACCATAGACAATGGACTTCAAAAAGCCAGTTCACGCACCAGGGGTAGATCCTATTCCCACTATCAGGGGCCCCTCAAACAGACCAAGCTACACAACTGTTTTACTCATGTGGAGGAGCCCAGTCAAGTCCCATTCAGGCCCCACAGCTGTCGGTCCAAAGTTTATGAGTTCCCACTAGCTTGGTTTGCTTGTATCTGTAAGTTTCCCTTTCATAGTCTTGATGCCCCTTGCTCATAGAATCCCTCTTCCCTCCCACTGGACTTCCGGAGCTCGGCCTGGTGCTTGGCTATGGCTCTCTGCATCAGTTTCCATCAGTTACTGGATGAACTGTTACTATGATGAATAAGTTACTATGATGACAGTTACGGTATTCACCAATCTGAGCACCGGGGTAGGCCAGCTCAGGCACACCTTCCACCACTGCTAGTAGTCTAAGCTGGGGTCATCCTTATGGATTTCCTGGGAGCTTCCCTCACACCAGGTTTCTCCTTATCCCCCTGAAGTCTCCTTCTATCAAGACATCTCGCTCATTGCTCTCCCACTTCACCCCTGTTCCCCCATGTTCCCATTTCCCCATCCCCTACACTCTCTTGCCCCTCCCACCCCCATTTTACTCAGGAGATCTCATCTAATTCCCCTTCCCAGGGCGGCAGAACCACTTTCAAAATGAATCAGACACTGAAGTTGAAAAGCTTATGCTCTGAGGAGCTCTATGGTTAGTTGAGTGGGGACAAGAAAGACACTCATCCTGCTGGAGGATGTAGCTCAGTGATGGAGTGTTTAACCGTCATGCAACATGCATGAGTGTTCAGACCCGTGGTGCCAAGAAAAAAAAAAGAAAGGAAGGAAGAAAAAGAAAGACCTTCATGACTCTCCAGCCCCAGGATGACTTAAAAGCACTCCACCATTTGTGTTTTCATAACTGACTTTCACCTGAGTTTTATTTGAGGAAAAAATTAACTATTTGAAAATAAAACAAGACATGTTTAGTAGATAACTCATCTTCTGGCTCAATTATCCTTGAAACTAAAAGGCTTGAAACTGAGGAAATGGAGCCCATCAGATTAAGCGATTTCCATCAAGTTCCATGGCTACTCAAAGGTGGGACTAGAACTGAGGTCTTTTCCTCTGACCCTGGCCTGATTTCCAAATTCCTATGTACCCATTGTGGCATTGCAGGGTAGCAGTTGGGCATCTGAAATGACTGCATGCTTGTTTACACAGCCTTTCTATGTTCTTATACCTCTGTGGCTAGAGCTCTTGATGACAGAAATCATCTGCATTCTAATAAGGCATGGCATGTTACATGAAGTCATATGGATAATAGAATCAAAGATAAACTATTAAGAGTCTACCTCCTGTCTACTCCATAGTGCTATTTGCAAATGGAGAAAGGAAATCACTAACTAAAAACATTAAATTGGTTACAATCTGGAATCCTTCAGCAGAGCAGAAGCTGCCATGGGAACTGGCTAGCTTATTTTAAGGCTAATATAAGCCTCCTTAAATATACATTTCAGTTGTTTTTTAAATATCAGTTCAAAAACACCTATGTAATTAGATACTATTTTTTTATTTTTTTGAATGTCAATTTAGTTTCTAAAAGAAATCTATTATGATTAATTTATTTAACTAGTTTGGTGACCAAAGGGTTAATTACAGATAGGAACCTCTATTTTTAGCTGCTACTAGAGGCAGGCTGACATTCTATCTAAAAATAGCCCTGTCTTTCGAACTGTTTTTAACCCTGCAAAGAAAGACTCACGCCTATCCAGATTAAGGATAAGCTTAAATAGCTCATCCTCGATCAAAACCATGGTAACCGGTACACAATATGCATCCATCATCTCAACCGGGAGTCCTTAAGATTCTTTAATCACGAGACAGGAAATCTGTTTTGTTTGGATGCCAATTAAGGGTAGATTAATATTTCAGGACACTCAACCACCGACTTGTGTTTAGAAAAGAAAACACTGATGATGGCATAAATAAATTTTACTGTTAAGGAGAGACAAAAGCCATTTTTATTATTTATTCATTTATATATACAACTGCCTTATTTCATAAAAAAAGAACTGTGGTCATTTTAGAGCCTTCAAAGAAGAGATGGAGAAAGTGAGAAGTATTAGAGACGGACTTTCTGTACTTATGACTACACAAACAACCATTTGGCTGTCTAGTTAAATATTAAAAAATAAAGTAGGATTCTGTGTAGCAGCAATGCCTAAGTGACACTACTAAATTAGGAAATGCGAAAGCACTTTTATTGTTCTTTTATTTCAGATTGAAAATAGCCATATGTGGTTTTTTATGATTATAAAATCAATATATGCCCGGATAGATAACCCAAACAATCTAGAGGCATACAAAGATAGTTATTTTTCAAATCACTCTAAATCATCCACAGGCAATTGGTAAAATTGTGACATCGTCATTCTGGTATCCCTCTGTACACACAGCATGTGTATTCTGTAATCATGTTACATACATGAGACCACACTTTGAATTATTTATCCACTCCGCTCACCAGGAACACCTTTCTATTATACCCTCGTGCATGAAAAGACCATAATTTATTTAACTAACCCCCTACTTGGGAATACTTAAGATGTTTCTAGAATTTTGCCATTATGAACAATACTATAAGGGAGAGTATTTTACATATATTGCTGGGCTATAGGTCAATACCTCCAAAGGTAAAATTCCTAGATGTGAAAGAATGCAAAGGAAAGGGGGAGGAGCTGAAGCTTTGGACCCATCTCATACAGATTGCATCCTCAAAGGTTGCACCAATCTCTATATCAAACAACTGGGCATGAGCATCAAGTTTCTTCACATCTGTACCAATGGTAACTATCTGTGTCTTTTTGTTCTTTTATATCTAATAGATAAAATGTCACTATATTTTGATCATGGCAGCCTTCCCCCAACCAATTCCTAACACCATGAAGGGAAGGAGTATAATTAAGTTCAATGAGACTACTAACCTAGATGACTTTTGTGGTTCTAAGTTAAGCATCCTACAGTTCTACAAAATATTCTTAACTTCTTATTAATCATAGACAACAAGGTCTGAGGGGTAGGGCTAAACTTGAGCATTTAGTAGATATAAAGACAATCCTCTGAAATGATTCTTTTTATGCTCCTTTTATAGAGGAAAAATATGGGACTCAGGTCAGTTTTTGTGCAGAATCAGAGTCTGTTGGCCTGACTAGCAAGCTGAAATTTCTCACACCACACCACAGTGTAGTCCATTGGGATCTTGCTTTCAGGAACATACTGCCTACTCTGAGGCAGGGTTAGGGTTGGAGGAATGACTAACTAACTTTTTATACTAGCATATAAAAAGTAATTCCAGCCAGACATAGTGGTGTATGCCCTTAATTCCAGTACTCAGGAGGCAGAGGCATGTGGATCTTTGTGAGTTTGAAGCAAGCCTAGTCTACATAGTGAGTTCTAGGTCAGCCAGGGCTACATAGTAAGATCTGATCTCAAAATGTAACTAGTAAAAATAAAAATAAAAAGTAATTCCAGTTGTATCTTCTGATTCCTACGGTCAGGTCCCCTTCTTCCTCCATCACCCCACCATGACTGCCATCTTGTGACACCACCTGTAATGGTTAATCTTGATCATCAACTTAATAGAGTTTAGAAGCCACACGTCTGGGCATGTCTAGAAGGACATTTCTAGAGATGTTTAACTGAAGGAGGAAGACCCATTTTGAACATGAGTGGCACAATCCTGTGTTCAAAGGTCCAGGACTGAATAAAAAAATATAAAGCAATAGATCCTAGCATTTACCTCTCTTTGCTCCTGAGTAGGGAACACTGTGGTCACTCATTCTCTGGTTTTCATGCCTTCCCTACCATGATGGACTATGTTCCTCTGAACTGTGAGCCCTAGTAAGTTGTCAGGCATCTGGTCACAGCAAGGAGAAAAGTAACTAAACTTAAACTTAGTAGGTGCTCAATATTGCCCATGCTCTTCCCAATATACCTGTCTCTGTGTGACTGAGAAGGGAAGAGTTTTCTCATTGTAGACAAAGCAGTGTCTATGTACTGTATTGTCTGATACTATCCACACAGGATACAATCCTCAGGATTGACATATGCCAGAAGTAATAACCCTGTGACCTTCCAAGCCTAACCAGACTGGAGATACAAATCCTAAAAATCATATTCTGTTTCCTTGATATAACAAGACACTAGGTACACCAGTGTACAATTGAGGCAAGGGGCGTTTCTCAAGTTCTGCGTTTACCCTTCTATACAGCCTGATTAAATTGTGGCATTTATTTGTGTGTGTGTGTGTGTGTGTGTGTGCGCGCGCGCGCGTGCGCGCACACAGGCATGGAAGTCAGAGGCCAACTAGTTGGGAGTTGGTTCCCTTCTTCAACCATGTGAGTCCTGGAGATCAAACTCGGGTCAGTTTTGGCCAAAAGTACCTTTGCCTGCTGAGCCATCTCATTGGTTCTGGTTAAATCATGACATGTTTCATCTGTGGTTTTTTTCCCTCTAGCCCTCTGATGTTTTTGAGTGTCTTTTGATTTCATGGAAATGATGATCCTCGTTGTGTTCACTAAACAACAACATATGGAAGCTGCTTTAACAAAATACCATACACCTAGAATAACAGAAATTTATTTCTCACAATTCTGAAGGTCTGAGATGTCCAACATCAAGGTGTTGGCAAAACAATGGCAGTGAGGGTTCACTTCCTAGTTCATAGATTAAACTAGGCTTCTCACTTTTGGTGCATTTGCACATGATGAGGCACACCTCTGGGGCCTCCGTTACTGAGGCACTTAATCTCATTCATGAGGACTCTGCCCTCACGACCTACTCATCTCTCCATGTCTTCACTCTTATGACCACCACACTGGGTATTAGGATTTACTGCATGAATTTTAGAAAAACAGAAATATTTAGACAATAGCACTGAGTAATTTATATTTTCAGTTGTTCAATGTTGCTTTGAGATGACATGCTTCAGGTTCTAATATTGTTTAGCTACTGGGTTCTTAGAGCTAATATACAGAACCATGAAGTTACTGAGTTGTAGTTATATTCACTTGTGACCCAAAAGGGCCAAATGTTGGTGGCTGGTGTGTGTCTGCAATGACCTAGGACCCTGATTCTACATAAGCACTCTTGAAAGATGTTGTTTAATGCATGTCCAATATTTTACATAGTATGCATTGGGTTTTTCCAACTAGATTTGTAAATATATGAATGACACACTGAAATCCAATGGTTTCTGAAGGTAAATATCCTCAAAAAAATTTAAAAAAATAAAGAAACACTATTCCATTGTAAAATTCATGAAAATCTTACTTTTGAACTAAAACCAGGCCACATTTCCACATCCTGCCTATGTAGTTCTGTGCTTTGATTAAACTCGAAAATATTGATTTGAATACGCCTGTGAGTTTCCCAGGCTCTAGACTATGACAAACTCTAGATTATAGCTTACCTCCTTGTGAGGTTTCTTTCATTTTTAGCTATCAAAATATTTTTCCTCAATATATTTTGATCATGTTTTCCCCTCCCACAACTTCTCCCCTATCCTTCCCCTCCCTACCCTCCCAACTTTATTCTCTCTTTTTCCTCCATCCTCTATCTCCCCCATCTCTCATTCTCACATATTCTTTCAAAAACACAAAATGAATGACTCCAAGGAAACAGAACCTTCTGGACACCATGGGATTGATGCACAGAAGACTTCACAGAGACTGTGTAGCACACACAAGACCTGCAGGAGGTCAAGCCATGGAGTCCCAACACTGAGGGGGGACACGAGTAGGGAGTCCCACCCCTAACCAAGAAGCTACTTTAACTGACACCTGTTGGCAAGGGGGAATCTTTTCCCCAGTGGAATGTGTCACTGGGTATATCAACCACACTCCAGGGTAGCTCTATGCCCAGGAGTAGCTGGCCAACGCAAAACTAACTTCATATTTGTTTGTCTGGTTTGTTTTGGTGGTTTTTTGAGGTTAGTTTCTATATAAAAGAGAACTTCCCCTGAGTGATGACAGGTCATCAATGCATTCTCTTCTTTATATTTTTCCGTCTCTTTTATTCCAAACAAAAGACTCATCGACAAAAGGTCTGACCAGATCCCACTGTGTTCACACTACAGAGCCTCATTATGGCATAAAGTGATGAATGCTGCGTGTCTTCTGGCTTGAGTTGGCACAAAGAGATCACTACCAAGAAACAATTAGGATTTGTACTCGTGGCATTAGAGATGCTTCTTGACAGCTGGGATTTAGTGGCACAAGAACAGCTTTCTCTTCTTCCGTGCCCATTATTCTCATGCATTTGTCACCAGTAATTTTCTCATGCAGAGGGCGAAGCAGAGGACAGTACAGGGCGCCAGGTAAGAGGTGAGAGATGCTCTCTGGAGATGTCGAGTGGAAGGACCAGCTGTGCGTGCTTGTCAGGAATTCTACTTTAAGTTGTTGCTGCTGTTCCACTTTTCTGTCTAATCAAAAAGGAAAGTTTTAACTTTAACCTAGTAAAATTACATATAACAAAACAGTTATCAAGCAAGAATTACAGTTATAATATCTAGTCATTTATATTTGGCAAATTCAAAGAAAATATTCTATTTATCCTATATTTGTGAGTCTAAAGTTTCATATCTAATTTATCAAGTTGTATATCAAATTCCAAAATGCCAAAGGATGAGAATAAAAATATTCTTAAATTTTGAGCCTAGTCAGGCCGTGGGCATACTGCATTGATTAAGTACACCAAGTGGTCCATATAGCTAGTTCCTAGGAAAATCTACTTTGATGATGTATTAAGAACACTATAAAAAGCCTGATGATGGCTGGCAAAGATTATGTATAACTATGAGTAATGGAAAACTCAAATGTTATTTCTCTTAGAAAAGTCAAAAGCTGCGAGATTCATTGAATTGATTTGAAACACCATAATGCCAGGGATACAGACTCTAACTTGTTACTGTGTTGAGTATTAGCCTCTTTAAAGTTAAGATATTGCTCTAAACCATGTCATTGAAACTATATTCCAGCCAAGAGAGAGGAAGAATTAGTAAAGAGGGCAGATATGTCCCTTCTATAAAGAACATGTTCCCAGTGTTGCATACAAATCTCCTATTTTGTGCATTAACCAGGACTTTGTCCTATGTGCTTCTAGAGGCAAGGCAGAATGAGAAATATGTTTTTTCTTCTATCAGGTTCAACTGAGAATTGGGAATGCTCTTATTAAGCAGTATAAGGGAAAGAGGTACCTGGAGCAAGTAATAGTCTCCATAACTTCTCAGAGAATCTCTATTTCTTCCATATAAGTGAAAAGCAATACTCCCAATTGTTTAGAAAGTGTGCTTTTTATTTAAATAATCATCTTTGAGTGGCCATTATTGAGCTTACTACAAGACATGAGATTGAGTAAGAAAAAGGTGGTGTCTTTTGATGGAGATAATTCTTACTAGTAAAAGTCATTCTCTTCTCTTCTCTCTCTCTCTCTCTCTCTCTCTCTCTCTCTCTCTCAATCAATCAATCAATCAATCAAGAAGAGGATGTTCTTTTTAGATACCAAGAAAAGTAGCCCCTGAGGGATCATCCATTAGTGGATTTGGAGGTGCCTAGAGAAGGAGACTTCTGGTTCCGTTCTCCAGCTGCATATCTGTATTACTTGTATTACTACCTACCCCCATGACGACTCAGGCATAGGGGAAACATTATAAATAGACAAGGCCTGATTAGGGAGGGGGTGCTCAGGCAGAAGCTAGTCTCTTTCTGTGTACCCTTCTAATTCCAAGTTACCAAGAAGTGTGAACACGGTTTCACGTACCTGCAGGCCTATGGCCTCCAGTGTAGCCAGGGACTGTAACAGAAGGGGTCAAAGGGCAAGCCCATTGCAGCAGTGGGGGACAACGGGGGCAGAAATGCTCCATTCTGGAGCCAGGTCTTGCAACATAATGAATATCTGGAGAGTTTGCTTAAGGCGGAACTGCCACCATGTTACGTGACTTGTTTCAACGGTCTGACAGTCGAAGGTAGGGGCACAACTGTCTCTTTAGGGTATCGCCATGCCTGTTAGTATGGGAGCAATAAGGGAGTGCGTTGTAGCCCTCACGTGTTTACACTGAGCCAAAGACAAGTATCAACTACCCAGTAGGAAATAAGACATCAGGGCAAACAAGGAGCCAGGCTTTTCTTCTCCCCCCCCCCCCGCCCCCACCTTAGCATCAGAGCAGCCACTCACAGGAGGAGAGAGGGGTGCAGGAAAGCAAACTCCACTCTCTCCAACCAGTGCCTCTGGAGCTGTGGTGGTCTGAATGAAAATGGCCCCCATAGGCCCAGAGGGAGCGGCACTATTAGGAAGTGTGGCCTTGTCGGAGGAAGTGCATCACTGGAGGTGGGCTTTGAGGCTTCAAATACTCAAGCTAGGCCCAGTGTCACTCTCTCTTCCTCCTGCCTGCAGATCCAGATGTAGAATTCTCAGCTACCTCTCCAGCACCATGTTGGCCTGCATAGCTTCCCGCTATGACAGTAATGGACTAAACCTCCTAACTGTAATCCAGACGCAATTAAATATTTTCCTTTGTAAGAGTTGGCGCGGTCATGGTGTCTCTTCACAGCAATAAAACCCCAACTAAGACAAGGAGCCCACTCCAGCCAGTGCTAGAAAGGGGGAAGAAAAGAGATACGGATCTAACATGGGTGAAATTTTTTTCAAAAACTAGGGTTGAGCCTTAAAAATCTGAATGTGATTTTTAATTACTGGAAGTTACCAAACCAAAAGAAATTGAGAGTAGGGGGGTTCTATTAGCATCTAGCAGTGGTTGAGAAAGACTGCATTCTGTGTTTCAACCCACAAATGAGCTGAGGCGCTTCCTTTACAAAATTAGTGTTGTCCTTTAGTTAAAGTCACATCAGACAAACTAAAATAAAATCAGAGCATGAAGGTATGCTCACTTGAATGGACCCTTGCTTATTCCCTGTCTCTCCCCCTGTACAAGCAGGGACACTCTCAGACTAAGAAAGTGATTCCCATCTACAATCTTTTAAGGTCACATCTACGATTTTTGCCATACTATTATCCTAGCCTTATTATTTATACTGTATTTTTCTTTTGAACTTACCCACTTTTCAATTTTACTTTATCTTGCTCTGTGTGTGTGTGTGTGTGTGTGTGTGTGTGTGTGTGTGTGTGATGAGGACTCACTATGCAACCCAGGCTGACTTTGAATTCTTAAACCTCCTCCCTCACCCTGCTAAGTGCTAAGATACACACACACACACACACACACACACACACACACACACACACACACACATACATACATATGTGGTATACCACACCTGGCTCTGCCCCCCACCTTGTGCTAAGGATCAAATCCAAGGCCTCACAGGTCCTGTTGTGGTTTGCATAAGAATGGGCCCCATAGGCTTATACATTTGAATGCTTAGTCACCAGGCAGAAGAGCTGTTTAGAGAAAGATTAGGAGGTGTGGAGTGAGTGTGTCCTTAGAAGTTGAGGTGCGCTTTGAGGTTTCAAAAGCCTATGCCAGGCCCAGTCTCTCTGCCGCCCCTGCTGCCTACAGATCAGGATGTAGGACTCTCAGCACCGTCTGCCACTCTCCCTACCATGATGATATGGACTAAGCCTCTGACAGTGTATACAGCCCCTAATTAATTGTTTTCCTTTATAAGAGTTGCCTTGGTCATGGTGTTTTGCTTTTTTTTTCCCCACAGCAATAGAACACTGACTAAGACACACCCTAAGTATGCATACCACCACTGAGCTATGCCCCCAAGATGCTCAAATGTACTACAATTTTTAAAGGAATTCTGCTTCAAAATTAATCAAGAGAAAAGTGGTAATTAGCCTAAGTAAGCACAGGAAAAAAAAAAAAAAAAAAAAAAAAAAACAAGAAAAACTGAAAAGATCCTCTGAAATGCTATGTTTGTGACACTGCCTGAGCCTAAGCTTAGAGCTTTACCAGCAAGAGAGAGGAGACTAAGGCCCTGAGAATGTATTAATACCAAAGGCAGGCTTCTTCCTTCATGCAGTTAGGACCCAAAGAATTGCAAAGAGAGCCGGGCAGTGGTGGCGCACGCCTTTAATCCCAGCACTCGGGAGGCAGAGCCAGGTGGACCTCTGTGAGTTCAAGGCCAGCCTGGGCTACCAAGTGAGTTCCAGGAAAGGCGCAAAGCTACACAGAGAAACCCTGTCTCGAAAAACCAAAAAAAAAAAAAAAAAAAAAAAAAAAAAAAAAAAAAGAATTGCAAAGAGACCAGCTTTCTCACAGGTGGGACTCAGAAGTTATTTGATGCTATGACTGAGCAACTGCATATTAAGTAACAAAACCTCAAACGAGAGAAAAAATGTTCTGGGTTGTAAAAAAATAAAATAAAAAAGCAGCCAGTGTATGCCTGCCTCCAACAGCTAGTTAAGCAGCTTTCACAACTCAGGAATTTACACTGGACATGGTGTCATTAAAAGACGTCTTAGACCATGACATACTACCTATATAGTAAATGCTTTCTCAGGACTCTTATTGCCAGTGACAGCAATAACTATATTGGCTCATATAACCAGCAGGTCCAAAGGCATAACTCACTTCAACCAGAAGTATGTTTGGGGAGGGGTAAAATAATGTCTTCAAGGCTATCTCTTCTTCCTCCTCATCCTCTTCCTCCTTCCCCTTCCTCTTCTTCCCCACAGAGAGCAAGATAACTGTTAGTAGCCCAGAACTCACAGCTCCTAGTTATAAAGAAGAAAAAAAATCTGTGAGTCGCTCTAGCAACTATATGCCAAGAAGGATGCAGATACGCTAGGGAAACAGGATGCTTACATCTAGGGTCCTGAACACACCTCTCATTTGGTCCCTGTAACCAGCTGGCTGGAAGTGTTCTGCTAGGCTAAGAACACATTGTCCTTTCCTGTGATAACAAATGGGGTAGGAGAAGAGATGGACCTGGGAAGAAAAGAAGGTGGGGTCCAAATCATCTCAAGGATACGAGGAGATGGATTTCCCAGGGGAAGGCAAAGGGAAAAGACACTCCTCAGACAGAAACGATAAATGCTCACAACAAACACCTTTCCTGTACCTGTCCAACTGTAAAAGAACCTCAAAGGTCTCTTCATAATAAAAATTTTAAATATGAAGAGTAAATGTGCTTCGCACGGCCCCTGTTGCCAGGGTAACAGACACTGTAAAGCTCTTGCTTCTCGGTCCATGCCACTTCCTCACATACCACGGACAGCACCCACACCTTAGTACTAAGAACGTCCTATGAACGCCAGTGTCTACTCCTCATCAACCCGTCCCCTAGGGCCTGGCAGAAGGCCAGGGAACTAGCCGACTAGCGCTCTAACAGTCTTCAGACAAGAACTATATAGTGATAAGGGTAAACAGGCCAGCTCCCTCACAACCTGGCAAGGAAAAACGCATTGATACGCCCTTTACTGTTGCCCGAGTCCCCTGGAGGGATGGAATCCTGTCTGCCAATAGTGCTAAGTTGCTCCATAGCAACAACCCCCACCCCCCGCCCCGCCCCGCTTTCTTTTGCTTCCTTTTCTTCTCTGCCTCACTTCTGTGCCCTCACGCAGGCGTAGCCAGATCACTTTCTACATGAATTATTGCATTTGAATCCTCAATCAGGGCCAGTTCAGGAGCAGCGAAAGTGACAGCCAAGTACTGTGTAAATCACATATATGTGCTCACCACCCCACATCGCCCCCGTCAGTCTCACAGCCATAATGCTGTTGTAACAGATGGAGGAGCCAGGTCCTCGATTAAGCTCACATAGCCAGTATCAGCACAGCTAGCTTCAAAGTAAGTTGATTCCAGTCTATGCTTCCTGGCTTTGCTCTGCCTCGTACCACTTTACAGTGTATCTCTGTAGGCGTCTAGGTCCTGGTGATGCTCTTCAAAGCAGTTAAAAGCTGAGACAACCTAAGAGGATGTAAATGAATGAGAAAGAATCTCATCACATTCTGAGGGAAACCTGTGAGCCAAAGAGCATGTGCCTTGCACATAACTATCATTGAAACAATACGTGGCAATTTTTCAGTCTCTGGGAGTCATTGATGTTATTTTTCCCTACCTTTCCTTAAAAAAATAAAATAAAATAAAAAAGGAGCTTTCATTTCTGAGACATATTTTCCCAGGGTAAAATAAATGTTTCTCATTATCTTAAAGCCAGTGGCAGTCCTTCTGGGTTAAGGCAAAGCAATCATCTTTGCCTTAGGGAGGGAGAGAAATTGGACTCCTCAGGGCCCTATGTGTTATGTTAGAGTGAAGCTTTACAGGCTGGAGAGACGGCTCTGCAGTTAAGGGCACTTGTTGCTCCGGCAGAGGACCCGAGTTTGGTTCCTAGAACCCAAGTCAGGCAGAACACGGCTACACTTAAGTCCACACACCTAATACATATACACAAACACACAAATACATAATTTAAAAAAAAAAATCTGTTTGCAAAACTGTGACTTTGGGCCAGACATGGTGGCGCACACCTATCACCCCAGTGTTTGGGAGGCAGGGGCAGGATCTCTGTGAGTTTGAGTCTAGACTAGTCTACAGAGTGATTTCCAAGCCAGCCAATCCTACAGAGTCAGACCCTGTCTTCAAATAAAAACTGTTACTCTAAAATATATTTTATCTCATTTATTGAGGGCTGTTTTAGGACATGTTTGTCTGAGATAGAACACTTAAGCAACTCATCTCCATTTTGTGTGAACATGAGTGTTTATAAAAATCATTTCTTCTTTTCTTTTTTTTCTTTTCTTTTCTTTCTTTTTTTTTTGTTTGTTTGTTTGTTTTTTAGGTTTGGTTTTGGTTTTTCAAGACAGGGTTTCTCTGTGTAGCTCTGGCTGTCCTGGAACTCACTCTGTAGACTAAGATGGCCTCGAACTTAAAAGAATTATTTCTAAACAAGTTGTTAATGTTTGGATATGAAATGTCCTCCCATAGGCTCATGTGTTGGGTCAGCTAACTGGTCTCCTTCTGGTGGCATTGTTTGGGGAAGGTTGTACAAGGGTTTGGACATGGGACCTTGCTGGCAAACATACAACCACAGGGCAGGCCTTATGGGTTCCAGCCTGGTCCAGTCCTAGCCCAAGCCCTCTGTCTCTTCACTCAATAAGACATGGACAAACAGCCTCATGCACCCATGGACACGGCCACAAGTTGCCATGAGCCTCACCATGCCTTCCCCACTGAGATGGACTCCATGAACCTCACCATGCTTTACCCATTGTGATGGACTGCATGAACCTCACCATGCCTTCCCCACTGTGATGGACTGCATGAACCTCACCATGCCTCATCCACTGTGATGGACTGCATGAACCTCACCATGCCTCATCCACTGTGATGGACTGCATGAACCTCACCATGCCTTCCTCACTGTGATGGACTACACCCTCTCAAAACATGAATGAGAACACATCCTTCTTCCTCAGTTGTCTCTCAGAAGATACTTGGTCCCAGTGATGAGAAACATAAACTCCAAACCTTTCCTTAAGCAGAATTATCTGGCTGTGTTTTTTGCTGTGCTATGTTTGGAGGGGTGACGCCATTTGTAAACAGAGTGAACGCATTCAGTACAAATAATTGGCTCCTTAAGTTGAGCATCCTACCAACATGTTGTGACAACTGATTGGCAGGGGAAGAAAATATAAAACACTCTGAAGCTTGAAGGACAGGTTACCTAGTAACCAACAAATGAGTGAGTTTTCTTCACAGAGACTTGTTCTCTTAATTGGATGAGACGATTTGAAGAACACAGCTGGGAAGAAACAAAGATGGAGGACTGTGGCAATTATCAGCAGACCTGATGTCTGAAATCTTGGCAGCCTCAGCCAAAAGGTCATAATGCGAATGAATCTTTCATTGGTAACAAGAGGCCAGTCAAGCTGCCTACTGAGACACAATTTTGTGCTCTTTTCAAACACATGAAAAATAAAAATGAATTGTGGAAAGAAGCATATTAAAAAGTACAGGGAGGGATGGAGAGAAGCTTCAGCAGTTAGAGGCATCAGCTGCTCTCCCAGAGGACCTGGGTTTGAATCTTGGCATCTACATGGTGGCTCATATCCACCTCTAACTCCAGTTCCAAGGGACCCAATATCATCCCCTTCTGGCCTCTGCAGGTACTGCACATATGTGGTGCACAGACATGGACATAAAATTAAAATACATCTTTTTTTAAAGTGCAGTGAAAACACCATGGTTTAACAATGTGTGGTGGCCACAAGACAGAGGCCCCAAACATCATGAGCTAGAAGCCACTTTAGAGAAAACTTGTCTCAAAACAAACAATAGCAACAGAGTGCTTGCTTATCGAGTAGACTTAAGACCCAGAAGTGTAATATTCAATACCCAACACCACAAAAATACATAAAACCTTATGCAGTTTAAGAGCTCATGAAAACAATCAGGGACAAGATTCTGCTTAAGTTCGGGGATCAGTGTTCTATTGCTTAAGAGAATTCAGAATGATCACCTGGGGTCAGTGGATCTTATTATCACTCTGTCTTGAATACCTGCATTCCCATTAGACACATACTACTTCGCAGAGAATTACAGACATCCTTACTCTCTCTTATTTTAAACAATAAAATTAAGAAAAATCAAATTATAGGTTGACAATGATGAAAGCTATTTTTATCCACTGGACTTTTAGATAATAGCATAAGCTTTCCCTGCCCTTGAATAAGAACTTCTTGTTCTGCCTTTAACTATAACTGAAACAACCCCACCCCAGAGTCATTTCTTACAGTGTTTGTGCCTTGTAATCCCTGGATAAGATTTGTGGGTTAATATCGCTTGCACATGGCTCATTTTTCTCACATGGATGGAACTTAAAACCTTTCCTAAAGCCCCCCCTAGTGACAAGCAGAGAATTAATCCATTTCAGATCAATATTGACACACTTTAAACTTACATCTTCTCTTAGCTTTTAAATGAATCACATTGATTGAGAAATGGCACACACACAAAAAAAAAAAAAAAAACTGTAGCTCAGATTCTCAAGCATTCATCAGCCACCAGAAGGTAAAGGACTTTGTATAGAACACATAAACTGCTCACACACCTTTGAATTCTGTGTGTTTTTACTTGGTCCTGGTGGATAACTCAAAAATATCCCTTTTTTTTTCTTTTTTTGTCCTTTAGGAACTTCAGGATTAAGGTATGTTAGTAGAGGGGCTGGAGAGATGGCTCAGTGGCTAAGAGCACTGGCTGCTCTTCCGGAGGACCTGGGTTCAAGTCCCAGCACCCACATGGCAGTTCACAACCATCTGCAACTCCAGTCCCTGGAGATCTGATGCATTCTGGTCTCCATGGGCACCAGACATGTACATCGTGCACAGACAGACAGGCAAAATACCCACACACGTGAAAAAACTATAAAACCAAACAACAAAAAGTGTACATTCATGGGCAGGAGAGAAAGCTCGGCAGGCAAACTCACTTGCTACCAAACCTGATGCCCCAGACAGTGGAAAGAGAAACTGCTCCTGTAACTCTGACACACATGCCATGATATGTGTGCGCCAACATACATACATGCATACACATGCATAAAGAAATACAATGTAATTTAAAATATAAAATTATTATAACAATAATATTTTATAATAACCCAATAAAAATAAAGGTAAAGCCTTTTGTCTCTTGTGTCTTTTTCTCCATTCATTTGATAATTTTCACTGATGCTTCTAGGCATGTCCAAAGAGGCAAGCACCATCTCCAGGAGGCTTCTGTACTGTGAAACTAAGAGCCATCTACAAAATGGAAATTAATTGTACAATAATAAAGCATTTAAAATAGAACGAACATAAACTACATGTTTTATTAGGTCAGGTAGTACAGACTGTTTACACATCATTTATTTTATGTATCTCATCATCCCAAAGGCTTAGAAATCATTCAATAAGAGAGATATAATTAAACCATTAAAAAAAGAGAAGAGAGAGCTGGTGAATTAGCTCAGCAGTTAAGAGCATGTTCTGTTCTTGCAGAGGGCCTTAGTTCGATCCCAGCACCCACATGTTGGCTCATAACTGCCTGTAACTCTAGTTCCAGGAGAGCCAAGTCCTCATCTGGACTCTGTGGCAAGCACATACACACGCACGCACGCACGCACGCACGCACGCGCACATGCACATGCACATGCACACACAAATAAAAAATAAAAGTAAAAAATTAAAAGCCACATTCTCAGTAAAGAAAACTAAAAAGATTTTTTTAAAGTAGCCTAAAATAATAGCAAATATAATATCAATATGTAATTGCACACAATTATATCAAAATTGAACACAAATAATAATTTTGAGCATCTTTTCAATTCACACACACAAAGAAATCAAACCATTGGCCTTCACCTGAAAATTCACTCGAGAGGATAATATTTTTTTTCTTTCAAAGCCATAGATGCACCAATTTCTGAATGTAAATAACAAGAATACAGTACTGGAGTAATTTCTGAACATGAAGCCATGCTGATACATCAAGGAAAAGACTTTCATAGTGATGCCTCCTCCCCAAGGTCAATGCAACTGGTACTGATCCCCCAGTGTAAAGATGTTCTTGGGAGCTTAGCCCTACAATACATTCATACCAACTGTATACCTGTGGCCAAGACTTGGATTGTTCCTGAGAAAAGGTATTCTCTCTTGTTCACGCACACAGAGTAAAAGCCAAGGACAAATTACATGTCACTTACAGTAATATATCCACTGCAAAACTGGAAATCAATAGAGCCTGTTGCACACTCATTCTTGAAATAAATGGGACAACATAACTGCTTTAAAGAAAAACAACCAACTGAGGATGGCCACAGAGAAAGTCAAACACCGGACAACATGGACATCAGGACCTTCTCCACTCTCCCAGCCTCCTCCCCCAACTAGGAAGCCTCTTTCCTACTTCAAAGCAGAATATACTTTGTCTTTTACTGAAAATAGATCTTTTCCCCATTTAGTATGTTCTGATTACAGTTTCCCCTCCCATCCGGATCCACACTCTCTCTGTCTCTCATTAGAATACAAACAAGCATCTAAGGAATAATAATAAAATAAAATAAAACAAATCAAAAACAAACAAATGAGAGTAATACAAAACAAGAAAACAAGAAAAAGAACCAAAGAAAAAACCCAAGAAACATACATAGATGCAGAGAAACACATGTTTGCACACAGAGGAATCCCATTTTAAAAAAACCCATAAAATCTGAAACCATAATATTCCATACATTAAGGACCTAAAGCAGAATATTTTTATCCACGAGTCTGCTTTGATATGAGGAGCCATCATCTCTTTCTAGCGAACCAAATCATTGTATTGCCTTCCTCAGTTTACCCTCTAAACTTCAGCTCTAGTCAAATACAGCAAACGCTTACTGGGAACCTATTATGCACAATATTATAATGATGTAGATTTTTTAAGCTGCTAATGGTGTAATAAATGCCCTAGGGATCTCAGAATTTTAAGTTAATAATGAGTAGTTGGCTTTCTGCATAATATCCAATTCTGTCTTTTAAAATTCGGTATTTTATTTTTAACTGTGAGGATGTGTGTGTGTGCATGTGTGGGTGTGCACACACCAGTACAGGTGGTATTGGAAGCCGAAGGTCTGAGATCCTCCGAAGCTGGAGGTACAGGTAATTGTGAGCTACCTGATGTGGTAGCTCTGAACTGAACTCAGGTCCTCTGCAAGAGCAGAAGATGTTCCTGCCTGCTGAGCCACAGCTCCAGTCTCCCTTTGTCCCCTTACTCTGTATCATCCTACACATTGGAGCTACAGAATCATCATTTTTTTAAGTCCCATCTTCTCTCCTTCCTATGTCTTAGAGAACCACTGTTCCAGATGTTGATATAACTGGGACTCTGGGGGGGGGTTCTCTCTCTTTTGTTGTTATAGGATTTCTGACTTGCTTCCCTTAAGCCTCATTCTCCTTATGTTTGGCTCTTCTGAGACAGAAGTCTAAGAAAAGAAACCTGACATCTGTACAATACCACATTTTCTTGGTCAGCCACTCTCCATATCATAATACTTGTATCTGCACAATTTCCAGCATCCCTTTCATTTACATAAACAGGGACCTGAGGCTTGATCAAGCTTAAAATTTAATACATGGAGAGCCTGCCAGCACCTGACTGGACTAAGAGGTGAGTCTTTATCCTCAAACCTGAACACCCCAGCCCCTAGGCTTTGGGCCCAGGGGCCCAACCCTGGCCCCCTACACCACTACCCATTGCAGTCCCAGTTTCAGGCCAGTCGGACAGGCAGACCTCCTGCAGACAGGTCAGACTACCACCATCCCCCATCAGACCCTGTAACCCAAACCCCACCTCCCCCAAATCCCACCCACCCTCCGAGACTGCAACTGTTCCCTGAGACAGAGACCGCCAGCATCTGATTGGACTAAGAGGCTCATCTTCTGAATGCTGCTGGTGCTGTTTTGGGAGGTTCTGGAACTGTCTGGAGCTATGGCCTAGCTGCAGGAAGTAGGTCACTAGGAGTGGGACTCTGAAGATTATGCCCAGCCCCTGGTTCTAGCCTCACTCTCCTCTTCTTGGTGCCCTGTAATGTGAATAGCTGCCTTCTATCAAAGGCTCCTGTTGATCCAAGCTGCTGTGTTTCCTCCCTGAGTTAATTCTGTCACATATTATGGTCATATGATGCAAAAGTAACTCATACAATGCTTATAGTTTTTCATCCAATTACTGTGCTTAATGAGACTCTTCTGAAGAAAGAATTCTAATTTTTTGGAGGACATTTATGTATATGAAAGTTTATTATATCATATACCTAATCTCCCACCAACTGTGGAGAAATTGTAGTTCATTTTCACCAGATGGACTATTATATGTTCATTAAATATGGACTATTGGAAGAGTAATTTATGAGAAACATACTTGATAGTATAAATTAAAATTAAGCAGAGGCAGATGTATCTCTGTGAGTTTGAGGCCAGCCTGGTCTACAGAGTGAGATCCAAGACAGCCAAGGCTGTTACATAGAGAAACCCTGTCATGAAAAACAGACAAACAAATAAAAAGCAAAAAAAAAGTAGGATATAAAATTATCTGTATAGAATGATTATGGGCCAGTGACATGACTCAGTGGATAAAGGCACTTGCTGCCAAGCCTTACAACGAGTTTGATCCCTGAGACCCACATAAAAGTGGAAGGAGAGAACTGACTGGAGTTGTCTTCTCATCTCCACATGTGCACAGCATGGCACACACAAAATACATGGCACACATCTCCATACATGCCCCCACACACACAGACTCACACACAAAATAAGTAAAATGTAATAGAATGATTATAACCATATAGAAAATAATATGTACAGAGAGAAAAAAAGGATTAGGAATCAAGAAACCAATAGAACCCATACTGGCTGTGGTAGTTTGAATGTAATTGGCCCCCATAAGCTCATAGGGAGTGTCACTATTAGGAGGTGTGGCTTTGTTGGAGCAGATGTGGCCTTATTAGAGGAAGTGTGTCACTGTAGGGGTGGGCTTTGAGGTCTCCTATATGCTTAAGCCACACCCAGTATCTCAGGCCACCTCTTGTTGCCTGCAAGATGTAGAATTCTCAGCTCTTTCTCCAGCATCATGTCTGCCTGCACACCACCATGTCACACCATGATGATGATGGACCAAACCTCTGAAAATGTAAGCCATCTTAATTAAATGTTTTCCTTTATAAGAAGAAAAATTTAATTCATGATCAAACTTGTAAGCTGTCTTAGTTGGATTTCTATTGCTACAATAAAACACTATGGTCAAAAGTGACTCAGGGATAAAATGGTTTATTTCATCTTATAACTCACAGACCATCATGAAGGGAAGTCAGGACAGGAACTCAAGCCAGGAACCTATAGGCTGGCCGTGGAAGAACACTACTTACAGGCTTGCTCCTCGTGGCTTGTTCAGTTGCTTTTCTGTATAACCCAGAACCACCTGCCCAGGGATAGCACTGTCCACAGTGGGCTGGGTTCTCACGCTCAGTCATGAATCATGAAAACGCCCCCACAGACTTGCTTACAGGGTAATCTGATGGAGGCATGGTCTCAATTGACCTCTCCCTACTATCCCACCCCTTAAAGTCCATTCTCACAAACGGTCTCCAGACTTCAGCTTGAGTGAATTAACAAACTCTTTTTAAGTTCTTTAGTGGCATAGCATACCTCCTCATGAACCACACTTTCATTTTTACTTAACCTAGCCAAGTTACAGGTCTAGAGGCAATGAGGGGTGGTTCCTGAGGGACATCAGCATCGTTCCTTCTGAAACCTCCTTTAGATGAAGTCATCACCTGCTCTGCAAAGGAGGCAGGATCAATTTCCTCTAGCAAGGGCAGAGAGGGCAACATTGAAGGGGTGGGAGTAGGGTGGGGATGCACCCTCTGCTAAGGGTTGGGAGGATTTCCTCAGGCAGAGTGGGGCCATCAGAATCTGAGGAGTCAACATCCTCTGCCTCCTTGGGGTCCTCTCACACATTGCCACCCCAAGTCACAGGATCCCATTCTTTTCCAGTCAATGTCTCACTTTAACTGTTGACACACTTTGAGGCTGGGAAATAATTTCACATCCTAAGTCAGCTAATCATATAATAAAGGCTTGTGTTTGGCTTGCAACTTGAGCTCTAAGGCTGCTAGAGAAAAGATTCTCTTTCAGGGCACACTTAGAAACCTTGAGATTGTTTATGTGTATCTGGAGCTGGTCAATTTTATCGCCCAGCTTGTTTTGTTTGTTGTTTCTTTTCTAACTTTGTCCAAAGATGCTCAATGGAATCCGCCAGCAGTATCATTTTCCTTATATTTCCACAAAAGCTCAAAGATTTTTATACAGTTATTAAATTCTTTACAGCTCAGGCGAGGTGAATTGAGAGCATCAAATGCACGTGTCTTGGTAAGTTCTTGAAGTGGGTCACACCGTGGACTGTTCTCCATGCTACCAGAAGAGTATTTCATGACCTTAAGTTTCATCCAGTTAGAAAACTACCTTCAGTTACAACCATGACCACTAGGGAAACTCAGGCCTACATTTCTGATTCTCCAGAATCACTCCTGATACCACAGTTTGTATTTGTCAGGGTTGTCTAAAGGAATAGAACCAATGGGATGAGTGTGTGTGTGTGTGTGTGTGTGTGTGTGTGTGTGTGTGTGTGTGAGACTTATTAAGTCGGCTTACAGTAAAACAGCTAAATTACAGCTGAGAGTCTGAGAACTCAGTAGTTTCTCTATCCTTGGGTGCCTCAGTGGTCAGAGTAGCCCACAGTGGTTCTCTCTCTCTCTCTCATTGGGGAGGCTGGCAATTCAATTAATGCTCAGTCCCCAAGGATGGGTGCCTCAGCAGTCCCCACCTGGTGTCAAAAAACCTGAAAGATTCCTGGAGAGCTGCTGGTCCTTAATTCCTGGTGAAAAACTGGTTCTGATGTGGAAGGATCCAACCACAGCAGCAATGGGTACCACAGTGCCATGAGGAAAGGCCAAGACAGCAAGACATGAACTATTGTCCTTTTCTGCCATGACCTTAAAATCTGGACTGCTGGAATTAGGCAGGACCAGGCAGATCTTTATGAGTTCGAGGCCAGTCTGGTCTACAGAGAGAGATCCAGGAAAGGCGCAAAGCTACACAGAGAAACTTTGTTTGTCTTGAAAAAACAAACAAACAAAAAAATCTGGACTGCTACCAGAAGGTATCGCCCAAAGTCAAAGAGGGTCTTCCAAATCATTTAAGGCAATCAGGACAATCTCCCTATTGCAGAGATTGTAACTTGTGGCAAGTTGTCATTAAAACCAACCATAATATAAAGAGGCTCAAAGTCAAAGTTCAGCAGATCTGGCTCAGAATCCAGCTTTTTTTTTTTTTTTTTTTTTTTTTTTTTATGATAACAGAGGTTCTCAGACGGGATGCAGTTTCCTCCTGGGCAACTTTTGGCAATGTCTAGCAAGGTTTTGGGTTGTCGGGAGTTTGGTTGCAATGAATGGGGTGTTGTTGTTGCTGCTCTATGATCACACCACAAAGACTCGCATATTCTGCCTAAAAGTTCAAGGACATTGTTGCTGGGAAACCCAGCATGACAGGATGCTTTCTGCACTTCCTCCACCCCATTCTGATCTTATTTCCAAGGGTTCACAATTAACTATTGCAAAAATAAACAACTTGCAGAGAGCCACGGAGAGAGTGGCCTTTTTCTCACAGACTCCTTTCATTCAAAATGAAACGGGATGTGTAGCTTTGAGATAAAGGGGGAGTGAGGATAGGAGGTGAGGGACGCAGTATGCAGGAAGGAAATTCAAACTAACGCTTACAAACTAAGATAGGGGCTGCTGGCGTTGACTCCCTGGTCAAGAGTGCTTGCTCTTAAGTTTGAGGACCCGAGTTCGAATCCTGGGCCCCCAAGTAAAAAGTGGGCATGGTGACCGAAACAGATGTGACCCGCCTTCCAGACAGCAGTTCACTCTGGGTGACTGGCAGAGCAACGGATCGGCACCAGAACCCCTTCTCCAGCCCACTGCCTTTCTGAGGTAGCCTGGAGTGCCTGGGGTGGGCGGGGCGGGGCCTGGGAGCACGCGTCCCTGTGCTGTGACGTCATAATACGCCGCCGCAGAGCCGGCCCTTAGCAACCGACCTGGCGACAGTCTCTGCGGCCGCTGCGGCCCCCGCGGGCTAGTCTCTCCAAATCTCCACTGCGGGGGCCGGCTTGGCCCGGATAAGAACCAAGAGGACACAGAGTGTCCCCGCGAAGGCTGCAGAAGTACTAAGCATGGATGGCAGCCGGAGAGGTAAGGGGCTGCGCGGGTCCAGGCCGCGCCCTGGCCTTTAGGGTGGCCTGCCAGCTCCTTCTCCAGTGTCGCGGGGTGATGCCCGGAGCTGGACAGGCCCAGGGGGAGGCCCCGCTTGCCCGTCTCATTGATCTACCATCTGGCCTTGGGTTTGTCGCCTTGTATCCATCCCCTGATCTCGGGATCCTGCAGCCTGTTGTCGCCTCGGTATCTTGTAGGCTGAAGACCAAGCCCGGTCTTTGAAGTCCGACCTGAGCCCCAGATCAGACCAGCCGCTTTCACAGAAACGACCCTCGGTGTCCTCATCTTGAACGTAGAAGGAAAATACCCATGCCACGGAGTTCCTGGAGATTAAGTGCAGATAATACGTAGCAAGCTCCTGGTCCCTTCTTAGGACTTAGCGTACATGAAGTCTCCCAGTCCTCCAGAATTGACTCACCCAGAGCTGGTTTAGTTAAGTTGCTTCAAGGTGGGGAGCTGGGATACCTCATTTGTAATAATCTCCCAAAGCCGGTTGGTGGACTGAATGTTTAATAGCAGAAGACTACCTATAATCGCAGTGTACACCTATTTGCCTTGACTGATATTCTGAGACAAGTGGTGAGTGAGAAGTAGTTGGTAACCCCTATCCATAAATCTTTACAAATCAGCTCAATCGGAGTTGGAGCACGACAGCCTAAGCCTTTCCTAGAACTAAACAAGTAACACACACACACACACACACACACACACACACACACACACACACCACAGAGAGGAGTGGTAGTGTCTATTTAATGGGTACCTTTGAATCGATCTGCTCATGGTTTCTTGAACTAAGTCTTGCTTTCAACTTGCGTGCACCTTTATTTTACAATAATTGATCAAAATAAGTGCTATGCTTAGCGTAGAAGGTCAGTTGACAGGATATTCAGACACCATACAAACCTAAGTCTGAGTTAAAAAGCAAACCAAAATACTCTTGTGGTCTTCAGAAATGGTTACAAAACAAACTTTAAACCTCTGCTGTGTTCTGCCCATAACCAAACAACTGTTTAGTATACACAGACAAATCTTGTTAAATAGATATTATTCATATTTTGAAATAAATAGAACCAAAGATTATAAATACACGCTCCGCCCCCACCCCCGCCGCCGCCACCGGTGTCACAGTAGGTGACAGAGCAAGCTTTGAACCCAGACTAAGAATGTAAAACTCTTGAGTTAACTCTTGTACTTGCATAGTATGGGTGGGGGCATTTATATAGTAACAGACTTAGTAACGTTTGGATATTTATTTTTAAATGAGGTGACAGATGTAGAAGGTTTTATACTTTATCCCTTATCCAAGTGGCTTCACTTTTGGCCTGTAATTTATAGTAATATCATTGTTTCTAGTTTTGAACTTGTAAAATAAAATGTTATATTTAACAAGTACCAGGGCTAGTGTTCATTATACTATAAATGATAAGTAACTATAATTGTTATTAATCATATATCTTTTATAAGTAATCATTAATTTAGCTGAAGCTTAAATTCTTAATTTTAATCGACAGCACATGTCTTAGATTTTATTAGTTCCTTCAGCTATTTCAGAACATAAAATAGGAAAGATACCTGAGGGAGAAGTTCCTCACTTGCTTACAGTCTTTTGTAGGGTCAACTTTCAGTGTGGTGGTGTAGCAGAAAGCCACCAGCTTGAGAAACAATAGGTCTTGTTTCTAGTCTTTGATGTTAACTCATGAGGAGGCATTCTTCTGCCAGTTGCTTCACTTTCCAAAGCCTTCGTTGTTTGTAAAATGGGGAGCTAGGCTTGATAATCTATAAGACTTTGTTTCCAACCTCTGATGGGAGAAAGGAGAAAATTAAGAATATTGGTCCACCATCCATTGTATTACCAGCAACCTGTGCTGGCAAAACAAGAGGAAACAGGTATCCTGTTAGGACAGCTAAGTGAAAGGAGACTGGGAAAGATTTCTTAGTCTGTTGTTCCCATGGAGATACTTTTATAAGCGACCTATTCCTAAGCAATTTTGGGAAAATACTGAAACACCATTTTTTTCCCCCTCAATGAGTTTTCTCTGAGGAAAACTCAAATTATGTAGGAAACTGGGCTGAAGAATTTGACTGTCCTACAAGACCATCAATCTCATGTACCAATTTTTAGTCTTAGTTTAGAGAATGCTATTCTTTTACTGGACATTTCATTTGAGACTACTTTTGGATCATTCTGGGTCCAATCAGGATATAGAGACTGTGCCTAGGCTGATTTAAATGAGTATAAAAAATTGTTAAACAGTCATAAAAGTAGCTATAAGAAATGAGAAAACGAGCCGGGCGGTGGTGGCGCACGCCTTTAATCCCAGCACTCGGGAGGCAGAGGCAGGCGGATCTTTGTGAGTTCGAGGCCAGCCTGGGCTACCAAGTGAGTTCCAGGAAAGGCGCAAAGCTACACAGAGAAACCCTGTCTCGAAAAACCAAAAAAAAAAAAAAAAAAAAAAAAAGAAATGAGAAAACGTTGTATATACTATACACACACACATATATATTATATATATATGTATATAATATATACATATACATATATTATATATATACACATGTATATACATATAATATATATAATATGTATATTTACTATAGTATTGCCTAACATATTTGCACTTGGGGAAAAAAAAGTCATGTAAAGAAACAAAAAATATACTCCCTTCAAGTGAGCAGCTCCTGAGAAGAGGTCCCAGATGAAATGAGTTGTCTCCTCCTCCCTTCAGCTCTGTGACCTTTAATATGACATTTGTGTGTTAGGGATGTTAGAAACCAGTGAGTGCACATCTTAATGTAAATAAGTTGGTGGGATCCTCTGCACCACCACACCAAAAAAAGCCGCCTGGGAGATACAGTTTCATGTTCTGCACACTAGTTACATTAACACTAAAACTCTGTTCTGTTTTTGGTTTTTAAAGATTTTTCTGTTTTGTTTTTCGAGATAGGGTTTCTCTATGTAACAGCGCTGGCTGTCTTGGAATTCTCTTTGTAAACTAGACTGGCTTTGAAGTCACAGAGATCCACCTGCCTCTGCCTCCTGAGTGCTAGGGTTAAAGGTGTGTGCCACCACTGCCCTGCTGTGGTGAACATACAGTTACGTTTTGGAGAAAGAAATTATTTTGTGAAGAGGTCTGTGTAATTTTCTAATCTCATGCAGTCTCAAAGACCAGACACTATTTTTACATTACTGGAATTCTCTTTAAATAAAGCATTTAGTTGGGTACATTGGTGTGCACTGTAATTCCAACTACCTGGGAGACTGAGGCAAGATCACTTAAGCCCAAGAATTCAAGACCAGCCTGGATAGTATAGTAAGACCTAGCCTCAAAAGGAAAACTGATAAGTATAACTCGAAATATGTATTAGCTCTAAACAAAACATCCAATGGGTCAGTAATGAACACAATAAAGTCAGTATTTATCATGTGACATAATTGCTATATTGATCACTTGATCTAGTAAAACTGAAGTCTCAAAGTAAACTGTTCTTAAAATAACTTTTAAAATAACTGTTTTCAAACAGTTCAGTCATACAGTACTTGCCCAGCACTCACCTGAATACACACAATGCTTTACACAGAATAGCTTGTTTTCTTTAAAAACTTGTGTGTGTGTGTGTGTGTGTGTGCATATATGTAGGTCTGAAGCTAAGGTCAAGTGTGTTTCCTCAGGTCTTCTCCACCTTTATTTCTTAAGACAGGGTCTCCCACAGGTTTCCTTTTATTTCTATTGCTGTGGTAAAATACTCTGATGGCTATCATCCATCACTACCTGGAAGTCGCAGCAGGGGGAGCTTGAAACACTAGTCCTGTAACATCCCCAGGCGAGAGCAGAGAGAGACCAATGCATGTGGGTTTACTGCTCAGCTCAGTTTCTCTGAGACAGTTCACTGCCTGGCCCATGAAGTAGTACTGACTACATACATCTGGGTCTTTTGACTTCAGTTAACACTATCAAGAAAATTCCTTAGTGGCTGGAGAGGTGGCTCAGCTGTTAAGAGCACTTGCTGCTCTTGCAGAGGACTCAGGATTGATTCTCAGCATCTACTGACAGGCTCAAAACCTCCTTCAGCTCCAGCTCGGAATCTGATGCCTCTGGCTTCCAAGGACACTAGTGCCCATGTTGCGAGTATACACATAAGCACACTTTTAAAATACTTCTTTAAAAAGAATATTCCTCACAGGCATGATCAGGCTACTGTGTTCTAGACACTCCTTCATTGAGTCTTTTCACGGGTAATTAATTCTAGGTTGTGTCAAGTTGACAATTAAAACTATCAGTTCATTGATTCAGCGAGGGTACTTTGTCAGAGTGTCCAGGAGCCAGCTCCCTGTGTCCACCCCTAGCTGCTCCAAGGCTGGAGTTCCAAGTATGTGCTGCCATACCTCACTTTTTACATGGATTCCAGAGTCAAGTCTTTGGGGCTTCTATGATAGCCACTGTATCAACTGAGCATCTCCCCAGCCCTGTCTGATTTTCCCAAAAAAGAAAAGGTTCAGTCTGTGGTCATAGGACTTTTGCTGTTTGATATGTTAGTGCTGGTAGTAACATGATTTGTGGGTGTTTTGTTTTGTTTTTGAGACATGGTCTCATTATATAGTCCTGGCTGGATTCGAACCCTGTGTAGACCCAGCTGTCCTGAAACTCATAGATCCGCCTGCCTTTGCCTCCCAACTGCTGGGATTAAAGGCGTGCACCACCACCATGCCTAGCTGAATAAAAGTTTTAACAACTTTGTTTACAAATGAAATGTGTTCTTTTAAAAAATATTCTATATTGTTTTTTTGTGAACATTGTGTTTCACGTGTCCTAATTCGTGGTTTTTATTGTTGTTGAAAGTCAGAGCAACCTCTGTCCTCCCCAGATACAGTCCACCATGCCTATTTACAGGACACTTGAGCACCAAGAGCAATGGTAAGTCAGCTCCTCAAAACTGTAGCTTCATTGAAACACTCACTGTTTTCTGTGCTGGGAAACCACACGGAGAGCCTGATGAAAAGGCTCTCGGAATGAACATTTGTACTTCACATTAGTAGCTGGAAGTAAATGGTGTAGGCGTTCTTTAGACAGGTAGGGGATCAGGATTTCGAACTCTTACTGTGCCCTGAGTGTGGACTTAGCTGCCTCCAGCTTCCCACCCTGCCACAGCCAGGGGCTCCTTTTGCCAGCACAAGGTCTGGTTTAAGGCATGCCTGCCTTGTAAATGATGATTATAAAGACACAAGCCCTAAAGAAAAGCTGTGCAGAGAAAACTTGAATATATTCTCAGCTGATGTTTATGGGTTGCTGAATCTCTATGTCCTGTGATGCTTTTACATTTTAGAGTCTTCAGAGTGAAACTGTAATGTTAACTCTAAAATAAGTTTTGTAATTATAACTTAAAAGTCTTTGGCATGGGTTTTAGGAAAACCAACTTAAACCTGTTGTCCTTATTTCCATAAAAAATCTTAAATGCTTCTCTAAATATGAAGAAATGATGAAATTTTCAATTATTTCATTTTATTTCTTTGTACCACCGTATATACATAGAAACAGCTATGGAAACGGATTTTTAAAAAACAAAAAGTCTTTGAAGCAATGTCTGGTGACCCAAGCTTGTAAAACCAGTATCTGGAAGGCTGAGGCAGGAGGATAGTAAGTTTATGGCTTGCCTGGGCTACAGAGTGAGGTCAGGGCCATTCTGGGAATTTAATGAGACGCTTTCTCGAAATAAAACGTAAAAAGAGTGCTTGGGATAGAGCTCGGGGGTAGAGTATTTGTGTAGTGTGTGCAAGACCCTAGATTTAATCTTCAGGAAAACACACACACACACACACACACACACACACACACACACACACACACACTTTGAAACCAGACTTAAAAGAAACATACACAGAAGAGCAAAGTGAAGAATACAATATACTGTTTGCTAACTCTCAAAATGGACTCACAGAGCTCGTCAGCATGCGCTGCATTGACTCTCAGCACTGCGTCCTTTGTTGGGAATACGTCAGAGACTTAATTCACAGTCTGTGCCTCAGTTTCCACTTCTATTAAATGCTGATAGTAATAGCTAGAAAGGTTTTTAGAGGTAGAAAGAGTGGCACAGTGCATGACAAGTGTCCCTCCAGTGTCTTCCATAGTAACATGTTATGTTATGCACAGTTTCCCTAAAGGATAGATCTAGGAGGGGAATCTAAGTTTCAATGTAGAAAAGTCTCTTCTTGTGTTCCAAGCTCTATATTCTGTTTCACTGTTGAAATTTTGTAAACATATGCTTGTATTATTTCTAAGAATCTTTTCAGGGGCTGGGGAGATAGATAGCTCAGTGGACAAATGGATAAAGCACTTGCTTGCAAATTTGAGAGTTGAATCCCAAAAGCCCATATAAATGCATGCAGAGAGTGACAGCCCACCTGCCTGGGAGCCGGAGATGGGATGCGCAGAGCAGCTGGCTAGGTAGACCAGCTTGATCAGCCAGTCTAGCTTCGAATGAAAGATCTACCTCCATAAATGAGACAGAGTGATCAAGGAAGATTCCCAACACACACACACACACACACACCCTTCCATATATACATGTACCCACACACGTGTGGACACATACATCCCACACATACACATGCAAAAAACGTGTTTTTAATGTTTAAAATATGTCTGCCTAGTACTTTATACTTATCTATTGGTGCTTAATGCTTCTGAGAGTTTGTTTAAAAAGTTTGAGTGAAGGCGGAAAAGTTGAGCAGCATAGATTTTATGCGCCTGTGCTTAAAGCAGTCTGTGGATCTCCATTCCAGGTGTAAAGTCAGATTCGCCTCTCAGAGCAGAATCTTTATATCTAGTCTCTTGATTTGGGATTTGTTTGATTTCCCAAACTTAGTGCTTTGTTCATAGCCAAGCCAGTGACTAAAGATTTTTAGTTATGAGATAAAAAGATATATAAAATAGATAGTAATCAATTATATTAATAGTAGATTAAAATTACCAATCTATTAATAGATTATATTCTAGATCTCTTTTCCGAAATCTCAAGCCTGTAAAACTTAGTTCTTGAAGAGGTTTGAACCAGGTGCTGAGTTGCTAATCCGTGTTAGCAGGGCAGGACGAGGGCTGGATTCAGCACCATGCACGTGTGCTCTCAGCCTTTTTGGTGAACTCCAGAACAAGAATGACTTCAGTAACTTGTGTATCTTGTGATGTTATATTAACTTTAAATATGTAATGATTAAATATGTTTTAATTTTTAGCTTTTTGCACTGACTCCTCTTCTCTCAGACTAACCACTCTCCAGCTGGTCAAGAATCACATGGCTGTTCACTATAATAAAATCCTTTCAGCCAAAGGTAAAAAAATGTGCAAATTTGAATTTTCTGTGCCAATTTAAACCCCAGCTTTACCTATCATTATGACAAATCTGTGGCAGAAGTTAATACTTTATCTTAGAGAAGACTTGTGTTTTAAATGAGATGCCAACTACTGATTATATCGATGGCAAATTTTATGTTCACAATATTTACAACCACATAATGCCTATTCTAATGTAATAATAGTATTCATTCTAATATTTTGTTGTTAGATATTGCTCATTTTTCTATTTCTGTTTAAAATTTTATGAGTGTGTATTGGGGCATATTTGGGTATATGTGTGAGCAAGCGTGTATTCAGGTACATGTGTGTGCGTGCGTGTGTGCATATAGAATCAGAGGTCAACCTTAGGTGTCATTTGTCATCCACTTTATTTTTTTCAGAGAGGGTCTCTCATTGATACCTTGGGTTTGTCATGTTAAGGCTGGACTAGCTAGCCAGCCCCAGAGATCCTCCGGTCTCCGTCTCCCCGGGGCTGGGAGTACAGAAGTGTGCTGCCATGCCTGCTTTTTCTGTGGATGCTGGAGTCCTCGGGTCCAGAAGTGCTTGTGCTTTCATAACACACACATTAGTGACTGTGCTATTTAAGTATACAGCCCGGGCTAGCCTGACCTCAGTGTCCTGCTTTGGGCTCCCAAGGAACTACATGTGTTGTGCTGTTGTGCTACCATGCCCAGCTAGATGCTTGTCTTAATATAATTTTATAACCGCTTTTTTACTTAGGAAGTTATACAAAGAAGATTCTGGCTGCTATTTCTTCTCCTTTTTTTTTTTTTTTTTTTTGTTGTTGTTGTTGATGATTTTATTAACCTCCATAGAATAAAATGCACAGTTGTAAGTATGCAGGGAAATACTGAAAATGTGTCTCTAAGGCACCACCAATCACAGTAAACCAGAGGTCATTTAATTGTGCATGTATGTCAGTCTTCTGCTCTTGCTTTCTTGCTTTTGCTCGGGTCATGAGCGGAGACTGGTGTGTTTATTTCCAATTGGTGCTTAAAAACTAAAAGGATGGCATTTTGTAGCATGTGAAAACAGTGTGAGATTTGACTTGACTGTCCATACATAGCACAGTCGCGTTCATTCTTTTCACACTGGCTCTGGCAGCCTCTGCACTGGAATGCAGAGTGAACTAGTTAGTGGTAACCAGCTCTGTCACTTGGCAAAGCCGGAGCATTTACCCTCTGCCCTACAACAACAGTGTGATCCCAGTGTCGGACGACATTTCCACATCCCAAAAAGCTCCCCCTCTTATCTCTGCAGTCAGTCCCTTCCCCTCCAGTCCCTGAAGCTGCCGATCTGCTCACTGTTCCTAGAGTTTTGTCTTTTCTAGAATTTCATGTTAATAGAATAAAACATATTTATACTTTTGGTCTGGCTTCTTTCAGTGTACACAATGCTTTAAGGCATCGTGTTGTGTTTATCAATATTTCTTTCTTAGTTTTGGGATAGTGTGTGTGTGGGGGGGGGGGGGGGTCCCAGGGTACCGGGGTTCTTAGTGGGCACCGCTGTGCCTGGTTTCTGCCCATGGGTCTTGGGTAGAGAACTCAAGTCCTGTGCTGGCATAACAAGTACTTTAATGACAGCCGTCTCCCCAGCCTTAACTGTATTTACTTTTCTTTATAAATTATATTCTAACTGGTAGTGCACGCCTTTAATCCCAACACTCAGGAAGCAGAGGGAGGCAGATCTCTGAGTTCTAGGCCAGCCTGGTCTACATAGTGAGTTCTAGGACAGCCAAGGCTATGCAGAGAGACCCATCTCAAAATAACAAAAAAAAAAAAAAAATTTTGTTTGAGTATTCCATTTAATGAATCTAGTGTCATTGATTAATTCATGACTGGTGAATATTTGGGTTATTTTGACTCAGTTTGAGCTATGGGAAATTAAATTACTGTAAGAGTTCACATACAGTTGTGAACATCTATTTCGATTTCACATGAGTAAATGTGTTTGGTAGAGGTAGAACTGTGTGTTTCTGTATGCATTTAGCTTTGTGATCAAATCCTTTCCAGAGCGCTAGCTTGTGTTTGCTTTGCTGGTATAGCCTCAACAACCCTTGCTCTTGCCAGTGTAGAGTAGTAGCTCTTCTGTGTGAGTATTTGTAAGCTTAAATGTAAACTTTATTTTAATTTCACTAATTTTTTTTTTACTAACTTGGCCTAATGTTTATTTACTTTTTTTGGTGACATGGATCTTACTATGTAGCCTCATGAGCTGGAGTTTAAAATGTTTAGGTTATATTTTTAGATAATTGAAGAAAATAGCATATCGTGGCATTAAAATCATGTAAAATTGAGTTCAATTTTCAGATATTTTAGAATTTGTGTTTTTAGCAATGTGTTTAAGAAATCATTTTCTAATCTTTTTTTTTTTTTTTTTTTGTTTCTCCAGACAGGGTTTCTCTGTGTAGCTTTGCACCTTTCCTGGAATTCACTTTGTAGACCAGGCTGGCCTCGAACTCACAGAGATCCGCCTGCCTCTGCCTCCCAAGTGCTGGGATTAAAGGCGTGCGCCACCACCGCCCGGCCATTTTCTAATCTTAGGGTTTTCTAAATTTGTTTTCTTCTAGAAGCTTTCTACTTTTAACTCTTCCACTTAAGTTTGTGACCCATTTTGAGTATTCATATAGTATAAAAAGGTTATTTGTTTTTGTCTACATATACATAAACACACACACATATATATATAACATTTCTGGTATCTGTTACTGAAGAGATTATCCTTTCCTTATTGAATTGCCTTGACCAGATGCATAAATACGTCTTGATTTAATTTTTGGTCTGCTTCTCTACATGTCTACTTTCTGTCCATGCCAACTTGCTTTGTGTCCCATAGCATTGCATTGTCTTGAAATAAGTAGTGTAAATGCACCATTTTGCTCTTTTCTTTCCAGTTCAAGTGTGTTGATATGCATGGTAAAGTCACGGCATTGGGTGTTCATGTGTATGGTAAAAAGGCACGGCGTTGGGTGTTAATGATAAGGGCATGGCATTAAGTATTATGTGTATGGTAAAGGCATAGCATTAGGTGCTGATGTGTATGGTAAAGGCATGGCACTGGCCATCGATGTTCCGTTCATTCCCTTTTCAGTTTATTTTTTTTCCAATGGTTTATCTTGCTATGTTTTCAAGTTCACCAGTATTTTCTTCCACATTATCTAATCATCTGTTAATCCCACAAAGTATTTTTTAGCTGTTACCTTACTTTTAATCTGTAGAAATACAATAAAAAAGCAAAGAACTTCAAGTCTGCAGAGATTTTTTGAATTATACATTTGATGTTTTTCATTATTTATAAACATCAAAAATATTTTTTTTCTCTTTCAGCCGCTGTGGACTGCTCAGTTCCAGTTAGTGTGCGTACCAGCATCAAATGTAAGTAATTTTTGAACATAACACCACTTTAGAAAGAGTATGAAGCACACATAGCTTGCAATTTAACATCCTATTTCTAAGTGTTCACTTCAATGGCATTAAGTACATGTACGTTGAGGACAGTCATCATCATCATCCATCTACCCTCAGCCATGTGTGAGCCCCTGGGGACCACATGTCCACATTCTGACAGTGCTGGTGGTGTGGGTATATAGATATTCTGATATTTACCCAGAAGTGAAGTTTGGGGGACACCTAGTAATTCTCTTTGTGCATTTTTGGGAACTGGTATGGGGTTTTCTCTAACATCTGTATGATTTTTACATCAGTCACTTGTAAGACCTTCAGTTTCTCAAGGTACAACACTTGGGAATTTTGGGGTTGGTTGGTTGGTTGATTTTTGTTTGGAGATTTAAAAATTATCATGTTCTCCTTGTTTACAAAAATAAGTTATCAAAAAAATCATCAACTAATAGAAGAAGAAAACAGTTGCTAAGTACATAGGAAGCAATAACAAAATGGTGTTAAGTCCCAACTTATAAATAAGTTTTAAATGTAAATAGATTAAACTTCCTTATCCAAAGGTGTACAGTGGCTGGCTCAATCTAAAAGGAAAAGAAAAGGAAAAAGGTAATATGCTGTATATAGGAGTCTGGTTTAGATAGAAGGACACACAGTGGATGAAAGAAGAAAAAGAAATGATGATACACAGGAATGATAACCAAAAGAAATAGGCAGTAGATGCCATTATGTTGACCAAAATAGAAAGAGGTGGTCGTAAACTGGTACAATAAGAAGGTCTAGATATGTACACCCAGTATTGGAGCTCCTGGAATCTATAAAGTGAATGGTGACAGAAAAATCTAAATCTCGAAATTGATAGCAATACAGTGATAGTAGATTCCATACTCCGCCTTCAGTAATGACAAGAACAGCCCAACATTAGAAACAGCTGAGTTAGATAACACAATTAATGAAATGAACCTAATAAACATGCCAAGCTTTCTACCAAGCACATTTTCCCTAAGAGCACATGGAACATTCATGGGCTTTATCATAGCAAGTCACAGATTAATCTTAATGTATTTCAGAAAATAAAAATCATTCCAGGTATCTCTTTAACCACAGTTTAATTAAAATAAAAATTAAAAGCAGAAAGTAGTAAAATTCACAGATTTGGGAACTAAGTAACTTTGAGTCCAGGAGGAAATCAAATGAACTTTAGATCAGATGTTGTGGGGCATGCCTAGCACCTGGGGGGTGACACAGGAGGATTAGATGTTCAGGGCCAGCCTGGGCTTCATAGTGAGGCACTCTACAAATAAAAACAAAAACAAGCCTTAAAAAACAGCTTGACTCATGTAAAATGAATAGAAAATTTCTTAACAGTAATAATAATAAAAAACAGCTTGCCTCAAATGAAAACAAAAATCCTGAAACTTGTAAGACACAGTAGGTGCAATACTTAGTCAATACTAAGGCGCAAATGCCTACATCGGAGAAGAAGCAGGATCTCAAACAACTTAATGTCAATCTTAGGAAACTGAAAAATAATTGAGGCCGTAGCTCGCTCACTGGTACAGACAGCACTTGCCTCACATATGAGACCTTGTGTCAGCACAGCACAAAAAAGGAAGAAAAAGCAGAAAAGAAAAGCAGCCCCCAGTTAGTAGAAGGAAGGAAGTAATAAAAATTAGAAAAGAGATACAGAAAAACAGCAGAACACTTTAAAAAGCAGAACTCTGAAAACACAAAATTGACAGACTCTTAGGCAAACTGAAGAAAAAGAATGAAGACTCAAAATCAGCAATGAAAGATGAGCCATCCCAACACAGGCCTCGGAAATAAAAAGAATCATGGACTGCCGTGAGCAGTTACACACCAACAAACTGGATCACCTAGAGGAAAAAATGGATAAAATCCATGGAGAAGCGTATAGCCTAGCAAAACTGAACCAAGAGTGGAAAACCTGAATAGACCATTTAAACCAGCAAGTTTTAAAAGCCCTCAGTAAAGAAGAGCCAGGTCCAAATGAGTTCCTATGCAAACTCTGCCAGATATCCAGAGATGGATGAAAACCAGGCAATCCTAAAACTTCAGAGCAAGTGGAAGCATTTCCAAACTCATTTCCTGAGACCAGGACCACACCAATGCCAGATTTAGACAAAAACAATGCATGAAAACTATGGGTCATGTTGGTGGTGAATATAGATGAAAAATCCTTATCAAAACACTTGCCAACTGAGGCCAGTGCACTTTTTAAGAAGAAACTTGCACTACGACCAAGTGGGCCGTGCAAAGGTGGTTCAGCGTGCAGCAGTCAGTCAGTGCGCTAGACACAGTAACAAAGTAGAAGGGGAGAACCACGTGAATGGCTCCATTGATGCAGAAGAAACATTTGGTAAAATTCATCTATTCATGGTTTTTAAAAACGCTCTGTCTTAGTTGGGATTTTGTTGCTCTGATAAACACCATGACCAAAAGCATCTTGGGGAGGAAAGGCTTTATTTCAGCTTCCAACTCCCAGGTCTCACTCCATCACTGAGGGAAGTGAGACAGGAACTCTAGGCAGGAACCAGGAGGTAGGAACCAAAGCAAACGCTGTGAAGGAATGTTGCTTACGGGTTTGCTCCTGATGGTCTGTTCAGCCCGCTTTCTTATACAACTCAAGACCATGTGCCTAAGGTTGGCACCATCCACAGTAAGTTGGGCCCGCCTCCTACATTAATCAAGAAACTGTCCCATATGCTTACCCACATGCCAGTCTGGTGGGGGCATTTTCTCAGTTGAGGCTCCTTCTTCCCAAATGACTCTAGCTTGTATCGAGTTGACAAGATACTAGCTAGCACACCCTCTTACTAAAGAAGTTCACTTAACACAGTAGACGTTATATACGAAAACCCCATAGTGACAGCGTAATGAGGGGTGACTTCTTCTAAGATAGGACTAAGGCAAGGATACCAGTTCTTCCCATGTAGTATTAGAAGGCCTAGACAGAACAGCTACACAGAAAATAAATTAAGGATATGAAAAATAAAAGTAGGAAGTAAAAGTATCTTTGTTGTAAACAAGAATATACATATAGAACCCCTTGAAGACTCATAAGTATCTCTGTTGTAAACAAGAGTATACATATAGAGAAACCCCTAAAGACTCACCCATAAAGAACTGCTGGGGAGATGGATTAGGTAAAATCCCTTCCCTTTTCAGCCTGGCGAGCCTGAGTGCATTCAATCCCTGGAACTGGAATTTGGAAAAAAATAGGAGGTTTGGAAGGAGAGAACCTACTCCCTCACTGTTCTCTTGCACGCGCGCAATCTATAGATATATAGATATAGATAGATGCATACCACGTCTTATTAGGGTTTTTATTGCTGAGAAGAGACACCATGACCATTGCAACTCTTATAAAGAAAACATTTAGTTGGGGCTTGCTTTCATTTCAGAGGTTCAGTCCATTATCATGGTGGAGAGCATGGGGGCCTGTAGACAGACATGGTGCTGGAGCTGAGTGCTACATCCTGACCAGAAGGCAGCAGGAAGTCGACTAACAGTCACACTCAGGGAAGCTTGAGCAAAAAAGATCTCAAAACCCACCCCTACAGTGATACACCTCCTCCAACCAGGCCACACCTCCTGATAGCTCCATTCCCTTTGGGGGCCATTTTCTTTCAAATTGCCACATAACACAAAAATTTACATGAGAAGAAAATAAATTATAACAAGTATTGACAAAGATGTGGAAGAAAAAGGGACCCATGTACAACTATTAGTGAGAATGTATATATTGGGGTAGTAGCCATTTAAAAAGTTGAGTTTTTTAAAAATTAGTAGTAGAGCTGCTGTATGTTTCAGCAATCCCTCTTCTGGCTATATATCCAAAGAGAATGAAACCAACCTATCATACATGCACACCCCTGTGTTTTGTGGCATTCTTCACAGTAGCCAGGATACGGAGATACTCTAAATGTCCCCTAGCAGATAAGTGAATAATGAATGTATTAGATCACTTCAAAACAGATTTGAAAGCAAAACATCCTCTTGAGAAGTCAAATAGCATTAAAAAACATTCCTCTCTGTGGTTATTTCAGGGCTGGTTTGGACTTAGACCCATGTTCACTTATTAGCACTGATGCTGTTTATTGTCCTTGGGAAATAAGGGAAACTCGCTCTTATTTCCATGTGGTGGGTTTCTTGGCCACTGAGATACATTTATGTCACTGTCAGAAGTAAAACTAGGACTGGAGTGACAGCTCAGAGTGACGCTGCTTGCTACACATCAGCAGCACCATGAGAAACCCTCAGCACCCATGACAAGGCACACTGAAGCATGAAACTGCCTCTTACTAGCGTTTTCTTATGAAAAGCAGTTCCAAGAAACTCAAGTCAGTTGCCAGACTGCAGATGTTTGTAAAATGTTAGCATGGCTTTGTTGTTTTGCTTGTTCTTGAGACAAGTTGTTGCTCTCTCTCAAGCTGGCCTTGAACTCGTAGCTCAAGTGATTTTTCTGTCTCTGTTTCAGATTTCTAAAATTACGTATTAGTTAGAATCTCCTTATACAAAAATCATATGGATTTTACTAACATAATAGTATAAACATGGTTAGCAAGAAAGATGTATCAGCTGTGTGCATGGTGCTGTTGGCCTCAGATCCCACACTAGAGTGAAAATACTCCGGACAAGACCATCACACCTTCTAGAACAGCTGGGGCTGTGTGATGTGTCTAAAGAGAAATGGTAGCGGAAGAGAGAAATCCTTGATTTTATTAGTCTAACAAGACCAAAGAGTTAGTTTTCACGTTTTGTGATGTTTGAAAAGGTTTGTTTCCTTCCTTAGACGCGGATCAACAACGAAAAAAGAAACTGAAGAAGGAACTGGCACGATGTGAAAAGGAGTTTAAATTAAGTAAATATGCAATGCAGAGCAATTCCAAAATGAACACCAAGTCCCTTTATAACTCCTTCCAGAAGGTAAGGTGGTTCTTCTGCTCTTTAAAAGCAGATGTTTCTAAGGCACGTCGGTGCTGCAGACTGGCTTGGGACTATTTTCAGTAGGTTTGGGTCAGCAGACTAAGCATCAAAAGCCAAGTGGTTCTACTGTGTGCTTTTCAGGCCACATCTCCTCACAACTGCCTGCCAGTGGGAAATAGCCGTGAACAATTCGGAAATAAATTCCTAGCTGTGTTCACTAGCTAGAAAGGACGATGTCTCAGATTTGGCCTGCAGACTGTAGTTGGTTGACCTATGGTTTTGTTTTGTTTTGATTCTCTTTAACATTTATTTGAAGAAGTGGTCTTCTGTTTTTAGTTTGATGAAAGTGATTGTAGTTTTCAGAGTCTCTCTCATGAATAGATTTTTTTTTAATTAAAAACATTTTTGGTACAATATGTTTTGATCTCAATGGGTAATTTTATCCAATGCTCATTCTGCATTTCTAGGCAATGATGTGATTTTTCTGTTTCATCTGTTAATGTAGTAAATGACTTGTATCCTTAATATAAACAGATCCGAGCTGTGATTCATCAGTTTCCTTCCTTCCTTCCTTCCTTCCTTCCTTCCTTCCTTCCTTCCTTCCTTCCTTCCTTCCTTCCTTCCTTTCTTTTTCCTTTTCTTTGTTTTGTGTGTTTTGTTTTTGGTTTTCTGTTTGTCTTGTTTTGAGACTGGGTCTCTCTATGCAGCCCTTGTCCTAGAACTCACTCTGTAGACCAAACTTACAGACTAGCCTCAAACTTACAGAGATCCACCTGCCTTGACTTCCTGAGTGCCATGACTAAAGCATTGAGGTTTTCTGTGTTGCTGGATTCAGTGGGAAACGGTTTCTTAGGATTTTGACATCTGAACACTATTGTTACTGGTGGACATTTTTCTTTCTGTCTGATTATGACAAACAGAGCACTGTTTCCTCTTTTTCTGTATTCTACCTTATAGAAGTTGGAAGTTAGTTCCTTTTTTGGGGTGGTAAATTTTTTTCATACATTTTGATCATATTCTTTCCTGTTCCCCTACCTCCTCCTTACCCACCCAATTTCATGTTCTTTCTGTCTCTCAAAAAGAAAAAGGAAAAGCAAACCAAAAAGACAAAACAAAAGTGCACAAAGAGTGCATTTTCTGGGAGCCACTGCTGGGCCTGGGGCCTGCCCTAGAGCATGGCTGATGTGCTCAGTGTCGCTCCCGAGCAGAAGTTCCCTTTCCAGCAGGTGTCACTTGCAAATCCCTTCTTAGTTAAAGGTGGGATTTTATCCACTTCCCCTTCTCCATGCTGGGGTTTTGTCTGGTCTGAACCTGTGCAGGTCTTGTGTGTTCTGCCCTAATCTCTCTGAGTTCGTATGTATACCAGCCCTGTTGTAGTCTGAACACGCTGTTTCTCTGGAGTCATCCACCACCTCCAGATCTTACCATCTTTCCACCTCCTTTCCACCTCGCCCCTGAGCCTTGACGGGGGTGGGTGGCTGATAAACACATTCCGTTGAGGACGCGTGCTCTCACCTCCTGCACAGTGTCCAGTTGGGGTCTCTGGGTTAATTACCATCTCTTGCAAGAACAAGCATCTCTGCGTGATGGATGCGTTGATCTGCAAATTTCATTTTTCTGAACAGCTGTTTTTTTTTATTTCCATGGAATTCAACACTAAAATTATCACTTTTGAGAACTTCAGTACTGTGGTGAACCCACATGGCTCTGTCACCCAATGCAGTGGTGATAAGCTCATTCCAGTGGTCTTTCATCTCTAACCTCAGCCATTGCCTCCAGCTTAGAGTTTTTTGCTGTGATTATGAGATTCTGTTTTTTTTACCCATAAACATTTCAGCATATATCTTTAAACCATGGTCATGATATAGCCAGGCGTAGTAGCCCATGCCTTTAATTCCAGTTAGTGGCACATTAGTTTGGGCAATATATGCTTAAGGCCACACTGGGCAACATAATGAGACCCTGTCTCAAAAAATACACCATTATTATGCTTAAAAATTAATAATTGTTTAATATCACCAAATACCATGCTATGATTTCATATACTGTCTCATAATTTTTTTGAGTTTGTTAGAATTAGTATCTAGTTACTAGCTTCAATTAATTGATATTTTTTTAAAAATCCATAGTTTTCCTTCTCCCATACCTTTTATCACTGTGTAATTTATATACGGGGGAAAATCTTATTAGTAATAAATTTTGCGGAGTTCTAAATGATATAAAATTTCTGTTGCAAACTTGTATGGGGAGTAAGGTTTCCTAAGGCCTGCAGTCTCTACTGAGTGCCAGGGTTCAAGATGGGCAAGCCGCACAGTTGGAGAGTAGCCGCTGAGAATATCCCATGCTCTCAAGTGTTAGTTCAAGCCCAGGCAACCATGGTATAGTTTGAGGGGAAAAAAAGAAAGGGAGCTGGGAGGGAGGGAAAGAAAGGAGAGAAAAGAGAGGCGAGGAAAGGCAGGCAGACCAGCCTTGTTGGCAGAAGAGCTTCCCTGTTGTGACCAGCACAGGCTGTTGTACTTTACTCTTGGTCTCTCAGAACAGATGGAGGTGTGTGTGCTTTGTCAGCAGGCACTGAGAAGGACTCGGGAATTGGAGCCATCCTGGTGACTGCACTGTTTCCTCCTTGAGAACTCTGGAGGAGCTATAGAGCGGTTTTTAGTTAGACGGTGACGTCATGCCCTTTGTAAAGACTCCACTGGCTGCAGTGGGCAGCAGACTAATTATGGATGGCTGCAGTAATCTGGGAAAGAAAGATTAAGAGCTGACCCAGGGCATTCTAAAGAACACCAGGAATACACGTACGGGAGGCTCATTAGAAAGTAGAATTGCTGGGACTTGGCGTCTGGTTTGATGATATGAAGAGAAAGGCAGAGTGGAAGAGATTCCCAGGTTTCTGACAAGAGTAGGATAACGGGCAGGTTTTCTCCTGGAGTAATGTTGATAAGAGGCAGGACTTTTACTTTTTGGGCTTGTTTAAATCACAATGCCTTGGGAACATTGAATATATTCAGGAGACAGTTGGATAGAAGCATTTCTTTCAGGAGAAAGATCTGGGAGTCATGTTGTGGGGGGCCCTGCACTGTTCTAAAGACACGGGCCAGGAGGGCCGCTTCCTTAGAGTAGATCTGCTCTGCGCCGTGCACCATAATACCACCTGTGAATCTCTCCATCTATGCTGCACATGTATGTGTGCGTGCCTGCATGTATGTTATACCACCACATGCATGCCATGTGCTGCCCTCAGAGCCAAAAGAAGACATCAGATTCCCCAGAACTTGAGTTATAGGCGGTTTTGAACCTCTGTGTGGGTCCTAGGAGCCAACACAGGTTTTTTGCAAGAATAACAAATGTTCTTAACCTCTTGGCCATCTGTCCAGCCCCTATATTTTTATGATTATTAAAATTGTTTAATAATTCTTCAATAATTGCTAACATTTTGAATATAAAGTAACAATTTTGAGATAAGAGTTTGTTGAACTTTTTAAATTATATATTTTAATGTACTTTATAAATTATTTATAATAAAGTAAAATAAAACAAACACATTTTAATATGTCTATTTTCCCTTTAGTATCTGTAATTCTATAACTTGCTTGCCTCCATGGTAATTCATTTATGCTTTTATACATATTTTATGTATAGTAATAATAATTTCTAGTTTGCCTACATTTTTAATAATCTTCAATAATTAATACTTTAGACACATCCAAGTTATCTTAAATTATTAGTTTGGGTAGTATATTTTAATAATTGGGTAGATTTTATGGTTAACAGTTACTTACGATAATTATAAACTATTTTCACGGAAAAGATAGTTAGAATTAACAGTGCTGGCTTCGGCCTCTTAGTGTCTTAGCAGTCTCTGCAGACACCTGAGAACCTTGGGTCTTCACTGCCTGGCTTTCCCACTGCTTTCCTCCCCCCACTCCCACCCCTGCCCCACTTAGGTGATGTCAGCTTTGAGGATGCTTCCCATTGCTTCTCTCCAAGCTGCTGCAGTTAAGAGCTTGGGCCACCATTGCTCTGCTGTATCCCGAAAGAGAGTGATGAGTCAGTTGTTCTGTGGTTGTAAATTGGGTGGGTGTTCTTGACATGAACTTTGCAGAGAGAGAGAATTATGGGAATTGGTTCCCTCCTTCCACCATGTGAGATCCAGGGATCAAATTCAGGTTTTAGGCTTGGCAGCCATCACCTTTATCTACTTAGCTGTCTCATTGGCCCCCAGCTCTGTATTTCAGTCCTTAAAGGTTCTCTTTGGTATTTCATTTTAGTAAAACATCGCACTGATAAGACTTATCAGGTCATCTAATGCATTATGCATTTCTCCTTACCCTTGGCTTAGCTTACACCATTCCTCTGGGTATAAATAATTCTTATGGTTAGCCAGGTGGTGGTGGTGGTGGTGGTGGTGGTGGTGGTGGTGGTGGTGGTGGTGGTGCACGCCTTTAATCCCAGCACTCAGGAGGCAGAGCCAGGCAGATCTCTGTGAATTCAAGGACAGCCTGGTCTACAGAGTGAGTTCCAGGAAAGGCACAAAGCTACACAGAGAAACCCTGTTTCGGAAAAAAAAAAAAAAAAAAAAAAAAAAAAAAAAAAAAAAAAAAAAAAAAAAAAAAAAAAGTAAAAAAAATAATAATAATTCTTATGGTTATTAATTAATAGCCCTGTAAGATTCAGAAATGTCTTTTCAAAGAGCCAAGCTCTTTGTACATCAACTGTAATATGAGCCCAGTTTGGGAGCTTTTTGTAAAGCTAATGTACAGAAGTTATAACCTAAGTACTCACAATTGAACGCAGAATACTCACTTTATTTTGTCTTTTATTTTGGGAAAGAAAGGTTGGAAAGCAAATTATGTGTCTGGACCTTTTAGGAAGTAGTCTGTAGCTTCCTTATTTAGATACATCAGTTTGAAAGCTGGCTGACCTGTACATTATCAAGGAAGGAATTGAAATCAATTTAAGTTTCCTTGTGCTACAAACAAAGTCTATTAGGTTTTCAGATGAACTTTTGAAACAGATAATGTATGGAATAGTAAAGAGCAGAGGCTCAGAGTCAGCTTGAATCTGTGGCCCTGAGCCTCCCTTCTAGGAAATAAGGGCAGGGCTGGGAGTGTAGCTCAGTGGTAGAACACTTGCTCAGCAGCTCAAGGCCCTGGGTCCAGCCCTATCACTGGGGAAAAAAGTGATAACTGCACTCCCACACTGAAGTTGGAGCCAAGGTACAGGTTTAAGTTCATCTGCGGTTCCCCAGTTACATGAGTTTGCAGTGTAATGGCTTAAATGTTCTTAGCCCGCAGGGGAACCACAAGGCCAGGATATGTTAATAGAAGAAGTGACAAGATACCCATCATTTTCGAAGTCATTCATCCCTTCTTCAGATGGACTACATCTAAGTCAGCCTGAGCTGAATAAAATTCTCCTGAATGGCACCCAGAAGCATCCCAGCACCTCTCCACCCAGCATGGCTTATGTAGGATCTGCACCCAGGAGCCCATACGCTGGTCATGGCTGTGACAGGAGACCTCGGAGTGCCTTCCCAAGTACCCACCGGTTCCACCTAGTCATTTCCAAGACCCCCAGTGGAGATCTTTTGGAAAAGCACTCTGACCTCTTTTCGAACAAGCAGTTGCCATTCACTCCACGCACTTTAAAGACAGAAGCCAAGTCCTTCCTATCACAGTACCGCTATTACACACCTGCCAGAAGAAGAAAGGAGTTTCCGGATGAGCGGATAGAAGCTGAGACCCAGACGGAATTGAGCAGGTTTGTACGGCACATCCACAGCAAGGCCAGCAGGTCCGGGGAAATGATCAAGAAGCAGTATTTCTCGCTGTGTTGTACACTTTATATGCCAGCCTTGAGATCTGGCAGTGCCGTTGAGAGGACTTTCCAGTGCATCTTTAGAAGCAGCATAGTAATTGTAGAAAAAATAGATATTAGATTTGTTAAGTTCCTACAAATGAATGCTCCATGAGTTATGGCCGTAAACATAGTTCTCAAACTTTTGTGTGTTTTTAAATGTTGTTATCAGTGAAGTCTAAAGATACATTATCAGATAGCGTTGGTGTAAATATAGAATCATGTTAACAATGGTAAACAGTGAGGCTCAGAAGAGGAAATAAACATTTATCCAGTTCCCCGTGTCTCTTCCTGGCATGTGTTCACACCCTGTATAGTAACAGCTGTGGGTGTGACTTAGACAGTTGAGAGAACATCTGGAAGTTAGGATTTGCCCTGATTTGATTTCTGTCTCCTGTAGTAGATGGTTCCTGATATTCAGTAACTTTGCCAAGTGACTGTAATTTATTGTGTATTAGATTTTAGTTATTCAAAAATTAAACACTATAAGCCTGCTTTTGTGAGTATAGATAAGAGGTGCAGTGATAGCAAATGAACCTGCATATGTTTAATTTAAAAAATGAATTGGCAATGCAAATTTGATAGCCATTTCACGTATATGTTTATGTATATATCACTCTATGTCTGACAATTGAAAAGTATCATGTGACCAAACAGTAAACAACTTTGAAGCCATGTAGTGTGTCAGTTATTTTTCTTTTAATATGTCTCTGTTTTGAATGACTATCATGTACCTGGTATTATGGGGGAGAGAGACAAATAGGAAATTTATGTTGTATTATTTCAAAGATATCTAGCAAATCCTACAAAGATTTATTTTTCATTTCAATAAACATAATCTATATTATTAAAAAAATGAATTGGATCTGTAATAGAAATCATCAGCTGGAGGAGAAATGCAGAAATCATTGATGGATTTGACAACATAGATACTAAAATTGAAATGAGACTGAAGCTTGGCGTGGCTCCTGTGTAAGGATGGCACACAAATTGGGAGTGCCTTCCATGTTTTTCATGAAAGGCACAATAGTGAGTGGGAGGGGCTAGGAGAGGGTGGGCGGAGCAAACAATAATGAGTGGGAGGAGCTAAGAGAGTGTGGGCCGAGAGAGCAAACGGTATAACTAAACTGTCCAAGAACAAGTTTAATCAGGAAAAGAGAAAGAAATGAAAAAATGACCATATCTTTATAAATGTTATAAGGATAGTCTCATTTCTCTTTGCCCATTATATATTTAACTGGGATCTATTTTTCAAGCAAGGAAAAGAAAGCATATGTAAACCAAATAATGTCTATTTCCAGATATATATAATTAGAAATTACGTATTTTCATAAAAGTAAATAGGTGAATTTCTTTGAATTATACTATACCTTTCTCTTGATAGTAAAGCTTGTCACTGTGTTTCTAAAGGAGTAACAGTCATTTCTTTGTAAATGTTGTAGCTTTAATTCGGAGTCTGGGACGGTGGAGACAAAGGACTCAGAAGTGAACTTAACGCAGGTACTGACCATGATCTCTTTCTGTGGTGTTCCTTTTGAGTCGCAGGTGCTCTGACTCGTGTAGAGTGCAGACAGCTGTTTGGACTATCAAGAGTAGTTCATCCCTAGGAGACACTGGTTAAATAGAATGTGGTCAACATGCGAAGGTTTGCCTGTTTGCAGGTGTCGAATGTGCTCTCAGAATGGCCAGATAAATGGCCAGACTCCTACCAAATCTAGGGAGTCATTTGTTATTAGCACCTAAGCAGTTCACTGGCTGGCTGGCTGAACAGGTGGATGAATAAAATGGATTAATGAAAATTTTCAAAAATACAGATTCTGAGAAGCAGGTATGGTGGCATTTGCCTATAATCCCAACACTTGGTAGGAGGATCAGGAGTAGGAGGCCATCCTGGACTACACAGCCAATTCAAGTCTAGCCTAAGCTGTCTAGCAAGACTGTGTCTCAAAACAACCGAGGACTGGACTGTGGTGTGGTGGTAGAGAAATTGCTTAGCATTCACAAGGCTGGATTCAATAACACATCATCCCCACCCCCTGCACACACAGAAAAACAGACAAGTTACTAAAGGTGCTGTCAAAGCTACATAGAAGTTTGAACTTTCAATGCCTGTGTATTTTAAAGAATTGTCAGTGACTATATTATAAATCATAATATCATAAAAGAATCAGTAGAGGGGGTTGAAGAAAGGACTCAGCAGTTAAGAGCACTGGCTGCTTTTCCAGAGGTCCTGAGTTCAATTCCCAGCAACCACATGGTGGCTCGCAACCATCTATAATGAGATCCAATGCCGTCCTCTGACCTGCAAGTATACGTGCAGGCAGAACACTATATACATAATAAATAAATTTAAAAAAAAAAGAATCAGTAGATACCATTGTCTTGCATTTGCCTTTACTTTTATGAACTTTATTACATTTGTTTTTTGAATGTTTAGCAATGATTTATTATAATATAAATTTCCCAGGCAAAGTCATTTAATTTGAGTCATTTCAATCATATATTTATGTCCTAACTTAAATTTATTAATCACAAGCATGGTTTGCATATTTAAATGTCAAAAGCACAGACTCAGGGTTACAAAAATAAAGTATAATCACACTCAACTTCATTTTTCTCTTCTGAAAAAGGGTAGGAAGTTATGGGTTTACAACTCAGCCATTGAAAGCTTTTTGACAGGAGGACCACTTCAAGTTCATGGAGAAAACAGCCTCTGAGAGCCAAGTGTCTTCCTAAAAGACCAACTAACCTGCAGGGTCCTTGGGAGAAGGCAAAGTAGGCATAGTTCCTAGCCTGGGAAAGGCTTGATAAGTGATGCCTATTTTTACCTTGAATTTTTAATGAAAAGAATTAGGCCTGCAGATAACTAAGTAAACTAATGCAGGGCAGGCGAGATTGCCCCCCAGGTAAAAGCACTTAGCACAGAAGAGTGATGACCCAAGTCCCTGGAATCCACTCTGCAAGGAGAAAACTGACTGCCAGAAGTTGTCTTCTGACCTCTGCATGTGTACTGGGGTATGCTCATGCCTGCACTCACACAAACATCATCCACACATCATTCTCATCTTCATATCACTTATAGTGATAAATGAAACTTAAGAATCCCAATTTATTACATTGCAATCAAAATGTTCATTCATAGCCCTTCAAGAAAATGATGGATCCTCACAGTAGTCTTGGACTTGAGAAAGCTAGTGAAATATTAACTACAGTTGATCTACAGTTTACCCACACTTTTAAAACTGTAAAGCACTTTACATAGATCAGCCTTGTAGGGCTGGGGATATAACATATTTGGTAGAGTACTTGCCTAGCATAAACAAAGCCAATAGGACTACATGGACTTGGTATAGTGTGACTGCCTGCTTGTTCCTGTTCTCCTTTTTCTGTATTTTGTTGTTGTTTGTTTAGGTTCTGTCTGTTTTGTTTTGAGACAATGTATGTCTAAGTAGCCCTGGCTGTCCTGGAACTTACTATGTAGACCAGGTTGACCCACCTCTGCCTCTGTGTGCCACCTACATCGATGTGTACCATGTGCATAGCTGGTGCCCAAAGGGGTCAGGAGAGGGTGCTGGATCTGCTGGACCAGAATCAAAGGCAATTACAAGTAGCCATGTGGGCACTGGGAACCAAACCTGGGTCCTCTTAACCATGGAGCCATGTCTTCAGCCCCAGAAATCCATGATTGTATTTCTAGTACTTAGAAGGTAGAGGCAGGATGATCCGCAGTCCCAGGCCATCCTTGGGTACAAAGAGATTTCAAGGCCAGCCTCAGCTACAGGAGACCTGTTCAAACACACACACACACACACACACACACACACACACACACACACACACACACACACAAATAGAACTTTGTAAAGATTAATGCAAATAAAATATTGCCAGGTTTGTGACACGTAGGAAGAATCTGTTCTAAGTAATGTGCCATTGTTTTGTTTGTTAATATTGCTCAGATGCCGTTGCTACGACAGCTGCTTCATGTGTGACACTGAGTGTTTGAAACAGATATGCTTTTGAATTTTTAATAATGTAATTAATGAAATTTTCTCAGATTTACATAAAAGCTAAACATTTGTATCATTTTCATGGGTTTCTGTTCTTACCCTTTTTGTTTTTTTGATGTGGGTATTCACGTGTATATGTGTAAGGGGTGATGTCTCCCATCCAAGTAGTAACCAGACCAACTCTGTTCAGCTTCCAGGATCAGACAAGATGGGGCACTTTCAGGGTGGTGTGACTAGCCAAGCCTAGTAGCACACGCCTTTAATCCCAGCACTTGGAAGGCAGGAGCAGGTCATCTCAGTGAGTTTGACGACAGCTTGGCCTACATTACCAAGTTCCAGGGCAGTCAGAGCTAAATAGTGAGACCTTGTCTCAAATAAAAGAAAATTTAAATTTAAAAGGTGGGTGGCTGTGGACCGCTCATGGTGAGATGAGTCTCTCTTCCCAGGTCCCCAGGTGACCTGTGACCTGTGAACTGTGACCCTCCTCCTTCAGTCTTTCAGAGCTGGGATCAGACATGCAGACTCCTCCCCAGTCTGTTGTTTATGATTTTCTCGTGCCATTTAAATGTTTCTCATTAACATGGGGGAAATGCTGATTGGAGAGATGATTCTGTTTTTGTTTTAATATATCTGGTACTTTTATGTATTTATTTTATTATATTTGCTGTTTTATTTCTTTCACAGCATACTTTTGAAACAAAATAAAATTTATTCTTTTTGTTCCATTTCCAGGTACCTAATTACATGACAAATGATGCTGAAGACCAAATATCTCCGTTGCCCTCACAAGAAGAAAACGTAGACTGGGTCGGGATTCAAGATGGGACTCTGCAGCGGTCCTCTGAAACGTGAGTGACACCTTCCATACTTGAGGGGCTGGCACAGGAGGATCACAACAAGGCTGAGAGGTCATCCTAGGTCTCAGAGTGAAGCCCTGCCTCCATTTGCTTTCCTGTGTAATAGACTCTCGGCATTTACCCTCACGGACTATTTCAATTGCATGTGCTGATATGTTTTAGTAGTACACAATTCTGTGGCACTGTTAGTCTTCCTAAGGAAAGTGCTCAGTAAAGGTTAGAATGAGTCTTGCTAATGTGCTGAGAAAGGGGAAAGGGATGCTGCTAGTTTGCAGAGGTTGCTCTCTCTCCTCATATTAGAAAGGATTATCCTCAAGGCCAAGCCTCTGGCAAGGATATTAACCAGTGTCTCTGACATCAGTAGTTCTGAACCTTACCATTCGATCGCTTCTGTGACTTGGAGACGACAATCTGGCTCAGCAAGCGAAAGAGCTTTCCAAGCAAGCCCGGTAAACAGTTTGCTCCCCAGAGCCCATGATAGAAGTAGGAGAGAACTGACTCCTGATTCACACACACACACACACACACACACACACTTCACACTTAACACAACAATTATACTAACAACATTTTCAAAAGCCAAAAAGTTACGTTGTGGAACATTCCCACATGCCAGTGTTTGGTCTGCCCTGCTGTTAGAGATGCCCTTTAAACACTGCACCCATGCTTAGTGACTGTGACGTCACTCCCAGCAAAAATGTGGACCAGCAAGTTTTGGCCCTCAACTGCATTTCCAGTGTAGGAAATTCAGGCTCTGAACTGAAAGGAGAAGAATATTCACAAGAGAAGAATGAGGACATGGTTTGGAGCAGACAGGAAGAGGATGATGCAGACTCCTCAGGGCCCAGCTTCCCCCTCGGGTCTTTACTAGGGAGATCTGGATTTCTAAGACCACAGTAGGTTGAGGACTAACTCCCTGTCCTTGAAACTCATTGCCCAAACAGCACGTAGAGCACATGTGCACACACATGCATGCACACTCCCACAGAATTAAATCACAGATAGGAAAACACTTAGAAATTCCAAAGCATATCATTACTAATGTAGACTATCAATCATGGATTATTTGTATGCCAACCTTTGTTGTTAAAATATTTTACCTTTCTCTTTTTCTAGGACGCTCTGTGAGCTCTCCACACAGCTTTCTTCAGACAGTAAAATCTACTCTGAGTAAGATCATTTTGACCTCTTCCTACTTTAGTGTAAACAGAATAAAGACTCAGGGAAACCCTAAGGTAAATTATTAAGATTGGAACTCATCTTTCTACACCCAGCTTTGGAGTATCAGTCATTTAATCCATGCTGATGGACAAATTGTTGGGCATCTTATCTTTAGTGGAAATGTGTCCCTAAGTTAATAATATCTACTAATAATTTCTAATAACTAGTGTGTCAGATTCTTGATTATTTTTATCAATGAAACTAGTAAAGAAACCTACGGGAGGTGATTTGGAGCTCAGGGGCCTCCTGGGAGTCTGTGGCTGCATCTCTTCTTTGCAGACTTTGTCACCATTGGTTTCCATGGTTATACTTTTCAGGAAAATAATCTATTTAATAGTTTATTTTGCTTGTTCTTAAGCAAGTTCCTGAGGATTGGTTTTAAAACATGCTGATTTATACAGCCCTCTCCCCTGGATTTGTTTATTCATTAATTGAGTAGCTACTTGCCATTTTCCATTAAATCATGAGTTTCAGCTAACTAGAATCAATTACAATAGTATCCCAACTTTCTTATAATAAGTACTAAAATTTAGACATGAGGTAGTATAATAAGAAATGTGTCCAATTAAAAAATTACTACTACATTTTTTCATCCATAAATTTGCCTTCTAAAAACTCTTTTCTCTTTTATAAGGATTTTGAGAAAACAATCTTTCTGCTCAGTAAATTTCTCAACTTGAACACAAGATGCTAAGCAGAACTCAATAAGCATTCCACCCCTGCCTCCCTGGGTGGTACCCTCCATCTTTTTGCTGTTTTGAATGTTCCACAAAGATGAATTTTACTCCATCGGGTGATATTTTCTCACTTTTATTATTTTCCTTTTTGAACATAGCAGATTTGTTTTATAATATCCCCCGTACTCATGGGTAGGTAGCATCCCTGTATGGTAGAGCTGGGTGTGCCTCCCTGGCCTCGCATGCCGTGTGATGGTTCTGATGCGCTGTGTTCCTCCGCAGTGAAGAAGAGCTGCTGTACCTGAATTTCATGGAAAATGTGACAGATGAAATTTTGAAACTGGGTTTATTTACCAACAGGTTAGAGATTTTTTTAATTTATATGGGAGTTGATGTGCATTCAATGTTTTTCACACAGAATTTTTGTTACTTATTAGGATATAAAAAGTTATATTGCGCCAGGCGGTGGTGGCGCACACCTTTAATCCCAGCACTTGGGAGGCAGAGCCAGACAGATCTCTGTGAGTTCGAGGCCAGCCTGGTCTACAGAGTGAGTTCCAGGAAAGGCACAGAGCTACACAGAGAAACCCTGTCTCGAAGAAAAAACAAAGTTATATTGCTTTTTTGTGATTATATTTTTATAATTGATAGTGAACTATAAAAACTGTTTCATTTACACCACACAGAAAACAATAGAGATTGTTTTCATGTAAATATTGTTATATCTTGGTTAAATCAGACTGTATAATGAATTGAATTTTTGCTTCCTTTTTGGAAAGCCTCAGTAATTCCACTTTACTATCAGAAACTCTTATGGGAATCAAAAACAAGCTTTCAAATTTTATTACATTTATGTGTGTGTGTGTGTGTGTGTGTGTGTGGTCACATGACACAGCATGCTGTAAAGGTCAAAAGACAACCTGTAGGAGTCAGTTCTCTTTCCACCATGTGGGTCCCTGAAATTCAACTCTCATCATCAGGCTTGGCGGCAAATACCTTCTCCTGGTGAGCTGTCTTACCAGCTCACAAACATTTTCACATAATACAGTTTATGTCATAAAGACAAAGGAAACGCTCTGTTTGTGCGCTTCATGTGAACTGGAGAGTTTACAAAAGCAGATTAGCTGTTGCATTGCCTACGGAAGCTGCGTGCTGAGCGCAGCTCAAACACTGCTGTGTCTAAAATCCACAGAGCGTGTACCTGAGCATCGGACTGCACAGCAGACTCCACCCACTTTCTCAGTCCTGAGCTACAGCTGTAGACATTGCAGGCTGTGTCTGTCCCTACATCAGGGTTTACTTTGTATGAAGGAAGACACTTTGGTTATTGGAATAAAAAGTTCAGCTGTGAGCGTGTGCCAATACTGTCATACCTCCTTTCATTTGAAAAAAAAAAAAAACATGTTTAATGGGGGCTGGGGAGATGGTTCAGGAGTTAAGAGCACTGGCTGTACCATCGAGAGGAACCAAGTTCAGATCTCAGCACCCACCTAATGAGCCAAGTGAGTCTCATGCAGGGCTGTTACCCCAGGGCTGCGAAGGGTTGGGGGGTCCGGGGGAGGCAGAGAGTGGAGGGTTACTGAGGTTTCCTAAAAAGAGGAGCTTCAGTTCAGGAGAAGCCTGCCACAGAGGAATAGGCAGAGACTGTTAGGCCCTGATGCTCTCCTTGACCTTGACCACACACACAGGCATTCACACTCACATACACATGCATAACTAACAATTTCAAGAATTGCCTGGAGTTTCACAGTTTTAAGGCAAGACTTTTGGAGAGCAGATATGTTGAACACTACTGGACTATACATTTTAGATGGCTAAAATGGTAACTTTTGTGTTTTTTACCAAAAAGTTTTACATAGCATTTACATTTTTCCTTAAATGTTTATATTTTCCTCTTAAAATTTAACTTTGGTTCATAAGACTAAACATAGAACTATCCTAAGAAAGAAACTAGAAGGTGTGAGGTGGTCATCTTCAGGCTGAAAGATGCTCAAAGTGCATCTAGTTAATCAGAAAGTGTGTGTGTGTGTGTGTGTGTGTGTGTGTGTGTGTGTGTTCCTGAATAATATGTATTATTTATTCCACCTACATAGGCATAAAAAATGCCAAGGTGCACATATTCCAGAATGTGAACAGTAGCTATAAAGAGTAGGGCACAAGTTTCTTGGTCTTTTAAAAATGACAGAATAATCCAGACCTCCTGCTCTGAGGGTAGGTCATCTCACTGAAAAGCATGAATGATGGTAACTTGAGTGACCAAGGAAATTAATTTTTTCAGGAAACCTGTGGATAGGTTGGTGTGATTCTGGGCCTGGTATAGAAAGAATACACTCTCTGAGACTTCTGTGTTGGATTCTCTGAGGGACTTGTGATCTTAGGAAGCTCATCCTAGAGATGTAATTTCTCACCCTTAACATGGTTTTCACGGAGCCTTCATACCTTGCTTTGGCAGGAAGAGGTAAAACTGTTTCTGTGAACCAGGATTGGTGACACACGCCTTTAATCTCAGCAAGGAGGCAGATCTCTGAATTCCAGGTCAGCCTGGTCTGCTTAAAGTTCCAGGCCAGCCAGGGCTACATAAGAGATCGTGTTGGAGGTGGGTGGGGGCAGATTGTATGTCTAGCATAAATACCTGGCATTCACTTGGAGGTTGTTTTGTAGGCTTATCATCAATGGAATGTATACTTAAAGAGCCAAGGTGAACTAGATTGTGGGAACATTTTCTCTAGGGTTTGGTGAAGGGGTGTAGGAAGCTTTTGGTGTCTATGTGTCTTACGGAGAGAGAGCTTTGCAGTGAGTAATGTACCTTACCTAAAACACTCACAGAAACATAAATAGTACACAATTCTTCAGATACACTGGTGTCTAAATGCATAACTGAAGCCAGGCTGCCTTCCGGGTTAGAGAAGTAGACAGAACAGGAAGGATTAGTCTCCAGCTTCACAGAGAAAATGATCCATCTGGAAACCACTCTCCAGCCTTTGTCAGTTTTGATATTATGCACCTATTTTACATTGAATGGATTATCTGATTTTAAGATATTGATGTTTTTCTTTATCATCTGTAGGTTTCTCGAACAACTGTTTGAGCGACATATAAGACAAAATAAACATCAACTGGAGGAGGTTTGTCTTTCTTTAGAATAATGTTTTTGTATCGTCTAAAAGAATGCATGTAAAACAGGTGCTTTCCCCTGTGCGTTTGGTGAGGGGAGGGGCGCAGGGACCGTGGCAGTGTTAGTGCTCGGAGACTAGCAGCACTGCAGACAGCACCTGACTAGTGCAATGATCCTCCTGACTGCACGTTTCTTTCCTTAACCCTAGGGGAAAATGCGCTGCCTGCTGCATAGCCTGATGGTTGACTTAGGCTGCATAGTTGCGGAAGAGCCAGCAAAGCAAAAAGATTTCAGAAAGTTGAGTCAACTTGATTTTCAAAAGGCTCTGATTTCAAAACAAACTAAACTCACAAGTGAGGATACAGTAATTGAGCAAGAACGCCAGCAATTCCAGGAGGCTCTGGACATGTTGTCGTCTGTGCCGAAGGATAAAACCAAGATGTTCTCTTTACCGGGGGAATTTTTAATACCCGGCCATAAATCCAAGTATTCAGATGGTGTTATAATTCAGCAGGTCAGTGATGAGACAGATCTTGAAGCCTCAACCTGTGATGAAAACAATCCAAGTCTATCTGACCAGGAAACCTCTGTGCATATCATTGAAGGTGATAGTGATGCTGAAAGAATTGAGACTTCCAGGGAATTATGTTGTCTTAGTAGCACATCACTGTCCCCATATGTCCAGTTCCCAAGCGTCAAAGGTGGCAGTAATCATGATGAATCATTGACTCTAAAAATCATGGAAATGAGCATTGAAGACTGACCTTTAGATCTTCATTAATAAATACTCCATGTGGCCAGTAACTCAGTCTTTCTTTTCTCCTTTTTTTCCCCCTTTTTACATATTAAGATTTCTGTATTGTCAATGCTATATAATAAATTACCATAAATTTAGCATTCAGAAACACCACATATTTATTATTTTTTTATTTTATTTTACAATACTATTTAGTTCTACATAATAGTCACAGATTCCCTTGTTCTCTCCCTTCCTGCCCCCTCCCCTTCCCCCCAGCTCACTCCCCATTCCCACCTCCTCCAGATCAAGGTCTCCCCTGAGGACTGGGATCGACCTGATAGACTCAGTCCAGGCAGGTCCAGTCCCCTCCTCCCAGATTGAGCCAAGCGTCCCTGCATAAGTCCCAGGTTTCAAACAGCCAACTCATGCAATGAGCCCAGGACCTGGTACCACTGCCTAGATGCCTCCTCCCAAACAGATCAAGCCAATCAACTGTCTCACCTATTCAGAGGGCCTGATCCAGTTGGGGGCCCCTCAGCCTTTGGTTCATAGTTCATGTGTTTCCATTTGTTTGGTTATTTGTCCCTGTGCTTTATCCAACCTTGGTTTCAACAATTTTCGCTCATATAAACCCTCCTCTTTCTCACTAATTAGACTCCCAGTGCTCCACCCGGGGCCTATCCGTGGATGTCTGCATCCAGATTCCTCAGTCCTTGGATGGGGTTTCTGGCACAACTATTAGGGTGTTTGGCCATCCCATCACCAGAGTAGGTTAGTCCCGGCTGTCTCTCGACCATTGCCAGCAGTCTTTTGTGGGGGTATCTTTGTGGATTTCTGTGGGCCTCTTTAGCTCTTTGTTTCTTCCTTTTTTCATGTGGTCTTCATTTACCATGGTCTCCTATTCCTTGTTCTCCCTCTCTTTTCTTGATCCAGCTAGGATCTCCTGCTCTCTTTCCCTCGACCCTCGCCCTTCATTGCTCCCACTCATGTCCAGGCTGTTCATGTAGATCTCATCCATTTCTCCGTGTCTTTCTTGGGGTCCCGTTTTCCAGGTAGCCTCACTGGTGATGTGAGTAGCAGAACAGTCATCCTTGTTCCACATCTAGCATCCTCCTATGAGTGAGTACATACCATATTTGTCTTTCTGAGTCTGGGTTACCTCACTCAGGATGATTTTTTCTAGATCCATCCATTTGCCTGCAAACCTCTTGATGTCATTTTTTTCTCTGCTGAGTAGTATTCCATTGTGTATATGTGCCACAATTTATTTATCCATTCTTCAGTTGAAGGGCATCTAGGTTGTTTCCAGGTTTTGGATATTACAAACAATGCTGATATGAACATAGCTGAGCAAGTGCTCTTGTGGTATGATTGAGCATTCCATGGGTATATGCCCAAGAGTGGTATAGCTGGATCTTGGGCGAGATTGATTCCCAATTTTCTAAGAAAGCGCCATATTGATTTCCAAAGTGGTTGTACAAGCTTACATTCTCACCAGCAGTGGAGGAGAGTTCCCCTAGTTCCACATCCTCTCCAGCATCAAGTGTCTTCAGAGAAACACCACATATTTATTATTAATCCCATTGTCTGTGGTTCAAGAAATGAAACACAGAGTGATGTGTGCTCTACTCTGGGGCTCAAAAGCTCTAGTCCAGGCAGTATTCAGGGCTGTGATGTCATCGGGAGGCCTGACCAAGGGAGAATCTGCTTCCATGCTACAGTTACTAGCAGAATTCTTTTCCTTGCACCGTAGAGCTGGGAGCTTCCTTTGGTTTGGGCTGGCTGGTGGACAAGATGGCTGCTTGCCGTCTCTTGATGCGTGCACTCTCCTTAAGCAGGTCACAGCATGGCCCCTTGCTCTTTGAAGTCGAAGGAGAACCACAGACTGCTTGTAAGATGAAGGATTCGCCAATCCTATTTTTTTAACTCTTGGTTAGAAGTAGGCAGGTCATGGGTCTCTTACATACTTAAGGGAGGAGGGGATGCAACACAGGGGTGCAGATGCCAGAGGGTGGGAACCACTGGGTGACCTGAGGCTCTTGTGACCACCACTTCGAAAGTTGCTTTTCAGAGGAACATGTTTGACCCATCATGGTGGCCTCGTGGTCATTGAGAAATGGTTTATAATCTGGGATCGTCTTAAAACATTACGTCTTATAATGTACAGAGGCTGGAAGGTTGTAAGTTTGAAACCAGCCTGTCCTGTAGTGGAGACTCAGATTAGAAACCACAACAAAACAAAAACAATGTTTCAAGAGACTCTACTTTTCCTTCTCAACTATCTACAATAATATGATTATGTTGTTCAAATGCTAACATTGTATCACCACATGATTGAACCACTGCAATGTGCTGTTTTCTTACTAGCTACTATTGAGGAAGAGGAAATGCTATCAACCCAGGTATTCTTCTAGCAGTGACCTCTAACTAGCCTGTTCTTTTATCATCCTGTGGTTAAACTAGTGTTGCAAGCTCTACAAGAAATAGGAGAGTGGATGTTTATGGTTTGAGGCTGACAGGCTCTTTTGAGAGGAAACAGCAGTGCTGAGGTGAATGTCTGCTGTCCCATAACACAGTCCTTCCTCAGCCTCTGGAAATCTCTCGTGAGACGCAAGAGAGGGTCTCCTGCAACTCAGCTTGTGTAGCTGAGGATGACCTTGAACTTGGGATACTCCTGTCTCCACCTCCTCTGCCTCCCCAGTGATGGTTACTAAAGGCATATGCTCAGTTTATAGGGTGTGGAGTATTGAACCGGGAACTTGGGGTGCACTAGGCAAGCACTCGGCCCACTGAACCACATCTCTAGCCCCTCCCCATAACTTCCTAAGCAGCGCCTCTATTCTTCTGAGCCTTTTGGCTAAGAAGTGTCAATAAAGAGCATCTTTCTCCATCTTTCATTCATCTTAACTCCTAACATAATGTCAGCCCAGTCCTGGTCTCCCCATCCACCCACTTTTATTCTTCAATTCCTGAACTCCATCTTTCCTCATCCATTACCCCTGTGACCTCCTCAGACCCTCCACCCTGGCTGCTGCTTCCTCGTGGGAGCCTGCCATCTTTCTGAGATATTCTCAGTAACTTTTCTTGCTGCTCCCAGTATCTGTCTGCTCTTTGGCATGCCAGGTCATCTCTATGCTCTAACTCTGAATCCAGGTTTTTGTCTTTGGAGCCCTTACCCATTCTAATTTTTATACCTCTTAGGACATTTTGATAATATCCTTTAGTTTCTCTTCAAATCTTGTTTTAAAAGATGAGTTGATATAAAGAAATACTAAAATTGGTTCTTGGGTGTGGCAAAAGCTATGCAAGGTGGGGTTATAAATGGTGGATTTAGGAAAAGTTGACTTAGACTTTTCAAGTGTTATCTCAGTTTCTCTCCATCATACCCCATCCTCCACTCTGAGGCTCATCGTGTACCTTCTGAGCCAGACTGCCTAGATTTGATCCTTGTGACCTCTGATGCTCAACCTTTGGATGGGAGTAATTACAGGACCGTAATCTTAAGAATTAAGTAGTATATGAAACGCCTATAGTCTGCTCCTTTCAATGTGTGCCCACTTGCTCATCGTCTGAAGTCGCTTCCTTCCCAGGTCATTGTTGTTGTTTGTTTTGGCTCTTTTGAGGGGCCTACCACCCAGCTCCCAAATAAATCAGACATGGAGACTTATATTTAATTATAAATGTCCAGCCTTAGCTTGGCTTGCTGCTTGCCATCTTTCCTCAAATTATTCCGTCTACCTTTTGCCTCTGGACTTTCCCATTCTCTTACTTCTGTAAATTTTACTCTTACTCCGTGGATTGCTGGGTAGCTGGGTGACTGGCCCCTGGAGTCCTCCTCCTTCCTCTCTCGTTCCTTTTTCTCTCCTCCCAGACTTCTATTTATTCTCTCTGGCTGCCAGCCCTGCCTGTCCTTTATCCTGCCTCACTATTAGCTGTTCAGCTCTTTATTAGACCATCAGGTGTTTTAGACAGGCACAGTAACACAGCTTCACAGAGTTAAACAAATGCAACATAAACAAGTAACATGCCTTAAAATACTATTCTACCACAGGTCATCTCTTACCTTCCTAGTCCAGGCATTCAGCTGCCCTGCCTGTTTGTTCTGACTCTACATGTCTTTGCACTTACCCTCTTCTCAGAGTGTCCTTTCCTTCTGCAGTACCCTGAGCCACCTCCTGTGACTCTGAGTGATGCTCCAATGTTGCACCTTCCTGTCCTCCTGTCTACAAAATGAACTCTATTGTTTGTCTGCAATAGTGCCCTCACTCTAAAGCTAAGCTCCTTGAGAGGAAGTAACTGTCTGGATCCCCAGGCCACTGGCTGCCTAACAACTGATACACTCATTCATATCCTAGGGAGGCTAGTTTAAGGTTTAGAGGCAAGATGGTAGGGAATAGGAATGTAGGACAGCTGTTTCCTTTCTGTGGTACAAATTCCCAGTTTACAAAAAGGATGGCGAAGGTACATGAAAGTCTTGTTTGCTCACATTGAATTTCTTTTCTTTTCTTTTCTTTTTTTTTTCTTTTTTTTTTTTTTTTTGAGACAGGGTCTCACTATGTTACCCTAACTGGCCTGGAATTTTCTGTATAAACCTGGGTAGCCTCAAGTTCACAGAGACCCACCTGCCTCTGCTTCCCAAGTGCTGGCATTAAAGGCATGCACACAGCCAGCCCTAAAAAGGGGTTTTAAAGGCAGGTTCTGCTCTCTGTTCCCTCAGCCTTCCGCCATGGACTTTCTGAAGGCCCTCACAGATGTAGAATATATAAACCAACTATAACTACAAACCTCTTTATAAATTGATCTCAGTCTCAGGTATTCTAGTACATCAATACAAAACATACTAACATACCTAAGTTTTAATATTTTAACATTAGTGGATATAAATAAAATGTTTATTTTAATATAAAAAAAAGATACTGTAATAAAAAGAAAAATATACCAGGTCCAATGCCAGTCTTTTGAGTAAGGTTTAAATGTATAGCTCAGGTTTTACTGAAAAAATAAAATTGACATGCTGATAATTTTTTCTCCATTCCTAATGATTAATGTATAGTAGTGAGCTCTGCTGGGAGCTGAGCTGTGTACCATAGCAGAGAATTGTAAGACAACCAATAATATAAAGGGGATCTAAACTGAGCATATTGAAATATGTTTCTTACAAACAGTAAGAACTATTCCTATATACTACTCAGTTTCTCTATTGTGCCAAAAACTCAAACTGCAAATTAAACCCATTATAGTGTTCTAGTAGTTGCAAATGACTGCCTATTAAAATTTTTCAAATTTTCGGTGGATGGTGGTACACGCCTTTAATCCCAGCACTCAGGAAGAAGAGGCGGGTGGATCTCTCTGAGTTGGAGGCCAGCTTGGTCTACAGAGTGAGCTCCAGGAGAGGCTCCAAAGCTACACAGAGAAACCCTGTCTTGAAACAAACAAACAAACAAACAAAAATCCAAATGTTATGTTTATGGTTGTTTCACCATGTATCTCTGTACACCATGTGTTAGCAGTACACAAGGAGGCCAGAAAAGGGATCCAGCAGCCTGGAGAACTGGAATTGCAGATGTTTGTGAGCCTGTGTGGGTTCTGGGAGTTTAACCCAGGTCCTTTGGAAGAACATTAGTACTCTTAACCACAGAGCCGTATCTCCAGCTTCTGTCTTTTTCTTTCCATTTTTAAAACATTGTTTGATTCACATGGGTTTAAGGTTTCTTTCAATATTTTTAATCTCATTATTAAGTCTTTAAGTCTTTTCTAGAAACTGTCATCTCTGGAAAACATTAACTTTTTTCAGACTAATTGCTGTACTGTGTGTATCATGGATATTCAAACTTTACCAAAACTATAACTTATTAAATTTTATATATGTGTACTATATTTACATCATTTCCTCCCTCCAAGCCTCCAAGCCCCTCCCATACTCTACTCTCTGCTCACACTCAAATTCATGGCTTTATATATATATATATATATATATATATATATATATATATATATGAATATATGAGTAAGTATATATAACCTGCTGAATCCATTTAGTGTTGTTCAATATGTATGTTTTCCTGGCTGGCCACCTGGTAATGAATAACTAATTAGGTATCAGTCATCCCTGGAGAAGACTGATTCTTCTCTCTCAGAAGTCATAAATTGCCTGTAGTTTTCCATCTAGAGGTGGGATTTCTCCCATCCACCTTGTGATGTCAACTGGTGATGTCCTTGTTCAAGCAGCCATATTGTTGAGAGTTTATGCGTGCAACTTCCCTACCATGCCTAGACAACATCATCTCACAACAGATGTCCCAGCCCTCTGGCTGTTCCCTCTCCATCCCCTCTGCAGTGTTCCCTGAGCTTGAGGTGTAGAGTTTGTGTTACGGCTAGTAGGGCTGGGCAACCCATGGTCAGTGGTCCTCTGCATTTTGACCAGTCATGGCCTGGTCAAATTTCTGTAATGGAAATTCCTGAAAGAAGCAGCTTGTTTAATGAGGGATGAGGTCTCTACTTAACTGTGGATGTAAGAATGAGTATGTAGAATGCAATTAAGTATTATACTGGTGTGGTAGTTTGAATATAATTGACCCCTAGAAGCTCATAGGGAGTGGCACTACTAGGAGGTGTGGCTTTATTGGAGTAAGTATGGCCTTGTTGGAGTAAGTACGTCACTATGGAGGTGGGCTTTGAGGTCTCTTTTGCTCAAGATACTGCCCAGTGTTCCAGACCACTTCCTGTTGCCTGTAAGTTGTAGGACTCTCAGCTCCTTCTCCAGCACCATGTCTGCCTGTATGCCACCATGTCTCACCATGATGATTATGGACTGAACCTCTGAACTGTAAGTAAGCCACCCAATTAAATATTTTCCTTTTTAAGAGTTGCTGTGGTCATGGTGTCTCTTCACAGCCATAGAAACCCTCACTAAGACAACTGGTTTAGGGAAATGGCAGTAGTAGGTCCTCCTCTAGGTTCTAGGGCCTCAACAGCCATGGGTAGTTGGCTGGATTTACAGTACCAGGCATGACTTACCTCCTGTTGAGTCGGCTTTAAATCTAATTAAGACAGTTTGGTTACCACCAAGATGTAAGTGCCGACCCACAGGCTCCTTTGCCCTGCCTCCACCAACCCACTCCATATCAGTTTTCCACATCCACTGAGGTATTGATACAAATACGAGATCTTGGGGATAAACACAAAAGGCTATCATTGAATAGTAATGTTTGTGTGTCAAGTTGACAAACGATCAATTGCTCTGGCTAGTCAACTTGACACAAGCTTGTCATTTGGGAAGAGAGAACCTCAGCTGAGAACATGCCACCACAAGATTGGCCTGTAGGCAAGCCTACGAAGCATTTCTTGATTAATGATTGATGTTAGTGGGGCCATCCTACTGTGGTACCACCCTGGGCAAAGTGGTCCTGAGTTGTATAAGAAAGCAGGATGACCAAGCCATAAGGAACAACAAGCTGGTAAGCATGTCCTGCATGGCCTCTGCTTCACTGTATTCTGATTCCTTCTTTTAATGATGGAGTTGTAAACTGAAACACACACACACACACACAATCTTAAGTGCTACTATTGTACCTTTGGAAATATCTTACTGATCTGATCATGGTTGTGGTTCAAAGGTATCACATCTGGATAGGACTATTGGTTACTCTTTTTCCTTGGCAACTCTGCAGGGCAACTTCTGGTACTATGAGAGGTAGTCCAGGGAGAAGCTTGCAGCTCAGTTCCTCCATGTCCTGTATCTAAAGCTTGTGGTATCATCAGCAATAGGGACTTACATTCAAATTCTGGGAATCAAGGCCAGTGGCAATAGCCTATATTGTTTTGATGATCACTTGAATTCCCTTGACCAACTCAAAGGGATATTTGATATATATCAAAGGGATATAATTTCTCATGTCTGGTACTGGAGTTTTTGTTAGACTATGACTCTTGAGGGGTGCATTATCATCCTTAGTGATATGTCACTTAAAATAAGACTTAACAAAATTCCTTTTAGACACTTAACTCTCAAATTTCATAATTATTTGAATGAAAATGGCCCCCATTGGCTAATGTTTAAATACTTGGTCCCCAGTTGGTGGGACTGTTTGGGAAGGATTAGGAGCTGGCCTTGCTGGAGGTAATGTGTCACTAGGGGCAGGTGAGCTTGAGGTTTCAAACGACTCAGTGCTACTGTGTGCTTCTCTCTACCTCCTACTTGAAGATCAAGATGTGAGCTCTCGGTCATTCTTGCTACCATGTCTTTGCTCCATTATCACTCTGTTTTTGTTACTTTTCTGTTGCTATGATAAAATACTATGACCGAGGCAACTGTTTGGGAAGGATGAGGTGGTATGGCCTTGTTGGACAGGACAGGCTTTAAGGTTTCAAAAGGACTATGCTATTCCCTGTTATCTCCCTCCACCTCCTGTTTGTGGATCAAGATGTGAGCTCTCAGCTACTACTCCAGCCCCACCACCTGCCTGCTGCTGCTATGATCCCTGCATGATAGTCTAACCCTTTTAAATTGTAAGCCCAATTAAATGCTTTTTCTTATAAGTCACTTTGGTCATGGTGTTTTGTCATGGTAATAGAAAAGTAACTAATGTAATAAGAAAGATGTGTCATTCAGTGTCCATTAATTTCAAGTGGTCTCTAATCTTTGACAACACTAACCTGAGATATGTGTACTTCATTAAAAGGTGGACTTTGTTGTTTTGAATAGAAATGGCTCCCACAGACCCATGTGTTTGAATGCTTGGTCATAGGGAGTGGCACTATTAGAATTGTGGCCTTGTCAGAGTAGGTAGGTGTGTCCTTGTTTCAGGAAGTGTATCACTGTTCAGGCAGGCTTTGAGGGCTCATATGCTCAAGCTACACCCAGTGTAGCAGTCTCCTGCTGCTGCCTGCAAATCAAGATGTAGAACCCTCAGCTCCTTCTCCAGCACCATGTCTGCCTGTGTGCCGCCATGCTTCTCACCATGACAATAATGGACTAAACCTCTGAAACTGTAAGCCAGTCCCAATTAAATGTTTTCCTCTATAAGAGTTGCCATGGTGCAAATTTAAAATACATATGCATACTCAGATTGATACTATTCGTGTCTGACAACTAAAATAATAATGTGTGTAGTCTACAGTTTAAACACCAAGGCTGGGGGAGCCGCTCAGTGGGTAAAGGTAGAGAAACAAAACAGGCCCTGCTTCAGTAAGGTGGAAGGAGATAACTACCTCCTGAAAGCCAGCCTCTGATCTCCACACATATGCTATGGCACACACACACACACACACACACACACACACACACACACACACCCGTGCAGGCATGCACACATGCACATGTAGGCACACACACATTTTTAATATATGATTTAATATAAGGTAGGGCTCTATCTTAATCATCAACATACTGAAAACTGTTCACTAACTCCAGATTATTAAAAGTACTTTAACTTTGTAAGCACACATCAGCAGTCTAAATGGTTTTGGAATCTGTCAGAAGACCTGGTTTCTCTGCACTCACGATGACCTAGAGACAGCCTCCGGACAGTGCTGTGGCCTGGGCAGTGCTGCCTGGCTGTGCTACAGACCTTTCTTCCCATCTCAGGCCAGGGGCCACACCAGGGAGGGGACAGTAGGGGAGGACATGGAAAAGGTGGAGAATGCTTGGCCAAATCAGCCTTCACCCCACCGCACAGCCACTTCCTCAGGCAGCATCCATGCTTGCTTCATCCCTGAGCCCCCCTGTAGTGGGCGGCCATTCCAGCTTTGATCTGGAAGTTCCAACCCCCATTGAGGCTTCAGTAACTGTCACACCTACAAGGCGGGGCCAAGAGAGGGCCCTGAAGACCCGAGATCTGGATGCACCGTTTTCTCTTGGTTCCTGGACCCTGGACACTAGAGGTAGACCGAGCAGAGTTCTCCAGAGAACACCGCTGGACTGCGCTATGTCTTCCCCAAACCCTGCAACCTACCTATCCCTTCATTTGTAAGTTACGCCACTAAATAAACCTCCCTTTTAACTACGTGGAGTGGCCTTAATAATTGCACCAATAGCCCCCATCTGGCACTCACTACCCATGCACCACTCAGGCTTTGGTAGAAGATGCCAAGATAATCACTTCCCTGAAACTTTCCTAACAAACTCAGGCCAATCTGGCTTCGATTCTAAGTCTGGAGTCCCCTCTGCCTTGCAGAACAGGGAGAACTCATTCTCTGATCTCACGAGGGTGCAGCAGGGAGAAGTCAGTCTACATGTTCTCAGAGGATGCAAGGTAGTGATTTGGTTCCTACCTTACACACACACACACACACACACACACACACACACACACACACACACACACCAACTAGGCCCTCACCCCAGCCTAACCCTCCCCATGGCTCTGGGGGACAAACCAAAGGAATTAAGACATCACTTCGTGCATCATCTGCAAAAGTAAACGTGACTATCTCATTCACATGCAGTAAGTTTTTAGAATGTATTTACTGGAGAGCTGACAGAAATATACAGCTGAGGCCACTTAGGCAACCAGAGAACCCTTCAAATGTTCTCTGAAATCAGCTATCCAACCCAAACTTGCAGACTTTGGGCTTTACCCCTCCTCGTCCTATACATAATTATAGGTACTAGGACTAGAGCCCTTATCTGCGGCAATTTTAAAAGTTCCTTTAAGAATGTTCCCTCAGCTGTCACTCAAAAAGGACCCATCTGAAGTTTAGAGATTTTAAAAATGAATTTCAAGTAAAAAGAAATCATTTTAGTTTGTTTCATATGCTCTCTTCTTACTAACTTTATATCCAAGAGAGTTGCCTTTAAAAGCCTGATGCTGAAGGCATGGTGTTGAAAGCCTTAATTCCAGCACTCAGGAGGCAGAGGCAGGCAGATCAAGGAGTTCAAGACCAGCCTTGTCTAGATAGTGAATTACAGGCCATGACAGGCTACACAGTGAGACTCTGTCTTAAAACTGTGTGTGTGTGTGTGTGTGTGTGTGTGTGTGTGTGTGTGTGTGTTACATATATATTAAAAAAATTTACTTCTATCTCTACACTGCAAAAGGAAAAAGAGATGAAAATAAATAGTAATGTCTGTTTTCCTGCTTGCATTTATTCATATAAACCTCCATAATAAGCCTGCATATTGCAGCAGACCTCCACTTAATATATATGGTTATAGTTATTTTGTCAATTTTCTTACAATTGTATTAATAGATTTACCTATCCAAAAATGAATTTGGCCATGCCATAATATCATGTAGTCCTACATCAGGACCCTGTCCTCTTCTTCTATGTCCTTAGATAGACATTCCTCTTCCTGGAAATAAATAGTTTATTTATTTTTATTTTATGTGCATTGGTGTTTTGCATGTGTGTCTGTGTGAGGGAGTCAGATCTCCTAGAACTAGAATTATAGACAGATGTGAGCTGCCATGTGGGTGCTGGGAATTGAACCTCGGTCTTCTGGAAGAGCATCCAGTGCTCTTAACCGCTGAGCCATTTCTCCAGCCCCATTTTCTGGAAATTTCTAGGGAAGCACATCTGTTTAGACATTAAATTCTGGGCTTTCTGGAGGCTTCACAATAGGAGCTCCTAAAAACAGCAGATCACAACTTAACATTCTGTTTACACTCTAAGGTGAGTGCTTCCTAGCCCCAAACACAGCGAGAAATTTCAACAAAATCTCCAGGAAAATCAGGAATTTTCCCCTAAAAGTTGGTGCCCAAAACACCAAAGTTAACTGTTAGACGCGTTGGTTTACAACCTGTTTTTGTGGAAATGTACATTTTGGTAATTTTGATATGAAATCAATACTATCAAGGAACTAAAAGCCTCAGAGATATATATTGTATAAATTTAGCAGACAGTAACATTCTCAACTCAGACATGATAAACCTTTAAATCCTAATATTTGAAATGGGCCCTGAAAATTACATTGTTCCAAAATGCAATAATGTAGAGTTTTATTTCACTCAGAAATTTTCCCATTTGCTGGCTGTAATTAAGTTTAAAATTAATGTTTCGTAGGGGTGATGTCAAGCATACAGCATTTGAAGAGAGACAGGTTTAAACAGTGTAATTTTGCCCTGAAAGAATTTACTTTATCAAGGTATTGCAACAGGAACACAAACATGCCATATATTACTCTTTAATTAAAGTTTTGCTTTACAATATGTTCTTGTCAGTGGGATATTTCCAGATGTTTAGGTGTGATAGAAAAGCATCTTCAAACGACGTACCATTGGAAGAAAAAGTTTCAGAAAAAGTCCTGTCCTTCATATGGTATGAGATGGAACATATACCACCCACACCTCCAATCCCATCCTGGGGCATGCTTTCCACGTGAGTCTGCTGTGCTTAGTTGGGCTGGCACACGTCTGTCATGGAGGTGAAGCTCACCACAGAGAGTCCAATCAGAATGATCGCAGAACATTATCCTTTGGGAGCTAATCCTAGATCTCACATTCTAGAAGGTCTACACAGTGACCCAGAACTGGGGGTGGGGGAGGCTCAGCTAAAGATGCCAGCTTGTCCTCCACTTTTCACAAAGCAAACTTAGCCTGGGCCAAAGACAACACTCGCCCCTTCAAACCTGACCTGGTCAGAACCAGCAGGATGTGCCCAAAGGGGATGGAAGAAGAGGACCAAGTGCCTAGACCTGATCCCAGGGTGAGCACAGGATTAGGATGCTAAATTCAAGGACCCCCTGAACACCACAGCAATTTCTGCTGGCCCCAGAAGTTTGGGCTGTGGTTTGGGAAAAGGAACTTCTCGTTAGCTGTTTCCTTCTTTCAATCTAAAGAAAATCAAACCTCTTCATGGCTTCTTTAATGATAATAGAAACCTGAACTTGTTTGTAGGGAGAAAAATATAGGGAACCTCAATAAAGTATGTCACTGACCATGGCAAACTTGAATTCCCTGTGTGTAGCCCTCTGGGTTCACCCCCAAGCTCCCAAGACCCCACTCTCCATCTCAGCTGTCAGTGTGATTATAGATAATACTGCATTTTTGTAACGACCAAGCCATCCTGCGTGACCACCAGGCACTTACTCTGTCCTAGTCATCTTACATACTCATAGCCCTTCTCTTTGAAATGGTGTCCACTGTTGTTGTTTAAAATATAAAGCCACATATATTAAACTCATTTTTAACAAAAAAAGTGCTTAAAACCATACTACGCAATTGCTCTTTCTTCATTTTCAACCAATAAAATCAAACTCATTTATGCTTTTAATAATACTGAAAAAATAGTGAATCTGATTCTTTGATTTTAAATAATGTGCCTTTATCCCCAACTTCACATTAACTGACTCAGTATCATAACAAATTGAGCTCTTATTTGGAAAATATAGAAGGTACAAATATATAGAACTTTTAGGATAAAAAACATTCTGAATATAAAAATGCTTTCTATGTTTCAAAATAACACTTTTAGATTTTCTTTAGTTTTGGATTTGGTGAATAAGCCACTTAGTTCCCTGTGGTTTTTGTTCTTAAACAAAAGCTAATAATGGTTTTAAATACAGTTACTCAAGAACCACTCAGTCTGTGGATCGCTCCACAGAAAAGTTCAGTTTCTAGATAAAACAAAAACACAAAAACAAAACAAAACAAAAAAAACCCTATTTAGTCATAAAATTACATTATCAAAAACTAGCTTAAGATAGAAATCTGTGAGCCTTAATGATTGCCAGAACTGCCCAGTGCAGCTTCGGTAAGACAGAGAACCGTCTGGAACACAGTCTCCAGAGTGTGTGCAAGCGCTGCAAACCGGGCTGGTGAGGCCAGGGCACCCAGCCTGTCTTCCTCGGCCTGTCCCAGGTCCCACATGCCTCCTCTTCAGCTCTTCATGCCGTCCCTCCTGTTCGGGACCTCCACAGGGGACTGCTGGGTTGGACAAGGAAGGAGCCACAGGCACATCTCCTTCCTGCCTTCCTTTCTTCTCTTTAAGCTGTAAACACTTCACATGATTGGGTCCCCAGAGAAAAGTGTGGGAGCTTAAATGAGCCTGGAGCTTTTGAGGAACTGGATGAGAACTCTGTACACAAACGTATACTGGCCAAGCGTCTGCACCAGCATCATCCTCTGTTGTCTTAGCATGTCCAGCACTCTGGGGACGTCCAGCACCTGGTGGAGAGAAACAGTGATGAAGACAGCATCCGAGCGGAAACACCACACCAGGGCTGTGGTCCTCACAGAGATTCGCCCAAGAGACAGACAGGCAGCCTCCGTCTACCCGAGCGCCTTCGGTGATAATCTAAGATCTGATTTGGTTTAGCTACAAACAAATGTCCGTGTGGCTTATTTCTTCAACAGTCCCTGGCTGCAGCATACTGACTTGTAAGTCAGTTACCAGATTCCCAGATTCAACAAAACCACAGTGTGCTAGGCGCTGCCAGGATCTGATTTAACATTCCCCACACAGGCCACTGGCCAGCACTAATCACTAGATGTGTTAAGTGTTAATGGTGTTACAGGAAACACTAGATAACACACAATTAAACAGCCTTCCATATTATGTGACATCTTAGTCTTTACTATGGCAGTTGGAGCCGAGAACCTCTAAGACAGAGCCTTTTACAAACAACACTTAACATCTATCTTGTAGCCACCAGAGTCCTAGGAAATGTGTTCAGAAAGACACTGGGCCACTGCACCCCTCTTGTCCCCGGCATTAACTCTCCCCACCATGAAGGTAGGGCTTGACGTAACTCCTGACCTCGTTGTGCTCCAGACAGGCGATCATGATCTCTGACAAAATGACGACCCCGGTCCTCCCGACCCCAGCACTGCAGTGCACCAGCAGTGGAGGGTTGGGGCTCTTGGGTTCACTGGTGCTGTTTGTGTGACGTCGAACAGACTGGATCTCCTCAAGGTATGCTGTGAAAAATGAGTGACACACGGCAGGACTCAGACACCGGCACACAAAGCCGATAACCATCTCTTCATTCTCCCCACTGAGAAGACTGGTACCAAGGGACCAGGGTCAACCATGGTGACTGCAGGCAGGTTGGTGCCTCAGCCCAGACTGGATGGAGGAGACGTGAGTCAGCTGTGGCATTCTACTCATGACTAGCCATCTCTTGAGAATGCCTTCTTGGGCTGCCAAAATGGCAGTGTGGGTAAGGGCACTCACCAAGACTGATGACCTGAGTTCAATCCCCAGCAGCAACATGGTGGAAAGAGAGAACAAACTCTGACCTCCACACATGTGATATGACACATGGACACACACACACACACACACACACACACACACACACACACACACACACACCTACAGATCCACCTTCCGTTAAGCCTCCTCATTTTAAAACAAGTCTAAAGCAGAGAGGGACTATTTTAGAGACCTAAGACCAAGGAAGCTGCCTATAAACAGAGACACTTACATAAGAATCCCTTGAGGTCTTCGGGACAGCCGTGCTCAGGCCAGTCTGTGTACTGGAGATGCCACACTGTCCTCTCCTGCCCCGTGAGAAGGTGCTTCATCTTCAAGCCTGTGGTGGCATAGCAGCCCGAGTCCGTGCGGAAGCGAGTTGTGATCTTAAACCTTCCGTAGGTGACGGTGGTGTGCCTTGAACCAAGCCTTGGCCAATACCGAAAGCTCTTCTCCCTGCCACCCTCCTGTCAAAGACAAGCGTAATTCAGCAGCAGCACAAGGGCCAGCCTGGGGCATTCCTCACTCCAGCCTGCACGCCGGTCGCAACCCCACCCCGCTCTTCTCTAAAGGTCAGCACTCTGGGTGGTTCACAGCAGCAGTTCTCTGGGACTCAGAACTGAGAGGACTGAGTACTCACCTCTTCCGCCGTCACCATTGCTATAATTGCGATTCCCTGTTCCCACACCATCTGCCAAAAGTCCTGGCAGGTATTTTGTAATGGTCCCTGTGTGGCAATATAATCCCATTCAGTTCCACTGACAGAGACCTAAAACAGAGAAGGGTAAGAGTTTAGTGTGTGCATGGAATCTGCGTGCGTAGCTGTTGGGGTGTTCGTGGTAACACTGAAGACTGACTGGGCCAGGCAGCAGAGGAAGGACATCTGACACCTGTATAAACATATGTACCATGAGGTCATATGACAGCCACATGACTTGGAGCAATACGCTCACCTCTCAGTTTCAGTTTTTATCTACAAAGTAAAAAGTGCCCAGCCCATAGGGTTGTGAGGACAGCGCTGATGTATATGTCTGCACGTAACTAACAAGTACTAAGTAAATAGCAGCTCCTGTTATGATGCCAACACCAACACGACAGTATCTCCAATCACAAACACAATTCGCCATGATGAGCTATTAAATATGCTTGGAAAAGTATTTGCAAGTAAAACAAAATTTAAGCTAATGCCCGATTTCTACGAGAAAAGAACGATCTTCTATTCAGAATGGGCTCTACCCTGAACCGAGTCAAGATCACCTTCCATAAGGCCAAGTTTCCATTCCGATTTAATGCCCTCCAGTGCTAATGCAACAAGGAGTCACTGGTGTTACAGCCAAGAAACCTGGGCAAACGATGTTCTCCCAGTAACTGCTGACAACCATTTCTTTCCGAGTGCCCATTAAATGGTAAAGCCTGTCCACACCCTGTTCCACACACCCTCCCTCTAAGGCCGCCAGGCCTCAGCACCAGCTCTGAGCCTCTCGTGGCTCCCTTTCAGCAGCAGCATGTGGGTGGGCACGGGTTACTGTAGCACTTGGTTAAATAAACGGAGGTCCCACAATTGGTGAGAGGTCTCAGAGTTGACCCAATCTGCCCAATTCTGAAATTCACATTCATTCCACAGCCCCTCAAGTTGCAGCTGAAGATTCTGAAACACCACTACAAAACAATCACAATGCCATTCCATTTTGCCCATCCAGTCATAAGAGATAGGATGAGTTATTCAAATGATGTTTGGTTTCTAAATACACGATAACCAATTTAAAAAAAAAAAAAAAAAAAAAAAGGCAGTACATACATCAGTTCCTCAAAACCATTAAGCATGCCTTTAATCCCAGCACCTGAGAGGCAGAGGCTGCTCTCTATGATTTTGAGGCCATCCTTATCTATATATAAACAGGCCAGCCAAGGAGACATAAAAAACCAAAAACCCAAAACCAAAAATAAATAAATAAATAAATAAATAAATAAATAAATAAATAAATAAATAAATAATAAAAACCATTAAGCAGCACACATCTTTACAAATCCTTGAGAGGTCAGAATGCTATCAAATATGACTTGCAAGCTGAAGAAAACTGGGAAAGAAAACCGCATAGCTGACTACCAACACAACTCAGTCCCTGGAAGGGGTGTTCCCCTTCCTGCAGTGGAGAGTCCCAGCTAGCTGGCGTGAGCTGCGTGCTGCGTGCTGCAGCCTCCCACTGCAGCAAGTGTAACATCACCCAGTTCAACAGCGCCATACTGTTCTGGGGAGTGCTTCTTTAAAGAACAGAGTGATACCAGACGATCACAAGGAAGACAGGACAGATGGCACGCTCCTAAGCAAAAGCTGTCTGAGCATCCTCCAAAGTCCCAGGCACAGGACCGGGATGCAGCACATTGCTCCGCTGTCTGCTGAGCACAAAGACCCGGGTCTGCCTGCCATCACTGGGGAAAGGGAGGACATGAAAAGCAGCCTAGGCACATTCGTTCATACAATGCTCACAATGTGGTTCGGAGTCAACACTCCTGTGAGAACTGACAACTCCAAGTTCTACTGCAGACAAATGAAATGCCCCAAGTCCTGGCAACAATATGGGGGCAGAATGGCTACCACATGGAGAGTGGATGTGACTTTGGCTGTGTCTGGATTCTCCAACTTATAACATAATTGTCACAATTACCCCAAACGGGATGTTTTCATGATCTAGATCCCAGTGTAAATCTTAGCCTTCCTACAAGTCAGCCCTGGACTACAGTGCCGGTGACTGACTGCCCCGGTGCACTGCAGTGCTGGGAACCGGCCGGATGCACTGCAATGCTGGGGACTGACTGCCCCAGTGCACTGCAGTGCTGGGGACTGACTGCCCGGATGCACTGCAGTGCTGGTGACCGCCCGGATGCACTGCAGTGCTGGGGACTGACTGCCTGGGTGCACTGCAATGCTGGGGACCGCCCGGGTGCACTGCAGTGCTGGGGACTGACTGCCCGGATGCACTGAAGTGCTGGGGACTGCCTGGATGCACTGCAGTGCTGGGGACTGACTGCCCGGATGCTCTCTCACCTTAATATGCGAGGCGTTGATGTAGCCCGTGTTGTTCTCCTTGGTTGGAACCAACTCTACTCTCGTATCATCATAGGGAAGCACATCTTGGAATCGATTTCTTTCTGCATTTTCAGGAAGCCGGGCTGTTGAGCACTCCCCATCAACTAGCCGTTTTTTAAGAATCCTTTCATACTCGGTGAAGACCATTCCTTGCTCTAAACGCTGTTCCAGAATCTTACACTATAAAATAGGACATGTGTGATGAGCAACAGTCACGCATCACAGCTGCGTGTACTTCTGAATCCTGTTTTTCTGCTTCAAGGTCTAGAATTTTCAAATATGAAAGATTCTACATGAAACCAAACCAAAATTTTTACAAGTCACAAGAGTCAGAACAAACGACATAATATTCTTGGCGAGATGTAGAATGGAAACTTCAGTTTGAAGTTGAAAGCTAGCTTAAGCCAGTGTGTTAAGCCTGAATTCTAAACCTACGGTCAGCTTTGTGATCTCTGAGAAACTGAACTCTCCTAGAATAGGAAAATCAGTCCCGAATCTGTGAGCAAATGTTCTGACATGTATGTAAGATACCAAGAGCAGCAGTAACTCCTGAGAGCCACCTTCAGATGCAGCTATAAAGACATGAACACTTGTCTTATTTTAAAACAATAAAATCTCAGTTCACTATTTAATTTTAATTTAAAAACAAAATGAATTTCCAATATAATGAAATGTCTACTTTCTTTTCTATGTATCTGTTTACACATGTTCTTACTCTGAAGAAATAAAACTATCAAGAACTTTCAGAAACAAAAAACGCAATCAACATTGGAACCTGAAACGACTTAAGACATTGACTTACACATTCACTCCAGCTGTGACCCAGATAGTGAGATTCCCTGACATTCATTTATGACTACTAAATGAGGCCAGAAAATTCACCCAAGTTTCACGGGGGCACTTTGGAGCCGCCCTCAAGATCACTGCGAGGATCCTGCACACACTCACCCTTTCATCGTTCGTTGCTCTGGTGGACACTTCCTTCCCTTCGTCAGGCAGAGGCAGCCGGGACAGCGACAGTCCATTGAGGGCAGCCAGCTTAAGGGGACCGATTTTTTTTGCATCTGCTCGAGTCTTTTTCATTCCCTGTAAGAAAATATTTACACACACATAGAGAATGCACCCAGACACGACCCTTTCAGAAGCAATGTCGACGGGCTAAAGAGGAAACAAGGCAGAGCTCTCGCTGCTCGCACCCAAGGCGAGACTCCTTCCCACACGTCTGCTTAACAGGCTTTAGGAAGAAGACATTCCTTTCAAGGCCAGAACTCTGATAAGGCCTCCAGATAGAAGGCTTTGACTCCAATTGGTTCCAGGACTCTGTTGCAATGAAAGGTGAGGCGGTAGGCAGGCAGCATTCTTAGAGAACTACCCAATTGCAAAATGTGACTCCACATAAAACAGAAAAACAAGTATCAGTGGGTTGTAACAGCCTTTTTCTTTTCTTATTTTGAGACAGGGTCTCACTTTGTAGCCATGGCTGGCCTGAAACTCTCTATACATACCAGGCTGGTCTCAAACTCACAGATACCCATCCACTGGTCTCTGCCTCTTGAGTGCTGGGATAAAATGCACGCACCACCATGCCTGGCAGCCTTTACTATTTTTTAAAACAAACAAATAAAAAAATTTAAATCATTCTGAAAAGAAAATAGAAAAAGGACATGTAAATTGCTTTCACAAGTTCTACTCTACAGTCTTGAAGAACGGTGTGACCTGGGCTGTTTCAAAACGGCCACATTTCTAAATCAAGAAATAAACACAGCTAAAATCTCTAACAGCAAGCCAGAGTGGAAGGGAAGCATCAGTGGAACACTGTCCTACAAAAACAGGTGTTTCCCAAAGTTCTCAAGCCTGGTGACTTTCCTCTCTCTGGCAGGCAAACCTGAGAACAAGTCCCCTCAGACATTCTGTAGAATTACAAAGAGTCCCAGTATTCAAAGAAATGGTTTCCTCAGTTCTTGTAAGGTAACCAACTTACGCCAGCTCTATCAGCCTAGAGATGCCAGGACACCAGGATTGAAATCACAGAGCAGAAACAAGGAGAAAGGACATTTTGGTGGAGAAGAAAATGCTATACTACAAATGGAGAGTATGTGTGGCCCTGTACATACAGGCAGAAGCTAGAACATGGTATTAGGCATCTCCTCTACCGTTCTATCCCCATAAGACAAGGTCTTTCTCACTGAACACAGTCTGACTGCCCAGAAATCTACTGGGATCTACCTATCTCCACCACACAGTGCTGGCGTCACAGGCACCCACAGCCATGATTAGTTTTCACATGGGTGCTAGGGATTTGAACTCTGGTCCCCTTGATTGCACAGCAAGCAGTCTTAACCAATGAGCCATCTCTCCAGCCCGTAGAATAGTTTTTATCTTCATAGTTCATATTGCTTATAAGCTTCCCACAGAATGCAATTCAGACTTAGAATGGGCAGCATCCTGGGTGTAATTAACTAACATCCTTCAGGCAAGTCACCTTTGCCCTCTAAGCCTTACTTACCTAAACAGGAAAATAGAAAGGGAGAGTGCAGGGAGGGCGCAAGGCAGCCTGACACAAAGACTAAAACGTCCCGATTCCAGTCTGTGCAGAACAGTGGTGTGCAGCAGGGTTGAGCAACCAGCTCCCAAAGGGGACGGCTCTACCTCCTCTGCTCATTTCCACAGCGCAGACACTGTCAGGGCCACGTCCCAACTGCCTAAGGCTGTCATGTGGCTCCCAGGATTCCTAAAACCCCACAGATCCTGCTAGCCAGTGTTGACTGACTCCCTGTACTCTGGAATCCAAACGCCCCACACTGACAAGCCAGATGAGGACGGATCAAGATCAGCTGCGATCACCCCTTACCAGGCCCATGGTTTTCAGTGCCAAATCTGCAGGGCTCCTTAGGTGAGAACCACATGGCACCGGCCTAAAGGATGCATCAAAGAGCAAATCTTTACGCAGATGTGTGAGCACCCAAACCAGTCTGCCTTAGAGATAGCAATCTAGTCCCTGGAGGTGGAGGCCCTGGGTGGGGAATTTTAAAGGTTCCTTCTTGTCTGCTACTTACTCACTGCTTTTTTTTTTTTAAACTTTAGCCCACTTCAGTGACAGTGACAGGATCCTGTAATGTCACCATGAAGGGGTCAGAGGCTCTAGCAGGGGGTCGGCCTCTTTAGTTCTTGGAAAGTTGGGAAATTACACCTGTGATGCAACATCCCAGTCACAAGTAAATATTTATTGACGGGGCACTTTTGATGTTTTGAAGGTTTATTTTTGTCCCCCAAGAACTCTAAGGCCATCTCATCTACAAATGAGAAAACTGGGTCATGGAGAGACTAACGAGTTCGTTCAGGGTCACTAGCTGTCACTTTTATAGAGGAATCAGTGTCAAAACAATGAGAAACAAACCCTTCGTTAAACTTAGTTCCTGGAAGCATTTACTTCAGAAGGCGGCCCTCCATGCCTAACTGCGGGGAGACCTAACACTGACAGAGAATGGACAGAGAAGAGATGACTGCCCCAGGTTATGGAGATGGAAGCTGAGGTATGATGCAGGAAGGGTCTTGCCCACTGAGGAACTATAATACACTGCAGGGCCTATACTCAGAGCCATGCTACGATGCTCACTGCTAGGGTCTCTATGCTTCCTCTGGACCACAGCCTCCATGCATCTCCTCGGGTGGGTGAAAGCCCTGTGCAAAAAAGAAGGACCAAAAGATGGTCCGATTGCACAACTTCACTAAAAGCCCTTAGAAGAGAATGAGAAGGAAAGTTTGTATTTTCAGAGAAGCAACTAGATCAAAGCCCTCAATGTAAGGCTGAACCTGCCAGACCCCGTGAAAATAGACTAAACTTCCCTCACCTTGATTTATTAGATTTGTTGAACAATTACAGAGGACAATTGCAAGCTGTGTTACCTCAAAGTGGTCAGGGGATTTGGAGGGGTTTGGTCTCCTCCACTCTTGGGAAGTTGGAGAATTAAAGAGGACTGTCCTCACTGGGCAGTTCTTACTTCATTGTCATGGAAGGCCCATCCTGCTAAGGTGGGGACTCAGGTAATGACTATGGAAATGCCCACACTGTCGCTGCCTTCACACTGCTCAGCTGGTCCCCTCTACCATGGTCCACTTGAGCACTGGCCTTTGTACACTCAGGAGAAAAATAAAGCTAAACTTCACATTCCATCCTTTAGCTAAGTAAAGCACCCTGAAATCTGTGCTCTTTCTCAGGGTGTTTTCCTGTGTGTACTGATCTTCCATAAGCGTTGTGACCCTCTTGAGTTTCCCAGCCTGCCCGCAGGCCTGCGTCACTTTAGACCCTCATACACTAGGCTGGAAGTACACCTGCAATAGCTCCTCAATCTTTGGGTCATCCTAGTAGAAATGGGGGAGAAGAACCTTGGTTGACAGGACACAGGGGGGCAAATGAATGCGCTCATCCCTTTGACTTGGTACCAGTTCAGGTCATGGGACAAGGAGGTGAGGGTCACCCAGAGCTGCATCCCTGAGCAATGCATCATGGTGACTGTGAGTGGACACGCTCCCAAACAGGAGCATAAATGCTTAGTCAAAGACTGAGAATTCAAAAGTGATGCAGCACAGAGCAGTCAGGCTTAAGCAGGCAATTACTACTTGGTAAAACAGTACACGGAGCACACCTGGACACAGAATGCAGCGGAAGAAAATGGGCTGATAGAGAGAAAAGTAAGCTGAAAGTTCCAGGTCAGCCACTCACTAGCTGTATGACCTTGGAAAAGCTACTAAACATTTCTGAGTCAGCTTCTTCATTTGTGAAACTGACTAATAACAATGGCTCATTATAAACTGGGCACAGCAGAGATGAAATCTCTCACGTGGTAAACGTTCTGAAAAAGACAACTACAGAAAACAACACTGGCCTCTTACAGTTTGTTTTAAATGCGTAGGAAGTGCTTTTTCCCGGGCTTATTAGGTTGAGTAGAGAGGAACCACCATGTCTACAAGGGCCTTCTTCTGAATGCCCAGTTCACTCTCTCATTCTCGTCAAGAGACCGACTTTCCTGGGTCCAGAGTCACTCTCCATCCCACAGAGGTCATTCCCAAGATAGTCACCTTGACAACTACATAAGGACGTAGGGACACAGCCTCAGATGCCTCTCCCAAGACATCACTGGAACAAAAAGAACAAATGCTGTTCTGGGGTGCCTTGTCACCCCACAGTATTTTAATGGGTGCAATCATGGCTGGAGTAATGAATTCTCCTCCTCTTCCTCAACACTTTATTAAGATGGTTTGTGGGCTCCTCCCATGCCCTTCCATAGGCCTTTTCTCTGCACCCAACTTAGCTCTAGCAAGACCATCACCACCCCCATCAGTCCACATCCTTTCCACATAAACTCACACATGCCCCCAACTAAGGTGCAAGTCAGAGCTGAGGCAGGGATCGACAGTTAGGAGGAAAGGTAAAAACCTGAGAACCATCGGTCCCGAGGGGAGGAGACAGGGTAATCAAAAGTTGAAAACAGAGATGAAGGGGCCTGTCCTCCATGTCTGAGGCACCTCTGTCCTCCATGTCTGAGGCACCTCTGCCCCTGGGCCAGCTTACCCCTAGTGGTGGAAGTCCTTCCACGATGCTCTTCTTCCCAGACAGGAGATCTGACACCGGCCTTTTCTTGAGCGAGTCCCTCCTAGCTCGGTACCTGCCTGAAGTTGTGAGGTCAGACTCGGACATGGAGGGGGTCAGCAGCCCATCTCTTCGGGGCCGGTGGGTCTCCACAACCAGGTGGACAGGGCCGATGTCTTTCACCCTCTTCTCAGGCTCCGTAAAATGGGACTTGGGCTCCAGAATATGCAGAGGGCCGGCGACTGCAGCCACCGAAGCACAGGGGTAGTTCGGCGGCGGCTGCTCCTGAGAGTAAGCGGCGGTCAGGCGGGGCTCGGACACAGCGGCCGCCGTGCGCGCTCCGCTGCGGTCCTCTTCCGGGTCCTCGTCCTCCTCGCTGCTGTGTATCAGCATGGTGGCATCAGAGAGGGACTTCTTGTGGCTGTACCTGCCACTGTCCTGCCCTTCACTCTCCTCTTGCTTTGTTCTGTCGGAGAAGACACTGGACTGGGAGCCTGCTGAGAGAGTCCGGGGAGCCACGTCTGCCGCCGAGGCTGACATGGTCCTCTCCTTGAGCCTCAGGCCTTCAAAGCCATGTGTGAGCCCCGCGATCTCAATGCTGTTCCTCTTCTGGAGGTGGGCGTGCCGAGCTGCGGTGAGGGGCTCGCTGACCTCCTGCAGAGAGTGGGCCACCGGCAAGCTGTCCTCCTGGAAGGTCTGCACCGAGTGGTGGACCCGCCTGGTGATGAGATCCGGATTGCTGCTGCTGATGTACAGGTGACGGGACAGGTCCGGCGTGCTGTTGGCAGGCCTCGGGTATGGGTACGGTGGGGGTGGCCGGTATACCTGCGTTCTCATAATGTTTGGAGCTGGGTAGTCCTGGGCCTGGAGCTGCACGTTTGTCAGCTCGGGCACACTGACAGCACCCACCACAGGTCGCCTCTCAGCGGGGTAGGGGTACGGAGACTGACTGTGGAAGCTGTAGTTCAAGTTAAACGGGTAGTGGGCCGACTGCGGAGAGGTAAGGTGCGCATGCTCCCGAATCTCAGGCTGGCTGTAGACCAAGGCATCAGGCCTGCTGTATGCGTAGGAACTGCCAATGTTGAGGTTCCTGAGCGAGCGGCTGTGCCTGTCTGCATGCACCATGCCTCTGTTGAGTTGCTTCATGACGGTCTCGTAGTCAGGGGTCGGGCGGTAAGACGGGGGGATCAGCGCACTGTGCCGATGGGATGGGATGTAGTCGGGTCTCATGACATCACTGCCGGTAATACTGGGGTTGGATGACATGGGGGAGGGCTGCAAGTAGGGCTGAGGGGTATTTAAGGAGTTCGTACTGTGTGCACTGTAGACGCTGCCGTTGCGGATGCGACCACTGAGGTCAATTTGGGTTCTGTCCAGACTTGTCTGGGAGTGACAATAGAATCCATTCTTGTTGGGCACAAAGATGTTATCTGAGGAAGGAAAAGGTTTGAAAAGATTTTGAAAATGTATTAAGTTGGACTCATTACTCCAGCCAAATACTGAGATACGCTCTGAAACAGCTTGTAAATTTTCTTGCTGGAACGACACATCTTCAGCCACACTACACTGCCCTGGAAGCTTCAGCTCCCTTGCCTGTAGGATGGGATAGGCCTGCCGCTTAAAGCGAGGTACTTAGGATCTGGCCAAATCTACGTCCAATACTGAGAGTATAATAGTATCGGAAAGTAATCTTCCTTCTGAAGGTTAAAAACACATGCTTCACTACAGACAAGAAACAGGTAGCTCTGTGGAACTCAAAGAGACAGTGTTGAGCAGTGAGCCTTGGTGGGTAGGGATGCAGCCCTGAGATGCTGAGCAAGGGCAGGTACCAACTATCCGTGAACATTTCCTTAACTGGAATTTAGGTTGTTTGCATAGATTCTCCTTTAATGAAGAAGAAAAGAAAAGAGAAGAAAAGAAAAGAAAAGAAAAGAGAAAGGAAAGAAAAAGAAAAGGAAAGAAAAGGAAAGAAAAGAAAAGAAAAGAAAAGAAAAGAAAAGAAAAAAGAAAAGTAAGGGCACCAGAACAGCAGGCACAGAGCTTTCCAGTCCGACAGGGCAGGTCACTGGTAGCTGCAACTCCACCAAGGCCCAGAAGCCAACAGGAACCAGGCTAAAATAGCTGTCGTTGCCCCACCAAGCCTCCAGTTGAGCAAGACCTGGAGGCAGGGCGGCAGGCTCAGGCTCCTCATGCTGCAGCCCGGGTGTGCCTGCCCGGGCGAGAAGAGGCCATCTTCCCTCACTGCCTCATGAGCACCATTCCCAATGCTTAAAAATAACTTCAGCAGTCAAGGCCTGCGGAAAGCATCGTGTGGGTAATTCAACAGCTCCACCACAGTGTGATGTCTGATCACCCGTCGGGCACCTTTTATTCTGGCGCGCACACGGCTCTATTCTCATAGCCTCTCTACTCCTGCACTCTGCTGCCTCGTCCTGTGCTTCTCCGCCTGCAGAACACTTGGTCACTGCTACATCTCGAGATTCCTTTTTGGTCACAGATCCCTCAGCCAGGTTGTCTAGACAGTGTGACATCTACCTACCGTGTGTCCCTGCCTCCAGGCTCTCCGAGAGCACACGGGACTATACCTCCTCATCCCTTGGTGCCAAGCACACACATGTGGTGAGGAACAGTAAGGAGAAAGTGAGCGGAGAGTTGAGAGCCAGTTTCTGAGGACTCCCTCCTCCCAATCCCCCCGTGTCTTGACCTACAGCATTACAGACCGAAAAACCTCCTCCAGCCTGAGACCCCGATACAGGCGGACATGGAACAGAGCCCACCCGCCAGGACACAATGGACAGGGGCTCTGATCAAGAAGTCAGGCCGCTGAGGATTTTAGACGTTGTTAGCCCAGCAGAACCAGGCCCTCCTGGCTGAGCCCTGGCATGTGAACTGGAGGGTGTTGGGATAAGGGTGTGTGGGTGGCGGAGCAGAGGGGCGAAGCCAGAGTCTGCTCAAATCGAACAAGCTAGAGAGGAGCAAACTAACCGCAGGGACAAGACGAGAAGGGACACAGGCAAGGGACGATCATGCACACAGGGGGATTAGCTGGAAGCTTTCTGTCAGGTGAGTGGGTGTGTGTGTGCGTGTGTAAGGACCAAAGCTATAGCTCACGGGATGCAACTGCTAGAAAAAGGTCCAAGATGAGGACCTATGTTGGAACAGGAGCAAGGGGACAGAGAGAAGGGGCTATGGGAAAGATGGTGTATGATGCCACAGGTTATGGGTATTCTACTGACTGGGTAAAGTTACATGCATCTTGGAATCCACATAACCAGGAGAGTGACTTCATCACAATGAAGGACTGTAAAAAAACAGACAGACTTACAGGGTAAAGCAATGAGTTCAGACTTAATATTCAATTTCCAGCAAGCCCTGATAGTTGACACCAGTTCCTGAGAGAGCCTACTATTGACCAGAGAGCCTCCATGCCGGGTTCCCACCTTTCTGACAGTGGGAAAGGGGGTATGGGTGGAATGATGGCAGGGTGGGAAAGGAGAGCCTGGGTCACCCTTAGGGGAACTCTATGTGAAGGAGCTGCTGTGGAAGGCCCCTCAGGAAAGAAAAACGCCAGACGGGTCTTTGTGGCAGCACCTAATACTGACAGGAAACCGCTGAGAGGGAGTAACAGGGAACCGATGGGCTGGAGCATGGAGACATCACTCTCAGACAGAGTGTAGTGAAAAAGGGAAGATAAAATAACCCAAACCATTGTTGCAGAAGAGAGGAGAGGACAGAGTGGCAGGACCGTCACAGACTGCGGTCGGGGAATGAGCAGCACAGACAGAGAAGGCAGAAGCCTTGTCCCCATGGTTGGAGAGGCCGTGGTGCGGGTACAGATGGGCGCACGCAAAGGCGAGGAGCCGGGAATGGGACAGGCCCAGAGGACACCGCACTCCAAGCCGTGGCTGTTGTAGCTGCTCCGCCATCGCCTTCCCCACCGTGGGGCATCAACTCTGCATCCACAACTAGAAGTGAGGTCAACACCACACCTTCTTTCTGTCCCTTCAGACAGCGGGCAACGGGCCTCGCTTCCAAACAGCCCCCTCTCCTCCTGGGCCACAGCACTCACCAGCCAGAGCAGCAGACCCAGTCACAGAGCTATCTGGAACTGATGATGATATCTAGCCATCCCGCCAGACCCAGAAAGCTCTTCTCAGTGCCCTCAACATGAACAGAATGCTAATGCATGTTCTCTTAGCAAAATGACTGTGATCAAATCATGAGCAAATGCCTTATTTTCACAATTAGATTCCGAGGCTCTCTCTCTAGAACTGCTCATCTGCATCCACCTCTCTGGCCTTCGGCAGTTAGAGTTTACAGACAAACGCTTCACAGATGGGTGATTCAGCTTGGAGGCGCTGCTGTGTACACACAGCTGGAGTGGTAGAAACGAGAATCTAAAGCATTCAGAGAGATGTTTCAGGCAGGGATAAAACAAAACATGTCTGGGAATCTTTGTGACAAACAAACAAACAGACAGACAGACAAAGCATTTTTGGTTGCCTAATGTGGTGGCACATGCCTGTAATCCATCACTTGGGAGACAGAGGCTGGAAAATCACACACTTAAGGGAAGCCTGGCCTAAATAAGACTAATAGGGGAAGGTTCCAGGGCTTAGGAACCAGCTTGGGAGCTAGCTGCCCACTGACTACATTTGGGGCCAGATGGCCCCAACACACATTCAAGAAAGAACCGGAATGCCATGGCTTCTTCTGGGATCCCAGGATGGCTATAATCAGGACAATTTGGGGTACAAGTGCAAAAAGAAACCATCCAGACTTCAAGATCTCTAGGTCTTCACCGAGTGATGCATAGCTGTAAGTGTGCACGCCTTTGCAGACTCAGGGTACTTTACCTTGGGAAGAAGCAAATGGCTCTGTATAATGTCCATTATAATGCAGCTGGGGTGGGGGAGGCATCGCATAGGGCTGGGGTTTAGGCTAAGAAACGGAAAGTTGGACACAGAGTTAAAACACATTGCCCATGTAAGAAAGGTAACGTCATTCTTTGCTGGACTCTTTCTCCTCACTAAAAAGGCCTTCTACGGGAGTTTAAATGTATTATAAATGGAAAATACCCACGGAAATGGAGGAGGTCTTAGCATATCTGTCATTTTCAACGCTGCCCACGTGGCAGAGCCAAGCCCTAAGCACTGATACCAAGGATACTAAACAGCACAAAACAGTCTGCATCCAAAAAGTTACCAACAAGAAGGGATGAAGACAAGCCTCCTTGTCTAAACTCATGAAAGGCTTTGATGTACTACAAACGCTGTAAGACAAAGTCATTGAGTAAATTAAATACTTCCTTAGGGTTTCTGGTTAACCAGTTAAAATTCTTAATATTTGGTTCTACCTAATACTTGAACAAGTGTAATAAATATTAAGTGGAACTTAGGGAAACCACCATTTTTTGGGATAAAAATTATCAAACATCAACACACATTTGTGGTTCAAACTCAACCTAGTGCCCAAAGCATATTTTAATTAAAGAAAGTGGCATCACTAAGAGAGGTGATCAGGTTCCTTCTCTTACCAGAGACATCCTGGAAGATGAGCCCCTCCTGACTGAGTTCAGCGAGGCAGTCTGAGTTTGCCTGTGGGAGAAGACAATGGTGAGCCCAGCACACACTTCCTCGTCTACAACAAGAAACCTGGTTAGGAAGGACGCCAGTGTGGCAGCTCGCACTGTAACTCTAGCGTGCAAGCAGCTGAGGCGTGCTGGGGTTTGAGCACTGCTGTGAGTTTGAGGCCAGCCTGGATGATATCTGAATTACAGGCTAGCTAGGATACAGAGAGAGAGACACTGTCACAAACCAACAACCACAAAAAGAGATACAGACAGGTAAAATGAGAAATATTCTAAGGCAAATGGCAAAAGGTCAGACATGCCATTAATTACAGAAAAGAGAGTTGCCACTTCCTAATGTAGGACTTCACAGCGTCCACAGAACAAAACAAGCACACACTTCGCTTTGTTTAAACACACATGCGCGCGCCTCTTAGTTCTCTTTCTTCACATCTGTTTTACTTAAGTGTGAGTGGGTATGGCATGAACATGTGCAATAGATTCTTGATAATATTGATAATGCCCATCATTTTGTCAAGGACTTTTTCATTTACCAAGAGCCTGTGTGATGCACAACTGATTATTAACACATTCTGTGACACTGGGTAGTGCTCTGAGGACCATTACTGAAACTCTGTCATCACAAAGCAAACAAAACAAATGTACCAACTCAGCAAATGAGCCCTAAAGAAGCCTCTTTCTTCTAAACTTGTATTATTCTTAGCACTCTGCAAACGGCATCTGGACTACACTCTGAATATTGGCTTATTTTTACAGGACCTTTAAAATAAAGAAAACTATTGGACATTAGGATCGTGACATCAGGTGATTACTATGCACTTACTAGGCAATTCCTTTAAACAACTTCCTTTCCTATGCCCAGGAAGCACACAGGTTCCTGGAGAATAATGCACACCTCCTTCTTTTCTTGGCAGTAAACTTTAGGGCTTTATTGTGCACCTATGTCTACTTTCCAAAAGACGTGTCTATCTTTCCAATATCATGTCAAGTATTCAAGCCTACAGGGTACATGTTGTTTTTTTCTAGAGTGCCCCTTAAGCATACATAAGATACTGATTTTTGATATTTTGAAAAGTACTTTGCCTCTAAGTACTCATCATGGTCCGGCCTAGGTTTAAAGAACTGAGTTCAGTCTATCGATGGCGTACCATCTAGACGAACTGAGCTTCTAAAAGCATCAAAGCCAGCACACACCTTTAGTCCCAGCACTTGGGAGGCAGAGGCAGGTGGATTTTTGAACTGGAGGCCAGCCTGGTCGACAGAGCCATTTCCCGGACAGCCAGGGCTACAGAGGAACCCTGTCTCGAAACAGCCCACATGCCCCGCCCCCCAAAAAAAGCAGTATAGATTCCAAAGTGGGGGAAAGGAGCTGCTGATAAGACACACTTATCAACAAACGCCTAACAACATCTCCACAGCTGGCCAGCCTGGGCAAGAACACATTTTCAGCGTGTGAAGTAGAGACTCCAAGGACACAGGGCTCAGGAGCAGAGGCAGCCATTCTTACCCACTGGCATCTGGCTGGCAGCATCCAGTGGGAAGGCAAAAGCAGAAGCCAGTTCTGCTGAACATGGAATAAAGGAGCACCAGAGCCACCCGCCAAATGGCCTGTCCTAGCCAGCCTAGCCTCTGGGCCACTCTAACAGTCGGCCTCTTTTTCCCTCATGGTCCTTCCTTCTAAGTGCTGGGCAGCGAGAGGCCAGCCATCACCAGCCTCCCACACAGAAGACAACGACTGTCGGCCAGCTCTGCTTCCCAGTCGCCTGGGATGGTTTCTGTGCTGGTAAGTAACGCTGAGAGCTGAGGCATCTGCATACAGCTCCCGAGATCAATAGCTAGAATGTGGACACTGGAGAAGATAATGCAAAGGCTGTCGGCTCAAGTGAAATACAGGACATTGCCTGGCGAAACTGTGCAGACTGCACGTGGTTATCTCGTGGGATCTGAACGACACCATCAGGGAGGTCCAGTCATCAGTTTTACAAATGAGGAAAGTGATACTTAGATTAAGCAGATCACGCCTGGTCACGTGGCAAACAAGTGACAGAGCCAGCATTGGAACAGGCAGGTCTGTCGGATGCCTGAGTGGAGTCTCTGGCAATCATCTCCTGACTATGTCCCTAACCCCAGCTAACTCATAACATAAGCTCCATGCAGGAAGAGGACAAACCATCGGACGGCCAGTAGCCAGCACACGCCTGCACACGAGCAGTCCTCAACCGTGTGCTGAACACATGAATGCCACAGGGAGTGCGGACAGAAGTCAGTGTTCAGGGAACATTTCTCGGGCAAGCTGTCTCGGTGGGTAAAAGCACATGTGTGCAAATCTAACAACCCGAGTTCAAGTCCTGGATCCTACAGGGTGTCGGGAGAGAACCAACTTCCAAATGCACTCCCACACACACTAAATTAATAAATTAATTCAAGTCTATTGATTTAAGACTGTTGGAGTTGTCTCGTTTGCTCTGTGAGCGTCTTTTCAGTCAGCCACTGGTTTATTCACAGCTAGCAAAGGGCAGCCTGGGATAATGTGTTAGATGGTAGAAATACGTCAGGCTGTTTGTCTCAATGACTTTCCTCCTGTGCCTTCCTTAAAAAGGTGATGAAAAACAAAAGCTCCCCAGTTTTAGGGTAGGCCAGAGGTGTGTACCCAGGCTACTATAAGGTCACTGATCTGGCTCTGGATTCCTGCCCCAACTTGCCACTGTGGGCGAGCAGAGATAATCCCAGGCAACAGGCAGAAGTGATGGTTAGGGGCTGGCCTCGCTGAGGTCACAGTGATTGTCCTCTACCCAAGCACCTGCACAGCAGAGGAAGATGCCCCACTCCAACTTCAGGAGAGCTCCCTGTTCCCAAGCCTTACTAGGGAGGGCAGGAGACCCATGCCACTGGGAACGCCTGGGACAGACCCTCTTATCTCCTACGGCTTCTTTCCACTCCCTTTCCAGGGTCTGATGGACTCCAGGGAGTCTTCTTCAGGCTTCTGTGGGCCCAGTAAACCAGAAGAGAAGGAGGGTGCTGCATTCATTTTCTTCCAGTCCCTTGAGCAACAGTCTTCTGGGGTAGATACTGGCTGCTCTGTTCCCCTGCAGCCCGGGACTACAGGGCTGGCTCATCGCTGCACTCCGCCGCCAGCATGCTGCTGACTCTAGGCTCTTGGGCCCCCATCTTACTTGGCTTTGCAGCCTGGAGGGTACAGCCCACACAGAAGGGATAGAAAAGCCCCTACACCACGAAGTTTTATGCTACCCAGCTCATTTTTTCCTCATATAACTTAGGGAGGTTGATTAAAGCCAGCCCACCTCTGGGGCTTGAGATATTAGAAAAGGCCTTTTGGCCTGACTGACATTATTACCTCATTTAGTTCCCAATACAGTCCTGAAGGAATGTCAAGAGAAGGTCTCATTATTCACGTTTATACATAAAAACCAAGGGAGACTCTGAGCTAACATTAAAAGATGATCCTGTTACCTCCAGTGCCTTGTCTGGGTGGGAAGCGAACTACTGGATCCTGTCACTGTAACATCACCTGGGCCAAGATTAGATGAATCACAGCCATCCCAACAGCATTGTACTATATACAGAAAAGGGCATTAAGGAAGGATGTGGACACTGTAGGGGAAAGTGAATCCTTTCTGTGGAAGCAGACTCCATCTCCAAAACAAGGGCCAGCCAGACCACTTAGCTGCACCTCTGTTAACTGCCTCATCACACTCTCACCTACCCAGCTGGACCCCGAGAACAAGGCCTCCCTACACCTCAGAGTCAGTGTAATAGTAGATGCCACTAGATCTGTGTTGAGGGCCTTCAAGAAATAGCTATAAAAACTGGTGTTATTTTCAGCTTTCTTACCCATCGAAACATGAAAAGTTAATGGTATAAGCTTCATTTGCTTACCCAGGAAACAAACATGTACAATGTAATATATTTGTTTTGTGCATAATCACTCTTAAATAATTATACTAATAGTTCCTGGATATGCAGAAATTAAAAGTGAAATTTGGAAAAGTCCTTCATACATAGTAGTTCTAAAGAGAATCAAATATTCTTCATACAGGAATAATGTACGCAGTTAATATTATCTATGTGGCCTTACTCACATTTGGCTATATCCCAAAAATTAGATTTCTAAGACTATACCACACATATTCATTGCTTTTCTCTCTAAATTTTAAAATCATTAAAGTGATGAACTGCCAAAACATGCTCTTTTAAAAGGCATTAGCCACATCCAATATAGGTTTACTAGAGGGCATTGCATCTAATGGTTTATTCAAGATGCTGTAGCTACTATTTTTTTTTTAAAGATTTATTTATTTATTATGTATACAGAAGAGGGCGCCAGATCTCATTACAGATGGTTGTGAGCCACCATGTGGTTGCTGGGAATTGAACTCAGGACCTCTGGAAGAGCAGTCGGTGCTCTTAACCACTGAGCCATCTCTCCAGCCCCTATAGCTACTATTTTTAAGAAGTGAACTGAGGTAATGATGGCTTATTACAAATGGTCTTAAATTTATGAAAAGCTTCAAAATGAAAATGCTATGTTTTAACAGATTCTGTTGATTATTTGGCTATAATTATTATATGCAGAAATAATGTCACAAACACTCATCTTCAGACAGCCAGGCCAGCCAAGGGCGTTTCCCAAATCCAGGACTCCTGGATCCTCTGGCTCTAACACTTTCATACACAAATTCCAGAGCAAGAGGACAGCAACAAGGAGGCCATGCCACAAAGAATCAAATTGTTTACATGAAAATGGGTAGAAATGACACCATTGTGCCAATCAAAATAAACCAGACACACAAAGGCAAGTATCACATGTTTTCTCTCATACATAAGATTAAAGGCGGGGCTGGGCTGGGCTGGGCAGGGCAGGGTGGGGCGAGGTGAGAAAGTAAAAGGAGAAGCTGCATGTGGTGACTCAGGCCAACAATCCCAGCATTTGAGAAGCTGAAGCAGGAGGATTGCTGCAAGTCTGAGGACCACCTGGGCTACATAGTGAGTACAAAGCCAGCCAGAACCACAAAGCAAAACTGTTTCAACCAGATAAAGCAAAGGGATAAGAAAGCATCAAGGATGTGGAATGGAAAAGGAGAGTGGAGCTGGATGAGAGCAGAGAGGGATGACTACCAACAAGGCCTTATGTGCTGAGAGGGACATGCGTGAAATGTCAGAAGAACTTACTTTGTGCAATCCTCAAAATACTGACCAAGACATTGATTAAAAACTGTAAAGAATACTACTTCCAAGCCTGATACGGTGGGAGTAGTCATCATTATCTCGGCACTCAGGAGGCAGAGTCAAGCAGATGGTGAGTTTGAGTTTGGTGAGTTTGAGGCCAGCCTTGTCTAATAGCAAGTTCCAGGTCTACCAAGCCTCCACAGTAAGATCCCATGGAAACAAAACAACAACAAAAAGAATCCTACTCTCAGACTGGGGATTATGGCTCAGTGTAGAGTGCTTGCCTAGCATGGAGCAGACCTTGGGTTCAATGCCCAGTGCCACAAAGCAAAAAAAAGGAAGAAAAAAAATTTTCCTTCTTTTTTTTTTTTTTAAACCTTTAGGACTGTAATGGTTCTAATACTATAGAAGCTGAGCATAGTGGACCATGCTCATGATCTAGGAGGCTAAGGCAGGAAAATCCCAAGTTCAAAGCCAGCCTGGGCTACATAGCAAAACCCTGTCAAAAAAGAAAAAACTAGTTGAGAGAAACCTTGGAGGCATATTATAGCTACTAGAAGATGTCCCAATGCAAAAATGGAATGTAATTTCAATAAAAGCCAAAGGACTGTTGTCAGAAAAAAAATATCATTTGATAAAACTTGCCATTCTCAATAATACAAAGAAGGCTGAGATTAAAACTTAGAAATCAGGGCCAACAAGATGGCTCAGCAGGTGGAAGGAGCTTGCGGTCAAGCTCAAGGGGCTAAGTTCAACCCCTAGGACCTACACAATGGAGCAGTGACACCCCGAGTTGTCCTGACTTCTACATGTTGCCCCCTGACACACGTACAAAATAAACAAATAAATGCCATTTATTTCCAAATGCTTTTCTACTATTCCCACAGCAGGAGATACTCACAGGTCACACTGGTTTAGTCTGTAAAATCTGTGCCGGGCAACACACAGTCTCCACACGTACTTCGCTGTTTCCATGTCTTCCTGGCAAATGCAACATGCACAGAGAGGTAGAGAAGCACACAAAGAAAACACTTCTAATGCAGAATTGCACATCACGTCTATAGCACTTCCCACCCACCGTGACTCTTTTATTTCCCAACCCTGCATCTAACTTATGAATGCTGTAAGAATTTAATTATAAAAACAAAATAAGCTGTTTGAACAGTTTCTAAATGATTTGGAATTATAAAACACACTTGGTTTGAAAACGTTATCTTTTGGGGCTGGGGACATTACTCAGCAGTTAAGAGCACTGGCTGCTCTTCCCACAAACACAGGTTCAATTCCCAGCACCCACATGGCAGCTCACAACTGTCTAATTCTAGTTTCAAGGGATCTGACACCCTCATATAGACATACATGCAGGCAAACCCCCAATGCACATTAAATAAATTTTTAAAATCTGAAAAAAAAGAAAATGTCTTATTTTTATCTATTATCAACTTTTATTCCTGAGAAGTAACACTAAGACTTTTCAAACTAAACATTTGCTTGGGTGTCTTAAGATCGCCTTTGTGAAGACAGAGAAAGCAAGTAACAGTTAAGCAGCACTCACAGCCGCTCACCAGCAATGGCGGCCAGGCTCGCTTTCTCCTCTACTTCGTCTCTTAACACTTAATTCTGTCACTTGGATCAAAGAATACGAATACAAAGACTCCCTTACTCCACAATATTTAATAAGTAACCACTTTTTGCCAAGTGCCATTTTGTAAATGTGAAACATAAAATTTTATATCCTACAGAATTATGAAGTTCTGAGTTAGTGCCACACTCCCCTCCCCAATGCACAACAGGGAACTTAGAAATGCTAACTTGCTAACTTCTGTGAAAAGCATCCCGTGAAGAGTCTTTGTGCTTACTCACAGTTTGAAACTGGATGGTCTCCTCTTTATTTGCCAGCTCTAATGCAAAAAAGGACTTGTTGTGGGACATGTTAGCAATGTCATGCCACCTACAGAACAAGAGAGAACTGTGAGTGCGCATAAGAACACTGGGGGATGAAACACATCCCTTTTCCTTAAGCTTGGTGCATGAGTTAACACCAGTCCATCAGTTTTGAAATGAAAAGGTTTTACCAGCCAGCATGCATTTTCCAGTGGAAATGACAACAGCTAGTTGCTAAAATTAAAAGCATGTGCAGTAACTGAAGGGCGAGGAGTTGGGAGACACAAACCTCATGTGGCGGTTTGAGTCAGAAATACCCCCATAGGCTCATGGATTTGAGCACTTGCTCCCCACTTGGTGGTGCTGCTGGGGGAGGTCATGAAACTTTCAGAAGATGTAGCCTGCCTGGAGGTCAGTGGGGGTGGGCTTTCAGAGTTTATAGCCTTGTTCCACTTGTGTGTGAGCTGAGTGATCTCAGCTTCCTGCCCCGGCCACCTTCCACCAAGCCTCTGGCCACGCCTCCCCTGCCATTATGGACTCTAACCCTCTGGAGCTGTAAGCCAAAATAAACATCCTTAAGTTGCCGTTGGTCACAGCATTTTATCTCAGCAACAGAAAAGTAAGTGATACACCTAATCTGCTTGATTGACTTAACAGTCAAAGACCCTTATGCCAGCTTGCTGCTCAGGCCTCAACTACTTATTGAACAAACATTTTAAAGGGTATCTACTATCACAATGATAATAGTTGTACCAGACCCTAGGGATACTAAAATCAGGATGTTGACAGTCCCTGGAGGGACCTGGGAGAGGGGAGAGCAGCAGACAACACAAAATCAGACATCCTGGGCACCAGGGAAGGTAAACAGGACGAAGCAAGGGGGCAGGTGAGTGACAGATGTGCACTCAAGTCTGGGGAAGAGAACGCTAGGTGCTCGGGAACCGAGACATTAATTATTCTGGGTGTATCCAGTAGGGCGTGAAACCTATCCTGCATCTCCTAACTCTATCATCTTCAGCTTTCTAGACTACATTTGGTTTTCGTTACTGCGTAATGTTAGCAGCAGAAACTAACTAGAAGATGGTCAACCACACTGAGCCAACCAGTCCTCCCCAACCACCGGGGATCGTGGCCAATTCTGGATGCAAGTTCAGCAATGTCTGAAATAGAGCAGTGGTTGAGCAGTCCTAACCTGGAAATCCAAAGCTCCTGAACATGAAGCATGAACTCTTTCCTCTCTCCCACCAGTTCGGGGACACAAACCCAGGGCCTCGAAAATGTGAGCATTGTTTTACCACTGAGTTCTACCTGCCCCGCCTCCCTGACAACATATACACATCTTTAATTTGGGGACTTGGGGACTCCAGATGCTCAGCTTGTATTATATTTACTCAGTTAAAATTCGTTACATCAAAATTCATTTACTGACTTAGAGCTCAGTTGTTAAACCTAAAGATTATCTGCACCGTATTAAACGAGGAGAACTTGAAAATTCCTGTGCAGTGAAGAAAGCAAGTGACTGACCGCCTTCAGTTCCTGCATGAGCTCTGGGGGCCATGAGTCCTGCTGTCTGAGTGAAGCCCTCATCCATTTTCCTCTCTGTGCCCCCAGCCCAGCATGTCAGGAAGATTACTATAACCAGGTTGGGACAAGAGCCCACCTGCTTAGGAAGCAGGCCCACACAGGCAGGGCAGTGTGGGACTAGGGCTCTGCTCCCCAGGCCATGTCTGCTCTCTGTGGTCACTGTCATTCTGGATGATTCAGGGCCCAAAAAAGAGAACGGAGATGTCATTTTAGTGAAAACGTTCTAAAGGGAAAGAGCAGTTCTCAAGAATAAAGTAGAAAATAGAAGACAAGGAGCTATTTGGAAAGAGAGAAAGAGAGAGAGAGAGAGAGAGAGAGAGAGAGAGAGAGAGAGAGGGAGGGAGGGAGGGAGGGAGGGAGGGAGGGAGGGAGGGAGGGAGAAAGGAAGGAAGGAAGGAAGGAAGGAAGGAAGGAAGGAAGGAAGGAAGGAAGGAAGGAAGGAAGGAAGGAAGGAAAGAAAGAAAAGAAAAGAAAAGAAAAGAAAAGAAAAGAAAAGAAAAGAAAAGAAAAGAAAAGAAAAGAAAAGAAAAGAAAAGATCAATGTACAGTGGCTAGCAGCCCCAGCTTACAAAGAGAATCTGAGTTCTAGTCTAGGTAGGCCTGTCAATGGGCTGACCTTGGACAAATCACTTGGCTTTTCTAAGCCTCCATTATCTCATGTGAACACTGAATTCTGCTCCCCTGAATGATTATGAAGCTGAAGACTACATGAGCAGTCAGCACAGTATCTGGTCTCTGATATCTGCACTCAGTGAATGGTAGACACAAAGGATCAACAGACCGAAGTGCTCGATGCGCCTCACTGCTGGAGGAAAACAGTATAAACCTCTGTTTTCTTTCTTTCAGTCCATCGAAAACAGAGTAAACGCGCAAATATTCTTACAAAATCCTAACGCGTATTTTCTGAGATTACAGGTTTTTAAGGAATTACAGATAAAGGTGAACAACATCACCGAACTTATTACATTTAAGATATAAATGGAAAGGCTCACGTTGGTCCTGACCAGGAAGCTTCCTCCCCGCTGGCTAGCTTCCACAGTACCTGAAGGTGCTCTGCAGGCTGCTAAGGGGGGGGGGGGGGGGGGAGCCATCAACGGTTTTACCCAGCTATGAAGGCTGCGGCGACAATGAATGCCACGGCAAGATACGCATGCCCACAGGTGCCGTGGGGTCACAAACGTTATAACCAACTGTTCTCTGCTGAATTTAAGGAGAGATCCACGGGGCAAAGAGGAGAGAACCGTATACCTTGTACTGTAAACCTGACAAGAACCCACGGATGGGGGGACTCATGGGCCCGGGGAAGAACCTACCATTTTGCTAAGTGGTCCCAGCATCAGCCCGCCCTCTAACTGGTATCTCTACACCCACTGATTAGTGCCATTCTCGGACCTCTTGTGAGAAGTTTCTTTGTGTTGTGGATGGTGACTGGTAGGTAGGTAGGTAACACAGAAACTCAAGCTGGTCAAAGTGCAGACAAGTGTTTGTGGAGTGTTCAACCACAAACGGAACATCTCCTCACACACCCTCCCACCAAGGCTCAGGGGCCACCATGGAAGAAGAGGAAGACAGATTAGAAATCAAAGTGCCGGAAGGAATGGGGTGAAACGGTGTCTTCTGGACACGAGGGGACTGCTGACATTTGTGAATTCACAGCAGCTGGGGTTGCCTGCAGAAGATCAAGCCCATCCCCACCCTCAGCTGAGGACCTGGTGTCAGCTGATGGCTTCTTGGGGAGGGAAAGTCAGTTTTCTTTAAGAGTATGGCCTCTTGTGGGTTGACTATGCCCCAGTGTATGGCCTCATACCCATGAGCATATGGACCCCACCGGTTTCAGATATGTTATATATATATGGACACCAAGTTGGGGAGTATACTCGAGAGGAGTTGGGGGAGAAATGTGAGGGAGATGAATATGACCCAAAAACATTGTAAGGAGATAGGAAAACCTCAAAGAATTAATAAAATATTTGTCCAAAAAGATATACTTGGAACACAGAATACTACAAAGCAATTTTAAGCCATCTGCAAATTCACTTCTAGAAACTGCATGCCACTATCAGCAAGCACGTCCTTACCCACTGTGCCTTCCCGCTACCTACACTCCAAGGTTTGTACAAATGAACAGCACTGCTTTTTATCACTGGAGGGAAATCAGCCTTGCAAAAACTAAAGTTTGTCGAGATGTTGGTAAGTTAGTAATTTTGTTACATCCTAGTGTCAAAAGAAAGCCTAGATTTTCCATAGTGAATAAATAGTCCCAGAAACCAGAACTCAAATGAAAAAAATCCCCATCAAATCAAAGAATGGCTTCTCTGTGACAACAGGGTCCTACATCTTTAAGCATTTACCAACAGGCCATCACCATGAGCACTATTTTTCTGCACATTTGGTTTTGAAGATGGTAGCATATTAATGAACCACTGTACTTGGGTAGCATTTAGCTCTAGAAAAAGAATATCTCCATTTCCATGAGAACTTAGGGGAGACGTGTCAGCCATAACTGCTGTTAGGCATTTAAAACAAAACAGAAAACTACCTGAAAACCACAGGCGGCCTTCCGTTCTTATGTTTCACGAAGATGCCGTCAAGACAAGCTCCGATGGATATGTCGGTTCCTTGGCTATCCTAACAGGAGAGAACAGGGGGAAACCCTCAGGAAACAGGTGCATGAGGACAAACGTATCCACGGCATTGAACTTGCTTCCCAGATAGACAACCTGCAGGGCAGCCACTCAGAGACACAGCAGTCAGAATGGTGCACACGCACCTCACTGGTAAGCATGGAGACAGGAGGGGTCTGCTCTCTTTCTAAAACATGCTTTTATTATTACATGCACTTATTTACTTTGTACGTAGATGCACACATGTCACAGTGCACATGTAGACATCAGAGGACAGAGACTGTGGGAGTTGGTCCTCTCTTTCTACCATGGGAATCCCAGGATCAACCTCAGGTCATCAGGCTTGGTGGTAAGTGCCTTAACCCTCCGAGCCAAGTTTAGACTCTTAAGAACCCCACCAAAGCACAAATTACAACACAGGATTGTGTCTTACTACAAACTTCTGGTCAAAAAGACCTCAGCCATGCTATTTTCTCAAATACCTAAGTGTCATATTCATTCGTTCCCCTGTCTCCCCCCATCCACCCTGGCTTTTTTTGTTAAACAGGACCTCACTCTGTTTCCTATTCTATTTTCAAATGATTCCCTTATCTCGGCCAGCAGAGTAGCTGCAAGTGCAGGTACGCAGAGCCATGGCCAGCTTACTGAGCTTAACTTTAGGTAGTCATACTTACCTTGGCAGGGTAGCTCTCCTCTCCATAGCCATCCATTCTCTCCACTTCCTGCATGTACAGCATTTCAGCTTCAGGAGCTGTTAGCCCTCTGCAACCCAAGAGATGTTAGTGAGATTGCTCCCAAATCTAAACTTTTAAAAGAATGCTTTTTTAAAAAAGCTTTACATCACTTTGGAACAGGGCACTCTAAACATTTCCAGCTGTAAGCATCTGTAATTGGTTATACAGATCCTCTAATACTTATCAAAAGCTGGCTCGCTATGAAGCACTGTGCTGAGTGCAGAGCGCAAGTATATACAACCTAAGGCTTTGGGCAGCAGGAGGACAAGCAAGGGATGAAGCGGCTCCCAAGACACCTTCACGGCAAATCCAGGTGTTCTTACCTACTAAACTGGCAAGCGGTTGCTTAATTACCCTAAAATATCAGGAAATAGTGAGAATGTTGGTCTAAAAACCAGTGGTGGGGCTGGAGAGATGGATCCGTGGTTAAGAGCACTGGCTGCTCTTCCAGAAAACCCGGGTTAGGTTCCCAGGAAATCTGATGCCCACTTCTGACCTCCACAGGCAAGCACATGATACACATACATACATGCAGGCAAAACACTCATACATACAAAATAAAATGAATAAATCTAAAATAATGTTTCTAAAGACTAAATGATGAATGTAAGAAATCAGGGCAGGAAGAGTCTAGATGTAAACCCCTTTTAGTTCAGATGACTGGAGCCCTAGAAAGATATGAGGAAGGAAGGGCACTCAAATGCATGGCCTCACCTCTCCAGCCTCGTCCCATGTGCCCAAGGTACCTCACACTGCAACCACCCCTGACTCTCTACATTTCTTTGAATATACTGTATTCCTCGCACTTCTGAACCTTTCTGCATGTAGATGCCTCTATTCATATACCTATCATCCACACATGGGCCTGGCGATCACGAGTGTCCTCAGCGCTCAGTGTCTGTATCATTCTTCCTGTCAGATTTTGGGTCTCCCCAGTGCCCACCCCTGTCCCATACAGTTCTAACACATTCCGTCTACATTCTCCTCCACTTCACCCATTATTCTGTTACTAACTACTCACACAGTAGTGCTACCTTGCCTAAGACTGCTGGGAATACATTCTTGGAAGGGAGAGAATTATTCTATTTATCTTTAAGCCAAACCATCCAATATTCTGCCTCATGAGGACAGAAAGTACTTAGAGGTTCCTATGTCCTATTATTTCAATAAAAGTACAAATGAATGAAGTAAAGTGACAAAAGGCAGGAGAGCTCGTGCCTGAGGGATCAGGTGCACTAGAGGAAAAAAAATGCTTCACGTGGACATAGAGGTAAAAGGGTAGGATTAGCAACTCACGGAGATTGAGGAAATACCCATGAGCACTTGGGAAGGAATGCAGGAAGAGATGAGAGGATGATAGCTTCCAAAGGTTACTCTGTTGCAGTCAGCAGGGTCAGAGAGAGACTACAGGCAAAGACTGTAGGTTCCAACTAGACATATCTACTTTCAATCACTTCTACCATACATCAAGAATGACTCAGGTCTCTGCTGTATGGTAAAAGTGATCGAAAGTAGATCGAGACCTGAGTCATTCTGAGTTTAGTTTCCTTCATCTCTGAGATGGAGGTAATGTTCTCCTTAAAGAATTCTGGAGCTATGGGAACATAACTATATACAGTATCTGGAACACTGTGTACTGGCTTAGAGTATGATCTAGCATCTCAGGAGATTTTTACAGTCAACAGGGAACCGCTGTCAAAGAAAGTCAACCAGGACCAGCATAGACAAGTACAGGCAACAGACATGAACTCTCATCATTGCTCCCCCGAGGACAGAAACGCTGCTTCAGAAAGCATAGTGGGGAGCAATGGTCATCATGATGTACGCCTCTAATCCGAGCACTCGGGAGGCAGAGGCAGCAAGATAGCAAGTTTGAGGCCAACCTGGTTCTCAAAAATCTCAAGGGCAGAGGATATAACGCAGTGGTGAAGTGTCTGCCTACCATGTACAAGGCCCTGAGTTCAAACAATAGCACCATTTTAAAAAAAGAAAGACAGACAGAAGGACAGAAAGAGAAAGGGAGGGAGGGAGGGAGTGAGGGAGGGAGGGAGGGAGGGAGGGAGGAAGGAAGGAAGGAAGGAAGGAAGGAAGGAAGGAAGGAAGGAAGGAAGGAAGGAAGGAAGGAAGGAAAAGACGAAAGAGCACCTGGAGGGCTGAATGAATTGTAAAAGACAAACTTCCGTGATCATGCACTAGTTTATACAGTTCTAGTTACCATTACACTTTTAATCTATGGAGCGATGAACTGGGACCTTAAGGACCGACTGCTTTCAAGACTCTCCCTTTCCTCATTGGTAAAATGGCTAATAACTGAAATGATGGGGATGAAGGTACTTAGAACAGCATTCGGCATACAGTGAATGTCACTATAAGACAGCAAACAAGCTGCAGCCAAGTGTAATGTGCAAAGCATGCTTCAAATTCAAGCAGCCATCAATTGGGTGTCTTTTTCCTAGTGTTACCTGTACTTCTGATGGAGCAAGGCCACCTTTTGGGTTGCTTCTTCCAGCACTTTTTCATCCTGTAGCCAGCCCTGAAGGAAAGACACAGCAGTAAGCACGTTGCATGTGTTAAGAGTGAACCGTTCGTTCACTTCGGCCAAGATTCTGAACGGTACTGAAGTCGGGGATCTCTGCTTCTCTACAGAGTCACGATGCATCTAATGAATTACGTGACTTGCTCAGGAGCCCAAAGATTTGCCCTGCCTTCCCAGCTCCTTCCGGGGGAAGTTGCCGCTGAGTTTTAAGGTTGGTAACACCCATCAGCCAGTTCTGAGCTCAGCGCTAACCCACTCACTCGGGAGAACATTCCACCCTCCTCGGCTGTTTCGGTGAGGTGTTTGCATCATTTCTTCAACAGTAACTTCAGAAAGTAGAAGGCAGGGTTTTCAACACTAAGGACAAGCCAAGTTCATTCCAACATTAACTTTGTGATTATCCAAACCCAAAAACAACTCTCCTTAGACACATAATCAAAGGAAAGGATGTCTTTAGGCACAGCACAGTAAGCAACACCTTGCTTTTTTTGTTTTGTTTTGTTTTTTTGGTTTTTTGAGACAGGGTTTCACTATGTAGCTCTGGCCCCTGGCTATCCTGGAACTCACTCCATAGACCAGGCTGGTCTCAAACTCACAGAGATCTGCCTACCTCTGCCTCCCAAGTGCTGGAATTAAAATCATGCACCACCACTGCCTGGCCTAACTAACACCCTTCTGTTCTGTGAATTTACAAAGACCGAGAAGACTACGACAGGGGAAGACTGGCTCACAGGACGCTGACAAGAGGGACTAGTGCTGTTTAGAACATCTACCATGTGGACATTCAGGGACTGCAACGCATATAGGGATAAACCATGTAAAAAAAGACCCAGTGCCAAAAGAAGTCTTACCACAGGGAGCAAGGCAAATTTCTGAAGAAAGTCTTGGGATTCATATTGATCAAAGTCACCAAAATCAGCTATACAAAATGATAAACAAAATGCACATGTTGATTACATTGAATTTTCACAACAACACATTTGCACAACAAAAATCATAAGTAATATGGATGACATGCTTATGATTCTTATGTGTCTTGGCTTGGGAAAATGTCCATGAAGTGAGACGTGGCCGCCCTGTGTGTGACATGTGCTTCTGTGCAGGTGTCAGGAGGAAATGAGTGGGGAAAGGGAATGGGCCCTGGGAATGCTCATGTTCAGGCCACACATAAGGAATGGCACACCATGGTGTCAGACGTTTATTTATCTCAGGATGACAGGTGTCCATGCCTGCTAGTATCTGCAAGAATTGTATCATTTTGTCTTTCTTTTGTGTTTTGTTTGTTTCGTTTGAAGACATGGTCCCACTGTGTAGCCTTGACTGGCCTGGAACTATCTATGTGAAACAGGCTGGCCTTGAACTCACATGGATCTGCTTCCTTGCTAGGATTAAAGGTATATGCCATCCAGTCTAGCTTATTTTTTCTTTTGATTAATTCTAATTCCATGGTTAAATGCTATTTACCACTTGCAATAATGCACCAGCAGAAATTTCCCCAGAGCATAGATATACACATAGATATATAAATAGACATGTACAATGTTGAATGAATTAAGAACATTTATTAAATACAAACCACTACTATTATGAGTGATGATGCTCTATAATCTAGAATAGTTATTTGAGAAATCAAAAAAATGGGATAAACTTGAAATAAAAAAAAAAAAGTAGTTTCATGAACCTCACTGACAGAAAGATCTTTCCTCCAAAAACCTTAGGATCAAATCAAGTCTTGGAGTGAAATTAACACTTAGCATGTTAAATTCTTTGACTTTTCTATACAAACATACAATTGACATGTTACATAATTAATCTTTCAGAAATGTCTACAAGTCTCACATTTCATTGAAATAATCCAAATTGTCTTTCTAGAATAAAGCCCCAGCTAATAGCATAATATTCCACTAATATATAAATACCATAACAATTCATATAAAAAATCAGTTACATTCAGAATCCTTTACTGTTTTTGTTTTAACACACGTCGTAATCTGATAAAATTATCACTTCCCACTCACCGCTTACCTTGAACAGCTAAGCCAGCTAGCTGAATGGCTTGTTCTAGTGTACAGGGAAGGTTTCCTTCCAAAATGTCTTTCTTCAGCTGCAGGTAATACTGATACCTATGTGAAAGCATGAGTTTATGAAATCAATATCACTATAATCTGACCAAGACACAGTGCACTTTTTACCACAGTTTAGTAGAGGAACATACACTGTCAAACAAAACTGTAACCCTAGATGCTTCCAAAAATGAAAAGAATGCCACGATAACATAAGCGCATCATCTAATCTGTTTAATGAGATGAAATTTATCCCTTGCTTTAATTATGTCAAAGCTAAAACCAGGGACCAGGGATGTGTCTCTGGGGTAAACATTTGCTTAGAATGTGTGAGCCTGGCTTGATCTCCAGCAAGCCCCACACCCGTCAGAAAAAGCCACAGTTAAAGTCACCTATAGGACAACTCACCACCTGTCACTCACCCTGCAGAACAGTCCTGGGTTTTTTTATACTTCTTTATGGTATCTGTATAGTTCTTCATAATTCTTTAAAGCTATCTGTTCTTTACAGTAAGGAAAGCGCACACTCAAGGACCAATCTTTACTCTTAAACTTCATTTGTAAGTTGGTGATTTAAGACTTCAGTTAAATAAAAACTTCACTAGCCCTGGAAAGTAAACTTAAGCTATTTCATTAAGTTTTTAAATGAGTAATCCTAAAAAGAGTGACTTCTAGAAGTCCTTCTTAGCATTCCATAACATAGGGCTACTTTGTCTGCCCCCTTAGTGCCAAGCGCACCTAGGTGTAAACTCCAGCTCTCCAGGTTAGGACTCTGCATGACTTTGGGTAAGTCACAGTTTGTAGCTTCACATGCTGTTACCAATAAAATGAAGACGCAACCATCCCTTCACCGGGCCAACCATATCCAAGTGGCATGTAGAAAGCTGTTAACAGCACCAGACACGTGCTGACACTGAGGCAGCAGCTGTGGTTATCAGAATGCTTTCAATTAGTCAGCAATGCTTCATCACATCATTTTTCCATTCGGATAAAGCTCCAGAGTAAAACGTAATGCTTCCTTTTATTCCTGTGCTAGGGCCTGCCACTGCTACATCCACAACATCATTCTGGACACTGGAGACAGTGTTAGATTTGGCCCAGTGTCTCTGCCAGTGCAGTTTATGATGCCACCTCAACCTGAGTCTCTCTAGGTTTGGTGCCTTTGAGCAGTCCAAGCGTAGAGCATATATGAATTCTCCAGAATCCATACATATTCTTGTGTAACCCTTTTAGCTAGGCTTTAAGTCTGCTCTTTGTTACCAAATGGCCTGACCAACACACCATCCATTCAAATAAAAAGAATTTAGATCCGGCCTTCCCCTTCTATCCTCTAGCAGATATCACAGGTTTCCAGCAATCAGTGAAATAGAATGCTTGTAACTCAGGGTGTCAGAGGAGGAAACCAGCAACTTTCTATAAGGCTTCCAAAACCAAAAGAGATTGTATTCAGGGAGGTATATCTAGCAGGAATGCTCCACATACTCCATTATCATCATTCTAGACTCTTTCCTTATATCAAACAGAAACCCTGGAATGCAACATCCATGGACCAAATTAACTTGGGCTTCCAATACAACCTTTTCTTACCTTAGCTTTGAATGGGTTTTATTATGAGAGCCAATTCTTTCACGTATGCTGTAAATTGTTCATTGCTAGCTCAATAACCTTTGCATAAAGTCCCATGTGAACGTTTCCTTGTAAATGACATACCAGGGCAGTGCCACAGTATGCTCCAGAGTGGTGAGGCAAGATAAGCCTCTTTCCATTAAAATGTATACAGGCTGTAACACTATTGTAATAAGTAACAAAAAAATGGACTCGTGTAGTCATCAATGAGGTTACACATGATCAATTCGTGGATTTGTAAGAATTCAATCTATTCAGTCATTATTCTCAAAATTTCCTATCTTTTGCAAAAAAAAAAAAAAAGTTCCTATAAGTTCCCATCATGTGGGTGACAGTTTTCTGCTACCTTATGGCTGCATTTTTCTGACAAGTCCTCATGTTTATGAATCAGATTTTTGTTCTCTGCCTTTTTTCCTAAAGTACTTGTGAATGTTTTTTTGGGGGGTGGGGTAGAGTGTGTCTTTGGTGCAGGGGGACTAAACCCAGAGTGTCACATATGCCAGGCAAGTGCTTTACCACTCAACTGCATCTCCAGCCCTGACCTGAGTGGGTTTTTTTTTTTTTTGTGATATATATTTTTTATTTTACAATACCATTCAGTTCTACATATCAGCCATGGGTTCCCCTATTCTCCCCCCTCCCACGCCCTCCCCTTACCCCCAGCCCACCCTCCATTCCCACCTCCTCCAGGACAAGTCCTCCCCCGAGGACTGTGATCGACTTGGTAAACTCAGTCCAGGGAGGTCCAGTCCCTTCCTCTCAGACTGAGCCAAGTGTCCCTGCATAAGTTCCTGGTTTCAAACAGCCAACTCATGGAATGAGCACAGGACTTGGTCCCACTGCCTAGATGCTTCCCAAACTGATCAAGCCAATCAACTGTCTCACCTATTCAGAGGGCCTGATCCAGCTGGGAGCCCCTCAGTCTTTGGTTCATAGTTCATGTGTTTCCATTCATTTGGCTATTTTTTTTTCAATAATTGAGTAAAACTGAAATTTATTATATGCCACAGTCGTCCTAGGGACCTCCATGCTATATATATATAGCCTCTATGGTTCTATGGGTTGTGGTCTGATTGTTCATTTTATATCTAGAATCCACCAATGAGTGAGTACATACCATAACTGTCTTTCTGGGTTTGGGTTACCTCACTCAGGATGATTTTTTCTAGTTCCGTCCATTTGCCTGCAAATTTCATGCTTTCATTGTTTTTCTCTGCTGAGTAGTACTCCATTGTGTATATGTACCACATTTTTTTCATCCATTCTTCCGTTGATGGGCATCTAGGTTGTTTCCAGGTTCTGGCTATTACAAATAGTGCTGCTATGAACATAGCTGAGCATGTATCTTTATGGTATGTATCAGCATTCTTTGGGTATATGCCCAAGAGTGGGATGGCTGGGTCTTGAGGTAGTTTGATTCCTAATTTTCTGAGAAACCGCCATACTGATTTCCATAGTGGTTGTACAAGTTTACATTCCCACCAACAGTGGAGGAGTGTTCCCTTTGCTCCACATCCTCTCCAACATTGGTTGTCATTGGTGTTTTTGATCTTAGCCATTCTAACAGGTGTAAGGTGGTATCTCAGAGTCGTTTTGATTTGCATTTCTCTGATGATTAAGGATGTTGAGCATTTCTTTAAATGTCTTTCAGCCATTTGTAGATCTTGTTTTGTGAATTCTCTGTTTAGCTCTTTAGCCCATTTTTTAATTGGACTGTTCAGTGCTTTGATGTCTAGTTTCTTGAGTTCTTTATATATTGTGGAGATCAATCCTCTGTCAGATGTGGGGTTGGTGAAGATCTTTTCCCAATCTGTTGGCTGTCTTTTTGTCTTATTGACTGTGTCTTTTGCCCTGCAAAAGCTTCTCAGTTTTGAGAGGTCCCATTTATTAATGGTTGTGCTCAGGGTCTGTGCTGTCGGTGTTTTATTTAGGAAATGGTCTCCAGTGCCAATGCGTTCAAGAGTGCTTCCTATCTTCTTTTCTATTAAGTTTAGTGTAACTGGATTTATGTTTAGGTCTTTGATCCACTTGGACTTGAGTTTTGTGCATGGTGACAGATATGGATCTATTTGTAATCTTTTACATATTGACATCCAGTTATGCCAGCACCATTTGTTGAAGATACTTTCTTTGTTCCATTGTATAGTTTTGGCTCCTTTGTCAAAAACCAGGTGTTCATATGTGCATGGATTAATGTCAGGGTCTTCAATTCGATTCCATTGGTCCGTATGTCGGTTTTTATACCAGTACCAAGCTGTTTTTATTACTATAGCTCTATAGTAGAGTTTGAGGTCCGGGATGGTGATGCCTCCAAGGGTTGCTTTATCGTATAGGATTCTTTTAGCTATCCTGGGTCTTTTGTTTTTCCATATAAAGTTGAGTATTTTTCTTTCCAAGTCTGTGAAGAATTGTATTGGGATTTTGATGGGGATTGCATTGAATCTGTAGATTGCTTTTGGTAAGATTGCCATTTTTACTATGTTAATCCTACCTATCCATGAGCATGGGAGATCCTTCCATTTTCTGATATCTTCTTCAATTTCTTTCTTTAGAGATTTAAAGTTCTTATCAAAAAGGTCTTTCACTTGTTTAGTTAGTGTTATCCCAAGGTATTTTATATTATTTGTGGCTATTGTAAAGGGTGATGTTTCTCTGACTTCTTTCTCAGCCCTTTTATCATTTGTGTATAGGAGGGCTACTGATTTTTTTGAGTTGATCTTGTATCCTGCCACTTTACTGAAGGAGTTTATCAGCTGTAGAAGTTCCCTGGTAGAGTTTTTGGGGTCACTTATGTATACTATCATATCATCTGCAAATAGTGAAAGTTTGACTTCTTCCTTGCCAATTTGTATCCCTTTGATCTCCTTTTGTTGTCTTATTGCTCTAGCTAGAACTTCTAGTACTATATTGAATAAATATGGGGAGAGTGGACAGCCTTGTCTTGTTCCTGAATTTAGTGGTATCGCTTTGAGTTTCTCTCCATTTAATTTGATGTTTGCTGTTGGCTTGCTATAAATTGCTTTTATTATGTTTAGAAATGTTCCTTGTATTCCTATTCTTTCTAAGACCTTTATCATGAAGGGGTGTTGGATTTTGTCAAAGGCTTTTTCAGCATCTAGGGAGATGATCATGTGGTTTTTTTCTTTCAGTTTGTTTATATGGTGTATTACATTGACTGATTTCCGTATGTTGAACCATCCTTGCATCCCTGGGATGAATCCTACTTGGTCGTGATGGATGATTGTTTTGATGTATTCTTGGATTCGGTTTGCCAATATTTTGTTGAGTATTTTTGCATCAATGTTCATGAGGGAGATTGGTCTGTAGTTCTCTTTCTTTGTTGCATCTTTGTGTGGTTTGGGTATCAGGGTAATTGTAGCCTCATAAAAAGAGTTTGGTAGTGTTCCTTCTGTTTCTATTGTGTGGAACACTTTGAAGAGGATTGGTATTAGTTCTTCTTTGAAAGTCAGGTAGAATTCTGCACTGAAACCATCTGGTCCTGGGCTTTTTTTAGTTGGGAGACTTTTGATGACTGTTTCTATTTCTTTAGGGGTTATTGGTCTATTTAAATGGTTTATCTGGTCTTGATTTAATTTTGGTATTTGGTATTTATCCAGAAAATTGTCCATTTCTTCCTGGTTTTCCATTTTTGTGGAGTACAGGTTTTTGAAGTATGATCTGATGATTCTCTGGATTTCCTCATTGTCTGTTGTTATGTCTCCCTTTTCATTTCTGATTTTGTGAATTTGGGTGTTCTCTCTTTGCCTTTTGGTTAATTTGGCTAGTGGTTTGTCTATCTTGTTGATTTTTTCAAAGAACCAACTCTTTGTTTCATTGATTTTTTGTATTGTTCTCTTGTTTTCTATTTCGTTGATTTCAGCCCTCAATTTGATTATTTCCTGGCGTCTATTTCTCCTGGGTGAGTTTGTTTCTTTTTGTTCTAGAGCTTTCAGTTGTGCTGTTAATTCATTGGTATGGGATTGCTCCATCTTCTTTATGTGTGCATTTAGAGCTATGAATTTTCCTCTTAGCACTGCTTTCATAGTGTCCCATAAGTTTGGGTATGTTGTACTTTCATTTTCATTGAATTCTAGGAACTCTTTAATTTCTGTCTTTATTTCTTCCTTGACCCATTGATGTTTCAGGTGGGTATTATTCAGTTTCCATGAGTTTGTGGGTTTTCTATAATTTTTGTTGTTATTGAGTTCTAACTTTAAGGCTTGGTGGTCTGATAAAATACAGGAGGTTATTCCAATTTTTTTGTATCTGTTGAGATTTGTTTTGTGTCCAAGCATGTGGTCAATTTTTGAGAAGGTTCCATGGGGTGCTGAGAAGAAGGTATATTCTTTTGTGTTAGGATGGAATATTCTGTAGATATCTATTAGGTCCATTTGAGTCATAACATCTGTTAGGTCCTTTATTTCTTTGTTAAGTTTCAGTCTGGTAGATCTATCTTTTGGTGAGAGTGGTGTGTTAAAATCTCCCACTACTAATGTGTGGGGTTTGATGTGTGTTTTAAACTTTAGTAGTGTTTCTTTTATGAATGTGGGTGCTTTTGTATTTGGAGCATAAATGTTTAGAATCGAGACTTCATCTTGGTGGATTTTTCCTGTGATGAATATGTAATGTCCATCCTGGTCTCTTTTGATTGATTTTAGTTTGAAGTCTATTTTATTAGATATTAGGATAGCTACACCAGCTTGTTTCTTAGGTCCATTTGCTTGGAAAACCTTTTCCCAGCCCTTTACTCGGAGGTAGTGTCTGTCTTTGGAGTTAAGGTGTGTTTCTTGTATGCAGCATATGGATGGGTCCTGTTTTCTAATCCATTCTGTTAGCCTGTGTCTTTTTATAGGTGAGTTGAGACCATTGATATTGATGGATATTAATGACCAGTGATTGTTAATTCCTGTTATTTTTTTGGTTGTGTTGTGTTGTCCTTCTGTGGTGTATGTTGGTGTAGGATTATCTATTGCTTGATTTTTCATGGATGTGTTTAGCTTCTTTGGGTTGAATTTTCCCTTCTAGTGCTTTCTGTAGGGCTGGGTTTGTGGACAGGTATTGATTAAATCTGGTTTTATCCTGGAATATTTTGTTTACTCCGCCTATGGTGATTAAGAGTTTTGCTGGGTATAATAGTCTGGGTTGGCATCCATGGTCTCTTAGTGTCTGCATGAGGTTTGTCCATGATCTTCTATCTTTCATAGTCTCTATTGAGTAGTCTGGTGTTATTCTGATGGGTTTGCCTTTATATGTTACTTGGTCCTTTTCCTTTGCAGCTCTTAATATTTTTTCTTTATTCTGTGTGTTTAGTGTTTTGATTATTATGTGGCGAGGGGACTTTTTTTTTTGGATCCAGCCTATTCGGTGTTCTGTAAGCTTCTTGTATCTTCATAGGTATTTCTTTCTTTAGGTTAGGAAAGTTTTCTTCTATGATTTTGTTGAATATATTTTCTGTGCCTTTGAGTTGGTATTCTTCTCCTTCTTCTATCCCTATTATTCTTAGGTTTGGTCTTTTCATGGTGTCCCAAATTTCCTGGACGTTTTGTGTTATGACTTTTTTGTCTTTATTGTTTTCTTTGACTGACGAATCTATTTTCTCTATCGTGTCTTCAGTGTCAGAGATTCTCTGTTCCATCTCTTGCAATCGGTTGGTTATGCTTGTTTCTGTAGTTCCTGTTCGTTTTGTCAGGATTTCTATTTCCAGCATTCCCTCAGCATGTGTTTTCTTTATTGTCTCAAATTCATTTTTCAGATCTTGGAATGTTTCTTTCATCTGTTTAATTGCTTTTTCTTGGCTTTCTTTGATTTCTTCCCATTTTTTGTTCGTTTTTTCTTCCATTTCTTTAAGGGAGTTTTTTATTTCCTCTTTAATGGAGTTTTTCATTTCCTCTTTAAGGGAAGTTTTTATTTCCTCTTTAAGGAAAGTTTTTATTTCCTCTTTAAGGTAGTTTTTCAATTCCTCTTTAAGGAAAGTTTTTATTTCCTCATTGAGGGAATGTTTTATTTCTTCTTTAAGGGCCTCTATCATCTTCTTAATGTCATTTTTAGGGTTGATTTCTTCTGTTTCTTCTGTCATGGTATGTTTAGGTCTTGCAGGTGTAGAATCACTAGGTTCTGATGTTGCCATATAGGTCTTTATGTTGTTGCCTGTATTTTTGCACTGGCGCCTACTCATCTCTTCCTCTGTGAGGTGCAGGTGGTGTCTGTGTCTGAGAGTGCCTCTCTTGTTCTGATTTTTAGTCTTGGTTTAGTAGGGGTTCTTGGTTAAATTGGTGCTTTTGGGCTATTTCTTCAGGGGCAGCTGATTTCGATCGGTGAATTATATACTTATGATTCTGGTGATCTGGTTTGGTGTCTGGGTAGCGCCTTCTTCTGTGTTCTCAGGTCACTTTTGTTCATTTGTCAACTCCTCAGCTGATCTTGTTTCTTCAGACTTTAAACTGTAGGCATCTGAGTCCTCTCCCAAATGGGTTTCAGCTGAGCAGGGTAGTCTCACCAACACCTCCAAGTTGTTGGGTTTCACAGGATCAGCAGCTGGGCCCTGGGTTGTCCTCAGACGGAGTGTTCAGATTCGTTCTGGTTCTGACCCACGGAGATAGCTTCTTCCCCAGATGTTGGGGTTAGGGGCGTCCCTGTTCCAAGCTGTGTCTGCTTGTCTCCGTCCCTGGGCCTGTTTACCTCTGCGGTCCGCCGCCGGGCCTGTATGTCCCTGTCAGCTGCCGCTGGGTCTGTCTGCCTCTGGGGGCCGCCACCGGGCCTGAATGTCCCTGTCGGCCGCTGCACGTCTACCTCAGCGGGCTGCCGCTGGGCCCGTCTTCCTCCACAGGCCGCCGCCACAGGCCTACCTGCGTCTGCTTGTCTTCGCCGCCGGGCCTGTCTACCTCTGTGGACCGCCGCTGGGCCTGAATGTCTCTGCCGGCTGCCGCCGGGCCTGAATATCTCTGTTGGCTGCCGCCGCTGGGCCCGTCTACCTCCGCGGGCCGCCGCCGCAGGCCTACCTGCGTCTGCTTGTCTCACCGCCGGGCCTGACTACCTCTGTGGGCCGCCGCTGGGCCTGAATGTCTCTGCCGGCTGCTGCCGGGCCTGAATGTCCCTGTCGGCCGCTGCCGCCGGGCCCGTTTACCTCAGCGGGCCGCCACTGGGCCCGTCTACTTCTGTGGGCCGCCGCTGGGCCTGAATGTCTCTGCCGGCTGCCGCTGGGTCTGAATATCCCTGTCGGCTGCCGCCGCTGGGCCCGTCTACCTCCCTGAGTGGGTTTTTATAAGATCTTCTTGAGGTCTGACTGCACGTGATAAACTGCTCCACTGTACAGTTTTAACATATAAAAGAGACACGAAGTCACTGCTACAGGATCAAGAGCCTGAGTACTACCAATTGCCCGCAAGAGTTCCTTTGCACAACACACAATCCTCCTGCACCTCCCCTGTCCCTAGAAACCACTGTTCTGCCTCCTGACTCTACAGCTCTGAGATCTAAAACCTGTCCAGACATCTTAAGACTCCGAGGGAACCTAGTGGCTGGGATGAAGATGTTGAAAGAACCAGCATCCTTGGGGACTTTGTACTGTAGAGCTGTCACACAAGTCTGCATGGCTGACCTGGGGCCTCATTTTGGAACTGGAAGGCTGGCCATGGACACTCATGACCATACTTGATTCTTACTGATAGGACTTCTCTAGGTCTTCTACACCTAATCAAGGAGCAGCCCTGCTGGCTGAACCCAATAACCCCATCCTTTCTCATCCCACTCTATGGCTCATGCTTTTGTGCTCTGTTCTAACAACAGCTTCCTAACTGGTCTCCTGCCACTTCCAATTGAATTCCGAAGTTTTTCACCTCTGATTGATCATCTGATGTGAATGGTCTTTGTAAGACACAAATTTGGTCATTCCACCCCATTAATTCAAAAGGTCTTCCTCGTTGTACTACGTCTTTATGATTAGTACACACCTGGCTTTAAAACCTTTTCTCTCATCTCTAGGGATTATCTGAAACTTCCCATTCTCCCTGCTTTCCACAAGCCACCCCCACCCCCCATTAGAAAATTCCTTCTATAGCCTACCAAGAAGTCCACTGTTTCCTCCCTTAGTCAAGTTCTCCACGCTCCACCCCTGGGAATCAAATGTTTGTTATCCCAGGGTGCTGTGACTCCTTATGGACATGAACTGCCAGTTCCACCGGGCTGTGAGTGAGCAACTCCTCCAGGGTCAGATTCAAATGACTGCCTAACAGCTCTTAGGCCACAGAATATCTTCAGTAAATGTTTAAATGAGCCAAGTGGCCAGTTCATATTTTTCCTCCTGGCTTCCACTTCTCTCTTCAATATTTGTATTTCAGACCTGTTCACAGTTCGTTTCTGCCGACACCTACTAGCTGATCTCAGTTTTCTAATATCTTTTGATAACTACCTGGCACACTCAAACAGCATTCCACTAGTATGAGGCAGCAGCAATTCTTACTATCTGCAGGGCAGCCTAGCTTTTATGGAAGGTAAAGCCAAAGAAAACATGGACTTCAGATGTAGAAAGGAGACAAGACACGTACACAAATAGATGTAATAGGAGGCTGGGATACCAACCACCTTAACAGATCTACGAGCAAATCCTAAGATTGCATGGGGTAGACAGAGTGCACCCCAGCCTCGGGCACCCCAGAGCTTCATAGAGTCAGATGACTATGAGAAAGATACAGGAGACAAAGATAAAGGTACATGATGTTTAGTACATGACATCGCCCAGCCTGGCTCCGAAGTAATGTTATGAAGTAGGGTTCACAAGATAAAAAGGAATGCTAAGTTTTAGATATCTTAGGCAAGCTCAAGCATTCAAAGTTAGTATTCCCCCCCCCCTTTTTTTTATGTTTCAAGACAAGGTTTCTCTGTGTAGTCCTGGCTGTCCTGGAACTCCCTCTGTAGACTAGGCTGGCCTCCAACTCAGAGGTCCACCTGCATCTGCCTCCCAAGTGCTGGGATTAAAGGTGTGCTGGCACCACCACTGCCTGGACGAGAAACCATGGACCCTAGGTGTGCCTGGCAGGCCCCTCCATGGCTACAGAGCTTCACCCAGGGCTGAAAAATCAAAACTTCTTTCACCATTTTGTCTTCAGGAAAATTCTAAAAAAGAATTTATAATAGCTAAGTTCTAGACCCAACTAAGTGGTGAATATAGGCACAAGGGAATTTTCTCAAAGCATAAGGAAGAATGAAGTTATGGATTTGAAGAACAAGGGATGCAACTGGAGTTAATCATATTAGGAGATTAAGTCAGTCTCCGAAAGACAAATCCTGCATGCTTTCTACACGTTTCTCAACAAGGTCATTTATGTAAAGAGAACATGAAAGCAGAAACGAAACTGTCGGGGAACAAAGAGAACCGAGGGGATGGGAAGGGACACAGACTTGGGGTGGGGGCGCAGAGGGGCACAGAAGGAGCACGCTGAGTGCAATATCCACGGGCATGAAAAGGACCTTGTGTAACCCAGGAGAGTGAAACAAAGCCAGACCCTCAGTTCCTCCGCCGTCCCGTCTTCCGCTTCCGCCCTTGAAGTGTATTTACCTGCTGAGAGCCTCTGACCACAAACGTCTTCCCTCTCTGTGGCCCTCCGCTGCCTACATTAGCTCCGGCACATCTACAGAATACAGCCCCGGGGTCAGACCCGCCAGTTCCTGGGGAGAGGACCGAGTTTATGACTACACATTTTAAATCTCTCCTCTCCCGTTTCCTTATTACGAGGAACCAGAACAGAACAACGAAACCACGAAAGAGGCTATCGCACGAGTTCACCGCCAGGGTGAGCCGACCGCCTTTCCTGTGCCTTTGGGTCTAGTGAACCATAATTCAGTCTGACATACCACATTCCAGAACCTCCTACTAATGTGGTGACTAAAACTGTGGGCTGGAGGGCAAAGTCAGTCACGGGCTTTTATCTGGAGGGCCTTTGACCTCAGCTCCACTCTCCTGACCTCACTGCTCTACTTTCTAAATCCAGGCAGCAAAGGACCTCTCACCTGGTAATCTCCTGCTGCAGTTGGGAGACGGAGGGCACATAAAACACCACTCCAAAGTAGACGGTGGGCTCCAGCGCGTGCTTGTCCAGCTGCTTCTTCAGGGGCTTCTCCAAATCCACCCAGCGACGCTGATTCTGCTTGTTGTAGTACCAGAGGCTGAAGTACGTGACCTGGAAGGAAGGAAGGTCACTGAAGCAGGCAGTCATGCACAAAAAGATTCCAACGATTTCCACCGCCAAAGACCGGGACCAAGTGGCAGTGGCCTACTGCCTCTCAGGAAAGGGGCAATAGCCGAGGCTTAAGGAGAGAAAAAAAAAACAGAGGGAACACCTAGAGAATAGTATTCGGGAAATAGAGGCAGGGGGAAAAAAAAAAAAAGACAATTGTATGTCATTTCTTAAACTAACAACAAAAATGTTGAAGGAAAAAAACCCTAATTTTTCCATTACCAAAACCCTAAAGTTACCATTATTAAAATACATTAGCGTGTGTGTGCAAGCTCATGTGTGTGCACCAGTGTAGAGTTCAGAGGACGAGTTTTAGGAGTTGGTTCTTCTTCTCTACAATGGGTTCTTGGGAATAAAACTCAGGTCCTCAGGCTTGCATGGCAAGAAATTTTACCCTCTGGGCCGTCTCAGCTGCCCTATAACTAATAGTACCTAAAAAGCCTTAAGTGGTCCCTGCCCGGTATAATTCTAAACCATGGTGCTAACCCAACTTCTCACTATTCTGGGATTTGGCTTCTATAAATAAAACTACTTCATGTAAATGTCAAACATTTTAGTAACAGATGCACCCACAGCCTTACCTTGCCCCTCAAATGGCATTTGATAAAAATTCAAAGCAACTGGAATGTTTTAAATGAATAGTTTAATGTGAAGAATGAACTTTGAATTAAAGAACAGAATGTGGATGGAGATTCCCTTTCTTTCTCTCTCTCTCTCTCTCTCTCTCTCTCTCTCTCTCTCTCTCTCTCTTCCTCCCTCCCTCCCTCCTCTCCCATTGTGTGTGTTCCTATCATTCTCTCTCACACAAACACAGACCCTACATGAAGAAAAAGAAAAATCACACCTAATGTAATAAAGTGACCTAACTGGATTACTAATTCAGAGTCTGAAGTTTTGGACCAGAGCCAGGCATGGAGGTACATGCCTGTGACCCCAGCACCCGCAAGGCTAAGGCAACAGACTGCTACAGGTTCGAGGCCAGGGCTATCTACACACCAAGACTCTAACACCCCCTCCCCACCACACACACACACACACCCCAACACACACACAGAGTAAACTGGCATTCAGACTCCACCTGTTGAATAGTAAAACTATTAGAGTACGTCAATAGCTGCCCTGGCCGGTCAACTTGAACAGGTATGAAAGCACTTAATAGATGAAATGGAAGTCTCTAATCACTGCTAATATTTATCTCAAAATCAACTCACAGGCCAAGGCCATTGGAAAATCCCTGCTCTGCAGTTCTAGACTCGAGAGCAGCATTGTCAGATTGAAGCTTGTGCAGTGATGGACATGTGCCACAGCGGCACTGTCCAAAAGAGCAACCCCCAGCTACAGGTGGCACCTGAGTACTTGAAATGTGGCTAGTGCCACTGAGGAACTGACTTCTCAGGATGACTCCATTTTAATGCTCTCAAATGAAAAGCTGCTATCATTATACTGGGTAGTTTAACTTCATGGCATCAGCAAAACTTTAAAATAACTCAGGCTATTTTATTTGGCCTGCAATGCTTATTAAAATAAAAATGAACTTTAAGCCAGGCATGGTGTCAAATGCCTAGAGTCCCAGCATTTAGGAGGCTGAGGCAAGAGGACTCCAGTGAGTTCAAGACCAGTCTTGGCTGCACTGTGAGTTCAAGGCCATCCTGGTGGGATACACAGTGAAACATGCCTCAAAAATTTAAATAAATAAATAAATGCATTAATTAATTAAAGCTGGGCATAGTAATAGTAGCTCAGAACTAGAAGGTGGAGGCAGAAGGATTGTGCCTAGGCTATAGAGTAAGGCCCAGTCTCAAAATAATGTGTGTGTGTGTGTGTGTGTGTGTGTGGTTTTTCAAGATAGGGTTTCTTTGTGTGGCCCTGGCTGTCTTGGAACTCCCTTTGTAGACTAGGCTGGCCTTGAACTCACAGAGATCTGCCTGCCTCTGCCTCCTGAGTGCTGGGATTAAAGTGTGCATTTTAATGGGCCAGAAAGATGGCTCAGCATTTAAGAGCACTGGCTACTCTTGCAGAGGACCCAGGTCACTCACAACCATCTAAATCCCAGTTCCTGGGGATCCCATACCCTCTTCTGACCTTTGAAGGCAGCAGGCAGATACATGGTACACATACATGTATATGGGCAAAATACTCATACATATAAAATAAATCTAAACATTTATTTTTCATTTCCATGGATAGTCAACATTTATCTTATCATTTTTACAAAGGAAAAAATGTCTTAATATTAGTCTATCACTTTCTACAAGTGGAATGTTCTATCCACAGCACTACTGCCCCTTTATTTCTACAAACTAGAATACTGTAGGAATTCACTAAGTTTGGTTGAATGACTAGTCCCTTATTCCTGTCACCCAAGACACTGCATACGAACAGAACAGTTTGATCGTCGTATATCCAGCTGTACCCCAAGAACCACGGAGATCCTGTGTGAACTCCAAAGGCGGTGTGCCACCCTTACCAGAATTACTTGGGGTTTCTGGAGCCCTAAAAAAGCTATTAAGTTCCTAGGTAATTCTTATGCCGTTAAAAAGTTTAAAGCATTACAGCATACTACACTGTCCTCCAATATCAGGTGGGCAGTTGTACACACAACCTATAGTTAGCTACACAGGTGAAGCCTATGAGCCCAGCACTCCTGAAGTCGAGGTAGGAGAGTCGCAGATTTGTGTCTGGGCTACAAAGTGAATTCCAGGCCAGGCTGAGCTCCACAGGGAGAGGTCCCCCAACACACACCCCTATGCTTGAAAAGCTGCCTGGGTTTCTTTTTATTTTTAACTCCATGAAGTAAATATGCCCAAAGTCCAGACCTAGTGTTGTTTTCTGCCGCCCACGGATCACATTTATGAGAAAGCAACTACTGCTCCTACCTTCTGCAGTTTACAGAACAGAAAACTCTGGCTTGATAGAAAGGGCTTGATACTTCAAGTCCAGAGTCCTAGGCTTGGCTTCCAGCGGGCAGATGCTAGCTGTGAACCGGAAGAAATCAGTCCAACCTGTTTTCTTGAGCATAAAATAACTCAGAACTCCAGCATGGGGGATGGATGGGAAACCACATAAATGCATGTTGCTATAAGAAGAACATTATATTTGTCTTTAATTCTTTTAATTTTTCATATAATATATTTTGGTCATACTCCTCCCTATTTTTGAGGGATGATTTAGTTTTGCCCAATCTGCCAAATGCCAACAAAATTTAATTATTGTTTCCTTCCTCCAAAAATGTTTTCTACTTATAATTTCAAGATTTTGGATGATCCAGGAAGTGGTGGTGTCCACCTTTAAACACTTGAGAGGCAGAGACAGGTGGATCTCCAGATTTGAGGCCAGCCTGGTCTACATAGTGAGTTCCAGGATAGCAAGGGCTACACAGAGAAACCCTGTCTCAGGGAAAAATAATAATAATTAATAATAATAATAATAATAATAATAATGATAATAATAATTTAGAGTGGGTATAATACTTTTTTTAAAGCATATTTGTTTTAATATTTGATTCTATCTCCCATCCTAAGACCCACATTTTACAAAGAACATATACCATGCTTGGTCTATTATGCACATTACTTTTAGGCACTTATTCCACATTTACATTCAGTTTTGTTTGAAAGGAAGGTTCTCACTATGCAACTCAAGATGACCTCAATTTACCATGTGGCCCAGGTCGGCCTCCAACTCACCATTCTCCTACCTCTACTTTGTTAAGCACACTTATCTTTTTCTATAACCATATTAAGGCCAAAGTAGACATGCTATAGGACTAAAAACTGTTCGGGTCATGCAAGTGTATCCTCTCTTGGGGCTGGAGAGATGATCATTGGTTAAGAGCACTGGCTGCTCCTCCAGATAACCCAGGTTTCATACCCAGCACCCACATGGAGGCTCACAGCCATCGGTAACTCCAGTTCCAGGGGGATCTGACACCCTCTTCTGGTCTCCACAGGTACTGCATGAACATGGTACACAGACATAAATGTAAACAAAAACATATGCATAAAATAATAAAATTAATTTATTTTTTAAATTAAGTATAGCACGTCTTAGCCAGGCATGGTAGCACACACCTTTAATCTCAGCATGTGGGAGGCAAAGGCAAGCGGATTTCTTGAATTCAAGGAATTCAACACAGCAAGTTCCCAACTAGAGCTATACAGTGAGACCCTGACTCAAAACCAACCCCTAACCTCCCAAAAGCATATCATCTCTTACAACTAAAGTTAAAGGATCTTAAACTTACTCTATGTATATTACTTTTTTCCTTTAAATACAGATGTACTTGGCTACTTCAAACACAAAAATTTAAATAGCCAGACATAGTGACCATGCACCTACAATTCCAACACTCAGGTAGCAATAAGATATGGGTTCAAGACTAGTTTGAACTACATAGTGAGTTTCAGGTTAACTTGGGCTCCAGTGAGAACCTACCTCAAACAAACAAAAACAACAATAAAAAGAGAGGTAGAAAAATTGATAAATATTTCCAGAGATCAGCAATGATATTAAAAAAAAAGATAAGCCCTACTTATTCAAAGTTATCCAGAGTGTTTCATTTCCCAGAGATAGAAGAACGACTTGCTTTCTACCACGCTTTACAATTTACTCAAATTAATTGAGTAAATTAATTAAAAAAAATAGTTAATTTACTCAAATTAACTGTAGTTTCTTCACCCATAACTACAAGCAGATTTTTTCCAAAGCCAAATACAAAAGGTTTATTCCACTCTTGTTCTTCTGGTACCTACCTTTATTTATGAGTCTTCAGAAAGCTCTGTCTGTACTTCCTCTGTGGAACAGATCCACCTCTGAATTCACACTCCAGGACCTACATCAACCAGCTCTGGGACTTCCTCAGCAAGCCCCAGTCTCTTCCCAGGAGCGCTCTGCCCTCCTTCCAAGGGCATGGAGAACCACAAGAACTATGTGCCTTGCAACCGCCCTCAATCACTGGCTTTCCCTTCAGGTCTTGCACATTCCTTGTACCCACCTTCCAGAACTTTCTTGATAAGAGCCTTCACTTGATAAGAAACTCTTCCTGGTGACTCTTTCTGTCTGCTCTTGTGGAAAACCACTTGTGGAAAAGGCATCTAACAGGTGCCTCTCAAACACTGAAGTTTCTGGAATCCTTACATAAATTTATTTACAGTGACTGTTAACTAGATTTCTACGAAGATTTTTCAGTGTCAGATATTTACATTATCTTTTTCTTTCCTAGTTTGTTAAAACACACACACACACACACCTTCAGAAATATTTGATGATTTCTTCATAGCTATTTAGAAATTCTTGCCGGGCGGTGGTGGCACACGCCTTTAATCCCAGCACTCGGGAGGCAGAGGCAGGCGGATCTCTGTGAGTTCGAGGCCAGGCTGGACTACCAAGTGAGTCCCAGGAAAGGCGCAAAGCTACACAGAGAAACCCTGTCTCGAAAAACAAAAAAAAAAAAAAAAAAAAGAAATTCTCACTACTGCTCTCCTAAGTCTATAGATAGCTGCCCGCTGTGTAACTAGAGCAAAACCAAAGTTAAACAGAGCTTGGTTTCTTTTCTGCCAATATGCCTGCCTCACTCAGTGAACAGAGGCCAGCTGCTAGGCAGGTCCAAATCCTAACAGAACACAACCCTCTTCCTAATTCCCAGGTCATTTCTTGTCTAATTATTTTGAGACTCTTTTTGACTGTGCTATTTTTAAAATAGACCAGAGAGATACACAAATTAGCTGGAGGGTTTTTAAAGCCACTAGTGCATTAAGTTTAATAAAAGTGAATCCCATGCAAAATTGCAAATATAATTTTATCCTGGTGCCTTTCTTCCCCTGCTGAAGTTAGAAGTCTTTCATCAGGACAGAGATGAGAGGCGACAGCCCAAGATAAAGTCTATCCCAAGCAGAGATCACCTAACAAGGGTGGTTAGAAAGCTCGAAGCTGATTCTAGAGCTGAGCTGACCTCCACACTGAGTCTGCCATAAATAATAAAGTATGGAACCTCTCCCTTCTAGCAGATGGCGGTGGTCACATTGCCTCAGCACAGTCAACCCCTCCCCTTTCTGTTTAGTTCTTCTCCATTTTCTTCTCAGTTTAATCACACTGCATATTCTTTATTTTATAGGCAATATGGTAATATACAATATCAGAACAGTAGCACATATAAATGAAGACTCAGGAATATAACAAATAAAATTATACTCCATTTCATCAAACTGAAGTCCAAGTAACTCTTTGAATGTCCAAGTTCCTTCAACTGTAGCTTTAACATTTCAGCGTATCATGAAATGATAAGTAAGATTTGGAGATTTATTAAAAGGAAGTCTAAGGAGTGAACAGGACCACTGTCTACTTGAACAAACTACTCTCATTTTCCCCATTTACAATCCTAATCAGATACTAGGAAGCATATGACCACTATAAACAAGATAATTTTAAAACTATATTCTTGGGACTGAGGATTTAACTCCTAGGTAAAGACTTTGTCTAGCAAGGTCCATCCCCTGCACTAAAAAAGAAAAAAAAAAAAAAAAAAAAAACAAACTCTTGGGCTGGTGATGTAGCTAAGTAGTAAAACACTGCCGTGGCATGTAACAGGTTATGTGGTCTGATTCCTGACACCACTCAATTACCTATAAAAATAAAACAAGGCTATCTATATTTCTTAGACGTCCTCAATTCATTTACTCCTTCAGCTCACATTAACCAATCACCTCCAAGTGTCCAGTGCTAGCCTGGGTGCAAGCATACAGCACTGAACCAGAGAGCAGAGTCCGCTCTCCCAAGCCTGTGTCCTGGGGCTGAAGACAAAGCATCAACATAGATGAGGCACCGGCTGGAGCGCACTCTAGAAGGCACCTATTCCTCATCCTGGGCTGCATTACCAATGAGGGGAGGAGCTTAGTCCTATCATCACTTGATAGGCCAAGCTTTGTTGACACCCATGGGAGGCCTGCCCCTTTCTGAACAGAAACAGAGGAGGAATGGATTGGGGGCGGGGCAGAGGAGAGGTGGGGGAAGGGAATGGTAGAAGAGGGAGGGGAAACTGCAGTCAGGATGTAAAATAAATGAATAAATTTAATTAATAAAAAAAAATGCACCCTAGGAGGACATTCGATTTTAGGACTAAAATACCAACATGCTTCTAAAGAGTGAACAAGGAATTTTTAACATATAGAAACATTTTATTCCCCGAAGATAAGAGCGGTAACCAAGGTAAGTACAAAGTGGCGCTACAAAGGCAAGTTTATTCTGCGTGCTACTCTGCAGAAAGCCATCTTGGTTAGACCTCACAACACTGAGGGCAAACCAGAGCCTCTCATTCTCTGACCATTTAACCAGGTTGCTCTACCACAGGACCGAAGCTTCTTATATCTCATCCCAAAAGACGGGCTATGGGTTTTTTGGTTTTGTTTTTAAGTCTTATAAATTTGAGCCCCTTTGGGCCTGTGTATCGGCTTAACTCAAACACCTATGTTTTCCTCACGATTCATTTTTGTATTTTATTTTATGTGCATAGATATTTGCCTGTGCATATATACATATACTACGTACATGCTTGGTGCCAAAAAAGCCAGAAGAAGGTACTAGATGTCCTGGAAGGATCCTCTGGAACTCCAGTTACAGGCGTTGCACCAAACTCTAGTCCTCTGTAGTGCAGAGTGCTCTTAACCACAGAGCCATCTCTGCTACCCACAGATAATATTCCTCACTATTACACATGCTTCATGCTAGGCATGCTTGCCTGCACCTACCACACCAGAACTTGGGAGGTACAGACAGGAGGATCAAGATTTCAAGGCTATTTTCTGCTACACCATAAGTTCAAGGACAGCCTAGGCTACATGAGACCCTGTCTCAACAAGCAAACGAACAGAGCTGGCAAGGCTTAGCAAGTAAAGGCACTTTCTGCAAAGCCTTGCAACCTAAATTCAATCCACACAGTGGAAGGAGAGAACCCACTCCCACAAGTTGTCTGGCCTTGGCAGCAAGCTGCTGCATGCACAAACCCACTCAAAACAAAGAAGCGTAAACAAAAGTGATCCCTTTTTTCTGCTGTTATCGTACTAACCTAACATAAATTCACCTCAAGAGGTGTGCTAGCAGTAAAAGCACAGACAAGTCAAACATAACTGTTTAGATAATCTCTATGGATACAAAGTAGGGGCAAAGGAGAATTAAAGTGATTTTCTAAATAATGTGCATCAAGTCTGGCAAGAAGAGAGATGTTTAGTGGGTATTTTAATTCTCAGAGTAGCTCCAAACTGTCCTAATGATAATTCTCCAGTCATCTTTTCTGCCCCATTTCCCCTTAGTATATTATTACAGTCAATACATTTACAAGATGAAAAAGAAACTGGAAAAGACTTAAAGAAAACTAGCTCAACACTAATTAAAAAAACAAAAGTTGTCTCCCAACAAATGTCTCAGGAGCACTGTACTGTTTTGGTTCCTCATCAGTCGGACAGCAGAGAAAACAGGAAGTCAATTACAGGCTCCAGTGAGCACAGGTAAAGCAGCAGACACAGCTCGCAGACAGCCAGTGCCCCTAAAAAGCTACCTTTTAGGGATGCAAACCCAAGCCCATCTTGTTGCCTCCGACTGTAGCTAAATGTAGAGGTACAAAGTCCGAGTTGTTGAAAATGCACTTAATATTGAGATCAATCTAAATAGTATGTAAATGAGCCAAGGCAAGCTGCTCTTAGAGTCATTAAAAAAAATGTACCAAACATTGCAATGCACATCTATAATACCAGCACTCAGAAGGCTGAGGCAGGGGATAGCAAGTTCAAGACCAACCTGGGCTACAAAAAAAGGAGGGAGGAACAGAAAAGAAAGCACAAATAAAGCCCGGAGTCTTTCGCCATCCAGTGTGATGCTACTGTAATGTAACATATTGTAACATATTGTCTTAGCTGCTTATTGTTCAAAATAACTACTCTGCCTACATCTAAACTTCAATACTGCAATGCACACCTTCCAGGGAATCCCATCTGGGTAATGCAGAGACAGTGGCACAAACCCTTGATGAATTATTTATACCTTACATTCTAATTGCTACTTAGGACACGTGACACAGTTTCTTCCAGTGAAATTAGCATTTTTCAGCATAAATTTCAATAGCCTCTGGATAGTTTACTAGTTCATTAAAAGATAAATGAGGGTTAGGTATGGCATCCATCCCAGCCTTCCTGAGCCTGAGGCAGAAGGATCTGGAGTTCTAGGCTAGCCTAAAGTCCAAGTGAACTCTTGTTTCAAAACACTGGGCCTTGGAGATGGCTCCGCAGGTAAATAAAGACACTTACTGCCAAGCCTGATGACCTCCTGAGTTCAATGCCCAGGAAACATATGGCAGAAGGAGAGAATCAACACACACACACACACACACACACACACACACACACACACACACACACAAATAAAGAAATAAAGCTTAAACAAACTAAAGAGCCCAGAGTCTGTAATCCCAGCAGTAGTAGGCAAAGCACCCTACATTGGAGGCTAGCCTAGGTGAGTGCTAGGCCATCCTGGGCTACAGAGTAAGACCTTATCTAAAAATTTAAAATAAATAAATAAGCAAGCCAGGAAGAAGCTCAGAGATACAGTACTGGCCTTGTACGCTCAAGGACGTGTCTAATCCCCAACACCAAAGTGACAACAGAAACCGGAGAGAGGTTAACTACGATAGGCAATCAAATTAGCATGTCAGTGTACAAGCTGCTTGAAGATCAGAATAGGAAAAGTATCTGCAAACCCAGGACACTGTAAGAAAATAATGAGTCCTTGTTACTAGAAAAGAAAACGTTAGGCTGGAGAGAGAGCTCTGGGGTCGAGAGCACTAGCTGCTCTTCCAGAGGACCCGAGTTCAATTCCCAGCACCCCATGGCAGCCCACAGCTGTCTGTGACTCTAGTTCCAGGGGATCTGACACCCTCACACAGACATACACGCAGGCAAGACACCAATGCACATGAAAATAAATAAATCTTGAGAAAGAAGAGGAAACGTCCCACTGAGGCAGGCTGCATATCTGACAAGAAGAATGAAGCAGAGGGCTCAATAAATAAACGGCCCAGGAACGCAATCAACGTTTAAAGGAAGTGTGAGTCACCAGTTCAGACACTGAAGACTTGTCACATGCTCACTGTCCAGATGGGCACAAAGGTGATCTCCGGGGGAGAAGACAAACACTGATCTACAAACCATGGCACAATGAAGGAATTCTCATTCATAACCTCCCTCTCTGTCCTCTGGGAGCTTTGACCTCAACAGTGAGTTGCCTCATCGAGGAAATGAAGCTGGCAAAGTATCACTGAGTCTGAGGCTAGCGTGGATGTATTCGAGGCAAGACTGGCTACAGAGACCTTATCTCAAAACTCCAACAAAAAAGCATCTGGAGAGATGGGCGCAGGGGTTAAGAGTACTGGATGCTCTTCGAGAAGACCTGGATTCTATTCCCAGCACCCACATGGTGGCTCACAATTGTCTATAACTCCAGTTCTAAAGAATCCAATGCCCTCATCTGACCCCCCACAGGCACCGCACACAAGTGATGCATAGATAAGCATGCAGGCAAAACACCTGGACACACAAAATTGAACTAAATAAATCTAAAAACAAAAACCCACTCCAATAAATAAGTAAGTAAGTAGTGGCTAATAATAATAATAATAGACAATGGCCTTCCTGAGCCCTATGGAGGAAAGCCACAGAAGAAAGAGCATTTTTAGCGGGAAAGAAGACTATACTGAGAGGCACTTTGTGTCTGGGTCACATAGTGATGACGTAGGGAAAGAGACTGGAGTATGGAAACACAGGTAGGAGAAAGGAGTCCTGTTGGTCTATAGACAGTCACAGTCAGGACAGCCTACAACCATCAACAACTGTCTGAAAATCACCAAACAAGGATCTGAAGGTTCATAACACACAGAAATGAGGACATGAAAAGGCTAAGTGTCTTGACTTGATCTTTACAAATTAGGTACACGTGTGGAAACACTCTCACTATACTCCAAAAACAGGTACCAATATTTTGTGTCAAGTTTTAAAACTGAAGGTCAGGAGGCTCAGAGAGGAGACTTGAGGGGTGAAGGGCAGTCTGGGATACACAGTGAGATACATTTCAGGGACAGTGACAGAACTGAGAGTCCCCCCCACCAACCTCAGGCAGTCAAATCACAGGGCTCCCTGGTGAGCAAACATGTTCAAGTCGCTTTGGTTGACTCTCACCTGAAAATCCCAACACTGGAGCACACATCTTTTCTATGATTAGCCCTTTGGTTGTTTGGGGGCCTTTGAGACAGGGCCTCAAGTATCCTAGGCTGCAGCGCGTTCAGCTTGCTAGGTAGTCCAAGACGAACTTGAACTTCTGATCTACTTGCTTCCACCTCTCCAGGGCTGGGATCACACATGTGTGCCACCATATTCAGTGTTATGCCTTGCAAGGGGCTGAACCTGGGGCCCTGTGTACGTCAGACAAATTGAGCTACACCTATCAGCCCTTAAGTTTATTAAACATTTAGCTAAAGTTACATAATACTCTATCATTTAAGTAAATAGGTCTCCGAATTCAATAACTTATATGATTCTATATTACGTATTTTAGAATGCATACATATACCCATGCTTATTCGTATGACTCCTTATTTATTTATGATATTTATGTTATCAAGCCCCAAAGCACCTTCAATATCAAGCGAAAAGTAACAGAATGAGACTGACAAGTTAGCCAGGAAGGAAGTTAGTTTGCCCACCAACACTGATGGCCTGAATTTGAGCCCTAGAATCTAAGTGGCGGAGAGAACCAACTCCTGTAAGTTATCCCCTGATCTCCACACATGCACCAGGACACATGCATACCCACACATACACACACACACACACACACACACACACACACACACACACACACACGTAGTTTAAAAATCGTTTACCAGAAATTTAAAAATCAAAGAAAAAATCTTAGTCATTTGTGATTGACCTTTGGAGTTTGGAAAACTGTTCAGGTAAAAGGTCAATCTAAAATTCCAGTCCCTCCAGAAGGTCGCCTAGCCTCAGTCAAACACTTACCTTTTTCTGTATCACAATCTTACCTACTGTACAAATACGAACCCGAATTCAACTTGTGACTACTCATCCCAAAACGTTTGCATGTGTTGCACTTTTTCTTAGGTTTTGGTTATTTTTAGAGTCCAAATGAAATCAGGCAGGAGAGAGAGAAATGCACATGAAATTCCAGATTCCGGTGGAGACAAAGCCAGCGTCTATCTGGAATACCTGGCAGGCTGATTTCAAATGGAACACCCCGAGCCAAGAACACTTCCTAGATCAGTGCAGAAGCTCACCCTGCCTGACACGGAAGAACTAGAGTGGTCCCACGTTTCCAGAAGAACCCCCAGAATGAGAGTGGAGTAAACCCTGTGTCGTGCAGCTCTTTTCGGGGTCACTCATGCTCCTGTAAGTGACCTTTCACCTACACTTTATAAACAAGTCCAATAAACTCATTGGCATCACCAATAAAAAAAAATAATAGGAGAGAGAGAGATGGTTCACTGGTATAGAGCACTTGCGTCTCTTGCAGCGAACTGCGGTTAGATTTCCAGCACCTGCATGGGGGCTCACAACCATCAGTACCTCCAGTGCCAAGGGATCCAACCCCTCTCCTGACCTCCACGGGCTCCAGACACACATGTGGTGCACATACATACATGCCGGCAAAATATGCGCATGCATAAAATAACATAAACCCAAAGCCATCTTTTTAAATAAATAAATGGTAAGTTGGGCACAGTGGCCCATCCATGAGATCCGGCTACTTCAGAGGCTGAGGCAGGAAGATGGCAAGTTTGAGACAAGCCTGAGCTCCATACCAAAACCCTGCAAAAAAAAAAAAAAAACACAGAGAGCGCAAATGTGCAGGAAAGAAACAGGGTAGAGAAGAGAAGGAGGGAGGATAGAGGGAAGGAAAGAGAAAAGAAAAGAAGCAAAGAAAAAAGAAAAGGAGCTGGGCGTGGTGGTACACACCTTTAATCCCAGTGCTCAGGAGTCAGAGGCAGGCTGATCTCTGGGTTTGAGGCCAGCCTGGTCTACAGAGTGAGATCCAGGACAGTCAGGGCTACACAGAGAAACACTGTGTCGAAACCAACACCCACCCTACCCCCCCAAAAAAAAAGAAAGAAAAGAAATGGAAGGGAGAAAAAGAAAAAAATAGTGTTTTTGTATCCATGTACAAAGTTTTGGAAATGTTCCACTCTCTCCAGGAAGTGAAATCACAGAACAGAGCAAGGCTGAACAAATGAACTGCAATCATACTTATCATTCTAGGCTTAAAACAATAATCTTTTAATGGTTTAAAGTAAATGGATATTTATTCAGGAACTATGCGCAATACAACGGTGGCAGGCACTCTTCTAGACACCAGAAATACATGAGGAACAGTAACCCTGTTCCAATGGAGTTTACATGCTAACACTGAAAATGTTGATGTCTTTGACACACTAAACGCTATTTAAAACTCATTTCTTAAAGATCTATAATAAACCACAACCATCTAAGCAAATGCCCAAAGCCAGGACGTAAAATGTGAAAGGTAAAATTTTGTTTGCATTATCCATCTTCAAAAAAATGCTTTGAAGATAATTCTAGAGGCTGCTTAGCATTTAACTCAACTTCAAAAGTGTCAGTTATGCACACATGGACTAATTAAAGAATATTCTCCCTAAAGCATCTACACACAGGATCACGTGCTAAAGTGAATGTGAACACACACACACACACACACACACACACACACACACACACACACACACACACACTCCCCCTTCAAAAACAGTTGAGGAAAAAAATTGTCCTGTAAGATTTAGGTTATAAAGCTGAAATCCCTCTTTGGGATTTCACGACTTCCCTGTATCTTAATTGGGGATTCAAAAACTTTGAAAAGCAAATGTAAATTAAATTAAGTCACATAAGGACCCCAAAATCAAGACAAGATATACAAGAAATAAGTTTGCAATTAACCTAACTAAAATCCAATCCATTGTAGCATGAAAAAGATGAGATAATATTGTTAAATAAGAATTTTTCTAAAAGGCATACATACTCTGAAGAAAGTAATATAAACTAGACCCAAAACTTCATAGCCTAGGGTTTGGGCTGAGCCTAATGGAAGAAAAGAGCGACTCCAGCGTTCTAAGGCTCTGCTGTCAGGCGATGGGCAAGGACACTGCACAGGGGACTTTACCAGCTTGTGTGGAAACAGTGGTTCAGTTGTGATGGCAGGCTACCATTTCAACATTTCAGAAATGTGCAAGCAGAGGACTACAGTGCCTGCTGCAAGAATATTCTATACACGTGCACTCTCCCTGTTATTAACAAGAGAAAAGAACTCATCCCAAGAGAAGTCAGCCAGTCACTGCGACATGGGTCACATAAGCACAGCTCGGGCACCACAAATAAAAATAAAAGGTGGGCCTGGTGGCTCACACCTGGAATCCCAGGCCAACCTGGGCTATACAGTGAGACCTGTCTCAACATAATAATGATGATGATCAATGTCACACTTTAATATCAAATTATTTTTCTGGTTTTATGTTTGGCTTTTTGTTGTTGTTGTTTTGTTTTGGGGGTTATTTGTTTGTTTTTATTTGTTGTTTTTTTGTTTTGTGTGTGTGTGTGTGTGTGTGTGTGTGTGTGTGTGTGTGTGTGTGTTTCAGACAGAATTTCTCTGTGTAGCCCTGGCTGTCCTGGAACTCACTTTGTACACCAGGCTGGCCTTGAACTGACAGAGAGCCACCTGCCTCCTGAGTGCTGAGATTAAAAGTGTGTGCCACCACTGCTTGGCTTTAACATTAAATTTTTAAACCACCACCAATTCTCAATTTGAAAAACTGGCGGATGTAATTTCATATTCAGGGAGGGACAAGAACTGGTATCCAATGTGACGGGACTGCAGACTGGTCTCTGAAGAGGCCAAGTGAGTGGAGCCCACTGCCACACAGGTCCGAGGGAAGGGACTTTCCCCACTCAAAAGAAGCCACCTGGTTCTGGAGGCAGGGGGATTCCCCCTCGGAAAAGTATCATTTTCAAGGCAATAGCTCTTTCAGAGGTTCTGCCTCCCATGTGGCCTCCTCTGGGGCTGGAGGTGGATCATGGCCTGGCTCTTAGGGCACAAAAAATGGGGCCCTTGTCAGTTCCATGTCTCATAGGTTACTGAACTGCCCTGGTTTTACATATCACCCTGCGTGAACTGGGGAATCCTTCCTTATTTGGGGGTGTGATTATTGGGGTTTGCTATATTATTGTCTCTTTGGTTGATTTCTTGAAACAGGGTCCCTATGTAGCTCGGGGTGGCCTCAGACTTACATTTGAGATCTTTCCGCCCCAGTGTCCTGAGTAAAATACTAATATATGCTAAAATCCCTGGCTCTAGCATCAGATGGCATTATTGTGAAGTCCTTATCACTCACTGCCTTATGGAAGCAAAACAGTATTTCAGTAAGCAAAAGGAGTTCATTTTTTTTCCTGCAGCTTATATTTGACAACAGCAAAACTCTTCACCCGGATGTACACCGACAGGTCTCGGTGTGCTTGGTGGGAGGCTAGTGAGAGATGCCAGCACACTGACAGTTCTTGTTTAACTCTCACACATGCTGAATGTATACAATCGGGGAACAGGTGTTACCCACTCAGATTATTTCTGAACAGGCATTTGGAAGGGGCAGGCCTGGTGACCAAGACATCTGTTTACACATTACAGAGCAGGCCTTCTGGAGCTTTCCAAGAGAAAGTTTGCTAAACTTGCTAACCGTGACTGTTGGTAAAAGCTGAAGCAGTAGATGATCTTTCCAAGGACAAGACATTCCCTTAAGAATTAGGCCTGTTCTCTCGGTGTGCTCTGGGCTTCTGTTAAAAAAAAAAAAAAAACTGGCCTCAGAGGCCAATCGTGGTGGCACATTCCTCTAACCCCAGCACTCTGGAGGTGAGGCAGGAGGATAAGCAATTCACAATGAGTTTCAGGCCAGCCTGAGCTACATGAGACCTTCTCTCAATAATAATAAAAGTAACAACACCAAATTTTTTAAAAAAGAAGAAAGAAATCTTGGGTTGAGGGCATGCCCATAGTAGAATAATGCTGTTTAACTCCTGAGCTGGAGCCTCTAACAAAAGATGGCCAACTCCCTAGGCTGCTGCTGCTCTTTTAAAGATTTGTCTCCAACCCTGGGCTTCTTGACTAACAGAAGGAAAGCAATGGTGGTGAGCCCAATTCTTCCCGAATGTATTGAGCACGCTTTATGCTCTGGTTACAAAAATAAATAGACCATAGTCCTTAAGAAGCTAACTCTCTGAGGGTGTAGGCAGATCTGGTGTATCTGGATGAACTTTATAGGGGGAAAAAGCCAAACTGGAAATTGGAGCGCAGGAAGCAGAGATGAATGAAATACAAAGATGACCAAATAAATGCAATTAAGCAGGACAGTCACTGAGGCCCACTCTCCCAGACTGTTTTCCCTTTTTCCTCCTTGGGCGGATCTACCAATTCCCTTCCAAAGCTTTCTCCTGTCTTCTGTCAACACAGAGCATGTGCTACCTCCTCCCATGCCCCCGGGACAGCCTTGCCTCTCGGCTGGCTTCCATCCACCGAGCTGGACTGAGATTCCCAAGCCTCTCTCCTTCAGCCTGGATCTCTTGCCTGGCCCTCCACAAAGCATATCCACCTCTCTGTTCAACATCTCCAGTCCATACCGAGTGATTCCAGCTGGCACCTCCAACCTAGTACTTAGGTCTCGAACTGAACGCAGCTCTTTCATATTTCCTCTCTTAATTACAGTCCCCACAATCTACTGATAACCGGAGGACCAACTCCGACTCTGGCTAACTCTTCCCTGGCAGTTGTTTGGTTGGTCACCTCCAGCTTTCAGCCATCATCTCTCCATCCTCGGACAAAGGCAGGTAGGTGGCTGCTCTCTGCATGTGAACCACTATTTACTCATTCTCAAGAGGACTGAGGCAAAAACACGCCTTGCTTTAAAAAGCCTGTTATCTTCCCCATTCCTATCCAGGGGAGTTGAAATCTTTCAACCACAACAAAATGCCTTTGTTACTTTTATAGGAACAGTGATTTGCAGCCTGACAGGACCCCTTGCCTAGCATTCAGGTCACAGCTCAGATTTTACTTTCCCTAAGGAACTTTCCCTCTGCTGCACCTCCCTCCCCCCCCCCCCCCCCCCACTCCTACCAGAACAAGCATTCACATCTGCCTTCTCACTGGTCTCAACCCTGGGGCAAGCTACTGGTACACGGCTGGTGCTTACAGGTTTTCAAAACTAAATGATCAACTGATTTTTCCTAAAACAAAGTTTATCTATTCCTGACTTTTTTTTTTTCTGAACTACAATATCTATGTGGGATTTCCAGATACAACATGGGTCATTTAAGACCCGGTTTCTTCTTTTGCTTACCCATGGTCCAAGCAGCCATACACTGGGAGGGTCCCAAGTTTAGAGTTCTTTTACAGTCCTTACAGCAGAACTTAAATTTAGGACCTTGTGGGGATATGGGAGGACTCCACAACTTCCTACTCAGTAGATTAGGCGTTTCCCAGAGCACAAATTCCTATGATTACTGTAACAGACAACTAGTACTTAAGTTTTACATGTGCTTTAAACCACAGCCACTGTGGGAACGGGCGCCACTGGCGGACTCATGATTCTGATGGAGGAACTGAGGCTCAGAGATATCAAATAACTTGCCTAAGGCTATAGAACTAGTTGGTGAGGGAACCAAAATTCAAACTTCTGGCAGCATGAGCTTCTCCACAGCCTCTATGGGAGGCACAGGATTCAAACCCATTAAAAAGACAGACAGTGTACATTCTCTTAGGAGCACCCCACGGAGTAAGATTTTTGCTCTGATCTCTTCCTCACTGGGAGGGGAGCTTGCAGGCTCACCATCCTGCAGTCACAGCCGGGACTTGCCTCCGGTGTCAGGTAGGCTAGGATGGACACACAGCCACCATGAGGGAAGGAGTGAAAACAGGTCAGAGAACCCCGCAGTCGTTAGCAGCTTACCTCCCTCAGCTCCAGTCTTTGGGCTACAGCTTCCAGGCTCTCCTGGCCAGTGCTCTCCACAGACAAAGTGAACTCCACAAACTCATTATTGAGCAGCTGGATCCGTGCAACCAGGCAGCTCTTGCTGGACACAGTGTAGCGCCGGGTGCGTTTCAATTTCAGTCCAAATGGCAGTGGCATCTTCTCCCTTCAACAGTGGAGGGACCAGGAAGGACCAATCCAGTAGCGATGGAGCCAAGCAAAAGCGACCCCCTCGCGTCAAGACAAACTCTAGTCTCCAGTTGCTCATCCAACAGCCGCTGCCGCCATTAAAAGGCAACTGAGTCTCCAAAGGCCAAGCGATGGGAGCATCCACGCCAGCGCTGAGGAAAGAGGAAAGCAGTTACTATGGACTTTGGTTTTAAATTAAAAAAAAAAAAATAGATGTCATTGAGTATCAAGAATAAGCTTTGCCTCTCTGCTGGAATAAGAGAGCTCTAACAGGGAGGTGGCAGGAAAGTTTATCACCAGGAATGAGGGTGGGGCCCAGGGTCAGACCCCACCCCTCATTCTACCTCCCTCACTTCTAGAGATAGCAGACTTGGCTGTTAGGATTAAATGAGATAATGCCCAGCACGTCTATAGCTACAAAGCATTCGTAGTCATCTTGCTGGTTTGGAGGAAAGGTTATTTTTTCATAGGTAACTCTTTCGAGTTTCCCAATACTCAAGTGTTTTCAGTTCCTGACTGTGTCCGTTAAGTGCACAACAGAACCGGCCCTTCAGGCAAAATTAACTCTGAACTCCAAATGGAGAGAACAATCCCATCCATCTAACATATGGCAACTGTGAGGTTCAAAGGAGACGAAGTGCTTAACGAGAGTTTCTAAAGCCCCTTCTGGGTCATTATTCACATCACCACAAAGATTTGAGCATAAGCAGGTTATAAGCACCCTAAAGATGCTCGTTCTCGAAGCGTAGCCGTTCTGCAAAGCGTGCTCTGGGCTCCTCTCCCGGGTAGGGACACCTAAGGAGGCTGCGGACGCTCGCTCACCTAAAGAGAAGGGCGAGGCCTTAAACGCCATCCTGGTTAAAGGGGGCAAGCAAGGCTGGGCAAACCCATGAAGCCAAACGCAGCGGAGGGCCTCGGCTCCGGATCCTCGGAGTCCCCTCCCCGAGAGGAAAGCAAGCGGTGTTGCCTGGCCAACGGGGATGTCGGAAGCCTCGCAAGCCCCGGAACCCTCCGCCTGCGGCCCCGTTTCCGGGCGGACGTGCTCCGAAAGGACCGGCCCCCTGGGATCGGAGGAGGCAGGATTTAAAGGGGCCGGCGTTAGGGCTACAGGCAGGGAGAGATTGGTCGCGCAGTTTGAGGCTGTCTCCACGTAACAGCAGCCCAAAACACGCTACTTTTTTAACCACACTTGTTGATGGCAACTTCGGCGGTTGAGATAAACTGGGGGCGAGCGACAGCTCGGGATTTTTATGTCAACTAGAGTTATTTTCTCCTGAGCAGTTTGACAAAAATCTCAGCTATTTCCATCCCTCGTATCCTCCGCCCCTTCCTCCGGGGATGAATCCTTTAGCCAGGCAGGGTCCTAGGCTGATCACCCCATTTGGGTGCGAGACAGCGCGGTGGGACAATCTGTCTGTCCCTACGCCTCACCAGGCAAACAGAACCGAGGCCTCAACAGAAGCAGCTTTCTCGGTTTCATGCTAATATGGACCTAGCTGGGTATGCTCCGGCTTTCTCCATCACTCCCAGTATTCTTTTCTGTCCTGCTCACCAGTCTGAGGCTCAACCCCAGAGGTTATGAGCACCCCGGCCCTGCGGAAGGCCTGAACTAGAAAATGAGGTTTAGACTTTGCCAAACTTAAGGTCTTGGAATTCCATTCCACAAATGTGTACTGCGTCTCTGAGCACAAGGCAGCGTGATTGAGCATCTTGAGGAAATCTAAGACGAATCCTAAGCCTTCTCTGCCCTTAAGGAGATTACAAGCATCTATAATTATATTCAGAGCTGTATCACTAATGGGGACATGGTCAAGGTTTCTAAAATTTTTGTTTCTGTTTTGCTTTTTGGAGCCCTATAGTGAGGTGATCTCCCAGCCACCATTCCAGAAAGACAAAACAAATATAAAAGGGGGGGAGGGGGAATGCCAGAGGGGAAAGTGGAAACCTACTGCATTACGTTAATATTTGTTGAATGCCTTCCTTGGGTAAAAGCACTATTCCATAGAAGGAATGTGGGGGGATGGCTATAATAAGAACTTTTTCAAAGTTCTTTGTTGTTTCCAGAGTGTAGACAGATGAAGCAGAAATGGAAGAAAAAAAAAAGCAAGAAATTGAAAACACTGAAAAACACACACACACACACACACACACACACACACACACACACACACACCTTAAACAAGCTTTTTAACCAGAAGATACACCAATAGTGTTTCTATAAGTTTAAAAAAAAAATGGGTATCATGCAAAGTATTACCTCAAGAGGTAAAGTTGTAGATGTCAGTCTTACAAATTGTGGTAACAGGAAACATTAAGTAATGTGTATAAAAAGACAAAGTTTCATATGTCCAAAGGGAAGACATCTCATTTAGGTACTGTCAAAGGTGTTAATTTCTTCACTATAAAGATGGAACTATGCCTTAAACATGGTGTACTACCCTATATAACTTAATTATTAACCTAAGTTCTGATTAGGTACACTCAAATTTCCAGCTGTCCCTGAGATTGGAAATGTTTTACGGCATCGAGGATGGGGAAAAGCCAATGTTTTTTCTTCTTTCTTTTAGCAGCTGTTATAATTTGCCTGTTATATTTCTGTGCATTTTCTCCTAAGAATGTCTGGTTTCTTGATTATTCGTATAAAACCCACTGTGGCAAAAGTCCTGCTTTGTAACTTTAAAATTTATAGTTGATGAATATATCTTAGTGATGTCATAAATTATGTTTGATGATTACAGCCAAGAAGTAGAAACTAAAGGTACTCTGGGGAGAGCTGATTTAGTTGCCAACTATTAAATAAAATAGGCTATAAATATCCTTTAAAGGAAAAAACAGTAATTTCTTTACAAAACTATTCCATTAGAGACTAAGAAAAGATGCATATTAAATTCTGCTTCCTAAGTTTGCAAAAGGCGGTCTGCTCTGTTAGTGAGTTCATTTTCATTTTTCTGGTCCATATCCCCTTCCAAAGGTTTGTCAAATTCACTTTAACCCTGAATCTTACAGGACACCCCACCCTAAGTCGCTCGCCACATGTTCATGGAACTTTGCCACTATTCCTTTAGTATTCAATAATCACTGAAAAGGAAGGATCTGACTTTTTTAGAACGTCTTTATCTTAGTGCTTTAAATTAACCCTATGTTTCCCACAAAACAACATTTGTGCATTGATAATCTAGTTAAATGGCCTACAAACAAAACAACTATTTTCAGAGCGAAATTGTTGTTGTGTGCCAAACTAAAAAAGAAAGAAAAAGAAATCTGTCAGTAACTATTAAACATGCTGCAGTTGTCAGAACGTGTTTTCTAGCATTATCTATTATCAAAAGGCTTTCTTGGCAGAGGCTGAGGATAAGACTAGCATGCTCAGAGCAGACAATCTAATCAGGGTTTGCAGAAATCCCGAGTCGAAATGTGCAGATCCAAGAATTCTCCGGGAGTAAAGACGCTTTGCTCCCAAATCGAAACAAGGAGTTGCCAAACAGTCCTTCCTTTATTCCCCTTGTCGCCAAAGTTTTCGGGCAACTTTCATACTCCACATATTCCGAGAGGCACAAATATGCCCAAGATTTCAAACCCTGATCCAGAATTAAACCGCAGCCATCCGCGGAGGAGTCCGGAATAGAAGTTCCAGACTCTTTTTAGAAATGACTCGAGGAGATCAGAACGAGCCTGGGAAAGGAAGGCTTCGCTCTTTGTTACGCCCCTGCCCGAGTCCCCCGCGCCTCACCTGCTCCGGCTCCCGCCGGGTCGGGGCCGCGCGCCCGCTCTGTGTCCCGCCTCCCCGGGCTCCGCGCGGCCGCCGCCGCCGCCGCCGCCACCGCCGCCGCCGCTGCTCGCCCGCTCGCCCGCGTCCCAGGTCCGCGCACCGACCGCACACCTTGGCCCCCGCAGCCGCCGGACCGCGGCGGGACTCGCTGGGGAAGCTCAGGGGCTGGGGCCGGAGCTGCGGGGCCCGCGTCCCTCCCCCTGGGCCGGGCGCGCGGATCCGGGGAGGCGGCGGCGGCGCGTGACCTCAGAGAGCTGGAATGCGGGCGGCGGGGCGCGGGGGAGGCCGGACAGCTGCGCCCGGCCGCCGGGGAGGGGGCGCGCCGCTGCTGTTTTTAACCGTGTGACCAGTTATTTTAAGTTTCCAAATAAAGCAGAGCTTAAAAAGTAAAAAATAAAAAAAAAAAAGAGGGGAGGGGGACGTTATTTTGAGTCCAGGTAGAAAGGGATCCGGTGCTTTTTTTGAGTGGTGGTCTCTAAAGTAACTGGGGTGACGGGTGTACTATATAGTACTTGGCTGAAGACCGTTCAAAACGTTCTACACCCCCTCTCAAGTGCCTGCTCCGCCAGTTAAGTACACATCGCCCCTCCTCAGGAACTCTGAACCGAGACTGGGAGAGAAGGGGAAGGCTCCCACAAATCGGGCTGGAGGTAGGGCTTTCCCCAGAATCCGTTTGAGAGGGAGCAGAGCGCGTGCTGGAGAGAAGAGTTCTAGAAATAAGAGGGACCAGGGAAGCCATTCTAGACCTAACGTGCTGATGGCTGTGTATTTACCTTGGGGACCACTGGGAAGGACTGACAAACCCCAGAGGTAGCCGTGGAAGGAGCTCAGCCGGAAAGAGAACTGGGGAGCTGATCCCACCCCCACCCCAAACAATTGAGACCTCCTCGGGAATATGGTCCCCCAGAGAGAAATGCACGCTTACTCAGTGCAGAATGAGGCTGGGGGGTCAGAGTGTTTGGATTCAAATCCCAGCTCCAACCCTTGCTGGCAGATTCCTTAGCCTCTGTGGACTTGCTTCCTCTCCTAAAAGCTGGGAACGATCACTATCCGGTAAACTTGAGTAAAATATATGTGACAGGTTCCGCTCAATTCTAGGCCCAGCTACTAGTGCTTGGTATTAGACTGTGGTTTTGCCATCCCTCATCGTGGGCACGTGGCATCAGCTCCTCTGTGTCCTTTCCCTTGGCGCTACTCCGTGGTTACCACCTTTCCAATGATGGCCCAAGTGAAGTGCAGGTACGAGACCTCTAGGAGTGACCCAGAACAGCTCCCTGGCCCCCTCCATTGCTCTCTTCTCTCCGGCATGCCCTCTGCTCCCCATCAAGAGGATCTGGGATCTGGGCGGCACCTCCAGACCCCTTCCCATTTGGGCCAGCACTCCATGCCTCTCCAACTCAACCCAGGACTCTACTCCCAAGACAAAGTTCTAGCCACCCCGTAGCCGCCGCCGCAACTTGGCAGGATCATAAAAAATTGTTTCACGGAGGCTTCTTTTATATCTCCTAGAATTACGAGAGCAGTACTGGGCAGACAGTAGGCACTAAATAAAAACGTGTTAATTGAATCGGGAAGAAAATGAAAGAATTTTAAAAATAGAAAATGATCATAAAACCCAAGTGGTGCTTTAGACAGCCGAGCTGAACTTCTTCACAGTCTACAAATGTCATCTCCCAACCACGCACTTAAGCTCCATTTTCCCTCAGTCATGTTAATTTGGCAGAAACATCTCCATGGCAAGGCATGAGGACAACCCCTTCCAAGTATGAGGCATAAAATTACCACTAGCTTACATTTCCTACGAAAGGGAGTGAGGTCATTTATATGGTCAACCGTAACATACACAAAATAATTAAGTGAAAGCCTTACCACCATACCTGATAGACATCCAGCTTTTCTGGAGATGGTTATTTGATTCATATGTATCTTTACAGAGATACATGCCATTATGCACACATGTGCACAGGCCTACATCTTATTACCAGAAAGTGGTACATCACCACACACTCCTACAATTGAGGATAATTCTTTTCTTTTCTTTTTTTGGGTGGTGGTGGTGGTGTTTCAAGACAGGGTTTCTGTATAACCTCGACTCTCCTGAAGCTATAGATCAGGCAAAAATTAAAACGACTACTATTATTATTATCATTATTATTATTATTTTGGTTTTCAAGACAGGGTTTCTCTGTATAGCTTGGCTGTCCTGGAACCCACTCTGTAGACCAGGCTGGCCTTGAACTCAGAGATCAGCCTACCTCTGCCTCCCAAATATTGGGATTAAAGGCATGTGCCATCACTTCCCCGGCAGTAATTCTTATTAAAATATACAAATACAAGTTAGAAAGAGTGCTGGAAAGATGATGGCCCAGCAGGTATAGGTAAGTACTGTTCTTTCAAGGGACTTGTGTTCAATTCCTAGCTCCCATGTTAGGTGGCTCACAACCTGTAACTCCAGCTCCAAAGGGGACCCAGCACCTCTAGTGTCTGCCTGTACCTGCACTCTGCGCACATACCTACCCCTTCCACATACATATGTAGTGGGTGGTTGTCTGTGCTTCACCCTTGAAGCACCACCCCTAGTAGGCAGCAGGTAACTGCTAGGTACCTGCCCCCACCCTGGGCGTGGCTAAGACGGGAACCCCTTAAGACCTCGTGATCCTGGATGCTGGATGCTCATCCACAGACAAAGTCACAGTTCTCCAGAGAACCACATTGGACTGCAGCTCACCTCACCTCTCCTGGATCCCTTAACCGACCCCTTTGCTTGCTATAAGGTTACCCAAAATAAACCTCTTTTGACTATCAGATAAACTACGTGGAACTGCCTCATTAATTTCCTCTATATACATATATACATATAATTAAAAATAAATCTTTAACAAAACTTTATAAAGAAAGCCTGACTATAAAATGATGAAAGACTATAAAATTATAAGCAGGAAGGAAACTGGTCTGGGAGATCCACTGACTAGTATTTTTTAAAAATGTATTTTTATACATATGCATGCTTGTTTGTGTGTATGTGCGTGCACATGACTACAAATGTCTTTGGAGGCTGGAAAAAGACACTGAATGCCCTAGACTTGGAGTTGCAGGCCCAATGTGGGACCTGGGAACCCAACATGGGCCTCTGCAAGAACAGGGCGTGCTCTTTACCACCTCTAGCTCCTCAAATAGTATTTTCTTAGGCGTTAAGTTAATTTGCTTTGGTATCTTGGTGACTATCCATCATACACTACTATATAGATTACCATTCACTGTACAGATCCAGACTGAAAGAATTGCTTCACCCTACAAAGACAAGGATGCCAAGGAGGGAGAAGATTAGAACCAACAGATGTGACATGTTAGGGATGGAGAGATGCCTCGGTGGTTGAGAGAACTTGATGCTCTTGTAGAGGACCCCAGTTCAATTCCTCGCATTCACATGGTGGAGCACAACCATCTGTAACCCTGGATCCAGGGACCCCCAACAGGTGAAATCACCTTTGCGCCTGGAATCTTTACCTTTATCTCCGACTCCCTCGCTCAAAGCTGCACCGGGTGCAACACCTCCACACATTCAGGAAGGGTGGTTTGTGAGGATTGGTTCTTTTGGACCTCAAGAATGACGTTGGCTGCATTTGCATTTAAATGGGCAGGACATAGCAAGGGTGTCAGTCGGCCTCATAGCCAGAGTGACTGGTGTGACAGCAATTCCCAGTACTCAGGGCTTCTTCTTAAACAATTTTTATTTATTGTTGGGGGGGGGGCGGTGCATGTGTGGAGGTTGACGGACAACTCTGTGGGGTTGGTTCTCTCTGTCCACCATTACGATCCAGAGAGTGAACTCGGGTGTTCATGGGAGGCAAGTGCTTTGTGTGCAGGCCCCTAGCATCTGTAGATTCTGGTCCAAAGGCAGACATGCCCCTTGATCGTCAGTACTGAAGAAAAACGTCTACTCTATGTGTATTAGAAGCCAGGTGTCCTGCCTGGAGGAAGTCAAATAAGATTCGTGCCCTGCCTGCTCAAGGACTCATCCTGTGAACAATAGGCGAAGCTAAGGAAGAAAATTTACACAAAGGCATAACCCCAATGGATTGATAATGCCTAGTTAATCATTGTGAGAATCCTCTGTTTGAGTCTGGAAAGACAAATAAAAGGTCACTAAACACTCAAGGAAAAGAAAAGCATTCCAAGCTAGGGAAAACCCACCACCTCTGCCCCCCTCCTTCCACACAGACTGGTAAAGCAGGCTCAGGCTCCTGTGCTCTGCCTGTGCTCTCTCTCTCTCTCTCTCTCTCTCTCTCTCTCTCTCTCTCTCTCTCTCTCTCTCTCTCTCTCTCTCACACACACACACACACACACACACACACACACAGCATAAAATCCAACTGAGATGTAGCCCTGAGGGGAGGCTGGAGACACAGGGGGCACCATTATTGGAGAACTTAGGGCTTTGTGGAGCCGGAGTTGGCACTCAGGCCCTGCCAACTTCATAACCAATGTTCTTTTTCAGTTCTCCTCTCTCTTTGGAAGGTAGCCAAGAATCCTCTTAGCTGGCACTGTACTTCATTGTGATCCGGCTCTCGTACTATCCCTTAGGAGCAAAATATGCCATTTGTCATGGCCAGTTTATTCTTTTGCAAGACTAAGACTTCCAGTCCCTTCAAGGATGTGGGTTGTGAGGCTGCATCTTCCAGGGAGGCACCCTGAACAGCCTCCAATCCCTACGTGCCATTGGCTTGGTGGGGGCACTCTCACTGTGACTCAGACCTCTTATCAGCAGATCTGAGAGTTCTCAAATACCCTGCAATTCTCTTCCATAACTGTAAGCTGGTTGTCCTAAAAAGAGAAGAACCCTGTCTTCAACACCTTTAAATAAAGTCCTTGTTGTAGATTCAAAACAAAACAGGTCCTTGCTATGTAGCCAGGTTGGCCTCAAACTCATTATGCTCCTGCCTCAGCCTCCCAAGTACTGGGACTGCAGACATGTGCCACCATGCCTGGCTTTGAATACGTTTGTGTGTGTGTGTGTGTGTGTGTGTGTGTGTGTGTGTGTGTGTGTGTGTGTGTTGATGTCAACTACATCTTAGTTCCAAGACAGGACCTCTCCCTGGACCGAGAGCTTGCTGATTTGCCTAGACTAGCTGGCTGGCAAGCCCTATGGGTTCCCCTGTCTCCAGCTCCTCAATTCTGGGATTACAGGCATATACCACCATGCCCGGCATTTCCACATGGGTGCTGAGGGTTATTCAGGTCTTTCCGTACGGCAAACATTTGACAGACTGGGCCAACTCTCCGGGCCTCTTTACACAAGATTTTTCCAATAGTAACTAAATTGTTGAATGTCAGTTTGTTTAAGGTAATGGTAAGACACGTTCTTGCTCTTGCTCTTAGTTAATGAAATGGTGGATAAAAGAAAAAAGAAAAAAAAAAAAAACTTACCCGGCCTTTGAACTGTGTGATGAGCACAGAGATGTGGTTCTACTCACCTGTGTGCTCTGGCTCCCAGCACAGTGTCTGGCTCAGTACAGGCTTTTAATTTTTAATCAACAAACATAATGCTGCTATGAGATGGGTACAGTTGGAAAGGCTTTGCAAATATTAACTTACCTCCACCGTCTAAGAACTCTCGGCAGGAGAAAACAGTGTTACATCTATGCTACGGATGAGGGAACTGAGGCACGAAAAAAGAAGAAGCAACTTGTCTAAGGTCTCAGAGAGAGTGGCGGGGCTGCACTCGAACCCAGGCAGCGTGGCTCCAGGGTCCCTGCTCTCCATCACTCTGTTCCTCCATCTCTCTCATGACTCTGTGGTCACCGGATTTACCCAGGAAAAATGCTTTAATAAATTAAGTCTTTGATCTCTTTTAACCCTTAAATATTTGATACATGTTTATGATGTGCCTACCTACCATCCTGAAGGAACTTCTGTACAATAAAAAAGACTCACAGTGCTCGGTTTATCACTTTTGCTAGGGAGGATGAACACATACATGGATTGATAGTCACGCTAGAAGACGTATGCCATCATATTAGATTCCAGATATATGCCAGAGGAATTCAGAAGACCACATGCACCTGACACATGTCAAGGGGCCTGCGGCACAGACTCTGTCGCTCTGGGAGTCCTACACTTCTATAATTCCTGTGGTTGTGGATCGCTTTAACTAATGCATAGAGTGAAGACAAGAGGATCTGGAGACATAAAGAAGGTCCTAACTCACTTGATTTAGGTGTCAGGTCTCAGATGAGCCCAAATGAATGGGATGAGTCCTTAACAGAGGAACCAAGGTGTGCTGGGAGGGGACTGTATCTTTGCTAAATTAAGAGAGCAGCCATCTTGATGAGTGTATGGGAGAAGCCATGAGGCTCAACGAAACCCACTATAAGAGTTTATTAAGGAAAGGGAATAGAAAGGGTGTGCATAGGCCTATGGAATGACCCTGCAGGAAGAGAGAGGAGGAATAGGTGGAACCCGATTTTATAGGTCTATGTCCCCCACCCCCTGCCTCACATGCGCATATGGGCTTATGTCGCTACACCACACATGCGCATAGATTATGTGATCATGCGGTGCACAGATTACGTAGGATTTAAGGCCCTAGGATGACTAAGCATCTTGCCTGGCTACTGGACAGCGCATGCACAGTCATGTAGCTGGGGGAGTAGCTTGGAATTCTAACGGTGAGACCCTTGGCATGGAACTGTGGGCAATCTTCTAAGACCAGAATATGGCTTCTAGACCACAGCTGGCAAAAAGATGGCCATGCCTTGCTCATAAAGATCCCAGGAAATCATTTCCTGCTAATATTAGAGCCTGAAGTGGGATTCTTCCTTAGTCATGTTCCAGATGGAAACACAGTGTGTCTGCCACTTCTGCTGAGGCCTGCCAAGACTCTGAGACCCAAGTTAGCTTAGGCTGCTAACTGATGAAAACCGCAAGATGAGAAACATAGGTGTTTTTTTTTTTATTTTTTATAAACAATTTATTTATCATTATTTTATGTGCATTGGTGTATGCATGTATGTCTGTGTGAGGGTGTCGGATCTTAGAGTTACAGACAGTTGTTAGCTGCCATGTGGGTGCTGGGAATTGAACCCGGGTCCTCTGGTAGAGCAGTTGGTACCCTTAACCACTGAGCCATCACTTCAGCCCCAAGATTTTTTTTTTTAAAGATTTATTTATTTACTATGTATACAGTGTTTCTGTCTGCAGGCCAGAAGAGAGCACCAGATCTCATTATAGATGGGTGTGAGCCAGCATGTGGTTGCTGGGAATTGAACTTGGGGACCTTGGGAAGAACAGCCAGGGCTCTTAACCTCTGAGCCATCTCTCCAGCCAGAAGCATGTACGTTCTAAACTGCTACACCTGTGGTCACCCGTTGTGCACCAAGAGCTAACTAAATGGGAACTAGTTCTTAAGGAGTTGGGCATAGTTGGTGCATGCCTGTAATCCCAGCACTGTGGAGGCGGAGGCAGGAGGAACAGGAATCTGAGTCCAAACATATTGAAGCCACACTACAATAAAAAACAAGGGAAAAAAAAACCCATACTCCAAACCACTTAGAGACCTGAGGAATGTGGGGGGAACAGAAACCTCTCTAGATGTCTAGTCTGAAAAAAAAAAAAATTCTTCCATGTTTTGTGATCAGGGACAGGGAGACTAAAGAAGTCCACTGTAGAAAGACATTTGACTTGGAGATGGTAAAGATGGCTTTGCACTCAAAAGGCTGAATTTAGAAGAAAATAAAATGGACACAGTTACCTAGAATTTGGGAGTGGGTTTTCAGGTGAGAGCACAAGGTAAATGGAAGAGTCCGTCATTATTAGCGTGGAAATGATAACACGAGATAAGTGAGAGATGGACCTACTTGACCACAAGCAGGCAAGCTGTATGCTAAAGAACTTTTCAATCTGCTGGAGTCACTCTGGGTGATGAGCTCTTTCCGTGTGTTATGTGAGCACCCTTTCCGACGCTCATTTTCGTATAAACCAGCAAAGATGCTAGGAATTGGACAACCTGACACCCATCAGCAGCTACTGAACGGTCCCTTGCTGCCCGGGACGCCCTGAACAACCAGCCGGACTACTCTTACACCTGCAGCAACAGTCCTAAGCATTCCAGGGACACCCTGAAACAACTATGCAAAGATTGCAGGTATGACCGTCCCAACTCTGACTGCTCGGCTCCAGCGAAGGCTGTTTGAAATATTTTGTACCTGATACTTTGCGATCCTGAGCCTTGAAGAACTTCAAACGAACCTGCAATTATGTCTTCCTAGGCCAGAGAGCAAGCACTTCTCCTTGTGGGCTAGCAGAGGGATGGCTGTGATTGGGGCTAAGAGGCAAAGCTGTGATCAGCCCAACCTAAGGCTGGGCTTGGCCAAAACAAAAAAGCTGTGATGAAGCCACACATCCCATTTTGAGCTACAGAAGCAGGCTGCTCTGGCCTGGGAGACCCCCTGCTGTGCGTTCCTCTGAGGGCCACAACAGCAGACCTAACAAGGGACTTCTCTCAAGTGCTCTTTTCTCACCCACTTTCAGTTGTGTGGACGGAAACAGAGGCAGCAGATAGAAGAGTGACGGAGCAGTTCGAGAATGGCCAGGGTGAGGGAGGCAGAAGGCAGCAGATGCAGGAGGTGAAGAGCCGCAGTGATGAAGTACCAGAGAACCTGCAGGCCCTGGTCACAAGAAGAATTTGAGAGACTTGCCAGGTCTCCAGGGCCAAGAGTGTCAAGCAACTTGCTGTAACACTGGCTGCCACCAAGGCCTGAGGAATCCCAATACTTAGGACCTGTAGGTCAACCCCAGGTATGACTAAGAGCTGCAACTCTAGACCCAAGGAGCTCTAGCTCATGTACGGCTGAGAGTCCCAGTATCCCAAGCCTGCACACCAACTCTAACACGAGAGGGCGCCACTTGCCGCTCACTTGTAACACGAGAGGGCGCCACTTACCTCTCCTCTTGCTACCTGTAGCTGGCTGATTCAGAGAGGAAGGACAGGAGGAGGATTCATCTTGGGTCAAGTACACTGGTGAGATGGGAGAAAAAAAGGCAGAAACAAAGACAGGAGAGCAAGGATGTTTAGAATTAAAGTAGCCAGCGGTGGTGGTCCAGCACATCCGGGAGGCAGAATGCAGGAGGAACTCTGAGTTCAAGGCTAGCTTGGTCAAGAGAGAGAGTTCCAAGACTGTTCCGGCTACACAGAGAAACTCCGTCTCGAAAAACCAAAAACCAAACCAAACCAAACCAAACCCTCTAAAATTAAAGTAAGGGCATGATGGATGGGTTCTGCGGATGCTCTTGATGTGGCCCCTCCACTTCACCAAGTGGAACGACAGTACATCTTCTAGAAAATAATCCCTTTTTCCTGGAAGAAAATGAAAACTTCAAGAGTTAACGATCTGCATCAACCCCATATTGATACTTGAGGTTAGATTTGAACTCAGACCCATGCTGTTTGAGCGATACACTACTTCATCCTTATAACCTGTTGGAGACTCAAACCCGTTAAGTGAGAAACCATGAAAGGGATGAAAGGAGATTTTCATCCAGGTCCCCTGGTTCAGGAAGGGTGAGGCGACACACCAGGTTACCTGCACGCCATTGCCCTCTGGGCGGCCGCCAGCAGAGGGCGCCAGAGGCACAGGTTCCCCCGGACCCGCTAGGGACCTTGGAGCGCATGCGTGTGCGCAGGCGCATGCGCGCTGGCTCCCACTTGCACGGGGGCGCCAGCAGGGGCGGGGACACGCAGCGCGCACGGTCGGAGGCGGAGCGGCGGCCGCGGCGGCGCGGCCCGGCGTGGGCGGGGGGCGGGCAGGCTGCAGGGTGGCAGCCCGCGGCGGGCTCCAGGTAACCGAAGCGCCGCGCAGTGCTGACCCGGCCGCCCGCCGCTGAGCCATGGAAATCGGCACCGAGATCAGCCGCAAGATCCGGGTGAGGCCCGCGTCGGCGGGCGGGCGGGCGGGCGGGAGGGCGCTGGGCCTGGCGGGCAGGCGGTTGCCAGGAGTAACGGGGCGGCTGGGCCCGGCCTGCCGCGGCCCCTCGGGCGCGGGCCGCCTCTTGACAGGGCGCAGGCGCGGCTCGGCGGCTCGGGGGACCTCCGCGGGCCTTGTGGGAGCCCCCCGGGGCGGTGGCTGTGGGGAGCGCCGGGCGGGGGGTGGGGGGAGCGGGAGTCGGGGGGGGGGGGGTCGGGCGTCCCTTCCTCCACCTCCCGGGGCGGGGAGCCGGGGGTCGCTCCGTGACCGGCGCGGTTTTCACAGGCACCTTTGCTGTGTTTGTTTCTCTCTCTCTCTCTCCCCCCCCTCCTCAGAGTGCCATTAAGGGGAAATTGCAAGAATTAGGAGCTTACGTGGGTAAGTTGCTTCTTGTCATTCGCCTAAATGTACTTGGAGGGCTTGCAGCCGACTGGACGTGTCTCTGTGAGTCTGCCCAAAGCTCGTAGGGTGGTCTGCCTTGAAGTCGAATAGTCCCCTGGTTTCCTCGACCCTCGGTTTCATTGATCCGTCTATAGCAGCCTCCAGAGCCATACCCCATACCCCATGTCCTGTCCAAAGCGTTAATTTTGAAATAGTCTAGCTTTTGCTTCGGCCGAGGCTGTCGTTTTTCAACCCATGATGTTTGTCTGAATCTTGTTCTGTTTCGTCCTGACCTTTAATTTCAGATCTATCATTTTAAATATGAACGTGTGATGCTTCTGGCATTTGCCACAGAGCTGGTTCAGTGAGTTTTATGTTTCAGATTTTTTTTTTTAATTTTTATTTTTTTATGTTCTTCCTACTCGAACCTGACAGCTCTTTTCTTAAAACGAGTGTTTACTTTGGGCTAGGCGGTGTTTAGCTATTACGTATATACAATAAAAACCACCACTAAATGTAAGTGATAACGTCCCCAGTTGTACAAATAGAAACAAAGGCTTTGGATACTTGAGCAGGGTTGTGGGAAGAGGCCTGGTCTGACTTCACAGCTGGTAACTTCAAGTGTCAATCATGGTAGCTTAGGTGTCTGAGACCCATACTGACCTGTGGAGTCAAAATTGTTTTCATACTAGTTAGGCTTGGTTTTGGACAATGTTTACATTTGGATTATATGAAAGCAGTGGTCAGAAAACTAAGGGTTTTTTTTTGTTTTGTTTTGTTTTTGGTTTTTTTCGAGACAGGGTTTCGAAAGGCGTGCCCCACCACCGCCCAGCCAGAAAACTAAGTTTAAAAGGTAGTCACACCAGATTTTCCTAGAACTCTTAGTCAAATTTCTTCTTGTATTAAAACAAAAAACAAAAAAACAAAGCCAGCTCCATTTAGAATGTTATCAGTGAAATAGTTAATATAATGTTTTTAAAACTGGCTTCGCAGCTGGGAGGTGGTGGCACAGAACTTTAATCCCAGCACTCAAGAGGGAGGCAGAGGCAGAGGCAGGCAGATCTCTGAGTTCGATGCTAGCCTGATCTACAGAGTGAGTTCCAGGACAGCCGTCTTTTTAGTATTTTGATTGTGAGGACATAGAAGTGCTTGGAAAGCAGTGGTACACTGAGCTGATGTGACTGTTTTGGGAAAAGGCATTAGTGATTTTGAACTAAGATTGTCACTTGTGCTGGCATGTCATCTTGACACAAGCTAGAGTCATTCAGAAAGAGGAGCACTCGGTTGAGAAAATGCCACTACCAGATTGGCTTGTGGACAAGGCTGTGGGGCATTTTCTTGATTTGTGTGGGAGGGCCCAGTTTACTGTGGGTGGTGTCACCCCTGGTCTGGTGATCCTGGGTGCTTTAAAGAAAAGCAGGCAGAAAGCCAGGCGTTGGTGGCACATGCCTTTAATACTAGCTCTCACCTTTAATCCCAGCGCTTGGGAGGCAGAGGGAAATGGATCTCTGTGAGTTAGAGGCCAGCCAGGGCTCCAGAGTGAGTTCCAGGACAGCCAGGGTTACAAAGAAACCCTGTCTCAGAAAGAAAACTTAAAAGAAAGAAAGCTGGCAGAGCAAGCCAGGAAGCAGCACTCCTGCATGGCTTCTGCATCAGCTCCTGCCTCCAGGTTTATAGCTGGAAGCTTTCCTGTGTCCCCGCAGCCGCTTATAAAATAATCACTCAGGAGCTTATATTAATTACCAACTCTATGGCCTATGGCAGGCTTCTTGCTAGCTAGCTCTTTCATCTTAAACTTACCCATTTCTATTAATTTGTGTATCCCACGTGTTCCGTGGCTTTACCTGTGTTCCATTACATGCTGTTCCTTGGACGGCAGTTTGACGTCTCCCCCACTCTCCTTTCTCCTCTATCTCTCTTGGATTTTCCCACCTGGCTCCATCCTGCCCTGCCATAGGCCAATGAAGCTTTATTTATCAACCAATCAGCAACACATATTCACAGCATACAGAAAGATATCCCACAGCACAGGTTCCTGCCTTGAGTTCCTGCCCTGACATCCCTGGATGATAGACCGTAAGCTGTAAGATGAAATAAACACTCTACTCACCAAGTACCTTTTGGTCACAGTGTTTTATCACAGAAGTGGAAGCTTTTTTACCTTCTAAGAAGTGATAAACTGGTTTTGTGCACTTAGGTATTCAATAGGCATGAAAAAAGCCAGTTGTTTTTATTGCCAATGACAAGCTGAACCTTAAATGAAAATTAAACTTTGACCTCTGTGAACTGAAAGATTTTGTGGTGAAATTACGGAGGTACTAACAGTGTGGCATCATATAATGAAATGTATCAGCATGTCCTTGGTTCACCAGCTCAATGACCTAGTATTTCCAAGTGACCACTACACGTTACTGAATTATGCAAAAGTTAAAGGATGTATAGGTGGATTTTCTTGTAACAGTACAAAGAGGTAATTGGTGGTGTATTAGATTCTATATTGCTAATAAATTGTCACTTGAGTTTTAGTGTGGTGTCACAGAAGGGTATCCATGAGATCTAAGAAAGGTTATTAAAATACTTGAAGTACATCTTAGTAGGACTAGATTTTCTTGACATTCACCAACGTTAAACAGCTTGACCACAGATTAGATGCAAGAAACAGAGATTAGAATTCATTTATCTTTTATACCAGATACAAAAGAGATTTATGGAAGTAGAAGGTAAGGCCGTCCTTAGAGCTATTATGCTTTTTGTTTCTCAAAAAACTATTAATATAATTGAGCTACTAGCATATAATTGATATATTAATAATTATATCCTTTAAAAATTCTCCATCTTAAATTCATATGGTTAATATTAGTAGATACAATTCACATCAGCCAGAGAAGGACCCTGAGACTGAACAGGCTAAGAATGAGTAGTTTATGAATTCCAATTGATTGTTGGATTTCAGGTTTGTTTCCAGATTGTTGTAAGACTCCCCGTGGGTATGAAAGATGAAGGTGGACCTGGATCTTCTTAGGTTCCTTGTTTTTCTCATTGAACGTGTAATGGGGCCAGCTGTGAGGAATTTGCTGCACATGTGGAACTGTTAGTAAATGGTGGTGGGAGGCACAAGCGCCTGTTCACTGAGATCAGTTCATTGCTGTCACTTATCAGAAATTCCAAACCACTTGTTGTAGTTTTTTTTTTTTTTTTTTGGTTTTTCGAGACAGGGTTTCTCTGCGTAGTTTTGCGCCTTTCCTGGAGCTCACTTGGTAGCCCAGGCTGGCCTCGAACTCACAGCGATCCGCCTGGCTCTGCCTCCCGAGTGCTGGGATTAAAGGCGTGCGCCACCACCGCCCGGCTTGTTGTAGTTTTTTAAAACAAGACCTTACAGTTGCATTTGTTTCTGAAATACTGCTGAATTGGAGCGGCAGCATTGCTCTGGGAGAGCGCTGCACTAGGCCTACCAATAGCAGAGTGAGGGTCGGGGCTCCGGGTTGGGGGTCCTTTGTGCTTCTGTTGTGTTAACTGTATAAAAACGACTTAAGGGAAGCATGGGTGGTCCCGCCTTCCCTCCTTCCTCCTTTCTTGAACCTAGCACCCCATAAACTCTAACACTATTATAACTTCAGAATTGGAAATTCCTTAAAGCAGTTTCATGATGGGTTCTAGCAGAGAGCCTGGTGTTTATATCTGTCAGTTAACAGAAGTCATCTTCCAATTCTTTGAAATAAAACAAGGTCTTTTTTATGTTTGCAGTTAGTTACCATATTATTTGTAGATGTATATACCTCACTGTCCAGAACAGGGTGGCTTTTGTTTTCTTTGAGGTAGGATCTCAGACTGTGTAGCTCAGGCTGGCTTGCCACCCATGATACAGCTTGTGCCAGCCTCAAACTGATCCTCCTGATTCAGTTTCCTAGGTGCTGGGGTTACAGTCATATCCCACTACTCGTCCCAGCTTCTCATATTTCTTTAGACCTAAAAAGAGTCTCAGAGCTCTGGAAGGTTATAAAAACAGTTGTTCAGTAATTATTTGAGTATTTATTTTTCAAAGTATTGGGTGGGGTACAAAGAAGAGCCACCATTCTTTAAAGCAAGCAGAAAAGGTTTCCTCTATGCTTACATGGAACAGGTCATTTGTGCAGCAGTGACAGTCCAGGTTTTTTTTTTTTTTCTTTTTTAAAATTTTATTATTCATTTTACATACCAATCACAGATTTCCCCTCTCTTCCCTCCTCTCATCCCCCACCCCCTCTTCTGAAAAGGTAAAGCCTCCCATGAGGAGTCAGCAGATCCTGGTACATTCAGTTGAGGCAGGTCCAAGCCCCTCTCCCCGCATCAAGGTTGTTCAAGGTGTCCCACCGTAGGTAATGGGCTCCAAAACGCCAGCTCATGCACCAGGCATGGATCCTGATAAAAAAGGGGCCTCTTAAGCACATCAAGCTACACAACTGTCTCGATTATGCAGTGTCTAGTCCATTCCAATGCAGGCTCCACGGCTGTTGGTCTAAAGTTCACGAGTCCCCACTAGTTTGGTTTGGTTGTGTCTGTAGGTTTCCCCATCATGATCTTGATGCCCCTTGCTCATAGATCCCTCTTCCCTCTCCGACTGGATGAACTGTTCAGTTTTCATTTGCACCCTAGAGGTGAGAGCTTCTGTGTACTTTCCCAGCTTTGACTGCTGTCTTCTGTCCCCAGTATGCTAATTTAAGATGTATTTTAGAGGTCTGTCTGGACTGTGGAAGAATATTTTATGGTCACATGCTAATTTTGCATTAGATTCTTAATTTCCATTGCATTGTCTACTCAGAAAACATGAATTCTAAAGGCTTTGCTGAGAAATAATTGATAGTTTAAGTTGCACGTACTTCAAGTGTATGTATTTGTATATTTGCCATGTCTTGATAAGTATATATCTTAAAATCATCACTCATCAATATGATAAATCTACTGGACTGGGTATAGTTCATTGGAGACTACCTAACACTGCACAAGAGCCCATGATTGAATCCTAGCACCACTTTTAGGGGGGAAAAAAAAAAGAATGAATAGACTCATTAAGTCCTCTTCCCTTCCCAAATTTCCAGTAGCTCCTTTGGCTTTGTAACTGGTTCTAACACTTTTCCTTGTTCCCATTTTATACCGAGACAACCACTGATCCCATGAAATTTTAAAAAGTACAGATTGATACGGGCAAAGTAATTTCATTGGCACTAGGAAAGAAAAATAGCTGTCTGCCCAAGTATCTCTAGCAGTCTTACCTGTTTACACTGTCTGAGTCAGTAGTGTTGGATCATAGATATTTCATATACATAAAGATTAGCTTATTTATTACAATAGGGCTTTTTTTGATACATTCACAACACAGAAAGATTGGCCACTTTTTATTTATATTTCCTCCCTTATTGCATGTTCCCATAAAATACTACCTTCTCTTTTATCCTGCTTCTATACTGGAGTTTGGATGTTTTTCTTTTCTTTTTTTAAAAAATGGTTTATTTACTTATTACTTTATATGCATTGGTGTTTTGCCTGCATGTATGTCTATGTGAGGGTGTAGGATGCCCTGAAAGTGGAGTTACAGACAGTTGTGAGCTGCCATGGGGTGCTGGGAATTGAACCTGGGTCCTCTAGAAGAGCAGCTAGTGCCTCAACAGCTGAGCCATCTCTTCAGCACCTACTTGTTTTCCTTTGAAACAAGTGTCTGGCAGATGGACCTTTCTGTTTATGTGGAAATTATGAGTATTTTAGTTACTAAGGAAATTGTAATAAAGACATGTTTGAAGCTGTTTGTGGAGGTGTATGTCAGTCATCTCAGTATTTGAGAAGGCAGAGGGAAAAAGATCATGAGTTTTAAGACCCTCTCATGGGCCATATATATGGGGTGGGACAGCCAGAACACCTATTTTTTTTTTTTTTTTTCAAAAAGAAATTCGATTTCCTCACAATGACTTTACTTCCTTATTGCTCTTGGGCTTTTTCCTGCAGTCATTAGGTAGGGTTGCCACTGGTGGATTAAAGAAGTTGAGTTGCCTTTGAACTTTTTTTCCTCCCTTTGGTATTAACAACAGTTCAACTCCCGGCATTGTATATACTGTAGGGTGCTGTGTAGTTTAGTGTATGTGCTGTTGGTAGAAGTTTAGTACATGGGGTAATTGAAGCCTACCTTTATGAGACTTTGGTCTAGTGAAACAAGTACAGAAAACTAAACAGAACACAATTGTTGGGGACGTATCTGTACCTTCCAGAAGTGTCTGAAGTTGATGAGCATTGAAAGGATTTCTTACAAAAACCAGTACATTCTCCCAATTGATTCTGTGACCCAGGATACCTAGTTTTATGACTAGAAATGCCACTTTTTCCCCCCCAATTCCTGGTCTTCTAATAATGGAAATAATTGTGGGATAAAGGGGAGAATTGGAAGCTGAGCTTTCTTGTCCATCCTACGTTAGAGTGAGGTTTTTAAGGACATTGATTTTGAGCAAAATCAAATATTGAGGAAACATTTAAAAGTTTGGTATACTTTTCCTTTTAAATAGATGAAGAACTTCCTGATTACATTATGGTGATGGTGGCCAACAAGAAAAGTCAGGACCAAATGACAGAGGACCTGTCCCTGTTTCTAGGGAACAACACAATTCGATTCACCGTATGGTATGTTTCTGAATATCTGTGCCTCAGAGCAAAGTCAGAATTGGTATTGTGTCCAGAAGGAACTTCTCTGCGGTCTTGAGAGCTTCACTGTGGAGAGGCGCTCTGAACTGTGCAGCACAAGCCTCTGGAGGTTTTCCCCTCTGTGAGTGGGAATAGGAAGTCACCTGCTGTCTGTACTTGTGAGGACAGCTTAGCTGCTACATCAGAGAGCTTGCAGATAGGCCTGCACCATAGGAGCCCTTGATGTATTTATTAGCCATTGCTGCCTCCTACACTTCATCATCCCTTCCTCTCACCTCCCCATCCTCTCTTTCCCCCTCACCACTCCCCACCCCCCAGCACAACCACTTAGAAACAGGGAACTCCATAGTTTGAGCTAGGCTTGTTTTTGACTTTTATGGGGAAAACCTTTTTCTTTTGTTTTTGTTTTAAGCTTTTTTCTTTTCCTGACATGCATGTCCCCATTTGACAAACATCTCAGCCAACTTTCAAATAAGCAACTTTATTTTTTCACATAAAATCCTCATGATTTGAACTACCCTATATCAAATCACATGTGCCCTTAGTTGAGAATGAGCATGAAATTCGGTTTAAGAAGGCCAGCTTCAGTTATCAGGCTTAACGCAGAGTGAGGATTAGAAAGGATAATGAGTGCTTGTCTCCTGACAGGTGGGAAATACTTGTAAAAGGACCACTGAAAGCTGAGGATGGAGCACAGCTGAGGGAGCACTTAGTCTGCTTCAGTTGAGTAGGAGGCATGATGGGAGATGGGCCTGTTCACCTCTTGATTCTTGAGGAAGAATGGCTTCACAGTAGTTTGGGCAGCTGTAGGCCTTATGGCTCTTAGGATGACATGTCTTTGAAAATCTGTGCAGAATTTTCTGCTTTATAGTGCACAGTTTTGGAGCACATTATTAAGATCACCCTGATCCTTACAGTTAACACACTGCTTCATTATGGCTATGTACTCTGCTTAATATAGTTTGTTCTCAAATGGTCATGGTGTTTTTGACTGAGGAAATTATACTATGATTGTAATACTTTTTAAAAAAGATTTATTTATTATGTAGTCAGTGTTCTGTCTGCATGTATGCCTGCAGGCCAGAAGAGGGCACCAGATCTCATTGGGGGATGGTTGTGAGCTACCATGTGGTTGCTGGGAATTGAACTCAGGACCTCTGGAAGAGCAAGCAGTGCTCTTAACCACTGACGCATCTCTCCAGAAGTCATGAGTAGTTCAAGAACTTGTTTTGCTTCATAAGCATTATTGTGACCTGACCTTTGGTTAAACCTTTAGATCACTTGGAGTGTTCAGTCCAGCTTATCTAAGCTGGAAGACTGTTGTAGGTTCTTTTTCAGATGACTTAATGGACTGCTTAAGACAGATTTCGTAAACTAATATAGTGTTAACTCAGTGTGAATTTAAAATCAAAATCAGTTTCCCATCTTGCTGCAAATACAGTTTCATACCATGTCCTCGTTCGAGGAATTGTGTTTTCTCTTTGCTACTTTCATCAGTTCCCTAGTGTTCAACAGACTGTCCTGATTTTTAATTGGTTGTTTGCTTGTGTGTGTATGCATGTTTGCATATGTAGATACACGTGGATGTGCGCATGGGGATGTGTGTGTGTGTGTGTGTTTATATTTGTAGGCCTGAATTTGACGTTGGGTGTCTCACTGGATCACTATTTACTGAGGCAGGGTCTCTCACTGAACCCAGAGCTCGCCAGTTACTTTTAGTCCACCTGGACGGTTTGTCCCAGAGACCCCTGGTTCTGCCTTACAAGTGCTGGTGGTTTCCAACACCCAGCTTTTACGTGGGCTCTGGGAATCACCTTCAGGACTCCCAGCCCTGCTGTGGTGTTTTTTTTGTATTTCATTTTTGCTGTCAGTTTTATAGCTTTACACTAAGGTCTTTTTTTTTTTCTTATCCTATTTTTTTTTTTTAAATCCTGAAATAATTGTGTCCATGAGGAAACTAGTACGTGAATGGAGTCTAAATGAAACAATAGGAAACTTCTGGTGTTTGTGAGAGGATTTTGGAAGGATTGCTGTGCCAACATGCTTTCTATAAAAAACGGTTAAGATAGGCTATGTCAAAGCAAGGTTTTAAATAATAGTTGCAATAAAATGGGATAGCATATTTATTAACTTTTTTTTTTTTTACCTCTCAGAATTACATTGTCCAAGAAACCATGTAAATAATTTAAATATTAACCACTGGATTAGAGTATTTATAGCTCAGTGGTAGAACATGTGCTTAGTGGAGCATGGTCCTTGGTTTAACCCTGTGGAGAGTGCGAGGGAGGAGGGCAGAAAGAAACATACACACACACACACACACACACACACACACACACACACACACACACAGGTAAAACAGTTGTGACAAGCAGTATTCTATGTTTGGGATACTTGGTTGTTTTACTATTAGCTGTATTGGTCTTTAGTCCTTAGAAAGTAAGGTAACTTTTTTTATTTAAATCAAGACTTGTCAAATGATGTCTTTGTCTTTTTTCTTGGGTGCTGGGGGTTGTACCCAGGGCCTTGTGTGTGCTCTTAACATTCTGTTCTGGATCTGTTGACACCATGTAATCCTAGCTACCTGGGAGACTGAGGTAGGAGGTTCAAGCAACTTAGACCTGGTCTCAGAAAGTAAAAAGAGAGCTGTGGGTGCCGATCAGTAATATTAGAGTACATGAATAGTGTGCATGAGGCTCTGGGTTACATTTCCAGGACTTGAGCTGCTCTGCTGCTAAGCTGTCTCCCCACTTCTATTGTAAGGCCTCTAGAGAAAAACTAATGTGTAATTGGAAAGTTCAGTTCAGTAGTATTAAATGCCTTTAAAAGAACTAATCTGGATATAAATATCAGATTTACAGTGGCAATTGAAATAAAATTTTTATTAAGGGAGGTTTTGTTTTCCTTTTTTTTTAGGCTCCATGGTGTATTAGATAAACTTCGCTCTGTTACAACTGGTAAGATTTGTAAAATTGAGAGCTTTTTGAAACTTCTGCTTGTTAAACGTGTGATCCTTTCCTTTCTGAAGTCATTTATGCTGCTCTTGGAAGAACATCAGGCACTTTAAGAGGAATGGTTCATTTGAACTGTAAAAACATCACAGTATGTTTACTGTGATTTGACAGTGATGGGCCAGACAGTGCCGTGTATCTGAGGAAGTCATTATATATGTACACCAACTTTAACCTTAGAGATACCTCACTGCTTTATAATTGAAAGTGATCTAGAGTTACCTAATAAATCAGATAAACTAAATGATGTACAGGAATGCTACTTAGTGACTAAAAGTAATGTGGAATGAAATGAGAATACACAAATATCCTAGTATTTAAAATGTGGATACTCTTGGAAAATAATAATAATAAATTGTTATTTATTATTAGTAGTAATAATAAATATTATTTATATTGTTGAGACAGTTCTCCTTTAAGAATCCCGTGCCCACATTTTCAGGTGCTTTTTATCTCCTAGTGCTTAAAATCTCTTGATAAACGCCAGCTACTTTTCAAACTACCACCTTCGAGGAACGAGAGATGTAGCTCAACTGGTAGATTGCCTGCCTAGCATGCAAGAAGCTCTGAGTTCAGTCCCGAGCACTGAAACAATGAGGGAGGCATGGTGGTACATGCCTAGAATCCCTAACGCTGCAGAAGTGGAGGCAGGCGGATGGGAAGTTCAAAGTCATCCCTGGTGGTATATATAGTCAGCCTGGACTTCATAAGACCTGTTTTTGTTTGAAAAAAGAAAACTTTAGCTAAGCAGTGGTGGGGCACACCTTTAATCCCAGCACTCAGGAGGCAGAGGCAGGTGGCTCTCTTAAGTTCAAGGCCAGCCTGGTCTACAGAGCAAGTTCCAGGACAGCCAGAGTTATTACACAGAGAAACCCTATCTCAAACAAAACAAAACAAAAACAACAAACAAACAAAAACTGAAAAAGGAACACTTTGAGTTACTAATTTAAAAAAATCTTTTCTCTATTAAATGTATTGGTTTTGAATTGCTGATGAGAGGGAGGAGAGCTAAGAAAAAGATGACCAGGGTCATGCATTTTCTTTCCAGAGCCCTCTAGTCTAAAGTCTGCAGACACCAGCATCTTTGATAGTACCGTGCCTTCAAACAAGAGCAGCTTTAGTCGGGGAGATGAGCGAAGGCACGAAGCTGCAGTCCCTCCCCTTGCCGTTTCTAGCTCTAGGCCTGAGAAAAGAGATTCCAGAGTTTCTGCAAGTTCGCAGGAGCAGAAATCCACTAATGTCAGGTAAAGTCCAGTCTCTGCTATGGCCAGAGAGGCGTGGGGATGCGACACTTAAGTTAGTTCCCATTTTCAGCAGTTTTTGGAAATAGTGAGGTGATCATGGATTAGTTAATTTTCTTGTCATTTGTTGCTATTAGAAAATACCTGATGTGACATCTTGTATTTGGCTCAGAGTTCAGAAGGCTCTCAGTTCATCACAGCCATGGAAGCATGATAGAGTTTGGGGAAACAAAAGCATAAGAAAGAAATTCCTAGCACTATAGTGGACCAGGGAGCAAAGAAAACTAGACCAGAACAGCAAAAGTCTGTTCCTAGACACTAATGAACTATGTTGGCCAATTGGGCCCCACCTCCTAAAAGGATTTATAGCCTCTAAAGTAGTGTAGTGAACTAGGGATCTAGTATTTAACACTTGAGTGTGTATGGGACATTCCAGGTTCATTATTTCATTTTTATTTTATTTTTATGTGCATAGGTGTTTTGCCTGCATGTATGTCTGTGAATCCTGTACATGCCTGGTGCCTCTAGAGGTCAGGAGAAGGCATTGGATCCCTTTGCACAGGAGTTACAGATGGTTGTAAGCCAGTGTGGGTGCTGGGAATGGAACCCAGGTTCTCTGGAAGACCAGCTAGTGCTCTGGCCATTTCCCCAGCCCCTAACAGACTGCAAGCAAGTTTTTGAATAAATTAATGGTGACCAGAATATGATTTTTTATTTTAAATGTAGTAAATAAAAGTTTAAAGTATGAGGGCTAGGTATGGTGGTATAAGCATTAAATTTTTTTTTTTATTAGATATGTATGGTGTTTTGCCTGTATGTGTGTCTGTGTACCATGCGCTTATAGCACCCATGGAGTCCTTTAGAGAGCTTTAGAACCTCTGCACCTGGAGTTACACATAGCTGTTAGTTGCAGTGTGGGTGCTGAGAATCAAACCTGGATCTGGAAGAGTGGCCAGTTCTCAGAATCCCTGAACCATACCTCCAGCCCTGGTGCAGACCTTTAATCCCAGCACCTGGCAGGTAGAGGCTGGTGGAAGGGTCTCAAGCCAGCCAGAGCTAAATAGTAAGAGCCTGGCTCAAAAGAAGAGGAAAAAAATTACAGAATGAATATGATTTAGAAATAGTTTTTAATATTAAAAAGTATCCATACTTTCTCATAAAAAGTTTTTTGAGTAAACATTCTTTGAAGCTTTGAGGATAATGCTTTAGTTTTGTTGTAATGCTTTTATTTTGTTTTAATAGACATTCTTATGATGATGGAACTTCAACCCGGCTAATGTCAACAGTGAAACCTCTGAGGGAGCCAGCACCCTCTGAAGATGTGATTGATATCAAGCCAGAACCAGATGATCTCATTGATGAAGACCTCAATTTTGTGCAGGAGAATCCCTTATCTCAGAAAAAACCTACAGTGACACTTACATATGGTTCTTCTCGCCCTTCTATTGAAATTTACCGACCACCTGCAAGTAGAAATGCAGACACTGGTACCCATTTAAACAGGCTGCAACTTCAGCAGCAGCAAAGCAGTGCTCACGCTGCCAAGCAGCTGGAGGTACAGAGCAGCCAGGTCTACGAAGCAGGACGTCTGTGCGAACCGGAAGTGCTTAGCAGCATAGACGACACTTACAGCCCCTTCTTCAGAAACAGCTTGGATAAGATGAGTATTGAGGTTGGTGTAGATTTTATCTAGATTGATTCTGGCTTACTGGACTAGAGACTGACAGTTGCTGATTCCAGATGTAACCTAAGTAAACATATTCATGTTTATTTAAAATAGTGTCCTTTCGGACTGGCGGCTCTGTAGGGATTTTATGTCATGTACATGTGCTTTGTGATTTTAGCAGTTTGAGTTAGTTTTGCCCTTTTCTTTTTGGTATCTATGCAGATGTGTCAATTTTAAATTTAAGCAGCCAAATAACTTGTTTTGAATAGTTTTTCTAACAGTGCTGTGTGCAACTGTTACAAAATAAATTTAAAGTTCTTTTGAGTTAACTATTTGAGAAGGTATTTTCATCTGTTTTACAAGAAATCCAGCCCTTTTGGATCTTAAGATCAGCTTAAATGATCATCTTAAGATCATCCTAAAATGAAGACAAGTATTTCTGTGATAGAACTTTGTTTTCAATGCAAGGTAAGCTTAAATGTATCTCATTGTAGGATGAAAACTTTCGGAAGAGAAAGTTGCCTGTGGTAAGTTCCGTTGTAAAAGTAAAAAGGTTCAGTCATGATGGAGAAGAGGAGGAGGAAGATGAGGACTACGGCTCCCGGGTAGGAAGCTTGTCCAGCAGCGTGTCGGTGCCAGCAAAGCCTGAGAGGAGGTACGTGACCACAGCCGCAAATTAATCTTGAACTACTTGACATGGCTGGAGATTGTGATGGATTGTTTCTTTGGCAGTGCTGGGGAAGAAACCTGGGGCCTGTGCGTACTAATGCTAGATGAGTGCCCTGGCACTAAGCTGTCCTACAGCATCACTTGGGTTTTGAGAGATACACCTATTCATGGAAAATGACTTGCTTAAATTTGGAGAGAATTGCAAAGACTGGAAATGAATGAGGGGGGAAATGTTAATACAGAGTCATTTTTTTTAAAAAAAAAACTGTAGAATTCCAGTCTAATTGACTTGTTCTAAAAACTGTAACTGCTAAGGCTATGTAGTAACAGCATAATAGATGGTTAACATGTAAAGAACTGAAATTTAAAATATTATAAAAATACCTTTTCTTAAAACTCTTTTAGACCTTCTCTTCCACCTTCTAAACAAGCTAACAAGAATCTAATTTTGAAGGCTATCTCTGAAGCTCAAGAGTCTGTAACAAAAACAACTAACTATTCTGCAGGTAATTTCAATGTAGTATGTTTTTCCGGGTAAGAGATGGCTTCATTGAACTGAGTATGCTTATCTTGATGTGTGAAGTAAAGAGTCCTGCTAGCTGCAAAGACCAGAATGAACTTCTAGAAGAATGGGTTTAAAAGATTTCAGCACTTTTTTCAGATGAAAAACTCTCTTCGGAGTTCCTTGAGCAGAGTAAACTGATTCTCATATGCATAAAATAATACTCATGAATTATAAAGGGAATTATGAAAAATGTGTGACATTCATATTAGTTTTTTTAGTTCAATATTATGTATGTACTTATGTAGAAAAGAACACAGTTGGGTAATAACAAGTTGCTGAAGCTAGAGAAATTTTGTATTTAGTTTTTGGCCATGCAGCAGATTGAACTCATATGCTTGGAAAGTCCTGTTCCACTGAACCACATCCCCAGACCAAAGCAAGAAATTTGTTTAAAACTATTATATGTATAGACCAGTCTCTTTTCCCTTGATGGAACTTGGTAATAGACTGTAAGGCAGAGAATTGTTACATTCTTACCCTAATTAGAATTGAAGCTCTAAAATCATTTGATGTCAGATATTGAGGTGTGAAGTTTTTAATAACAAAACTTTCTTACAAGAAAACTTACTCTAAAATGCAAGTGGTGGTGAGTTCTGTCCTGCTGTGCATTCTGGACTTGTTCACCTGGAGCTAGTGGAAAATTTTGTGGGACTAAGCTGATAGCAATTGCCAGCTCTGAAATTCAAGTTTTTATATGAATTTGATAGACGTGTTTATAGCATTCTTCTACTTGCCCTTTGTCACATGACAGTAAACAGTTCTTGGTACTGACCTACCTTCTGCTTCTCCTCATCCCTACTTAACCTTGAGCATACAACATGAAGTAGAAATCGGGATGATCAGGTGAAGGCCAACACCTGCTCTAACGCTTTGCCTTTACAAAAATTCACTCTTCTAATACAGCAATGATAATTGCTTAGAGTAAGAATTTAAAGCATTTCCATGACCTTGAAATTCCTTGCTTTTACCCTTTATTTTTCATGTTTATGAGTGTTTTGCTTGCATAGAGTCCAGAAAAGAACATTGGATCCCCTAGAATTAGTTACTGATGGTTGTGAGCTACCATGTGGGTGCTGGGAATCAAACCCTAGTCCTCCTCTGAAAGAGCAGCTGTTACAGAATTAATATTCCTTCCCACTGAGAAACCATTCCAAATACCCAGAGATTAATAAAGGAAATCTTTATTGGTTCTGGCTAATGCACAAAAGGGTACCAGCCATAAATAGAACATTTTACCAGCTTTATAGCTATGCCTTAGGCTTATGTACTGCCATCCTGAAATCTCATCAGGTCCCTCCAAGTCACACTTAGAACAATTTAGACAGGAGACTATGAGTCTGGCCATTTGGACAAATAGGACATTTACACAGCAAAAACATTGTCACAGTTACTTAGGTACACCAGTGTTGTGTGTGTCCCATTCCCCTGTACTACTTACTGAGGGTCGTCCTTCCCCATGACAGAATTAAGCTTTTCCTGGAAAGAGAACTAGGACTTGATGGCAGACTGGAACTTGATGAGGACTGTCACTCATTACTCAGTGCTTTCCTGTTAGAACTGCCTTTAGAGACCTGTTCTCTGAGATGGGATGGGCCTAAGCACAGGTTGTAAAGTAAGACTTGTTTCTTTTGTTTTGGAAATAGACTTGCAGCATATTAGTGAACAAATCTTTTTTGGGGAAGTTGTTTTTGTTTGTTTTGTTTGAAACAGATTCTTACTGTTTAGCTCTGACTGTCCTAGAACTCACTATGTAGACCAATCTGGCCTGGAACTCAACAGTGATCTGCCTGTCTCTGCCTCCCAAGTGCTGGGATTAAGGCTATGTGCCACCACATCAGGTGCTTAGTGAACAAATTGTAGCAGAAACATTTTCTCAGCAAACCTAAATTTTCATTATGTTCCAGGAGTACAATCATCCTTTCTGCAGTTTCTAACAAGTTTGGTTACTACTGAGTTTTGAGTTATGTTGGCACTGCTCCTTGAGCTCCTTTGTGCAACTTACTTCCCAAGCAAGTTTAGTTTATAACATCCGTTTATGCTGACCAGTTTCTCCTAGACCACAGCCGGCGCTCTTGACAGTGTCTCTCCAGTATTGGGCTATCGAGATGGCTCGGCAGTTGAGAGCACTGGAGTTGAGAGGACCTGAGTTCAGTCCCAGGACCTGTTTGGTTGCTCAGAACCATCCATAATTCCAGTTCCCAGGGATCCAACACTCTCTTCTGACCTCCACAGGCACCATACCTGTGCTCATGGGTACACATACATATTCGTGGGCAAAACACATAATTCTAAAGAAAATTGAAAAAGTAGCTGGAGAGTCCCACATTTCAAGAACTAACATTAAACTTGATTGTACATACCTGTAATCCTAGCACTGGGGAAATAGAGGCAAAAGATTAAGGTTATTTTCAACTTAATAGTGAATTTGAGACCAGCCTGGTCTACAGTGAGACCTTGTCACAAAAGAATTTTTAAAAAATAGCATTGAAACATTCTTTATTTGCCTGTTTATGTTATGGTCTGAAATCACTGTAAGAGCATATCACTGCATCTGGTTTAAAATGACTACATACATTTTAAATTGTATCATGACATAGTTTTTGTTGGTTTGTTTTGGGTTTTTGAAACCAGCTTTCACGGTGTAGTCCAGTCTTGTCCAGAACTCATTGCAGTCCCATTGCCTCAACCTCCTGAGTGCTGACATTCAAGCTTTAGATGTTGCTTGTGTACAAGTAAAGCAAGGAAGTCAAATGTCTTTCCTGGGAAGAGTATAAGAAAAACTGTAGTGTTTTTTTTGTTGTTTTGTTTTGGTTTTGAACAAAAAACACCATAACTATTCTGAACCCGAAAGATTGCATTTGTATTTAATATGTGTTGTTTTGTTTTGAACACTGGCTATTCTGAACCCAAGGGTGGCATTTGTATTTAATACGTGTTGTTAACTGTGAAGTTCTGAAGGAGTAACTGTGCTTGTATTGTTTTGCTTCTTTTGCTTTTTATGTGAAGTTCCACAGAAACAGACACTTCCAGTTGCTCCCAGGACTCGAACTTCTCAAGAAGAATTGCTAGCAGAAATGGTCCAGGGGCAAAGCAGGGCCCCCAGAATAAGTCCCCCTGTTAAAGAAGAGGAAGCAAAAGGAGATGGTACAGAAAAACTTCAAGGTGAGAGTTAACCATTTATCACTTGCACTTTATCTGTGGGATACTAAGTATTTTCAAATAAGTTTTTGTGGAATGTTAAACTATGAAGAAAGTAATGAAGTGGGTACACAAAGAATGAGATCTTGTAGAGAACTCGATACTTTTCAGAAACTTTAAAATTTTTATGATGGAAAACGTAATGTTCTCGAAAGTAGAGAGGTTGTTAGTGAACTGCCTTGACTGTATCCCCAGCCTTAGTCATTAAAGACTTTGCTCAGGGTTAGAGTAGTCCTACATAAAGATGCATTTATTTCTATGTTCCACCTTTTTTGTTTAGTTTTATTTATTTAATGAATGTGTGAGTGTGTGGACATGCATGTAAAGGTCAGATTACATCCTGTTGGGTGGTTTTTCTCTGTCCACCCTGTGGGTTCTGGCGCTCCAACTCTAGTTCCCTGGTTTGGCACCATTGCCTTTACCTGCTGAACCGTCTGTCTCACTAGTGTTTCTTTACGTCTGTTTGTTGTCCCTATTCCTGTTCCTCCAACTTAAACTCTGATGTGTCCTTGAAATTGTCCCTCCTGGCATCCTGTCGTGGTCTTTTCCTATTGTCCTGGTGGCCCTGGTTTGCCCTGGTGCCTGACACATTGGAAGCAGCAGCTTCCAGCTGGTTGCTGACCTCCTCTGTTTGTGTTTATTTACGCCCTCCCCTGCTTTTTCTCACCTCTTCTTTCCACCCCAGCCTCTGCAGGTCAAAGTGCAACTCTGTCATGTGACTGTGAGTCTCCTCACTGTCCCATCCTTCTTGCCCAGTACTGATGCCATCATTGGATCTTAGACAGCTGTGTTAATGATCTTTTGGATGTGCTTGCTTCTCTGCTTCTTCTGTACTTATGTTTTCCATTTATACCAGGAGAGACTGAAGTTTCTTGTTTGTTTTATTACTTTTTCTATTAAGATCGGAAGTCAGAATCTATAGGTTTCTCCCCACCCCCTCAGAAATAAATCTGTTGTTTTGTGGTATTTTTAATTTACTTTTTTCTGATCATCGAGCCCCACTCCCATCCTACCCTCCTCGCCTTAGGTGTCTGATATGTTAAGAACATAGTTTTGTATTCCTTCTGAACTAGTCTAAGAATTGTTCCAGGTTCTGTGAAATCTTTTTCCATGCATTATCACTCAATTCTTTTTGTTTCTTCGCTTAGTCCCCATTCAATTCTGGAAAGGTCAAAATGATTTTTAAAGTGTCTAGGTACTGTGCTAGCAGAGAAAGCTATTGCTAGATGTATGTCAAAGGTATTCTGGAACTAGCATCTTAGGAGTTCCTGTTGGCCAAAGATAAAACCATTTCATCTTCATAAGGGTGACAGTTGCCTTAAAATGGGCTCTTTCAAATCCATTCCTAGGCACAAGTCTGCTCCCAAACACACACATGCGCGCGCGCGCGCGCACACACACACACACACACACACACACACACACGCATGCACAAAAAAAAAAAAAAACCCTAAGAGAAACTAATTGGTTGGCTGAAGGATACGTTTACATTGTCTTAAAAAACATGAATAAAATAATCGAGCATTTATATTGTTTTTCCTATAATTTTCACTGGTAACCAAATAATAGTCATTGGTACTGTTTTTATAAATAAATTTCATTGAAACCAGTTGTACCAATTTATGAATGGAAATTCAGGAAATGATTGGCCTCTTGTACTACTATATGAGTTGAGTAGTTGCAGTAGATTGGATTTTTTTGTAGACTAAAACTAAAAGTGTTTGCCTACGCCTGATACAAGAAATGAGGGAAGTTGGGGCTGGAGAGATTGCTTGGTTCAGAACACTGACTGCTCTTTCAGAAGACCCAGATTCAATTCCCAGCACCTACATGGTTGCTTACAACCGTCTGTAACTCCAGTCCCAGGTGGTCCACTGCCCTCTTCTCACCTCTGCAGGTACTTGGACATGGTGCACATACATGCAGGCAAGACACCCATACACATAAAATAAAAACTCTTAAAAAATTGTCAGAAGAGCAAAGAAGTGAGGAGAGCCTCTATGCTACAGTCATTTCAGTGAGTGAGTGAGAGCAGTGGGTGGGATTGGAGGAAGAGTTAGTGCCATTGTCTCTGAAGTTTTATGCTTTCTGAGAAGAAACTTAATTTTTGCCAAAGGATTTGAACCAAGTCATCAAACCTCTAGTCCCATAATCAACTTAGAAGGTACAGAGGCCAGAAGAATTTATCAGTTGAGCTTCATGTTGTGTTTGCAACAGGAAAAATTATAGTCAGGAAATAGTATATAGTTCGTATGACCTGAGAATTTATTTGAAAACAACAGAGACAAAATTAAAGCCGTAAGATTTAGAGATGCACACTATTGTGTAAAACCAGAGAACCTGATTAGATGAAGTGCACAAACCAGCTGGTAGTGAGGTGTTTTTTGGGCTTATGTTCGTTTTGAGGTGTGTGTGTGTGTGTGTGTGTGTGTGTGTGTGTGTGTGTGTGTGTGTGTGGTCGGTCTGCGTAGACTGCCAATACAGTCCATCAGAAGTTCTCTAAGAAGAGGGTCTGTTGCTGAACTGAACCTCACTGTTTGAGCTACGCTGGCTGACCAGGGAACTTCTTCACCTTTTCCCACCTCTTGGGCTACAGGCAGGCATACCCTTTCCAAGCTTTTCTGTGGGTCCTGGGGGTCGAAACTGAGTTTCTCATGCTCACATAGAAGGTGCTCTTACCAACCAAACCATCTCTTCAGCCCCAAATGTCTGTCTTTACCTCGTGTTTCCAGTTCAAAGTTGCAGTTGAAATGGCGTCAGATAGAACTAGCGAGGGCGGGCTTTTATAAGCAGGGAGGCACATCACACAAACCCACTGTTTTCTGTGCTCACACTGTTTACAGTTTCGGCTGACTGGTTTTGGGATCTAAATATGTCCGTGGGTTTACATGAATTATTGACAGTATAGTCTCATCTCCTTGGCCTCTTTCTACTCACCTGCCCGTCTCCCTGTATGTGTGCATTTTCTCTTTTTGTCTCCGGTCAGTCTGTCACCATTGTTTATTATACTTTTTTTTTCAGATTTATTCGTTCTTTTTTGATGTCTCTGTTTTATATATCATTGATTTCTGTTCCAAAAATATCCTCCCATAATTTTTCTAAGTTATTTTAGCCCTTATTTTCCAATGTAAACTTGAAACTGTATTTTTCTCTTGAGTGTCACTTTCACTGTGTATTTTTTCATTACCAGAGTGCTTTTAATTTCTGTTGAAGTTCTCATCTTTCACAGATGGGTTTTTTGCAAGTGCTTTCAAAATACAATATTGGAAGACATTTGGTCCTCCAATATGGTATAGATATTACATATTCTTTGAAAATTGTTAACAGTATTCTTGTTTGGTATACAGTTGTCTTTTATATATCTTCAAAGAAAGTAAGCGCTAATATTTCTCTGCACATTTTTTGCTTTGATTCCATGACCTTGTATACCAACACATGCCTGCCCCTGCCTTCTGTTTTTGTTTGTTTGTTTTGGTTTTGTTTTTCAAGACGGGGTTTCTCTGTGTAGCCCTGGCTGTCCTGCAACTCACTCTGTAGACCAGGCTGGCCTCGAACTCTGGAAAGCTGCCTGCCTCTGGCTCCTGATGTTGGAAGTAAAGATGTCCACTGTGCCGACTTCATCTTAGTGTTGTCGGATGGCGATAGAGCCTTCGTTTAGAATTGGCCCTGCTCTTGTTTCCGTGCTTTCATCTTCAGACTTCCTTCTTTTTCCTCCCTTCCGAAAATAAACCATAAGGGTGTGTGTGTGTGTGTGTGTGTGTGTGTGTGTGTGTGTGTGTGTGTGTGTGTGTAAGTGTATGTGTAAGAACAGTTTGTGGGAGTTAGTTCTTTCTTTCTACTATGTACCCACATAGTGAATTAACTTTCAGGCTTAGTGGCAAGTGCCTTTACCTGCTAAACTATCTCAACAGCCTTCAGTTTTCTTTTTTTGTGCTTCATGTGTAAATGCCTCTTAAATATCATAAAGTGTGATTTAAAAAGATAATTTGAATTTATTTTATGTGTATTGGTGCTTTGGCCTACATGCATGTCATGTACCACATGAGTGCTTGTGTCCTTAGTGGCCAGAAAAGGGGGTTGGGTGTTGGGAATTGAACATGAGTTCTCTGCAAGAGAATCCATGCAAGAGAAATCACTGCTCTAAACTTGTGAGCTAATAATAATAGTACTTTAGCCTTGACTTTTAAAAAAATATGTTCCAAGTTTGCCCTTTGGGGGCAGAATTATTTAGAGCATTTTCTTAGGATTGCCAATCTATTGGGTAATTTCTATCACTGATTTTTGATTTGCATTTCTATCATCTATCTATCTATCTATATTTACTTATGGGGGATCTCATAAGCTCAGGCTAGACTTGAGCTCATTTTATAGCTGAGGATGATACTAAACTTCTGATCCTCTGGCTTCTGCCTCCTTTAGATTAGTGGTTCTCAACCTGTGCATCAAGACCCCTTTGATATCTTGCATATCAGATATTTACATCACAATTCATACCAGTAACAAAATTACAGTTATGAAGTAGCAACGAAGTAATTTTGTGGTTGGAGGTCACCACAACATGAGGAAGTGTATTAAAGGGTTGCAACATTAGGAAGGTTGAGAATCACTGCTTTAGAACAAGTCAATTACAGGTAAGTTTCTGCAGAGAGGGATCTCTTGTAACTGGAGTGACAGATGGTTGTGAGTTGCCATGTAGGTACTAGGAGTTGAACCCAGATACTCTTGAAGAACAGGCAGTACTCTTGACCTCTGAGCTGTCTCTCCAGCCTGTTTGTTTGTTTGCTTGCTTGTTTGCTTGCTTGCCTGCTTGCCTGCTTTGAGACAGGGTTTCATGTATCTCAGGCTGGCCTCTACCTCACTATGTAGCAGAATCCTCCTGGTTACACCTCCTGAGTGCTTGGATTGCAGATATATGCCATCATGCCCAGTTTTATGCTGTGGTTGGGTATGAAACCCAGGGCCTTGAGGATGCTGGGAAAGTGCTCCACCAGCTGAACTCCATTCTGAGCCTCTTGTGCAGTACTTTGGCTACGTATCCAAAAGTTACTGACAGCACATAAATTTGTATAGGACCATTGTCTTTTGGTCTCCATTGTTGTTAATTATCTGTCGTTCCTTCGTAGGTGATCTGTCCTCCCTCACTGGCTGCTTCCAAGGTCTTCTCTTTGTCTTTGTTCTGCAGTTAGTTTTACTACACTGTGTTTAGGCATGGATTTCCCTTTGCTTTGCCTGTTTGGTATATTTCATATTCGTATTTTATAATACAAAATATGTCTTAACCAGAGAAATTTTAGAAAAACAAATGAATACCTGCTAATACATAAAAAATAGTCAAATAATGTAGAAACTTTTAAAATAAAGCAACATTCTTACTATGAAATTCTGTACATTACTTCCTCTCCCCAGAAGTTGTCACCTTTAAATATTTCTGTTTATGACTTTCTTTGAGACAGGTCTCATAACAAAGGCTGGCCTTGGACTTTTTCAATATGTAGCTGAGAATGACTCTGAATTTGTCATTATCTTACCTCCAGAGTGGCTGGGATTATAGGCATGTGTCATTACATCCTACTGTGTCTGAAATGGGTTTATTCTACCATGTTTTCATTTACCAATTAGAGGTGATATCATTGATTTCTTGCTGTAACATTTTTCTGTTGAGAAATTCATATACTAAGACCACTGTTGTATTCTTGGCTATGTTTGCAATTTTAAGCATTATGTCTAAATGCCTTTTTTTTTTTTTTTTTTTTTTTTTTTGGTTTTTCGAGACAGGGTTTCTCTGTGTAGCTTTGCGCCTTTCCTGGAACTCACTTGGTAGCCCAGGCTGGCCTCGAACTCACAGAGATCCGCCTGCCTCTGCCTCCCGAGTGCTGGGATTAAAGGCGTGCGCCACCACCGCCCGGCCAAATGCCTATTTTTGTCTGATATTTTGTAGTTCAGTATATTTGATTTCCATACATTTGACATATTTTGATTTTTTTAATTGACATTTTAGCTGAACATGGTGCCCTACACCTGTACTTCGAACTCTTTTTTATTTTTTAAAGAAATTTTTGGTTTTTTGGTTTTTTGTTTGTTTGTTTTTTTGTGGTTTTTTTTTTGAGACAGGGTTTCTCTGTGTAGTTTTGGTGCCTGTCCTGGATCTCACTCTGTAGACTAGGCTGGCCTCAAACTCACAGAGATCCGCCTGGCTCTGCCTCCTGAGTGCTGGGATTAAAGGTATGTGCCAACACCACCTGGCCGACTCCTAACTCTTTAGAGACTTGGGCAGAAGGATCATAACAAGTTCTAGGCCAGACTGGGCTACATAATAACACACTTTCTCAAAAAGCACGAGATGGACACTTAAACCCTCCTTTAATTCTTTTATCTTCTTGACCACCATCTGAGTTGTATTTATTTTTACAGGGGTTGATGATATTTACATTTTGTTCTGTTTTCCTGGGTAAGACTACTTGATTTATAAATTCCTTCTGAATGTAAAGAACCTATAAGTAGCACTTTACATCATTAAGGCTACATAAATAGTATGTGGTGACTTGGGAGTTGGAGGCAGAAGGATCTGAAATTCAAGATCATTCTCAGGTTTGATGCCAACCTAGTGTATCTGAGATCCTGTCTCAAAAACAACAAAATTATTCATGGAAGTACCCATTACAAAGGCAAATAGGCATTTTATTTCTTGGCAGATTTATAGGGATGCCCTAAGAGTCAGCAAGCAAGCCAACTAGCTAGCTTGCTTTCTTGCTTTTCTTTCTTGGAGGTTTATGTGTGTATCTGAGCCTATATGCATGGATGAGCACCTCATGCACTTAGGGTTCATCCAGAGTCTAGAAGTTGGCATTGGGTCTTCTCGAACTGGAGTCACAGGCCATTATGAGCGACCTGATGTTGGTGCTGGGAACTGATCTCTGGTTTTTTGCAAGAACAGAAAGTGCTGCCTGTGGTGGCATGCACCTTTAATTCCAGCACTCGGGAGGCAGACGCAGGCGGATCTCTGAGTTTAGGTCCAGACAGGTCTCCATAGTTCCAGGACAGCTAGGGCCATGTAGAGAGACTGTCTCAAAATAAACAGATAAATAAATACGAGCAGTGAATGCTCTTAACTGCAGAACCATTTCTCAAGCCATTCCTAGAGGTTCGGGGTTTATTTTTGAGATATGTGTATGTATATGAATGTCTTGGCTGCATGTTTGTATGTATACCACATGCATGCTTGGTACTTGAGAAGGTCAGAAGAGTGTCAGGTCTCCAGGAACTGGAGTTACATGATCTCTAGCCCATGAGCAGCAAGTGCTCTTAACTGCTGAGCCATCTCTCTTGTCCTTGACCTTTACCCCCGGGGTTCTTAAAAAACATTTTCCCCTTGTTCTTACATACCTTTTGTTTACATGTTTTCTTCTTTTGGGTTGCCTACTTATTGCACAGTCTCCCTCTTCCCTAGGGTGCTCTGGCTAGAGTGATTCTGCCTCATCTGGCAAATGAGCTAGGCTTACAGGCTATGTCCCTGTTCTTAGCTAATTCTTGGAAGTTTATTCTCCCTCAGAAAGTTTTAATTTGCTTGTTTGTTTGTTTCCTGTGCTGTTAGTGTCTAAAATTTGACTGTGACAGGCCTCAATGCTAAATAGTCATGATAGTCACTTTGGGGATGGGTATTCTGTATATCTTTTTATTTGAAAATCTGTGCTCTTCCAGGAGGGGGTGAAATGGTTTTGAAAATTTTACTCTTATCATTTTTATTCTCTGTCAGGTGGCTTTCCTTTCCTTGAATTTTGTTTTTGAGACAAATTTTCACTATCTAGCTCAGAATGGAATTGAAGTAGCTGTGTAGCTTAAATTTGGCAGTCTTCGAACTTGGATCAGCCTTCTGAATGCTGAGATTACAGGTGTGCATCACCATGTCCAGTTACTGTTTTTTTTGTTTTTTTTCCCCGAGACAGGGTTTCTCTGTGTAGCTTTGCGCCTTTCCTGGGACTCACTTGGTAGTCCAGGCTGGCCTCGAACTCACAGAGATCCACCTGGCTCTGCCTCCCGAGTGCTGGGATTAAAGGCGTGCGCCACCACCGCCCGGCCAGTTACTGTTTTTACTTGTCTTGTTCTACTCTCCAAAATATTTCCATACAGGTGTCCTTGATTTATGATTGCGTTACTGTCAATCAAGCCACTGAAGGTGTAAAATGGCATTAAGTTGAGAATTCATTTAAAATACCTCATCTGCCTTCATAGCTTAGAAACATCTTGTACTGTGGAGTATCAGTTGTTGACTCTTATGCATGCTTTTAATCCCAGCACTGGGGAGGCAGAGGCAGGTGGGATCTCTGAGTTCAAGGCCAGCCAGAGGTAGGATTGTGTGCCTCACTCCCCTCTCCATGCTGGGATTTGGTCTGGCTTGGGCTTGGTTCTCAACTACTGTAGGAATGTAATTGGTTACTCATATGATGTTTACACTGATAGGCACGTCTTGCCAGGCATTGGTTATTGTTGTAGTCTCCGGAGCTTACAGTTGGATATAATTGCTTCCTTTTCTCCTTTGGTAGCTTACATACTACGAAAGCTAGCCAGTAGGGATGGAACTTCCAATTGTGAACCAACTTGATTTTATCATGCCCTTTGACTCAAGAATGTGATGTCTTCAGCTGTAGGGTCTTACTATCAAGTTCTGGACAATAGCCTGTAATGTTTGGGGGTCTTTGGGACCCCATTGGCCAGTTAATTCCAAAAGAAGTAACTCATTCTTGGCACCAAGTTTTATTTGTCAGTCTCTGGTGTTGAATAGGGTCATTGTTGCTTTCTTACGGAATGACTCCATTTTAACTCGGAGTTAGGAAACATCTATGGTGATAGAGTTCTTTTGAAAGGTTCTTAGTGTTTATCTCTCCCATACTTACTCTGCCTTACCATCTGCTCCTTTATCCCACATTAATCTTTCCCGTTCCATTATTTCCTTTTAACCCTTTATAGTAGTGCATTCTATGTCTTCTCCCTTTAAAGTTCCTCTCCATGGCTCCTTAGTAATTTCCTGACCTATATGGGTATTCAAAATGAAATACACATATCTGAAGATTCAAAGCTAATGTCCACAGATGGGAGGAAACTTGGTATTTGAATTTCTAGGTCTGGGATACCTCACTCAAGGATTGTTTCCAGCTTTAAAAGATTTTTCATGTAAATCATTTGGAAAACTTAAATTTCAGTAAGATAGCAACTGTCCTCAAGTCAGTAAATAATTTCAACTCAGTTTCCATTGGAACTCCCTGCTTTCTTTTTTTTTTGTAAAAATTAACCACCTGACCCTAAAATTCATAATGGAAATAGGATCTAGAGGAATCAAAACTATTGAAAAAGAATAATGTTGGGGGGAGGGGGGTTCTCTGTTTCTGGATTTGAAAACAATACAGAATTCGAAATGATCATGACTGATGTAAAGTTAAGCATACACTGAGGGGCAGTACCAAAGTCCAGGTAGCTATACATTAATTGATCAGTTGACGGATTTTTTTGTTTTGTTTTTTTAAACAAGGGCAATAAAATAATTCAATAAAGAAAGAATAGTCTTTAACAAGTATTACTGGGCCATCTGGGTATCTGTATGAAAAACAGTGACATTGGGGTCTTTCCAAATATACAAAAAATAACTCAGAATGAATCAAAAGACCTGCATTATGAAGATCATTATAAGACTCTTAAGCAAAAAAGTAAGTATAAATACACAACCTTGGATTAAGGAGTAGTTCCTTAGAATACCAAAGCATAAACAGCAAAAGAAGAAATAAATTGGATCACACAATAAAAACTTGTTTCAAAGGTAAAAAGTTAAAAGTAACCAAAAATGAGAGAAAATACTTGAGAATATTATATCAAATCCAAGGCAAAAGATGATTTTTCTGTTTTAAAATTTACACCATTTTGGTTGATTTTTCTTTTTGAAGTGGTTCCGAGGAGTGAGTCTAGGTCTTCTGTACTAGGAGGTGCTCCATACTAAGCTGCATCACTCTCCATCGGGTTCTGCTAGTATGCAGGTGATGTTCGTTATTGGGTACATTCCAAGATTTGTCTGTGATCATGAGTCTGGTTGCCTTTCCGTCCTCTCCCTACAAAGAGGGTGCTAATGCAGTGCTCTCATCTACTGCTGAGAGGAAATGGAATTTAAGATAAAGCAACTCAAAATAATCCGAAGCTCCAAAATTACAGTTAATGGACAACAGTGTGAACCTACTTGCTTAGTTTATGAAGTAGCTCTTCAGGGTTCCTAACACATGAAGTAAATAATAGAAAGTTCTTTGGGCATCATGTGTCTCTGCTCAGCCAATCAGAATTCAGGACTATTTGTATGTAATAATGGAGTTTATTTGCAGAGGAGCTGATAAGTAGGTAGGACTTACAGGACACAGCAGTGGTTCCAGTGCTCTCAATTGTCGAAGAGAAGAGTGGTCTGGTGTGCTTAACTTTCCACAGTATGAATTCTTACTCTAGAATTGTATCAGCTTATTTTTTCGTTTATAGGTTTTAAAATAGTTATTAGCACTTCTAAAGGGAACATTATTGGTGATTGCTTTTACTTTTGATGAAATTTAATGGGATGTGAAAATGCCAGGAATCTTATGAAAATGTCTTCGAGATTTTCATCACCATCTTTACCAGTTTTCCTCTCACCGGAGCCGGCTGACTTAGGCTCTCTGACAAGTGATTCCTGTTCACTAAATGAGCTGGACAATATTTCCCATCTTTTGAGGAAAATAGCAACCGACATCAATGAGATTAAAGGGATGAAAGCAGCTATTTTGACAGTAGAAGCAAACCTTTTTGATTTGAACGTTAGAGTGTCCCAGAATGAAGCCAAAATTTCATCTTTAGCGGTTAAAATGAGTGAAGATTCAGCATCAACATCTGAATGCAACAGACAGTTGGAAGATTTTCAAGAGAGAGTAGAGTTTGAATCACAGTCAAAGGCTACTGATGTAAAAATAATGGGCTTCCTAACAAATATTGAGAAAGGTAAATTTTATGTTTTAGCTGCTGATCCTTTGATATTTCCACAATAGCTCTGGTATAGAGGCAGCATGGCATAGAGAATAAGTTGGCATTTTCGTTGGTTGGAACTCTGTAATTTGACTTGGAAGTCTACGATGTATTGTATCAAACTTCAGCCGAGTTCTCTAATACGTTTTGTAGCTGTTTTGAGGTGCTGGGCTACTGAACAAAGTGCCTTGCACATGCTAGGCTAGGTAAGAACTCAGCCAGGAATCCCCTTGAAACTGTTTCTGGGAGCCAGCTGTGTTGGCGCGCCTTTAACCCCAGCACTAGGAGGTAGACACACGTAGATGTCTTCAGGCCAAGGCTAGCCTGGGCCATGGAGTAAGTTCCAGGCCAGCCAGGCCTTACATGGTGAGACCCCGTCTTCAGAAAAGGAGGGGAGGGTTTGGTTTTGGCTGAGTTACCCTTGATGGTGTTAAGTTTGTGATCCTCCTACCTCAGACTCCAAGTGTCACCTGGTTCCTGGCTTAAGGTGATAATTTCAAAAGATGTATGGGCTTCATGATTAAGTAAAACTGGAGAGCCGGGCAGTGGTGGCGCACGCCTTTAATCCCAGCACTCAGGAGGCAGAGCCAGGAGGATCTCTGTGAGTTCAAGGCCAGCCTGGGCTACAGAGTAAGTTCCAGGAAAGATTCTAAAGCTACACAGAGAAACCCTGTCTCCAAAAAAAAAAAAAACTTGAGAGGAAATGATTCTCTTCAGGTATTTTTGTTGTGTTATTTTGCTATAAAACTGTATGACTTCATTACTGGTTCTGTAACCTATAACATGTTAGTAGGTTGTCCAACAGGAGTTGGAGATCATTAAGCAAATGATCTATGAACTAAGGTCTCTTCTCCATGATCCTTTTTTCCATAGTAAGGAATCTACTCTTTTGCACACATAAGAAATACCTTAATAAAGAACAGTTGGTAAAATGTTAACTTGAGTATACCTTTTAAAACTTAGAAGCGCTGGGCGGTGGTGGCACACGCCTTTAATCCCAGCACTCGGGAGGCAGAGGCAGGTGGATCTCTGTGAGTTCGAGGCCAGCCTGGGCTACCAAGTGAGTTTCCAGGAAAGGCGCAGAGCTACACAGAGAAACCCTGTCTCGAAAAACCAAAAAAAAAAAAAAAAAAAAAAAAAAAACCAACCAAACAAACAAACTTAGAAGCATGTTGCAGTGATGTACTTGACAAAGTCTTGCAGACATTTTATTTGCATTGTATAAGCAAAGCCTATCTTTGTGGAGACACCTACTGGATGCACTGAAAACTAGCATGCAGCTGACTTACTGATAATTTCAGTATTTGAACCCATACCAATTTCATCTCCACATACTGTAGTGTGATGCTTTTATTCTAAATTAGAAATCGGGTACTCAGTACATGTGATTAAGCACAGTGGGGGTTACAGTTAGAGTGAAGTATGACATCCCTTGTTACAATTCAACTAGTGGGGGAGGAGAGACAAAGTCAGTTCATTGGACTTGGTTTTGCAGTACAGAAATTAAAAGTATTAGTATGGGAGCTGAGAGATGGCGCTGTGGTTTAGAGCACTGGCTGCTTTCCCAGAGGACCTGGCTTCAATTCTCAGCACCCACCATGGCAGTGCACAATTATCTGTAGCTCCAGTTACAGGGGATTTGACACCTTTTTCTGGCCTCTATAGGTACCAGGCACACATGCAGTGAACATACATACATTGATGCAAACACTTACACCTACAAAATAAAAATACATGTTAAAAAAAGAATTTTCGTATGTGAATGTGAGGGCTCTATGACTGTGACATCTGTCACCATTGGTAACTAGGGTTGATTCAGCTCATCTGGCTGGCTAGGCAGGGATACCTTTCCTTACTGCTCCATTTTGCATTCCTCCCAAAGCTGCATACTCAGTGGAAGAGGATGACCTTCCCTACTAGAGACCACCTGCTAGAACTCTCCAAACAAGAGCTCAAGAATATTAATATGAATTAGTATTAAAAACGTAATATTAGAAATGAATGTCAAAAGTTACTTTAGGAAGAAGTACTTTATCTGATCAACTTAAAGAAAAATAGATGTATAAATATAAAAATTACTTCAGTGGTTCTCAACCTGTGGGTCACAACACCCTTGGGTCAAATGGCCCTTTCACAGGGATCACCAAAGACCATCAGAAAACACAGATATTTACATTATGATTCATAACAGTGGCAAAATTACAGATATGAAGTAGCAACAAAAATAATTTATGGTTGGGGGTCACCACAACGTGTGAGGGATGGTATTAAAGGGTCTCAGCATTAGGAAGGTTGAGAACGACTGAATTATATTCAGACAGCATCACTTGGTGACAGGGACAGTCTCCTTAGGTGATGGCATCATTGGGCAGAGTCTACTTTCAGAAACAGGTCACTACCACATTACAAAGAGATGCTTGTAGAGCCACTGTTGAGCAGCTGAGCATTCTTATGAAGCTCATGAACAATTTCATGTGCAGCCAGAGAAGGATCTGGATTGCAGAATTCATTTTGCATCTCTCCATGCCAGTTTGTCTCTTAAGAGTTTTATCACAGGGTAATTGTGGAATATATCTTGATTTTGGTTTAAGTTCCCACATGTTCTGCTATTTTCAAAGATGACAAGGTCATGGGGAAGGGGAAGCAGTGTGGGGTAAGTAATAATGAGAAGAGTTCCAAAAACAGACTTCCCATGCATGGTGTGGAGTTGATTGTCACCCTGTGGCCACAGATGGTTAACTCCTCTTTATTCCACCCTTTCGGTTTTTGTCGTATTTTCTTCAATCCTAGAAGACTTAGCCGCCCCACATGTGGAACCAAGAGGGACTTCATTACCATTTTTGGTTTAACCCAAGAACAGCTTTTTGTTTAACAGATATCCTTGAAGACTGTTACTTATTAGCAAATTGTGTTTTAAGACTTCCAAATGAATTCAAAGATTAATTTCTGAGAAATAAATGTTGGTATTTGTGTTAAGCTTAGTGAAGTTTTAAAACTTATATTCTAGGCACTCAACAGAGGCAGTTATTATCCCGACTGCAAATTGACCCAGTCATGGTAGAGACAATGGAGATGAGTCCAGGTGGGTAATGTTTACATTTTCATTGTAATGTGCCCGGTCTCTGTTGCCATTCCCATTCCTTACACCTCACTCAGTGTAGCATGTATCTCTTAGATCCTGCCCTAAGACAACACAATTAGATGGGTGAAAGTTTTTTAGGGCCAGGATGTAAGATCTGCATTTCCTTCATATGTGGTGTTTTTGCCTCATTCATAAGCTTTCTCTCCCCGTGCCTTGCCTTCTCAACCCTTAGCTGCTCCCTTTCCTGCTGTGACAGCAGCTAGAGTCCCTGATCCGCCTTCTCCCTGTGCTGCTCATTCTCGCTGTCTGGGCAGCTTGTGTCCCTAGCTCACCTTCTCCCACCTTTGCTGTTTTTCCAGAGCTGATTCAGCACCCCCTCAGCGACAGTTCAACTTACGCAGTGTGCTGACGTTGCTGTACAGTCTCCTTCTCAGGGACCACTAACCACTTGTCTAAACCTTCTGACAAGCAAGTCGACTCACCCCGATGCACACCCTGCGGGCTGCTTCAGGATGGAGTGCGGTCCTTATTTTTATCTGTGTTTTTGGTTTCCTAATCCCTGCCAGGTCCACATTCAGTGCTTAATAAATGCAGGGAATAGTTGGATACCTGGAACTTTTTCTTTTTGACAGAGTTTGATTATGTGGCCCAAATGACTCCAACTCGCAGTCCTGCTTTCATGTCCAAGTGCTGGGATTACTTGTGCCACCATGCCTAACACTTCTTTTCTTGTGTTTCCCGGGAAGCCGCCCTTTGTTGGAAGTCCTGGTCCTTGATTCTTTTCTCTGCTTGCCGCTTCCTAAATCATCTTCCCCTCTCAGAACTCCATGGTCATTGTTTCCCTAGTTCTGTACGTCTTAACAGGTGCCTTTGCTCTCCAAGGTTGGCCTCTATCTAGACTTGAGGTTCTACCCATCTGAACAGGATGTTGCTCTCCTCCTCGCCTTAACCCTGCTTCTCCTGCCTTCTGCCTTTTGAGTGCTGAGATGTCTGACCTTGTAACACCGCATACAGTTTCCACATAGGAGTCTTGTTTTAAGTGTAGTGGCCAAAGTCTGCATTGTTGGACCCACTTCATCGGCTCTTGTGCATCCCCCCCCCTTTTTTCCCTTGTTTTTACCTTCATTGCACAGCTCAGCTTGAAGTATTAGGTAGTTCTGTGAGGCTTGTGAGTGAGAACGGTCTTGATTCTGTCAAATTCTTCATGTTCTGTTGAGTTTCTTTTTAACATTTTGTTTTGTTTTATATGTGTCATACTTTGTTATTTCTTTGAGACTGTTAAAAGTTGGTTTTGACAGTTTTTCTTTTCCCTCCTTGGTTTTGTTTATCTAAGTTGTTGCTTTTGACTTTTATGATAGAGGTTTTCCACATGCAGTTCTTTGATTATCTAATTAAAAAGAGAATCAGTAAAAAGTTGATTGGTATTCTGGATTCTTGAGTTGGGGCGTGTGTGTTTGGACTTTGTTTTTGAATGTGGATCCTGTATGGAGAATGACTTGTCAGGTTGATTTAATCTGGGGTACCCTGATTATTAATAGCACTTAAGCCTTCTTAGTCTGGTCAGTTTTACCAATAAAGGTCTTCTAAATATAATAACCTGATTGTCAGAGTTCAGATAGCTCAGTCAGTAGAGGAGGACCATGGAAAAACCTTAATATTAATTATTATATAGTGTTTACTTAATTCCTCTCCCTGTTTCTGTATGGACTTCCTGGAGCATGGCTGGCATTTCTGCAATTTATTGGGAGTCTAAAGTCCTACCTTTGCCAAGGGAGGAGATGCATAGAATGGGTTAGGGTGTTCAGGAAAGCTGCCTTCTAAACAGTCTTTCACAGTGTTCATTCTTGCTCTTTGGTTGTGTACCTTTCTGTCAGATAGCTCATCCCTGCCTCTGCAGCAGAGATGGGCAGGAGGGCACTCTAAAGTCTCCACTGTAGTGGTAGGCTGGCTGTGTGAGGTTCCAAACAAACTAGGGGTGTGACTGTGGCTCTAGGAAAGGTTCGTCGTTTCCTTCTGAAGTGAGCCTCTGGCCTGCCTCTCTTCCGCCCTTCCCAAGGTCCTCTTTGTTGCTGGTCCTCAGTCTTTGGAGAACCTGGTGTTCTACATTAGATGGCTTTATTACCATCTTAGAATCAGTTTCCACTCCTGCTTTTTTACTTTGAAAATATGCTTGTTCATTTGCAACTATTTTCTTTATGGGTATATACCTTTTTGTTTAAAAAGTAAAACTTTTGATCACCATTTTTTGTGAGGCTTCAGAAAGGGGTAGAAAGTAAATGCTTGAGCTCAGCCCAGGTCTCTACCCAGACAGACTGTTACCCTCCTCTATGCAGGGGTTCATTGTCACCTAGTGCCTGTACTGAGCTGAGGTAGGCAGGGCATGGATGTATAGAGTAGAGACATCTAGTTTCTTTTTCCATTTGTGTATGTGTGGCGTGCATGTATGTATGCATGTTTACATACATAGGGGTTCATATGAGTGTATGTCCATGTCCATGTGGAGGCTTAGGGTTGATGTTAGGAGTCCTCCATCCATCTTCCATCTTATTCTGCAGCTGAAATGAAGAGGTGGATCACCAGTCCCACCTGATAATTACATGTGTTCTGGGGGATCAAACTATAGTCCTCATCCCTGGCTCAGCAAGCACGGTAGCAATCTCCCTGGCCTGAAACTGGATTCAGTGCACATTTCCCTGAACTCGGTAGGCCTGTGACCCCTGTGCTCCAGTGTTCCCTCAGCTTCTTATCCTTCTGTTCTCATTGCCTTCCGGTCCCCTTGCTCAGTACAGGGCTAACTACCTGTGTTTTCTTCTCAACATTCTTTTTGTGTGTTCTGTGCCCTGCTGAGGTATGAACTGGAAAGGACAGCTACCTACACAAAGTGCAGAGTGGTAGGAAGGGAATGCAGATTCCTTAGACCAAGTTCTGGTAACCAGACACTCAGTGAGTCTTTGAAGAGCTTTGGACTGCCTCGGTAACATGGAAGGAAAACTGCCAAATCGGCTTCTGGGTGGAGTGTCCAGTTGATGGGAGTTAAACACTGATCACAACACTGCTGCTCTTCTCTCCAGAGGTCAGAGCGTGAATTTTTACCTCACTTCTAACTAGGTAGGAGCCCCAGCGGATCTCAAACTCAATAAATCTAAACTTGACGGTTTTCCATTGGCTCCTCCTCTCCCTGTGCTTTCTACTTTGGCCTCCTGTCTTCCTTCTGTCCACTTTGCCTTCCTCACTTGTGGTTGCAGTGGTAGCCCTTGGGGGTCCTGCTGGTTGATGGAGTGTGGAGCATGTTCTTTTGTCATGTGATGGATGAAGGGGAGGATTTGATCTTTATTTGTTTACTTATTTGAGGCCGGGTCTGTCTTTGTAGGCCTGGCTGGCCCGGAACTGACTGTAAATTAGGCTGGACTTGAACTCACAGATATCCTCCTGCCTCTGCCTCCCGAGTGCTAGGATTAAAGGTCTATATAACCACTCCCAGCATGGGAAGAGAATATTTTAGCTCTGTTTTTCTAGAAACCTGTTGATCATGTTACCTCCCTGCTTAAGAACCTCTTACTGTTTCCAGACCAAACTCTACAGTGGTGAGGCATGTGATCCATCAGTACATTCTTTGTTACCATTCTTCCTCTCATACCATCACAAACAACTCTTAGCTACTCTGCATTCCTCACCTTTTCAAATCGGAGCCTTGGGAAAGCCCCTTCCTTGCTCCATGTATTTTTCTTTGCCCTATTGGCTCTCTGACTCTTCCTGCTCTGCTTTACTCACTCTTACTATTCACCTTACATATTCATCTTCAGCAAGCTTTTCTTTGGCCTTTCGGTTGGAGGAGGTGCTTCCCTTGTGTTTCCACCAACACCTACCTCTTCATTCTCTTTCTGGGCTTTGCTGTTCTAGGATTGAGTGTGTCTGATTTTCTCTTCCTCTTTATCTACGTACTTAGCACAGTTCTTAGTTGCTCAGTAAATAAGCATTCAGTGAATTAATAGCCTGAATTTTGGTCTCTTTTTATTTGTTGGCTTTAGAAGAAGCAATTCGCTTTGGTCATACGATGGCATACTGATAGGTTAGCATGTCCACTTAGAACTCAGTTGTCATATTCTGTGAAGTACTCAGCCTGACATGCTGCAGATGACTTGAGCTTGTGGCTTGCACTGGTTAGTGTGATACACATTCATCTTAAAATTCCCTTCTTCCAAAATAGTTTTCTGTGTACAGCTGGGTTAAGTTAGGCTGACTGAATTCTTATTAGGCAGTGTTCTCTGTAAATATTACTGTGAGGAAGGAGTAGAACCCACCTTGGAAAAGCAGCTCAACAGGTTTTGAATCATAACTTTAGGAAACATGAAGATTCTTAAATTCCTTCTAGTTTTGGGGGAAAAAAAACAGCTTGTCCTTTTACTGTGTACTGTTCCTATCCCAAGAGATACACTATAGGAAGGCCTTTCTCTGCTGTAGGCAGAGGGCATCATTTGTAATATGCCATGTGAGGGAAGGGCTGTCTGAGTTCTTTGAAAAGATGTTTGCAGTAAGATTTACATTCTTGTTCCTGAGTAGAAATTAGTTGTGATTTTCTTTCAAAGTAATTGTAATAATATAAAAGATTGACATTCTTCTCACATGTATGATTTTGAGAATAAAAGCTATATTCAGAAGTAAATATTTATGGCCAATTTTTTTGGCTCAGATTACTATGACATGGAATCCATGGTCCATGCAGACACAAGATCATTTATTCTGAAGAAGCCAAAGCTGTCTGAGGAAATAGTAGTGACACCAAACCAGGAGTCGGGGATGAAGACTGCAGATGCCCTTCGGGTACTTTCAGGACACCTTATGCAGACACGGTAGATGGTTTCTTTTTCTTGTGTAGCTACTTTATGTGATTAGATAGTGCAGGTCAACTGTTAGTTCCCAGCTTCCCTGTTCCTGTAGCTCCCACTAGATGGTGCTTTTATTGATTCACTGGCTAGGCCATGAATTCAGTTTTAACAAATTTGTTCATCTTTCTTGTTCAGAAATCCATTAAATAGAAATAAAAGCTCAGAGTATAATTTAACTCCATTGATAAAGGTTTTAGTGTTCTGTTTTGTCTTTAAATGTAAACCCAGGGAATCAAACTTCCAAAGCTGGGTAACCGAAATCAGGAAGTCCTTCTGCAGGTATAACTAGCTAAGGCTTGTGTGGTTCCTTCCTAAGAAAGCAGAGTGTTCAGTAAAGAAACATGTGTACAGATGATAAAATCAGTATAAAAGTAAAGCAGATGGCCAAGATGCTTGGAGCATCTATGCTAATTGTTCTTTGGCTTGGTTTGGTTTGGTTTCTGGTTTATTTCCATATTGACCCTACAAGGATCAAATGGACAATGGAGTCAAAGTTGAGAGGATATTGTCATTATTAGTAAGTACAGGCTAAAAGGTCACTGGTGATGCTGTTACAACCTGCCCTTGTGTGTTAGCAGGATCTACTTATGCTATAGCAGGAAGTCAGGCTAAGGCTATCTTAATGAACCAGATGCAAAGCAATGGAGTAACAATTCTGTTGAAGAGGACTTTAGGAGGCTCAGCATTTTGTGTTTTGTTTCCCTAATTCTATGGTATTTTTTATCTGTCTGGCAGAGATCTTGTACAACCAGATAAACCTGCAAGTCCCAAGTTTATAGTGACGCTGGATGGTGTCCCCAGCCCCCCAGGATACATGTCAGATCAAGAGGAGGAGATGTGCTTTGATGGAATGAAATCCGTAAACCAAACTGCAGCCTCAAACAAGGGACTCAGAGGTCTCCTCCACCCACAGCAGTTGCATTTGATGAGCAGGCAGCTTGAGGACCCAGATGGTAGCTTTTCCAACGGTGTGTTGAGAGCTCAGACTTTGCCTTCTCAGCCCACTGTCATGGAGAAGGGAGTCTTGGCCTGTTTCTGTCTTGAGTGAATATTGGTTTGAGGCCTCACTTCATTTCTGTTCAGTAGCCTGTTTTCTTCTATTACACACAACCACCAGTTCAGTCTCACACTCTCCCTGGGCTTGTTTCACAGGCGTTCTGTGATGCTCGTGTTAAAATGGAGTCCAGTCATCGTGATCTAAAATACCTCTTTATTGTGATTGCTGAAGGATGGACCATCGTTCTTGATGCATGGGTTGCCTTTTCTTCAGAAACTTCCTTTCCCTATGTGCCAGCAACCATAAACTTGAGAGAAAGATGGGTGTCCATTTTGGTGTTTTCAGCACCATAGTATTATTTCTCTGGAAGGAATTTCTTACCTAATCTGATAGGATGCTTGTTCCCAATATCAGAAAGACATTATTATTAGTATTCAGTGAGCTCAGGTGAGATGGTGCCATGCTTTTAGGTAGCCATTTGTGTTTTCACCACTTGTTACCTCCCCGATACCAGTGGTAGGTGTGGCACCATCAATCCTTTTTCCCTTTCAGATTTATTGTCCATGAGTATTTTGCCTGCATGTATGAAAGTGCAGCAGCACATGCATGCCTGGTGCTTCATCAGATCCCCTGGAAATAGTTACACACAGCTGTGAGCTGCCACATGGGTGCTGGGAACTGAACCTGAGTCCTCTGCCAAGAGCAGCCAGTGCTCTTACCCACTGAGACATCTCTCCATCCCCCCACCAATACTTGTCCTTCCTTATTTAGATACACTTCTTAAGCAGTTAATTACTAAATCTTAAACAGATTCAAGGAGGAAAAAAAAAAAAGTAAATTTCCAAGTGTTTACTAAATAAAATTTTTTTTTTTTTTTTGGCAGACATAAAAATACATTGATACTTTTTCTTCAGTCACTAAAAATATAGTAAACTAGAACAGATCATGAGTCCGTAAGTGAGAAACACTGAGGGGCTTTTCCTGCTGTGAGTCAGTGTCATGGGGGGTGTGTGTGTGTGTGTGTGTGTGTGTGTGTGTGTGTGTGTGTGTGTGTGTGTGTATGTGTGTATGTGTGTGTATGAGGGGCTTTTTCTGCTGTGAGTCAGTGTCATGGTGTGTGTGTGTGTGTGTGTGTATATATATATGTACATACACACACACATACATATATAGCCTTGGTTTGTTGATGGAGTTGCAAGTGTGATCCTAAGTAAAGCAAAATTTGCACAGTAAAAACTGCAGTAGACAGTGCAGTTTCGACCCTGCATGCTGTGTTTCAAATCGGAAAGTTTAGTGTGAAACTGCTTACTTGTCAGTTTGATAACTTAACCCTCAGCTGTTTTAAGACCCAGTTTCCTTTCAAGGTGAGTTTCCATGATGGTATTTGGAATGTTGGTAGCCGTGTCAGTAACATGCTAGTCACAGGTGTGCCTATCTTGAGTGCCACGACCGTCATGGAGACAGCTAGGTTGAGGAGAGCACCTCCTCTGCTGTTGAGGACACAGTTACTGCATGGGGTGAAACACTAGCAGCGAGAACATGCTGTTGTAGAAGAGATTCCTACAGGTCCTGATGCAAGCAAGGAGTTGAGATTTTTGTCTCTGGGTTGGTATTTTGATGGTGTTTGAAGGTGCTAACCAACCGCACCATCTATTTCAGGACACCTCCGCTGCCCATTACCTGGCAGCACTTTACAGCTTTCTATACGTAGGGAATTTGCCTCTGAAAATTAGTCACATATGAAGTAAAATGTCAGGATAGGAAAACCAGAGCCATGACGGCTGTATATTGCTTTACATTTTCTTCACTAAGAGGAAGCTCCTTGTAACACAATTTTAAAAACTATTATTTTTGAGTTGCTACTTCACTTTTCTGGCTGCACTGCTCTTTCAGATCTAGTCTTTCTCTTGTTTGAGGTCTTCATGTGTATGCCACAGTCTTGTAGATCGAGCAGTGCATGACACTTTCCTCTAGGGATAGGACAAAGATCATCAAAAAGTGAGTGAGCTTCCCCCTTCCAAAGCTGGTAGGTTTTCTTTGGAAATTTTCAAAGAACATTTATATACTAAGTCTAAAATAAATGACTTTCTATTTTTCTTATTTTGCTGTATAGGAGATCAAGGCTAGGGCCTTGTGAATGCTGAATAAGCATTCACTGCAGGGCTGACCTCCCAGTCCTGCTCCTTTCAAAGTAGCATAGGAATCTGTATCAGAAATAATATAATAGTTGGCGAGGCTCCTGTCTGCACATGACACTGCTGTGTTCTCATGTAGGGAGACCAGAGGTTGGGTCACTAGAGCAGGAGTGTTGCCTCCTTTGTATAATTATCTGATTCAGAGCAAAATGACTTTCAGAGATGTTAGTTTTGCTAAGGTGTCTAAATGAACTGCTACCACGCAGAGGCAGATATGCCCTACCAGAGCTTGGCACCACTGCTGCAGTATAGCTGAGATGAGAGTTGGCATCATAAACAATGTGAACAGATAACATGGAAGATCCAGTGATGATATTTTTTGACTGATGTCTCAGATCAAAAGGCAGCAGATTATGGGTTTCATGTATAATTTTATTTGGTGCCATAGTTTCATGCAGATGTCTTATGAAAAGTTAGAGGCTCCATTCTCATGTGCCGTAGTAGTTGATAGTGTAATTGGACATGACTGAATGCAGAGACAGGGAACTCCATGAGTGAGGCTTGTTTTCCAGGTCATGGTGCCCCAGTCCGTCCAGCTTAGCATCTTACACCCAACCAGACTTCAGACTTGCTCTGCAGATGACCTCCCTCCCTACCCCCTGCCCATAGGCAGTGCTAGTCCATTTTAGGTAAAGCTGTTTTCTGTTTAGATATCAGGGAGAGTTCAGTGCCTTTACTCAATACCTCAGCAGTTGAGGATACTGGACACTTGTCATTTTGATGGCATATGAAAATTACTCCTATTCCTAATCAGCTTCTATTTTCAGCTTAAATGGGTTTTGTTCTGTTTCTTGTTTTGTTTTGTTTTGGTTTTGGTTGTTGTTGTTGGGTTTTTTGTTTTTGTTTTTTTGACATCCTTCACTTTTATATTTCTGAGTGAGACTGAAATGTAGACTTCGGTGAAAACTCGAGCTGTACCTACAGAGTCCCTGTGTTCTTGAGGTTTTAGTATGACAACTCTGGTCTCCTTCCCGCTAACCTTAGGTTCCATTACTAGGATTGTCCGTATCAATTGGGGTTATTTTGTAGGGCTGCAAACGATAACACACAAGTTTGAGACTTGGGTTTGGGGCATATTTATTGAATAAACCCTGTACTGAAATCATAATTAATAAAATGCTCTTAATTCCTCTTTGAAGCTGAGATGACTGACCTGAGTGTGGCACAAAAACCAGAAAAGCTTTTGGAGCGCTGCAAGTACTGGCCTGCTTGTAAAAATGGGGATGAGTGTGTATATCATCATCCCATTTCACCTTGCAAGTGAGTAATAATATCAAATGGATATTTTGCATATTAATCTACATCCTATAACTTTTTCTTTTCCTTTGTAGAGAAGTTTCATAAGTGAACACAATACTTGATAATAACTGTAACCCACCTTAAATCTCTGTATGTGTGCATGTTTTAAAAATGGTTTGTTTGGTATGTGTGATCCTGAAATGTCTGGGTCCGTTGGGGTTCCTGTATATCACGTGTAACTATACAGTTAGTATATATTTGTTCACAGATCCCATCTGTTTTATTTAGGTTGGGAGCAAATTTAGTTATATAAGTAATGAAAAAATATTCTAGATGTGAGTTAGTTTTCCCTTACCAACTGGCTGACATAATGTAGGGAATTTTGTGAGATTATTGGTTTTTTTTTTTTTTTTTTTTTTTTTTTTTTCTTCTTCTTCTTTTTCAAGACAGGGTTTCTCTGTATAGTTTTGGTGCCTGTCCTGGATCTCACTTTGTAGACCAGGCTGGCCTTGAACTCACAGAGATCCACCTGGTTCTGCCTCCCAAGTGCTGGGATTAAAGGCGTGAGCCACCACCACCCAGCATGAGATTGTTTTTAGTTGGTGTTTTTTGTTTTGTTGGTCCCATGACTAGACTATGTCCATGTTTTGACTGTAAGTACATGTAGCATCATTACATAAGGACTGTAGGATGAATCTTTTATAGTATAGTGCCTTGCACATAAGATATGCTTACTGTTTTTGAATTTACTTAAGATTTGGGGCTGGAGAGATGGCTCAGTGGTTAAGAGCACTGGCTGTTCTTCCAGAGGACCCAGGTTTAATTCCCAGCACCTACTTGGCAGCTCACACAGCTGTCTATAATTCTAGTTCCAAGGGATCTGACACCCTTATACAGACATACATGCAGGCAAAACATCAGTGTACATAAAATAAAAATAAATATATTATTTGAAAAGTGAAATTCAGAATTACAAAGTAAGATTTGGATATTCTGTTACCTCCCTTCTATGATGTCTCGGGTTTCAACATGGTAGAGTTCCACCAGATTTGAAATACACTTGTATTCTAGTTTGGTGTTTAGTTTCATTTGAAAAAGTACTAATTGCCTCCTCACCACAGAGGATTGAAGCCAGTGCTTCATGTATACTAGGCTTTGTTCTCCACTGAACTATGTTCCTAGTCCATTATTTCTGTCTCTGTCTCTGTCTCTCTCTCTCTCTCTCTCTCTCTGTGTGTGTGTGTGTGTGTGTGTGTGTGTGTGTGTGTGAGAGAGAGAGAGAGAGAGAGAGAGAGAGAGAGAGAGAGAGAGAGAGAGAGAGAGAAAAGAAAAGAAAAGAGAAGAGAAGAGAAGAGAAGAGAAGAGAAGAGAAGAGAAGAGAAGAGAGACAGAGAGTCTGGATACCACATGTGTGCAGGTGCCTCCAGAGGTCAGAAGAGGGCATTGGAAACCCTGGAGGCTGGAGGTACAGGCAATAGACATAGCCACTCAGTGTTGGTACTGGGAACTGAACTCAGATCCTCTAGAAGAGCAGGAAGTGCTCGTAACTGCAGAGCTATCTTTCCAGCCATGTATGGTGTTTGTGAAGTCCTACAAAAAAGCTAATAACATTGAGACTGTTAAATATGAATAATAATCTTTTTGTTTTGTAGAGCCTTTCCCAATTGTAAGTTTGCTGAAAAATGTTTATTTGTGCATCCAAATTGTAAATATGATGCAAAGTGTACTAAACCAGATTGTCCCTTCACTCACATGAGTAGAAGAATTCCAGTACTGACTTCAAAACCAGGTTAGTGACTTTGTGCACTGTTGTATTTGGGTGAAAAAGTAGAAAATGTTATTTTTCTGGCTCTAAGTGAAATGAAACAACAAAAGAATAGTTTTGAAAATGATTTTAGCATTTAAAGAACAAATCTGCCCTTCTTATAAAACTCTGCAGCCGGGCGGTGGTGGCGCACGCCTTTAATCCCAGCACTCGGGAGGCAGAGCCAGGCGGATCTCTGTGAGTTCGAGGCCAGCCTGGGCTACCAAGTGAGCTCCAGGAAAGGCACAAAGCTACACAGAGAAACCCTGTCTCGAAAAAACCAAAAAAAAAAAAAAAAAAAAAAAACTCTGCCATTTCATCTTGACTGATAGATAAAAGTTGATGTTCTAAATTGAGTCTTACCTCTTTACAAATACCAGCAGACTGTATTAAAAACTGACGTTGCCACATAGATGTGACCATTCTCCATTCTGCTTCTTGTCAGTAGTCCCATCACCAGCACCATCTTCTAATGGGCAGCTCTGCCGATACTTCCCAGCTTGTAAGAAAATGGAATGTCCCTTCTACCACCCAAAAGTAAGGAATTTTACTTTCCAAAAAAGGTGTTAGTGGTAATCTCTCATTCTGAAGTTTGGGTTTCTCGTTTGTGTACATCTTACTTTTATTTATGTGTATATGTGGGTTTGTGCACATGTTAGCAGGTACCCTGCTATGATTGCTTAGATATTGTGTCAGGGGGAGGCGTATTTGTTAAGGCTTTCAGTGCCGTTACAATGGGCACAACCGCATCTGTTGGTTTAGTTACAGTGGACTGCTTAGGTTATCTCCTGTGTAGATTTACCTGTATTATCTTGCAGATCTTGTTGATGTTTGCTTCTCTCTGGTTTCTGTTTAGCACTGTAGGTTTAATACTCAGTGTACAAGACCAGACTGCACATTTTATCACCCCACTATTACTGTACCACCAAGACATGCCTTGAAATGGATTCGACCTCAAACTAGGTGAGGATTTGAGTTAGCTTTTCTAATTCTAATGTCATTTAGAATTACATCCTACTGTGTATAAGCACACAAATCTGAGGGAAATTGAATTTTTATTTCCTCCTCTGTGCTTTTAAAATTAAACAAGGATCTTGTAGCAAAACTGATTTACTACAAGAACTACATTTACCCAGTGATGACTTTGTTTAACCAACATCATCTCCAGATGAGTTTTGTTCTTGAACCTGGAGCGTGATGTAAAATAGGCAGCCACTCACCTCCACCTTCAGCCCCTCTAACTTCAGAGCATCAACAGTACAAACGTGATACCTAGGCCAGCAGAATGTCTGTGTGTATGGATCGTAATACACTGCTCAACAGTCTCAGGCCAGGGCCAGGGGCACTGCTTAGTCTATCAAGTGCTTGCCTCACAAGCTTGAGGATCTATCCGAATTGATCCCCAGAACCCATGTCAAAATGTGGGGCATGGTAGCGTGCACTTGTAATTCCAGAGATGGGAAGGCAGAGACAGGACAGATCCTTGGGGTTTGCCGGCCAGCCAGTTCAGCTCCTTGGTGAGTTCAAGGCCACTGAGAGACCCTTAATTTAACAGAGTGGTGGGTAGTGTTTGTGAAGATGACATTTGAGGTTGTCCTCTGGCCTACACATGCATGCCCACACATGTATAAACAACTAAAAGGAGTCCTAAGTCAGTTTTCTTAGACTTTAGTGATGGCAAAATACTGAAGTTTCAGAACATTTTAACATGGCCTAGAAGTTAAATTGCCTAATTTTTAAACTTTGTCTCCTTTATATACATGAATTCTTTAAAGACCAAACACCTTAACTAGAAGTTAAGTTTTGTATTTATATACAGAGCAGTTAATTAAAAAATTTTTTTGGTTTTATTTACTCAGCGAATGATGCCCTAGCCCTACCTGGCAAGAAGATCATGCAGTTTGAAAGCTTCCATCTTCTGATGAGGGAGATTCTACAGAACTTGTCACGTCTTTGAAATTTAGAATATATTGCTTTCATAATATGAATTTTATTGCCTAACTGAAGTGTCTAATTTTTCAAGTTTGTAAGTTTATTAAGTGGTTTCAGCATTTTTTTGTTTGTTTTGACTATGAAAGAGACAGTTTAAAGAGAAGCCAGAGTCTATTAAAACATTGGCGGCATGTTTGTACATTGCTGGTTAACATCATTTCTGGTATGGTGCTGCAGCTTAGGGCTATAGCGCCATGGGAAGGCCATGGTCCGCAAAGCTGAATCACTTTCCCAAAGATGATACGGTGTTTTAATACTGAGTTACAAATATTGCATCATCATTGAGGAAATAGGAGTTCCCAAAATACTGAGGCAGCTTTGAACAGCTAGTTTAAATTTTCTTCTTAATGTCTAAATGAATTTGCTTTGAAAGCATAATACAGACTCTTAGTTTAAGTGCTACTCTGGTAAAGTGGACTGAGGTCCCTTGCCTTCTGTGAACGTCAGTAGTGACATGGCCATAGAGGGTGAACATGGTTGGAATGACAAATGCAAAAACATAGGAACACTTCCTTGAAATATTTCCATTTACTATCAGCATATAATTTTAAAATAATTTTTGGGGGACTACATTATCACAAAATCATACAAAAAAATTTTACAGGTATATACAGAAAGTTTCAGAAAACAGACTTTGAACTCACAAGAGTATAAATATACATATATATTCCCATATTCTGAAAAATATTGTCAGAAATAACTCCACAGAAAATATACTTAGTTACTCCTAAAGATCGTTCTTGAAATGTAGAAGTTAAGATTTAAGTGGTATATTTTAAATGACAGAACTATATATAATTACAGAGATCGTATGGGTAAATGTCACAATAGGTTGAAACTTGGCCACTGTATTACAGAGTGTTATATGTGTGGTTTTTGAAACTGTTAAGGCAAGAAGTGTCAAATGTTTTAAATAACAGACAACTGATTTCAAAGACAATGTTTTTAAAAATTAAAGTATAAGGGGGTTAGCAAAAGGGATAATAAAAGCTCAAACATTTTCAGGACCAAATTTAAACTGTTAAGATACGAAAAGGATGGATAATAAAGTCACATCTATAAAAGTCTGTGTTTAACATTGTGGAGCCAGCCTTCTACTGCTATGGTCCTTGCCTTCCCATTGAGAGAGAAAAGCATTAGCTAATTATTCAACCCTTTCATAAGCTGGTCTTGACCATGCTAATCCCAGAGGGTAAAGATTAGAAGCAGCAAAAGAACAGAGAAGACAAGGGCTAATGTGGCTTGCTGCACAAGTTCCAGTGATTCTTCTTCTGTAAGTGCATTCCATTAAATTTAAGGCATTCATTCTAACTTTGCGTCTCAGCTGCAGAATTTTGTTGAAAATTGTGTCAGTTTCCAGAACTAGGCCTTTTAACTATCACTTTCTAAAAATATGTGTAGGTATGTTCTCTTAACTGTCCAGTAAAGACTAGGAGCAGGGAACAGGGACTTAGATGATTTAGCTTTTTCTAAGAAAAGAGCATGTGACAGACCAATTATTTTCTGTTACTGAGTAAGTAGACAGTGACTGTAAACACATTAAAGTGTCCTTTTTTTTTTAAGGTAGGGTCTCACATACTACAGGCTAGCCTCAAATGCACTATGTAGCCAAGAATGACTTTGAATTTCTGATTCTGTGCTTGTACCTGGGATTCTAGGCATGCCCCATTTGTATGTGGTGCTAGAGATAATTAAATCCAGGGCTTTACAAATCCCAGGTAAGCACTCTACCAGCTGAGCTACATGCTCCAGCCCCACATTTAAATGGTTTGTTGTTCAATCCTGTGGTTTACAGACAGGCTTACTCTGACCCTAAAACAATTTACTGGACTACTTGTTCTAAATTAAACCCCCGCAAGAAGTCACACAAAGAAAGTAATGGACATGGTTGATGATGATGCAGAGTACCAGAGTGTACTGCATGCTTTGGCATACCTTTACATAGGAAACAAGTGGGACAGCAATAACTGGTGGCAGTCTTGGGCTATAAATTCAGATAGTACAGGTACACACCATAATTCTCTGGATTTAAAAACTATAGGGCAGATTCTATACGATTTGTCACCCTTTTCGCAGTTGGTGGCTAATCAGCAAGGTGGCCATATAATAACTACTTAAAAGTCAGCCTGACCTCTGGTCTTTAGTCACAGAACTGACCACTGCCATGATAAAGACTTACCAGGTTGGCCACTTTGGGGGACAAAAATACAGTGGAAGCAGTTTTTTCTTTATGGTTTACTTGCTTAACATTAATGGACTTTTACAGAACTGAAAATTTTCAGTAACTAAAAGCTGGCAAGCTGTCCAGAGGGAAAACCTTACAACTAAATACTGTGCTTAATATTTGAAGCATTTTTCTTTTATAGGAATTCTTTAATTTATTGACTGCCATCTTATATAATATTAATGCATTCTAAAACTTGGCCTAATTTATATGGACCATTCGGCATGAGCAATGTAAGAGCTACCTTATGCTTTAAGTTTCTTGCAGTCTCTTCATCAGCCTTCAGCTTTAAAACGACCAGCTCCAGGCACTGCTTAGACAAAAGTCCTTTGATACGTGTTAATTCTGGTTTTAATATTCACAATTTTTAGCCATAGAAAACATATCAAACCAAACAACATTCCAGAAGCCTCGGGGGAGAGGCAAGGGGGGGTCTATGCTAAAAAGATAATTCACACAGTAAAATAAAAAAATGGAAATAACCAGTAGAGCATTCTCAGTGTCTACACATGTAGAAAAATAATTTTTACACAGCAGTCTACTGGATTTTCATCTTGAGGAAACTAGTGAGGCTAAACAGCGATGTCCTGGACGGTAAGTCCCAATCTTTGGCAGCATTAAAGTGGAAGGATTCTGACTGAGTTCTTCAGATGAACCTAGAGTCATTCATTTTGGAAAACAGCCTTATAGGGTGGCATACATCTAGTTTTTCTCAATTGAGTATAGTTTCTCAATACAAAACTATAAAATTTTATGCCCAGTGTTATTAGTGTATGAATTTAATGCTTTTGTTTACACAATAAACAAATGTTTATTAATTAGATCATACCTTTAAATATGCAGGATTAACTTTCAGTTAAGAGCTATTGCTATCACAGAACCTTAAAAAACTGTACATTTGGAAATGAACCTTCATTGTATCACTTTTCTATTAATGAGGCCATAATTGTGATTCAAAGTTTTATAGAGATGGCTTCGAAACACAAAGATTGACAGCTCAAAAGTGAAACTGTAGTCATCGTTTGCTGCTGACTTTGGATCTGTTCCTCAGTTCAGACTGTAAGGAGAAGTCTCCTTTGCAGAGGGGACTAAACTAATGTTTAAGAAACATTTGCCAAGAAAGCTTGTGTAAGTTCCCTTAAGAAAAACGTTTGCATTTTGAAAACTGACACTTTAGGGTGATGGTTGCTTTTTCCTTTCCTTGTACAAGGGTGAAATATTTCATTGAAGACACATTAGAAATGAGAAAATTTTCCATTTTTTTTTTTTCAAGACTGCTGTACCCTAAATCTCCTAGGCAAGTCTGTCAAAATTGCATCCTCCTTAGTAAGAGGAGGATGGCTTCTGTCAGACAACTCAGTCATTCCCTGCAGTGTAATGATCTGGCAGTGTGCAGATGATGGGTTGGTACATACAGCAAGCATTTTGAACTGTCAGTCTTCTGTTGTGTGGATGATTCTGCGCATCCCTCCCCGTCATTCTTCAGTTAGCACCACTGGACCGTGCAGAGTTTGGTTTTGGTTTTTTTGTCATGGACCTGGTCTCATGAGGTGAGATTTGTTTAGTCTTCTCAGCATCATACCAGCGGTTCAGTGAGGCATATGTACACATTTCCAGACAAACAAACTGCAATCACAAAAAAGTGACAAGGAGTTCATCACATTCTAGATTTTCAGATTTTGCCAATTTATCTTTGGTTTGGTTTGGTACAGTTAACTCTTCAGTTTGTTTATAAGAGGTTAATGGCTTTGGAGCCATTGGTTATGTTAACATCTGGTAAATGCTGGCTATGTTCATTATCGAAGCTATATAGAATTGTTTTATTAAGTCTTTACTAGTAACGAAGTATTCGTGCTCTTCCTGGACTGACAGATACTGACCTGCAGTCATCACCTCCAGCACTGACAACATGTCGATCACCACTGGTAAACCGAATATTTGTCACGTGGGGGGAGTGACCCAAGAACCTCTTGTGCTTTGCCTAAAACAGAAACAAAGCTCCCTCAGCAATGATGTATACAAAGGTTCCCATAATTTATCACAAGAGAGGTAGACCCTCGGCAATTAATGAAACGAGTTTACAGGTCTGTGTACAACAAACTGAGTCATTTGGGCAGTCCTATCTATAGGACCCTGGAAGCTTTTCTCTGAAAAATGAGGGGGTGGGGGGGTACTTAGTAATTGATTATAGGTTTGATTTTTTTAAAAGCTCATTAGAACTTATCTATGAGTTTTCAAAGACTATAGGGAAATTTTGTTTTTTGAAACAAGGTCTTACTCTGTAGACCAGGCTATCCTTGAATTCAGAAATCTGCCTCTGGAGTACTGGGATCAAAGGTGGGCATCACCATACCTGGCCTAGAAGATCTGTTTTTAATAGCTTTTATTTTGGGTGTTGAAGAAGCTTGAGGAAATAAATTTTTAACTACAGTATTTTCATATCAAGATCATTACATTTTAAATATGTGGGGGAAATATAAATCAAGATACAACTACAGTAATGCAAAAACGCTAAACTTACAAATTTTTCTGGGCACGGAAAATCGTACAATTTAACCATGCCAAAGTCATCTCCTGTCACAAGGCTGATTCCTGAATGAGATACACAGGCACAGGTGACGTCCGCTTTCTCAGCATGTCTGGACCAGATTCCCATAACTTCATCTCCCATAATACTGGAGGGGAAAAGCAAATGCACCACAGAAAGCAGACATTTTAACCATATTAAATAAAAAGAACAATTGCCTCTGCCTCCCAAGTGCTGGGTTAAAGATGTACGTCATCACACCTTGTCCTAACAGCTGTTTCATTGCTGTTGACGTTTAGGAAAATGCCATGACATATTCAAGGTCATTACACTAATTCTTTACAAGAACTTGTTGAGCCATGGAAACTGATAAAGTGTAGGACAATGTTTAATCAGTAGGAGTCCCAGAATCAACACACCATTTTTTCGAGAATTCAAGCAATATGTATTCCCTACTTTTTTTTTTTTTTTCTTTAAAGATGGTAATACTATATATCCCTAGCTAGCCTCAAGTTTGCTTGCCTTGAATCTGAATCAGTTCTCTCTGCCTCCCACATGCTAGGACAACAGGAGTTGAGCAGCCATGCCTACTCTGTTTTCCTGCTTTCTGCTCAGATGTGGCAACGTTCATGCTAGAAAAGCACTCTGCCACATTCCCAGCCCACATTTTCCAACTTTTCTAACTTCAAAAGTCACAAGTGAAATGTTTACCTAGTCCAGGTAGCCCATGTGATCCTATCAATGGCAGCATGGTCCACGAGGTGTTTTCCTGAAGGCACTTCATAGACATGCCGTTTATAGCAGCCACTAGAAACCTAGTCTCAAAACGAAGAAAAGTCCATATGTGTCGTCATGAGGATGCAGACATAGCCAAATGTGGAGAGAAGGTAATGAGATGCAGGTGAGAATAACATGCAGAATGAGCAGATACAGGGTCTAAAGCACAGCAATAAACACTAGAGGACACCATCTACTATAGTTGGAACTCCTGCTGAAAAACGAGGTTCTAAACACTTGCCACAAAATCTTTGCTGAGGTAATGGGCATGATACACAACATGTACACAAAAATAGTAAAGTTTAATTCCACGAAGAGTAGGACACAAACAAAACAGGTCAATGAGTTCAGGTAGAGTCCCCTGAGGCTTTAAATGCATTCACTAAAGACACACACAAGCAAGCACTTCATAAACTGGGTGCAGTGTTGGTGCTGTACCTGGAGATGTCGGCTATCTGCAGAGAAGTCCATTTGAATGACAAAGCTTGGGATGTCTTTGCAGTAGCTGATTCTGTTAAGGGTGGGACCCAATGTCAGGTCATAAAAGTCCACCGAGTTCTCACTAGAACCCACTGCCAAATACCGGGAATCTGGACTAAATCTGAATACATAAAATGTTAAAAAAAAAAAAAAAAGTGTTAGGTCCCATGTAATTGTTTACCTGTTTTTAAGATCAGGGACTTAGTCTAGCACCTGAAAATCAGTTTATGTTTGATATGGCTTTAAGTTACCTAGGAGACATAACTGAGCAAGCACGCAGATTGTATCTGCCTATTAACATTTAGTAAAGGTTTTTACATTTTGCTTATATATTAAATATCTTGTCTTCCAATTCTAATTTTAAAAATAACTTTTTTTTGGTTTGGTTTGGTTTTTTTGTTTTCAGACAGGTTTTCTCTATGTAGTCCTGGCTGTCCTGGAACTTGTTCTATAGACCAGGCTTAATCTCAAACTCAGAGATCTGCCTGCCTTTACCACCCGAGTGCTGTGATTAGAGGTGTTCACCACCACAACTAGCTTCAAAATAACTGTAAAAACATTCCAGAATTGCTAAATTAACATACTTTATAAGACAGAAAAAAACGATGTCTTAATATCCAAATACAGCCAAATTAGGGTGAAATGACAACTTCAAGCTGGAAGAATATTTGTTAAAAGACAAATCACGAGAAGTAGACAGGCCACGCGGCGGAGACAGACAGACGCAGGTCGGCAACCCGCGGAGGTGGACGGGACCGGTGGCAGCGGCTGACAGGGACATACAGGCCCGGTGGCAACCGGCAGAGACATACAGGCCCTGTGGCAGCCCGCAGAGGTGGATGGGTCCGGCGGCAGTGACAAGCAGGGGTAGGTAGGCCCAGTGACAAGCAGAGGTAGGTAGGCAGCCGGCAGAGACATACAGGCCCGTTGGTGGCCCGCAGAGGCAGACAGACCCCGCGGCAGCTGACAGGGACATACAGGCCCGGCGGCAGAGACAAGTGGATGCAGGTGGGCCTGTGGCGGTGGGCCACAGGGGTGGACAGGCCCGGGGACAGAGAGGGGCGGACGCAGCTTGGAGCGGGGACGCCCCTAGCCCCAGCACCTGGGGAAGAGGCTGTCTCCCTGGGTCGGAACCAGGGCGAGTCTGGGCACTCCGTCTGGGGACAACCCGGGGCCCATCTGCTGATCCTGTGAAACCCAACAACTTGGAGGTGTTGGTGAGACTACCCTGCTCAGCTGAAACCCATCTGGGAGAGGATTCAGATGCCTACAGTTTGAAGTCTGAAGAAACAAGATCAGCTGAGGAGTTGACAAATGAACAAAACGTGACCTGGGAACACAGAAGAAGGCGCTACCCAGCCACTAATCCAGATCACCAGAATCATAAGTATATAATTCACCGACTGAAATCAGCTGTCCCTGAAGAAACAGCCCAATAGCACCAATTTAACCAAGAAACCCTACTAAACCAAGACTAAAAATTAGAACAAGAGAGGTACTCTCAGACACAGACACCACCCGCACTGCACAGAGGAAAAGATGAGTAGACGCCAGTGCAAAAATACAGGCAACAACATAAAGACCTATATGGCAACATCAGAACCTAGTGATTCTACACCTGCAAGACCTAAACATACCATGACAGAAGAAACAGAAGAAATCAACCCTAAAAATGACTTTAAGAAGATGATAGAGGCCCTTAAAGAAGAAATAAAACATTCCCTCAATGAGGAAATAAAAACTTTCCTTAAAGAGGAAATGAAAAACTCTCTTAAAGAGGAAATAAAAACTTCCCTTAAAGAGGAAATGAAAAACTCCATTAAAGAGGAAATAAAAAACTCCCTTAAAGAAATGGAAGAAAAAACGAACAAAAAATGGGAAGAAATCAAATCAAGCCAAGAAAAATCAATTAAACAGATGAAAGAAACATTTCAAGATCTGAAAAATGAATTTGAGACAATAAAGAAAACACATGCTGAGGGAATGCTGGAAAGAGAAATCCTGACAAAACGAACAGGAACTACAGAAACAAGCATAACCAACCGATTGCAAGAGATGGAACAGAGAATCTCTGACACTGAAGACACGATAGAGAAAATAGATTCGTCAGTCAAAGAAAACACTAAAGACAAAAAAGTCATAACACAAAACGTCCAGGAAATTTGGGACACCATGAAAAGACCAAACCTAAGAATAATAGGGATAGAAGAAGGAGAAGAATACCAACTCAAAGGCACAGAAAATATATTCAACAAAATCATAGAAGAAAACTTTCCTAACCTAAAGAAAGAAATACCTATGAAGATACAAGAAGCTTACAGAACACCGAATAGGCTGGATCCAAAAAAAAAAGTCCCCTCGCCACATAATAATCAAAACACTAAACACACAGAACAAAGAAAAAATATTAAGAGCCGCAAAGGAAAAAGACCAAGTAACATATAAAGGTAAACCCATCAGAATAACACCAGACTACTCAATAGAGACTATGAAAGCTAGAAGATCATGGACAAATCTCATGCAGACACTAAGATACCATGGATGCCAACCCAGACTATTATACCCAGCAAAACTCTTAATCACCATAGGCGGAGTAAACAAAATATTCCAGGATAAAACCAGATTTAATCAATACCTGTCTACAAATCCAGCCCTACAGAAAGCAATAGAAGGGAAAATTCAACCCAAAGAAGCTAAACACATCCATGAAAAATCAAGCAATAGATAATCCCACACCAACATACACCACAGAAGGACAACAGTTGATGAAAGATATGACAAGCATTAATGTGTGGGTGAAAAGCTTGGTGAAATTCTGAGTGAAGTTTTAGTTAAAGTTGGTTGAACTTGAGATTGACTGGGAGGCCAAAGATTTAAAAAGCAGAAGATTCTCTCAAGACACAAGTTGTGTGATAATAGTGTGTTTTGTGTGTGTGAATGAGAATTTGTAAATGTTGAATTCTAGGCTTCGACAATCATTGTCAGTGCAGATCAAGCTGCAAGTATTTATGTTTTAAAACTTAAATTATAAAGCTAGTTACGTCTTTCTAACAACTAGTTTTAATGTTTATGAGCATATTTTACCTACATTACCTTTTCAGGATGTTGAGAAAGATGCATCACAAGCACAGGCTGGAGGCTGGGGGCTAGATGGTTTTGAGGAAGAGGTCTTGGTGGACTCTTTCATAGAGCAAAGGGAAGCAATGCCTTCTGGGAAATGAGCTAAGTTTTAATCTAGTCTTTAAGATTAGAAGTCAAAAACAAAAATATTAAGGAAAGGAAAACCTAATTGATCTTTGAAGTATTGTTATGTGGAATTGAGTGGGACTTTTGAGGCCTTTCTTCCAGAAAACAAGGACTTGGTTGTCAGGCTTATATTAGGCCTAAACCTTGGTGCCATGTAGTTGTACTTAAATCATTTCAATGGAAAGTGTCTTAGTGATTGGAACTTCTAGTGCAGTTTGGAGTTCTTCCATTTGAAAAATGTGATATTTGCATGGGATTGTTTGAATCTTGTTTTCTAGTCCCTCCCCATCACCACCCTCGTAGTCTGAAGGTAGATTTTTCTCTTGATAAAGGAACAAAAAAAGTGAACATCTTGTTTGTAAATAGGTATCTAGTAACTAGTGGTAAACTTGAAATGGTAAAATTCTTTAAAGCCTAATTCTAGGTAGCCTTAAGAAAATGTATCTTAATTATTTTTGAACCTGTATTCACCTTGTTTTTTTTTTTCAAATATCTTAAGTTATATTTTCTTTTTCAGAGCTGCTTCTTATTTGGGGCTACTTTTTTTTTTAATTGAGGCGTAATTCATAAAAGGGTATATTGTTTTGAAGAGACTTTTTACAACTGTGGCTGGATGTCTTTCTTTAGTCTTCCAAGAAGGGCCATTTTACTTTTTTAGAGTTACTTTTTAAAGTCATGAGGTCAACAACTTGGACTACTATGCATGTAAGTGCTAATGCAAATTAAAGCCCAAGTTGACCTCCAGCAGCAGTTCATTCTATGTTGACAGTGAGAGAACACTTTGCCTGTTAGGATACTGTTACTCGTGGACTGAAATGCTGAAGAAACCCCTCCCCCTATTTTGTTTTTTGCAAAAATCAAGGTATATTCTAGGGTTTCCTGGTTGACCTCAACAGATAAACTGAGATGATAGTCTTAGTTCAGAAATGATCTGAATGTAGATTTACAGTCTACGTGTACAGCTGGCTAAGTGAGATCGCTTTCACAGTTCTGCATGTATCCCATCGGCTCCCCATTAGTCACTGAACACAAAACTGGTATTGTAACATTATCACAATGTTTTGCGCCAATTTTATAAACTTTACAGTACAATATGTGTTCCTTTTCTGAGGCAAACCAAAGGTATATTTCTCAAGGTTCTGCTGCTATCAGCAGCATTAATGGAGGATTTTTTATACATTCGTAATAGATAGAAATAAACCTGAAAAAAAGAAGAAAAAAAAAAGTGGTGGAGGAAAAGGTGAACACTGCAAGAATATTCAAAAGGCTGAGAGTTGCAAACGCCAAGAATGGCTTTGCATAGTAAATGGAATAGATCAGCTCTGAACTATAGCTTACTTTTCCTGGTTTGGTCTGACAGAATGATTGAATGCTTTTGAACAAAAATCAGAGCCTTAAAAACAAGGATTTGGTGAGATTGTAAAATGGTGTGCCACTTTGGCAAAACAGTTTGGTGGTTGATCAAAATGCAAAACATTGTTACTCTGTTACTCAACAATTCAACCTTTAGGAATATATCCTCAAACTACTGAAAATGTGCACCTATGAAACATGTACATGAAGGTTTTCAGCAGTGTGTTGCTAATAGTAAAAAAGTTAAAACAACTCAAATAGCTATCAAATACTGGAGAAAAATAAAATGTGGCTTATTCATACAATAGAATATTATTAAGACATAAAAATGAATGAGAAACTGACAGATTAAATGACTTTGGTGAACCTTCATTAAAAAAAAAAAAAAAAAAAGACAAATCACAAAAGTTCTCCCCTATTAGTCATGGGAAGCAGTAGGGACCAAACTCAGTCTTGAAAAATGTCCCATGAGTCAGTCCTGTTGAGTAACAATAGAGACATGTAGAGGTGAATGAAATCCTTGAGATTTCTTTTATAAAAGGATGTTACAGTTGAAAACCCCCATTTTTGACAGACCTGGACCCAATAATCTTATCAATTCACAGAGTGTTCCGGAAGGGTAGCTACTATGAAAATTAGTTTAAGCACTACGAAACAAAGGATCAAGAACGGGTTAAAGACCACAGAGACCACTCAGTAGGTAAAGTCTCTGCTGCCAAGCCTGACCACCTGAGTCCAACCCCAGACACACACTAAGGGTTTGCTTAGTTTGAATTCTGGGACACAGATATTTAGTGAGGATTGGCTGAATGAATGAACTGGGAAGGCATGTAAAAGGCAGTCAGGAGAAGCCTATGGGGAGGAAGGCCACAGTTGATCTGTGAAGCCTTGTTGAGATTAAGCAACAGTATTTTAACCTTGGTTTTCAAACTTCTGGCTCTCATGTTAACAGTACAAAACAGTTCTCAGCAAAGTGAGAGTTTACTGTGCATGTCTAGTATCATAAGATAATATAGGTGGTGTTCATTTAGAATTTTTTATTTAGCAAGGAGAATTTAAATATAACCACACCAGCATACAGCTGGTGTAACGTGTAGGTGTTAGGGATGTAGCTCAAGAGATGGAGCCTTTACCTAAAAGGCATGCGAGGTCATAGGTAAGATCCCCTGTATTGCAACAAGAAGGGCTTGCCTGTCAGGACCTATTTTGGTTGTACGGACATTTTCATGCTGCAAAAATCAGCTAGAAAATCTATTCCATCTGCTGACTAACCTGATATCATGGATTGCACATCGCCTGTCTCTCTTCTTTCCCCATATTTTCAGAGAACTCACAAGTAGTATAATAAATTCTCCATTTTTCATTCCAATAGCCACCATGTCCCCTTCAGGGCTGTAACACACTGTCCGAGCAGCATGTCCCAAATTCACTTTGTTTAGCATCTTCTGCATAAGAAGCACAGGAAACATTTTACAATTGAAACCAATTTTCCCTGAACCTCAAAATAATACCAAGTTAAAGCTAGCAGATGAGGATTTCCACTTCTTAAAAACTGTAACCTCTCATTTAAAAAGTGTTTGTACCTACTTTATCAGCAATATCCCAGAGTCTCACTGTCCCATCTTCTGCAGCAGAAAGGAAAAAATCCCTGGAAGGATGTGTTGCTAGTCCCCAGATTGGCCCATCCACATGACCATTAACTAAAATGTTACATGCCGCATTTTTCTCTCCAACTTCAATAATTTCAGCATTCCTTGTCCCAACTAGTATTTTGCCCTGAAACACAAAGGGACCGATACATTTAATGTGATACAACAATTAGTTACATGCTTTGAACTAACCTAGCTGCAAGGCAATCATTAGCTCATGAAAACCCTTCTCTTCCTAGGGACACACATGGCAACATCCCTGGGCTACTGCATGACAGAGTCCGTGCTAGAGACAACTCCTCTCTACAGTGATACATCTGTATCTGTACTCTTCTTTGACTATGATAATGTTAGGATCTCCAGAATGGGAAATAAGTGCATTGAGACACACGGAAAGAACTAGAACCCATTTTTTAGTGAAAAAGTAAACTGCTAGGTATGGTGGCCTCCACCTGGAACAGCAGCCCCTGACCAGCTCAGGTGGGATGACTGCAAGTTCCAGGCCAGCCTGGACCACACAGCAGAACTTGTCTCAACAGAAGGAGAATGGTTAAACTTAACTAGGACTTAAGTATACAGACAGGACGACACGTGCATTTGGATTATAGACACAGTGCAAGTGTATAACAGTTTTTACAGAAATGTATAAGCTTTTGTTGTTTTTAAAGGAAGCAGAATAGGGAAAATTAAAGGGACACTGAAAGAGAAAGAAGGCCCTCAGGTATTTGATTGATTTTTGTTTTTCTGACTGCAAATCAATAAATGGAAAACAAACCCCCACCCCAAACTATCATGGAGACTTTTATTATCTTTTATTTATTTTTGTTTGTTTGTTGTTGTTTTTGTTGGAGGTGTTGTTTTCAAGACAGGATTTCTCTTTGTAGCTCTGGCTGTCCTGGAACTCACTCTGTAGACCAGGCTGGCCTTGAACTCACAGAGATCTGCCCCTCTCTGCCCCCTGAGTGCCTGGCTAGTAGAACTTTCTAAAAAGAAACAATAATCCCTTTTCTGAGAGACAGCTGAACTCTGTGCAACAGCTGAGCTGAGTGTGGTGGTACACATCAGTAATTCCAGCACTCAGGAGGCTGAGGCAAGAGCACAACATGGGTGACCTCTGAGTTTAACATCATTAGCATTCATCCCTCACTCACAAACCTGAACAGTGCATTTCATAAACCACCTTACAATCTCATTTACAAAGGGAAATTCTTTAATGTAAGATAAATAAACCATCTCATTTTAAAATTTAATTTGTAAATTTTAAAACTTTGCTTAAGGAACTAGAGATAAGGTTCAGTTTAGCACTTTAGAGCAATTGCTGCTCTTCCAGAGGTCCTGAGTTAGACTCCACAGCTCACAACCATCTGTAGCTATAGTTTTCAGGGATCTGATGTCTGTGCCTGGCTTTGGTGGGCACTGGGCACACATACAATACACAGATACACATGTAGGTACAACACCCATGCACACAGAACAAACATAAAGTAACAAGCTCTGCTTAACCTTGAGCCTGGCTTTAAGTTACAACCTTTGAGCAATATGCTGTAAAAACTCCAAATCCTAAGACCTCTCATACCTGGCCTCTCTACTTCATTCATGCTTGCTTGCCCAGACATTCTGTATTCATATCAAGATCCTAACCATATGTGAGCAGAGGTCCCTAAGGAAGGAACTCCTCAGGCTATGGCCAGTAGCACCGTGGAAATCTGCTGTTGCTGGGGACACATAGAGAGAGCTTCTCTAATAAAAACAAGTCAATGGCGAGGATTTTCAACCCTCTCTTACCTAAGTCAATCAGAAGATTCAAGATAACACAGAGGTTTAAATAATGTCTAGACACAAGTTTTCTGTATTAGTAAACAGTGGAAATGACAGCACCCTATGAATCACTAAGGACTGCTTATTAAGTCACAGGTGCAGGGATCACACATAGCTGTTCTCTGTTTGCTGCTGCATCACACTGGCTCGGGAACACCTTACTTTGCCTCTGCACACAGACCGAACACAGTCTGTGCCTTGTCCTGTCTCAAGCCTGAAGGCCCGGCACCGCCTCAGCTCCTGGTCCCACAGTTTAACTGCACCGCCTTCTTTTGACCTAGGTAGATAAAAACAAAACCCAAATAAGTCTTTATAATTAACTACTACAATAATTTTCACTCAAAACACTAACTTGTCAGACTATTTTAAACACCCTATTTATAACTTCTAGTATTCTAAATTTTCAGGCAATTTAAGCATACATACTGTATCTCAGTCAAAATGTACTTTCAGTTCAGTAAATTTTATTTTGTGAAATATTCATTTTCTTCTGTCACAAGCACAAGTTTATTTAGTCCACCATACATTACAATACATTTCTCATAATTGCTCTCCATTAAGAAAGTGCACAACACAGGATTGTTTTGTTGTTTTCAAAGACTATGAGTGTGCACACATACCATGGTGTGCATATGAAGTCAGAGAACAACTCTGGAATCTGTTGTCCCCTTCCAGCTTTACCTGAGAATTAAATTCATCCCCATGCATGCATGGCAAATGTCTTACCCTGCTAAGCCATTACACCAGCTCCACAAAACTTTTTTTTATGGGTGGGGAGTTTCTAGACAGGGTTTCTCTGTGTATCAGCTCTAGCTGTCACTCTGTAGACCAAGCTGGCCTCACAGAGATCCACCTGCATCTGACTCCTGAATGCTGGTGGCGTGTGCCACCATGCCCAGTCCACAAAACCATTTTTAACATTAGAAAGATAACTGAAATGCAAAACAAGAAAGAGGACTATAGATGGTACGCTGCAGAATTTACTTTTAAGGGCCAAAAGGGCATCACATTTTTACGATTATTAAGATATCCTGCTGACACAATGCTGCAGGCTGTTGGTGAGGAATGGTGTACAAAATGAGGGGTGTGGGAAACACAAGTGTTTGCAGTAATATACAAAAGATAAAACAGAGCCATTTATGGATTTTTCTCTTGAAAGACTGAAAAATAATTCCTTTTGCTTGCCTTAGGAGCAAACACACCTTCCTGTTAAAGAAACAGCGTGGCCATTCGGGCTCAGTTGATAAGTGTGGGCTCCAATGTGCAGGGAAAGAACTGCTCTTCTTAGTCACTGCGTGTCACTCATTTGCAGGTGACTGCACCAGTGGCAAATGGTCTGGACCTGTTTGGAGGGGGTGGGGCATGGGGTTTGAGGCAGTCTCCCAGCCTAGCTGTGGCAACTATCTGTGTAGAGAGACAGGCCTCAGTCTCGGAGAGATCTGCCTGCCACTGCTTCCCAGGTGCTAGGATTAAAGGTGTGTGCCATTACACCTAGGCTTAATTTGATTTTGAAAAAGATTTTTTATAATTTTTAAAATTATGTGCATACATGTCTGTGCTGTATGAGTGTAGGTGCCCTCAGAGCCCAGAAGAGGGCATTGGATCCTTTGAAGCTCGAGTTAGAGGCGGTGCTGAGCATGAGTGCTGGGAACTGAACTCAGGTCCTCTGCAAGAGCAGTACATGCTAATAACTGCTGAGCCATCTCTCCAGACCCTCAATCCTATTTTATTTATTTTTTACTTTTTGGTGTGTGTCGGTATGCACGGATGTATGTTGTCACAGACCACTGTACATCCCCACCAGGTGTAGTCCTTGCCTTCCCACCATGTTTCTCAGGCCTTCTTTGGAGCTGATCCAGACTAGAGAATGGGCTTCTCCCCATTGGAAAGTGCTGGGATTACAAATGCTTGTGCTACTTGGTCTGGCTTTTCCAGCTTTTATGTGGGCTCTGGGTTGGTCCTCAGGTCCTCAGGCACATGGAGCAGCACTTTTACTCACTGAGCCCTCCCCTCAGCCTAGAATCAATTTTAAGTATCTGGTTACTGTCGGGATAGTATACTGATAGCAGACTGTATGCATTTATGTTCGAGGTCTTGTAAGAACGATTTCACAAGGTTGTCTCCAGCACTCTCTCCTTCCCCTCTCATATGACTGTGACTTGATGCCTTACAAGGGAGACACCAGGGAATAAGATACAATGTGGGTTGTAGAGTAAAGGTGTCCCTTCATGTCCTGTCAGCAGTACTGATGCAGGCACACAAGGACTGGGGACACCATCCTTAACCAGAAGCACAGCTGACTATGGCTGTCTCAGATAAGTAGCACTCTGGCTGCTGCAGTTCAGGCTTATCTAAATGTCCAAAAGTAGGCTGGCAAGATGGCACTCCAAGCCTGGTGACCCGAATGGGCCTGGGATGCACGTGTAAGAAGGACAGAACCCATTTCCACAGGTTGTCCTCTGATGTCCACACATATGCTGGGCACACACCTTCCTCCACCCCCCCCCACACAAAACAAATACAAAACAGTAAGTGAAAACTAAAATGCAGACATGTGATTTAAGACAAGAATTCAGAGAATCCCACACATAAACAGCAACAGAGGAGAAGTAACTGAGCAGCTGAGGCGTGCAGCCCAGAAGAGGCCAGGATACCTAACTACAGGCCTTGGGTAGATCACACGTAGTCAGGAAGCATATGAAAAAGGACTCACGGTCTTTCCTTTCCACCAGTCACGATCAGTCCGTCTCTCAGGGTGGTGTACATGGCAAACACAGGCCCATTGTGCGCTCTAGCCACCACTCTACACAATATGTGATCTTTCCACACACAGACATCACCACTGATGGTACCTGTAAACGTCAAGTTATTCTGAAAAGGAGTGGGGAAGGGGGAGACAAACTCATCAAAAGTTCAAAGAGAGGTCGAACAGATGTCATCCTCTATGTGAGCAGAATGCTAGTTCACCCGCTTTGACAAAGCACATGCAAAGGGTGGTGGGCGACACTGGACCCAGGACAGGAGGCTGAGTGATGCTTAGTTCCCGTAGGGCCTTCTCCTTTCCCAAGTCTGTCCTTTGTTAGTGGGACTAGCCTTGGACAAATCTCTCCTCAGTACTGTAACTCTAGTTTACACTGTTCTTTGAATCGGTACCCTCTAGCTATCCAAGAACTAATCCAAAGGTCATGAAACACTAGGAGCAAAAACAAGGGACAGTTAGGGAAAAGGGGCGGAAGTAACGAGTTTGGTAAGGAATTTTGTCATAGAAAGTAAATCTGTTATTGACAGCGAAGTTCGAGGCCTCACTAACTCTTGCAGATGGAGGAAAGTGGCTACTTGGTGCCTCTCTGCAGTTAGAGCATGCTGCAGCTATGAACACCTGCGCTCTTTCCTCCTTTTCTCTTTCCCAGTCTCTAGCATGAAATCGTCACATGACTCCCTGTAAATATGTATGTAGTTTTATGTTTTCAGGTACCAGTTATAGCATTTGAAAAATGCTTAAACTGAACATAAACCTATCTTGTAAGAAAATATTCTGGCCACACTACTGCTTCACACATTAAAAAGCTACTTTTCTCCTGTAATAGCTGTTAAGTTTACCATTTACTTTTATTTATTTATTTATTTATTTATTTATTTATTTATTTATTTATTTTACCAAGAGTGGGCACTTGGCTACAGAGTAATTTTATGAATAAAGAAAGTTCTTCTACATGGACAGATCAAGTACCAGGGTTTCCTTCTGGAAACAAGTGGCTGCTCCTATATTAAGAATAAACAAAAGGTTCCATTCATTTGATATTGTTAGTCATTTTTTAAAAAAGCAAGTGTATTTAACTGTTCTAAACTTGTGACTTTCTTTCTTAAAATATATAATATTTAAAAAAATATTTTTTAAATCTACTTCATTTTCTGTGGAATTTGAAAGGCCTAGCCAGGGCAGGCAGGGGATTCAAGGACGGAGATGTGATTATAAACTGCAGACCCGGGTGGATGGGATGGAGACAGAGAGGCTCCTGAACACTCCACTGAGGCAGGGACTGTGTTCTCTGCGCTCAGCTCCCTGCTGCCCTGCTTCAGACACTGGCCCTGAGCACTTCCAACTACAAGGTGGACCGTGGTTCTGGTGACAGAAAGCAAAGGAAACACCAAACTCAAGTCTGCCCTGAAGGCACCTGAACATGGCTTTCTTGATTTCCTTTTCTTTCACTATCACACATGTGAGGCGAACGAGGAAGCATGAGGATGGCTGAGATCAAAGCTTGTGGAGGGTGATAAATACATGACTAGTGAAGCCCTGGAGATTGATCATGTTCCAAGGATGTAAATGGTTTACAGTAATTGTCTCATTCACTTTCTTGCGACTCCTTAATGTTTAAAAGGAGTAGACTTTTTAAAGATGACAAATCCTTGACCAGGACTTGTACTGTCAGGTTACAGCTCCTAGTCAATATTAATGCTGTTTATGAATATACAGCAAGAAAACTTCAGGTCATGACACACCATCACACAGCATTTTAACAGACATACTGCACCAAATGCAACAGCAAGCATCGTCTGCATCCGGGCATCCTCCAGTGTGCTCAGAAGCCCCTTCTTGCTGAGAAGAGCCCTTCCTGCCAGGGTCCAGAACTTCACGTGCTTTATACCCACAGAGACAAACTGGGTATCTGAATCTGGTCGAAATTCTGCTACAAAAATACGTTGGTTGTGCCCAGCTCTGCAGGCAATTCTGGTCCCTGATACAGAAGACACAACAAAATTTTCCAGGTTAGTATAAGAACCAAGCTAATCACCAGGACTGAACAGTTTCCTCAAATCGCATAGCTTAAAACAAAACAAAAACCCCCAACACCAATGCTTACAAGGAGGCCTTGATACTTGCTCTACTACTTAACAATCACATCACTGGGTACACACATCTTCACAAGTGACACATGTTTATGGGCTACTCTGTGACAATGTAGGGGCCATTTTAAGGACCATACCTTTACATATGTAGTTCCATTAATTTTTCATTACATAAATAAAGTGTTCTGTCTGGAGTATGTTGGGAATTTATTCTATTGGTCTTCCATTCTCAATCCTGGCACTCTTGGGAGGTAAAGACAGGTGGATCTCTATGAATCTCAAGCCAGCTTGGCATCTATGCAGTAAATTCCAAGCTAGTAGGGCTACAAAGTGAGACCCTGTCTCAAAACAGAATGTGTGTGTGTGTCTTCTCATGGGTTAAGATATGTGGTTCAGAGGCAGGTTACCTATATAGTATGTGCTGTGGGGAGGGGGTATGTGTGTGTAGGTATATGTATGTGTATAAATATGTGTGTGAATGTATGCATGTGTATGAGTGTATGCGTGTATAGGCATGTATGTGTGTGTATATGTATGTATGTTTATATGTGCATGGGTGTATGTGTATAGATGTATGGGGGGAGCATGTGTGTGTTATGTGTGTGTGTTATATATGTATATGTGTATGTGTGGGTGTAGGTATGTGTTATGTATGTATGTGTGTATTTGTGTGTGTATATATGTATATAGGTTTACATTATATATGAGTATATGTGTGTTTATGTGTGTATCTATGTGTTGTATGTGTGTATGAATGTGTGTGCATTTCATGGGATGTGGTTCAGTGGCAGATTACCTGTGTAGCATGTGAAAGGCTCTGGGTTGGATCTCAATACACTCTGGAGTTTGATATGTAGCCCAGGAAGGCTTCAAACTCATGACAATCCTTTTGCCTTATCCTCCTGAGTGCTGGGATTAAAAGTAAGTGCCCCCATGCCTCACAATCTTCATTTTTTTTTATTAAAATACCTCAGAACTAATCAAATCATTAGCAAAAATAGTTTCTTACTGAAAGGAAATCATTGCAAATCATTGTTATTACTAACTGTGGTTTCATTATTTCATGTTTTAGAGTTTATGCCCTCACTGGGGTTTTCAAAGGGGACACACACAGTGCTACCAATTGTGTGCTATGTGTTTATAGGACTATAATGAAAAATTGCTTCAATCACCAACTTAAGGCAAATGGTAAAAAAGAGCATTCAGACAGCCTAGTATTCTTGTGAGATTTTGTTTGTGCTTTTGTTTTGTGTGTATGTGTTGCTTTGTTTTGTTTTTTTAATCACACAAATGAAAAGAATCCTACCTTCCTGCCATCTCCAAATGGTGATGGTGTGCTCTGGGTCTAGCCCCACAGACAGCAGCAGCTTCCCAGTGGCACTGAAGCTGACAGAGCACACACCCTTTGAGTGGGAACATCTTAGTATAGACAGTGTCTGCTTGTTCACCGCATCCCAGATGTGCACAGATGGGGCTGTAGCTAAACAAAGACAAACCCAAGTGTTACAACCCTCTCCAAGCTGCCGCTTCAGAACCCAGCATACTCCTACCTAGGAAAGATGGAAATACAGTTTATAATAGCTTGAAGCTGACGCGAAATTTGAAAAACGAAATAAAAGGGAGGTGGGAGGAAAGAAAGGGAACAATACGGAATCCTTCAGGATTCATTATGAGTTCTACTTTCAAGAAAATAGCACTTGGGTAAAGAAATCAGGCAACAGTATTAAACAGCACATTGGACAAAGTGTGTGTGAGTAGAGGAGGCAGCAGCCAGCGAGAGGTCACAAGCTTCATACGTGGCAAGGCTCTGGAGTAGAAAACTTGAGTTTTGTTTTCTTCAGTCTTCAGAGAAGTTATATGGAAACCACACACATTTAACACGGTGCATATGCTACATGCAAGTAAACACTCAATACTGATGTCCTCGGAAAGCAATGCAAAGCACAGGTGACGGACAGGCAGCCAACCGCAAAGCAGCTAGACAGACCCCGTGGGACAATGTAACTCTATAGACGGGAATCTGGGGAAAGGCCACACACACGTTAGGACTTTTAAAAACACGACGTCACTTGAAAATAAAGCTGTTACTCTTAAGAGGTCTACTATTTATCCTTTGCTATTTAAGTCCTTTGGCACCCTTTCTGCTCCTCCTGGGAAAGGCACCAAGGGCTCCATGCTTACTGAGTAAATGCTTATCACCGAACTACATCTCAGCCTGCTTCTCTTTATTGTCTAAACTAAGATAGCATAGTTTTGTGCTATCTTCTTCTCAAATTATATCCTAAAATTGAAGTTAATTCAGCAGCTAATTCAGTTGCAGAACACAAGCACTCTTACTAAAACACTCAAAATACTAAAGTACATTTGCTTCTAATTATAAACTGCAAAGATGAAAAAACATTAAAGAAGATAAGCTGCCTGGAATTATACAGGAGGAAATTCTGGTCTTCTTTAGAAAATAAATTCTGATAAATTTGGACATTTTATAACATATGCTTGCAGCGGGTAGCCATTTCAGCTTTGATCTGGAAGTTCCAACCCCCACTGAGGCTTCAGTAACTGTCACGCCTTGTAGGCGGGGCCAAGAGAGGACCCTGAAGACCCAAGATCTGGATGCACCGCCCTCTCTTGGTTCGAGGACCCTGGAGGTAGGCCGAGTAGAGTTCTCCAGAGAACACCGCCAGACTGTGCTACACCTTTCCCAGACCCTGCAACCTATCCCTTCATTTGTGAGTTACCCCACAAAATAAACCTCCCTTTTAACTACGTGGAGTTGCCTTAATAATTTCACCAATATATGCTATTTATACTGCACAAATGATAAATCTAAGAAACCTTCAAATAAAGCAATTAAACTATGTTAAATTAGAGATATGAAGCCTTTGCTTAGGTTTATCCAAATGTCAAATATCAAAATTACAAGGAGATATAAAAGTTTTACCAATAATGAAATGGATTACTTCTATCTGTAAATTTGGGGGCTGGAATATATGTCAGTTGGTAGAGTGCTTGCCTAGTATGCATAAAGCATGGATTTTCATCCCTAGAACAACATAAAAAACCAGGTGTGCTGGCATACACCTACATTTCTAGGTCTCAGAAGGTGGGGACAAGAGAATGAGAAATCCAAAGTCATCCTCATACATATAGGGAGTTTAAGGCTAGCCTGGGATACATTAGCTCCTGTCTTTAAAAAAAAATGAATGAATGAATGAATGAAGGAAGGAAGGAAGGAAGGAAGACAGAAAGAAAAATTTATCACAGTTATTTGAGTATTGAACTGAATCCCTCATTCATTAAAAGTCAAAGAACAAGCCAGTGAGCAACCCTGCAAGAATGGCGCAGCAGGAAAAATCGCCTGTTGCCAAGCCCAAGGACCTGAGTTTGACCCCCAAGAGCACACAGTGGATGGAAAGGGAGCACTGACTGCCACAAGATGTCGTCTGACCTCTGCCTGCATGCTAGGACACAAGGTCACATCCAAACAAACAAATAAATAAATGCAATTTTTTTAAATTTAAAAGTGAAATTACCCTAAAAATTGGTTAAGGAATATAAGGTGGCTTAAATCAAAAATATAAATGTGGCTGGGTGGTGGTGGCGCACGCCTTTAATCCCAGCACTTGGGAGGCAGAGGCAGGCAGATCTCTGTGAGTTCGAGGTCAGCCTGGTCTACAAAGCGAGTTCCAGGACATCCAGGGCTATACAGAGAAACCATGTATCAAAAAAACCCCAATAAATAAATAAATAAAATGCAATAACTGCTATTACTATGTATAGTTTCTAGAAATGGTAAACATTAAACATTTGTATGCCTGTTTACAAAAGGTTCCTCTGAGATATTTTGCCATACTATATTTGCCAACATACAATGCAATAGACAATAGATTTTTAGTAAATTATTACTAAATATACTATAAATGATAAAGCATTCTATTTGTCTAAAATTCAAATAGCAAGTCCTTGTCAACTGAATTACAGAACGAGTGCATGTGTGATGCTGAGGGATCAAGTTCTGGTCCTCCTGAGTGCTAGGCAAACATTGTACCACTGAGCCACATTCCCAATACCTGCACTTCACAAGACTTTATAGACAAAGAAGATGTAATAAGCTGAATATAAAATCTGTACATATGTTGTTATGGGGGCCTTACACATTTGGACTACTCTAAACTTACATCTGTAACAGAATTTAACTGCAAATTCTTAAGCGTCTAAAGTTACTACAGATGACATTATTGCTGTGGGATGTTCTGTATGGCAAATGTATTAATAAATAAAACACTGATTGGCCAGTAGCCGGACAGGAGTATAGGTGGACTAAAAGAGAGGAGAACTGAGGGAACAGGAAGGGAAGGGAGAGACTGCTAGAGCCACCGCCAGGACAAGGAAGATGTAAGGTACCAGAAAGCCACGAGCCACGTGACAAAGTATAGATTAATAAAAATGGGCTGAATATAAGAGTAAGAGCTAGACAACAATAGGCCTGAGCTAATGACCAAACAGTTTAAATAATATAAGCGTCTGTATGTTTATTTATAAGTGGGCTAAGGGACTGCCGGGGCTTGGCAGGACCCAGTGAGAAAACTCCAGCTACACATTATGTTTATAAGGAATGTTTTAGCATTTGGAAATGATCATGATGAGATTCAGGTAACAGACATGATCTTTTCCCCTCTCTTCTAGTGTGCACAGGGCCTACCACAGCAGACAGTACCTCCTACTTTCTTCTTTATCAAAGTTGTCTTGCTTGGTAACTTGTATTTATTTTTGTGCGAGATACTGAATGCAGAGATTTAAATTTGAGTTACAGCCCTTATACCATATTTCCTAATGTCTTCGTTCCAGGCAGAGATGTTTTCCCGAAACCTCAACTCAATAGGGGTGGGTAGAGCCAGGATAGGTGTGCTAATATCAGTACTCAGGCCCTATTTCCTCTCTTTCACCAAATCTGGATATCACCCATCTCTAGAAAGTCAAATTCCCAACTTTTCACAACCACCTTTAGCCCTTTAATTTTTTTAAATTTATGTGAGGTGCACATATGTACTCTGGCATTTGTGTGAAGGGGAAAGGGAGGAGACAGAGACAGATAGAATGAGTATGTACATGTCAGGGTATGCATGTAGAGAACACAGAGAGCAGCGAGAGACAGAGACACAGAGAGACACAACGAAAGACACACAGAGAGAGACACACACATGCAAAGAAAGAGACAGAGAGAGAGAGAGAGAGACAGCCCTCCAGAAAGACACAGAGAGAGACAGACGGAAAGACACAAAGACAGAGACGGAGAAATGAGAATGAACAGAAATATGCGTGGCCACACATGTGCCAGGCATGTATGTGGCAGACAGAGAATGCCTGAGGGAATCAGTTCTTTCCTTCTACTCTGTGGGTCCCAGGAACCAAACTCTGGATTGTCAGGCTTGGTGGTAAGTACCTCTGCCTGCTGAGCCATCTTGCTGGCTCTAACAACGATTTTTTAAACTTTTTTTTTTAATTTAATCTGTGTGTCTTTCACATCATGCATCTCGATCCCATTCATTTCCCATTCCTGTGTACCCTCCCTCTGCCCTTGCACCCAAATAAAATTTAAGAGGAAAAAGAAAAGAAAAAAAGGGGGAAGGGAATCTCATCATGAAAGCTGTAGTATGGCACAGTGAGCCATGCAGTAAACACTTTTGTCCATATAGCTTTACTTGCAAGTGTTCACTGCTCTGAGGCCTCTGGTGTCTGCTACACTATCGATGCTGGGCCCTCACTGGGACTCCTCCTGGTCATCCCGCTGTTGGCCCGTGTTGTGGAGATCCTGCAGCTTTGGGTCTACAGGACCGGCCCCTTCATGTTCTCCAGCAGATCACAGATGGGGTGGATGTTGGTGGGTCAACATATAACCCTGGTTCTGGGCCTAGGTAGTTGCAGGATTGGTCAGCCTGCCAGCTCTCCCTTGTTCTCACCACATGACAGATGGAGACAGCTTTTCCATGCTCACAGCTTGGGGGCTAATTCATTCACACACCTCCACCAACAGGATTGGCTCTATTGTGCTGCCCAGGCCAGGTGTGGGGCCTGCTTACAACCATTTTTGACTGTTTCTTGTACAGAAATAGATTAGTTCTCTTGAAGTTACTAATTGGATAGCATAAAAATGAAGTTTTTTTTAAAAAGGACATTCCTATCTCCTAGTTTTGCCTTCAGTGCAATTTAATACAAAACACTTTATTTGCTTTTCTTTGAGTCTTTTTGTAGCCCATGCTGGCCATGAGTGCGCTATCTTTAGGCATCCTCCCTCACAATGGCATAATAGGTACATGCAACCACATCTAGCTAAAAATGTCTTTAAAATAAAGTTTTAACATAAACTGTTAGGTAAGTAGACTGTATTTTGACATTCATTTATTTTTTTTTTCACTTTTGTAATACAATAAGTATTAGCTACTTAGTAAGAAAATATTCTCCAGAGATTTCTGTTTTCTGCTCTTCATTAGAATACAGTATGATTTTGTGCTTGGACTAGTCCCCTACTGATCTATTTAACACAGAAACCAGGTCCTTGCTCCATTGGCTGCACTCAAGAGTAGGAATTAGCAAATTGTCACCATTGGGCCAAGTCTATCCCAGCACTTAAAAAAATGATGTTATTTGTCATTAATATTCTATAAGCCATAGGTGGAGCAGAAAGATGTTTGGACTTTTGGGGAAGAATATGATATTTGTATGTACCTTATTACTTATACTTCAGCTATTATTACTATATAATATAACTAAAACAGAAAGTATTCAAGTCTCCTTACCTGACATGTCTGCTGAATCACCTATAATGAAGAATCAGTTAAAAAGAAGCCATCAATAAATAATATAATAATAGTACATTTATAAAATACAATTATAATTTTGTTATTTAATTGACAAAATATCCTATACAAAATTAGGTTATTATATCAAATTGAGTAGACTGAGAGAAGGCACTCACTTTCATTATCTACATATATTAATGTTCTATGAATGATCTTCCTTTCAGTGTATTTAATGAGATACATAAAATTTTAATCATAATAATTTGTAAAGTAATACTGCTATGAACCTTTTTGGGTTTATAAAATGCACTGCTGATCACACTTTGGAGGTTTGATGCATCTGTGTCTGCAGGAAAGAGTTATATCTGAGGAACGGGGCAGCAAAGACAACCCAGACAAGAACAAATTCCTGACTAACAAACAGTATCTGCAGGGCTAATGAAGACATCAAGATACCGAGAAAGCTAGTAGAGTGAGTGAAACAATTGTGACTCACTGAAACCCCCCAACACATGCTAATTTCAATAACGTTTACCAGTGAACTTGACTGGCCACATCTGTAATGCAAGATCATGGTAATTTTTTGACTGTCAATTTAAACAGACCTGCTATCCTACTCATTGAGTTGTCAACCTCGATTTTTTGACAGAAGTTAAAAATAAATCACAGGTACATTTCAAACCATTGGTGAATCTGATCAATACTAATGCCAAGCAAACATTTTTAAATGCCAAGGGATTCTTTAACATGAAACAGAACTTCATTCTCTTACCCAACCTAACCTTTGCTGAACAAGGGCTCTATCCCATTGATCTAGTTCATTTCTTGGCTCCCCCTTTCATCCTTCCTCCAAGTTTTATATACTATTGAATGCAAACGTTTACTGACAGAAATTCCTGCAAAAGCTAAAGGCCAACTGTTTACACAGTAGTCTGAGCAAATTCCGATAACCAAAGTCAAGCATAAGGTAATCGGGCTAGGCTGCACACGCACACGTGCATTCTGAGCAATCTACAATTTAATACACTTCAACTTTTCCTAGGGTGCTGAAATTATTAGAATAAAGTAAATGGTTCAAACTACTTCTTTTTGAAATACAGAAACATACCTACTTGGCCAGTTGCCACTATGTTGATAAATTTGGGGTGCTGATTTACAGTGAGGCACAGAATGTCATCATTATGTTCCTGATAAAAACTCTGAGTCCCTATAAAGAAAGAATTGGAGAGTTAACTTTAGAAACTTTAAGACGCAACAGCCAAATGCACTTATTAAGTATAATAAATTAATTTATTTGTTCACTCGAAATACATTTTGAGCATTAACCAAGTAAGTGATTACTAAGAAAATGATGACAATGAGTTGATAATCTTCAAGGGATAGAGCCCTGGAAAGGATAAACCACAGACAACCTGAAGATACCAAGTACCACGAGAAACAGATGAACAAAAGGCTGGGGGTGTGGCTAACTGTGCATACACACGGTTCACCTGAATGAAGTGGATGGTGATGAAAGCAGCAATAGGGATGGGAAAGTAAGCAGGTTCTAGAATTATGGAAGACTCTGAATACCTGCCTATCATCTTCCCTCTTTGATTTTGTAAAGGAAAAATTTACTAGGGTCACAGAAAAAAGTAATTACTCATTTATCAATCTGGGTGCTGTTTAGTCATATTTCACATTCATCTTATAAGCAGTATTTTTTTTTTAACAGAAAGCTAATATGGTTCCTCGAGCAGTACTGACAGTGAAGGGACCTTTCAGAGGCTCCAAAAGCAGTCCATCAAGATGATAACAAGACTAAATCAAACAGGGGGTAAAATAACTCAGTGTGGCCATGAAGTCAGGACAGCAGGCTGGATGTAGATTATAGAGGACCATTTACAGCAGGTTCTCCACAACCTCAACAATTGCACTAACTATGTTACTTACACTTACTTCCTCAAAGCCCCTGGGTGTGGCAGTGCACACCTGCAATCCCACAGAGGCAGGTGGATCTTCATGAGTTTGAGTTTGAGGCCAGCCTGGGCTACACAGTGAGTTCCATGCCAGACTGAGCAACTTAAGGACTTGTGTCCAAAAAATAAAAATAAGCAAATAAATCTTCTCAAGTTGAAATTTGTTTTGTATTTTCCAGAGCAGAAGGTCCAGTGAGAGAAACAGACAAGTAACTATAGGCTACTGGCTAAACTGGTGGAAAAGAAGCTAGCAGACACTTCTCTGAACATTACAACACAACCCCAAACTGACAGGAAACACTCAAAACCAAAGCAGAACAGAGAAAGGCAGATCTCTATGAGTTGGAGTTTGAGGCCAGCCTGGTCTACATAGCAAGTTCCAGGCCAGCCAAAGCTACATAGTGAGACCCTGTCTTGAAAAAAAAAATTAAATAAGAATACTATTTTTAGTTTTAACAAATAATTTTAAGTGGCTAGATAAGAAGTTCTAAAGTAAAAACAGTGTGTGTCAGAGAATTAAAACCTCCTACCTGTAGCAACATTGTGCAGAATCCCAACAGAGGCCGTGTGATAGATTATATCATCGCCATCATTTAAGTAGTGCACATTGTTCCTGCAGTCTCTGCCTCGATAGCCAAAAGCAAGCTCCAACACAAGATCCTACATGAATGACAAAACCATTGTCCATTACATCCTTCCTCAGCGTGAATGTTCACTGGAGCTCTGGGATACAGACAGTACTAGCATTTTCTGTCAAAGGGAGAACGTGCTTTTAAAATGAAGCTTGACATTTAAATTTTCTTCAGCCTCTCAAAATCTCACATGACATCACATAAAATAAACACACACACATATAATATACTTTATCTTCCCCCACTATCTTCTCATCCCTCCCCCCCACAGAACCCTTTCTTTCCCAAAAGCCCCTCTTACTTTCCCATCCCTTGGTGTCCTATTGCCTGATTGCTGCTGTGTAAATGTGCATGGGTGGGTGGTTATTCACTTAAGAAAGGGCAACGTACCAGGGGTTGTACCCCTGAAGAGGATGATTTCTTTCCCCCAGCAACTACTGACTACAGCTCCTTGGGGAGAGGGGCCTCTGAGGCTACTCCCTATTGGTGGTGGAGTATTGATGGGCCCAGTCTTATGCAGGTAACCACTACAGCTGTGACTTCATGAGTTCAACAGCCATTAGACATACTGTAACATGCTTTCAGCGATGGAAACACACATTCCATATTTTTTAATATAAACTTATAAAAAGAAGAAGGGAATCTGCCGGGCGTTGGTGGCGCACGCCTTTAATCCCAGCACTCGGGAGGCAGAGGCAGGCGGATCTTTGTGAGTTCGAGGCCAGCCTGGGCTACCAAGTGAGTTCCAGGAAAGGCGCAAAGCTACACAGAGAAACCCTGTCTCGAAAAACCAAAAAAAAAAAAAAAAAAAAGAAGAAGGGAATCACAAAGTCATCTCATTCCAATAGAATACATTTAAAGTTTCCATGTGTTAAACATTGACACATTTCTTATGTCAAAAGGAATGTTTCAGTTTGTATTCATTGTTAGTCCAGGTACTACATACTTGAGGTAAATTATGCTCAAATTAGACACCCAGGAGAGCCCAAAGTTGTTTCTGACAAGTCATGGGTAAAGTTCTGGCAGAGAATCCTACAACTACAAGTATTCCTTTTCCCTGCCTTATGGGCAGAGGGAGGAGCTACACTCATCCCCCTCCTGCAGCCCTACACCACACCTTTCTCATGCCGGGTCAGCACAGCTTGCCTGTTTGCTGCTGATCTCGGCTTTAGGAAATGCCTGTGAGAAAGGTTCTTGATGGGAGAGAGAAAGGGAAACAGGCTCCATGTGCCCTATCTATTAAATGTATCACATGGGTAAAAAGTTCCTGAAATAGTGCATCTCATGTTTAACTTATAAAATCAATTTACTATTACCAAGATGTCTTTGCTTCCCTATTCATTCATGAAATCATTCACATAAATTTACATTTAGACATTTCTCTAAGATACTGATCAATTCAGGATATTATTTATGCAACAATAAAAGACTCATTTGAAATTAAGAGAAACAGAGGGTATCAATCTAAATTTCAGTCGACCTGAGTAACAATTAAGCAACCAAGTTTTATAATCAACTAAGCAAAGATAATTCAATATACCCAGTTTCATGAAAACTAGTGGCAAAACTTGAATGTTTTATAAAAAGGAAGCTTGGATATTGAGAAATTTGCTTTCCTTACCTCTATGGGTCTCTTCTTCTTGCCAACATTGTTTGACTGAAGTTTCTCTGGCTGTGGTGGGGCCCTACTCACTGGGGGCCTGCAGGAGAGGAGTGGGAAGGGGAAAGACAGTATTACCAGCCTCCACTGATCTCCCACCCCACCCTCCAGAAATGTCACCCTCCCCAAAGGGAGCCCACTCTCTTTCCCTAGACTGTGCTCTCTATATCTTTATAACTTCTAGTGTAGAAAGAAAGAATATCTTTATTCAATTTTACTTTTATTATCTTTGGTCTCTGTCTCACAATGTAAATAACATAGCATAAGAATGGGCAAATATAAGAATGCTAGTTTGACACACTCAAACATTTCTGGATGGGTATAGTATCATCAAAGCCTGGACTATTGCTCTGAAGCATCCCTTATGGCTTACACAGCAGATGCCTAAAACATTCTGACTGAATTTGGATGACATTTTTATGAACTTTCTGCACTACTGGTAACCTAATTCACACGAGTTCAGATTTCCAACAGCATGTTCTCCATGCTCCTCCATGCCCTTTACTATGCCACTGCCTGATTCCCTCATGGTGGCTAATGGCATCCACAGCAGAAAGTTATTCAAGGAAGACATTTTACAGTCACAAAGCAAGGTAAACCACTCAACACCCCCAAAAGGTCATTACCACAGCTACTGCCTCCAACTCTCCCTCTTCCCTAATCTGTTTATGGAATATTTATCACCTTTCCCTACATAATAGCTTTTGAAACAAGCCCTCTCTTATCTGCTCAGAATCTGCTATTCCAACAAGGGCATAGATTCATATTTTGAATTATATAATTGTGGAAGAACTTTTATAAAACCTAATATTTAATTTTTAAAAGCCACTTACTAGTCCATCTCAACTATTATTCAAATATTTTATAATCTAAACACTGAATCTAAATCATGCATTAATTACTCTCTAAATTTTAAATATTCAATTTATAACTAAATTAGAAAAGATACACATTAATTTTATAAAAACTTCCAACATTTAATTATTAATTAAAGCCATATAAATTTCAAAATTACTGTCAAGTTACAGATTTGTAAAGCTAAAAGAAGTGTTATATCTTTTAAAATGTGTGTGTGTGTGTGTGTGTGTGTGTGTGTGTGTGTGTGCATGCCCACATGTGTGCATGAGTCCATGCATGTCTGAGTGTATATGTACCATGTGCAAGCAGGAGCCCACAGAGGTCAGAAGAGCTGTCAAATGCTCTGGAACTGGAGTTAAGGATGGTTGTGAGCCACCGTGTGGATGCTAGAAACTGAGCCTAATCCTCTGCAAGAACAGTCAGTGCTCTAACCACTGAGCCATCTCTCTAGCCCGGTGTATACTGAACACACAATATAAAATACATGCAGAGTGTTGGGGATCTAGCCTGGTGGCAGCATGGTGGCCTAGCACAAGCAAATGCTGGATTTGATCCCGAGTACTGTAAAATAGTGTTAAATAAACGTGCATATTCACATAGTGCATGAAATAGTCTGTACCAAGTACTACTGATTGGTATAAAAAATATCTTTAGAAAGAATGTGTAACTTTCCAAAGTAAACATAGAATTTTAAAGTTCAAACCTTCACATTTTTGAATATTCTTAAGTAAAAATAGAACTAAATTTATAATATTTAATTATGTTCCTACCTGGAATATTCTTAACTGGACTAGTTCAAAAAATGACAGAAAGCCCGGCTGGCTTTTCTTCCAAGTCAACTTTGTTTGTGAACTTTATTGAACGTGTAAGTACCTCATATCTTTAATTCTAATCCCATTAGCAAGCTTTACCTCTATACCTTATGTAACAATTAAGCATATTTTAATTGTATAAGGATTATTTACATAAATCCTATTACTGCTAAAATGAAATTATTTGGCTTGTAAAATTATACAATTTGGATGCACAGAATGTCAGTAATACAGTGACTTCTGTGAGCTGAACAATTGGGATGCTGTTCCTCTGGAGGGAGGGAGTGGGAGCAGAGGGGGGACAAAGCATCACTGCCCACTAAGGGCAGACAGGAGAGGTGGCAAGAACACAGCAAGGACAGGGTTACCTGGATCCTCTTTTCAGCAGCAGGGACAAAAGGAAAAGGATTATAACACATATTTGAATTTTAAAGATGATTACAGAATCTCGCATAATAAAATATTGTTAGGTTTAGCACAGATAAACTATATTTCATACATTAAAGGCTTGTACTTAAGAAAAGCTTAAATTAATCCATTAATGGCAGAGAAACCAGAAGATTAAAAAAGGAAGACATATGAGAATTCAGAATGTGCTGTGATAAATTTTAGAGTGTCATTCCTCTTGACTCTGTTCTTAAGGAAGGAAAAGAGAACCTTAGCCAGGTACTGCTGGGCAGCTTTTCAAGAAACTGTCTCATGAGACCATCCTTCACAGCTAAGAAGGTTCTCCAGGGACCAACTCAAGCAGTCAGACTCAGTCATCCAGGGCCTTACTGAGTTTGAGACTTGGCTAAAAAAGGAAGTATCACTAAAAAGAAGAATGCCAACTGAGTGTGGTGCTACTCATCTACAATGCCAGCACACTCTGAGAAGCTGAGGCAGGAGGATTGCTGTGAGTTGAAGGCTAGCTCGAGCAACACTATTAGTACCAGGGCAGCCAGAACCACAGAGCAAGACTGTCTCAAAACACATCTCTCCCACTCCCCAAGAAGAAAAATTCCCTTAATAGCAGAATGAAGCTTGGCAGGGGGTATGTGATGGAAATCCAGCATTCTGGCGGCTGTGAGAAGGGATCTCAAATGCCAGCCAGCTCTGGCTACACTTCAAGATTCTGTCTCAAAACACCAAAATCAAATCAAATCAAAACACAAGGGTCTGAGGATGCAGCTGTGCTGGAACACTTGTCTATCACCTGAGGCCTGGATTCCGACCCAGGAGTGGGAGGACAGATAGGACAACATAATGACTGACAGAACTGAAAGGGAGCACAGATGTCTCCTGTTGCAGCTTCCCTGTCAGATGGCTGTCCAAGCACACTGTGACAGTGAGGTTACTTCACGTAAAAAGCTGTCCATATCCAAGTCAGCAATTACAGCGCCACTTAGTTTCATGTTTCAAAGAAGTGATTCCTAGATAACGGAGTGTTCTTAGAACAGCCTTCTTTCAATGCTTTCTTCTACAGTACTCGGAACAGCCAGGGTTTCCTTTAACATGGAGCTCAGTTAAAGGAAACACACTACTTTCCAGACAGACTAGGTCTGAATGCTTCATTTCTGTTAAAATCGTGTAAGATTATGTGGGCCTGCTCAGACATCAAGCCATACTCTGGAGTCATCTGTGCATATATTACTCTGTTGAAAACACAATGAATTTCCCAGACAATTAATTTCCATTGTCAAATTATTCAAGGACACTGACTGGGTTTCTGAACAATTTGGTCTCAAACGCACTTTTCATCTGTATCTCCCAGCATTTTTCTAGAAAGTGGCATCTTTTTTCCTTCTAAAACTGGTTCATTTCCATGATGTCTCCTTTAGAATTGCTCTGAAGACATTTTCATCTCATTGAAGATAGCTGTAAGCCAGCGCTCCAACAGCCTTTTTTATCCATATAATTGTGTTAAACACAAAAATACCATAATTACCTTATTTTTAAAAATGAATGAGTATATTAAACATCATTAAATGGAACAAATGGTTTATGAAGTGAATAACCTTTCATTGATAAATACATACGACTATGTTAGTTTTCACAGGCATCTAAAGGAAATACTAAAACTCACGGATTCTTGAACAGTCATTTGTAAAATTATAATGAAAACCTACTTCCAGAATAACCACCACATTTCATTTTCTAATTGGTTTTGTCAGGTGTAACTAAATGTTTTACAGCAAAAATTAGTATCTTGAAATACTCTAGGAATCAAAATAGACTAATAAACGTTTTGATAGAACATGTCCTTTAAAACACTCACCTTACTACCCCCTGTCTTTGAACGGCAAAGGAGAAGTGGGGAGACACATAAGAAACCGATGGTGAATATACATAACAGTAAGTAAGCAGAGTAAAAGTAACAGCAAAGGAACTTTAAAAAAACACAAAATTTCTATATATGTTTATAACAGACTTTGGATATTTTAATTTAAACACTAGAAACCTGATTAAAAATTAACTACCTTAGATACAAAATATTTGCTATAAAATACTAAAAAAGAAAGTCCTATCACTATTAAAATCACTCAGCAAAAAAAATCCACGAAGTATTAACTAAATACAGTAGCAATCAATTGTCATCACAAATATTTCCTTTAAAGTAGATGATTCAAGGCTTAACTGATTATGAAGTAACTGATTAATATTTAACGACTAACAATAAAATATAAAACAACTATTTAAACAACTAAAGCATACTCTGAATAATACATTCAAAACTGGCAGAGTAAGTATTGCTTTTTATCTCCTCTTATTTATCATTTTGTGTGTGTGTGAAAATGAGGATCTTCTGAGGCACATTAGTGACATCTGTCTCAGCATTTTCAAAAGAACTTAGCAGAACTGGCACTACAGAAATTGAGAATGAAATGCAAAAACCATTTCAGGACTAATTCTAAGAAGTTAGCTGCAAAAAATCCAAACTAGAGCTGGGCATGGAGGCTTACACCTTCCTACCAGCACCGGGGATGCAGAGTCAGAAGTATGCACAGGAGGCGGCAAGCCCGGGTTCCGTACACAGGGAGTTCCAGGCCTGACTGGGCTACAAAGTCAGATCCTGCCTCAGGAAAATGAACAAAAACAACTAACCAACGGAAACGGTTGCCACAATGAAAGCATTAAACAGCTCTTCAAAACAGGAAAACCTTTCCATCTGCCGCCACGTGGATGGCTTCACCAATGAAGAAGAAATCTGCTTTACTGTGACAAACTATGTCTTCCAGAGTAAAGTTAGGTTATATAACAAAGTGAGCTGATGAATGATAAAATATCCTATGGAAGAGATTCTGGCACTTTTTACTTTTCATTATGTGGGAGATAGAAATTTCCTTAACTAATACTAACTTTTCAAATAGTCAATTTACAAAGCCCATATTTGTTTATATGTGCTCCATTCCTGTAATTAATAAATATTAAGGTAGTACTGATTACTTTGTGAATATTTACTCTCAGGATTAGTATTTTAGGTTACTTTTTCTTTCTGTCGTCATCGTCGTCTTCTCCTTTTTTTTTTTTTTTAATAAGACAGGCTCTCACTTTGTAGACCTGGCTAGCCTGGAATTTCCTTTGTAAAATGATCTGTCCTCATGTTCACAGAGATCTATCCACCTCTGCCTCCTAAGTGCTAGGATTATAGTTGTGTGTCATCATGCCAGCCTACCCTCTTTTCATTAAATGAGTGTGGTATCATTAGTAAAGATCTGTTTCTTAATTCTTAATATTTAATTCTTGATTATGTTATTTAGAACTTAAAATAATCCATAGATCAGGATTATAGCTCTCATTCTGCCTGTGAAGAACAAGGTCACACAACTGATACATGACACAAATGGGTATTTCAGCGTTTTGTCTAGCACTAGACACTACCTTCTAGCAAGTTGCCTCACCCTGGAATTTTAATACATGTATTCAGATCACGGTATGAATGACTTTCCTAACAATTTTATACTTCTCCTCTTCACCCAGAACAAAATGTACACTCACCCTCTGCCTCTTCTTTAGATGACCGCCCACTGTTGTTACCTAGGCTGTTTTATGGACAAACTGAGTACCTGAAGCAGAAAGGAGCTGCGAGTGTTCCCTGGGAATACTGCTAGCCGTGAGTCCTCAGAGTGCCTCGGGGTCTCCTTCCCCATTATTAGGCACAGTCACCCCTAACTTCATCCCTGGCCCTGACTATTAGGCCTGCATTTCATGTTTTCTATCAAACACGAACTTCTCATGGCAAAGTTTCCTTCATGATAGCTGTCTCTGGAAGTCGCTGCTATCCCACCCACCACTACCTCTGTTTCTGGACAACGTCTTTTATTATTTCTTAAAACCTCTTCACTTGTGGAGTCTATACCATAGGCTTGTTTGTTCTGTTTGGGATTCTGAGACTAGAGCCCAGGCCTCAGGTGTGCTGGCAAGTGCTCTCTCACTGAGCTACACATCCAAATCCCAAATGCCTCTTCACTGTTCTCCATCCTTGACTTGGAATACACTTGGCCAAATTCCCTTCTTAGCAAAGACTTTACTAGAGAGTTCTCTGCTGGGCTGGGGAGACAGCTCCATCAGTAATGTGCTTGCCTTACAAGCATGAGCACTTAAGTTCAATCTTCAGAACCCATGTCAAAACAAATAAACAAAAAACAGGTGCTAACCCTGAGACTTCCTGGTCAGCCAGACTTGTCTATTTGGGGAATTCCAGCCTCAAAACAAACAAACAAAGGATAGCTCCTGAGAAACAACAGCCAACAGCCATGCTCTGTCTCTACCTGCACCAGCACTTGTGTTCATATACAGTCACCCAAACATATACTTGTATGTGTTCAGAAACACGTAAGAGTTTTCTTTTCATAAAATTGCTCTGCATGTGTTGATTCTTTATCAAGACCAATAATTTCCATTAAAGAAATTTCAATTCATCTTTGGGTAAATTTTTTGAAATAGTAACAGCTGACCCTTCATTGAGGGCTTTTAGAGACTGAGTCACACCTTATCTCCTCCCCAATCTATCACCCACTTGTGAAAGTCAGAAAATAATATTAATCCAATCATAGTAACTTTACATATAGACAGTGTAAACACCAAGAGTACTTAAGGACATTTTCTAACAGTGGTTCACAACTGCAGAAATGAATACTACTAGTAGCTTCTACAGGAAATCCATTTAAATATAACTCAATTTTTTATATCTCTATCATTTCTCTTATCAAACTTTAAACTTTATTATTACCTTTCATCAACTGATGGCTCCTTTTGCTGCAAATGAGGCTTGACCCCCAGCATTGGGCGTATATTAGTTGATAAGGCTCTGATGGTGTAACTAATTTCATTCTCTCTTGTCACATCACTGTCATAGCCTAGCATCAAAATAGAATGGTACTAAGTGATAATAAGGTGATCAATTACATCCTTATAAATTCAACCTCTTCCAACAGTATAAAATGAATTGTTAAAGCCACATTACTAAATATGCTACTAGAAAAACTTATGTGAAGACTATTTAATAATACGTAATGATATCTACTAATTATCACTAATTGTACATTGCTATAAGCTATAAAGATGAGTTCCATCACCTCATTTTTATTAAAAATATTATGTACATAAGTGCATAATTATACTAGTATATATCTTCGGTTGTTAAGTGTGGATGATTAAATTATTCATCCTGTATTTTTATAAGTACTGATATTACTGGCATATTAAGAAAATAAAAATTATCTTAAATTATAAAGCTCAATAACAAAGGCTTTTAGCAGCACTTAAAATACTATTGGCTGTCTTATAGACAGTGACTATCTAATTAATCAGTACATGCCAGTTATAAATCACAAAAATAATTTTGTTGTAAAACTGACCCAAACACTAATAACACAATTGTTCAAACACTATTATTATTTATTTTTAACTTCTGTAGTTTAAATCAGTAGAGCTATTTTTTCTATATTTTTATTAAAATGTTTTAAAATGATATACCTCCATCTTCTTCAGAATCTATATCAGACTCTTCACTATCACAAGACTTTTTTTCTCGATAGCTCTCCATTTCGTTTGTCCATACCATTAAAGACATATCTGCACCTCCCAGGGTAACCAGCATGCTGTCATCATAAGTCCAGCGAACATTTGTGACATGTGTGCTATGAGCCACATACTTCTTAAACTTTGCAAATTTTCCCTGAAAATAAAACAAATTCAAACATTCTTTCTGAACTCTAGCATTGAAACTTTTGTTTTTAAAGTTTGATATATATATAGACATATGATTGTGTGTGTACATCATATATATGTATATACGTATATATTATATACGTATATACACTATATATTATATACGTATATACATTATATATGTATATATGTATATGCGTATATATATAATGTACACACACAATCATATGTCACTTCAATTCACTGTGCTTTCTTTGATAAATACTACATACACATAGTTTGTTTCTTTCTTTTGTCCTCCGGTATTTCACACCTACTAAGTAGGCAATAGGTACTCTACTATAGAGAACTTATATTGTAGAAGAGTTCTACTATAGAGAACTCTTAAGTTATAGACCTAGGACAGATTAGTTATGCAAGTAAATTTGAGATCAATAAGCTATAAGCAGGTTTTAAGTGAACATGTTTTCAAAGTTGTAAAAATAAAGTTCCTTAAATAAAAAAAGCATAGGGGTCAGCGAGGTGGTTCAGCAGGTAAAGGTGCTTGCTGCCAAGTCTGATGTGAATATGATCTCTAGAAGCCATACTGAAGAAGGAGAGAACCAACTTCAGCAAATATCTTCAGACCTCCATGTGCCATGGCACACACATGCTCACACACATACATACATGTGTGCATATATACCCACCCCACCCCCCACATTCAAATAAATTTAAAAATGTGAAAACCTTATTTAAAGTAAGTAAAACATAGTGAGTAGCAAAATCAGTGAGTTCTCTGGGGGAAAAAGGACAACGAAAATTAGAGGGCTGGTGAGATGGCTGAGCAGCCAAAGGAACTTGTGGCCAAGCCTGGTGACTGGAGTTGAATTCTCACAAGCACTTGGTGGAAGGAGAGAACCGGCTCTCCAAGCTGTCCTCTGGCCCCCATATGCATGCAGACCATGAGGCACATATGCTCCTCCCCACAAATAAATGTAATAAAGTGCAGCATGAATCTTAAAAGTTCTTATCAGTAGAAACAAACCCGGAGCTAGGTATTGGGGTGAACGCTGGAAGATCAGAGAAGCAGAACAAGCCACAGCCACTTCACCTGGCCAGTTCCTCAGCTGGTCTTGTTTCCTCAGACTAGAAGCCCCTGAGTCTTCATCCAAATGGCTCTCAGCTGAACTGCTTCTCGAAAGCCTGAATGCTTAACCAGCTAAAAGCTTCTAGTTTCTGGTCTCCATGCCTTATATACCTTTCTGCTTTCTGCCATCACTCCCTGGGATTAAAGGCTCACTTTCTGGGATTAAAGGCATGAGTCACCATGCCTGGCTGTATCCTTGAACTCACAGAAATCCAGGTAGATCTCTGCCTCTGGAATGCTAGGATTAAAGGCGTGTGCTACCACTGCATAACTTCTATGTTTAATATTGTGGCTGTTCCGTTCTCTGATCCCATATAAGTTTATTAGGATACACAATATTTTGGGGAACACAATACCACCACAAAAAGACCCCCCTTTTTTAAGTTAAGGAGGAGGAATCTGTCTTCAAAGCATAGAGTTCCTCAAAGATTGTGTGCTTCTTGCCACAGTGAGCTCTCCCTTCCTCTCCTCCCTTCTCCCACCAGGGATCAAACAGACTGCGTAAATTCCATACTATGATCGAAATCCCCAGGTCTGGGATGTTTATTTGAGTGCCTGAGTTCCCAATAAGAAGTCTTAAACCTATATTTTGATTTCAGTGAGTATCTAAAAATGCTGATATGGACAGCTGAGGTTACCATGAGCCAAATACCATGATATTATTTTAGCATCCCACTGCAAATTTTGTTTATGTTCATATTGATGCTAAATTACAATATATAACTTAATATATGATAGTTAGGAAGTAAATGCACTTGTACTATATATACAAGTTTATTTTTGTAGTAAGCAGAGCCTGATGTTTTACAATAGTGTGAACAGAGATTAGTAAAAAAAACGAATTGAAAATCAAACAACACAGCCCAGGTTATAGATCACTGTAAAGAATCTGTACTATCTGGTTTCAGAAAAAAAAAATCATCATATTAAGTCAGTATTGTTTATTTTTATTTAAATATTTAATATTTAATTGCCTTATTTTCTAATATAAAACCTACATTTATAAAGCTTATAGTGACTCCTAATGATATATATTTAAGTTATATCTATACTTATAATTAATTATAAAATTTATTTAATAGTGGCTAAAGAAATGTTGAGGAAAGGTTATTTGTATATTTAATAATGAAAACCTATACAATATACCATATAAAACAAGGCACTGTATAATACATAACATACAAACCAAGCCACAGTTTAGTAAACTATAATACTTACTTTAGATAAAAGCTATAAATATGATGCCAAGAATAGGAAACACAATTCCAAATATCTGGTGATATAACATTACTTACTATGTACGCATTATTAATATTAAAACAATGAAATTCATATTACCTTCACCATTTTCATTACAATGACCATTAGATAAGTTAAAGAAAAACACATACTTTAGCTGGGTATCTGAACAGCTTCACGAATCCCAAATCATCCCCTGTGGCTAGGACCATTTTGTCACTGGTGAGACAAGAGGCAGTTACATCTGTGACTTCTCCAATTACTGGCCAAATTCCCTCACAACATAAACCAAGTACACTTGTCCATGATGCCCAACTAATTTTTTCCACCTAAAAATATAAAAACATGCTGTAAGTTTCTAATACTTAGTATGGCAAGTCTGAACATTTCTCTATCACTGTATAAGATTTAACAGGAAAACTGCTAAATCCTTAGTTGGTTGTATAGTTCCCCAGCCCCACCACCCTCAGAGAATTGAATTTCAACATAATATTATTCAGGACATACTTGCTATATACATACTATGTGTCCTAGCTGCTGAGCAACAGTGATAAGTAAAACTGATTCTTTCCACAGATTAGCCAAAACAATGCTTACTATGCATCTAAGTCTTTATTAATGCATCATAAACATATTTTTCAATCAGTTTAGAAATTAAGAACTCTGAGAGGCTCTTTCTTTATTAAACCCCTTTCACATTAAATTTGCTGAGCATCTCTTCCTAGGTCATGCCAAATTAGTGATATTATCAGACACAAAAATTGAGAATAATACTCTTTCCTTCCTCCCTTCCCATCTCTCCTCCACTCCCCTCTCTCAGCCTCATACATACCTGCCAGAACAAACATCTTAGGTACACAGTCTTCAAAAGATGTCATACACACAGTACTTCAAAGGAGATGGCACATCCTCTATTACCAGGGGATGCTTCTTGTCCTTTTAGGACAGTGACTGAAGTGCAGCTAAGTATACAAGTTCTTATATTCCTTTTATTTTCTTTTTTGAGACAGGGTCTCACTGTGTAAACCCTGACCAGCCTAGAACTCACTCTGTACACCAGGCTGGCCTTGAATTCATAGAGATCCGCCTACCTCTGCCTCCTGAGGGCTGGGATTAAAGGTAATCACCATCAGGCTTGGATTCCTTGTTTTAAAAAGTCTCTTTCCTTTACCCATCTAGGTATCTATGTAGCCCAGTAAACAAACCCACCCACAGACCTATCCAAAAAACGTGAGAATGGATAGTCATCACACTAGCTAGATGACAGGAAGGAGGCCTCAGCTTTCCAACCAATGTCAATCATAGAAGCATCACCACAAGCATCACCATCTTCCTACCTCCACACTGGGGATAGTTTGTTTTTTCCCTCTGGGAGCTTCAAAGAATAGCTGCTCTTTAGCACCAGTGTTGACCTGTAAAAGCTTTCCTTAAAAGAAAAAAATTTAAAGTTACAGATATATTAAACACATAAATATAAATATTGTGAGTCTGAACTGAAATTCTCAGAAAGAAAACAAAACGTAACAAGTGATACACATCTCATAGGCAGATCAGAACTTGTGTAATTCTCTAGGGAGAGCAGAAATTTTCTGGTCTGGGGACAAGTTATCATGGGTTAGCTTTAGTCCCCTAAGCAGTCATTTACTACTCACCTTGCGTGTGACCTAGTATGCTTGCCACTATTAATTAGGTAAGTCCTTTTAGAATAGTCAGAGCCCTAGCTTCCACCAACCCAAAGACTAATGTTTGCAGCCAGCAGCTGAGGCCTTAAACAGAGCTTCCTCTCTGCATAACCCATCTACTTTGTCTACACACAAATGTATTTTTTAAATGTCTTGATTTATAACTTTCCTTGCTTTTTGATTATGAAAACTTCACATAAGTGTTTCTACCTTGGAACATGGTATTTGGGGAATCTGAGTCTGTGTTCCTAGCCATGGTCACTCATATTTGGCTCCAGAACAAGCAATCTCCTATGCCCTATGAAGTGACAGCTATGTTTCCATGGATATTTATTTGCATTTTTACAGGAAAACTTAAGTTTGAGGCCTGCATTTTGAGCCATTCAAAAGGCTGAGACTAGGGCAGTGGACTCAAAAGTTCAAGGTCTGCCTGGACTACATTCAAGGCAAACCTGTGGGGCCCTGTCTGAAATTTAAAAATCAGAAATGGGGGAGGGACAATACTCAGTATTAGAGCATTTGACTAGCATGTGCGAGGCCTTAGGTCAGCTTCCTCTATAGTGAATATATTAACATCGTTGCATTCTCTTAATTCCCATATAATTAAATAATTTCATTCATAAAAGGCTTATTTTTATGTTGGCAGATAGATAAAAACTATTTTAGTTGCTATGCACATTAAAAAGAAACTTGACGCCAAGCAGTGGTGGCACATGCCTTTAATCCCAGCACTCAGGGGGCAGAGGCAGGCAGATCTCTGTGACTTCGAGGCCAGCCTGGTCTACAGAGTGAGATCCAGGACAGGAACCAAAACTACACAGAGAAACCCTGTCTTGAAAACAACAACAACAACAAAAGAAACTTGAAACATTTTTTTTTTTTGTTAAAATTGCTTCCAATTTTTTAAAAGTACAAGTGAACCATTTAAGGATATGTGAGAAGTCTTAAGTTATAATAAGAAATTTACAAAATTGAAAATGTAAGATATCCTTTAAAATGAGGGCATTTAAAATATTTAACGTGTCCAAAACTTTCAAAGCATTATATGCTATGCATTCTGCAAAGAAGTACTCATTGAATACTACGCCATAAGATTACGATGATTTTTAGAAAACATATAGTATATTAAGTAATGGAAGAAGTACTTTTAAAATCTTCATTAACATTTCTATTTCCAAATTTGAAATGTGTGAAATTCACCTGACAAAAATCAGGACATTATGGATAAATTTCTTTCTCATATAAAATTTAATTACTTTAAAATTAACTTCTTAACATCTACTGTACTCTCATCTGATAGACATTAGATGAACTACTGAAAAGTCTAAACTACAGTGTTCACCCTGGACTGAATCACATCTGTTCCTCTGAAGAGCTACACTAGAGCACATGAAGCTCTTGTCAATATTAAGTCACGCACAGTCTTACCTCTAGAGTCCCAGTCAATGTGGGTGATGTAACTGGTAGCTCCTTTGCATATTCCCACTCGTTTGCTACTCACCACATTGTATATATCTATAAAGTTGTCATGGGATGCCACAGCTAGGTATTTCCCAGAACCTACAACGGAAACATTTGCTTGGCATTTCCGACCTGTGGGAGGCATTTTTAACTCTGCAACTACAGGTAACTTTACTTATCTTTTGGGGGAAATCTTAAGTGTCTCATAAGTTACATTATAGTCAGACATAAATGTTGATATCAAATAACAATAGATTTCTTCAAGAATATTAATAAAAAATGAAATACATTTTCTTAGTATACACATTAGTTCAGTGGAAAGAAAATTCTAAAGAGTCATGTATGATCCAATTTTAATTCAATCAATCCTTCCAAAAAAATCCTACTAAATTTGAGGGGAAATGGACATAAATCAACATAAGAAATTTTGTAATTTTACTTATCATTAGTAATTCCTACATCATAGTTGGCTCTGTAGTAGACAATGAATCAAAGAAATTGGTGACCTAAAGTTATGCAATTTCAAAAGCATTACAATATCAAAAAGTAGTTATCTGGCCGCTTTGATTTACAAACATGAAAACTGAAGTCCACCTAAGCATCCTGACCCCAAGTCATTTGGGAAATGAGTGGCATAAGGATTAAGATTAAACAAGACATTTGTACCTGCCAAGCACAGGGCTTTCACAACTCACCCCGCTGCCCAATCAAAAAGTAAAACTCTGGGGCTGGAGAGGTGGTCAATGGTAAGAGTGCTTGCAATGAAAACATGAAGATTTAAGTCTGGATCTTCACACCCCTGTGAAAAGCTGGGCAGGGCTATACCCAGTGACCCCAACACTGTTGGAGATAGAGACAGGAGTACTGTTGACCTTGCCACGTAACCTAGCTTCGAGTTCAGTAAAGGACTTTGTCGTAACGAACTAAAGTGGATGATGATTGAGCAGGACACCTAACTCTGTCCTCTACTAGTATACACACAACACATGCAAATATACCACAAACTGAAAAATCACATTTGGCACACACATCACACACACACACACACACACACACACACACACACACACACACACACACACACACACACACAGTGAGAGAGACAGAGACAGAGAGAAAGAGACAGTATGGCCTGAGATAAAGTAAGTTAGAAAATTATTACACATTGATACATTTACTCACTGCTAGACTGGTGCTAATAATCAAATACAATTTCAATGCAATCTCACCAGGTGAAAACTGGATATCTGAAATAATATCTTTTCTGTGGTGGAAGGACACAAGATCCTCCAGAGTGTCTGCATTTGCCATTAAGAAGCTTCCATCATTGAGACCTACAGCTAAGGCTTTTCCATCAGGGGAAAAGCAGCAGCACCTCCCACCTGAAAGAGAAGGAAAGCATCAGGGAATTTCTTGTCACATACACATGTTTAGAGTATGTGCTTTAAGGACCTCTAATTATACAGAGAAACCTGTATTTATTATGGCCTCAAATAAACATGAAAGGAAGTCAAGAAATTCTGCTAAAACAAAGTAGCTTCTAACCGTAACAAAAACGTAGTTATTTCACTTAACACAAAGGTGAAGGAAAAGAAAGAGAATTTTTAACTAATAAAAAGCCAAAGACCTAAGTGAAGATTGGGGGTGGGAGTGGGAGGCAAGGCCATCTTTGTAAAAAATGCTTCAGAAATGAAAAAAGGGATACTAGGCAATTCTTAGTTTAAGCTAGGAAGATCTGTTTCAAAAGAATATGTGAGTAATAGTAATACTGTTTATTACTAATGATGTTACTATTCCTTTCAAAAGGGGCCAGGCTACATTGACAAATAAAGAGATAATAATGGGCTTAACAGCAAAGCATATGGCCAGCATAGGCAAAACCCTGAAGCTTTCGGTACTAGCATATAATCTGAGGGAGGGATGAGGCTGTTACAGAATGAAAAATCAGACTGAACTGGGAATAAGTAATCATCTAATTATCAAACATACACTGGTAATGAAGAAATCTAGGAACGATGGCTGCAACTTAAGAGTCAAGAGAAAGTGATGACCTAGAGTGAGGCGGCAGCAGTGAAGGAACAGGAATGGGCTAGTATGGAGACAGACCTGGTAGGACTTGAGTAAGGGCTGTGGAGTAAGAGAAAAAAACAAAGTCCAGATCCAACGGTCATGTCATTTACTGAGATGAGTACACGTGACATGTATCCCTTCAGTTAAGGGTGCCTAGAAGAAACTTAATGGAAGACATAATGATGAAAGCCATCTGCCATATATTAACACTTGTCGAGAGGAAAGCTAGAGGTACAAACAGAGGAGGTGACAGTATGCAGGTGGTGTTATAAACATGAATCTGGATAGAGTTTGTCATTTATTAGCAGCCAACCCCAAATCCATTCTTCTTTCCTTGCTATAATATTCAAGCTGAAACCTGTAGATACTTTTGCCTTGTCAGCCAACTTGATTTTGGCCAAGAACAGTACTGTAGCAGGAAAGCCATTAATGAGAGACCCTACGGATCACACAGTCATCTCCTTTGGGAACTTTCCACAGGCTTTGTCCAGGAACCCCAAACTGCTACTTGACATGACAGAGCTGAAACCTGTTATCCTGTGACCTGAGCCTCTGGCCAAGACTGTGTTACTTTGTCAACTAGACACAAGCTAGAGTCATCTGAGGAGAGGGAACCTCAACTGAGAAAATGCTGCCATCAGATAGGCCTGTGTGCAAGCCTGTGGGGCTTTTTCTTGACTGATGATTGACATGGGGGGCCCAGACCACTGTAGGTGGTGCCAGCCCCGAGCAGGTAGTTCTGGGGTGTGTAAGAAAGCAGGCTGACGAAGCCAGGAGGAGCAAGTCAGTAAGCAGCACTCCTCCATGGATCTTGCTTCAGTTCTTGCCCTAACTATCCTTCCTGATGGACCCCAGCTGTGAGCAAAAATAACCTTTTTTTTTTTTTTTTCTCTCCGGGTTGCTTTTGGTCATGGTCTTTATCACAGTAACAGAAACCAGACTAGGACAAGAACTGAATTTGATTGTTCAGGGCTGCTCTTATTTACTTGACTATGATTTGCATGGCCGAAATTGTACAACTGGAAATTGCATGCACAATGGGGATCATATGATCCCCAACACTGCATAGCAGCCAATGTGGACTGCCCTCCTTTTACAGGGTATGAATTACATGCCAGGAAACTGCACACAAAGCAGCTCAACCCAACCACACAAGGACTTTAAACTGCAGACATCTTCCCACAGCCTTATACTGCAGACAGTATTGTAGTTTCTGCCCAGTGTGCTGCCCTTGCCAAATATTCAATACACTATTCTTCCCATTGCACAATTCCCTCTCCACTAGTGGAGTCCCTGGTCCACCACCACAGGGAAATTGCAAGGCCAAAACTCAAGAAAGGGACTATGCTTCTTTCTTCTAGAGCAGTGGGCCAGCAGATGGATTTTTAGGGACTGAGGTGGGGCTGTGGATGACTGTGCTATCACAGCAGAAGCTTTGCTAGACTGGCCATGGTCTACACACTCTGGGAAAGTCCTTCACCACTGGCAGGAGGCACAGGGTGTAGTGGTATCAAGGCCCTCTCCTCGAAGGAGATCTGGATTTCTCCTGAGGAGGCCGGTGCTTCTTCCTGTTCATTCCTTTGTCATTGTCCACTGTCCTTCCAGGTACATCTGCTTTCTTCACTCGCTCCTTTAGACCCTCCAGAATCCTCTCTATGCCTTTTAGTAAATAACTGCCTTTTAACAGTTATCACTTTGCAACCTTTGACCTGAGCAGTCTGAGTCCTTGCCCATGAAATGCCAGTAGTTGAAAGCACACACAAGCACCACAATTAGCCAAGTCATCTCCAGCTGCTGACTGTGATGACCGTCTACTTAAGGCCTTGGGGAGCCCAAGTGGCTGCTGCCTATGAACACTGTGCTGATGATGATTACAAGAAAGGTGATGTGCAAGAGATTCTGAACACATGAATCATTTATAGAGAGAAGTAACCAGCTCAGGTCTTAAGTGTTCAGCACTAGCTGGAATTATTAAAGTTCCCATAGCAAGTTTAAAAGCAATGGTCCATAAAAATTAAACACAAATTTAACTTTGTGGATAAATTATAATGTTAATTTAATTACACAGCCTCACCACATTTCTTCAGTGTTCTTTTAGGACACTGAAATAGGAACTCTGAAATTTGGATGTGAACATTTGGTTGGACTCTGACAAGATTTGAGATTTCAAACTTCCACGTAATTTCTAAGACTCCCTGCCAACACACATTTGTTTGTTTCGGTATCTGAGAAGTCTGACCTGGAGCAGCTGCTTTGTAAAGAAATGCTCCCCTTTCTAAGGAACTCTCAGAACCACCCTGTGTCATCTGTCACTGACTCACAGCTTGAGTCAAAATAAGGCGGTCTCTAGAGCAGTGTTCCTCAACCTGTCACAACCCCTTTGGGGCCAAACGGCCCTTTCACGTGAGTTGCATACCAGATATCCTGCCTATCAGATATTTATATTATGCTTCACATCAGTAGAAAAATTACAGTTATGAAGTAGCAACTAAAGTAATTTTATGGTTGGGGTCACCACAACATGAGGAATTGTATTAAAGGTTGCAGCGTTAGAAAAGTTGAGAACCACTGCTCTAGAGCAAAGACAGACAAAAAGATTTTCATGTTTGTAAGGCACAAAATAACCATCAAAATGGTTCAACTCTGCTATAGCACTACAGTAGCCCCAGATGATACCACACAGGGGGCATGGATGTGATCCAATTCAACTTTATTCTCTGCTGAATGTGGTGGTTCAGTATAACTTTAGCACTCAGGAAGCTGAGGCAGGAGGGACAGACAGAGAGAACAAAACATCCTTTATGACCAGAAGAGAGGAGGAGGTGGGCTCAAGCTGATGGGATCCACAGGTTTGAAGTAGGATACCAAAACAGGAAACATTATGGGATCATGAGAATGAAAAGGGTCCCTAGCCCCAGAGTCTCCTTGAAGCCTCTTGCCAGCTAAGAAGCAAAAATTCCAACACAATGGATCATATTTGCTCGAAAGGCTGTCAACATAGAGACAATGTTTCTTTTATTTATAAATACTTTCAAATAAGAATGTTAAAATACCAATGAACTAAGTTTAAAGCCTAAGATGGTATGATCTCAACTACAGCTTTACTGTTTTCCCAGATGCCTCTGGGAAACACAAACAAGACTATTGCTTCTACCTTCCTACATCCCTGTGACCTAAACATTTATCTTATGGATTGTTATCCTGTCAGGTCCCTTGGGAATCTCCCTATGATTATAACATTTCCTAGCAACTCTCTGAACATAATAGCTTCAAACTCTCCAAAATGGCATATATGGCTGCTGAAAAACAATGAAATGTAGCTCTCTTTGAGAAAGCCCACAAGCAAGTTCTTGGGTGTGTCTTCCCAACTGCCTGTCTCTTAACCCCCGTGCTTAAATCATACTAAAATCTCTTAATAAAACACAACTCTACTTCATACTAGCTCCTCTTGAAAACATTTTTTTTCTGCAGCAGGAACGTGTGAAAAGATTTGTGCCACCTATTCATGTACACTATTTCCAATTTCCATATCCTTCTAAGCCTTGTATTTTATATGCCATTTTGTTCCTGGCAACAGGGACACAGAAACAAAACTCTACACTGTCACCCTTGGTAGCCTGAGAAATTATTTTCAGACATGTCTACTTGGGCAAACCCATGAATCTTGGCTTTGATGCAAAAAAATGACAATTATTAAAATGAGCCAAGAGATTAATTAATGAGTGGGAGAGAGCTACATAAGGATAGTTCATCCCTAGAGATCTACAGCGACGTGGGGCTACAGAGAAAGAGAAGGCATGGAATGAAGAAAGACATGGGATGAGAGCAAGAATCCAAACTCAGAAATCCCATAAAAATTCAGAATTGATTATCATTAAAAACTAAAACTACAGGAGACTAGAGCTTTTGTTTTGTTTTTTGCTTTTGAGATGGGATCTTACTGTACAGCCTAGGCTAGCCTAAAACTTGAAATCATACCACCTCTACTGAGATTACAGGTGGCCAACAGCATTCTAGCAAAAGAAGCTGTTAATAGGAACTTTCCAATGTTTCAAGTACAAAAGGCTGGTAAATATTCAGAATATATTCATTTCTCAGACTTTCAAGAACATAAACATTAAGCTATATTGTTTATCTATACTTGTTTGCTCTCTGATTGCTATAAAATTGAGTCATTTGTCAAAAGTTTTTCTTATGAGAGCCTACTTCCATCACCGTCTCATAATTAACTCCACATGACATCAGTAATCTAATTATATTAACTTAAGCAATTGTCACAAAGACTACCAGGTGTTATGGCTCATACCCTTAATCCCAGCACTAAGGAGACAGAGGCAGGTGGATCTCTGTGAACCTGAGGCTGGCCTAATCTATACAGAGTTTGAGGCCAGCTAGGAAGACATAGTAAGATTTTGTCTCAAAAAAGAGAAGGTTCCCACATATCCCTTTCAAATTAGGAAAACAAACTTCCTCTCTTGAACTAATGCTGAATAAAATAAAGATAACTAATCAAGAATATTTAAACCGAAAAGTATAGAATCATGAGTTCTGCCTATAACCTAATGCAAAGAAGTACTCCTAACTGGCAATTTTTCAATATTAACACAAAATAAAAGGTCACAAACTCAGGAAGCATAAAGCAGGGCAGATCCAAGTAAACCCAGATACATGTCCAATGCTGTTAACTACAGAACTGTAAGGAAAAGCAAAAGAGAGCAGTAGAACATGAATAATACCTTCTACACCAAGAGTTCCAGAAGCAATTACTAGAATTCAAAACTGAGTCAACTAACAAAATAAGTTCATACTATAGGCCCGGTGAGGGCAATACTTCGCTCCAATTGGTATTACACTGTTAAAGAGAAGTTAAACAACAGTAATAAAATGAATAAAATCACCCTGCTTTGACCCTCCCCCATGACCCTGCCCTTAGAATGTCATGAGTTCAGCCAAGGAAGATGAGGGAATTTCCAACAATCCTTTACAAGGGACAATCTATGGCTATTTGTGAATGTCAGAAGATTGTGACAGCCTAATCTTTGTTGAAGTCTGAGAGCCTCTTACCCTTTTTCAGTTTCCGGACTGCCAACATACAATGACTAGGAGACAGATCCCATATTCTTAAGGTTTTATCATCACTTACAGTAGCACAGATGGGCAGGTAAGGATGTGTGGCCAAACCCCACACCTCTCCTTCCATGTGTCCCTATAAAGAAAACACAGTTAATCTCAGCATAATCTGAAAATACATATATTAGATGAGGAGTTCCATAGACATGCTCCATTGAAACTGATAAAAAGAGATTCAAATTTAGTAAAGGCCTGACATGGTTTCAAAGAAATAGAACAAATGAAGGAAATTTTACTAAAGAAAACATGATGGAATTTGGTCAAAATAGTGATGGCATATGTCTTGGATTCCAGACTCTCTTCCCTGATCACGACCCATCCACATGGAAACCAACACAGACTCTTGCAACCAAGAACACCTGGCTTTGTCCCCAACTCCTGGTTGGAGTGCCAGCTTCCCAGGACAGGCAGCATATCAGTTTCTCATCCTGAACCAGCTGCATGTTGGAGGATAAATGCTTGATGTGCACAGGTGACAAGTGGAAGCTCCTTTTCCCCAGTCCCTATTCCAGATGTCAAATCCACCTTGAGTGCAGTGCTACTGAGAACAACGAAGCCCCACTAGAACTCAAGAGGACCCGAGGTCACTGTCTCTTCTCCCACTGCAAAAGACAGCAGTAGAACCTGAATAATACTTCCTACAGCATTTACTTCCTAAAGCCTGCAAGACTAAGTGGGCTTCTCCCCTTATACTCAACTCCAGAAGACCCAGCAGCCTTCTCCTGTCCTCATACTCAACTCCAGAAGACCCAGCGGCCTTCTCCTGTCCTCATACTCAACTCCAGAAGACACAGACGCCTTCTCCTGTCCTCATACTCAACTCCAGAAGACAGAAGCCTTCTCCTGTCCTCATACTCAACTCCAGAAGACCCAGAGGCCTTCTCCTGTCCTCATACTCAACTCCAGAAGACCCAGAAGCCTTCTCCTGTCCTCATACTCAACTCCAGAAGACACAGAAGCCTTCTCCTGTCCTCATACTCAACTCCAGAAGACAGAAGCCTTCTCCTGTCCTCATACTCAACTCCAGAAGACACAGACGCCTTCTCCTGTCCTCATACTCAACTCCAGAAGCCCAGACACCTTCTCCTGTGCTCATACAACTCCAGAAGACACAGAAGCCTTCTCCTGTCCTCATACTCAACTCCAGAAGACACAGAAGCCTTCTCCTGTCCTCATACTCAACTCCAGAAGACCCAGCGGCCTTCTCCTGTCCTCATACTCAACTCCAGAAGACCCAGAGGTCTTCTCCTGTGCTCATACTCAACTCCAGAAGATCCAGAGGCCTTCTCCTGTCCTCATACTCAACTCCAGAAGACCCAGAGGCCTTCTCCTGTCCTCATTCTCACTCCAGAAAACCCAGACACTTTCTCCCATGCTCATACTCAACTCCAGAAGATCCAGACACCTTCTCCTGTGTTCATACTCACTCCAGAAGACCCAGACACCTTCTCCTGTCCTCATACTCAACTTCAGAGACCTGACTCTGAGATTTTGCCTCTGGGCAAACTGACTGGTCTATGTTTTCAATTAGCATAGCATCTGAGTTTCCAAACTTGTCCCAATCCCCTTTCATCACAGCCTCCACTGGTCTTAAGAACACATTTGAGATGGCTGTTTTCTGTATTCTGCTGTAAAGTCAGTTTCTTTAAGAAGAGATTAGAAGCTTTTTCTTCTGACTTTCTTCTTAAACCATGATGCACTAATTCCCAAATCATTTTATAAAGCCTGATACCACAACCAGATAAGAAAATTATAAAGCAATAACCCTTTTAAGCAGAAGTACTAAAATCTTCTGTGATATATTAACAAACAGAATCCATCACATGTAAAAACAATTATACACTGCAACCAGGAAAGCAAGTTGTCAAACCTTAAAATCAATTAATGTAATAAGTATGACAGAATGAAAATGAAAACACCATGAGCATCTTAATAGACATAGAAAAGGCATTAGACAAACCCCTCCTGGCCTATGATTTAAACTACTTAATAAATTAGAAATTAAGCCATGATTCCTCATCTTGGTAAAGAGCATTTGTGAAAAACCTACAGTTTCATTATGAAAAACCTACATGCCTAAACTACCATTACTCAGGAAGCTGAGGCAGGAGGATAGCTGCAAATTCAAGGCCAGCCTAGTCTACACAGTGAGTTCCAGACAAGCCAGGACAATTTACAAAATTGTCTCAAAATGAGAAAGGAAGGAAAGGAGAGAGGAAAGAAGGGAGGGAACAAAGAAGGAAAAGAGGGAGGGGGAGGAAAGGAGAGACAGAGGGAGGGAAGGAGGGAGGGACAGAGAAAGGGAGGGAGGGAAGGAGTAGCCTATAGTTAACATCATACTTAATGGTGGAAAGCTTAAAGCTCTCCTCAGACCAGGAACAAAAGCAGTAACCCCTGTTCTCACTGCTTATATTCAATGTTACACTGGAAGTTTTAGCCAGGGCAAGTAGCCAAGAAAAAGAAGTAGCAGCCACCCAGAACTGAGGGTGAAGCAGATGACATGATCTTGCACATAAAACATGGTAAAGGGTCTACTGCAACACTGTTAGAACTAATAAATGAAATTAGCACGTCTATAGGCCCTAAGTTTCCATTCACAGGATGTATACAAAATCAACTGCACTATATACTAGCAAAGAATGATCTGAAAATAAAATTAGAAAATCCTGTTTAAAATAGCATCAAAAAAAAAAAAAAAAAAAAGGAAAAAGCTTAACAGACTAAGACTGTACAGTGAAAAGCATAGAACCTTGCTCACGATAATTTAGGGATCTTAGTGACCAAAGAGCTATTTCATGTTCATGAGAACCTGACCCCATCAGGACGGGTCCCCAGACTAACACAGACGGCACTGCTACAAACACTGCTGTCTTTAACATCCTGTTAGGATACACACTCCCATACTCCTTAGTCACTCTAAATCTATGTTTTCTATATTTATGTCACCGAGAGTGTCTCAACACTTTCTTCCCTATTCTTATTTTCTCCTGTAGGTACTTTTTAAAAAGCAGATTTAAAAAAAAATCTTATCAAAGTATGGATAATAATCATACAGAATTTGTAATTTATTTAGATCTCTTACATCTTTATTAAAATTTCATAATACTCTTATTGTAGGTCTTCCATATTTTAACTATAAAATTACTTGTTATTGGAATAACCAGTGAGAAGGATCAGACAGTGATGGTGTATGCCCCCATGCCTGACAATCTGATTTTGATTCCTAGACCCAATGGTGGAAGAAAAGAACTAACGCCCCCAAGTTGTCCTCTGACTTCCACCCACACGCCTCAGCATGTGCATTGCCCTCCAAATCAATGAATACATGTAAAAATAATAAAAAATAAAATACTTGTTATTGCATAGTATTATTTTATGAACAGCATTTTATGTAATATTTTATTCGTATTGCTACTATAAAGAAATACCACTAATTTCTTTATGTTCATTTTTAAACTCATCATATTATAGGGAGCCTCTTTCAGTTTTAATAATTTTTCAATTTATTAACTCAATATCCAAGGTATATCATTGTTATAGCTGAAGTTACTGCTGTTTTTCTTACTTATTTCTAACAATTAAACCTTTCCTTGATTTGTTTCACTGGATTCATTAAGCTTTTACCTACACATTTAGACAATAATAGCTAAGGCAAGGCTATCATGAATCCCAATGTCAAGAAGCTAAAAAGACATCAAAATCTTACCTTATAATAAATATAAAAAATTAATGAGATGGGTTGCGGTATGACTCAGTAGTAGAGTATGTATTCAGTGTGCACGACACCCTGGCCTAAATGCCTAGTACCATTTTTTTTTTTTTTAAAGAAGTATTGAGAACAGTTTTACTTAGGAGGTCATCAGGACAGCATCCACACTTTAGGTTACTATGTAAGAAACCTGAAAGCCAACATAAATACTAAGATGATTAATAATATTTCTGCTTTACCAAACAGAAGCCACTGATGGACTCCAATCAGAGAATCTGACAATCTCAAACTGCCAATAACGTCAAGCTAACCAACCAAATGGATCTGTCTTTTGCACCGAGCTGACAAGAGCTTGCTGCCTATACTGAGGCACATCTCCCTAGATCTCTTCTGATTTTGAGTGTGGTCCACTGCACGAATACTTTAGTGCTCAAATAAGTCTATTCAGTTTGTTTTATCTAAAATGTCCTCTCTTTTAAGGTATTTTCATTTACTCTTTGAGAATGCCATACAAGTATACAGTGTATTTTGTTATTTATCCCCCCTTTAACTCTTCTCAGTTCCCCACCCCACACAATTTTTTATCTCAATAGACATCATTTATGATTTCTAAATCTTTTTCTATGAAAATTTAAAAAATAATTCTTCTATATTCTCATCTAAGAGTATTTGCAGTAATACCATCTGAAATCTCATAAACAGGTAGAGTACCATGACTAGCCAGACATGTAATGTATGACCCAAGGGGGCAAATCATGGGTACAAGGCCAACCAGAGTTACATTACATAGACACACCTCTCCCACCCTCCATTTCTCCTTCCCTCCTTTCCTCCCTCCGTCCTTCTCTTCTCTTCTCTTCTCTTCTCTTCTCTTCTCTTCTCTTCTCTTCTCTTCTCTTCTCTTCTCTTCTCTTCTCTTCTCCTCTCCTCTCCTCTCCTCTCCTCTCCTCTCCTCTCCTCTCCTCTCCTCTCCTCTCCTCTCTTCTCTCTCTCTCTGTCTCTCTCTCTCTCTCTGTCTCTCTCTCTCTCTCTCTCTGTCTCTCTCTCTCTCTCTCTCTCTCTCTCTCTCTCTCTCTCTCTCTCTCTCTCACACACACACACACACACACACACACACACCAAAAACCTTATGATGACTTTAGTATGTTTTTATTTCAAAGGCATATCATGTAATAAGCTATCATTAGTATTAACTATGAGTATTAACAAGCTATCATTAGTACATGTTTTGCCTTTTCCACAATCTCACTTATGGGGTATTAACAAGAAAGCACTAAATAAAGCATGAGCAGTGCTCTGTGTGTGCTCTTTGGTGTCCTAACAAGAATGAAGCAGAGAATTAAAGACATATGTCTGCATTAAGAAAGGAGGCAGAAGCAGAGCAGGGGCAACTAGATTTCTATGAGTTTGAGGCCGGTCTGGTCTACATGGCAAGTTCCAAATCAGCAGACCACAGTGAGACTCAGCCTTTCAAAAAAGTTTATTTCTGAATTTTCACTAGTTTCTTTTCAATGATAAGTATTTTCAGTAATACAATTTTAGTATATAGTCATGCTCTCCTTTTTACTTCTGTAAGCTATACACACACCTAAGACATATTTAACCAAAGAGTTTCAGAAAACAAGTATCTTATGTTTAATAATGCTCCAAAAAAAAACAAAATCAAACATGAAACGAATGTCTGGGTCAAGTAAATAACTAGTTTTTGTCCCACTGATTTCATAATTAGTGGCAAAGTTTTACTTAAATATTGGTAATAATCCTGTATGAGAACATGCGTTTTCATTCACTGATTGGGTCTAGTCACTGAGCTGTCTATATTGAGACATTGGCATTAAACATTTGGCATTGTTTTCACCAGGGTCAGTTTTGCTTCTCCTATTCTGAATGAAACATGGCCTGCAAAGGAAGAGAAGCACACGTCAGTATTCAAAGTACCTGGACCAGAAGCGTTATTGGGCCACTTTTGTCCACTTCTAATATTTCACCATTCTTTGTGCCAACTAAAATATGACCGTGTCCTAATGATATGGCACGTATAGATGGGTTATCTTCCAAGAGCAGACCTGAAATGTTAAAGGGAAAAGTTGTTGTAGGTATGAAGTTAAGATAATTCCAGAATGTATGTTTTTCCACTGATACTATTTGGGTGGTAAAAATTACTTTATGATTACTTTTTTTTAATATTTTAGAAATTCTAATAATACACTGTATTTCCTTCCTTCAATTTGTTAATCTAGGAATAAGCATAATAACATAGAATTCTGTTCTACCCAGATCCCACACTACCATTCTGATAACTACTTCTTTGCCTCATACATTAGCAAGTCTTCTTCCTGTTCCCCTTAGGTTATGTGTAAAATCCTAACCAGGAACTCTAATTCAGAGTAAGATATATTCCTTCATCCAGTATATTCTAGACAGGCCTCAGTGATGTACAGGCAAGCATGGCAGACCTAGCTCTTGGAAGAGATCTTGTGTGAGGAGGTTTTAGAAAGGGAGAATTTAATAAGGTAACTAAACTTTCTGAAGAGGGAAGTGAAGGTGAAGTCATCTAAACTAAATCCTGTTTGATATCTGAAGAGTGAGCACATGGTTCTGTCACTGCATGGAAGAACAGACTCTAGGAGCAAGTAAAAGTTTGCAGAAAAGGCCTCACAGTTCCTGAAAGAAATACACACACACACACACACACACACACACGACAATGAAAGATCTGCAAGGCTAGAGAGGAGACCAGCACAGGCCTTTCCTTCCACTGTGGGTTCCAGGGACTGAATTCAGGTTGTCAGGCTTGTGAGGTATACTCAAATTGCAACCTGACAATAAACTCCTGAATGCCGATAAGTATGAAAGTTAAATGTGAAAGAGTGTCATAGTTAGTCCATCAACTGTGTCAGAGAAGGGAGGAGAAGGACTCTGGTATCATGTTAAGTGATTTCTACTTAATTCTGATGCTCATAAAGAAGGGAAATGTATTTCCTGTGTTCCACCTCAGTGAATGAGTATACTAACAAATGATTAGTCTTTTCCTGAGCAATAGACTAAATAGGAAACCACCTTTAGATCCTGGGGCTAAATCAGCTCTTTTTATAGCATAGGTCTTCAGACATCTTTCAAAGGAATCATCCCAAAGGGCTACCACACCATCTTTTCCTCCAGTTACAAATCCCTATGAAAACAAAGGGTTGCAGTTAATAAAGACCAAACTACATCAAAAAAACAATGACCTGCTTTATATTGAAAAGCTCTAGAGAAAAGATTGTAGATGAAAGTCACAGCTTCTGAATGACAGGGATTAGAATAAGCATCTATTATAGTTCCCAAACATCAACACAGAATCTATAAAGATATTCATAGTGATAATAGGACAGGATCCAAAAGACCAGTTTCTACAGTGGGTGATGAGCTACACCTGCTACTTTCAGCAATCACATATTCTTCCAAAGCTTCCTACTTTACCTTGGAGAAGAAGGAACAGCAACGGTACTGAATAGGATATGATTATACAGAGAGCACTTAGCATAATGTTGACATACAGCAGGGGCTTACTATAGTAAGCTTTTATTTTCCTTTCTTTCATAATAATAATTTGTGTGTGCATGAGACACAGCTTTTCTGAATAGGTCATAGGACAACCTTTGAGGATTGGTTCTCTCCTTCCACTGTGGGTTCCAGGGACTGAACTCAGGTTGTCAGGCTTGTGCAGTGAGCATTTTACATGCTGAGCCATCTCACCAGCCCTTCCTTTACTTTTTTTTTTTTTGAAGCAAGTCTCTGTTTATAGCCCAGGCTAGCCTCAAACTTCCAATCCTCCTGAGTGCTGAGATTATAGACATGAGCCACCACTTCTAGCAAATCTTTTGGGTTTTATTTTAGACAGGGTCTCATGTAGTTCAGGCTACCTTGAAGTAGTTATTCATCCAAAGATGACCTTGAAGTTACGATTCTCCTTCATTCATCTTCTGACTGCTGGGGTTATAAGCATGTGCCATTATATGACATTTAAAACATACTTTTAAGCAACATGCCTGTTTCATATCATATTTATGGATGTGAAAAGAAAGAAAACCACAGACTATAGTTGGGTAGCCAAGCCAAGCAGAAAGCAGCGCTTCTTTCATAACTGTATTTAACTTAAAATTACCCTAGGTTACTTACTTTCTCCAATGCGTGCATACTGAACACTGGCCCATCGTGGGCTTTAACTGTTTTGACAAGAAAGATATCTCTCCAGATGCACACATCTCCTGTGGATGTTCCAGAAAAGGCCATCTCTTCAGTCCATCCATACACTGCACACATCATTGTGTCATTTTTCCCCAGAGTGCCTATATAACCTTTTCTTCCAATTAATCCTCCCCCTAATTCATAAAAGCAAAATAAATGTGAATGTGTTGCTTTCAAAATGTCCACAGTTATAAAGAAGTATAGACCTGGAATAAAATAGCGTGAGAATCCAGTTTAGCCTCATGCTTAAGGTTATTTCCTTCAACTAAGAATTTGCCTAAAACTATGCAAGTAAGGGGTTAGGTAATATTTAAAGAAAACAGGTAATTAATTTTATTGCCTAATGAACTCTGTGGATCTGGCCTCTGAAAATATAGAAGGCTGAAAATGCACACCAAACCTTAACATTTATCCATTTATGATTCAGTTTCAAGGCTATTAGATGCATAACAAAATTTAAGGAAAAATGTTACTCAATTACAAAATTTTAAGGTACGTATTTACTTTCCTTTTTTAGTAATTGAAGGTAGTCTGTGACAAATCATTGTTTATGTGCATGTGTGTTTTGCCTGCATGTATACCTATGCACCACATTCATGCAGTACCCAGGAGGTCCAGAAGAGGGCGTTGGATGCCTTACCTATGAGCAGCCTTGTGGGTGTTGGGAATTAAACATGGGTCCTTTGGAAGAGTAGCAAGTGCTCTCAACCACTGAGTCATCTCTTCAGCTGTTTAATATTTACTTTCTTTAAATCTCTTATTTTAAACAAATACGTAGATTGTGTGTATGTGTGTGTGTGTGTGTGTGTGTGTGTGTGTGTGTGTGTGTGTGTGTGTGTGTGTGTGTGTCTCAAGTGTTTCTTAGTAGGCATTTTCAATTCCAAGTGACTGATATGACCAAATGAAAAGCTTGTTTAAATTTATGGGAAAACCCAAATTCTATTTCATTTTATAATTATAAACACTATGATTTACTTAGTCTCTGGTATAGCATTCGATCTGAAACATCAGTTCACATTCAATATAGTTCACAACTTGAAAGTCAGGTGAACTTGGGAAATGTCATTACACAGTCTGTTGTTTTCTCATGTTTTACTTCTCACACGTAAGCATTTTCTCTGAAAGGTTTCAGTTCATTGAGACTTCAATGCCACATTGCTGACATAAATATACTATTCTATTTGAAAAAGAGGTGTTTTATGGTAAAATATGTTTATTACACATTTGTGATTTATATTTACAAATGACTAAAAAAACAGAATATTTCTGTATTACTTTATAGCATACAAGGCATTTTTATAAAATTTTTCAATTTTAGTTTAGACTATAAAACATCTCTTTAACAAAAGGGATAAATCTGTACACCAACTGATTAATCCCACAGGTTAAATTATCTTTGTTTGAAATGTATCAAGACAAGAATATCCCTTAAAAATTAAAGTCTTTCTTTTTGATGGTGGGGATCAAATTGGCCCTGAGAAATGTTAGGAATGCATTCTACCCCTGACCTATGACCCCTCCCACCCATAATGTTATCTTGGATAATGTTAGGTTTCTGGAAAGATGTAAAATAACAGTGTTTCTGCATAGTCCTCTATCCAGTTTCCATAAATAGGAACATCTGAACATCACTATCCCTTTGTCAAGACTAAGAAACCAAAATCATTTACACAGTGTTATTAATTGAACATTAGGCCTCATTCAGATTTCACCTTTTCTAAAAAATTTTCTTTTCCATCCCAGGATTCAGTCCAGCATACCAATTGTACTTAGATAAATTATTTTAAAGGCAATGCTTTCTAGCATTTAAAAAGAGTTAAAAGAAACATTTCTTTACCTGCTCGACGCCAAAATTTCATGTGTTTAATCCCAGCTGTAATTAGTTTATCAGGCACATAGGGGTTCATCTTCACAACAAAAATCTTATCTTTACTGCCTCTGAAATAAACCAGAATGTTTTAGCTCTGCAAAGAATCCATCCCAAGACAACTCACATCCTAGCTAGAGCCCTCCACCTACTAGATTGGTGTTTCCTGCTGGTCTCTGACATTCAGGAATTGTACATTTGTCACTATTTAAGTATATTAACCATGTTCAGCAGATTCTCCAGCCAGTACAGAGTGAAAACAGAACTTCATTTAGGTATTACCCATGAGATTTGCTGTACTGTGCATAGGGAATGAATGCTGTTTATGACATGAATGAGTTAAAGAAACCTTGAAACGGCAATTTACTACAATTTAGCATACCCTTCAATATTCCTGTTATTACATATATTTATTTTGGGGGAGGGGTATTCATGCCACAGCATGTGTGTCAGAAGTGGGAGGACAGCTTGCAAGGACCGTTTCTCCCCTTCCACCACGAGGCCCTGGTGATGAAACTAAGGTTATGGTTGGTGCCTTTACTCACTGAGCCATCTTACCAGCCCCTCAAAGTTCCTTGGAACTACTGTGTCCTTGGATATCATCTATATTCTCCACAAAAAGCATTCATATTTTAAGTACTTTAACATCTCAATTTGAGAGTAACAAACTTAAAATGTAGCCTCCAACACTGTTAACTACTTCTCCCTTCAAAGCACTGTTAATATTCTATTATAAAATGAATCATGCTCAGTTTAGAAAACAGAAATAAAGAAAAATATGAGAAAATGACACATAATTTCTTTTTTGATATATGTACATCTTTTTTCAATTACATGTATGAGCATTTTACCATGCTTCCCAGTTGGTATAGAATTGCTTTTAATAGAATTCACTCTTTGTGATGGTAAATTGAAATAGTAATTTCCAATGTCCCATTAAGGCACATTAAAAATGGGTTCACAGGAGTTAAACCTACAAAGAAATAATAAAATCATTTCTCTTTTAGCTTGATTATGTTTATTTAAAGGTAATAAAAGCTGATAATCATAAAAACTCCCATATTATCCTGACTTCAGAAGAGTGAAGTAGGTGGTAACATTAGTGTTTCACCAACATGGCAAGGGTTCTCCCTACCTGGCCACTGAAAGTTTCTCCCCTTTCTTCCAGTCCCACAGTACAACGGTGTGGCTGTCATCTATTCCAACTGAAGCCAGGCGTTTCCCATCAGCTGTGACAACCAAAAGGATGAGATTCTGAAGTCAAAACCATCTAATGTGTTTTCTAGAGCCACAGGTTCTCATTTGAATAGGCCCTCCACCCCAAGACAGTGTGATGTGTAAGCCGGTGGACCAGTTAAGAGATGGGCCTGGTGTGAGGGGATTGAACTGCCGGGTGCTCGGCCCTAAGAAAGGTAGACAGCCCTCTCCTGAAGAGTTAGCTCTATTGTAATGGTTGGTACAACAAAAGCAAGTTTGGCCCTTAATCTCCCTGGCTTCCCGACTCACCGTGGTATCTCTTCCTTTTGCACTTACTCCAACCATGATGCTGTCAGTTATGCTGTGACACAGCCAGAGACTCTTGCCACAAGCAGAACCAATGCAGCCACTTGCCTTGAATTTTCAGTTTCCACAACTGTGAGCTATCCAGGTCTCTGTTTTTATTAGTACCCACCTTAAGGTGTTATAGCAGAAAATTGACTAATACGCTACGGCCCTACATTTACAACTTGAAAATGTTAGGCATGTATACATCCATGAAGAACTAAAACTTAGAAGAGAGTGGGGGTAATGGTTCTTTTAACTTGTGTGTGTGTGTGTGTGTGTGTGTGTGTGTGTGTGTGTGTGTGAGTCAAAGGACAACAATATAAGTTGGTTCTCTCCATCCACCTTTATATGAGCTCTAGGGATTGAACTCAGATGGTCAGGTTCATGCAGCAAGTGATTTTACTCATAGAGTCATCTCCAAGCTTGGGTAATGGGTTTTTGAATCATTATCACACTTGACCAAAGTTACTTTATGTATTCATTAGGTTGAGAAGAAGAAGGCTGGGTGGGGATGGTAAATGTATAAAATGATGGGTATCCAAACATCCTGTGAGGTGATTATTATATATGCCTACAATCAGATCATCATACTAGGGCCTAGGGGTATAGATCAATGGTAGAGCACTTGTTTGGTGTATATAATCTTGGGATCCATTACTGGCACCACACACATAAATCACCCTATACCCCATCAATATAAATTTTTTTAGGTCAATTAAAAATAAAACCAAAATATGTATTAAGAAAATAAGAAAGGAAGAGAAAACAGATCTATTTCAATTAAATTCACTATTAAGAACTCTACTATGACATAAAAACTCAGTGACTATGAAAAATTTATAAAACGAAAAACATCTGGATTACAACACACTGTCACTAATGCGGCTGCTTTAGTGAAGGCTGAGTTTCAGTCGTCACTGTTACCAAACAACAAGTAAATGACTATGTAAACATTGAAGCAAGTGACTGTCGTGACATACTGACAGAAGTGCGTGTGTTTACAGGTTCTAAGGGGCAAACTGTAAGAGGACCTTTTCCACTCTGCCTCACTTTTGCAAATCTTAGCTAGTTGTTCAGTGCTACCACTCATGTTTTTATTGCTGACTCACTTAGTCTGCTCTACATTTTCCTGTTTCTTGACTATTAGTACTCTTGAAAATATATGTGTATATATGTTTTCCCCACAAATCTCATTTATGGATAACTGACTTTGGTTAAGGCAGCAAAAACATTACTTTTTCATAATATGCACTTCTACAATAAAACATTTTTCTTCCAATCCGCACATCAGGTTTCACTGCAGGTATCTATCTTTAGCTGCTAAACTGATAGCATGAACTAAAATTATAAGATGTACTGAAACTGCTACTTAATATAGACACCTAGAAAACATTCTCATTTCATTCACCCTAAACATTTTCAAAGTTTACTTTAAAGCTGTAAAAATTTAACATCAAAATTTGCCTAAAGGGAAGGTACTTATTATAAGAGGAACCATGACAGTTTTAGGTGTTTTGCACAAAGCCATTTTTATGCCGATATTAACATGGACATTTTAAAAAGACTTTATAGCTACAGTCATTACACTATAATTCTAAAGAAGCCAGAAAACCTAGTTCAACCCTTATGTTTGATTAGAACAGTATGCAGACTTGATAAAAACTGTGAAGGCCATAGCTAAACAAAGTTTAGGCAACACTGATTTAAATGATATATTTTCGCTCTATGTTTTGATCATTCTTCCTGAGATAGAAGAGTCTTACCTGAGAAATCAACTGCACAGACGCCATATTGGTGGTAGCCCTTTAATATAGACAATGGTTTAACGGTTTCTGTGTCCCATACGTGAATTGAGGGATCTCTACCTACCTGATAAAAATATAATTATAAAAGCCATTGTAAACAATTCTTTTTATAACTGTTAAAAGGAAATAAAACACTTATGTAGCCTTTATTTGTCATGGAAATTTATTAAGTTAAAAAGAAAAAGAAGAGAATAACCATGGTATTTTTTCTCATTAACATTTCTTCAAACTCTCAGTGGGATTGAAGAAAGAAGAATGAAGAGATAACCAAGGAAATGATACAACTTTGTGAAAATGAAAATGTCATGGCATGATCCACTATTTTACTAACTAAAAACAATCTGAAAATGTTAATTAAAGGGACTGGGGTTGTGGTTCACAGATACAACCACATGTTTAGTATATATGCAGCCCCTGGTTCAATACCCTGGGCAAAATAAGAACAGATAATAAAGTGAGACAGTCACAGTATCTCTAGGAATATTACAGAATTATGTATGACTCCTTCTACTCCTTCTACAATTCACAAGAATGATAATAAATAACTACTAAGTACCTATTGTTGGTAGGGTTACTGTGATAGGCACTTTGAGTATTATGACACTCAGATAACTTTTGTAAACTCCTTAGAAAAACGGGACATTAAGGACAAATGGTACTATATACTTAATTGTGGGAGACCTGGTCCCACTTTTTCCCCAAGGGTACTCTTGAACAGGAAGAAGTAAGAAATATTTAGGTAGACATAGAGGAGAGAGAGAGAGAGAGAGAGAGAGAGAGAGAGAGAGAGAGAGAGAGAGAGAGAGAGAGAGAGAGACAGAGACAGAGACAGAGACAGAGAGACAGAGAGAGAGAACAAAAGATAGCCTCAGGAGGGCCTGGTCAAAACCCACCAGCCCCTTCTGTCTCTTCTAAAGGGCTATTTATAGAAATGCCAAGGAGTGGAGCAAAAGACTTCACTGTAGCACAGAAAAATGCAGACCCTTCCAAACACCTGGTAACCACACACGTGGTCAAGCCATCCCCTTATGCAGCCCCGCTGGGTAAAAAAAGCTCAGATCTCACTAGGAAACCTCTGTGGGCTCCCACACTTAATAAGAATAAAACAACTTTCAGGAAAAGACTTTATGAAACATATAACACAAAATAGAGCTATGACTTCAGAAAGTACATATCTTCGATGAAGAGAAGCAAGCAAGAATATTCTAGATTAGAATACTGGTATAATACAGAAAGGGTTAAAACACTAAGCATGTATATGAAACCAAAAAGGAAAATAGCACTATGGCATTGTTTTTCTACCATATACTGTTTTTATTGGTGCATATTATCTAAAATAATGGGGTCATGACGTTTTCACATGAATGTAATGCACTTTGGAGCACACTCACCCTCCCATTCCTGGCTCTTGGTCCCCCTCCCCTGATTCCCTTGTTCTTCTCAAAAGGGAACCCTTTGATTTGCATGCCTTCTTTTAAAGTCTAGACTATGGGGACCTGTGAGATTGTTCAGTGCTACCAGCAAGCCTGAGTTCAATCCCTGGACATCACATGGTGGAAGGAAAGAACCAATTCCTGTGAGTTGTCTGACCTCCATGTGTACACACACACACACACACACACACACACACACACACACACACACACACCACAAATGAATGTAAAATCTAGATTCTAAGGATTAGGGAGATGTCCCAGTGAGTAAGGACGCTAGCTCTGTGAGCATGAGGACCTGCAGATATAATTTGAACCCCTAGGATCTTTGTACAAAGCTAGTACTGTTGTCTGTGTATTAAGTACTAAGTACTTAGTACTAACCTCAGTACTAAGGAGCAGAGACAGCAGCTCTCAGGAGCTCACTGGCTAGGCACTGGAGCCAAGAAGGTGAGCTTCCCACTCAATGACAGCCCCTCAGCCTCCATCTTTTACTTGGAGGGTTCAGAGCATTTACACTTAAGAGTTATTATTGAAGAGTCTGTACTGAGTTCTTCTTCACCTTAGAAGCTTTCTGGAGTACCAATTCAATATTGTTTGCTTTATAATTGTCATTTGTTTACTCTTACAGTCAGGTTTACTCTTTCTAGAACTTGCATGCTTGTGTTTATCTTTCTTGTGTTCTCTGTGTTCTGTAGTTGAGCTTTTAGCTCTTTGGATTCCTGATGTTCTTCCTTCCTTTCTTTGTTACCCCATCTCTTCTTACTCACAGAAGAAACTTCAAATACACCTTCTTAACCACTCGCCCACTGCCACTCTTCCCATCCCATTCATCTTTAACTTGGTGCTATAGTTTGGATCTGAAGGGCCCTCGAATATATACATGAGAGTCGATCTCTAGCCCATGGTTGCTATCAGGAGTGGCAGAACCATTAAGACATAGAGCCTAGCGGGAGGAAGCTCAGTCATTTGGAGTATCACCTCAAAGGGGACACTTAGATTATGGCACATTCCTATTTGTCTACTTCACAACCAGCAGAGCAGAGCAGCTTCCCCACCATGTGTCCCCAGCTATGATGTGCCACTTCCCCATGGGCCCAAAGGCAATAAAGTCACATAACTACTGAAACTCCTGAAGCTGAGGAGCAAGATAAATCTGTCCTCTGAATGAAATGTCTGAAGTAAAGAACTTCAGACATTTTGCCATAACAACAGATATGAGACTAACTCATTTGGTTTATGATGCTCACTTATGCACAAGTAATCTATGATTCTCAATTATTGCTCTAGAACTATGCAATTAACTATAAAGATTATATATACATACTATCATTTTATATAAAAAGCAACTCCTAAAAAACGATAGAAACCAATTATGCTTAATTTTGAGAGTTTTTAATATATAGGTATAACAAAATAGCACTAAGTCAGCCAATGCCTCATTAAGTTCTTCATCTAAACATTATTAGTGATTTTTAAGTTTTACCTGGTCTCTATAAGTTTTGTTACTCTTGACAGTTTTATAACATGATTTTTGCCTAATCCTCGATTCCTTCATTTTTATCACTATTTTCTTCATAATTTTGTTACCTATTATTTAAATATAAACCTTCAAGATTCCCCTTTTAAATATCCAGGCTCTTTTTTCTATATTTTTACCTGAAATAATTTTGTTTTCATTTACATTATTAAACCAGCAAATGTCTCCTAAGCCACTCTGATTTTTTTTAAAAAAATATATAAATTCAAGACCTACATTTTCAATTGCCTATTGATCACTTTAGATGTCTCACTGAAGTGATGATGGATGATATGGACTAACATTCACTGAGAAATTACTTACCTGACAGATACTGCCCCACAGTCCTCTCAAAGTCTGGCTTATTTAACAATCATCATAACTTAAGTTAGGCACCAATAGTATCCTCCTTTTAAAGAGGAGTAAACAGAGGCACACAGAGACTCTAGAATTTGCCCATAGATAATAAATAAATACACTCAGATTCAAACACCAAATTCAGGCTGGTTTAACGTATATATAGGAACATAGTAGTATGCTTGGGGGCATCTCATTTCAGGGGTCTAGGTACCTATGTTAGTCAGTGTCCTATCTCTATGACAAAATATCTGAGGTAATCAACTTATTTTGACTCATGGTTTTAAAGATTTAATTCCATGGTTGTTTGGCACTTTTGCCTTTGGCTCTTAAATACTCATAGGCTGAGGTGAAAATAAACTGAATAAACATCAAGAAGGTAGTATAGTTCTTAAATACAGTAAGAATCTACAAACAACATTTTGCCTCCTGCTGTGGATATCATTCTATATAAATAAAACACTGATGGCCAGTGACCAAGCAGGAAGTAGGTGGGACAAGGAGAGAGGAGAATTCTGGGAAGCGGAAGGCTGGGAGAGAGACATTGCAGCCACCGGCAGGAGAAGCAGCATGTGAAGACGCTGGTAAGCCACCAGCCACATGGCAAGGTATAGATTTATAAAAATGGGTTAATTTAAGATAAAAGAACAGTTAGCAAGAAGCCTGCCACGGCCATACAGTTTATAAGTGATATAAGCATCTGAGTGATTATTTTATACGTGGATTGTGGGACTGCGGGGCTTGGGGAACCTGGAGAGAAGCCCTCCAGCAACAGCCTCCTTCTTTATGAATACCCATATAGAGAAGTATCTAACAAGATTTCAAAACCTGTGCTTTGGCAAACCTGGTAAGTTGGTTCTGCAATTGAAAGATAAAAGACATGGTCATTCTGTGCTATAGAGCATTTTGTTAATTAATTACATTGCTTTAGTCACTCCACCTAAACAGATCAGGTTTGGGGACTAGAGAGATGACTCAACAGTTAAGAACACTGATTGCTCTGCCAAATGACCCATGTTTGATTCCCAGCATCCATTCAGAGGCTCACAACCACCTATAATACAGTTCCAGGGGATCTTGTGCCCTTTTCTCCACTCCATGGGTACTGCACGCACATGGTACACAAACATATATGTAGGCAAGAATTCATACACATAAAAATAGATCTCAAAAACAAGTTTTTGAAAAGCTTGCCTATCTGACTTATTGTCACATGTCTTTTAAGGGGACTTACCTGGCCTGTGGCTACATAGTCCTTCAAAGGATGAATAGCCAGACACAGAATATCGTCATCATGACCCAGGTAAAAACGCTGTGTGTTCTGTTGTCTATTATATATGACACCCACTGCTGCCACATGGTACACAATTTCACCAATTTGAGTGTAGAAAAGATTACTTCGACAGTCATAACCTCTGTAACTAATGCAGAAAATAAATCATACACAATGCATTTTAATCTTTGATCTGATCAATACAGAGAAGTAGGTATCACTCAGATTATTTAATTTCCGGTCTTAAGGAAACTGAATAGTTAAAGGAAAATGCCAGTTTCTTAGAATATACATACTGTTATGGGCCTCTCTGGTTACAAATAGCTAAATCTAGGTTAAGGTATTAATAAAAGAAATCAGGTACAGAAATTTCTGTATTCTAGTATTTGCGAAAACACTATTAAATTTGTATTTTACAAAGTAAAACCACTTCCTTTTATACACAATAGGGTAAGGAATGAATACATATTTGCATTCAAATATTTCTAAAAGTAATTACTATTTATAGGGGAAGGAAATGACACCTGGGACAAGGGCAGGGGGAGAAGTGGGAGGAAGGTTTCAAGCAGCACTTCGTTACGCACATCGTTGAACCCTGACAATGTAATAAATGTCCCAACAGTAACTTTAAGCAATCAATTAAATATAATATTTTAATAGGATAATTAAAATGGTTAATACTATCCCATCATTAATTTGTGCTTCAAAGATGTCAAATTCACACAACACAGTCAACAAAAATATTACCTATTTGAACACTGGAAGGGAAATACTGTTTTTAAAGATTTATTTTATTTATGTGTATGTGTGTGTACCTGTCACATGTGTGCAGGTGCCCTTGGGGGCCACAGGTGCTTGGAACAGAATTCAGGTCCCATGGAAGAGTAGCAAACCTTCCTAACCACTGAGCCATCTCTCTATGCCTAGAAATACTTTTCATAAATAAATTCTTTTCAAATTCTTAGAAAGTATTACCAGTCTGGTGAGAAATTCATGCTTACTGAGGGGAGGAAATTGTTCCTGTGGAGCTGAAATGTGAGGCCTGTACAGTATGTGCTCTAAGGGATGCCAGAAACTAAGAACAATTAGCTAAACATTAAATCCTAAATGCACAGGCAAAAAGGGATTCCGAAAATTCCAATTTAGTCATATTGGAGGAAAGATAATTACCTATTACATTTTTAAAGGTATCATGTCCACTTCTATGAATGCAGTATCAAACTTTCAAAAGACAGTTTTTTAGAAATGTAATCAAGACTTTCAGAGTGGCTCATGTGTGCCAGACAATGCTGTCCATCATCACTGGCACTGCTCACTTACTCCTCATTGCAACATTTTTAGTCAGGCAACAATTTGAAGACAGGGAAACAGAGGCAAAGTGAGGCAGGGTGACTTGCCAAGCTTTTAAGTGCAAACTCAAAGTCAACACACAAATGAAAAATAGCATTTTATACCCATGAATGAAGTGTAACCGAATACTATTTCCTGGAGCACGCTCTCTTCGTTTAGAAGTAGCACTTTTCTGTTTTTCTTTGCATTGTTCTTTAAGCTGAGGTAGATCTTCTTTGTAAACCTTAAAAATGTATATACATAGAAATATAATTAGGGTTGCTATTAATAAAGACGCTCATATCCTCAATATAACTTTCAGATGCTGGTAAGAGAACACTTTGTAAAATTTAGTATTCCAAGAACTTTTATACTTCAAAGAGAATGTGGTGGTGTACTGTGACAAAATTCTACAGACAAACAGAATACAGACTTACTTAGCACATCAAGGATTTAATACAAAAGAACATTTTATGTAAGTGTGCTAGGATGTTCAAAGGGGGAAACTGAAAGAACCATCCATTACTGGAGAAATTAAAGCCATAAATATTCACAATAGATAAAAAGTAGCAGAAGTCAAGAAAATAACCTGGACTTTTGGGGGACAGCATCACAGGCTAATGGGGCATTACCTGCCGGTGATAAGTAAGCTGTGTCTCTTGCTCAATCTCAGAATCCAGTTCCGGAACATCAGATAGATCTGAATCTGATTCGTCACTGTTGGACTCAGCCAGGCTTTCTGTAAGGTTTTAAAAAACAAAATACCATTTGTTTAAAGATTTACTTTCAAAACAACAATGTAAATTAATAATTAAGAGGTGACTCTATCAGCTTGACATGGAAACAAAGCCATTAAACAATAAAATGAAATGACCCACTCAAGTGACATGGAGGTCAGTAAACTGTACTACAGGTTATCTTCCTGTCTGCTCACTGCAAACTCAAGAGCACCTTTAAATTCCTCCACTGACTCCTCAATGAGGGCTACACCAAATTTAAATATCTATGTAGATACAAGTGAATACAACCTATAATCAGCATTAAAAATACTACACACAACAGATGAATTGACATTTTTTAAAGTATATACAAGACCCAAGAACCCATATCTCTGAGATGAAAGATTAATTGTTGGTTCTGCTAGCAGAACTATTGCTTCACTTATTCAACAAATTAAATCTCAACTCAAATACTTCACAAGGCATACTCTGTGATACCTGACTTTAAAGATACACACTTATTTTAACAGGAAATTTCTGCTCTTAATAAGCTTTAATGGTAAAATCATTACTATGGAGCTATTAATGCAGAAGCTGTTTAAGCTTACCTTGGGGTGCTATGTGAAGAGCATCTTTTAATTTTCTTTCAGGAATGAATTTCCACTGAAAGACAGAGTGATCAGCTCCACCAATAGAAATAACCCACTGATAATCATGTGACCATCTGACATTAGTTACGTGAGCTGAATGGCCAATATATTTTCTAAACTTGGCGCCTATAACAAAAATATATCTTTAAATTGATAGAAGCCAATACACAAAAATACCACCTTAAACAACAACTATTCTATCCAAACTATTACAACATCACACCATTATCTTAAGTATGAACAGAGTACCAGAGTGCACTGCGGGTTCTATTGTTTAAAATGTTAAATTATATCATTTGGTTAAGGTTTACACACAATGTCTCCCATTTTAAAGGAATTGTTAGTTATTTTTTTTTAATTTGTGATAGCAACTATTTCTGAAATTCTATGTTTCTTATATACTCTATATCCTGATGTTATGATGTGGCAACATATACATATCTCTATTAAAACACACTAGCTACAATAATGCTTAGCTTCATATTGATATTGTTTTAAAATTTTTATAAGTCTGTATGTTGAGATGTCAAAAATTCCATAAATGAAAATCAAGAGAAAAATTTTCATCATGGTTGTGAATTTAGGGATAACTTGTTTTGGGTTTTTTTGTTTGTTTGTTTGGTTGGTTTGGTTTGGTTTTGTCTCATTGGGACAAGCTCTCACTATGTAGCCTAAGCTGGTCTTGAATTTATGATTTTCCTGTCTCAATCTCCTGAGTGTTGGGGCTATATACATATACTATCACCATATCTGACAGGCAGCCATCTTCATCAAGGCATAAAATAGTGATGAAAATTCATCTAAGATTACATTGTATTTCTTCTTAAGAGTAACACTGTTATTCTAAGAAAATTTTTTTTCAGTGTTAGGGATCAAATCCAAGGCCTTGTGCATTCTAGCTAAGTACTTCACCACTGAGCCACATCCACAAACCTCAAGAATAATTTTTAAAATTATTTTTCCTAAAAATAATGTTATATGTAGCAGTAGAAATCAGTAACTTTCCAGATTTATAATTTCTTCACAGTTTAGCCTAGCAAACTCTTATCAAGAAAGATTTGGCCTTATCTCTCTTGTTTGGGATATATTACATGCAGGCAAAGATGGCTTTAGCCACTAATTTTTTTTTTGTAACTTTTATTCTTCTCTCATATATTATATTCTGACCACGATTTTCCCTCCCTCTGCTCTTCCTCCCAGTCCCTCTCCCTGACTTCCCCTCTCCCCCAGATCAACTCCTCTGTTACACACACACACACACACACACACACACACACACACACACACACACAGGCAGCACACACACACACACACATACACACAGGCAGCACACACACACACACATACACACAGGCAGCACACACACACACATACACACAGGCAGCACACACACACACACACATACACACAGGCAGCACACACACACACATACACACAGGCAGCACACACACACACATACACACAGGCGGCACACACACACACATATACACAGGCGGCACACACACACACATACACAGGCAGCCAGCACACACACACACACATACACAGGCAGCACACACACACACACACACACACACACACACACATACACAAGGCAGCACACACACACATACACAGGCAGCACACACACACACATACACAGGCGGCACACACACACATACACACAGGCAGCACACACACACACACACACACACACACACACACACACACGGAAATCAATAAAAAGATTTAGTAGTATAGAAATGAAGAAGTAGTTGATAAAAGATTAAGAAAATAAAAAGAGGCCTAGCATGGTAGCACCTACAATCCCTGTATTTAGGAGGTGGAAACTAGCAGATTAAGAACTAAGGTCTAGCCTCTTCAACTATATAGTAAATCTGAAGCCAGGCTGGGCTACAGAGATCATCTCTCAGAAAAACAAAAAGGAAAAAGAAAAAGAAAAGGAAAAGGACTGGCCACACATTGAGAAATGATACTTGCAATCCATAAAAATCCTAAATCATGTGAACCTACTGGAATATATAAACAGCTCAACCCAAGAGCAACCATATAGCAAAGAGAGCTGTGTTTGATATAGGAAGCACAGGAACCTCTCCCCAAAACATCTGAAAATGAAGCTCAACTCTCACCAGTATGGATTTTTATGAGACCACGAAATATGACTTACAGTACCTACATTTGCAAAAATTAGAAGAAAGTGTGATAAGGCCAAGTGCTGAAGAGGCTGTGAGTCAAAAGGTGTTGATAAAATGCTCTAACTACTTTGGAAAGCAAACTGACATTTTCTTATAACGTTCAACAGCTACATACTCTATCCTCCAACAGTTTCATTCAATATACACCTCTGAGAAACTTACATGTGTTAACAAAAGACTAGAAATGACTCAAATGTCAACTAAGGAGAAAATCAATGCATAAACTATAATATACATTTACAACATGATTATTTCATGGCAATGAAAAACAATCAAAAGGTACAAGCAAGCCGGGCGGTGGTGGCACACACCTTTAATCCCAGCACTCGGAGGCAGAGGCAGGCAGATCTCTATGAGTTTAAGGCCAGCCTGTTCTACAGATTGAGTTCCAGTCTCTGTGAGTTTGAAGTCAGCCTGGTCTACAGAGTGAGTTCCAGGACAGGTTCCAAGCTACACAGAGAAACCCTGTCTTGCAAAAACAAAAACAAAACAAAACAAAACAAAACAAAACAAAACAAAACAGTATAAGCAACAATATAGATGAATCTTTAAAAAAAATAGCATTGAATAATGCCTGGTGCCTCACATGTCCTGTGGTAGAAGATTAGAAACAGGGGCTTGAATATCATCAGTATACATGCACAATATCAATACCAAATATCAATACAACTTGGGCTTCTGGGAAAACCCAGTCTTTAAGTTGGACGTGTTCACTACATACTTGGATCAAGCTACTTCAGTTCTCATCATACACCACTAATGTATGTGTAGTAACTATTAACAAGTCAGGTGAAAAGCCATTTCTGCAGATATTATAATGAATTCAAGAATAATTGGTAAAAATTTCATGACCAAAAAAAGAAATGTAACAGGACAACAATTTTTGAATTGACAAAGTCTTCACCAATTAATATACACTCTAAAATATTAACTCTTATCATTTATCTCAACTATATAAGGACATAACATCTTTTATGAGAGTGTTAAAATATTAAAAAGAAAGATACCTTTTCTTAAACATGGATATCGGAATAGTTTTACAACTCCATAGTCATCAGCTGTAACTAAAACCTGGCCAACATAATTTCCATCTACTGAATTTATATCATTGGTATCGGAATACTTGGGCCAAATTCCATTGACTTCAAGGCCTGAAACACATGTCCATGAAGCCCAGTGAACAGCTTTTATTTCTTCTTTACTTGTCACTTCCTTTCCTCCTAGAAATAAAAAGAATCTTCACTTAAGAAATTACTTCATTTGATTCTTTTCATGCAAATGTAAATTTTAATACCTTACACCAAAGTTAGGGGAGAATATATGAACAGACAGGCAAGTGTGAATTAGAAGAAAAAACAAAATTTAAAAAATTTTAAATGCTACTAACATCATAGTGATTTGGAGAGTTTGAACGTAATTATCAATTCAGCAGGCTCATTCACATGGAAAACAACCGAATCTTATGAAAATCGTGATATAGACTAGTGACAACTGGGTAAGTTATAAGAAAAACTAAAAGATGCCTTTCTTTGGGGGTTGTCAAAGAGCTTGGTTCTGAGGACGCTAAGGCTGCACTGGGGTGAGCGAGGCTCTCCCTTCTGACAACGAGTGGTCTCTGAGCTCTCCTCTGTCTACTCTTCCCTCATCTTCAGGACAACAGGGAACCGACTGCTCACGGTACAGCGGCTGCTCCAGCAGAGGAGGAGAAAGTGGAAGCCGAGAAAGAATGTAAGGGCTCTATTGATGGCATAGGCATTGGTCCTTTTTACTAAACATCTTCTGAAGGATGTTCAATAAAGATCCAAACAAACAGAAGGGAGGGAAGGGAAGAAAGGAGGAAGGAAAGAAAGAAGGAAGGGAGGGAGGGAGTGAGGGAGGGAAGCAAGAAAGGAAGGAAAGGAAGGAAGAGCAAAAGCTACGCCACGACAAAGTGGCAACTCAGGTAATAAAAAGAAACCCAAGATATATAATTGGGAGAGAGACTGAAAAAGACTAACAAGGAATGATAGATGGAGGGTGATACATTTGTGTTAAGTAAGAGGACTTTTGGACTCAGTAAATCTTCATTATAAATCATCAATGAAAAGCTTGGGGGGAGATGCATTGATTGTATTATGCAACTAGTCTTATTAAATAAGTTCTTATAAGAGTGATTAATTCACAAAGCACCACATTAAATAGAGGTGTGGAAGGTCATTTTGAGAGGTGTGGAGTTTTGATTAAGAAGGGTTTACAATGCTGGTATCCAAGAGCTAGAAGAAGGGCTGTGATGGGAACATGTTCTCCAGGGTACTAAGTTCCAGGTGTGCAGGATGAGTTCTGAGTGTCCTTTCTGAATGTACAGCTCAGTAACTGCTATTATTCACATTGTGTTACTGCTTGGTATGCTTGAAATCTGCTAACAATGATCTTGAATGTTTCTGCTGCACACAGAAATTACAATAACTATATTAGGTGATAGATATGACAATTAGTGTGATTATAAAAATCATTTTACAATGCCGTGTATGTGTGTGTGTGTGTGTGTGTGTGTGTGTGTGTGTGTGTGTGTGTGTGTTTATAAAAAATTACACTGGGCTGGGCATTATGGTACACAACTATAATCCCTACACTTAGGAGGTTGAAGCAGGCAGACCTCAGAATTTGAGACCAGCAGTTCTAGCCAGTTCTATATAGCCAGTTCTAGGCTAACAAGGAAATATAATGAGACCTTATCTCAAATTTAAAAAAATCACATTGCATATTTTAAAATATATAGAATTTTGATGTCACTTACAACTCAATATTCTGGTGGGAAAGGATTCTAAAGATATTTGTCTTGTAGAAAAGACCACAATGCTTGAAATAGCTCAGATTATTCTGCCTATAGTCAAACATAATTTACAATTTACTCTTAATGAGCTTTTAAATACCACAGACATTAAATTCTATGAACTCCATGTAATGTGCTAGAAGAGTTCACCTGGCATCCTATACAGAAGTCGTCTTCCGCTGCCATCGTTTGTCTGCAAGTATCTGCTATCTGAAGACCAGTCCAGATGAGTGATGAAGCTAAGTGAACCAGCACATTCACCAACTTTTTTGTAACGCTGAGCAACTCCATAGATGTCAACTGAGCTGTCGTTGCAGCCGACAGCAAGGTAAGTGCCATCTGGTGAATATTTCAGTTCATGGATTGCCTCTTTCCTATCTTTAATATGTACAACTTCAGTCATATCTCTGTGGAAAAGAAAAAGACCATATGAGCAAAAGTCACAAGAGAATTGGAAAATGTCCCCAAATACTGAGGTTCCATCAGGTATTTACAAACTGTGACATACATGCAAGTAAGGTAAGTAATATCTGCTTGGGAATAATTATTTTGCTGACCAGAAATAAATAGAAAAAAATTGGATGATGTAGTATGTGGTGATAGAGCACTTGCCCAGCATAAAGTCCTGAACTTGAACCCCAGCACTGAAAAAAAAAGTAGAAGAGAAAAAACGCTAAATTTCAGTGCATAAATAACATTTTTAAGTACCCTACAGCTCCCTACTAAATTTCTGGATTTAGATAATAAAATATTTAACCAGATTTTTTTATGATGAAAGTTCTTTGTAAATACTGAATTATGAAATATTCTTAAACATCATAATTTTCAAACACATTTTTGTAATGAGCCAAATGTATAAACTGACATTTGGGAAATAAGGAAAGCATGAAAGAATGCATCACTTGAACAATATATTTGAATATATATCTTTATATAACTGCTGTGGTTGTTTTTATTCACTTTTCCCCACTAGTGAATTTTATTTCAAATGTTCCCTTTTCTTCAGAGTCTCATTATTGTAGCCCAGGCTGGCCTCAAACTCCAATCCTGCTTCAGCCTCCCATAGGCATACACCACCATGCTTAGCTTAGTTTATTTTTTAAAAAGAGACCACAATTCAGCTTAAAATGAATTTCCAAAATAGCATAGGCATTGGTAACGACCATAAAAATGGATGAAGTCAAGTTTGACACAAGGGAGTTTTCAAACTCCTAGAACTGGAAGGAGTGGGGAGGACAGCGACCTGGGGAAGATGGGCAAGAGGAAGGAAGGATCACTGCTTCTTGGCGGCAGCCATCTCTCCACACAAATTCTGTATTGGTTATTTGAAATGCTCCAGGTTGGCAATTTCAGAAGCAGAAGCTTGTTTCTTGGTTCTTAAGGTTTCTTTTTCTTTTTTTCTTTCTTTCTTTTTTTTCTTTTCTTTTTTTTTTTTTTTCGTTTTTCGAAAACACAGGGTTTCTCTGTGTAGCTTTGTGCCTTTCCTGGAACTCACTTGGTAGCCCAGGCTGGCCTCAAACTCACAGAGATCCGCCTGCCTCTGCCTCCCGAGTGCTGGGATTAAAGGCATGTGCCACCACCGCCCAGCTGGTTCTTAAGGTTTCTAAATGGAGGTTAGAACAGACATCCGACTTCTTTTAACATGTTGCTTTAGTACAAGGGATTCAAAAATTGAACTGACCTTGCATGAGAGATGGACCCTACGACAATATGCAACCATTGCTCAAGAGGAATATGTAAAACTAAGAAATCCTGAAAGGAGCACTGAAACTAGATTGAAGGCAGGAGGGAGCCACGGCAGGGTAAATGTGACTTCAACATAAGACGTGAGGCTCTGGCTAAGTCTAAAAGAGGAGAGATGGTTCTTCAGGAACAGGATACAGCACAAACAGAGGCATGAAAAGATGCAGTGTGCGGCCTATTTGAAGAATGGTGCACAGTATGATGTGGATACAGAAACCAGTGGGAAGAACAGAAAATAATGAAGCTAGAGATAAACTAATAAGATACAGTGAAACCAAAGAAAGAGAGGCAGACAAATTCAGGTTTGCAGAGTAAAATTTTGGGAACTATGGACACAAGTGTTCATCAGCAAGCCCAAGTTCATCCCCACAACCTGGGCTAGAAAGAGGGACACAAATGACATCATGCAAGCAAGCTTATCTTGCCAATGTCAAGGAGTCAGGTACTTTCCTGGTGCCAGGATCTGGTTGAAAGCTCTACATAACTCCATAGGCTTTGTCTATTTGCGGCATGCTGGGAAAACTATGTAGGAAATACTGATTAAGGTTAACCTGGATCAATATGGCAGTTCTAAATCAAGATGGCTGCAGTATATTAAGCTGAATCCACACAGAAAGATCAAAAGTTTTAGAGATGATAGTAATGACATAATAATGTGGATGTATTTAATGTCACTGGACATCTACAGTGATTGAAAGCAAATATGACAATAAATAAAAACAATTTTAAGAGAAAAACTACAGCACATTCCACTGTAAAAACCTTCTTTTATTTTCCATACTGGGAATCAAATCTAGAGCCTTATACATGCTGGGCAAGCACTCTACTATTTAACTACAGCCTATTTATTTATTTATTTATTTGAAGTCACAAAGTTAAGTAGGCTGGCCTTGAACTCACTCAAGTCCAGGCAGGCTTTCAACTCACAATCCTCTGCCTCAGCCTCCTGAACAGCTAAGATTACAAGTCTGCACCATCAGGACCAGTTGTGAAGAAGTTTTTTATAGGTGAAAAACGAAAAAAAAAAAAAACAGAGTGAGGTAGAGAAAAGCAGATCACAGAGATGAGCCCTGCACACATGTCAAGGATTACAAACTTCAGCCTAAGGAGCAGAAAGCCTTTGGAGAGGGGATAAATGCAAACAAGTGTGACTTAAAAAATCTTTAAAATCAAGCTGGAAGTGAGCTGGAAACTTCTTCCCTGATGTAGCTTCCACAGTGCTGGGAGTGCTATGCAGGTTGCTGGAGGAGAAATGTGTCAGTGGCCTTGCCTAATCACTTACAGATAGAGGTGAGGACACATAGGGCCCTATCTACCCTGCTGAACTACTGGCTATAGACATGCATGCTAGGACAGAGGGAGTGGTCTTCAGTTCTGTAGCCACTAATGGCCCATTCAGGCTCCAGCAGAGTTCCAAATCCATGGTCACACAGAGGGCCCTGATTACTCTAGGTGGTCAGAAAACAAAAGAAAAAGAATGAGTGGGAGTAGAGAGCTAGAACAGGGCAAGGAATGAGAGTAACCAGAATGAATTGTATATGTGTATGAAATGGTCAGAACACAGATTTAATTCATAAAGAAAGAAGGAATCTCTATCACGGCATAGAGATGGTTCTGAGGTGGTAAGGAGAGCAGTTAAGAGGGCTGGCTATTCCACCACTCCTGGGAGGAGATGACTGTGGTGATATACTGTGTACCCTAATAAAGTTTGCCTTGAGGATCAGAGGACAGAGCCAGCCACTAAGATTAGATATAGAGGCCAGACAGTGATGGCACACATTCTTAATCCTATCACTCGGGAGGCAGAGATCCATCTGGATCTCTCAGTTCAAGGCCACACTGGAAACAAAGCCAGGCAGTGGTGGCACACACCTTTAATCCCAGTACTGGGAAGCACACACACATTTAATGCCAGGAAGTGATGTCTGGGCAGAGAGAGGTATATAAGGTGGAGGAAACAGGAACTCACTCTCTTTAGGCTGAGGATTTCGTAGAGGTTAGGACTAGTGGCTGGCTGCTCTGCTTCTCTGATCTTTCAGCTTTCACCCTGATATCTGGCTCTGGATTTTTATTAAAAGACTGTCTAAGATTCAAACAAGCAGACAACAAAGCCTACACAAGAGTAGAACAGTGATGCTGGAAAGAAGGAAGTTAACTTGACAGCTTCTGTGGAAGTGACTCTTAAACAGGAGAGGCAAAGCAAAAAAAGGAATTACATTTCTGGGCAGAAGATTACTGCACTGGAGGAGAAAGATTTCATAAACACTGTTTTCTGAACATGCAGTGGCTCTACAGCATTGCTTTTAATGATTACACAGGATAGAAACTCAATGTATCTCCCTAGAATTTAATATAAATTAGCAACAGCTTGAACCAATTCTTATTTTTTATTTGTTTGTTTGTTTATTTGAGACAGGATCTCCCTATGTAGCCTTAGCTGGCCTGGAACTCACAGGCCTTCAAATTCACAGAAATTCACCTGCCTCTGCCTCCTGAGTGCTGGGATTGAAGGCATATGCCACTATGCCCAGCCTATTGATAAATTCCTTAAGCATTTCTACTTATACAAATGAAAGGATATAGACATTTTTCCAAAGCATAAAGATACAAACAAGCAAACAAAATCCTTCTCCATCATTCCTCAAGCCTTGAGGACATTTAACAACAAAGGATCATAACTGAAAATAATACTACCAACAGTAAGTCAGGGCCCAAATTTATAGTTCAGCACTTCAGCCACCACTGTACTAAGCATTCTTTTTTGAAATAGAAGATTTTTCTTTTTTTTTTTTTTTTTGGTTTTTTGAGACAGGGTTTCTCTGTGTAGCTTTGCGCCTTTCCTGGAGCTCACTTGGTAGCCCAGGCTGGCCTCGAACTCATAGAGATCCGCCTGGCTCTGCCTCCCGAGTGCTGGGATTAAGGCGTGCGCCACCAACGCCCGGCTAGAAGATTTTTCTTTATATATATGTCCATGTGCCTGCTTGAGGTTATGTGTACTACATGTGTGCAGAAGGCAGAAGACTGAGTCAGATCCCCTAGAAGTGGAGTTACAAGTAATTAGCTGTGAGCCACCAAGTAGGCTCTGGGAACCCAACCAGGTTCCTCCGTAAAAACAGAAGCTCTCTCAACCCCTGACCATCTCTCCAACACATTTGCTAAGCATTCTTAATGCCCCCAAATAAAAGTTCTTAAGTTTAATTTTCTGACAAAGATATTTTTATAAGTATATTTATTTAATAAAACTAATATTTGACACACATATAAAAGAAGAGGGGAAAAAAGGATAAGTGGGTCAGAGCAATGAGTACTGTACATTCTAACAAAACAATAAATTACTGTTTCTACTTCTACTCTAATAGCATACCTCACTCTAAGGACAGTAAATGACCCATCCTTCATTCCAAGGGCAAGATGGATTCCATCTACATTGACTGCAGCACATCGAATTGGTTCTTCCATATTACATCTTGCTATTAAAGCATGATCTACAAGGCTCCAAATCCTGTACAATTTAATTCAAAAATAAAAATAATTAATGTACATGTAAAATGATAATCTATATAAGAATATTAAAGTTAAAATAATCTGGTTTAAAGTAAGACATTTTTCTCTGTGAAAACAGCAATATTATTCATGATTAAAAGAAAATATCAGAAGTTTTTGTTTTTAAAATAACATAGCAGGGATGGTGAGATGGTTCCAAAGGTGAAAGTGCTTGCAGCACAGTCCTCAGAACCCATAATGGAAGGAGGGAACCAGCTTCCCAGAGCTGTCCTAACCTCCTTATATGCCATGCCATTCATGAGCCCACACACACTCTCTCACATACACAGGCGATAAACTTTTTAAAAAATACAAAAGCATACTGACATCACTATGATTCAACTGTTAATCTTAGATTAATTAGTAATCTCCACTCTAATCAAAAGACAGCTATCTACTTCTTTAAATTATATATATAAGACTGGCCATGGTATTATATGCCTTTAATCCCAGCACTGGTAAAGCAGAGGCAGGCAGATTTCTACGATTTAGAGGCCAACATGGTCTACAGAGCAAGTTCCAGGTCAGTCAGGGCTACATAGTGAGACCCTACCTCAAAAATAAATAAATAAATAAATAAATAAATAAATAAATAAATAAATATATATGTAGTCTTTTAGATGGAGTACTTAAAATATTCAAATTCAGACTACAATATCATTCCAGACTACAATATTAAAAATTAAGATAACTAGACTTTACATCAAAGCTTGTAGACTTGAGACCTAATAAGCAGTTAGAAGAGTGTATTGCTCTTTGAAAGGACCTGAGCTAAGGTTCCAGCACCCAAACAGGTAGCTCGAAACACCTGTAACTCCAGCTCCAAGGGATCTAACACCTTCTTCTTGCCTCCATGGGAACTCAGTACACATGCAGCATACACATACATACACACAGTTATAAATAAAAATAAAATTATAGAATAACTGTCACCATGTTCACAAAGTGATGAAACTCAGGGAGTATAGCTGAAACATGTAGGGAAGCATTTAGAACCTTTAGCTACATATGTTATAATAAAAAGCTATAATTTAATGAATAAGCATCTACTCCAAGAGGTTAGAAAAAAGATCAGCAAGGAGAAATATATTTTTTACCATGCTTTCATAGGCATATCTTTTTAAGAACTTGTTGCTGTTTTATAGAAAAAATAATTTTTGTGTACTAGTTTTATATTCTTTTATATCCAAGATATTTGCTAATTCCTTTAAATTTATTTTTATTTATGTATGTGTTTGAGCATATGCACATAGGTACCTGAGGAAGCCAAAAGACAGCTCCAGATACAGGTGGTTATGAGCTATCCATTGTGGCTGCTGGGACGCAAACTCTTGGCCCACTGAAAGAGCAGCAAGCACTCTTAACAACTGGGCTATCTTTGCAGCCCCACTAATTCCCTTTTAACTCCATGAATTCATTTGCATTTCCTTTGGAGTCCTCTACATGCACAGTCATGTTGCCTAAAAGTTGTATAAAAGTTGTTCTTTTTAATCACTCTCCTTTACTCCCTCCCCTCTCTCTAGCACTCTCATGACCCTCACCTCAATCATCTCTATTTGGCCATTCTGCACTGATGAATCACTATCTTTCCTGACCACAAAGTTTCAATGCTGCAACATTAAGTGCTGTGTTTGCTGAAGATTTTTTTGTTCTGTACTACAAAGTATCAGTAAACATAACCTCTGGGGCAAATCAGGTGGCTGCATATTTTTATAGACCAAGAACTAGGATGAATTTTATAAATTTTAATTGTTGAAAATCATAAAAGAGTCAAATTTTGAAACACAAGAAAATACACAAAGTTCAGATTTCATGCCTATAAATGAAGTTTTATAGGAACACAGACTTATTTGTTTACACACCAACAAAGAGGCAGATTTTAAAACAAATTTTACACTTTTTATTTGTGTGTATGAGCCCCATGGCAGGTCAGAGGCATGCACAATACATTTAAGGTGTATGATCACAAACATGTTCCTAGTTGGTAGATACTAGTTCTTATAGTCTGAATTTGAAATTCCCCAGTACCTTACCTAGGAAATGATTTACTTACCTCACTGAACGATCATCACTTCCAGTCACAGCTAAAGGTTTAGTAGGATGAACAGCAAGTGCCCAGAGTTCACCTTCACAATGCCCTTGCATAATTAGGAAAGGTTTATTTCTTTCATGCACAACAATTTCAAAAATTTCACTGTCCTGTGTTCCAACTAAAATGTGGTCACCTCGCCAACAAACACTCCTCACAGATAAACCTGGTAAGAAGCACATTTAATATCAATATTGTAAATGTCAATGCCACAGTAGTAAAAAGCAGTCTTAATTGGAAATTAATTTTCATATCTTTTATATCTTGGCTGTAAGACAGAGTATGAAAGTCTGGGTATACATGCCCGTTGTCTTGAATTGTTTATATTTCCATATGAAACAATAGATTTCTTTTTTCGTATACTTAATTTCTACCCATCCTTTAGGTACACTTTTCCTTCTCCTTTGCCCCACAATTCCAAGAGTCAGACTGTGTTTGTAATTGAGCTCTCACAAGCCCTTAAAATGGGCAAGCACTCAGAACCTGCCTTTAGAGAAGTGCATTGTGAGTTTTCTGTTCACTGCATTTCATTTCTAAATCAACAGATTGAAGGAAAGACAATATTCACTTGGACTTTTTCTGCATTTTCCACAGTTCCTGCTGGGACCTTATGAAAATTTTTTTTTTATTTATATAACATTGCCAATATAAAGACACTATATATCCCATAATATCCTCTTGAGAATGAAATAAAAAAGAATGACATTATTTTGTAAGCTTCATAATAATGCTCATCAAAACTAATGAAAACAGAATAATGGCTACCATCTAAAAGCTTACTATGTACTGAACATTCTAAATAGTTAACATGTATTAATTCATTTAATACTAGGAGATATTTGTAGTGGCCTTAAATTACAGATGAGTCTAAACAATTAGACCAGAGTTATACATCTCTCTAGTGACACATATTATTTAAATAATATTTTAAGTAAATATTATCTAAATATGTTATTTCCAATCTTAGTCTTATAATTCAATGACATATTAGTTACTAATATGTTACTATTATGTTACACTGAGAATCTATTCTATTATGTCTTTTTTAAGTCCCCTAATTACTGAAAAAGTAAATTCTGATTAAAGAAAATTGACTTCAACCATTATTATCAGAAGTTTACCAATTCCCAATATATTTTAGTTGTGCAATTATTTGGCAAAGAGTTTTACTTAGCATTGTAGTAGTAAAATATTTTCAAAATGCACAGTTAAAAAAGTAAATGTCTATCAGATATCTCTGTTGGTCTCATTACAGCAGACATTAGACACACAAAAGATCCTTTGTCATGATGGTAAGCACAACTATCAACAAAAGTCCTCCAGGTGGAATATATAAAAATGTGTGTGTGCTAGAAGACAACCATTGGTTCATTCACAATATGCTTAGAGTAAAACATTCAGTTTATTATTACCTTTGTATCCCTGTTCTGTTTCCCTGAGGTCAATCACAGTAATTGGTTTAAAAGTTAAATCCCAAAGACGAATACAGCCATCTCTGCCACCAGTAGCAAAGCCTTCTTCACAAGCATTCATACTAAAAATTCCCGCCTAGGTAAAGGCAGAAAACAACTTAGCAACATAAACTTCTTAAGAACATCGACTAGGCCTGGTGGTGGTGGCGCACACCTTTAATCCCAGCACTTGGGAGGCAGAGGCAGGTGAATCTCTAGTTCAAGCCCAGCCTGGTCTACAGAGCAAGTTCCAGGACAGCCAGGGCTACACAGAGAAACCCTGTTTCGGGGCAGGGGAACATCTACTAAATAAAGGTAAAAAACCACTCAGCAATATTTTCTTCTAAAACATAAATAAATAAAAATGCCAAAACACACCAAAAATATAATACATCATTAGAAAGTCAATATGTAACTAAGGCACTATTTAGTGATATGTACATAACACAAAAAAGTTAAACATTATACTGTATATAAAATGAATTCTAGAAGACAAAACTCTAAATGTAATAAATAAATGTAAAAAAATCACAATACTCATGTGATTGAGTTATAGACCTTTTCATACATGATAAAGAAAACTATAAACCATAAAGGAAGAAACTTTTCCTTTTCTGTGCGTGTATGTACAGTCCTAGGATTGAACCCAAGACACTACAACACTGGATGAACATTCTATCCCTGAGCTACATCCCTGGCCCTTAGCTGCAATGCACACATTGCAATACTACATATCTCTAATATACAAATGAACAAAAAAACCTTAATACAACCAACCAAACAAGAGGGAAAGACAAAAAGGGTGATTAATAAAAAGTGACAATTCAAAGTTAACATTTTTCTTCCAGAAGATAAGCAAAAATTTACACTTTATATTCTATATTGAAAAAATAGGGGGAAAAAAACTAGTGTTTTTATATACTAGAGGTTGTAATATGAATTACCACACCTTTTGTGAAAAAAAATAATATTTTTGTTTCCAGACACTTTGTTTACAGCAAGTCATTTGGTTCTTTAGCACATCAGCACTTTTCATACTCTCTCCATGCTAATTAACCCCCTTCACTGTCTGAGGAGAGATGATTCAACTGATGAATAGCTTGAATTTAAAACCACACAAAAGTTTTAACAATACAGTTTTCTGACTTAATTTTATGACAATATCACAAATTAAAAAAAAAATCCCAATGGCTAGAAAGATGGCTCAGTGGTTAAGATGTTTGGCTGGTCTTCCAGAGGACCTAGGTTCAATTCCTAGTAGCCACATGGACGCTCACAACAGTGTGTAACTCCTGTGTCAGGGGATCCTACACCCTTTTCTGGCCTCCAAAGGTACCAAGCACACACACATGGTGCACAGATACACACAAGCAAAACACCCACATGCACAAAGTAAATAAAAAGTAACTTAATCAATTGAAAATATTAAATCCTTTCTTTCCTGGCTTAATGAGACTATGGTTTGTTTGTTTTTTTTTCCTACATGTTCCCAACTTGTCTACTGGTTAAGTTGGCCCTAACAACACTGGCTTTATTTTACTAAAGCTAATCTAGAAAACTCTATGGCTAAAGTCAACAAACTCTACTCACCACTAGTCTGACACTGTTACAGCAATGGTTTTAGCAAGATGATAATTATACTAAGTTAATAAATATGTATGAGTCTAATTACATGGTTCTTAATTGAAGTCTTAAAAACAAACTGTTAAAATAGCATTTTTCAAGAAACTGAACTAACTAGCAACAGGCTATATTACATAGCTTGTTCTAAGAAAGTTAAGTGGTAAACATGTAAAAGTCTTTACAATATTAATACATATACTTACAGTATGGGCTCCTTGTATTGTTCGTATAAGATTGATTCCTTTCCAAACATATATATCCCCATTGAGTGCACCAGAATATGTTAATTCATCCCGAGCGCAGGCTAGGCACAATATTGTCTGCAGATCACCTGTTTTACCAAAAACTCCTCGTTTGGGGGTCAGAGCATTTCCACACAAACTCCAGAACTAAAATGTATACAGTATAAACATATTACCAAATAATGCTTATAAAACCAAGTAAAATAGTTTCAGTAATTCGGTGCTATACTATGGCAGCAAACTAGAAATTACCTAAAGTAGTTTCCTTATGGTAAAATAACATTCAGAGTTCACATGCTCATTCTAATGCTGACACAAGCTGTTAGAACAGATTAGTCACTAGTTTCAGTCTTTATCTGTAAGAGGCAGGAATCTGAGCTAACATTTTCTTTAAAGCTTATTTAAGTGGGGAGAGGGATGGGAGTGGAGGGCAAAGGAATAGGTGGGGGAGGATTAACTAATTTGAAGGAGGTAAAAAGCCATATGGAAACCTACTATTTTATGGGTCTTCTAAGTGTGTGTGTGTGTGTGTGTGTGTGTGTGTGTGTGTGTGTGTGTGTGTGTGTGTGTGTTTTCATAAAAGAATTAAACAGGAGTTACCCTACAAAAAGGATAATGCTCCTCATAGATGGCACAGGATGCCAAATAAAAAGACCAGTGCCAAGAATAATTGTTCTCAAGCTGTTAGTGTATTAGTGTAATGTGTCCTAGATACTCCAAAACAATATAGGCTACTTCCACCACTTCTGGCTGCCCACCAGAACTTGATGGCAAGACCCTATTGCTGGACACAGATCCCAGAGTAATCAGGTTAGAACTAACCAGAAAGTTTTTTCCCTGCTTGCTACCTTTCATGGCATCAGAAAGTGTTGCACAACTGGTTGGGAGGAAAAAGCCACCTAACAGTCTTACCCTGAGGTGAACCCCATGATTATAATAATGACCAGCATGCCTTGGTCATGCCGTGAGTGCAATAGTGTCATGGGTGTTGTGGAGTTAACCAACCACTTTCTAAGTGACAGAAGTTGGAGTGATGGGGAATAAATCTGGGAGAAGTTAGGGAGAGGAGTGAGAGTGAACATGATCAAGATACACTGTGGTATATCTATATAAAATTCTCAAAGAATTAATAAAAAGAATCTTATATTTCAATAAAGCTCTGTTTTTTTTCTTTTTCTTTTCTTTTTTCTTTTTGTTTTTTGTTTTCAGAGCTTTATTTGGAGGGGAAGGGAGGGAGGGGAAAGAAGAGAGCCAGGCCTGGAGAGAGATAAAGATGGTGGGGGGAGCACAGCAGAGAGAGAGCAGAGAAGTTATTGGGATTTTTAAAAATCTACATGCAATTTGGGTTAAAAGTTGGGAGTGAGTTAGGAATGAAACCAAAGACAAAGGCTGGGAATACAGCTCAGTAGAAGGTAATTTGCCTAGTGTGTGCAAGGCCCTGGCTTCAATCTCCAGTGCCAGAAAGGCAGAGAAAATCTTATGTCAAATCTGATACCAACAATTAAGGTCAGGGAGAGGAGAAAAGGGAAGAATATATGTTGTTTTCATGGGTAGTCTCAAGATGAGTGACAGCTTTGTTTGTAAAGCTTAAAAATAAGATGCCCACTGGAAACGACTAGTTCATCCTTGGGAGAAGATAGATTCAAGCATGAGCCGTCACAGCCAGCTTTGTTTTCTTATACAGTGTTCAACAAATGTTCATCCTTCGCACAGAGAAAACAATCTGAATGTGGCAGGGCAGGGATCTACACGTAAAATAGTTCTAAATAAAGAAATTGGGTCCCTAGAATATTATTTTATAAAAAGTAAATTACCACTGGGGGGGGGTGGCGCACACCTTTAATCCCAGCACTCAGGAGGCAGAGGCAGTCAGACCTCTGTGAGTTCAAGGCCAGCTTGAGCTACAGAGTGAGTTCCAGGAAAGGCACAAAGCTACACAGAGAAACCCTGTCTCAGGGGGGAAAAAAGAAAGAAAAAGGAAAAAAAAAAAGAAGTAAATTACCATTTAATGTAGTTTTAATATTATATCCTTAAATTTTAAAGTCTCAAGCCTCACAGAACTAAAACTCATGATACTTATCCAGTCACATAACTAATGAGTATTTTAATGTGTGAAAATTTATAACTTCTAAACCTGAAAGCACCATCCATAATTTATATTCACAAGAATAGTTGGTCTTGCTCTTTTACCCAGTCCCAATTTGATGCTATTATTTTCTTCCGGCTCAGTGATTCTCAATTTTGACTTCAAATTAGAATCACCTGGGGAGATTTACAATTCCTGAACACCCACTGAGATGAAATGAAATACAGTCTTTGAGGAATGAAGTCTACGCTTCCAAATGCTTTTGAGACTCAGCAGGAGCTAGCCCTTCTGTCCTAGAATCCAGATCAGTACTGTCAAATAGAATCTCAGTGAAATGGAAATTTCTTTCCCCCTTCTCTACACATATGTGTGTATATATGGATAAATATATATTGTAATACACATACACACACATATTTATATGATTTCCAATACGATAAACTCCAGAAGCATGTGGTTCTTGAGTATTTGAAGTGTGGCTAATGACTGAAGAAATGGATTTTAAATTTCATCTCATGTGAGTTTGAATTCCTGCATGTCCTAGTGACTACTGTATTAGGCAGTGCAATTTTAAATCATCTTTGGCACTTCGTTTCCTCGAATGTACTGCTGGCACACATATACCACCTTACTACTCATTGTCACCACCAAAGGAAAAGAAATGTAATTCATAATATAGTTTGGTCTCAGCACATTAGCTCTTAAAAAACTGAAAATAAAAAGTTTTAGCTTTAAAGAATTCTGGAAATGGAAAATCTAGGTAAGCACAGACTCAACACCAAAACAATATAAGAGATGGAAGATAGAACCTCAGGCATTGAAGATATGATAGAAGAAAAAGATACATTGGTCAGAGAAAATGCTAAATCTAAAAAATTCCTGACACAAAACATCCAGGAAATCTGGGGCACTATGATGGAAAGATTACCCATGCTCATGGATCATTAGGATTAGCATAGTAAAAGCAGTCATCCTACCAAAAGCAATCTACAGATTGAACCCAATTCCCATCAAAATTCCAGCACAATTCTTTACAGACCTGGAATGAACAATATTCAACTTCATACGGGAAAAACAAACAAACAAAAAACAATATAGCTACAATAATCCTGTATGATAAAAGAACTTCCAAAGGTATCATCATCCCTGATTTCAAGCTTTACTACAGAGTTATAGTAATAAAAACCACATGGTATTGGCATAAAAGCAGACAGGTTGATCAATGGAATTGAATAGAAGACTCAGACATAAATCCACATACTTATGAACATTTTTTTTTTTTTTTACAAAGAAGCATCTTCAACAAATGGTCCTGGTCTAACTAGATGTCAACATATAGAAGAATGCAAATAGATCCATATCTATCACCCTGCACAAAACTTGAGTCCAAATGGATCAAAGACCTCAACATAAAACCAGATACACTGAACCTGACAGAAGAGAAAAGGGGAAATAGCCTTGAACACATTGGCACAGGAGATGACTTCTTGAACAGAACACCAATAGTGTAGGCACTAAGATCAACAATTAATCAATGGGACCTCATGAAACTGAAAAGCTTCTGTAAGGCAAAGGACACCATCAATAGGATAAAATGGCATCCTACAAAATGGGAAAAATTTCACCACCTCCACATCTGACAGAGGACTAATATCCAAAATATCTAAGAACTCAAAAAATTAGACATAAACAGATCAAATAATCCAATTAAAAATGGGGTACAGATCTAGCCGGGCGGTGGTGGCGCACGCCTTTAATCCCAGCACTCGGGAGGCAGAGCCAGGAGGATCTCTGTGAGTTTGAGGCCAGCCTGGGCTACCAAGTGAGTTCCAGGAAAGGCGCAAAGCTACACAGAGAAAGCCTGTCTCGAAAAACAAAAAAAAACAAAACAAAAAAAAAAATGGGGTACAGATCTAAACAGAAAATTCTCAACAGAGGAATCACAAATAGCCAAGAAACACTTAAGGAAATGTTCAACATTTTTAGCCATCAGGGAAATGCAAATCAAAAACAACTCTGAGATTCCATCTTACACCTATAAGAATGGCTAAGATCAAAAACATTAAGTGACAGGTCTTGCTGGAGAGGATATAAAGTAAGGGGAGTATGCCTCCATTACTGGCAGGAGTGCAAACTTGTACAGCCACTTTGGAAACCAATATGGTGGTTTCTCGGACAACTGGGAATCAATCTACCTCAAGACCCAGTTATATTACTCTTGGGCATATACCCAAAGGATGCACTATCATACCACAAGGACACTTGTTCAACTATGTTCATACTGGCTTTATTCACAATAACCAGAAACCAGAAACAACCTAGATGTCTCACACCTGAAGAACGGATAAAGAAAATGTGGTACATTTACACAATGGAGTATTACTCATCTGTTAAAAACAATGACATCATAAAATTTGCAGGCAAATGGGTGGAACTAGAAAAAATCATTCTGAGTGAGGTAACCCAGACCAGAAAGACAAACATGGCATGTGCTGACTTATAAATGGACATTAGCTGTAAAGGACACCATGCTGCAGTTCCCAGGCCCAGAAAGCCTAAGAAACATGGAGGGTTGCGGGGGTAGGGGGGCAGCACACTGATCTCCCTGGGAAGGGGAAATGGAATAGATTTTACAGGCTGACTGGAGGCAGGTGGGGATGGGAACATAAGGGATCAGGTGTTGGGGGGTTAGACATGAAGGGAGAGAGCACTGGGAGAGATGACTGGAATTGGGGAGCATTTCAGGGTGAGGTAGAAATCTAGTGCAGTGGAAACTCCCTGGAATCTATGATGGTGATCCTAGGGAAGACTTCTAGTAATGGGGGATATGGAGCCTAAACCAGCCATCTTCTATAATCAAGCAAGGCCTCGAGTAGAGGTACTGGGATACCAATCCAGCCATAAAACCTTCAACCTACAATTTGTCCTGCCTGCAAGATGTGCTGGGGTAAAAGTGGTGTAGAACTTGTGGGAGTGGCCAACCAATAACTAGTCCAACTTGAGACCCATACCACAAGAGGAAGCCCACACCTGAAACTGCCTGGAAGGCCAGGAACCAGGGGCTGGATAGCCCAGAGACCTAGGATAGAACCAAACATGACTGGCATGCACACACACACACACACACACACACACACACACACACACACACAGGGTCAATGAAATGATTATTAATGATATTCTGCTATACTCATAGACTAGAGCCTAGCACAATGGTCATCAGAGAAGCCTCATCCAGCAACTGATGGGAGTCAATGCAGAGACCCACAGCCAAACATTAGGCAGAGCTCGGGGAATGCTGAGGAAGAGGGACAGGAAGAATTGCAGGAGCCAGAGGGGTAAAGGACACCAGAGAACACAGTCCACAGAACTAACTAACCAGGGCTCAGAGGGGTTCACAGGGATAAGAGCAACAATCGGGGAGCCTGTATGTGTCTGACCTAGGCCCTCTGCATGTATGTTACGGTTGCATAGCTTGGTGTTCTTGTGGGACTCCTAACAGCAGGAGTGGGAGCTGTTTCTGACTCACTAGCCTGCTTTTAGGACCCTTTTCCTCCAACTGGGTTGCCCTATCCAGCCTTGATATGAGGGGATGTGCCTAGTCTAATTGTAACTTGTGATGCCATGTTTGGTTGATCTCCCTGGGAGGCCTGCTCTTTCCTGAAGGGAAATGGAAGAGGAGTGGATCTGGAGGAGAGCAGATGTAGGGGAGGGACTGGAAGGAGGAAGGACCGGGAGGAGGGAGGGAGGGGAAACTGTGGATGGGATATAATATATGAGAGAAAAATAAATTAATTAATTTTTTAAAAGTCTTAGCTTTATTTACAACATAAATCAATCATCAGTAAGATCTCTTTATTATTAATTTGCCAACTACTTATTAGACATTTTTAACATATGTCTAATAAGTTAGTATATATACATATATATATATAAAGTATTGTATCAAGAATCATCTTAGATAAAAAGACAAAATATCTATCTTCACAGTGCTTAAAATATATGCCTAAAGCCTTGGGAGCAAGTGGAGGAAGGCAAACAGATAAGAATGTCAGAACACAGATGCTTACTCACTAAGAATTAACTGTTTCAGGAGCAATTATATAAGACGGTAGAAGAGAAACAAGTATTTGGCATTTGCACCAGCGATTTAAAACTAACTATAAACATAATGTGTGGTTGTCATCTCTTGGAGGTCTGTTCTTTTCTAATAAGAGACAGAAAGGGAGTGGATCTGGAGGGAGAGGGGGTGGGGAGGTACTGGGAGGAAGAACTCTAACCAGGATATATTGTATAAGAAAAGAAACTATTTTCCGTTAAAAAAAAAAAAAAGGAGCATCACCACTGAGTTTATAGGCTTCAAAATCTAAATACAGTAAAACAAAATTTATAGCTTTCACAAGCAAAAAGCACAGTAACTATCAAGGTGGAAGTCCCTTCAGATAGCAACTATAGAAGAAGGAAGATAATCCTAGCTGGGTACTGTGAAAAGCATTTGAACATATGCTGCTTTTTAAATCATCAACTCTGAGGATGGTAAGAACTGTCATAGCTTCAAAATGTGGGAAAAAACCTGCCCATGGTTAAATGACCCCCACAGGTTAAGTGACAGTAGTGGTATCCATGTTGCTTCTATGAGCTATTTCTGCAGATAAAAACCTCTTGTGTTTGATTTCCTATTTTTGCATCTTATTTTGCAAGTGAAATATGAAGAAACAAGATGAGCACAGTAGAGTCTATCTTGCTAGACTATGTCTCCTAATAGGGAGTGGCTCATTACTTACCTTTAAAAACTTATACCCTTATAATGTCTCAAAATAACTATACATTAAGCACTTGCTAGACTAGACGTAAGTATTAAAACTTAACATTTTAAAACAAGTCTTGTTAGAATTCTGTAACCATCCTAAGTGGCTAATGATGTGATATATATGTAGCAACAGAACACATAAAATGACTGCTATAGAAGAATTAAACTTCTTGTACCTTGATATGTTTTACACCACAGCTGACAAGTTTATTTGGCTGGTACAGATCCCAAGATATATCAAATATCTGTAAATAAATCAAAATAATGGTTAAAATACTCGGCATCTCTTAAGAATCCTGCCCAAACAATGAATGGGGCTAAACCCTTACCTATCAGAAATTGTAGCAGTCTCATGCATTTCAAAGTCTTATAAGAAAAAAAGATCATGCATTTCAAAATCTTATAAGAAAAAAATAAGTGTGATAAGGAATAAAAGCAATTTTTTAGTTTTGACTAACTTTACAGAGCAACTAATAGAGTAAAATGTAACACATATATTTAATTTGAAAGAATACTTGGACCCAAGTAAGTAATGTGAATAGTTCAATAGGCATGGGGTAGATGCCTGAGAATTTTTACAGAGGCAAAATTCCAAATGGAATACTCATATACTGAGATATATAGAATAACAGATCCTCTGCCTCTGCCTTTGCCTCCTGAGTGCTGGGATTAAAGGCTTGTGCCACCACTGCCCAGCTACAAAGTATTCTTAACATTAATCTTATTTAATATATCTAAAACATATATATTTTCAGAAGTTTCCAAAATAAAAAATGTTAAGTCTCTAAACTATTTATTTATTTATTTATTTACTTATTTATTTATTTATTACAGAGCTGGGATCAAACAGTCTTGGTCATGCTGGGCAAGTACTCTTCCACACAGCAACATTCCTAGCATAATTTTAAAATTACACAAGGAATGCATAGTTTTACATTTACACAAGCAAGATCATTTCCCCCTTAACTATAATACATATGCAACATACTGTTAACCAAACTAAACAGACCTATAATTTTAAAGTTGATATGTGAATAATTTATGTTTTCATATAGACAACTCTTCAAATAGTACAAATTAAATATCTGCAGTCCTTTAATAATTATTATATTTTAATAAAACTGTTCAAAAATGAAAAATTCATGATTTTTTTTAATGAGGCAAGCATGCAGATAAGCTTCAAACTAATGCTGTACAGAGTGGGTCATGTGTTTTACTCCTATGGTAGATCTGCAATCTCAGATTTATTAGGTTTTTATTTATTTATGTGCATGTGTATAAAGGCACCTTAACTTGCTGAGCCATCAACAACCTAAGGCCCACAACCTAAGATTTTAGGGGTATTTACAATGGGGTCATTTTAACTTTACTGTAAAAGTTTTTATTAATATTTCATATATCATAAAGTTCCTCATTTAGCCAGGTGGAGATGGTGCACATCTTTAATCCCAGCACTTAGGAGGCAGAGGCAGGCTGGATCTCTGTGAGTTCGAGGCCAGCCTGGTCTACAAAGTGAGTTCCAGGATAGTCAGAGCTACACAGAGAAACCCTGTCTTGGAAAAACAAAAAACAAAACCCCAAAAAATTCTTCATTTAAAGTATACACACCCACGGTACTTAGTATGCTTACAGAATTGTTGTTTAAAATTCTATCATCTAAAAAATGCATTACACATTTCCCTTCCCACCCTTTCCTCTCCTCTATAACTACCAGTTTTTCACAAGGTGTACAAGTGTATTTACCTATGGCATGTGACAATGACAAGACACAGAAGAAAACCACTGCACTCTCTACCAGAATTTCCCTTCCCAGTGTTCATTAGAAAACCCAAAGGAGGTACTCACTCTGTCAGTGTGACCAGGCGCCATGGACAACATTCTCCCCCTTTTCCAATCCCAAACACAAACTGCATTCTTTGAATCGAGTCCAACCGAAACCAAGCGCTGGATTTTGTCCAAGAAATTCAGGAGGGAATGAAAAGACAATTCAAATAACTACCACATTATAAATGGCAAATAAATTCTACTTATAACATCAAAACATATTTCAGGCACCGTTTCAGGCATATCAATGTATGCATCCCATTTATATTTGTACATCATTTAGTTTTTCCTATTAAGTAAAAAGAAAGACTGTCAGGTCTATGACTATCCAGGAAGTATCCTAATCAAACTCTAGCCACATGCTAAAACTTCTAGGGAAACTATACACATCTTTTAAATCACTGTTGCACTGTCGGAAAATGAAAAACTGACAACAAAACACAGGATCCTAGATGAGAATCCAGGGGGAAGGATTAATTTACTATGAATGTGTCAGATGAAGCCTGGTTACCTCGGTTCTTTGGGTTTGTTTGTTTGTTTGTCTGTTTTACTGAGGGCTAAAGAAGAATAAGAGAGAAAGTCTAGGGAATTTATTCAAGATGGGGATTGGAACTGCAGCCTTTGACTAGAGGAATAAATTCCTAAGAACAGAGAACAACAAGAAGCAATTTCTTCTTAAAAAATGGGCAATTGTGGAAGAAAAAGAAAAATCTCCCTGAACATCGGAAAGCAGAATCAGCTTTCTTGTTGTTGTGTGATATAAGTTTACATTGGTCATGAACCTGAAGCTGGAAATTCCTTTCAGAGGGTTTCTAAGGTCTGGTGTGTTTTTGAGAAATTTCAGTAGCATGGTACAGGGAATATAAATCCAATATAGAGGAATGCAATTTTTAATCCATCCTTCAAAGAAATTCTACAGGTAGACATTCAAATAAAAATAAGCTACAGAGTAAAAACAAACCAGACATTCAAACACAGGGAAATGTAACCATAAGTGAAGATAAGCAAGTCCCAACAATTAACAAAATACATAACACTGGAATGAGATAAACAATATAAAATAAGCTTAACATATCCAGAAATAAAATTAAGGCTTCAAAACACCTTCATAAGGGCAAGGAATAGTAAACTATAAAAAATATTCAAAGATATATAAAGAAACATGGGACTTCTTGAAGTGAAAGCTAGATGAAGCTTAAAAACTCAGTGAAAGAGTTCAATAAATTAGAAGAGATGAGAGGATACAGTTTGACAGGAGTTAATAAGACTGAAAAAAGGGACGAGGTAAGAAACATGGAAGATGAAATTCTAGCCAAGAAGGAACACCAGGGTCTGAACTTGACCACTGCTGTGGCATACAGCAAACTGTACAAAAACATATGAAACGAACATTTTCACAGTAAGCAAGGCACTGTGATCATCGAAGAGGGAAGAAAAAGTGAGTTCTGCAACCGCTTAAGTTGAGAACTTAGAAGACAATTTCTACATTGTGGCACATAAAGGCAGAGTCCTTTAGCAACCAACAGATTTGTTTATTTCAACTGTCAAGAGCCTGGGGTTCAGAGGCCAAGATGGCTAGAATAGGCCCAGATAAAGCTGAAGAAAATCTGTCTACAGGTGAGAGTTGAGAACACCATTCTTCCTGTGTATAGGGCAATAACCTTCAGACAATGAAAAGAAGACATTCCAAAAAAAGAACAATTAATAGGGAACTAAAGGCAAACAGTTTTAAGAACATAAGTGGTCAGTACTATCTCAAATTCCCAATAGCTACAATGGAGGCATGTCTGTGAACTCCATGGGTTAATTAAAGGCCCCAGGACAGTCATACCTTAGCAGAGAAGTTAAAACAGTCACCCCAGAAGCAAAGTTACTATAGGTCTCCCCAACTTTCCACTGTAAAATGTTTAAAAATTGGCTTTTCACAAGGAATGAGAAATTTAATGGTCCATCAAACAATGTTCAAATGTTTTAAAGGGGCCAACATAAATCATTTTAAGAACGATATAGCATACACAATATCCAGTATCTAACAAAAATTATTAGCGGATTAAGAAACAATTGTGGGAGGGTGTCAGTCAACAGAAATAGATCCAAAAATTATGAAGATATTTAAAATAAGAAGATGCTGTCTGTGAAAGTGCCAGGATAGGTAAAGTGATACTTGCATAGCATGAAGACCTGAGTTTGGTCCCCAGCACCACCCCAGAGAAAACAATCAGTGTATGGCAATATATACCTGCTAAGCCCATGCCAAGGAGGCTGAGATAGGAATCTCTGGGCTTTCTGGCCAGCTAGTCTAGCCAAATAAGTCAGCTCCAGGTTCAATAACAGGCCTTAACTCAAAAAATAAGATATCACTAGCTACAATAAAGACCATACGGACCACAAAGCTTAAAATAATAACTACATGATGTTATAAAAATTTTACTAGCGCTTGATTTGGCACACAAATTGACGGCAAGTTTGAACACCATGCTCTACTACATAGGAGAAATGGGCATTTACCTAAAAACCTCTCTGTACCTATTGTCCTTACCTGTTAAATGGAGATGATTAAAGTACTTCGTAAAGATAATATGGACATTAACATATCATATATAAAGGGTTAGAAGAGTATCTGCATATGGTTAACGTTGCATAAATGTTTGATATCTTCATCAACACTATTTACCATAAGCCATAATTAGCTTTACAAATCCATGTCCTCTGTTTAAATGAAAATGTCCCCTAGTGCCCAGTTAGAACTGCTTCACCTGGGGAGAATTATGATTTAAACCAAATGGGCTCAGTTCTAGTATGCAGGGTTGTTTAGTTTCATTGTACATTCTGTAAGAATTAACAAATTTTACAAAGGTGAATTGATACATTTTATTTCAGTGCCAGCTCTGTGGGCTTTTCACAAAACTAGACTTAAAAATCACTTTATTCTTGGCTCATTCTAGAAATGAGCAGTTTGAACTCTACTTTATGTTTCTGTAAGAAACAATTGTGGGCTGGAGAGATGCCACAGTGGGTGACATGCTTGCTGCATAAGCCTGAGGACGTGGGTTCACATGCCCAGCACCAACATCGAAAGCTGAGCACTCAGGCATGGATCTGTAACCTCAGTGCTGTGAGGCAGACATGGGTGGATCTGGGCTCTCCTTAGCTTAACAGTTGGCATAGCTGAAGACTTGGGCTCCAGGTTTAGTCAGAGACCCGCCTCAAAACATAAGGTGGCAGGAACAGTAGAGGAAGACTTCCCAGTGTTGACTTCTGGCATCTACAAGTGCCTGGACAGGCACGTATATCTGCACACACATGCACATGTGCACATACACGCATGCACAAACACAAACACAATTTTTAAGAGAATGAACACTATAGTTTTATAATATGAGCGGTTTTTTTCAGATAAATTATAGGGTAAGTTAACCTCTACCTCCTTCCAACTGCTGTATGAAACCAGTCCCTGTTTATTACAGATTTCTATGAATAGACTTTTCAGGCCTTAATTATCCTCAAGAAGACAGGTTATTAGTATTAATATGTGTGTTCAGCTCACTTAGGAGAAAGTCTTTAGGAAAAGAACATTTAGCATTGCTACCTGGTAGGAAACTCGCTAATTGGATAAATCCTAAATTATCACATATATGCTTTCAAATCTAGCAGAAAATGAAAATGTTAGACAGTATTTCCTACTCAATATCTTATAAGGAGTTATATAAAATGGGTATATTTGCTCAAATATATTTTACAAATTATGACATTAAAATAATTTTTTTATCTTCAATTTCTAGTAGTTCCTTACATTAACTGTACTCTTCAAAGGATGAATTCCTTTTGATATATAAACAACTACCTCCTAAGTTAACATGTTTGGGAGGCAGTAAAGCATTGCTGTTAGAAGCATGAGCTTTGGAGTGTGAGACCTGGTTCCTGCTCTAGTTCCATTCACTAGCTGTTAACCTGGGACAAGTTATTTAACCTTTCTCAATCTCAGTTTCTTTTTCTGCAAAGTAGAGATAATAACAGAATCTATTTCATAGGGTTGTCATGAGGATTAAATGAAATAATGCAGGTTTAGGGAAAGGCCAGGCACATAGTATGGACTCCATATCTCTATGGTTTTCTAAGTTTAAATTTTAATAACATGCCCTCATGAAGACATGATGATAAAATATAAGTATCCACGATTTCTCACGGAACCTGCTCAAAGTAAGCACGGTGAAGGGCTTCCAAGCACTAAACGCCATGGGAGGGACATCTCAGCAATGCAATATACTATAAATACATCTCAGCAATGTGATATATTATAAATAAAGGGGAACTTTAAAAATGAAGACGAAATCATCTATATCTAAAGGATACTTAGACTTTTACAGTTAAAAATATTAAATTTCAAAAAACCTTATGTGTAAAGGAATTTTAAGCTAGTTTTGTAGATTTGTTTAATAATGCTTTATACTCCTTTGGTGTAAGAAAGATATTCTTTCTTTTAAGAAGGAAAATGAAGCCGGGCGGTGGTGGCGCACGCCTTTAATCCCAGCACTCGGGAGGCAGAGGCAGGCGGATCTCTGTGAGTTCGAGGCCAGCCTGGACTACCAAGTGAGTCCCAGGAAAGGCGCAAAGCTACACAGAGAAACCCTGTCTTGAAAAAAACCAAAAAAAAAAAAAAAAGAAGGAAAATGAAATTCTGATAAGACATAAAGGACTTGAAAGATATAGGAGACAAATTGATTTTTCATAATTGCTAATCACCATGAAACTTAAAAGCACATTTTTCAGAGGCTCCAGTGAAGTCTTCACAGATCCCTTACCAGAAAGTCACTACTGTAGGATATCTTTCTGTATGCTGTAAATATGTGTTGCTCTGATCGGTTAATAAATAAAGCTGCATTGGCCATTTGGCAGGGCAGGATAAGGTTAGGTAGATAAGGCGGTACATTCAAACTGAAGAGGAGAGGAAGAAGGATAGAGTCGAGGAGATGCCAGCCTGCAGCCAAAGGAGCAACAAGATGCCAACAGACCGGTAATGCCACAGCCACATGGCAACATAAAGATCAATAGAAATGGGTTGAGTTAACTTATAATAGCTAGGTAGCAAGAAGCCTGACCTATAGGCTATATAATTTGCAATTAATATTAAGCCTCTAGTGATTATTTTATAAGTGGCTGCAGGACTGTGGGGCTGGGTGGGACCAGGGAAACATGGGACTGTGGGGCTGGGTAGGACCAGAGAAATTTACAGCTACAAGTCACAGACTACAGAACTCAAAGGTGTTATGCCTCGGGGAAAATTATAAGGTATCTACTGATTATCATTTTCTCTGGGATACAACATACTACAATCTAGATCTAGAATCTAGATCCACAACAATAATAAAAAAACAAGTAAATAAAATTTTCTGTATCTTGCCGGGCGGTGGTGGTGCACGCCTTTAGTCCCAGCACTCGGAAGGCAGAGCCAGGCGGATCTCTGTGAGTTCGAGGCCAGCCTGGGCTACCAAGTGAGTTTCAGGAAAGGCACAAAGCTACACAGAGAAACCCTGTCTCGAAAAACCAAAAAAAAAAAAAAAAAAAAAAAAAATTCTGTATCTTAAAATTATTTTAAAATCTAATTTAAACTCAAAATATTTAACAACTACAAATTAACCATAGCACTTTAAAAATATGTTTTAGTCATAACAGCTTCTATACAGAACTACAAAAAGTCTTGGCTTGTTAGAGGATAATTTGGAAACCAATCAGCCAGTGAGGTGATAATTATGTCATTGTTTTAACCTTTGATTTTGTATAAAAGTAACTCATAGATATTGTCTCATTTTCAATAAAACATAATTAACAAAAGGAAAACTTTAAAGTAACTGAAAATTAAAATATATACGGGTCTACTCACAGAAACTTAATTTTCCTAAGGTAACTTCCATATGCACTTCCTTAATACCTTACTTGGAAAATAGTTACAGATAAGATTTTCTGTAACAACCAGGTAATATTCCATTGGATGAGAGTTTCTTTGGCTTTTAGAACATTTTGACTGAGAAAGTTCTTTGTAATGATGAAATCAATACCCCTTGTTGTTTTTATTTTTGTTAGCTATGTTTTCCACCCATCTCATTTATACTTTATCACCTTTGGATAAACAAATACTTTTTAATCAATTGTTTTTCAATTCTATATTATAAATATAATGATTTCTTATAGCAAGTATTTAAAAACAAAAATTGATTTAAAAAAGGAGGAAAATTATCACATACCTGTCCATCTAAGTCGAATGCTAAACAAGCTATACCATGTGTATGAACATCTTTCAGAACAGACACAGTCTGAACAGTGTAAGAATCCCAAACACAAATGTAAGGTTCTTTCCCAACTTGTCCTGTTGCTACCAACACTCGCTCAGGATGCAGTGCAAGACTAAAAAATAAAGAATAAATAAGTAAACAATAAGACTTGAAAATTGCTTACCAAACTTTTATAGCATTTGATATAGATATTTGTATTTACAGCTAATATCAACATTAAACTTTGTTCATCTTAAATAATTGGTATTTATAAATAATTTCCATAAAAATTCTTGCTAAGAATACTTAATAATATACTTTATAAAGTTAATGATAAACTAATTAATTATAGCCTTCATAAACTCCATACAGTGTGCATAAACTTCTCAAGAAAAGAGATCTTAAAAAAGATCAACAGAATTACAGCAACAAATTTGTAGCAACCTATCTATCACATGCCATTTTTTCATTTGATATTCATGTTGCAAGCCTTCTATACTATCATACCATTCCTTTTATTGACTAATGTTGGACTATATCTAGGGGTTGGCTCCATGTTTAAGCACTTGCCATGAGAACATGAAGACTGGAGCTCACACTCCTGGAGCCCACTAAATACCATGTGGACATGAGAGACCACCTGTAATTCCAACCTCAGAGAGCAGAGGATCCCCAAGGTAAGCTTGTTAACAAGAAATAGCTCTATCAGAGAGCTCTAGGTGTGACTGAGAGTCCTCGCCTTACCGAAGAAGGTACTAGGGCAATCGAGGATGATTCCCAGCATCAATCTCAGGCATGCACTCATACCTATAGGCACATGCACCCAAACATGTGCATGCAAATGTACATTGTTAACCATATTATACATACAATAAAATGGAAAAAAATTGGCTAAATCTTAATGTCCAAAGTGGCATTTGGTAACGCTTACACTGTAACAGTAATAAATTACAAATCTCATTATAAAAAACAGCAATGTGACATGGAATTTACACAAAGTGGTCAACAGGTCTTTAAGGGTAAAACAAAAACCTAATAATTAGTAAGGTCTATGCACATACATCAGCAGAAGGCAAAGAACAACAACAAAATTCTACTTGATAAATGTCTCTACAAGTAAGTTTAAAATATCAGATTTGCCTTTTAAAAAAAGACACTGAAATGCATTTCCACAGCAGAGAACACACACACACACACACACACACACACACACACACACACACACACACAATCAAGAAAATTCAGATTACAGAAGCACCAACAAGAGCAAATATCATAATAAACTTAAGGCAGTTATTCCTTCTAGACTGAAATCTAGAAGTCCGACTGCAAACCATTTTAAAAGGTCTAAACAGAAAAATCACAGCAGGTCTACGCTTGATAGAGTGTAATAGTCTCAAGATGGCAATGCTTCTTAAATTGATCTAAGATCAACAGAATCCCTCTCAAAGTACCAGTCATAATGAAATAAAAATAACATAGAAAATTGGATCCTTCAAATATTATTTGGGGGACTGTAAAATTATAGAGCCAGTTTGAACAACCGTTTAGCAGAGTTACTATAGGATGCGGCAATTCTATTTCTAGATACATTCCTAAAAGGAGTAAAAACATATGTCCACACAAGATTTGTACACAAATGTTGATGCCAAAATTATTTATAACAGCAAAAAGTGACAGCTCAAATGTTCATCCACTGAATGGAGAAAAAAGAAATAAAGTGCTAATAACAGAGACGAACTCTGAATTTTAACACTACACGGAAAAAAATATATACATAAGGGCCACACATTCTATGGATTCATTTACGTGAAATATCTGAAATAAGCAACACTTGTGTGACAGACTTTTCTTGGGGAAACACAACACACAAGCATCTATTCACCCCCCAAAAGGAACCCACGACAGACCAAAGTAAAGATCATGCCAATGTCCAACTTAGTGAACCCAAGTTTTTATTGGATCACTAACAAGAGTACGAGTGAGGAGTCACGTGGAACAAGGATGAGTGGAAAGCAGCTGCATCACTGAGAAGCCCACCCCAGCACAGGTGACAACTCACAAAGGCTACAATCTTGGAGCTCTCTATGCAGCTTGCAGCAGCAGCGGCCAGTCTGAGACTCTCCCCTGAGCTCAGCTAGTCAGTCTCCTCCTCCATCAGTCTTTCTCTCCTTTTTATACTCTGACAAGGGGCCTTCAAGAATCTTCCAAGTTTATGTTCCCCCAGACTTATGACTATTTGTTTAAGTCTCATGAGCCTCCCTTTCCCTCCCAGAAGGAATGTTTCAATTCTGAGGGAAATGCCATACATCAAAGAGCCATGCCATGTCCAGAGAAAGCATTAAACAGCACTCCTCCCTTTCCTCCAGTATCAATGGGTTCTCCAAAAGAGCCTATGACTTCCCTGGCCATGAGTTTTGACCATGTCTACAGTATCAGGCATGAACTCCCTCCTGTGGAGCAGGCTTAAAATCCAATCAAGAGGGTGGTTGGTTACCTCCATACATAGTGTGGAGTTTGAGTAAGAATGGCCCCTATAAGCAGGATCTAGCACTATAACAATGTCAAAGAGTTCCCCTTTTGTCACATCCATACCAGCATTTGTTGTCATTTATTTTTCTTATTCTTCTTCTTTAATCTTAGCCATTTTGGATAGAAAAAGATGGAATCTTAAAGTAGTTTTTTAAAATAATTTTATGTTTTAAATTATAATACAAATGCATTATTTTCCTCCTATTCCTTTCTTTCTTCCAACCCCTCCAATGCACCCTCTTGCGCTCTCTCTCTCTCAATTCATGGCCATTTTTCTTTGTTATAATTAAATATACTTCCTAAGTACATAAATACAACCTTCTCGGTCTGTATTGCTGTGGATATTGTTCTATATAAATAAAACACTGGTGGCCAGTGACGAGGCAGGAAGTAGGTGGGACAAGGAGAGAGGAGAATTCTGGGAAGCGGAAGGCTGAGGAGAGAGACACTGCAGCCACCGCCAGGAGAAGCAGCATGTAGAGACTCTGGTAAGCCACCAGCCACGTGGCAAGGTATAGATTTATAGAAATGGGTTAATTTAAGATAAAAGAACAGTTAGCAAGAAGCCTGCCACGGCCATACAGTTTATAAGTGATATAAGCGTCTGAGTGATTATTTTATAAGTGGATTGTGGGACTGCGGGGCTTGGGGAACCTGGAGAGAAGACTTCCAGCTACAAATGGCGCCCAACGGCTCGAGCTTCCACCTTAAACCTGAGAATATTTAATAACCAATTCTAAACAGAGCCAAAACCAGGTTCCTGCTTCTTGTCTCATATGAGCAGCTAGACGGCGCAAAACGCGGGTTTGAACACTGGCGGGTTCCTGGCGTGTGCGTCTGACCGGCAGTATGGCGGGAATGAGGCATCTGCCAGCGGCACATTAAGCTGTGTGGTAGATTTAGTCTTTACTATTATTAAAAAAAAAAAAAAGAGGTTTCTGGGCTACACGCTGCTTTGATGAAAGCTTAGACCCACTATTTCTGAGACTTGATGACTCCCAGAGCTGGCTGAAAATGTACCACTGCCATGTTGGGCAGCTAAAGTGGGTGGAGCCAGCAGCCACAATGCTATTTCAGTCTTAGAATGGTACAGTTTAAAGCAATAGGCTCAAGGCTCAAGGTAATATAAAAAATAAGCCACGTAACGATGGCTACCACACAGAGAATCTGGATTATGTTGTCTTTGATATTTGTAACTGAAGAAAAGCATTTGATTACAAAAGCTGTTGAGTTATGCCAAAATGTATATTTTAAAGGTACCTTGACTTCAAAATTTGGATTTAAGGATATGTTGCTTTGGAAAAGAGGTTCTGCTTTTGTTTCCACAGAAAGCCAGAGGCTATGGATTTGTTCCAGATTAAGATACATCAGGTTTCAACAGCCAAGACCCCCTGAAAAGTCTCCGATGACACCAAGGCCCAGATGATCCAGCATCCAGAGCGGTTTCAAGGCAACTGGTTCAAACAATACAGCCTCACGGACTACCCCATAGGTCTAAAATTTTCTTTGCATCCCCATAAGATACAGCGCCCCCCTCCAGCAGGAAGTAGTAAGAGATGCTACGCCCAAATTCCCAAATATACCAAGCTGGCTTTAGAGGTGGAATTGGCTCACTCCCCCTCTAAACCCAGACATATTGCTTTAAAAAAAAAATGGTTAGGCAATTCTTGTGTCCCAAATCAGAAGAGCCCTCTGGTGTGGGACAGAGAAAACCAATATTTTTATTTAAAACAGATTGATTATAAATGTGATCTCTTTCTAAAAAAGAAAAGGGGATATGATATGGATATATAGGATATGGAGATGATAAGATAAAAGGGTAGATTAATGAACCTACTTTTTTTTTTTTTTTGAAATATTTTATTTTATTTTATTTTTTTTGTGATATATATATATATTTTTTTTATTTTACAATACCAATCAGTTCTACATATCAGCCATGGGTTCCCCTATTCTCCCCCCTCCCACACCCTCCCCTTACCCCCAGCCCACCCTCCATTCCCACCTCCTCCAGGACAAGTCCTCCCCCGAGGACTGTGATCAACTTGGTAGACTCAGTCCAGGGAGGTCCAGTCCCTTCCTCCCAGACTAAGCCAAGTGAAATGAACCTACTTTTAAAGAACAACTTGTTTAAAATGTTTTACATTGGTATAGATTTTAGTTTATGTTTAAAATGTTTTACATTGGTATGGATTTTAGTTTATTGATACAAACTTGAAGTTAATATTGTTATACTGTGTATATATATATTTCTATTCTTGTTTGAGGTATTATGTTTATGTAACTCATTTAAAATTGTAATGGATAATTAAAAAATAGATTAATAATTAGTCATCTATGATAATCATATCTGTAGCCATGTTAGTTAAGTTTTCTAGGTATACATAGATATATTTCAGATAGATAGGTAATCTTCAAACACTTCATAGACCTAGAGAATATGGCATTTAAATAACTTAAAATTCTGTTGATGTGAGACACAATTGCTCCTGGCTGCACCAATTGATCCCGAGAGAATGTTGGGCTTCTAAGACATTTCCATTTGGAAGTTTGTCTTTTTGGCACAAAATGGCCTACTGGGCAAAGAACTGCCCTTGCCTTGATGGCTGACAGTACAAATGCAATGCTGTCCTTTCTGGACAAGCGGGACACAAGGAAAGTGACCACTGTACTCTGCCAAGACAGGGTAAGATGGTCTCTCAAAATTCCTGCTTCTGAAAATGGTCTGTCAGATATTCTAGGCCTGTAGCCAATCTGAATGCACCAACAATGCTGAGAAACATTAGGTGACTGTCCAGGCTGCCAGCTGTCTTGGTCTATTTTTGCAAGATTCCCAAAAGTTGCTTGCATCCATCTACCATTTCTCAGGTACCATTATGTTCCTTCTCAGGTCTTTGATGTGGTTGAAAACTAGATAGTTGTAATTTCCTCAGTTATGATAAAAGATAAGTTAGATATAAAACCTTAAACTCACAAATATAAGATAGATAGGACATCTTCTTTAATATTGTAACTATAATTCTTGCTCGATAATTGTTTTGTTATATGTAATTTTACCATGTTAAAGTTAAAACCTTCCTTTTTAAAAAAAAGAAGAAAGGGGAAGTGCTGTGGATATTGTTCTATATAAATAAAACACTGGTGGCCAGTGACGAGGCAGGAAGTAGGTGGGACAAGGAGAGAGGAGAATTCTGGGAAGCGGAAGGCTGAGGGGAGAGACACTGCAGCCACCGCCAGGAGAAGCAGCATGTAGAGACTCTGGTAAGCCACCAGCCACGTGGCAAGGTATAGATTTATAGAAATGGGTTAATTTAAGATAAAAGAACAGTTAGCAAGAAGCCTGCCACGGCCATACAGTTTATAAGTGATATAAGCGTCTGAGTGATTATTTTATAAGTGGATTGTGGGACTGCGGGGCTTGGGGAACCTGGAGAGAAGACTTCCAGCTACAAATGGCGCCCAACGGCTCGAGCTTCCACCTTAAACCTGAGAATATTTAATAACCAATTCTAAACAGAGCCAAAACCAGGTTCCTGCTTCTTGTCTCATATGAGCAGCTAGACGGCGCAAAACGCGGGTTTGAACACTGGCGGGTTCCTGGCGTGTGCGTCTGACCGGCAGTATGGCGGGAATGAGGCATCTGCCAGCGGCACATTAAGCTGTGTGGTAGATTTAGTCTTTACTATTATTAAAAAAAAAAAAAAGAGGTTTCTGGGCTACACGCTGCTTTGATGAAAGCTTAGACCCACTATTTCTGAGACTTGATGACTCCCAGAGCTGGCTGAAAATGTACCACTGCCATGTTGGGCAGCTAAAGTGGGTGGAGCCAGCAGCCACAATGCTATTTCAGTCTTAGAATGGTACAGTTTAAAGCAATAGGCTCAAGGCTCAAGGTAATATAAAAAATAAGCCACGTAACGATGGCTACCACACAGAGAATCTGGATTATGTTGTCTTTGATATTTGTAACTGAAGAAAAGCATTTGATTACAAAAGCTGTTGAGTTATGCCAAAATGTATATTTTAAAGGTACCTTGACTTCAAAATTTGGATTTAAGGATATGTTGCTTTGGAAAAGAGGTTCTGCTTTTGTTTCCACAGAAAGCCAGAGGCTATGGATTTGTTCCAGATTAAGATACATCAGGTTTCAACAGCCAAGACCCCCTGAAAAGTCTCCGATGACACCAAGGCCCAGATGATCCAGCATCCAGAGCGGTTTCAAGGCAACTGGTTCAAACAATACAGCCTCACGGACTACCCCATAGGTCTAAAATTTTCTTTGCATCCCCATAAGATACAGCGCCCCCCTCCAGCAGGAAGTAGTAAGAGATGCTACGCCCAAATTCCCAAATATACCAAGCTGGCTTTAGAGGTGGAATTGGCTCACTCCCCCTCTAAACCCAGACATATTGCTTTAAAAAAAAAATGGTTAGGCAATTCTTGTGTCCCAAATCAGAAGAGCCCTCTGGTGTGGGACAGAGAAAACCAATATTTTTATTTAAAACAGATTGATTATAAATGTGATCTCTTTCTAAAAAAGAAAAGGGGATATGATATGGATATATAGGATATGGAGATGATAAGATAAAAGGGTAGATTAATGAACCTACTTTTTTTTTTTTTTTGAAATATTTTATTTTATTTTATTTTTTTTGTGATATATATATATATTTTTTTTATTTTACAATACCAATCAGTTCTACATATCAGCCATGGGTTCCCCTATTCTCCCCCCTCCCACACCCTCCCCTTACCCCCAGCCCACCCTCCATTCCCACCTCCTCCAGGACAAGTCCTCCCCCGAGGACTGTGATCAACTTGGTAGACTCAGTCCAGGGAGGTCCAGTCCCTTCCTCCCAGACTAAGCCAAGTGAAATGAACCTACTTTTAAAGAACAACTTGTTTAAAATGTTTTACATTGGTATAGATTTTAGTTTATGTTTAAAATGTTTTACATTGGTATGGATTTTAGTTTATTGATACAAACTTGAAGTTAATATTGTTATACTGTGTATATATATATTTCTATTCTTGTTTGAGGTATTATGTTTATGTAACTCATTTAAAATTGTAATGGATAATTAAAAAATAGATTAATAATTAGTCATCTATGATAATCATATCTGTAGCCATGTTAGTTAAGTTTTCTAGGTATACATAGATATATTTCAGATAGATAGGTAATCTTCAAACACTTCATAGACCTAGAGAATATGGCATTTAAATAACTTAAAATTCTGTTGATGTGAGACACAATTGCTCCTGGCTGCACCAATTGATCCCGAGAGAATGTTGGGCTTCTAAGACATTTCCATTTGGAAGTTTGTCTTTTTGGCACAAAATGGCCTACTGGGCAAAGAACTGCCCTTGCCTTGATGGCTGACAGTACAAATGCAATGCTGTCCTTTCTGGACAAGCGGGACACAAGGAAAGTGACCACTGTACTCTGCCAAGACAGGGTAAGATGGTCTCTCAAAATTCCTGCTTCTGAAAATGGTCTGTCAGATATTCTAGGCCTGTAGCCAATCTGAATGCACCAACAATGCTGAGAAACATTAGGTGACTGTCCAGGCTGCCAGCTGTCTTGGTCTATTTTTGCAAGATTCCCAAAAGTTGCTTGCATCCATCTACCATTTCTCAGGTACCATTATGTTCCTTCTCAGGTCTTTGATGTGGTTGAAAACTAGATAGTTGTAATTTCCTCAGTTATGATAAAAGATAAGTTAGATATAAAACCTTAAACTCACAAATATAAGATAGATAGGACATCTTCTTTAATATTGTAACTATAATTCTTGCTCGATAATTGTTTTGTTATATGTAATTTTACCATGTTAAAGTTAAAACCTTCCTTTTTAAAAAAAAGAAGAAAGGGGAAGTGCTGTGGATATTGTTCTATATAAATAAAACACTGGTGGCCAGTGACGAGGCAGGAAGTAGGTGGGACAAGGAGAGAGGAGAATTCTGGGAAGCGGAAGGCTGAGGGGAGAGACACTGCAGCCACCGCCAGGAGAAGCAGCATGTAGAGACTCTGGTAAGCCACCAGCCACGTGGCAAGGTATAGATTTATAGAAATGGGTTAATTTAAGATAAAAGAACAGTTAGCAAGAAGCCTGCCACGGCCATACAGTTTATAAGTGATATAAGCGTCTGAGTGATTATTTTATAAGTGGATTGTGGGACTGCGGGGCTTGGGGAACCTGGAGAGAAGACTTCCAGCTACACTGTATAATGTTGCCTATATGTATATGATCTCAGGGCTGACCACTTTGTATAGGATAACCAATTGGGAAGCTCTTCCCTGGGGAAAACAATTTCTCCCTCTCTTAGAATTTCCCAGTTTCCACAGTCCTCTGTCTAGGATTGAGACCCTGCAGGCTTTCCCCCTTCCATATTAGCATGCCCATTGATGCCACCCTTGTTCAGATCTTGTGTAGGCAGCCACGCACGTTGATAAGACTTCATAGGTACAGCCTCTCTGATATAGAAGCCCTCTTTTGAGTTGTTGGTCAGAGCTGTCGAAGAGACTCTCAAAACATTAGAGCCATTGTTGTTGTACTTGGTTGCCTCCTAGAAATGGAAGGCAAGTCCCTACTTGTACTTTGGACACAAAACCCAGAGGACCTGAGCTAGGTCTGACCTGAAAGCCTCCTTCATTAGGACTAGCTTTCACGGTACCAGAAAGCACTGGGAATGTTTCTAAGAGAGGCAAGCAACCAATAGTCCTACTTAGCTATGACAGCTATGAACCACAATAACCAGCATGGCAACAGTGGCACATATATGTTGGCAGTAACCAAACAGCTCTCTAATTGACTTAAGGTCTGCTCAACAAGAGGGAAGCCATGCATGGTAGTGAAAACTTACCATCGTTTTAATCTATATTTCACTGATGGCTAAGAATGATGAACACTTTTTAAAGTTGCCATTTGTATGTCTTTTTTTTTTCTTTTAATGTTCTGTTCAATTCCACAGCCCATTTTAGAAACTGAGTTGTTTTGTTTTCTTGGTGATTTAGTTTTGTTGGTGTTGTTGTTTAATCATCTGTATATTCTAGATATTAATCCTCTGTCAACTGTATAGCTAGCAAAGATTTTCTCCCATTCTATGGTTTGCCTCTTCTCTTGATGAACCATTTTCTTGTTGTAAAGAAGTTGTTTTAGCTTCATGAGCTCTCATTTGTCAATTGTTGATCTTATTCCTAAACTACCCGAATCCTACTTAGAAAGTCCTTACCTATGCTGTAAGTGGAAGTGTACCTCCCTACTTAGTCATCTAGCAATTTTCGGGTATTAGTTCTTACATTAAGGTCCTTTATCCATTTGAAGTTGTACTTTATGAAGATTGAAGGTGAGGATCTAGTCCCATTTTTCTGAATACTGAAATCTAGGTTGACCAGTGCCACTTGTTTAAGATGCCATCATTCCTCCAATGTGTGTTTTTGGCATCTCTGTCAAAGATCCAGTAGCCATAGCTATGCTGATATATATGTCTGGTTTTGGCCCAGTACAATGCTATTTCTATTACCATGTCTCTGTAATACAATTTAAAACTAGGTATAGTGATGCATCCTGCAATATTCTTTTTGTTCAAGATTGCTTTGGCTACTCTTGGTCTTTTGTACAGCTGCACAAATGTTTTTTCCTATGCCCAGGCCTTTTGATTGGGGTGCTCAAATCTGTAGAGTGCTCTTAGTAGGATGGCCATTATCACAATATTAACTCTGCCAATTCATGATCATGGGGTGTCTTTCCATCTTGTGAGATATTTCTCAGTTTCTTTCTTCAGTGTCTTAAAGTTATCATTGTAGAAGTCTTTCATTTCCTTGGTTAGGCTGGTTCCTAGAAATGGGATTTTTTTTTTTTTGGTTTATTTGTTTTTGTGGGTTTTTTGTTGTTTTGTTATTTTTTGGGTTTTGTGGGGGGGGTATTTATTTGTTTGTTTGTTTTTTGATGTATATTTGTGTGTGTATGTTGAATGGGATCGTTTCCTTAATTTTTTTCAGTATGTTTGTATGTTCATCATCTGTATATAAGAAGATACTGATTATTATGTGTTAATTTTGTATTTTGTCACTTTGATAAAAGTATCTCTCAGTTCTAAAAGGTTTTTGGTGGAGTCTTTAGGATCTTTCATGTATAGAATGACCATCTGCAAACAAAGGGATACTTTGTCTTCTTTTTCCTACTTGTATTCCTTTTATTTCCTTCTCTTGTCTTATTGCTCTAGCTAAAGCCTCAAGCACTGTACTGCTTGGATCAAGAATTTATTCTTCACTACTTCTTTTGCAGTTAGCACATAATTCCATTAACCTCTTCTTCCCTCTATCATCACCTTATCTTGTCTCTGTAATCTTCATTCAGGCCAGCATTATTCTTATACCAGGACTACTTCAGTAGTCTTCTGACTACTCACCTTTTCTTTATTGCTCCCTTTTATACTTCCCTCAATACAGCCAGAATGATTTTAAAAAACAAACAAGCAAAGACAAAATAAAAACTTTTATTTCGTTTATTTTACTGGGAGTAGAGCAAGCAACAGAGTGTATGTGAAAACAAGAGGACAACTTTGTGAAGTCTGTTCTCTACTTCCACTGTCAGGAGGGCTCTGGGGATCAAACTCAGGCCAGCAGGCTTGTATGGCAAGCACCTGTCTGTACCTGCTGAGCCATCTGAACGACCCCAGAGTAACCTTCCAAAGCAACATAAATGTGACCTTACCAGTCACTTGGTTAAAACTCTCTAACAGCTCCCCATTGATCTAGAATAAAATCCTATCTGGATGGAATCTCTCAGAATGTTCTCAAACGTTAACCTGCACCATTTTCCCTCTTGTTCACTCTAGCCACTACACCTTTCTGTCTCATAAAAAAAGTGAAGAAAATTGTGCTTTTAAAGTTTTTGTCTAGAATGATCTCCAAAATCATTGCCTCATTTATCCTTTAGGTCAAACGTATTTTGCGCTAAGAAGCTTTCTCTAAATACTCATGGTGATTTCAATACATTCTATACATTATCCTAATATATTTATAGGAATTATCAAGTATCTAAAATTACTATTGTATATATATGATCTAACTCTTCCCATTAAAATCTATATGCCAACCAAGAGGGCAGAAATTTTACACACACACACACACACACACACACACATTTTTTTTCCTTAATTTTGAACCCTAAGCATCTAAAGCAATGATCAGCACATGTAGTCATTCAATCAATATTTGTTAACTGGATTTCCAAAGAAGCTGCTAAAGTTAAAACAAAATTTTGAATAAAATAATCTTCAACAAATGAACAACCCTTAAGAAAACGCTTTCATTCCATCCTTTATAATAGCAAAAACTTTGCCGGGCAGTGGTGGCGCACGCCTTTAGTCCCAGCACTGGGGAGGCAGAGGCAGGCGGATCTCTGTGGGTTTGAGGCCAGCCTGGTCTACCAAGTGAGTTCCAGGAAAGGCGCAAAACTGCACAGAGAAACCCTGTCTCGAAAAACCAGTAATAATAATAATAATAATAATAATAATAATAATAATAATAATAGCAAAAACTTTAACACCACCTAAAAGTATGGGGTTTTTCCCATAATATTAGGAAAAGCTTCTGTTATAATATTAAGGAAAAAACAATCTATATGTTACATGTAGTGTGACTTCAACTGCTCAAGACTGCAGGTACCACAAAGGTCACAAGTGAATAATCTAGAATAGCATCCCCTCTCATGTACTAAAATGAGTATGAAATACAGCTTTCCACACTGGGGGCAGCAGTGTCCTGACAGAGGATGTAAAGACATAGATTCAATATAATGGGAAGGAGAATGAATGTCTCCTTTAGTTCGGAAGTGTAGTTAGTACACAATTTCCAGATCATTTTTCCCTCCCTTCCCTGGCTCTCCCTTGCTCATTCGCCCCTTCCTTCCGCTGGTCCTCTTCCCCTCCCTCTCTACCCCTTCCTGGCTGTCCTGAAGTCAGCAGTCTCCTCTGCCATTTGCACTGCACCATGATATTCTGCCTTGCTTCAGACCCTTAGCAACAAAAGACACTCAAATTTCAACTGAAATCTCTGAAAACCATAAGCGAAAATATAGATTTTTCTCCTTTTAAGTCCCTTTCCCAGGTACTGTATCACAATTACGGAAAGCTGAGTCACAAATGTAAGACATAAAAATCTGCATTTCTCTGAAGTTTTCAGGTAATGTTCCTATTGCTAATCTGAAGACCACACTGTGAGTATTAAGACTCCAGGGCTACCAGCCACATGCCATTGTTTGGTGGTTTGTTTTATAACAAAGTAAATAGGAGCTGCTAGAATATCCTAAGGGGTGCTGTATTATGTATTAATAACAACCCATTTTGACTTCTTCCTGACCTCCTTTCCCCTGATCATTTGGACATAATGGTCTCCTGGGCAGGTCTTATAACTGTAATGTAATAACCACAAGACAGCTAACATCTTCACTAATGGGAAGCAGGCTTGGTCCTATCTTAATGTCCCCACACTCTTCACTTTCCCTTCTGCTCCTCTGGCCACATTTTTCTTATTTCATTTTTCATCTCCCATGCATTTGAATATTGGAGCACAACAGAAGCCCATTTCCAGATCCATTCTCTGTCTATACTTGCTACCCTGGTGACTTCATGGAGATTCATGGCTTCACTATTTACATGTTGTTAACACCCCAATTTATACCAGCCATACCAAGCTGCTTCCTTGAGTTACAGGATATATGTTCAGCTGTCTAATTTATAACCCCACTTACTTGTCTATGAAGTATCTTAAACTGAACTCTTCTAACACAGGGCTTTTAATTTTTTTTCCCCCTTCCTCCACAAACAGAAAATGCTTCCTATAATCTTTCCCAACTCAATAACTGCCAGCTCCAATTCTCCAGATGTTCTGATAAAAATTTCTGTGGTCATTCTTGGTCTTCCTTTTCTCTCATAATCTACATCTGATTCATTAACCAACCACACTGCTCCTATCTTTAAAATACACCTGGAATTTTACCTTTCTCACTGCTTTCACTCTTACTCTTCCCAATACCTCATGACTGGTCCAAGCCACCAATACTTCTGGAAAGAAGTCCTACAACACGCCCCTCAGTGGTTTCCCGGCCTCCCTCCTGATCCTCTTCTCCAGTATATTCCGAATATAGAAGCCTGCGTGACTTCATTTTTCTCCAAGCCAGTACTTCATTAAATTGTTGTCTTGGTCAGTGCTCTATTGTTGTGAAGAGACACCATGATCACGGCAACTCTTATAAAGGAAAGCATTTAATTGGGGCTTCCTTACAGTTACAGAGGTTTAGTCTATTAGCACCATGGCAGGGAGCATGGTGGCATGCAGGCAGACATGGTGCTGGAGAAGTAGCTGGGAGTTCAACATCTAGATCCAAAGGCAGCAGGAGAAGAGAGACACTGGGCCTGGCTTGAGCTTTGGAACCTAAAAGCCCACCCCTAGTGACACACTTCCTCCAATAATGCCACACTTTCTCCAACAAGGCCACACCTACTCCAACAAGGCTATAACTCTTCCAACAGGGCTTACTATTCCTTCCAACTCTTCCTATTCCTTCTCAAGTAGTGCCACTCCCTGATGACTAAGCATTCAAATCAATGAACCTATGGGGACCATTCGTATTCAAACCACTACAATTGTTAAAAAAAAAAAAAAAAAAAAAAACAACTTCCAGTCTCAGAGAGAAGGCCAAAACTCCACTCAGCAAGGTCCTACACAATCTACTCCATCTCATCTTTACCTCACTGAACCCAAGTTCATGCTACTCCAGACACACCAATTCCCTTATTGTTCCTCAAATCCATGAGGCCATCTACTTCAGAGCTTCCATAGAAAAGAATCCCTTTGCCTCATCTATCCTTTACTCAGATTCCAACACAGTATATTTCCTCACTTCCAAGTCTCTAGAGTATCATCTTTTAACAGTGAGGCTTCCCTTCTACCCTGTCTGAGCACCTACAAAAAATGTTCTTAATAGTCCTGATTCTTTCTCCTTAGTCTTACACACACACACACACACACACACACACACACACACACACACAACTATTCTGCCACAAAGAGAACAAAATCCTATCATTTTGACAACATAGTTAGAACTTGAGATCACTGCTAAATAAAATAAAACAAATTACAAGTTCTCTCTCATATATGGAATTGTGTTTTGAACTGATCTCATACAACCTGAGAGTAGAATGGTGCTCATAAGAGACTAGGGAAAACAAGACAGAAGGTAGGGATGGAAAAAGATGATCGGTGAGTCCTAAGTTATAGTTAGGAGTCAGAAGTCTGGTACAGAACAGTAGGATGGCTACAGCTAATGAAAATGTGCTCTCTTTTTCATACAACTAGAAGGACTTTCAATGTTTTCAGCAAAAAGAAATGATAAATGTTTAAGGACACAAATATTTTACACAGATTTAAAGATTATATAATATATACACATATCAACATTTGTACAATTTTTGGAATTTTTTTTAGAAAGTATCTTAATAAGATGGGCATGACCAAATATGTCAAATGGTGACAAAAATTGAAAAGGATATAAACTGATAATTAGCCACTGCATTTGGCAATGTGTTAAGTCATTGGTGATCCTGAGAGAAATGGCTGTAGCAAAATAGAACCAAAGGTAAATGGAGAGGGATGAAGATAGTAAAACAAATTTTAAATATTCTGTCACAGCACAAGAGTATGACACTGGGTAGTACTGTTTCCCAGAATATTTAAGGTGAGTCTTCAAGGAAAATAGGGAGAAACAGTCTTTTGAAGGAATAGATGGACTCATTTTTAAACATTTCAAGTTCTAGATCTATAAAATGTAAACAATTGAATAAACCAGAGGTTAATGTGAAAACGTACCAAGTTAACTGTATCCTATTCATGGTCCTTCCTAGTATACACGATTTGAAAACTTCTTTTTTTTTATTTTATAATTTAATTTAATGTTACATATCAGCCACGGATTCCCTTGCTTTCCCTCCCCTTCCCCCAAGCCCAACCCCCATTCCCATCTCCTCCAAGGCAAAGACTCCCCTGAGGATTGAGTTCAACCTGGTAGATTCAGTCCAGGCAGGTCCAGTCCCCTCCTCCCAGGCTGAGCCAAGAGTCCCTGTATAAGTCCTGATTTGAAAACTTCTGATAATATCCACTACTTTGCCAAATAAATGTTGATGAGCAGTACCAAAAAAAATGTAAATTAAAAGCTATAAAATTCTTTGTGTGTGTGTGTGTGTGTGTGTGTGTGTGTGTGTGTGTGTGTGTGTGGTGGGGGGGGAACCAATTAGCAAAAGTTTCAAAACTTAAAAAAAAAAAAACAGATCAGAACATTGATAAGTATCTTTTGTTAAAACTAGAACTAGTAATATATTATAACTTGGTATAAAAACCATTGCTAATGCTAAATGAAAAGAGAAATTGAAACAACAGAACTTGAAATACATGCGCACATGCACACACACCATATACACAAAGAAAAAGTCCTGTATTATTTAGACATTGAAGTTCACTTCCAAGTATAAACAAGTTACTGGAATAAATACTAATAAAGGAAAAATGACCAGAGAAGTTTAGTATACACAGATACAGGGCAAAATAAGAAAAACAACTATAAGCGATGTAATAAAATGTGATGTCATATGGACCCACCTTGAGCCATCCTAGATGACAGTAAGATTATAGAAGCATCAAATAATAGATTTTCAAACTTTACAACATAGCACTTACATTTTTAAAACCAAATGACAACTACCTATTCATTTTAGAACAGCCTTAGCTTTGAGTTATATTTCACCAAGTAAATAAAACCACAAGTAAATTTTAAGCAGATATGGTAATAAAACTGATGAAAACATTTTCATATTAAGGCAAATATCATAACATTGTTTTCTACTGTTCATCACATTTATGAATGCTGTATCTTCTGTTGTGAAAAAAACTGAATAATTATTGGAATGGTTTCTATGCTTACAAGTCAAGCACTGAATTGAAAAAAGAAACAGGTTTTAATGTTTAACTGTTTTATTTTGTAAGACTAGTCTGTCATTACTATATGACATACAATTTCCAAAGCACTCTGATATAATTTCTCAATTATATTCTTAATATTGTATTAAATTTGTGCCACAATTTTTACTACACTGTATGGTTCAAATTTTACTAGCCACTACAACTTTTCAGGAAATTCTTTTAAATTGTCATGGATTATATAAGAATGCATCCTTTATATCAAATCACAGACATGTAGAGTAGGTTTGCCATTTGGAAGTATTCTGAGATACTTGTATGTCTTACAGAAGGCAAAATATAACCTTCCTTATAGTATGCTGAAATGAAATATAAAAATTGCAGTCAGTGTAGTTCAGTGATACAGCACTTCACTATGTGTGAGGTCCTGGGTTCAATCTGCAGTATGACAAAAAGAATTAAAAAAAATTTCAAGTAGTGTGACATATAATACAGCTTCTAATGACTGCTAGAAGAATGAAGACATAACTTCCATCTCCCCTCAAATAAGTCATATCAAGTTTAGGAAAGCCTCACTATAATACAGCTCTCACAAGGAGTAAAAACAATGTCATTGCACTCACTATAAAGACCTCAATATCCTTCGTACTTGCACCACTTACTGAATTTGGAGGCGGGTATCTCAAAGCCACTTCATGTAGGTAAAGTGAAGGATAGACATGACAAGATTGGGGGAAAAGAAAAGAAGCTGGGATAACTGTAGATGTAACCAACCGTCTTATTAAATAAGAAACACAGAAACAATGTAAAAGAGAAAGCCAAGAGGTCAGAGCTCAGAGCTAAAATCTCACCCTTCCTCCTGCTGTCCCAGCTTCGCGAAAAGAGACCTACCTCCTGTCGGTTCGTATTTTTAAAGTATGTTGTTCTGCCTTCTCATTGGTTGTAAACCCAAACACATGACTGCCTCGTCACTGTCTGAATGTACAGCCCCCTAGGTCTTAAAGGCATATGTCTCCAATGCTGGCTGTATCCCTGAACGCACAGAGATCTTATGGGATTAAAGGCGTGTGCTGCCACCGCCACACTCTTGCTATGGCTCTAATAGCTCTGACCCTGAATACACAGATATCTATGGGATTAAAGGCGTGTGCCACCACCGCCACACTCTTGCTATGGCTCTAATAGCTCTGACCCCCAGACAACTTTATTTATTAACATACAATCAAATTAATATTTCAGTACAAATCAAAATAATATTTCAATACAATTAGATTACCACCACATTTCCCCTTTTCTATTTTAATAAAAAGAAAAAAAGCAAAAGGTTATGACTAACAAAAGAAAAACTATATACAAAAGTACAATAACTATATACAATATATACAAGTAATAAATACCTAAACAGGTATTTGACAAATCAGAGAAAATAATTCCATTATCTATCCTATTTTGGTAAATCCAAGATGTATCTAATGTACTTTCTATCCTAATTAATGTTCAACTATAACTAACTAATCTTCAACCATAACTAACTAATCTTCAACTCCCTCAGAGACCCAAGAAGGGAATAATAGTAGCTAACAAAAATAAAAACAGGAAGTGCATGCAAGCAACTTCCAAAAAATTTTGTGAGTTGACAGAAACAGCCAGCTGCCTGGGCAGTCACCTGAGGTTTCTCCGCAGTGTTGGGGCATCATCTTCAGCCTATAGGCTTAGTGTATCTGACAGACTCATTTGTGAAGTAGGATGTACACAAGGTCAACAGTTCAACCTCACATTGGGTGAGAGCAGTCCACGTACCAGAAACACCTGAATTCCACTAGTGTCCTGTCATGATTCAGGATTTTAAATTCTGGAAATTGTTGACAGTTTTTTAATTCAGCTGTCCATTCTTCTTGGCTGTGTATATATGGCTTCATCTCAGCATCCCCTTCTTCTCCACATCCCTCTATTAAATGCCAGTCTACTTTTGAGAGGCATGAGCTTTCAGCTGCTGTTCCATTGTACAACAGAATCCATCGGCCCTCTGCCTGTTAAGCTGCCTTCGAAGAAAAGGGCACCGTACCTTTTCCGGATGCGAAGGCCACTTCAGGGATGGGGCCATATTGTCCTGGCCTCAGAAGATGCCTTTTGATAAAGCCATAACCACACTTGTTTTGGCAAGAATCAGTAGTCCCTTGTTTCGTGATCTGTCTGTCCATTTTGTCCTGTTGATTCGAGGATACTTTGTTGTCCAGTGGCTAACTTTTGCCAGAATGAAAGTTGACTCCATATGCAGTTTCTTCAATGCCCATATTTTCTCTAAAGTAGATTGGTACTGCCAGGAGCTGACATGTCTCAAAAAAGAAAAATTTTCTAAGTTATTAAAACATTTTAAATGCCATATTCTGTAGATCTCTGAAGGGTTTGAAGATGACCTGTCTAAAACATCTCTGCTCAATTTTTAAAACATATCTAATATGACTACAAGTTCTATTGTAATGTCTAACTACTAACTTTCATTTCTTTATATCCTAATAGTTGATAATAATAGCATTCAAGGACCAGAAATTTGCATTACATTGTTAAATGGATGGAATAAATACAATTAGAAATATACATATAGCATTCGGTAGAGCATGGGACTCTTAATCCCAGGGTCGTGGGTTCGAGCCCCACGTTGGGCGCCAGATGTAGATGTAACCAACCGTCTTATTAAATAAGAAACACAGAAACAATGTAAAAGAGAAAGCCAAGAGGTCAGAGCTCAGAGCTAAAATCTCACCCTTCCTCCTGCTGTCCCAGCTTCGCGAAAAGAGACCTACCTCCTGTCGGTTCGTATTTTTAAAGTATGTTGTTCTGCCTTCTCATTGGTTGTAAACCCAAACACATGACTGCCTCGTCACTGTCTGAATGTACAGCCCCCTAGGTCTTAAAGGCATATGTCTCCAATGCTGGCTGTATCCCTGAACGCACAGAGATCTTATGGGATTAAAGGCGTGTGCTGCCACCGCCACACTCTTGCTATGGCTCTAATAGCTCTGACCCTGAATACACAGATATCTATGGGATTAAAGGCGTGTGCCACCACCGCCACACTCTTGCTATGGCTCTAATAGCTCTGACCCCCAGACAACTTTATTTATTAACATACAATCAAATTAATATTTCAGTACAAATCAAAATAATATTTCAATACAATTAGATTACCACCACAGATAACTCTGCTCTTGAGGTGAATAATAAGATCAGTAAAATTAGTAATTACTATTACTTCTGTTCAAGTTAGTGGTTTTGGACTTCTATTAGGTCTCAAGCCCTCATCACCACCACAAACAGAAAAATCCTAATTTGAGGAGAATAAAATTGCTCCTCAGATTCCTTCCCCAAAAGTGCAATCTAGAAAACCTTCACTGTGGTGTCTACAAAACAAATAATAAAAGCCCCCCACACTGTGCCTTCCACACTCTACAATTTCAAATTCTGTTTACGTTTACTTTGCTCCACCCTACCTGACTTTCTGCTTGCCTTAGGCCCGCTCCCCTTTATACATGTCTAGAGAGCCAAAGTGACACAACTTCATGGAATTTCAGCACCAGAGCATCTTTGCTTACTAGGCATCAAACCATGATACTGGTTTGAAGTGCCTAGTTTGAATCTAGTGAAACATCCATGAAGGAATATTTTAAGGCTGATCACAGGACCTGTGTTAAAAACTCAGAAGGAGCAACACAAACACACTCTCAAATCTTCTATAATAGTCACTTCGATAAAAGACCAAAATGTGCTTGAGGCAACCATCAATTCTAAAGCTCCTCACTTTAACATAAAAGTTCGGCTGAGATGCTGAAAATTAGCCTTTATATGTACTGCTTCCCACAGATACATAAACATTACGACCAACTTTAAGATGCGGGTCAATAAAGAGCAAAACACACCCCCCCTGTGATTTAAATTACAACCAGGAAAGCAAACTTAAGATTACTCTGATGAAGATAAACAACAGAATTGGACATCAGTGGGGTTATTTCTCATACAAGGCATACCCTCAAACTGCCATCCAATGTGAATTTTCACCGCCCGTGAATCGCCTTGAGAGTAACCCCTGAGTTTCTCTGTTGATAACTGCTGGTAGTGAAACCTGAACTAGTAACTGTGGCCCTGAGTTGAGAACCCTCCTGGACAGTGTGTGACGCGCTACCCACGTCCAGCCTCCGCTTTGCGGAGCTTGGGCCAGTCTTCCCGTTAAGTATTTTCTACCCCTGGCTCGGTAAGATTTCATTTAACAGGCAATCAATCACGGGGTCTAAGAAAGAATTAAGTGTTAGCCAAACAACCTTTCGACAAGTTTCCTGATTTTTTTTTGGATGGAACGGGAAAGGTCACAAAGCCATCATCAGAGGGGCGAATGACCTGCGGACCGTCCTTCCGATCCTCTCCGAAGGAGGCTCCCCGGGACTAAGGAGATGGGGAACACACAGTGTGCTAAGCAGGTGGGCTGGGGACTGGAGAGATGCACGTCGCTTTCCTAGTTGGGGGGTAGGGGGGAGGATGCAGGAGCGGTCACGACTTGCAGAAGGACAGGCAGGTGCAAACTCCGAGAGCGCTGGACAGGGGTGACAGCGCTCCCCGGGGAGCCCATACCTGATGATGTCGTCGCTGTGGCCGCGGTAGAACTTCTGCCGATGCTCCCGCGGGCTGTACACCACGCCGACCCCCGCCACGAAGTACACGATCTCCTTGGCCGCCGTGTAGTAGAGGTTGTTGCGGCACTGGTGGCCCCGGTAGCCGTACACCCACTCGAGCCGCAGGTGGCAGCTCGGGGCGCTCCGGGCCGCCATGTCGGGGCGCCCACCCGTCGCTGCGGCTCGGGCCCGCGGGGGCCGCGGGGTCTCGGGCGACGAAAGCTCTCCCGCCGGCGGCCCGGACGCTGGCTGCCTCTTAAGCCGAGCCCGGCAGGTGCATGTCGCTGGGGCGGCCGCCGCCGCCGCCTCAGCCCACGGGCGGGAGGAAAAGGCTCGCTTCACCGTACATGCTGCTGACGGCCGCTATAGCGCCGCCGGCCGGCCGGCGGGGGGGCCTCGCGCGTCTCGGAGCTCGCCGCCTCTCCTCGGCTCTGGCGTCTAGACGGGGACACAACCAAAGCCGGGGATGGGGGGGCCCGCCTCCAGCCCGCTGCTTCTCAGCCCGCCCCGCACGCCCCGGGCTCCCTGCCGGGGTCACCTGCGGCGCTCCAGTCTAGCCCCGGCCTCGCCTCCACAGCCCCGGCGGTGCCGCGCCGCGCGCTCCCGAGCCCCAGCTGAGTGGCGGGCCGGTGGGCGGGCGGTGACGCGCGGCCCCGCCCCCCGAAGGCTCTCGCCCCGCCCCTCGCCGTGCTCTCGCCCCGCCTATCCGGGAGCCCCGCCCCTCCCGGAGTTGAGCCCAGTCTAGGAGCTCCCCCCCTGCTCGCCCCTAGACTGTGGCTAACCCGCTGCCCTCCCTCCCAAGGTCTAAGCACGTGTTCCTACCCTCGCAGGACCTGGATTCCTCTCCCTAGCCCCCCAGATTTGGATTCCTGTTGCGCGGCTTCTTTTTTCCCCCCCCAGGAATCTGGGAATCCCGCACACCCTTTTACAGCGACCTCAGCCACTTCATGTGCCTGTGAATAAACACCAGAATGTTAGCTTCGTCCCTTAACCGTCTCCTCCATACTTTATGTGTGTATTTCTGCTTATTGTAGTGCTCTCTGGTCCAGAAATTTGGCAACAGTAAAATCCGACCTCGCAAATGTACTTTTGACACATTAGATAAAATGTCCTAGTGAATTGCAATGACTCTTGGATGTTACTATTGTTGCTGAACAGGCCTTAAACTCAGGATCTTCCTGCTTTTGCCCCTTGAATGATGGGATTACAAATATGTGTCGCCACTTCCACCCTCACGCCCCACCCCCACCCGCACCCCCGGACGTTCTTTCAGTTGCTGTTTTGGATATTAGCAATTATCTCTTAATTAAAATGACTTCTTGAAGGGCATGTTTTAGCGTAATTGTGAAATCAGATGGTCTAAATACTTGTAATCAGGTAGATCACTCTTGAAAGAGACGTTGACTATGTAAATTCAAGCAGTACATTTAGAAAAAATTAAATATTTGTTGCCGTACATCTGTAAAATATTAATTACCAGCTACATATAATTTTTATGAGGCAGGATGAAGAAGAATAAGAGTTTCTTTCAGTACAGATTTTTTTTTCAGCGTGGTGTTTTACAGATCCCATGATACATATTTAAGAACTTCAGATTAATAATAGATTTAAATAATTTATTTTCCCATTATCATATTTTCCATTGCAATTTTTAATGACCCAAGGGTAGAGTATGAAGCAAAAACATTCTTAATTAAGCCATCCTCAAACGACAACTCAAGACTAAAAGAGATGGCTGAGGCACAGCGGTGGCTAGAAAATGAACCACTCATGAATACCCAAGGAAGGAAGCCAAACCCGATCAGTTCTCAGTGTGATCTGTTACTAGTGTCCTGGCAGAAAGGGTGGTCAAGCCTCTACTGCTAGGTGAGGTGTTGTCACCCTCCGAAAGTCATGAAATATAATGTGGCAACCAGACTCTCAGATCTTCATTCCTTGGATCAACAAGTGGACACCTGGTGGACATTTTAAGCAAAAGAACCATAATCCTTTGGCAATCTGTTTCTTGAAATGCAAAGTCCTAGTATGAAGCTGTATATTCCAGATACTTGACAAATATTCTAAAATTCACATAAATAAAGTATTTCCTGCTGCTGTTCCCATGTCAGCACCACGCTGTGTATCCTCCAACCTATAAAAGAAACATAAGGTAGGCAACGGGGTCGTGGCTTGGAGGGGAAGTGCTTGATGCCTAAGTGTGAGCCTCAGAGCTCCGGCTCCCACATAGAAAGCTGAATGCCAGGGAGGCAGAGATCTGTGTTTCCTGGGGGTCCGCTGACCATTCAGCCCGCTAAAAAGAGGCCCAGGTTCAGTGAAAGAGCTTGTCTCAAAAAAGAAGGCGGAGCCAGCAAAAAACGGCTCCGCAGATAAAGGAGCTTGTCACCACATCTAACAACCCGGGTTTGATCCCTGAGAACCATGTGGTGTAATGAAGAACCAGCCCTCACAAGTTGTCCTCTCACTCCCACTTGTACATGTGCCCCCCTATACTAAAAAAAAAAAAAAATGATGTAATTAAAAAATTAAATAAGATGCATAGAGGAAGATATCCAACATGGACCTCTGGCCTCTACTCACACATGCAAAGGCAAGTATTTATGCATACACACACACACACACACACACACACACACACACACACACACACAAAGCAAAGCAAAGCAAAGCATGTAAAACACAACTAAAATTTCTGATATTCTAGCTATCGACTTCAGGCAGTTATAAATCGTACTAATGTTTTGATTTCTGCAACGGTGCCTTTCATCACTCTTATTTGTATACAGAACCTAACACAGATATTCCTTATTTCTGTGTCAACCATTAAATATAAAACAAAATATTATGTACTCACAGTAGGATTCCTCTTGGTTTTACCTGAAAACAATCATTTTCTGTATTACTGTATTACTGTGTTAGTCAGAACCTATTTGGTTGTAAAGTACCTTAAGATTAAAGAGAATTGTAATATCTGAAAAGTTCAAGAACTGGCATCAATGTACGTGAATCCTAGGATGCCAATCAGAACCAGGTCATTAGAAATAACCTAGATTTACTTGGTGTTGGTTCAATTGCCAGATAAGCAAAATAATTGCCACCAGTTCCACCTATAGCCCAATCCCCCTTAGCTTGGAATCCCCGTGGAAATAGCTTTAATTTTTGGTCCTCCCCTGGAAATTAGTACACATCAACTTCGTTGTCTCTAATTTGCTGGCTTGAGTTGCGGATCCTCCTTAGAAGCCACAGAGTAGTGCCAGGTGTGTCAAAGCTACAGGAAGAGAGAATGGGGAAGACCAACCCTTCCAATGGCGTTAACAGACTAAGGGATGGATGCTGCTAGGTATTCCTCAGGTCTGACCTGGATGTTTAATCATCCCCCGTCTTCATTTACCAAACCAAAGACACCTGCAATTTAATTAAAAAACCAGGTGTAAATAAATGCAGCTCTGAGACAAGGCTTCTTCTAAACAAGACTGGCACCCAAAATTCCTCCTGTGAAGGAGTGCCAGATGTCAGACTGGCAAAAACAACAGATGTCCCCTGCCGAAGAACAATGATTCCACAAGCCCATTAGATTCAACCCAAAGCTTTTAAAAATTGGCATATAATCCAAATAAAATAAGTCCCATACCAAATTATCTTTTCCTGCACATCTGTACATCTTAACCATCGTCTCTTTCTATATTAAAAAAAAATCAGTATTACCTTAATTAGGCAGATAGGCAGAGTGAGTTGCCTCTGATTTCCACTGCTTCTCACCCCCGAAAACCTGGCTCTCTGTTTTAGAAATATCACTGACTCTCATTCCTGTCTCTATATCAACATTCTCCCAGCCCCCCATCGCCACAGTTCAATTCAGCATCTAATTATCTCTTCCATAGAGTTAGCTACTTGAATTATCTGTAGAATGAAAATCTTGTATCTAATCATGCCACTTCTCATCTCTAGAAACACTTCAGCAGTACCTATCTTAAGACTTAAGATGGCCTTGTTCTTCAGCTTGTCAATTCTCCACCTAGGATTCGTCCCAATATAATAGCAAAAAAAAATGTGTAGAAGATTCATGTGTTAAAATATTTATTATTGGTTTTGCCTTGCATTTACTAAGCTCGGTATTATATTTTTAAAAAAGGATGAAAGTATTTACTCTAATACAAGTTAGGAGAATGACAATATAGAACCCAAAATGTCTAGCCAGAAGGGTAGTTTTAAGCAAACTCATCCAACCAATATGGCAAAAATATTATAAAAATTGTAAATTGTTTTTTATGATACATTCTGGCAGCAACGACAAGTTTCTATAATAGAATGCATAAATTTTTTAAGTAGAATACAAAATAAATGTATATATAGAATGAGCCCAGTTATATAATATAATGGCAACTGGAACAAAAGACACCAACGTGCTAAGATTTGTGATACGGATAATTTTAAAACTATTCTGGGTACGTTTTGTGAGAGCCTTTTAAAAACATATGTAAAAAGAGAATCTTATTTTTCAGAATTTTCCATGAGAAGAGAATTCTGTTTGCTTGGGGAAATACCTGAATGGGTGCCTGGCCCAGAAAAAGAGATGCTAAAGGAGCCGGATGTGGGCAGGAAAATTCTGCATGAGGAATGAGGATGAATCGGTACCTCCATGGAGAGGAGGGTGGAATGAAGTCAGAGAGATGACAAAGTCACTACTCACTCATGAACTGTTGGGTAGATTTCCTTTTTCTTTTCTTTTTTCTTTTTTAATGAAAGAAATGGAGCTTCTCCTTGAGCTTTCGTGTGGGAAGCAATGTCATACGAAAAAGTCCTTAACTTGTCAGAAAGGGACCAAAGGAAACCAACGACTCTAATAAGAAAATAAACTGGGAACTTAAACCATGGTAAACTCTCTAACTCATAGGGAACAGCCAACCAACATTGTGTTTTATTTTAAAAAAATTTTAACACTCTAGGTCCTCTATTTCTTTTTATACATTAAGCCATGAATTCAAAGGGAATGGACTCCAGCAGCTCAACAGCCCAGGCTCCTTAGTGTCAGTTTCCACAAACTGTACTTCTCCAGGTGGAACAGCCTGGTGCTTCAGCTGAACCCAGGCACCTTTATCTTTGTTTTGTTTTGTTTTTTTCTTCTTCTCATGATTTTCCTTCACCCACTTCAGGTGGCTATCATGGGTCTCATGGTGCTTAATAGGCTCAGTCTGCACATTAATTATCTTGGTAGGTCATCTTGCCCTTAACTTGCTTGTTTACAATGATGACCGATGAAATGCCTTATGATGTTGCAGACCAGTGGTTCTTAACCTGTGGGTCAAGACCCCTTTGCGAACCCTCTCTCTCCAAAAATATTTACATTATAAATAATATATGAACATATTATATATAAATATAAAATAAATGTATAAAAATAAAATTTTAAGATTTATTTTATGGCTGTTTTGCTTGCTTGTATATATCTATATCTCACACGCATGCATTGCCAGTGGAAGCAGGAATAGGGTATCAGATTCCATGGAACTGTGTGGTTGGTAATTGACATGCGGGTAATAGGAATCAAATCCTGGTCCTCTGGAAGAACAGCCAGTTTTCTTAACCACTGAGCCATCTCTCCACCCCAATTCAACATTTTGGTTACAGTTTGTGTAAGTGTGTATGTATGTGGTTTGTATTCATGTGCATGCAAGGATATGTGCACATGTACCTGTGGAAACCAGAAGGCAACTTTGGTATCATCTCTCAGGACAATCCATCTACCTGTTCTGAGACAGGTTCACTCTGGTCTGAAGTTCACCCCTGAGTAGGTTAGGTGGTTGTCTATCCAGTCCCAAGGATTTGCCTGTCTCCACCTCCCTAGTTCTGGGATTACAAGCTCACAGCCACCACATTCAGCTTTTGCTGTTTTTATTGTTGGTTTTGTTTTGTTTTAACATGGATTCTGGGAATTGAACTCTGAACACAGATCCTCATGCTTGCAAGACCAACATTTTATTGATTGAGTCAACTCCTCAGCTATTCAATCACAACATTGTGTCTATGATTAGGAAACTATAACAAGTAATATAAAACAAACTAGCCAGTTTTGAATTGTTTATAAAATGAAGGACTGATATTGTGCCGCCCCAAACTTCCAATCTGTTTTAGCACACTTATCCCCAGCTACTCTCTCCTTCTTCTGAGCTGACCCTGATGTCCAGTCACCCTGCATTAATGATCATCCCTAAAATTAACCCGGCTTCTCCAGAACTTCAGACATACTCGTGGGACAGTTGTATGCTGGACTGTAGTCTCAATTATCTACTGCCAACCCAGAATCCTATTGAATCTGAAGTCTAGTCCAGATTTGGATTGTATGCTGCCTAGTTAGGGGTCGAACTGTGTTTCCCAGACCCCAGTAATCACAAGTTGAAACCCTTACCCCTAGTTCTCTAGAGTTTGACCTCATTTGGAAAAGATTTCATTGTAGACATAAAAGTTTGCCCCAGACTAGGTTAAGTCTGATATGCCTGGCATCCCTACATGAAGGGGAAACTTGAACACAGAAACCCAAGGGGGAACATGTCATGTAACGATGAAGGCAGAGGTAAGCTAAGGAGCGCCAAGGGATTCCTACACCTATCAGAAGCTAGCAGAAGGTCGTGGAAGGAATCGAATGGTTTCTTTCATCAAGTTCCTCAGAAGGATCTAATCATGCTGGCAGCTTGATCTCTGGTCTGTCTTCCAGAACTACATCAACACATTTCTGGTGTCTAGGGTACCCGATTGGTTGCTTTACTTGGCAGCACTGGCCAATGAATACCCTTCTCCAACGTTTCCTGTGATAGTTCCATCCACACTCTCCAGAACTGGCTTCCCTTTATTTCTATAGCACATTTTCTAAACTCGTGCAATCTTCATAGTAGCCCTGCTACTGGATTTTTAGGAAATTATTTCTTTTTATCCCTATAGTGTGTATACTGGAAAGCATGCATTTATCTATTTATTCTTTAGGATCTTTGGTCTTCCTTCTTAGTCAACACTTTAAGCCTAGATTCTCAAGGAAACAGACTAAGGCAATGCTTAAGGCGACAACATACCAGGGATGGACAAACACAGAGCAGGAAGGTTGAAGAAAAGGATGTGAAGCAAGGAAAACTAGAAATCAAGAATAAGATGTAACACAAGAGGCATTATTTCCTGGCTGCCACCTTCTGATTTCTGAAGAGAGGAAGCAGGCTAAGTAAGCAAGTGTACCCACCTGGCACATGGGATTTCCTTCATTCAGTGCAAAGAGAAATTGTGCCCTAAAGTATTCCATAGGAAGCAGAAAGGAGGAGAATTCATGTGTTCATCTTCCTCCTGAGTCCTTTCTCTCACTGGTTAAAGGTCATCTCGTGATGGAGTAGAACTAGTGCCCATCCATTATAGTTCCATTAGACAGCTTCTTCCATATGAATGCAACCAGTCAGGTGCCCCTAGCCCTACTTCCCACACAAAGAGGGTCAGACAGTACCTATATGACTGAAAAGGAATCCTAGTTAAGCACTGGGAACCTAGATGTTTTATAATGGGCAGTAAACTTGTCTGAGCTTTGCTCCAAAGGGAGATGTCATCTTTTATCAAATGGACAAATAATCAACCTGTCCCCTGGTGAAGAGACATTATCTTTATTTTCTGTGGTCATCAACTCCACAAGCATCATTGCAAAGTAGTCTAGGGCACAGGTGGTCAGTGCCTCCCATTCAAAGAGATGCAGAAACATGAGAGCCTTACTGAACATTGTCTCCTAACACAGAACCAATATGCTGTTACAAGGTATTGAGTTCCTGATGGAGTGAAACTACAATCAATGTAAAATATATTTTTTCAGTAGTTGAGTCTTTCACCTGTCCCACTGGAACTTGAACCCACCCATGCTAAGCATGTGCTGTAATACCTGGTTTCTCCTATCCTTATAACTGAGAACATCCAGTTACAGCAGATAACAGAATACAGTATAGTGTCAGCACACCTAATAAGCAGTATGTCTTGACACCAACCTAATAAAACCCGAGAACTCTTTGCTCGGTGAATTAACAGAATATTTTCAGGTCCGTAAACAATCATACTCCAACAATGCTGCAGGGCTGGAAGATGAATTAACTGTGGATACTGGCATAGATTCAGAAAGTTGTCATAGGTTGTTGGAGTGGCTTTCTGTAACTACTGCTGAATTATTTCAAGTTGCTTCACATTTCTAATCCCTTCAAGAACATTACCAAAAGTTCTACCATTGGAAAGCATTTCACAGAAAGAAAATCATTCCTACACAGAAATTGAGTGCCCATGTGTGAATCATTAGCTCTGGTACTATGGGGGAGTAATCTAGAAAATTAGCATACACACTGTGTTTTAAAGGATTTAGGTTCAGAAAAAGAAAGAGCACCTTTACCAATACAAATGGGCATCATCAGTCTATTGAGGCCCGAATAGAAACAAAAAGTGAAGGATGGGCAAGTTTGACCTTGACTTCGGCTAGTATGTTCTTGTTCCACTTTAGATATTTGTGCTCCCAAGGCCTTTGGAGTTGGCCTGATAATTACACACTGGCTCCTGTGCACTCAGTACTTTGCGTTGCAGCTGGAATCATGCCACTGGGCCTCTTTGAAGATGACAGATTGTGGGACATTCATCTTCATAAGGGCATGTGAGAAGCCACTACAACAATCACACACATACACACACACACACACACACACACACACACACACACACACACACACACACACCCTGTTGGTTCTCCTTCTCTGAGGGAAACTTATTGAGGACCTTAAAATAACCATGACTAACATGTAAAAGAATCTGGCAGAAAAAAGTAGATAACACACACAAGTAATAGGAGATATCAGTAGAAGTAGGAGCTACAAAAAAATCTTTCAGAAGTAAAGATACAACAGAGATGAATAATTCCTTTAACATTTTACATTTTTACTGTGTGTGTCGGGGGGGGGGGGTCTGTCTGTCTGTCCAAGACCAGAAGACTCATTATTTCCTGAACTAGTTCCCTTGGCCAGGAATTTCTTTAGTATATCCATCAGCAGACTGACACCACCGTGAAAATGATTAGTTATTTTAAACTACAGCAATAAATTTGAAATAAATAAATAAATGTGAAAAAGGAGTAGAACAGAAAACAGAGCTTTGAAAAGCTGTGTGAGATATTCAATAGTCTACCATACTAATAGATGTGTAATTGAAGTCTCAGGAGAAAAGGAAACAAAGACACATATTTAAAAAGATAAGAGCTGATAATTTTATAAAGCTAGCCACAGATCCAAGAAACTCAGAAAAATCTCAAGAAGGATATGAAATAGATTAGATAGATAGATAGATAGATAGATAGATAGATAGATAGATAGATAATCTCTTTGACACATCATGGTCATTCCACTGAAAAATGTGAAGGAAAACAATTACATTGACAGGAACAAAGTTCTTAAAATTTCTATAAGAAAGTGCCCAAAGCTGGATGTGGTAGCTCAGTATAATTCTAGTATTGAAGTCTAATGCAGGAGGATGATGAATTTGATGCTAGCCTGGACTACATAGTGAGTTTAAGGCCAGCTTGGGCTACAAAAGCCTTGTTGTCCTCACAAAAATAAAAAAAAAAATAGAATCAACAAATTGTTTAGTTAAAAAATGTCACATATACCAAGAGAATAGATCGAAAAATAAATGGGCCAGGTATGGTGGTGCACACCTTTAATTCCAGCACTGGGCAAACAGACAACGGGTGGATCTCTGTGAGGTCAAGGCTAATTTGGCCCACATGGCAAGTTCAAGGAACCAAGGCTCCTTACTATTTGTACTAGTAGTAGAGAGACTGTCTCAAAAATCCAAAATGGAAAAAAAAAAGAAATGGATTTTATTAATGGTTATAGTAATTCAAAAATTTTGTTAAGCCTCTGAGAGTACTAATAGCATTCAATGGAGTTACCAAACACATCAGCTTCTCAAAGGAAAATTCCTTTGAAGACTCCATGAAAAAGCAAAGTCAGTCAATTTGAATGATAATAGTAAATGAGCTAAGAAGTATTTCTCATTCTGTACCATCAGAATCTTGAAAGTGACTTTTCAAAATCAGAAAAGTAACTGTAAATTTCTTGTCACAAGCTAAAATATCAAGTTATTTTAGACTGGATCTCACATAGATACAGTGTGGATTTTTTTTTTTTCTTGAGGCAGAGTTTCTCTGTGTAACGGTCCTGGCTGTCCTGGAACTCACTTTGTAGACCACTAGGCTGGCCTCAAACTCATTGAGATGTGTAGTCTGAAAAGTTTTCTCCAGTCCTGACCCAGCCCATGGTCCTGCAGGCACTTATAAAATAATCACTCAGAGGCTTAATATTATTTACAAACTGTATGACCTATGGCAGGCTTCTTGCTAGCTAGCTCTTTTTTTAAAAATTTATTTATTTTTATTTGCATTGGTGTTTTTGCTGCATGTATGACTGTGTGAGGATATCAGATCTTGAGTTACAAACAGTTGTAAGCTGCCATGTGGGTGCTGGGACATGAACCCAGGTCCTCTGGAAGAGCAGTCAATGCTCTTAACCACTGAGCCAGCTCTCCAGCCCCCACTAGCTGGCTCTTAACTCAACCCATAACTATTAATCTATGTACTGCCACGTATTCTGTGGTTTTACTGGTCTGTTGGCATGTTTCTCCTTGGGCGGCAGGCTGGCATCTCTCCAGATTCTGCCTTTCTCTTTCCTGTCTATCTCCTTGGATTTCCCACCTGCCCCTAAGTTGCCTTGCCATAGGCCAAAGCAGCTTATTTATTAACCAATGGGAATAACATATGTTCATAGTGTACAAAAAGACATCCTCCAGCAGAGATCCCCCTGCCTCTGCTTCCCAAGCACTGAGATTAAAGGTATGAGCCACCACAGCCTGGCTTAGAATATTTATTGACAAGGAGTTTTTGTTTCCTTCTTTTCTTGAAAAATTTTTAGGTTTATTTTATGTGTATTACCTGCATATACATATGTGGACCATATGAGTGTAATGCCCACAGAGGCCAGAATAAGACATAAGACCACCCAGAACTTGAGTTACAGAAGGTTGCAAACAACCATGTGGGTGATAAAAACCAAACCTGGGTTGTCTACAAGAGCAACAATTGCTTTTCACCACTGAGCCATCTTTCCAGTTCCCCCTTTTAAGACATCAGATTGGCATATATGATAAAAAGTTACTATGTATTTTTATTTTTACCCATATCTCTTTGAATCTTCAATATTGACATTTGTCACATTTCCTTGACCATCAACCCCTTTCAATCTCTCTCATACATATGTTATATATATTGTATATATTATGTTGCATTTTACCATTATTGTGTCCATCTTTGTTTAAAGATATACACCTGAATATATTCCACAACGACCAAAATAATGAAATCAACATTGCCACAGTTGCACTATTTCATCTATGAATTTCATCTTAATTTTTTTCAATGGATGTTTCTTACAGGAGAAAACTTAAAACTTGATCTAGGTCTTATTACATCTTGTATTTGGTTTCTATGCCCCCTTTTGGTCTGCAATTGTGTCTTTGTCTTCCATCACCTTCAGACCATCTTCTTGCATCTTGCTCCTCATTTGGTCTTTCTCATGGCTAGGTTCAGGGCATACACTTCTGACAGTAATACAAGAAGCAGTGTGTGTCCTCAGTGCATCGTGTCAAGAGACCCATGACTGTTTGTTCCAGTATTAGCCTTATTGACTTTGTCCACTTGGTTAATGGTGTCTGCCAGGTTTCTCCACTATAAAATTATAATATAAAATTAAAATTAATTAGTCTTATATGTGAAGAATTCGAGATTTTTAATATCAATACTTTCCGCCTATTCATGTAGCTTAGTTAGGGTTTCTATTACTGTGATGAAACATCATGACCAAAAAGCATGATAGGGAGGAAAAGGTTTATTTGGCTTACACTTACTTCCATATTGTAGTCCATCACTGAAGGAAGTCAGGACAGGAACTCAAGCAGGGCAGGAACTGATACAGAGGCCACAGAAGGGTGCTGTTACGGCTTACTCCCCATGGCTTGCTTAGCCTACTCTCTTATAGAACCTAGGAACATCAGCCCAGGGGTGGCCCCACCTACAATGAGCTGGGCCCTCCCATATCAATCACTAATTATGAAAATACCATACAGGTCTACCTATAGCCTGATCTTATTGAGGCATTTTCTCAACTGAGGATCCCTCCTCTACAGTGACCCCAGCTTGTGTTGAGTTGACATAAAACTAGCTAGAACACCATGATGCTCATTAAACTCCATAGGAAACTTTGGACTAACAATATAACTCATTTAGTAGAATGCATGCCTTGCATACATGAGTTTTGGGTTCAGTCCCCAGTGGGGGGGAAAAAAAGCCAATCTAATTTCAGATGGATGCTTAGAATATCATGCTTTGCTCTAAGGACAGGGGACACAATAGTGAACAAAATAGACAAAAATCCTTATTTCATGAAGGTTATGTTCCAGGGCATAAAATAGATAATAAATAAGTAGACATGCATGTCTGTGAAGAAAAATAAAGAATAAGGAGATGAGTAGTGCAGAAATATTAGAATTTGTATATTGAGAATGAAGACACACATCCCAGTAGCTAATAACACTCATTTCTTTCCTTTTCTCACTGCAAGTGGCAATCATACCACAGCTTGACTGTGGCTTGCTTGCTCCACTTCTCTTTCCAGCACTGGGTCTAGAGAGCACATTTGTCCCATTCTTAATTCAGTGACAACAGTAAGTCATATGAACAAATTCAAAGGCAGTGCAGGCAGGAAAGAATGATAGTACTCTCAAGGGAGGTAACATTGCATGTAGGTAAGGATGTTTGAGCTTCATGTCGGGAAGAAATAAATGTATAGTTGGAGATAATAATACAATTCACTCTGGCATTCCCAGGGAAAAGGAGTCATATACAATGTGTTTTCCTGGGAAGATATGCAGAGTAATTTATTTGCCGGGGATAGGACACAGGCAGACCTAAGGAATGATTCCACTGAAGTCCGGCTGTCTTAGTGACTGTTCTATTTCTGTGAGGAGACACCATGACCATGGCAACTCTTATAAAGGAAAACATTTAATGGGGGGCTTGCTTACAGTTTCAGAGGTTTAGTCCATTACCATCATGATGGGGAGCCTGACAGTAGGCATGGCAGGCATGGTGCTAGAGAAGGAGTTGAGAACTATGTCCTGAGCCCTGATCTGCAGGCAGAGAAACTGAGACTAGATCCGGAGGCTTGGACTTTTGAAACCTCAAAGCTTACCCCCAGTGACATTCTTCCTCCAACAAGACCACACCTCCTAATCCTTCTGATCCTATCAAAGAGTTCCACTCCCTGGTAACTAAGCATTCAAATAGAGGAGCCTCTGGGGTCCTTTCTTATTCAAACCACCACACCACTTAGTGAACCAATGAGCTTGTTGGGGCTGCTTCCAGAAGTGTGAATGAAAAGTTACTTACAGCAGCATTGATGACCCAGAAGTAGCCATATCACAGAAAGTTCCCATCCCAGCATGAGTGAGGACTGAGGGAGACTGACTCCCTGAGGTTCTGTCTGCAGTCAGCATAGCTCCTAAAGTCTCTAGCCACCCATCCCACAGGTCACTGGTAGTGGAGGACAGGAGAGCAGCAGGGAGGAAAGGCAGGAGGGCCTCCTCCACTCCCTCTGTGAGGGGCTGCTGATAGCTCCATCACAGTAGCTTGCATACCTCTGTATTGTTTTGACGCTTGTGTTGCTGTTTTTCAGAATAAGAAATTTTGGATGTCACAAAGGCAACTGTGCTCCAATGTGGCAAAGATCACCACAGTAGTTAACCTTGATCATCAGTGTGACAGGATTTATAACCACTCTGGAGACAAGCCTCTAAGTATGTTTATGAGGTCATTTCTAGAAAGGTTTACCCGAATGTGGGTAGTACTGTGAGAGCCAAAATTATTTTTTAAGTTTTAATTACTGTGCCTAGGAGGTCCATAGAACAAAAATGCCTCTAACCTGTAAGCCCCCTACCCAAGGACAGATACTTCCTAAAATGCTGGGGGCTATATATATAAGATAATAAGCCTCATGTTTTCTCTCCCCCTAAACAAGTTTATTTGACCCAACTGCACTGATGTGGTTGATTACATGTAGGCAGGAGGAACACAAGCAGGAAGTACATCAGGATGTATGCTTGCTCCTGATTGGATCTGGTGGGAAATACAGTAGTCTTATGAATTGGCCTTTATAAGCCCCGACAAAATGTGACTCATCACTGTTCTGCCCAGATTAGGACCCCCAAAGAGACCACTGGAGACCAAAGATGTCCAGAATGCAAAAGCAAGGTTTATTTGATTCAGCGCACATGCACAGTTCAAGCTATCAGGGAACGCTTGTCCACCATGCCCGATACCTTGAGGCAGGGAGGAGAGTTCCTCTTTCTTGGGGAAGTTAGTTTTTATAGGCAAAACCCACAAAATTCCTTAGGGGAGGAGGGGGTTAGTATGGGTCCATCCTTGATTGGTCCAGTTTTTCCTGGGCCTGGACTTTGTCTTATTCTAGCTTATCTGTTTGCCCTATCAGGAGTTTTACAACCCATCTCTGGGGGCGGTCATGTTATCTTTGGAGAGGGGCATCTCGTGGTTGATTGGTCACCACCAGACATCCTGACTTTATTCTTTTGAAAACACCTGACTTCACCCTCTCCAGGAAGGGGGAACTGACTCAGGTATGTTTATTTTAAGATATCTCTTCCCTCAGCTCTTTTGGGTTTCTGGGGGAACTGTGTCTGGGCCTTTGGTGGGGGTCTTTCAATCATCATTTTGGGGGAACCCTGAAATGGACCTGACCAGAGTTCATCATCCTGGCCTGTATTTATTTAAATAATTTCTTCAAATTTGGCTCCAAAATTGAGAGAGTGGTCTTTATTCTTGCACAATGGGATTAATAGTACCAATTCCACAGACTGTAATCTGGGAGTAAATAAAAAAGAGAAAGCTACTTGAACACCCACATTCATCTCTGTCTGCTTCCTAACCACAGGTGCAATGTGATCAGTCACTTATTGCTCCTGCTACTACTATGATGGACTGTATCCTTTCAAATGATGAGCCTTTATAAGGATTGCCTTCATTAAATAGCTTTTGTCACACCAATGAGGAAAGTAACTAATATGGAAATATTGTAAGGAGGAATAGGAGTGTTGTGACCATGTGGTTCTTAGGTTTTTAGAACTGGTGTGTAGGAGGCATTTAGAAGAGTTTAGAGCTCTGGACACCAGAGACCATACAATGATATAAGCAGAGATTGTTATGCCATTCTAGTAGAATTCAGAAGAACAGAATTGTTGTAGAATATTATTTTAAGATGTGTTACATTTGTATATGCTGTGGAACATTTGTTTAATGATGCAAAGATGTGTTGCATTCTTTTATGTTGCATTTGTTTAACTCTATGAAGCTGTGTTACTGTGCCTGTCTAAAACACCTGATGGTCTAATAAAGAGCTGAATGGTCAATATTGAGGCAAGAGAAAGGATAGGCAGGTCTGGCAGGCAGAGAGAATAAATAGGAGGAGCAAGAGAAGGAGGAGGACGCTAGGGGCCAGCCAGCCAGCCAGCCAGCCATGGAGTAAAAGTGAAAGTAAGATGTACAGAAATAGAGAAAGGTAAAATCCCAGAGGCAATAAGCAGAGGGGATAATTCAAGTTAAGGAAAGCTGGCAAGAAACAAGCCAAGCTAAGGCCGGGCATTTATAAGTAAGAATTAGGTCTCCATGTGTGATTATTGGGGAGCTGGTGGCAGGCCCCCAAAGAGCCAAAAAGGTAAAAACAACTAGCACAGAATTCTGAGAAAAATGAGGACAATGTTAGGTTCGGCTCATGGGGTTTCAAAAGGCAACACAAAACCCATTGGCAATTGAACTAGAGACCATTTATGTTACAGCCTGGCAAAGGATCTGGGCTATATTTTGCCCATGCAAAGAAGAGTGAGTCTTGGTTCAAAAGCAGTGGACTAGTTTGGTGGAAGATATTTCAAGCATAGCACTGAGGCTATGTTATACTCACTGCTCATTGTGCATATCCAGGTTAACTATGAAAGAGAAGAGAAAGTAGTGTGGGAGGAGGAGTGAGGGCAAATTCAAAGCAGTTAACAAGGTGGCTGCTGGTAGTGTGTGTGTGTGTGTGTGTGTGTGTGTGTGTGTGTGTGTTGTGCAGGTACAAGTGTGTGATTGTATGTATACATATGTGTAGAGGTCAGAGGACGACCTTAAGTGTTGTTCCTCAGGAATCATCCTATTTGTTTTTTTAAGACAAGTTTTCTCATAGGGACCTGGGGCTTACTGATTAGGCTAGGTTGTCTGGCAGTGAGTCCCCAGAGATGTGCCTGTCTTCATCTTCCCAGTGCTGGCTTTATAAGCGACCCATAACTTGTATGAAGTTTATTTCTGAAAAGAAAACCATTGATTCAACAGGTAGTTTTTAAACACTTACTGCATGTCAAGCACTAGGCACTGAAGATTCAGCAGAGTCTCTATTCTCGGTGTTTACATTGTGGGAAGGAGAAGACGGGATAGAAATACATGGTCATCATGTTCAAAATACATATAAAATGTAGCAGGTAACATGTAAGAAAACAGAAGCTGATATGTTTCCATTCAGAAAGAAGTTCAGTAAGGGAGGAAGGACCTATGTCAATTTCAAATATTGAAGGAAAAAAATGAAGATTTAGTACCGAGGAAAAGGTTGAGATGTTGGGGGTAGAGGACTGCAGTCCTGGTTAGCTTCCTCTTGCTGTGATAAAGACCATGACCAAAAGCAACTTGGAGAGGAAAGGGTTTATTGGGCTTACAGATCCCAGGTCACAGTCTATTGAGGGAAGCCAAGGCAGGAACTAAATAGAGACCACGGGGAAATGCTGCTTACTAGCTTGCTCTTCATGGCTTGTGCAACCTGCTTTCTTATAGTACCCAGGACCACCAACCCAGGGATGGCTCCAGCCACAGCAGGCTAGGCCCTCCCACATCAATCATTAATCAAGAAAATATCTCTGAAGATTTGACAACAGGCTATATGATGCAGACATCTTCTCAGTTAAGTATCCTCTTTTCCCAGATGACTCTAGTTTGTGTCAAGATAATGAAAACTAACCAGCATAGCCATGAATAGAAAAATCTCTGAGATGACATTGGAATTGGGAAGAATTCTTGCTACATTCACTTAACAAAATTCCTGATGAAGGTACAGTAGGATGAGCAGACTCCATGGGAGATGATAGAAAATGAAGAATTGATCAGATAGAGAGATAGTCAAATCTAAGGATGAGACTCTCTGTAAATCAATTCAGCGGTTTTCTTAGTATAATTGGACTCTGTAGGAATGAACACAGAGACCCAAGGTAAGGACAAGTAGTGAAAAGGCTTAAAGAAACCTGAAAGTTTGGTAAAAGAAAGGTGGGCACAATAATACATGCCTGTAATCCCAGCTCTTAGGAGATGGAGGCAAACAGGAGCTTCAAGACTAGCCTTGGCTCTATTGCTCAAGACCAGCTTGAGCTATATATGACCCTGTTTCAAAAGAAAAGATTTGGTAATGGAAAAAAATCTTTAATGACAGGGGCCTTGAAGAAAAATGTGGCACAGAAACGCTATGTTGACAGTTTGAGAAGGGACCTGATCAATGAAGTGACATTTCAATGGGGAACTTTAAAAAGCGAGGCAGGAGGATGTCTAGACAAAAGCATGACAGTAACAGCTGTACAGTGCTCTTGCTAAGTCCATCAAGAAGCAGCAAGGAGACTGGGGTCATGTAAGTATGGGGTGACATATACTCAGATAACCTGGAAGTTTCCAAAGTTCAGGTAGGAAGTTGGGATTTGTGGTGGTAAAGCATTTTGGAACTTGTTTTTTAAAGACCAGTACTCTAGCCAAATCAAAGATACTTTCTTACTCATCACCCTTCCCGGACACATGCTGTGAGTCTTTGTGGACCAGAGACTGAGATGTAAGAACTCTATTACTGTACTTTTTAAAAGTACTTATATTTTACATTTCAAATATTTATTCAATGATTCTCTATGTACGTCACATGTAAGATGTTATTTTAAAAAACTTCTTTTTTTTAAATTTGAAAACACCTTGGAGGACTCTGCTATGATTCTTTGGCATTAAATAAAAAAGGGTGCTCTTTTGTCTCATATTCACTCCCCTGAGATAAGATGGGGCCTGGGGCTGGTTGTTGCACAAATAGAATTTATACCAACAATGTTCTAATCTTACTTCCATTGTTAAGTATTTATTAATTTCCAGACTGTAGAATATGATTTTCTGAGTACAAGAAGCCTGCTAGAAAAAGCAACTGAATGAATCAGCTCTCTTTATATACTTAATTTAGAGCTGTTCAGGCTACTGTATGTGGTTGGAAGCAGGAGAACCCCATAAATATTCCTAAGAACACCTAGTTGGATCAACTTAGTGAATATGTAATTGCCTGTGAAATTCAGAGTTAAGAAAGCAAATTTAGAATCAAAGGAGATGGTTATTCATTGTACTTTCAGTTTTTAATGTGCATTTCCAGAATAACAGGTGGTAGCTTCATTGGAGGGCTGAGGAAGGGAAATGGATCTTGGCAGATGGTCAGCAATTTGAGGTTAATGTAATATAGCTCCTGTGTAGAAATTGAGATCTTTAGTTGCAGGGAAGTGATTAGTTTTGTAGGGCTTTTTCATTTGGAGTTTGCTACTATTTGAAGAAGAGCTTTAAGAAAATGTATTTTAAAAAAAAGCCTTGTTCAATACTTGGAATGCCAATGACATTGGTAGGAAATTACTGAAATACAAATAAGTATGGCATTAGGTTAATAATGTGTCATTGTTAGCTCCCTGGTTGTTACAAGAATACCTTGGCAATGTAAGATATTGACAATGGGGAGAACGGGGTGAGGAATACATTAATTAGACTCAGGACTATCTGTGCAATGTTTTAAAATGCAAATCTCAAATTACCCTGAAATAAAAAAAATATGTGTATAGGGGTGGAGATGGTTCAGAAGTTAGAAGCATTGGCTGTTCTTGTAGAGGATCCAGGTTCGATTCCCAACACCCACGTGGCAGTTCACAACACTCAATAACTGCAGTTCCAGGAACCAGACAGCCTCTTCTGGCCTCCACAGGCACTAGTCACAAACATGGTGGACAGGCATACATCTGAGCAAAGCACTCGTACACATAAAATAAAATAACCTAAAAAAAAATAAAACATATATGCGTGTACTGTGGTGGTCCATACCTTTAAGCATGGCAGTCTAGAAGATGAGACAGAACTGGTCATTTCACAGTCTGTTTGGGGGTATAAGGGTTGAGAATTATTTACATAGGAATCTACTTACATTGTATCAGAAAATAAAAGGCCCTTGTGAACTGCTGAATCTGTCAATTGCCTACACATGCTTTCTTGAAACCATGAGTTTCACATGGACTGTCTCACTGGGACCTTTTCACAAATTACATCTCTACAGTCACTCCCAGGGAAACACAAACAGACTTTAAACATCACTATAACAATCACATTTTTAAAAAAAATCATTATTTGTTGGGCGGTGGTGGCACACGCCTTTAATCCCAGCACTCGGGAGGCAGAGCCAGGCGGATCTCTGTGAGTTCGAGGCCAGCCTGGGCTACCAAGTGAGTTCCAGGAAAAGGTGCAAAGCTACACAGAGAAACCCTGTCTCGAAAAACCAAAAAAAAAAAAAAAGAAAAAAAAAACATTATTCATGTCCAAGATGCAAAAAATTCTAGGAGGATTGCGTAGAAAAGGAGAAAAGAAATATTCACAATCCATTCCTCAGTTTTGAAATTTATTCTTCAGTTTGATATCTGCAAAAGCTACCTGGATTAAATATAATGTCGGCATCGCAATTCTCTAGTGGTTTGAGAAAACTGCAAAATATTTGTCTTTGTCAATTGCTACCTGTGGAAGGAAATTTAGACACTATCAGAAAACTCTTTATCATTGAGATTTTTCACTTCTATCTTCCATCGTGGTTGGAAGTGGCAAGGGGACGATGTATGAAGCCACCCCCAGATTCCTAGCCACATTTCTGTCTTACTGACTCTTACCGTTGGGTATTTGCCTTCTCTGTGAATCTGTAGAGGATAAAGTGTGGCAGTACCAGAAGAAACCACTCTGGGGCTGGGTATTTAGCGCAATGATTTCAATGGCACACTCATTACCTAGCACATGCCAAAAACCTGGACTCAATCTTCAGCAGGAAAAAAAAATATTGTACACACAAAAACCTTGACGGATGACACATGTGCCCGAAGATGGTGTTTCAAAAGTTCTTTTGTCGTCTCTGGTGTCAAATCCTTGTAGCATCAGCGCTGGGTAGGCTGCACTGGGGGCTAGCCAAGGATACATAGTAAGACCCCGATACCAAAAGAATACAAACAAAATCCCCTTTCCATACATTATCCACTTTGGAGAAAAAGCCATCAATCATAGATTTAGAATTCAAAGTCGGCACCAGGACGTCACACAGATGACAGTCCAGCTCCCTCATTCCGGGAAACTTTAGTCAAATAATTCTCTTTTTGGAGCCTATCTCAGTTTTTCATCTATAAATGAATGGGCCAAGCAATCTCTCAGATCCCCTGCAATCTGAACACTGAGGTGGGGGAGTTGTTTTGTTTTTCGTTTTTGTTTTTATTTAGGACAGAGGAGAAGCTGTTCCCGCATTAATGTTTCTAGGGTCAGAAATATGAGAGCAGTAGGAATGAGTGGAAGCGGGGAATGGGAAAGAGACACTACCCGAGTCAATTTAAGTGGCTTTTTGCACTTACTGGGCAAGCAGCGAGGTGGTTGCTAGGCAACTGCATCTCCTGTACGCACGGAGGCCCCCAGCCACGGTGTCTAAGTCACTACCTGCTTTTTTTGTTTGTTTGTTTTTTAAGAACGGTGGCTTTTCAAAATTAATGAAATCTATGGTCTTTAAAAGCGCACATTTTTGTAGTCAATTCTGTGCAAACTCTCTGGCTGAGGTCGGCGCATGGCAGCTTTTCTTTGCCCTGTTTTCAGGCACGCTGTGGACACCCCTTAGGCCAGGCCCTGCCGCTGCGCGTTGCCCGGCAGAACCCGACGCTTCCCGCTCGCTGCTTCCGGACCCCGCCCTCCCTGGGCTGGGCTCTGGGCCCTGGACCCCGGGTCACTGGAACTTTGTACGGGGCCACCATGGGCTCGGAGATGGAGCCCCTGCTCCGGGCCTGGAGCTATTTTAGACGCAGGAAGTTCCAGCTCTGCGCCGATCTATGCACGCAGATGCTGGAGAAGTCCCCTTATGACCAGGTATCTGCTGGCCCCAGGCAGTCTGTGGATTCTCTTGCTATGGCCATGGGCTCTGGGGGATCCCTCTGTCCCCTGGGGGAGGCCTGGGAGGAGGGCCCTAGGCAAAGTTGCCTGTGTGGACCACAGAGGCACCCGGAGCAAGAAGACTCTGTGGAGTCCTGAATGGCGGGTCCCTGGCCTTTGCATCTCGGGGGATCCTGAGTTCTGTTCCTTGACAGCTCCTGCTGTAAACTACAGCACCCCCTTTCCAGAATTAGTTACATTTAAAGGGACTCTGTTAAGTTTGTGGGGAGCTTTGATAATTCATTGGTCATTCACTGGTCAGACTCTTGACGTCGTTGATTTCTAAAAAGGAAAAATATATGTGAACAAAGATCTGAGACGCTGCCCCTTTTAAACACAGCTATCTTTTGGTTCAGATGAAGCATGTGCTCGCCCTACCTCATCTTTAGATATCTGTCCAAGTGTCAAAGAGCTGTTGTTTCTGAGTCATGAGTTCAACTTGAGACAAGATACAGGATATATAGGATATATTTATTTTTAAAGAAGCTACCTGGGCGAGAGAAACTATACTTGTAGGAGGGAAAGATAAAACAGGAAGCCTCCTAAAAGAGGAAATGATAGTGGTGATTAAAAACAAATTTAACAGTCCAGCATGAGGGTAAGGTAGAGGCAAGAGGATCAGTAGTTTACAGCCATCCTCAGCTGATAACGAGGACTATGGGGGTCCAGCCCCTCGATAGTCCCCTCCCAGGGTCCGCAGAAGGCTCTATCAACCAGCAGAGAATCTTTAGGGTCGGTAAATCAGTCTACGCACTCAGAGTTCTTTGATCCATTCGCTTTAATTCCTCTGGCATAACATCCTTTATACACAGCTTCAGTTCTGTTCTCATGTCTAGCTCCCTTCTTGCCTGATTTCTCTCTATATTTATCTACTGTCCCCTCTATGTTCTATCTTAATTCCTTCATCTAGTTCTGTCCCTTCTAGGTTCTCATCTATCTAGTTCTTTCCCCTATCAGCTCCTCTCCTGTCTCCTTCTCTCTCATCTGGCTCTTCCTCATCTTGTTCTTCCCCATCTGGCTCTTCCTCATCTTCCATCTCGTTCCTCTAGTCCTCTCTTTTAGCTCTTCAATCTAGTTCTTCCCCATCTCAGCTTGTTCCTCTCAAGTTCTTACCCATCTCGTTCTTCCATTCTCTTCTCTCTTCCTCGGCCTGTCCTCTGCTTTACAGTTATATATCTCCCCAAAATCACAATCCTCCCCTCCACCCAGGACACTCAGCCTGAACTTCCTCAGGCAGTGATTGTCCACTATCAGGATCAAATGGAGGGTTGATAAGAATTACAAAGAAGGGCACTAGTTGTTAATTACCATTTGTGACCCAAAGGGGAAGTGACTAATGAATCAACTAAAGGCTAAATATGGGTAATATCTAAGAAGAGGGGTCTTACGTGCACAACTATAACCTTAAATGTGTTTGGTAAAGGATGTTAAAAATCTATAAGTTGCTAGGTCAATGGGAGAAAATAAAACTGTCTTCTTTTTTCCTGTGGCTCCTATCTGTCCAAGCTGTCTGCCGTTTTTCTGCAGGGTGGGGGAAAGTGTGCTCAGTCTCTAGGCAACCTGTGTACAGCTAGATGCCTCTGGTGATACAGGGAGGTTTGAACTGGGAGTTCTGGCTGAGCATAGCTGTTAGCACAGAAGTTTATCTAAATATTCCTAGAAGTGGTTAGGTAAGTAGTTAGAGGTCTATAAAGTTAGTAAGGCTGTAAGAAAGAAGGGCCTAAGCTAAATTGTGTAAAACTATTACTTAGTGTCCACCTGGCCTAGGCGGCGTCCTCTTGTGAATTTACTGTAAGTCAGGAGACTTGTACGTGGGCTGCTATCACTTGTTAGTCCTTGGAAGTTGGGCGCCCCCCTGGGTGGTGTCTCCTTGTGGAATTTAAGTCAGGAGACTTTCAGGTGGGCTGTTATCATTGTTAGTCTTTGGCAGTTGGGCGTCCACCTGGGTGGTGTTTCCTGTAGTCCTTGAAAGTGGCTAAGGGATATAACTGGTTCCAGAGAAAGCCTTTCCTGAGGCTGTTCTCCAAATACCTGGAATGTGTATGTCCAGAGAGTGATCAGTCTACACTGTTAGTCCTTCTTAGGGGAAAGTCAATTGGGAAAACTATGAAGGCACACATGATTTTCATAACAGAATACAGCTGATATATAACAAGCCAAGTAACACCAAAAACTCCTTGGGATTTGGCTTCCTCTGGAGGAATTCCCTGATCCCTCCAGGTAGTGACTTTGCCATAACCAGCTGAGTTCTTATGATATATTTCTGCGGCCCGCAAGAAGCTGAGTAGAGAGTTCAAGGCCAGCCTGGTGAGCCATGTAAGAACCTGCCTTTAGAAAGAAAATAACAATACAGTAATGTTGTACAGTAATTAATGAAAAGGGTAATAATGAATGGGAGAGGTACAGTGCCATTGAGCAAGTAGCTCCTGGAAGAGAGAAGAAGAAAAATGGGAGATTAAGAGTAGAACTGTGGCAGTTTGGCAGTGCTTCAAGTACATGCACTGTCCCTGTACAGTTTTGGTTCCCCCCTCTTTCCTCTAGTGGCATTGCGTTGTAGTTGTTAGGAAAAGGGGGTAATGTAGGGAGTGAGAAAAGCAAGGGCCTGAGTGTGAAGGTTTTTACTAGGCTCTGCACTCTCTGAGCAAATGGATGGAGGTAACCTAGTCATTGCACGTGACCTGCACGTCTCAGTGGTGATGCTCAGCTAGCTTCTCTTCTTGTTATTCGTGCTCATTAAAGGACTGGGCATCTGTAAACAAGTATTTTTCCAAGAGCATTGCTTAGTGCGTTAGTTCTACAAATGCTGCTAAGGACATTTCCAGGAATAATCCAGCACATTTGGAAACAGTAAGACTGTCTACGATCTTACCTTTGTTTCCGAGGGAAGTTAGTTAAAGAACTTTTGATGTACCAGACATTGTTCCGGGCACAATGGTTCTCAAGAACTTTACCTGTTGTTTCCATTGAGTTGGGGTGGTTTCCACAAAACAAGATTCCCAAGAGTTGCTCACTGGAAGTTTCCTCATTAAATGCCAGTGAGAGACATAGACTCCCTTCTTAGAGACTCAAGATGTGCCCAAAAGGCCCTGAATAATTCAGAAGAAAATAAACCTGGTTTTGCCCAATTTTATTTACCAGTTTAGAAACTTACTTGATTACTGATTTTTTTGCCCGTAGGGCAAATGTATTTCTTATTATCTGGAGGAGATACTGCTAGCAAAAGTGTTCTTATTAATGGGTAAGACCCTATAATCCTGAGGCCATAGTGACATTCAGTACTACACCTGTGAGTTGAAATTTTATTTGTGCTAGATTTTGTGATCAGTACTATGTGTTCATTTCACTGACCTTTTATAGACTACTTATGGCTTCCCAGACATAAGTTCTGTAAAGTAAATATCCTTCTAATGCTTAAAATAACCTTGTAAAATAGGTAACAAAAATAACATATTTGGTTCCGAGGATTTTGTTGTGCTATCTCATTTAATCTTCAACTACTTTAGGGGTTGGTATTATTTTCCCCATCTTACAGATTCAGGACACAGAAATGTGTCCAAAAGTTACAAAGCTAGCAAGCCCATTAGGCTGCCACTAAACTTTTCAAAACAACTTCTGAACTTTTCCCAGTATATTTTTCTCATGTGCCTTCTCTCCATCCCCAAATTTTAGCTGGTTTGGGATTTTGACACATCTATGGATTAAAAGCTCTGATACATCCTGAAGGAAAAAATTTTAACTCTAATATAGCCCAATAATAAAACTTATTTGACCCAGAGGGGACACAGGAGGACAAATTTTCTCCATTATTTGGTGAAGATACTGTTTTGGAAAACGAATAGCCAGAAAAGTGGTGCTTTTATTATGGTTAAGCAAGATTTTTTTTCCAGGAAAAATGAGAAAACAAATTAAGTGCTTTGTTTACAATCTCATATTCTCAGCTAAACAAGAGAAATAGGTCTTAATGTGGCCTCTTGTATTGATCTCATTATGTCTTACCTCCGGTCCTCTTGGAAGATTAAGACTTATTACTGAGATTGTTTTGTGAATGTGTGGTTTTGATGATGATGATGATGATAAAGAAAACAGACACAGAATCCCACTGGGAACACTGCTGTTGGTACTGCTGAATGATTAGCATGGATAAGACCATCATGGAAAGAGATCTTATTAGGTTCTAGCTTGTTTCATCGCTCTTTTTCCTGGGGATCTGTGACAAGACTACATGATGTGATACATAATTCTTTATACCGTGGAAGAGTTGTTCTTTCTTATTTATTGATATGAGCAAGGGATATATTCAGTTTGGGTAAATATGTCTTAGGGTGGCTATTGCTATGATAAAGCACTGTGACCAAAAGCAACCTGGGGAGGAAAGGGTTTCTTTGGCTCACATTTGTGGTCTACCATGAAGGGAAGCCAGGGCAAGAACTCAAGGCAGGAACATGGAGGCAGGAACTGAAGCAGAGAGCATGGAGATCGCTGTTTACTGGCTTGCTCCTCCTCATGGCTCTTTCAGCCTCCTTTTTTAGACCTTCCTAGAACCACCTGTCCAGAGTTAGCAATGCTCACAGAGATCTGGGCCCTCTCACATCAATCATAAATCTCCTGCCTGGTCCCCCCAAAGGTAAAATGACCCACAGGTTTGCCCACAAGCCACACTCTCTCTTGTGGTTTTCTTCTTCTTAATGACTCCGGCTTGTGTCAAGCTGACAAAACACTGGCATTTCTTGAACTTCCTCATTTCAAAATCCTTTCCATTTATCTGTATTGCCATTCCTGGGCTACCAAACTGATGTTAGTGTGAATGAGTTTCTTGGGAGCAGCGTCAGGACACATAGTAGGACAAAGAAATAGAAATGCTTCTTTTGTGTGCCAGTGGGTCCATTTTGGTACCTGCCCTTTTCTCTCCTCAAATACAGGTAAGAACTTTTGTTTTTAGAAATAATATCTTTTTCACCTTGGTTTTTTTTTTTTTTTAATTTTTTTCTTCCAGATAAATAAGAGAACTTTGCTAAAGTGATTTGCTATTTGTTACTCTTGTAAGCTGGGCCAGAGAGCTTCAGAAGAACATTTTGGTCTTCATATGTGGACCCATTGGATGAAGCCTGTCTCTAAGACTATTTCATATGCCTCATTTTTGTTTCCTTTCTTAGTACTAGGGATTGAGCCTAGAACCTTGTGCGTGTCAGGCAAATGCTCTACCACTGAGTTTCATCCTTTCAGCTGTTTTTATTTCTCTTTTAAGAGATTGTGAAATAATGTCATCAAAAATGCTTTGCATTCTGTAATAGGACATTAGATTGTATTTATTTTTAGTTCTAGCCAAAGTCAGGGTACTTAGGCTGCCCACAGAAGTATCCATACCAGGAACAGCATGTTTCTAGTTGTTTTAGGCTTCAGAGGGGCCAAGGGTGGGGTAAATATAAGATATGTGGTGTTTGATAATGGAGAAGCATTCTTAAAGAACATGGCGTGTGAATTCTTTTCCCAGACAGGGTACAATTAACAGTGAGAGACAGAAGGCAGGGTCCCAAGCTTGAAGGGTATTAAAGTTGGGTCTATTAAGAATAAAGATAGAGAGATATCGGGTTCATTTTTCATGGTTTCCTCCCATTAGAAAAAAGGATGACCAATGACAGAGCGAGACACTGTCTTTTTTTTTTTTTTAAATTGTGACTAGAAATGTGGTGAGAAGTGATTAGATGTTAAAGGAGGACTTACAAAGCCACCCTCCATAGAGCAGTGTGACCTAGAGGGAGGGCTGGCTTCCCAGGCTCATGCCGGTCATCCTGATTAGGGGCCTAATCGGATTACTATCCTTTGCATTCCATATGTCAGATTAATGGCTTTCTAAATAGTGCTGAATGTGTAGCTCCTCTGTAAGGACACGTTTCATACAGCATGGAACTTTTATAGGCAGTGGGTTTTTAAAGAAGACACGATGTATTCATGAACAGAATAGGCCTCTGAAGGGGGGAATATTTGGTGTGTGTTAGAAGGAGAGAAGAGGGTTTTCTATTTGACTTTCTCCTCTCCTGCCTCAAGTCTCCACTTACAATGAAAGGTGTTACAGAGAGGAAGGCAAATGATTTGAAGAGGGGAGGTGGGGAGCAAGTTGTCTTCAGAGAGCGTGTGAGTAGTGCAACGATTTGACGAAACAATTGCCCCCCAGCCAAATATGTCTTTATGTCCAATTACCTAATTTGCTTCCTGTTTGGGGCCATGGAGGCTTCATCCTTTGGTTCTCTCTGTACAGGTCAGGCACGTTGTTGCTTGGATTTCTGTCCTCCCAGATCGTACAGATTGCATTGTTGCATGGCTGCTTGGTCACCTGACCAAGTCTTAACCATTTGAAACCCACCCATCTTCGAGGCCTCCCGGGCCTCTCCTTCCTGCTCTTACTAAATTCTGAATAACAATGCTGCAGTTTTAGATCTGGGTAGGCTCATTAGCTGGAGTAAGTGTTGGTGATAATTAGGAAGTTGTGTTCAGAAATATCTGGAGATTCAGTTCCCTGAAGTAATAACAACAGCTTAAGAGACACATCCCCCTGGGAGGAAGGAAGGAGGCTGTGTTAGGTACTTTTCTAGTTGCTGTGAACAAAATACCTGACAAGAAGTGATTTAAAGGAGGAAGTGTTTATCTTGGCTTACAGTTTTAGGGGATGCAGTCCACCGTGGTGCAGAGGGCATGGCAGCTGGAGCAGGAGGCTAACCAATCACATTGCTTCTTTTGTGAGAAAGCTGAAAGTAGCAAATGCTCATTGTCAACACTGTATACAGCTCAGGACCCCAGCCCATGGAGCAGTGCCAACCATATTTAGGTTGGGTCTTCCTACCTCAATTTACCTAATCTGGAAAAGCCTGACAGACGTGTCCAGAGATTTTTGTCTCCAAGGTGCTCCTGTCAAGTTGGCCATCACTTTAATCTATCACAGAGGCAAACTGCTGGAGTTGCAGTGGACTCTGAAGAGCACTCCTGGGTCTAGACAGTAGCTCCCCACTTTCTGTGTCCTCTTGACTGCTTTGAAGGGGGTACAGAGGAGAGTTTTAGTTTGATCTTTAGAACCTGGAGCCAGTACTGGTTTCTGAAAAGAAGACCAGGAGATATTTGGTGCTTGTGTGTTACGTGTATCCTTTGGTGACTTTACATCTCAGAGTGAGAGAGCTTCAAAAAGGTCAGGGTCTTAGGATTAATCCTAAAGCTATCCCAGAAAGGAGCATTATCATTTTACTTGAGAGGTGAAAAGAAAGGTAAATAATAAATAGAGGTAAATAATAAAGGTTGCGTGACCTGTTTGTTCAAGATTCCACACCTGAGTCATTTCTTTAGGATCAAGTCCAGGGCTTCTGACTCTAGAGCAAGGTCTGCTGTCTTCCACCCATCTATCTGTGTTGATGCCCAGAGAAATAATTCACTAGACTAAGGGAATCTAACTTGTGATTCCCTATGTAGAGGATTAATTTTTCATTTTTATTTTTCAAACTTATTTAACATCCTGACTGCACTTTCCCCCTCCTTCCCTCCGAGTCTCCACGCCCCCCCTCCTCTCCTCCTCCATTTCTACTCAGAAAAGAGCAGGCCCTCCATGGATATAAACAAAACACAGCAAATCAAGTTGCAGTAAGACTATGTACCTACCCTTGTATTAAGGCTGGACAAGACAACCCAATATAAGAAATAGGGTCCCAAAATCCAGCAAAAGAGTCAAAGACAGCCCCTGCTCCCACTGTTAGGAGTCTCACAAGAAGACGAAGTACACAACTGTCACATAAATGCAGAGGGCCTAGGTCAGTCCCATTCAGGCTCCCTGGTTGTCAGTTCAGTCTCTATGAAATTCTATGAACCCAGGTTAGTTCATTCTGTGGGTTTCCTTGTAATACCCTTGACCCCACTGGTTTGTACAATCCTTCCTCCCACTCTTCAGCAGGATTCCCTGTGCTCAGCCCAATGTTTGACTTTGGGTCTCTGCATCTGTTTCCATCAGTTGTCGGATGAAGCCTCTCTGATGATAATTGGACTAGGCACCAATTATGTTTGTGTTTCTGGGTCTGGGTTACTTCACTAAGGACTATTTTTTTTTTCCAGTTCTCTCCATTTGCCTTCAAATTTCATGATGTCATTGTTTTTAACAACTGAGTAGTACTCCATTATATAAATGTACCATATTTTCTTTATCCATTCTTCAGTTGAAGGGCATCTATGTTGTTTCCAGGTTCTGGCTATTACAAATAAAGCTGTTATGAACATAGTTGAGCAAGTGTTTTTGTGGTATGATTGAGCATTCTTTGGGTATATGCCCAAGAGTGGTATAGCTGGATCTTGTGGTAGATTGATTTCCAGTTTTCTGAGAAACTGCCACACCGATTTCCAAAGTGGCTGTACCAGTTTGTACTCCTTACAAGCAATGGAGGAGTGTTCCCCTTGCTCTGCATCCTCTCCAACATGAGCTGTCACTTGTGTTTTTGATCTTAGCCATTCTAACAGGTGTAAAATGGAATCTTAGAGTCGTTTTGATTTGCATTTTCCTGATGGCTAAGGTTGTGATCATTTATTTGTTTCTCGGCCATTTGAGATTCTTCTGTTGAGAATTCTCTGTTTAGATCTGTACCCCATTTTCTAATTGAATTATTTGGTTTTTTGATGTCTAGTTTCTTGGCCTGATTTTTGACAAAGAAGCCAAAATTATACAATGGAAAAAAAGAAAGCATCTTCAACAAATGGTGCTGGTATAACTGAATGTCAGCATGTAGAAGGCTGCAAACAGATCCATATCTATCACTCTGCACAAAACTCAAGTCCAAGTGGATCAAAGACATCAACATACGTCCAGATACACTGAAGAGAAAGTGGGAAATAGCCTTGGACACATTGGCATGGGAGACAACTTCCTGAATAGAACACTATTAGTGCAGGCACCAAGATTGACAATTAATAAATGGGTCCTCAAGAAAAAGAAAAGCTTCTGTAAGGCAAAGGACACTGTCAGTAGGACAAAGCTGCAGCCTACAGAGTGGGAAAAGGTCGTCACCAACCCCACATCTGAGGACTAATTTCCAAAATACATAGAGGAATGAATTTAATCACACACAAAAAAAATGCAGTTTAGATATACTCCAAGTCAAAGGCTGCGGTGGTTTTATTTTATTTTATTTTTTTTTCCCGAGACAGGGTTTCTCTGTGTAGCTTTGCACCTTTCCTGGATCTCTCTCTGTAGACCAGGCTGGCCTCGAACTCACAAAGATCCACCTGCCTCTGCCTCCCGAGTGCTGGGATTAAAGGCGTGCGCCACCACCGCCCGGCGGTTTTATTTTTTTTAAATTAAAGTATTGCTCTAACTTTAAAATATTTAATTAAAATGAAAAAATTCTTTTCTTTCATTGTTGTGCTCCTAATGGGCCTTCAAATGAGCTATGCCTGCTCTTGGTCTCTCCGTATCCTATGACAGTCTGTTTTCCTCTCTTGATATTGTCTCACATACTCAGCATGGTGAATGCTCTTGGCTCAGGGTGGTTAGGTTCAGATACTGCCTGCACACCTTGACCACATTTGTAGTGGCATACCTAGATGCCCAAGGGTCATGTGAAGGTTTTTCGCTAGTATGTGGTTAATAACCCAAAATATTAACTCTCGTTTCTATAGGGCTAACATCACACAAAGAAAGGACTCTTCGGAGAAATAGAGTATTTATTAGGGAATTAGCAAGGGCTGTTACAGTGGGGAATGCATGTGGCATTGAAACCATGGGACAGGGTAAAGGCAAATGAGGAATATTGCATTAGTTATTTGAAAACCGTAATCCTTGGCCACAGGATTAATAACAAGGGCATTCAAAGATCAGTAACAAATGTGGTATCAGTCCAGTGTTGAATGGACAGTTTTGGGGATAGAAATTTTCTGTATAAGATTTTAGTGGCTGCTATTTGAGGCTGTAGTTCTGGTCTTTTGTGACTGTTCTTGTTCAGAGGTATGTACTCTGAGATTCCTCTCACCCTGACTGGTTTTTCACTATACCTTGACATATAAGCAACTTCATTTTGATTCTGCCCACTTTTGTTCCAGAGATATTTGCATGTGGGATTCAGTTATTTCGTATTTCTCTGAAAGGATTGTTGATCAACTGGAAGGCATTTGGGAGGAATCTGTCCAGTGGAATGGGTGGTGAAATGACATTGGACGTAGTTCATGAATCATTGTCATTTACAAGTTCCAGACAATTCTCCCCCTTTTCAGACTCCCTTCTTATTTCCCATGTCTTCTGCTTTACCCATCTCCCCTCCACCTACATTATCTGAAATGTGTCCATGACTACAGCATCTAACACGTTATCTTGTAGTTTAGTTAATTCTGCATATCCCCCGTAGAGTGTTTGCAGCGTCTTGGTGGGTGCTAAGACTGCCAGGAACAGACTGTGGAATGAACATGTTCTCTGTCTCACACCCTGTTAGGCCTTGGCTGTTTTCAATCCCATTTTCCACCCACATAACTAGCCTCCTTCACTGTCTTCCCCACTCTCTAGGCTTCTCATTTTTTTTCTCTAACCTTCTTGTTTTCCTATCTGCCCTTCACCCGCATAGTCACACGTATGTTCTCAAGGGATAGATGGACGAATAAGACAGAGGGATCATGAAGTCCTTCATCAGTGAACAGAACCCCGTGAGTCTGAATTGGAGCTTCTGTTTGCACTGGAGGAATCTCACTCCTGTTGGTAGAATAGTAAACACTGGGCTTTTGCTTAGTGTTAGGGGCTTCTGTTTCCTTTAGTTGTCTGCTTTTCCTTTTCAAACACTGTCTGCAATGGCCTGTTGTTGATCTTTCCCACTGTATTAATTAGGATTTTTATCGCTCTGAAGAGATACCAGGACAATGCTTATAAAGGAAAGTATTTAATTGGCCTGGCTTACAGTTCAGAGGTTCAGTCCATTATTATCATGGTGGGACAGGGCAGCATGTAGGCAGACATGGTGCGGCATGTAGGCAGACATGCATGGTGCTTGAGCTTGAGAGTCCTACATCTTGATCAGCAGGCAACAGGAAGTGAACTGAGACACTGGGCAGTATCTTGAGCATATATGAGACTTCAAAGCCCACTTCCACAGTGACACACTTCCTCCAACAAGACCACACCTCCTAACAGTGCCACTCCCTTTTAGGGGCCATTTTCTTTCAAACTACCCCACCCACTCAATTCTATATTGGCCCCATCTTATAGATATGTAAACTTAATTTAGCTTTTCACTTTTTGAGGTACTAGAGATTATAGATCCAGGGTCTGGTGCATAGTAAGTGCTCACATACCACTGACATGTTCATCTAGCCTCTCATCTAAACTTTACTTTTTACTTTACTGTGTCTTATTATTTCTAGCATTTAAGAAACTTTAAATTTCCATTAAGCTGACAGAAAAGTGCTTTTAGTCCACTCAAACATCTGTACAACTGTATTAGTCAGTTCTCTCTTTGCTGTAACCAAATATTAACCAGAACAACTTAAGAGAGGGAGGTTTATTTTGGTTCATGGTTCAGAGGAACACAATCCACTATTGCAGAGAAGGCATGTGGCAGGAGTTATTTGGTCTGTGGCAGTAAAAAAGAAGCAGAGAAAGGACAGTGCCAGTGCTCAGCTGGCTTTCTCCTTTTCCCTTTGTAGTCAATCTTGGACTGCATCCTGCCTGTGGCCATGTCAAAGGAGCAGCAGGTGGCAATTGACTTCAGGGGATTGGCCCACCAGGAAGCAAAGCACTGATGGGTGAATCTCAGATAGGCAAGGCCCCAGGGGCTTCAGACCCAGAATGTCTCTTGCTACTGCTGTGCCTTTACATGTTTGCCGATGCCATTTTTTTCTGGTATCTGGCATGGTGTGAAAGGGTGTGGGGAGATCCCCACTGACCTCAATGTAGTGTGATTATCTCATGGAAATATCCTGTTCTCCTGGTCATTTTTACCTGTGGAAATTATCATGAAGATGATTTCCTCTTAAGCTGTGTTGTTTAGAGTGTTGCCCCCACCCCTGATAAAACAGGGACTGTAGAGGGAAAAAAAATAAGAACAAGGAAATGTAACACTAGTTTCTCTTGCAGAGCTGTATGGATTGTGGCTTAAGTTAATGATTAAGAGAAACAACTGAGTCCCAGAAGCTAAGTTAGCTCAAGTTCTTTCAATCTTAATATTGGGAGATGTGTTCATGGGTTTCAGTGTGCATCACAGCTAAAACAAAGCTTTAAATAATGACTTAAGGTTAGGTTAAGATGTTTTTGTTAATGGCTTTGAGGTAAAAATCTTGAAAAACAATTTAAAGGCATACTTTTAATAGTTGAGTGAGGGACTCATTGAGGTCAAGAAACAAGAACAGTGATATCCTGGCTATAGCTGACTGAAGCACTTTTCTTGATAGGATGGGATAATGATGAATTCCTTGTGCCCATTTCTGCCCTCAGTTTCCTGATATAAAAAACTGTTGATGAGTGGGTGGGTATGCACCCCAAGGATTTAAAATAGAGCTGACTGGTTCCTTTTTGTATTTAAAAGTTTAGATTTATAAAAATTTAGATTTCAAAAAAGTTTAGATTTTAAAAAAATTATAAAAGATTTATGATTATTTTAAGATTTTTTTATAAGATTACCTTTGAGATAAATAATAAAATAATTGATCTTTTCTTTGTAACCACAAAATGCAGCCTGCCAGTAAAAGAACTGGCTGAGAAAAATACTTCGCTTACTTACACTCTGTTAACCTATAACAAGTTGCCTGGACGTGAATGTATGTGGGTTCTTGGGACAACTTGTTTTTCATCTGTAATATGTAAAGTGTTTAATCATGTAAGGGATATGGAAAACATGCTTTTTTTTAAAAACTGTATTCTTGTAGTCATTCACTTGAAAAGTAGATTGTAACCACATTGTAATTTTTATACTGCTTGAGAGATTTTGCTGGGGTACATAAGCTGTAAGGGGAAAAAAAGTCTAAGAGAAGGAAAACACCAGGAAGGATGTAGAAGAGAAGTTAGAAGGAAGACATCAAGATAGACAGAAGAATAGAGTAGAACAAGCAACAGAAATAATAATAAGTGAATAATAATAATAAATGAAGAACTAAGCTTTGACCCTCAGAAAAGTCCTCATATGTCTGTTTGTCCAGTAGTTTGTCTACTCTGTACCTCCTCTTCAGTTTCTCTGACCTGCTGAAGGCTTGCCATTCATCAGTATCCTAGATGAGATCCTGGCATGTTGGAGGTGTGTGTGTGTGTGTGTGTGTGTGTGTGTGTGTGTGTGTTTCCCTTTTCACCAGCCCCAGAGAGCTAAGTTTTGACCCCCCACCCCTTGCTGGCCCCATATAATTAAGTTTTACTCCCTCAGATAGAAAAGTGAAGTTGAGTGATTAATTTGCCGATTCCGTGGCTTCCCCTCAAACCTTGAGCTGCTGGAGGCTGGTCCTCAGAGCAGTGGTACCATCCCAAGATGGTGCTCCCTATATTAGTGTGTGTCCTCCCTCCTAGGCTAAACCTTCCTGGAAGCATTCTTACACTTTTCGGTGTGCTTCATTAATGCCCTAGGTACTTAGTTCAGTCAAGTTGCCCATCAAAATTAGTCATCACAGTGACCTTGAACGGATTATTTACTATCTTTAAATCTGTTTTCCTTCTCTGTAAAATGGGTGATTGTCGTAGAATATTAAAGTATGTTACATTTTTTCTTACTGCGTTTGTTAACAATTCAAAGATGTGTTTGATTAAATAAAATTAACTTGTGAGCAGGATGCTGACTCAGCAAGTGGTTGACAGGAAGTGATAGAAACTGCATAACAAGGTTTTTTTTTAAATTTTATAATTAATTTAATTTTACATATCAGCCACGGATTCCCCTGTCCTCCTTCCTCCCACCCCCACCCCGCCCTCCCCCCAATGCACCCCCCCATTCCCACCTCCTCCAAGGCAAGGACTCCCCTGGGGATTCAGCTCAGCCAGGTAGATTCAGTTGAGGCAGGTCCAGTCCCCTCCTCCCTTCACCTAGGTTGAACAAAGTGTTCCAAGCATAGGCCCTAGGTTCCAAGAAGCCAGCTCATGCACTAAGGACGGGTCCCAGATAACAAGTGTTTGTTAAGTGGGGGGCTGAGGGAAGGATGTATTTTCTGGAAGACGCAGCAAAGGGAGAAGATACTCAGCCTCTCTGAGAGAGCAGAATTCCACCTAAACTGTTGAATCCTGAGTTCTTTAGATTTAGATAACATTTCCCTTAGTCTTAGTAGCTTTGTAAGAGTTGGTGCCTGAGGGAACAGAGTCCCCTCAGGCTGTAGCCCTTGTTGCAGAACCTGCTGATAGCAGAAGAGTTGCAGTCTCTGACTAGGATATCCTATGCTTAAAGGGCAGCCACTGTAGATAATAGAGAACAAATAACAGGTGATAATTCTTGATTCGTTTAGACCGTTTGTTATGACATCCAAATGAGATGAGGCACGCATACAATAGGAAGGCTCGTTTCTGGGATCTGCCATCTCCTCCCCTCTGTCTCACATTGCTGAAGTATGAACCATGCTTTGGAAATTCGTACTGCTTTTAGATCCTCCTTGGATGCACCGCATTGTGAACTTGTAGTTGCTCTGTGCTCTCCAGTTGCTGTTTTGTGTTTGGTTTAGTACATTGTAAGATCCTCTCTAAATCCCACTCTTTGGGATGTTCATTGACCAACCTAGCTTAGCCTTTTCCTCTCATGTCCCTACGGTGCACCATGCTAAAGAAGTCATATGTCTATCCAAAGCTTGCACTTTGCTTGTACAGATAATGTATTCTTTAAGATATCCACAGTGTTCCTTTCAGATGGTAGAGCTATAGAGAACAGGATCAACCCTCTGTCTATTTCTTAGCACTTTCCCCAATAAAACATGGCATAGATTAAGTGTCTGGCAGACGCTGCTGCCTAGACATGGAAGTATAGATACCTGTTGTAACATCTGACTTGACTGATGGTTTCTATTGGAGTTGGAAAGAGAAGACTCAGATGCCACATTTATCAGCACCCGGCACCAATATGTATTGCGTAGTCTGTAAATAGTTCTACAAGAACATTATAATTATAATTAATTTCTTATTATCAGCCACCCGTCTCATCATAGTTACGTGGAATCAAAGGTTTATATTGTTTGGATTTTCCGTCTGCCCCATGAGTGATTAAAGTCTAAATGTCTTATTTTTGGATGTAAGGAAATAGTTCTTTGTTATAGTTTAAAGTTATTCTTACTTTCTGAGTTGTTGAGTCTTTTTTCAAATAAAGTTTATTGAAATAATTGTTTTCTAATTATCACTTCCATTTTCTTTTTGTATTGACATTTTAAATTAGTTTTTGTGAAGGAGCAGTTTAGGTGGTAGCCAGAGAATAACCTTTGGGAGTCAGTTCTGTTCTTCCACCATGTGGGTTCTGGATTCGAAACCAACTCAGGTCTTCAGGCTCGGTGGTAAATGCCTTTAACCCACTCAGCCATCTCATGGGCCTTATATTGACTTCTTTAAACAAGTAATTGAGCTACATTTTCTCTGTACCCTGGATAAGATTAATTCGAACTTTCTGGTCATAGGAAACAACACTTTTCTGTGTATCTTATGTTTCTGAGAGCACTTCTGGAAAACGATTCCAGTATTTGCAGGTCTGGGGACATGGGTGAAGAAGTGCTGCTGGGCAAGCATGAGGCCCTGCGTTCAGATGTTCACCGTGCACATAAAGGCTTGCTGTGGCAGCGTGTGTCACCCAGGCCCTGGGGAAGGGGGCCGCGACAGGTGGGTCTCAAGGCTTGCTGGCCAGCCACTCTAGCTGACTTCCAAGCTCTAGATTGAGTGAGAGACCTGGTCCCCCAAAATAGGTGGAGAGGGAATAAGGAAGGTAGCCAAACTTGACCTCTCCCCTCTGCATGCATATGCACAGGCACATGAATCCACCTTGTGCATACACTACATATGTACACACACTACTAATATTTGGATTTTAATGGGATAAGTATTCATTAAGTCTTTTGATTTCAGAAATTGCATGCCTTAAAATGTTTACAACATTCTTCATGCTTCCCAGGAACCAGCTCCTGATTTACCAGTGTCTCAGGTAAAGATTTAGCTGCAAACGTTAGTTTAGACAGTAGCTTAGCTGCTATTGCTTATTTGCTACCCAAGATTAGAAAATGCGCTGCATATCTGCTCCTAGTATTAGAAACTTAGCTGCATCTACCAGCTGTTCTGTTCCTTATTGTATAAATAAACTCTCATACTCCTAAAGCTTTTATTTACATGAATAGCCTCGTAGAACTAATGTGACCTGCTTATTACGACTTGGGGCTTAAGGAGCAGTTGCCAGTGTTGACTAGAATGATGAGAAAAAGAAACATAGTGGGCAAGGGAATCAGACTTAGGAGGGAGCCCGGCGTTCAGCAGGGTCACAAGTCTCTGCAAACCTGTGGTGGACAGCAGCAAATTTTGAATACAATGGTTGCACTCTGCTTGCTTCTAACTGACTTGGTAGCTCTATCAGGGAGGACAAAGCTGTCCCAGTGAAGAAGGAAGGGAGGGAGGGAGGGAGGGAAGGAAGGACGAGGGGGCGAGGGGAGGGACAGTGGCCAGGCTGCCATGACTGGGGTTAGAGATGACACTCAGAGAAGGCTGACGGAGTAAGAAACAAGAGACCGTGTGGGAAGGAAGCCTTGGAAGGGAAGAGGTTTGGTTAGGATCAGCTGTGGAAGAAGTACTTGGCCAGTGACACATTTAATCCAGAGGGTTCCTATTGAGTCTGGGGACAGGAGAGAGATGCAGAGTAGTCAATCAGAGAGCTCAGATGTTACTACGTGCTTGCCCCGCCACTGAGATACAGTGCCAGCAGTGTTACGTGAGGGAGTGATTTGGACCTCACACAGGGCACATTTGAGTAGTGATCAAGCCTTTCAGAATGGAAAGCAAGTCGAGAGGTACTCTAATGGAGACCTCTGTATCAGACCAACACTGGAAAATGGCCCAAATGTGACTCAGTTCCGTATAGGATGACATAATCTGATGATTATATTTTATATAATATACATGCAGTCATTTAAGACAGATCTAATCAGAAATTAATTTCTTTCTTTCTTTTTTTTCTTTTTTTGGTTTTCCAAGACAGGGTTTCTCTGTGTATCCTTGGCTGTGCTGGAACTCACTCTGTAGACCAGGCTGGCCTAGAACTCACAGAGATCTGCCTGTCTCTGCCTCCCAAGTGCTGGGATTAAAGGTGTGTGCCACCACCACCCAGCAATTTACTTCTAAATAAATAAGTATAGTTTTTGTTCTTAGCTATTTGGAAGATTTTTATTAAAATTAAACTAAAGCATTAGTAGTTTGCATTGTAGAGATATGACTGAAAACTGTAAGTGGTATTTGAAAGTTTCAGACTAGCAACCGGTTTTAAGAAGCCCTTCTATTTAGTGACAGTTTCTAATTACCCCCCAGCTAATGATGTAAAAAGAACAAGGCTGACCTCATTGTTCCTATTTCTCAGGTTTCGTGTTGTTTACAACCTGAAAAGAAGTGGGGCTTCTGCTAGCTCTCTACACTGTGACAAAAACCTGCAGAAAACAACTTAGAAGAGGAAGGCTTGATTTGCCTCCTGATTTTCAGAGGGGTCTCCGTGGTTGGTGGCTGTGTTGATTTGGAGCCTTTAGTGAGAGAGAAGGGCATGGCGGCAGGGGACAGAGAGCGTGAAAAGAGTTGGGGACAGGATATACCCTACAAAGATAGGCTCCCCCCCCACACACCCCCGTGTCCCATTTCTTCCAGCTAGACCTGTCCCCACCTCCTAATAGTCCTGCTGTGAGGGCATCCGTGGAGCATCTGTGGATGAGATTGGTACCCTTGTGATGGTGTGGTCTCACAGTTGTGCCACCAGCTGGAGACTATCTGCTACACATGAGCATTTGAAGATATTCCGTCACCACACCCTAAAAAGGCCTCACAAGAACGACTTCATATATGGTGCCTAAAATTTCTTTTTGCAGGCAGACTGTCAAGTATCAGTTTTTTTTATTTTTATTTTTTATTTTATTTTATTTTTTGAGACAGGATTTCTCTGTGTAACAGCTCTGGCTGTCCTGAAACATGTTTTTTAGATTATATGGGCCCCGAACTCACAGAAGTTGGCCTGCCTCTGCTTCCCAAGGGCTGGGATTAAAGGCATGCGCCACCACCACCCGGCTCTCTACCAGTTTTTAATGATGTCCAAGTCATATCAGAAAGATTATTCTCTTGGTTGATTTACTCTAATAATCAAAAATTATTTCTCACATACCTTAACCTCTTGGCCTTGAAATAGTTATCAAAAGGAACAGGATAATTAAAATGTGTTTTTCTCAGCTAGTTGAGTTTTTATTTTATAATTGAAATTGAATTAGCCTTATAAAAGGTATCAATACTTTCTTGATGTTAGCTGGCAGGTCTGTGCCTCAAGGGTAATGCTGTAGACATCCTAGTAGCTGAGTAAATTGGGTGAGCCCTGGTTGGTTGACTGTGCTCCAGTGGAAAGTCCCCATCCAGCACAAAAAAGACTAGATGGGTTTTAACAAAGGAAAAGAAAACAGAAGACATAAAGTGGGGGAGGGACGGGGTCTAGGGTCAGTTGGTGGAGAAAGTGAATATGATCAAAATGCATTGTATAGTATTATCAAAGAAAATAAGAACTGCAAAAGAGATATGCAAAGAAATCAATTAGCATGGTGATTATTCATTTAGATTGGGAGAAACTGCTTTTTTTTTCCTTTATAAAATGTCCTAAGGATCTTTTTATTGATTTTTATAGACCTTGTAATACAAATATAGTCACTTGTATAAGCAACTGGTTTTTTTTAAGCTAGACAACTGCAATTTAGTTAGTTAAACATAACATATAAAACAAATTTGTAGTTTTTTTCAGACTTAAGGGAAAATTAGAGATTACTGTGTATGCTTGATCATGCTTTTTTTTTTTTTTAATATGCAGAGGATTTTAGGACTGTAAAACATATTTGGCTTATTTCCAAAAACAATTTTTTTAAAGCTAAAGCCCCATCTGTTGTTTTCATTAAAAATCTCAAGAATTGTTCACATTGCCAGGAGTAGATTTTTTTTTTAAACATACACTGATGTGTAATCAGTGATTATGTGGTTTTCAAGGTCATTTTTTGTTAGGACAGAAGAAAAATCAGGAAGATTGATTTTTCTGAAACGCTGATAACATTTTAAATCGAATAATGTTTCTAGTATGTGTTCTAGTTTGGTATTTGCTGCTGTGATGAACACCATGAACAAAAGCAGCTTTGGGAGGAAGGTCTTATTTCATCTTACACTACTTCCATGTCACAGTTCATCACTGAGGGAAGCCAAAGCAGGAACTCAGGACAGGAACCTGGAGGCAGGAACTGAAGCCGAGGCCATGGAGGATGTTGTTTACTGGCTTGTTCTTCATGGCTTGCTCAGTTTGTTTTCTTATACAACCCAGGACCACCTGCCCAGGGGTGGCACCACCTACAGTAGTACACTGGGGCACCCACATTAATTATTAATCAAGAAAATGTCTCCACAGACTTGCCCATAGGCCAATCTAATAGAGGCACGTCTTCAGTTGAGGTTCTCTTTTCCAAGGTAGGTCTGGCTTTTGTCAGCTTGACCAAAGCTAAGTATCACAGTTGACCATTTATCATCTTGAATCACAAACACATCACTGCCCAACCATAATCTTTCTCTCTTGTTTATCCTAAGATCTCATGTTAACATCACAATATAAAACAGTTTAACTTTAAAAGTACCACAGCCTTTTAAAAATTCCAATACTTTAAAAATCTAAGGTCTCTTTAAAAAAATTCATTCTCTTAACTATGGACTCCTTAAAAAAAATTATGCACTTTTTTATTCTAAGAGGGAGGAACCAGGACATAATAATACTCAGATTAAAGTAACAAACTCCAAAAGTGTAAATCACTCGTTGTCCATCATCTAGGATTTGCTCATGACCTTCTGGGCTCCAAAGGTCTTAGGTAACCCCACCCCTGTGGCTTTGCCACCATAAGCTCATCCAGCTTTTCTCATAGGCTCAGGTTGGCTCTACTCCATGGTCCTGACATCTCCAACATGCTGGGGTTTCCATGCAATTGAGGCTGCACCTTCACCAGTGGCCTCTCCTGACCTCTCTTCAGGGAGACTCCAACCCCACCATATAGTGCCAGTCCTCAGATATTCTCTATGACTCCTTTATGCCTTGTGTAAAACTCTTACACATTACCAAGCTTGGCTACCAGCTTGAGATGCAGCCTTTGCTCTCCCTGGACCATAGCTTCTGTATCTGATCCTGAGAAAATATTTCCCGGAAAAGATCACCTCAAGGATGCTCTTCTCTTATTAGTCACAACTAATTTTTCAGCCCCAGATAATCCCAATAAAACGAAGTTTCAGTTCCATAGATTCCCAATTCAAATACATGACACAAATATCCTTGATACAATATTTGAACTGACTCTCAAGCTTCCCTCTAAAATTTCATGAGCCAGGCCTTCATTATCTGCTTTTCCTTCAGCATTATCTTCCAGCTCCTGCAGAATAGCTCATTGCTGAGAATGCAATGCTTTTTCTCTCCCAGAGCTCCCAAAGCTTTCACAGTTTTCGGAAGACAATCCAAGGCATAAATCCACATGGTCAGATCCACCACAGCAAGACCCCATGTTCCTGGTACCAAACCATAGCCAAAAGCAACTTGGGGAGAAATACATTTGTTTCAGCTTACTATTGTGGGTCACAGTCCATCGTTGAGGGAAGCTGATGTGGGAACAGATGCCGAGGCCATGGAATAGTGCTGCTTACTGGCTTTCTCTCCATGGCTTGCTCAGCTTGTTTTCTTATACGACCCAGGACCACTGCCCAAGGGTGGCACCTACCCACAGTGGTTTGGACCTTCCCACATCAATCATCACACTAGAGAATGCCCCACCAACTTGCCTGCAGGCCAATTTGATGGTAAATTTTTTAATTGATGTTCCCTCATCCCAGATGACTCTAGTTTGTGTCAAGTTCACAAAAACTAAACAGCAACGTATGTTTTATTTCAGATCTCCAAAGAAACCTTTTGTGTGTGTATGATATGTGTATATATGTAAATGAGTGTGGGATATGTATGTGTGTATGTGCACCTATATGAGTATGTGAGGTATCTATGTATGTGTGTGATGTGTGTATAATGTATGTGTGATCACGTGAATGCCACAGCACATGTTTGGATGTCAGAAGACCATTTGGGGGTTTCAGTCCTCCCCTCCACCTTGTTTAAGACAGAGTCTCTTGCTGTTGGCCACTGCTTATAGCAGGTTAGCTGTCCTAAGAACGTCTAGGGATTCTCTCCTGTCTCTCGCTCTTAGCTCAGTCATCCAGTGCTGAGATTGCAGATGTGTGTTACATGCGTGTTGGGGATCTGAGCTCCAGTCCTCACTCATGCTTGCCTAGCATGTGTTTTACCCACTGAACAAGTGTAGAGATTTACCCAATCTCTACAGATCTTTTAATATCAAAATTTCATATCATTTCAATTTCTTAAAACTTGTCTTAAAAAAATCAAAATTATCTTTATAAAGACTGAATGCATAGAGAATAAAAAAATAGACGTTCTTAATGGACTTCTGATGTAATTATCTCTTTACTCAGGGCAGAGGAGAATGATGAATGCAGTTCCCTTACTTTGATTAACTCAGCATAGAAAATTTACATAATCTTAACATTTAAGAGGTGTTAATAGGGAGCTAGATATCAAACATAACAGATTGGACTATCAAATAGTGGTAACAACTCAAAACTAGTTAAAATATGTTCATGGATGTTTAATAACTGATTATGTAAATGATGTCTAAAATTATAAAAACTTGGCTTTTAAAAACCTGGTTTAATATGAGTATGGTGGTACATACCTACAATTCCAGCACTCAGGCTAAATGGAGGGGGGGCATCTAGAGTTCAAGGACATCCTGGCTACATCGTGAGACCCTGTCTGAGAAAGAGGTTGGGGGTTGGTTGAGTGAGGAGGGCAGATTGGTTGAGAAGGATTTAAGTTAGACTCCAAGTCATGGTCCATAAGCTTCATTGGCTCCTCATTATCCGAATAAAAATCGCTAACCTCACCGTGACACACGTGCTCTCTGGCTGGTCTCTTAGTCCAGACAGATTCACCATCATTTCGACAATAACAACTTCTGGGAGTTTCCAAACACACTGTGAGCCAGTTTTGCCTCACCAAAGAGCCAAAGCCTTCATCATCATTATTATTATAATCATCATTATTTTGAGACAATATTATGGGTGGCCTTGAACTTGCTGTGTAGTCAAGGAGGAACTTCTAAATGCTGCGATTACAAGCATACACCCCTATCCTGGCTTTTCTTTCTTTCTTTCAACCGTTTTCTAGAAGTCATAATTTTTTCTCTCACACATGTGTCACCAATCACACGCGGCTGTGTGCTTTGCTGTTTAATCCATCAGGTGTGTTCAGGAAAGTTAAGATCTACGTTGTGATCTTGTTTCCCACTCAGAGCTAGCCTGAAGGTATATATGGATTAAGTCCTGTACCTGTGGGGACTTGGTAGACACCTTGTAGCTCTAATTTGTTCCCTCTTCAGCGCCGTTAGCTTCCTTCAGCCTGCTTCACAGCCAGACGACCCCTGGTGTCCTGAGCCGCAGTCCCTCCCCAGATTTCTGTTAGAATTCCTGTAGACTGTAGAGTCAGGTCGATGCTACCACTTCCAGACTCGAGTTCCTCTCAGATTGTGCTAGGGCCACGGAGCGTCATCGTTCTCGGCTTTTATTCTGGAAGAAAGCAGAAAGGTCAAGTTTTTCAGGAAAGCAATTTAATGTGTTTGACAAGAAAGTTAAGTGTGTACACCTTCACGATGCCCTTCTCAGGCTCCAGCAAAGAGACTTTAATTACTTTTCCATTCTCAGTTCTTGTCAGCTGGTTCTTCTGACTAGATCACAAAGTAGTGATTTTGAATCCAAAGAAATTGATCTTAGCTTGAGTCAACCAACATTTCCTGAATACCCAATTATGTATAAAAAACTAAAAGTCTAGAAAAGTCAGGAGTGCATGAGGTTGAAAATGCTTGTATTCCGGGGAACAGAATGATGCCCAGCTGAGCATAATAGTTATCAAATACGTTATGTGTGGAAGATCATAGCATAAAGGCTAGACTGTGAGGAAGGCAAGGGGATGCCTGGGGGTTGGAAACTGGGAAGGACTTCTGGAAGTCATGGTCCTAAGCAGAATTCAGAATGCACTAACAAAACTCGCCTAGCTTCGGTAAGATTCCTGATGTTCTCTTACTGAGTGCCTTTTTTAAAAAATGCTTTTTAGGCAGCTTGGATTTTGAAAGCACGAGCATTGACTGAAATGGTGTATATAGATGAAATTGATGTGGATCAGGAAGGTATTGCAGAAATGATCCTGGATGAAAATGCTATTGCCCAAGTCCCACGTAAGTACTCGTTTAGTTATGTTAAAGGAAGGATACAGTATATAAGAGGAACATGTGTGTAAACATATTTCTATATTTTATATAAACACATGTATAATAGGATTGCCTTAGAGTCCAAGTCAATGTCATAATATAAATGGTATTAGAGGATGATATAATATATGGTGGTTTGCTGGTAATTTATTAGTTGTTAAGATCTTTTCCTCATTGACTTGCTAAAATATGTGAATTCTAGACACAATCTTTTATTTGTAGACATTTGTATGAAAAATAGTTAACTTGAGTCTAGAACCATTGATTTAAACTTTAAAGCCTGCTAGTTTTGAGTCAGAATGCAAGCTCTGCTAACCTGTTAATTCCTTGGGCCTCTGTTAACTGGCCTAGTACCAAACCTACCTTATAGACTCCTTGTGAAGACTGAATGATCACACAAATCATGTGCTAGGTGCTCAGTTGTCAGAACTCGGTTCAAGAATGGAGTCATGTGAGAATTCTGAGTGCTTGTGAGAAAACTCCAAGAAAATAAGACAAGAGTCTTGTGACCTCAGTTTCTTCCAAACACAGACTTGTTCTTGGAGTGTGTTGTCATGCTCTTCCCAGGGGTAGCAGATATTAGTGAGTTTACTTCAGCTGTTGTTATTCATGTGCCTCTATGGAAAAACATGTTTTTGCCACGTGTGGCTTGCCCATGTGATTGAACACCTTCCTCACGTGATTCTTCTTAACCCTCTGAGTATAAATTGTCTGATGCTCTGAATAAAGTTGGCGGTTGCATGAGACTTTAGTCTGCCCCATTTTTAGGCCCTGCTCTCCTGGGTTCATGCCACCAACTAGAGTGGTAAAGGTGAGCCTCAAACACATTTTCTCAAAGCATTTCCTGCTATAACGTCTTCTTTCCCAGGTCAGTACAAGTCTGCAAATTAAATGCTAAGTGTGTCTAAAAATTCCTAAGTAATACATAAATTGAGTACTATCCCATCTTGTAGGCCCGGGCACATCTTTGAAGCTCCCTGGAACTAGCCAGACAGGAGGACCAAGTCAGGCTGTCAGGTCTGTATTGTAGTTTCATTCCTCTGTCTCCAAACCCTGCCCAGATATATCCTTGATTGATCTCATTCGTGTTACAATCGTCAATCTTCACAGGCCAATCACTCAAGCTGGAAGACCCATTACAGGTTTCCTGAGGCCCAGTACACAGAGTGGAAGGCCGGGTACAATGGAACAGGCCATCAGAACACCCAGAACTGCCTACACAGCACGACCTATCACTAGCTCATCTGGAAGGTTCATCAGACTAGGGACGGTAGGTTCTGTCAACTTCCCCAGAAGCTTGTATTACCCAAGTAACTTTATGCTCCACTAGTATTATGGTGGAGAATTAAAAGGGAATTCTGCTTGCTTTATAATTTCTATAAGTTACTATAAACTTTATGCAGAAGAAACTATTTTAAAAGAAAGTTTTCAATTCCTTCTTTTCTTTCTTTCCTCTCACAGGCTTCCATGCTTACAAGTCCTGATGGACCATTTATAAATTTATCTAGACTGAATTTAACAAAATATTCCCAGAAACCTAAGTTGGCAAAGGTATGTGCTTCAAAAGATTCTAAGTTATAAATATCTAAGTAATGATAGAAGTATGATGACATGGTTTTGTAGGAAATGGAGAATTTAGTTAATGTAACATGTAAAAATTCTCTTTGTCTTGAATCAAGTATAATCAGTCAGAAATAAGTACATATGTAATTATTATAGAAAAATCCTTTCCAATGGTTAACAATATTTTATAACAAAGAAAGCAGAGAGGCAGAGTCATCTTTGCAGAATGAAACTTGAGGTTGTCTGTATGTGGATGTGTTTGTTTTTCAGTATGGACTATTCTTAGAAAAATAATTTTCAAGTCTTGTATGATATAAGGGTGATCGAAAGGATAGAAAACATATGTATGCTTAATTAATAATTAACTAGGCTCCTCAGCATTCTCAAGCCAGATAGCAGCCAACAAGCCAACTACCTTAATAATTCTCATCACTCGGAGTATTCTCTTAAATAAAGAGAAAATTAGCAGGGGGTGGATAAAGGAGAAAAAGTGGGGAGAGCGGGAAGAATAAAAAGAAACTAGAAAAATGAAAGCTTAGAAAGGAAGATGTCCAGGGCCTTACCATTGTGAAAAACTACGGTGTGAGGGGTCTTGGGAGATACTACTCAGTTGGTAAAGTGCTTGCCTCACAAGTATGAAGGCTGGAGTTTGTTCCCAGAGGCCACATACAAAGCTGGATATGGGCCAGTCAGATGGCTTAGTGGCAACAAGTGCATGCCACCAAGACTGATGACTTGGATTCAAACCCCAGGACCCACATGGTAGAAGGAGAGAACTGACTCCCCTTAGTTATCCTCTGATCTTCATGTGTGCTGTGACATGCATGTGTGTGTACATGCCTGTGTTCATGTGTACATATAAATAAATAAATAAATAAATAAATAAACAAATAAATAATATTTTTTTAAAAAGCTGGGTATGGTGGTATGATGGTTACTTTTAATTATCAACTTGGCATAATCTAGGATCTCCTAGGAAGAGTCTTAATGAGGAATTATTTAGATCAGGTTGACTGGTGGCCATATCTATAAGGGATTGTTTGGCTTGTTAATTGATGTAGGAACTAGCCCGTTGTGGGCAGCACAATTCCCTAGGCATGGGGTCCTGAACAGTGTAATGGAGGAGAAGGCTTGCTGAGAGCAAGCAAGGGTCCAGTGTTTATTTTTTCTCCACTCTTGACTATAGATCTAATGTTGTTAGTTCTTGCCACAACTTTCCTGCACTAATGTACTTAACCTGAAACTGTAAGTCAAATAAATGCTTTTCTTCCTTAACTTGCTTTTTGTCAGAGTATATTATCATATCAACAGAAATGAAAGTAGGTGTCTTGCTGGCCAGCCACGCTAGCCTAATCAATCATTGTGCCCCAGGCCAGTGAGAAACTGTCTTAAAAAACAAGGTGGGGCTGGAGAGATGGCTCAGTGGTTAAGACTACTTGATGCACAGTCACGAGGACTGGAGTTTGGATTCCAGCACCCGCATAAACTAGGTGTCCCACTCATACATGTAATCCCTGTTCAGAGGTGGGTGGAGAAAGGATTTCTAGGGCTTTGTGGCTTCCATCTTAGTCAAGAAAAGCATAAGGTCCAAGTTCAGGGAGAGGAGATCCTGCACAGAGGAATGGGCAGGCAGAGTGATAGAGTGGACTGTCTGACGCCTCTGGCCTCTGTGTGTGCAAACAGGTGTCCTCCCACCCCAACCCCCACTTCTGCCACCGTCCTCACACGCACACACACATAAATCTGAACAAAACCAAGGTGGGTGTGCTTGACTAAGAACAACGGTTCAGGTGTCCTCTGGCTGCCTTCCACATACACACAGCCCCTAAAAGCAAAGTGAAATAAAACCCCAAACTCCTTGGGGGAATAGCTTAAAATAAATTACACAGGAACACTTGCTTTCTGAAAACTCATTTAATTCTAAGCCAGCAAACTCAGCAGAAATCTGTGAACTTTCCTATAATAGTGCTGAGTTTGAACGTTCCTAATTGTTGTCATTCTGGGGTAAATAAGAGCGGAATGCCGTTTGGTGGACTGTATCAGACCAGAAAAGCGCTACTGACTTCTTCAGCCCTTCTCTGACCGTACTCTAGTCAGTGGCAGTTAGTAGACTATAAAGCTTTAGTCAGTTCCCTTTCTTCATGAGAGTAGAGTAATGAATCGGCGTTCCTGAGGAAAACCTGGTTCCCTCACTTGAGGCGGCTGGCTGGCCAGTTTTCAGTGAAAGAGTGCAGCCAATGGAGACATTTCCCTCCGTGTAGCGCTCTGCTTAACACTTATATTCCATGTTGTTTCAGAAGGAATACCCAATTTCCCATGTGTCACAATTATATAATAATCTCTATAGTAAAAAGAGAGTATACAAATTGGGTGAAATCTTCATGACCATCATAAGTCTTTAGGAAATAAAATGAACTTCTTTTGTCTTGTTTTAATAAAATAATGTATATAACATAAAGGAAGAAGGTTCAGTTCTTTGAACTTTCCAGTTTACTGTCTGTGAAGACAAAATTTACTGTGAGTTGCAGAATTTTAAAATGGGATATTGTGACAAATGACAGTCACATTTATTATTTGCCAGTTCCTAACACTTTAGAGTATCCTGCGCTTTTGCATCACCTAAGTTTTGAGTTTTCATATAACAATAACAAAGTGTTTCAGTAAAATAAAACTGAGCGTGTTTTGACATTTTGTCATTTTCAGGCTTTATTTGAATATATTTTTCACCATGAAAATGATGTTAAGATGGTAAGTGATGAATTCCTGTTATTTTCTTCCCTTGTAATTTTTCAGGCTTTGGAGCTTTAGATTTTGAAATGTTCTATTTCTTTCCTTTAAAAAATGGAATCATTAAAAATTGGAGGAACTGAAAGCTTCAGTTTCAGTGAGGACACTTGTATAAATATAGAAATGATAAGAATTATGCCTGGATCATAGATTATGTAGCTGTCGTTAAAGGTCAAGATAACTGAGAATACCATATGCCTGTTATAATGTATTCTTTATGCTAATAGTACTACTGGTCCATTTTTTTTTTAGACCACAGAGTATTCGAAGTTTACTAACATGCATCCCTGCCTTCTTCTGCCCCTTTCTCCCATGAAGATTTCAAACACACAAAAGTAGAAATAATAACTTAAAGAGCCCATGTTACTCACCACCTAGTGTCAGCTACAGTCAGTTTTCATGGTAACTTCTCACTAACGAATTTTGAGATTATATGCATGTGACTTTCCAATTTTGCTTCAATTTATGTAAGCCAGTATGTGGATGAGGAGAAACCTCACAAAGTTGTTTAAGTCAAATGAAGTCAATTCTGTAATATCTGGTAACAGTTTCCCCATTTTCTTATCAGTCCAGAAAAACACTATGTTCACATGTCGAGTGTGCAGGAAAACACTTTCTTGAGTTGTGTTTTCTATGGGTCAGCCTAATTCAGTATACAGGGCAAGTTAATGAAAATATGACAGGCCCCCTGTCCATTCTGACTGAGAAAAGAAAATTGATGTAAACCGGTCGGTACTGGGTGTGGAGGTGTACATGTGCGGTCACAGCACTCAAAAGGGGGAATCAGGAGAATCCTGAGTTTAGGACTAGTCCCAGCTACAGAGTAAGACCATGTGTGAAAAACAAAAACAAACAGGAGTTGATCTCAGACTGAAGGTAGCCAAGGGGAGACTTAGACGGTGAGTGATGCTGGCAAACATCCATCGAGTGAGCAGGGTTTCATGGAAATGAGGCGAGAGAAATGTAAGGAAATGGGCCCTGAACAGAGACTGGACTGAGAGCTGAATAAGACTTATCTTCAGAAACGATGGCACCAAAGAGACAGTTTAAGGAAACTACTGAACTTGATGATAGGTTTGATGTTGGGGGCAAAGGAAGGGGACACCAATCAGAGCGGCCACCTGAGGGTGCTGTGAGGGTGATAGCTTTACTAACAGACATGGGATTGACTCATCAGTTTATAAAGAAGTAATATAATTGACTCAAAGAGTTTTGTGTTTGAAACGATGAAGGGCTCACTGTGTGGAGATAAATTGCATACACTGAGGAGTAGGGCATAGGTATCCATCTAAGAGCCTAGGCTGGACACAGAACATGGGACTCACTGTGATGAAGAACTCAAGTGTGCTCACATAGGGAACAGAGGAGTCTTAAGGTTAGCCCACCAAGAAACCATGTACATTCTAAACAGAACCCAGTGGTTTCACTTACTATATAGCTCAGAGAGGCTTTTAGTGGGACAATATGTAACACTGCCTGAATCCACTCCATTTAATAGGTGAGCAAATTTCTAATTATTAAATTGTCACGAATCTGTTTTTAGAAGGGTTTCTTTTTTGTTTTCAGAATCAGAATCTACTATGTAGTCTAGACTGACCTCAGACTCTTACTTCTGCCTCTGGATGCCAAGTGCTAGCATTACAGGTGTGTACCACCACATCTGGCTTTATACTCCTGGGTTTTTGAAGAATAAATCATTTACCGAGGAGATATCTGTTCTTTCATCCAGTGTCATTCTGAGTGATGCAGCGTGCCAGCCACCGTTTCAGTCCTGAGATCAAGGACAGAGGGAGGCAGGCCGACCCGAGTCTTTGCTCTTTATATTTATACCTGCAAATTATATTCTCATTGACCTAGAAATAGAAATGCAAGAAGGGCCTCTCTTCCTTAATTACCTGTGTAATTTAATAGTAATGATGTGTGGATCTGTGCTACATTTCCAAAATCAGAATCCCCAGGGGAGGCTGGTGACTCTGTAGTTATTAAGAACTCCACAGGCAATGCTAGTGTTCAATGATGATTGGGAACTACTGCTGTAGAATATATTCTGGAATTATAGAAACACTAAAAAACATTTATTCAAATGTAGGAAATAGAGCTGAGGACCCTTGGCAGCATTTGAAAGCTTGAATTCCATGTAACAACCTCACCAGCGAAGGAAGTTCATTAAAAGAAATTAGTGAATTAATAGAAAAAAAATACATAACAAAATGACCTTTAAATACAGCTCAGGAACAAGAAAGTGATGCAAAATCTTATTGGGAGCCAGAGTCTCCATTTATAAATTTTATAAGATTATGCTCATGAATAATGAAAGACTTAATATATTCAAAACAAGCAGTGCTGAACAAAATGTGAAACTCTTTGCAGTAGATCTCTTTGAATCATTAAATGACAACTGAGGAAGCTTGTTTGGGGACATTCTTTAAGACATTGGGTTGACGAGTTATTAAAATTTAAGCTAGGGCCAGGGAGATGGCTCAGTAAAGCACTTGCCTCCCAAGCATGGGGACCTGAGTTTAATCCCCAGAACTCACATGGTGGTGTGTGCTTATAATCTCAGTGCTGGGGAAGTGGAGATGGGCACATTCCTGGGGGCTTGCTGGCCAGCCTAAGCCAATAGGTGAGCCAGCCTAGAGACCCTGTCTCAGCCAAAAGGAAGCTGGCTCTGGTGGAATGATGCTCAAGGTTGACCTTTGACTTCCACATGCATGTACACACACACACACACACACACACACACACACACACACACACTCACAGAGGTCAAGAATTAAACTACTTCATGAGTTAGATTTGTGAAGCAATCACAAAGGTAAGAAATTGGTTCTTATATACAATTTCTATATAGTGGCTAGAAGGCAAAAACATATCTATGGGGTGACTTTAAATATTGTTTGTCATATTTAAAAAAGATTGTCTGAATCTTTAGAATCCTTTTTCTGGCATATTGCGGTATGTTATGTGCATGCTCATATGTGTATGGGCACACATGCATGTGTCCTTCTGCATGTGTTTGCATGCACTTGGAGGCCTGCAGCTGATGTCCAGTATCTTCCTTGGTTACAGTGTACCATACATATTGAGGTAGAGTCTCATGCTGAACCTGGAGCTTGCCATTCCAGCTAGTCTAGATACTAAGGGGGTTCCCTGTATTGCCCCCCACACTGTCCTCCCCATGCCTGTGATCTGGGGTTGCAAGCAGCTCACCACACACACCTAACTTTTACATGGGTTCTAGGGATCCAAACTCCTGGTCTTCATGTTAGATCAGAAGATTTCCCCACAGAGCCATCTCTCAGCCTTGGAGAGCTTCTTACAGACATGGAAATGACCCAGGGACAGATAATGGAGGGAAATAGCAGGAAGCAGATGCGGCAGAGGTGTCGTTTCTTGCTGACAAGAAATGTAAAATAAAGGACTTTAAAATATTTACGGACAGTGTCATAAATTATTACAAATTATAGATAATGTAAAGGGTGCAATTTAGGAAATAATGTGATAATAGGAAGCAGATAGCCATAAACACATTGGCTTACTTTGTCCTGTGCTTTCAGTTCTCAGCAATCGTCAGGAAAAATAGCTATAGTTGTGGTGATCATTCTAGTATCACATATAGTAGCAAAAATGCTTGGAGCGTAAATGTTCAGTGCTGGAGGACAAATTTGGTAAGTTATAATAAACAGCAGAATGGGCTTTTCATGCAGCCGGTCAAAGAGTAGCTACCAAAATAATAAAAATTGCAAATAGTTATTTTCAAACGTTAGGTCAGAAAGTGTCCACTCAGGATGTTAAACAGAGTTGTAATAAAATACACGTGCACTTATACTTGGGAAGACGCTTGGCTGCGTCCCTTGAAAACAGGTTTACAATGTCTTTACCCCATGTGTACTTGCTGGACGCCTGCCGTGTGTCAGCCACTTGGGTTACAAAAGTGTAGAAAGCAGGTTGGCCTCATGGCACCAGGTGGAGATTAAGTCTCATTTTATATTCTTTTTCAAACTTTTCATACGTTTCCTGATTTAATAGCAAACTTCTGGTTTATATATTAGCTATATTAAGTACCTGGATAGTTTTAATTGCTCATAATTGGGCCCTCATTTTTTTTTTTCACGTGCTAGCCACTCTAGTGTAGAACACTCAAGGAGGTAGCTCCTTTTGTTGTTACTTAGTGAAAAGTGCAAACTTTCCTGTTTGCACTTCTGAGATGAAAGGTTCATTTCTTTATCAATTAAGTTACTGAAGTCCTTGCATTGATCCTGTGATTGGCTGGAGGAATGCTGAGGCCATATGCCTGTGACTGTTTCCCGACCCTCACCAGCTTGCACGCTCACACACATACTTACTCATAGTGCTCTAAATGTCATTTTAGATTTTATCACAAATGTTATTTTCCAAAAAGGATTTAGATAATGAGCACAAACCGGGCATTTTTTTTAACCTTTTATATATTTTGCAGTTTTAGCTAGAAAAGGGAAAAAAAGGTTCTATTTTTTAGCATGCTAATGATATCAGAGCTACTTTTATATGCCTTGCTTTGGATGACCTTCAAATTTTTCAAAAGCAAGTGTTTTGCATAAATACAGGGGATAATATAGGTAAATATCAAGAACTCTGAAGTGGCATTTAAATGTTAGGAAAGTAAAATTGATCTTTGATGTGACAACTATATTTCTGTCTCTGTGCCCCTATTTGGGGGGCACTATTGACAAAACATGTTTACCTTTCTATTAATAGGGAGAATGCTAGAGCTAACTATTAAGATTACTATGAAGTAGTATTTTCAATGTTAAGAATAAATAAAGTCGATCAGGTTAGATGGCTCAGCAGGTGAAGTCACCTGCCACCAATCCCGAGATCCAGAGTTAATCCCTAAGCCCTACATGTGGAAGGGAAGAACTGAGTCCTGAAAGTTGTCCTCTGACCCCCATGTGTGCACCATAGCATATGCACACACACACACACACACACACACACACACACACACACACACATTGGTGAAATTATTAAGGCCACTCCATGTAGTTAAAAAAGGAAGATTTATTTAGTGGGTAACTTACAAATGAAGGGATAGGTAGGTCGTGGGGGTCTGGGGAAGGTGTATCGCAGTCCAGCGGTGTTCTCTGGAGCTCTGCTCAGTCAACCTCCACCATCTAGGGTCCAGGAACAGAGAGAGCATGCTGGCCCATCTAGATCTCGGTCTCCAGGCACCTCCCCTGGCCCCGCCTTGTAGGTGTGACAGTTGCTGAAGCCTCAATGGGGTTGGAACTTCCAGATCAAAGTTGGAATGGCTACCCACTACACACACACACACACACACACACACACACACACACACACACACAGGCATGTGTTCACGTACAGTGTGGTGGTTTGAAAGAAAATGGCCCCCATAGGGAGTGGCACTATTAGGAGATGTGGCTTTCTTGGAGGAAGTGTATCACTGTGGGGGTGGGCTCTGAGGTCTCCTATGCTCAGGCTACTCCCAGTGTCATAGCTCACTTCTTTTTGCCTGTGGATCAAGATGTAGAACTCTCAGCTCCTTCTCCAGCACCATGTCTGCTTGCATGCTGCCATGTGACGATAATGAACTAAACCTCTGAAACTGTCAGCCAGTCTCAATTAGATGTTTTCCTTTTTAAAATCACTGTGGTCATGGTGTCTCTTCACAGCAATACAAACCCTAAGACACAGAGTAAAATTGGACTAAAGGAAACTGTACTGATTCTTTTATTCTTGTTACCTACATGTATATGTTTAAGTTTTTAATGACATTTTCTCTCTGCTTTTGGCTGATAATTGGCAGTAATACATGTGGACTGATGATCTGGAATCTTTATTTCCACATGCTCTTTAATTTCAGCATCTTGAAGTTGTCATAACTGTAAACAAAATTTTAAAAGTTTTTAGTGTTTGGACATATTCACAGACTACACTGTCCAGATTTGCCAAAGTTCCTTCTACAGCTGGACTTCAACAAATTTGTGGCTTTTAAAAGTGACATTTTAGGGTTTTATATTAAATACATATTATTAGTAATAAATAGTGCTTAATAAAGCTTTTAATTACTCACTGTCTTAGTCAGTGTTCTACTGCTGTGAGAAGACACCATGACCACAGCAACTCTCATAAAAGAAAGCATTTAACTGGGCTTACTTACAATTCAGAGGTTTAGTCCATTATCATCATGGTGGGAAGTATGGTGGCACACTGGCAGGCATGGTGCTGGAGAAGTAGCTGAGAGAGCCATATCTAGATCAGCAGGCAGCAGGAAGAGAGAGACATTGAGCCTGGCTTGGGCCCTTGAAATCCCAAATCATACCCCCAGTGACACATTTCCTTCAACAAGAAGGAAATTGCCACACCTCCTAATCTTCCTCAAGTAGTGCCACTCCCTGAAAACTAAGCATTCAAATCTGTGAGCTTATGGGGGCCTTATTATTCAAACCACCACACTTATTTTTATATGTACATAATAATTCTGGTTACTCCCCTATCCCTCCCCCTCATCCCCCTCAGCCCTTTTCCTAGATTCATGACATTGGTGTTTGTTTTATTATCTGTTGATTTTAACCAAGACCCTCTGTGTAATCGCTGGAGTTAGACTCTCCACTGGAATGTGGAGGGGTCACCAGGGGCCACACAGCTGAAGGCAATGACTCCCTCTCTGCCTGCATCTCCCAGTAGTGAATAGTTCAGCAGTGAGGGGTCGGGGCCCCAGGGCCCCTCCTCCATCCATGCCTGGCTGTTGATGTTCCTGTTCTTGTGCAGACACAGCATAGGGATCTGCAGCAGCTGTGAGTCTGTGATTGCAAGGGCCGTGTCTTGCCCAGGACATGACATTTCGCAGCCCTTTTCCCTGTCTTACAGCTCTCACAGTCCTCCCCACCCCTTCCACAGTGTTCCTTGAGTCTTGGAAGTGATGACGTAAATGTTTTGTTAAAGGTCCGGCACTTGTACGTCCCCCTTTCTCGGCACTCTTTGTAGCCATCAGTTTCCATACTCACCACGATTCGCTGGAAAAGGAGGCTTCCCTGATGAAGGCCGAGAATAGTGTTTATCTTGGGCAGCTGAAGAGTGTTCGAAGACATGGCTTTAGGCTGCCCAGAGAGGGTACCAAGGAGTGAGGCTAGAGCGTAGCAGTCCTTTTCCTGGGCCCTGCAGCATGGACTGTGTGCCCAGAGGCACAGGTGGGGCAGATTCCAAGGAAAGTCTGCCTTGGAGTTGCAAAGATTCTTAAATGTAAATACATATGGTAAAGAATTTGAGATAACTCAGTCCATAAAGTGCTTGCAAGGCAAGCATGAGGACCTGAATTCAGTCCACATGACCAGTGTAGAAAAAGTTAGGTATGGAGGGAGGCCCATGCTTATAAACCTAGTGCAGGGAATCCCCGGAGTACTTGCTGGCCAGCTAGTCTGGTCTACTCGGCAAGTTCCAGTGAGCTACCCTGTCTTAAGAAAATGAAGTAGATGGTACCTGAGGAACAACAACCAAGGCTGTCCTGTGGCTTAACACACACACACACACACACACACACACACACACACACACACACAGAATATGAGTCAGAATTTTATAGAAATACATGTCATATGCCACTACTTAAAATATTTTAAATACTAGTAGTTGTAAACATAGAAATGTCTTAGTTTGGGTTTTTATTGTTGTGAGGAGACACCATGACCCTGGCAACTCTTATAAAGAAAACATTTAATTGAGCGGGCTTGCTTAGAGTTCAGAGGTTCAGTCCATCATGGCAGGGAGCACGGTGGCTTGCAGGCAGACATGTGCTGGAGTTGAGAGTCCTTACATCTTCATAGGCAGACAACAAGAAGTCAAATGACCGTCACACTGAGTGAAACTTGAGAAAAAGACCCCAAAGCCTGCCCCCACAGTGACATACTTCCGACAGAAGGTATGGCCCAGATTGTGCCCTCCAGCCTCAGGGTCTGGAAGGCATGTGTATCACCCAGCCTCCCCCAACAAGACCACACTTCCTCCAACAATGCCACACCTCCTAATAGTACCACTCCCTATGAGCTTATGGGGGCCAAATACATTCAAACTACCACAAGGAGTTTGTTTGGTTCTTAAACTCCTTTCCACACCAGTCAGAGGTAAGGACTCCAGTTAATGACCTGAGCAAGCCGTTCTCCAGTGCCTCTTGTGAACTCAGTGGCCTTCCTGTGTAGCTGGAGAGCTTCTCTCCAGGTCCCACCAAGCCCCAGCAGTCCTATAGCTCACTTATAAAATAAACACACAGACTCTTATATTACTTATAAACTGTATGGCCGTGGCAGGCTTCTTGTTATCTACTTCTTCTATCTTAAATTAACCCATTTCTGTTAATCTATACTTTGCCACGTTGCTTGTGGCTTACAGGTACCTTACATCTCCCTTGTCATGGTGGCGGCTGGCAGTGTCTCTCTGCCTCAGCCTTCTACTTCCCAGAATTCCCTTCTCTGCTTGCCCCACCTATACTTCCTGCCTGGCCACTGGCCAATCAGTGTTTCATTTACTAACCAATCAGAGCAACACATTTGACATACAGATCACCCCACAGCATTCCTGAACAGCGGAGATGGAAAGAAGGCATATTAGTTACTTTTCTGTTGCTATGACAAAGCACCATGACCAAGGCAACATAGAGAAGAAAGAGTTTATTTTGGCGTATGGTTCCAGAGGGTCAGAGTCCATAATGGTTGATTGGAGGTAACAGGCTGCCATGGCAGCTGGAACAGGATGCTGAGAACTCACATCTTGCACTGTAAGCACAAAGCAGGGAGAAAACTGGAAATGACTCTCAGAGCTGGCCTCTAGTGACACACTTCCTCCAACAAGGCCACACCTCCTAACCCCCCTCAGACAGTGCCACCGACTGGGGGCCAGTGTTCGAGTACATAAGCCTATAGGAACAGTCTCATTCAAATGCCCACGAAGGGTCTCCCCTGGGGGAGGGCAGGGGCTTTCCGAAATCATCACAAGTATTCTTGTCTAATTCAGCCCAAGTCTTCATGTGAATAAGAATTGCTAAGATGTAACTTTTTCTTACCATTTTTATTGTCTCAGCAATTTATATTTTCCTTAGTTGAATTATCGGGAACATCTGGTTCCTCCATAGGACGACTTGATTCAGGACTGTATCTGAAGGCAAACTCGGCTACCCGTCATAAGCACTGGATCTAACTTTAGGAAGTCAGGGTACATAAGAAGCATTCAAATGGAGGCTTTTTCCAAAGACAGTAGAAGATCTGTGTACATTAAACATGGCAGTGAATGTGATCTATTTGCTGAGAAAGGGCTTAATAAAGATTGAGTCAGAGTTAATATGCATAGATATTTACAGTGCATGCCTGATTAGACCCCTCTAAAAATACAAGTTTCTCAGTGTTTCCAGAGACAATACCACTTGAAGTCATACTTCTCTCTTTTCATCTTCACTTTTACTTCTGGCTAGAGGGGAAAAAGAAAAATAAGCACATGAAAGTATAATCATATGTAGCTTGTTTTTAATTTCCATAGCATTCAAGTAGAGATGTTGGTTTTTTAGGTCCATTAGAGGCTCAGCATGGTGACACCATTCCTGGATAAGTAGTTTGCATATTTAGAGGTCTCCCCTGGAGCAAGAGAGATAGAGAACAAATGGAAAAGTAATTAATTTTGCAATAGGAGGTGGAGGGGACTTTTCTGGCATTCATTTCAGAAGAGAGCTGATATTAAAGAGGACAGTAATAGGGGATGCATTTTGAGATAATAGAAGTGGAGCAACCAAGTGTTCCTTTAATGGAACTGTTGGCTCTCATGATTATATTAACACTGACTCTGAACAAAGCAGTTCCAACAATGAGAAAACAAGTATAAAAATTAGAATTCTCATTTAACTGATAACTCCAGTTCGATTCACTGAATCTTTATAGAACTTTTAGATTTCCGTGAACTTCACAGTTGTGTAAAGACTTACTCCCTTTCTCCTCCGTCGAAAGGTTTTCCTTCCTCTCTATAAAAATCCCAATTCTTAATTGGTTACCTCTTGTCTGATCATGGAAAAGCATGGAAGGAAAAAGATAGAAAAGCTACGGGATTGTGGTGGAGAGGTGGCTGAGGTCATACTGCTCTTGTCGAGGCCAGAGTTTAGTTCCTGTTCCTGCTCCCACATCCGGAAGTGTACAAACCACCTGGAACACCAAGTCCAGGGGATGTGACGTCTCTGGCCTCTGCAGGCACTTACACATGCGCGCGCGCACACGAGTCCTTAAAAAAAAAAAGAAGTGAGTAAATAGTTACAATATGGAGAAAAATGTTAATTACTAGAAGGTAACGTGACATCAGAGCTATGGAGTTGTGATCATTGAAGGCAGCAGTAACCCAAATACTCAGACTTCTTTGCCTCTTCTGTGTCATCCCCAAACCCCTTTCTTTCTTGTTCTGAATCCATGGTGTAACCTCCAGCATGGAGGTTACAGGTACACGGTACCATCCACAGCTTTTCCTGGGGGCTGGGGTCTGAACTCATGTCTCACGCCTGCATAGCAATAGCAAGCCCATGCTTCACTCTTCCTCTGGTGTAACTAGACATTGAACCTCGGGTTGGTCAGGCATGTGAGGCAAATACTCAACCCCTGAAGGGGCAATGGCTCCTGCCCTTCCAAACCCCTTTTCTCTCTACTTACTTGGTCCTTCTTTCTCTACATCTGTGTTCAACAGGGACTACTGCTGGACCCACCTCACATACAGAAAGCTTGACATTGCCAAGTTTTGAGGCATTTTGAATCTTTAGAGAATAGATACGAAGTAGGAAGAGAGTACAATCCTAGTGTTTTAAATCTCAGTTCCGTGCCTTGTATATTAAAATTGTATTCTGATTTATTGTGCATCTGCTTCCCTTCGACCAATGTCTCCAACTTCTGTGCTGCCAGCCCCCTGGCCTGGAACTGATTATTTAGGGGAAATTTGCGGGGCCATCTGGAAACTTGGGCAACCTGAGTTTCTATCTAATTTCTAGTACATGTTTTGATGGATGCTAATTGTGTGGCTTATTTAATTATTTATCCTCCTGCCTGTCTTGAATTGTTTCCAAAGGCTTTGGATCTGGCGTCCCTCTCCACGGAGCATTCTCAGTACAAGGACTGGTGGTGGAAAGTGCAGATTGGGAAATGTTACTACAGGTAAGACCTTCATCGTCTGTGACAGTCTTCAAAGGAGAAGTGTTTCGTGCCATCAGATAGGATCATGAGAAAAACCAACTGTCCTCATGAAGCAGTGACAACCTGGGCTTATTTGAGCAAACATTTTCTAAGCCATCACATAAAGCAGTAAGACCTGGTGCCCTAAGAACGTCACACAAGGAAGCTGAGGCAGAGCTGGGTTGTGATTTTCCTCATGAGCTGATTAGTGACAGACCTGGGACTAGAACCCAGAGTGCTCACTTAGGTCTGTCCTCCTGGCTCTCAGTTCCTCACACAAATGCCTCCCATCTGTAGGGAGCCCTGCAGACAAGAGCCAGCTTGTTTGTGCTTTACCTCATCTCGCTTGAGACTGCTGGAGGTAGCTGCTCGGTTGAGGAAGACTGAGCCTGGCCAAGGTGAAGCAAGTTGTCTAAATTCATAGAGCTGAGAAGTGATATGCAAGAATTTCAGTTTCATTTTCTGGTTCTGATTCTCATATTAACATTGTGTTTATTTAGTTCAGACAGAATGTCACTATGTAGCCCAGGCTGGCCTCGCTCTCATGATGTTCCTGCCTCAATCTTTGGAGTGCCAGGATTAGCAATCTACCACACTCAGCTCCTATTTCCATAACCCTTATTGTTTTTCTAGGACCTGAATGTTTTTTAAATGTGCTTAATGTTTAAATACATCCAAAAGAAAACAAGCCGAGAGGTCAGCAAAGTTGTTACTAATTTTAGTGCCATCTGAAACTTGCTGCTGATATTCAGAAAATTCAGAACCTCTGGGAAAGATGGAAAATTCATACTTTATAATGGTAAATTGCTCTGTATTATTAAGAATCAAATAGGCATCCACTATTGTGAGCAACCATCAACATTTCCAGACCAGTGCTCTGTGAGGAAAAGGAAGTAAATGGGCTGGAAGCGTGCTTGTCGCTCTTGTGGAAATGAGGAGTACTCTCCATTTAGACTTCGCACATACAACTCTGAATCATTTTTTCCACTGATAAATTGAAAAGTGTTTTGTACTAGAAGATAATGTGAGGTCATTCTAACATTAAAATCTTACGGCTTTAATTCTTAAAGACAGTTTTAGCATCTTGAGCTTCCATACAAAACCTTCAGACATGGTTAATAATTAAAGGAAAGCATAACTCAGACTCTTTGTGCTGCCCATAGATGATGCCATTTCTCCAAGTGTGTCTTCTTTCAAATGAATGCATTTTATCATATTAAGTTATTGTTCTGTTCTTCGGAACATCTTTACTATGTGTTCACTCATTTATACAGTCACCCACTTAGCCAAATATAATGAGCAATCACTCTCAAATGGGACCACAAAGATTTATTAGATTGTACTTTTAAATGCTGAGGCAGACAACAAATAATTATTATGATGACTCCTGTTATTACGGAAGCAAGGGCATGGCACACTGGGAACCCAGAGAAAGAGCTTGTGACGTCAACTGAGGGAATCAGAGATGCCTTACTGAGGATGTATTCTGAAGTTGGCTGAGCTTGTGACGTCAACCGAGAACTCAGAGACGCCTCACTGAGGATGTAGTCTGAAGCTGGCTTCAGCCTTTGTTCCTGGCCTCTGTGTTCTCCTGCCCCCATCTCTGCACTCTTGAAGTTCCTCTCCTACCCAGCCCCACTCCAGGGCCCTAATTCTGGACATTTTGTTATCACTTACTGCAGTGGTTCTCAACCTTCTTAGTGCTGTGACCCTTTAATACAGTGCTTCTGGTCGTGGTGACCCCAAACCGTGAAATTGTTTTCGTTGCTACTTCATAATCATAATTTTGCTACTGTTATGAATCATAATGTAAATATCTAATGTGCAGGATATGCGTGTGATATGTGACCCCTGTGAAAGGGTCATTTGTCCTCCAAAGGGGTCGTGGCCCACAAGTTGAGAACCACTTACTTCTGGGCATGGTCATGTCTGTTGAGTTCTCACAGTAACCTCTCCCCTGGGTGTTCTGCCTCCAGTCTCTCATCTCATCAACCCTGCCTGAGTATAGTGAGGGAGCTGTGCACAGACCAGCTGCTCCGGGACTCCTTGATGGTCCTCCGTTCAGCCTGTCAGTGTGTCTAACGCTGTTCTCCCAGCCGACCTGCTTTCCCATGTCTCTCACTGTTTGTATTGTTATGTCCTCTTCAGCTAGACCAGATTCCTTAGCCTGGCCCTGACGTGCCCTCCACTTCCTGCCTGTGGGCTCATGTCATAGCTGCTTCCCCTTGGAAAGGCATGCCAGCACACACCTTATCTCACAGTTGAATCGTCATCCACTGTTCTCTTGATTTACTCACTTTCTACAGGTAATTTTTCTCTTGGCCATCGAAGTCAGTGAACACATTTAGCCCTTGTTATCGCTTTAAGGGCGTGCTTATTACCCTCTGCATTTTCACATCTTTTTAACATGGTGAAGTGTGGTACGGTGATGCCTCGCACTTCTGTTGAGTTCATTGGCAGGGAAAAGGTTGGCAGTGTCTTTCTGGATTCTCTGATATTGGCTTGAGTCTATGAACTTAACTGATGTGTCTTTTATTGTGTATTTTTTTGTATGTGTCTAAATGTGTTTTATAAAAGTGTGTTTGTGTGTGTATGTGTGTGTGTGTGAAAGAGAGACAGAGACAGAGAGAGAGACATAAAGAGAGAGAGACATAAAGAGAGAGAGAATGTGTGCATACGTGCATATGTGAAGGTCAGAGGTCAACTCCAGGTGTCCTTCCTTAGGTGCCTTACACCTTTTTTCACACATTCTCTCGGTCTGAGGCTGGCCGGTTGGGCTAGGCTGCTTGTCCAGAAAGGTCCAGTATCTACCCACCTGTCTCTGCCTCCTCAGCATTGGCATTGGATGCGCATGTCAGGAGGCCCAGATTTGATGTGGTCTGAGGGATTGAGCCTAGGTCCTCATGCTTGTATTTCAGACACTCTACCAGCTGAGCTGTCTCCCATTCCCTAGACATCTTTGAATATGGCCTACTCCATGCTTTTGTTCAATAATTTGTGTGGCAACTTCATTTTATTTTTTATTATTCCTGTTTCTCAGAACTTTGGGGTGCTTTGATAATATTTCATACATAGTCTGTGAAGTGGATGGGACCTTTAAGAGGAAGGGGCTTCTGCCTCGTTACATGCCCTCTAACTTTACACTAACCTGTTGAAGCCACCTTACCGCTCTTGAATGCCCTCCTCCAGCGGCTGCTAGTATATAGCTCCACCAACGCTTGAAGTCTAGATCAGGAAAAAATGATCAAAGCTATTCTTCCCAGCCTTTATGTGGCATTAGCACAATGGGGCAGATTGTAAATAATTTTTAGTTTATTTTACCAAAAATATATCTAAGTCGCTCATAGAGCGCTGAGAATGAATTGTTATCAGAAATCATAGCCCAGGTGTGCTTCGGTGATTGTCCTGGTGGGAACAGTGCTTCCTGAGCCACAGACATTGACAGTGACGTCAAGACCACCACTTAGGCAAGGATCAAGTTTCAGATTCACAGAGCAGGCCAGCTACTAAGGGCAGAGGAAAACAAGGTTTGTACAAAAAATGATGATACAGTTGTAGCATGCACGTGGCAATTGTCGCTTTCAGTAAAATAGTATAGGGATAACTAGCGGGGGTGGGGGGGTTGTCTTAGGAAGGAGATGTTTTCAAAGAAACGAAGTGGCAGCTCCACAGCTATCCAGGTCACTTGCCATATGTGCAGCTGATCGTAAGCTCTCACGGTGGTGAACTGACGTGACCCCGTTAGAGACAGCCCTTGGTCCTGCTGCAGCTAGGTTGTCGTCTTTACACACCATCTGAGGCTTAGCTAGCTCGTGACCATGGGAGACAGGTGGCTTTTTGCTAGCTTTTGTTAACATACATGTTACTATCTGTGTGCACAGCCTCACCTGCTTTGATATATGCTTGCTCCAAGATGAGATGTGTCTGTTCATATCCTCAGGGCTTGAAAAAAAAATATGATGTAGTGTTGATTTTTCAATTGAATGTCTGATTTTTGAATGGCCATTTCTAGGTTAGGAATGTACCGGGAAGCAGAGAAGCAGTTTAAGTCAGCCCTGAAGCAGCAGGAAATGGTAGACACATTTCTCTATCTGGCGAAAGTAAGTAAATATTCTTAACTTGAGTGAAAACTGCCTTCTTAGGGTGCTGGCCATTGCATGGGGGAAATTTGCCAGTTCCTTCTGGAATATTTGGCAAGTTAATATGTTCAGACTTATTTTTTGTAGCAAGTGAAAAATAACATATGGAGGGTACCCACGGCACAAGGAGTTGATGGCTGTGGAAAAAGAAGAAAATCCGTTTGACAGATTGCTTATTAGGACAGAAGGAAATATCATAGATCCCCCACCCTGTAGGTAATAGAAAGGCATTTTCTACAATTTATTGTCTCAAACCTGAGCAGGTTGTAGAGAACAAGGTCCCTTTGTTTTTGAAACAGGATTTCACTGTATAGTCCAGAAAGCCTTTGAACTTGCCATCCTCCTGCCTCAGCTTCCTGGGTAGCTGAGATTCCAGGGCTGTACTATCAAACCCTGCTCTAAGAACATGGACCATTTCATGGATTGTTTTATAGGACATTAGATACTCAGTTCTGAGCACAGTTCAGTATAGGATATTGTAGCAGGCTTGTTAGTAAAGACAGATTAATTTAATCCATGCAGTAACCCTAGAGGACAAAGTTTATACTTTCCTTTGTGCTGCTAAGTAAGACGAGACTGCAAGAGGTCAAGTTTTCTGCATCACTGGGCTGTTAGCAGCAAGCATTCAAGTCCACTGTGCTTTGTGATGTGACCTGTAGCTTTAATACAAGGGCCACCTAGTTTTCAATACAGATTGGACATTCCTAATCTGAGTATCTGAAATCTGGAATGCTCCCGAATCTGAAATATGCTGAATGCCACTGTATGATGCTACAATTCCACACCTGATGTCATGGGATGTGTCACAGTCGAAACACGGGTGTAATAAAATGATTATGTAAAACTGCCTTACATGTAGATGGAAAAAAAAATCAATGAGAGGGCTGAAGAGATGGCTCAGCAGTTGAGGCATTTGTCATTTTCCAGAAAATCCAGCTCGATTCCCAGCATCCACATGGTGGCACACAACCATCTGTACTCCAGTTCCAAGAGATCTGACACCTTCTGGTGGCCTCCAAGGGTTCCAGGCACACACATGGTACACAAACATACATGCAGACAAACACCCCATACACATAAAATAAAAATAAAAACTTAAAAAAAAATCAATGAATTTTGTGTTTAGATTTGGGTTCCACAGTACTCCAGAATACCCCCAAAATCAGAAATTGAGAACACTTCTGGGGTAAAACATTTCAGAGAAGGGAAGCTCTACTTGTATTGGGATAAAGTCACCTCCTGAGCCTCATCAAGGCCACTTTGAAAGAAAACACTTGATGAAGTGGTAGTTATTACACTGTTGTGACTTATCTGCAAAGACATTTCCAAGTTAAGAAGTGTGCTATGAGCAGGAAAAGTGTGAGAGCTGGAAGGGAGGGAAGAGGCTGTGAACTGCTCTCCTCTGGGCGTGACACAGCCGTTGAATCATGACCTCATAGCAGTTACAATTGCTTGCATGAGACTAAGCCTAAAATCAGTCAATCATGGATTGAAGAAAGGGCTTACAAGACCACACTCTATCCTGCTGAACTTTTGCCTATTGGTATATTCCCGGGGAAGGACAGCCATTGTCTTCAGTTGGGTACCATTGGTAAGCCCTGCCAGGCTCCAGTGGGTAGCTTGAAACCAATAGTCAGGCGCATTACCCTGGTTGAACTCAGTGGGCCTAGAAACAAACCAAAAGATGTGAATATCAGAGACTCCTAGGGAGTGGAGGGTTGGTGTGGGCAGTGGGGAGATGTTCCCCTGACCCTTTCTAGTTTAGGTATTACCCAGCCCTTGTGACAATAATATCCCTACAGTAAGCATTTCTTGGGGTGATAAATTTTATGTAAAATGTACAGATAAACTGTAAAGTTGTTATTAGACTCTAATTATGTCTGTGGAAATTCTTACTTTAGTTTCTGGGAGAAAATTTGTTTCTAATCAATAATTAAAACTTGTCATGCAAATGCAATTATTTTAAAAACCAGTACAGTAATCTTATTGAAATATACCTTGCGTTTAGGTCTATATCATATTGGACCAACCTGTGACTGCTTTAAATCTATTCAAACAAGGCTTAGATAAGTTTCCAGGAGAGGTGACCCTGCTTTGTGGCATTGCCAGGATCTATGAGGTAAGGTTCATGTTATCTTAAAAGTTGGTGTAAAATTGAGGTTGAGTGCTACTTTAAAAAGCTCATAGGCCCTTGGGGTCCTAGTAGGGAACACAGTTTATAAAATGAAGATTGTTGGCTGTGATTCAGCAGTATAAGGGGAGATTTTGCTGTGTGTGTTTAATTCAAGTAGATTTTTTATAATGAAGTATTTTAAATACCCAGAGGTCAGTGATACAAGACAGGAATTTAACTTATTTTTTCCTGTGTGGGTAGACTGTTATGTCAGCACACTTAACAATCCTTTCCCAAGATCTGTAGCACCAAACATCTGTATTTTCCATTTCTGGTAGATATTCCTAGAGCTGTCTAGTCTGTTCCATTGGCCTGTTTGTTCAATCTCATACTAGCTACATTTCTATAGTTTTCTAATGGTCCCTGATAGGCATGCCTTGTCAGAATTGCCTTCACAGTTTGGACTCTTACTTATTCTTACACAGTTTTAGATTCATGTTTTCAGATTCTGTAGAAAAGTTCCATTGAATTCTCTTCCCTGCTAATAACTAAGCATTACAATGATCCTGAGGCTAGATCAGGGAAGCCTACCACCTGTTATGTTTTTTTTTTTTCCTTTACAGTTGAAAATTTAATCTCCCTGCTCTTCCATATTAAGACTGGTGTCTCAAGAACTGTTTTGCTTTTTTTTTTTAACCTTGCAGGCCTAATGAATTAGATTTAATTCAGTTAATATTTGATTGACAGGATGGGTAAGTAGGCTGCTGTGGGATGTTCTGTATGATGTGAATATGTGTTGCTCTGATTGGTTGATAAATAAAACACTGATTGGCCAGTAGCCAGGCAGGAAGTATAGGCGGGATAAGCAGACAAGGCAAATTCTGGGAAGAAGAAGGCTGAGTCAGAAGACAGCAGCCCGCTGTCCAGGGAGTAACATGTAATGGCACACAGGTAAAGCCACAGAAAACATGGTGACGTATAGATTAGCAGAAATGGGCTGAGTTTAATGTAAGAGCTAGTCAGTAGTTAGCCTGAACTAATGGCCAAGCAGTTTTAATTAATATAAGCTTCTGAGTGATTATTTTAAAAGTGGCTGCAGGGTCCATGGGGCTGGGCAGGACCAGAGAAAACGTCAACTACAGTAGGCTGCTTTCTCTTCGTACTCAAGTATGACGTAATTCATTTTTCTTTGTCTCCTGTGACTATTTTGTGGTCATTCCCAGAAAGGTTGTGGTGGGAGTCACCAAGCCATGCTAAAATCTAGTGCTTTAGTAAGGCTCCCAAAACACAGCAAACCACACTGCATAAAAGACACAAAACGCCGGGCGGTGGTGGCGCACGCCTTTAATCCCAGCACTCGGGAGGCAGAGCCAGGTGGATCTCTGTGAGTTCAAGGCCAGCCTGGACTACCAAGTGAGTCCCAGGAAAGGCGCAAAACTACACAGAGAAACCCTGTCTTGAAAAACCACAAAAAAAAAAAAAAAAAAAAAAAGACATAAAACAAAACCAGTAAAGGGAAAGGACTCATGGGCAAAGTTCAGAGGAAGCAAAGGATGAGCTTCCAAAAGACCTCTGCTAGTGGAGTGTCATGACTATCAACATCTGTTTATTCCAGCTAGGGAACCGAGGACAGACAAAAGCACAGATACCACCAAAGTTCACATCGGGGGCCCAGGGAATTGTATTGGGGTTACTTACAGGAGTATAGATGAAGGAGTACTTACGGAGTATAGATAAAGGGTACCTACAGGAGTATAGGTGAAGGGTACTTACAGGAGTATAGGTGAAGGGTACCTACAGGAGTATAGGTGAAGGGTACCTACAGGAGTATAGGTGAAGGGTACTTACAAGGGTATAGGTGAAGGGTGCTTACAGGAGTAGAGGTGATGGGTACTTACGGGAGTAGAGGTGATGGGTACTTACGGAGTATAGGTGAAGGATACTTACGGAGTATAGGTGAAGGTACCTACAGGAGTATAGGTGAAGGGTACCTACAGAGTATAGGTGAAGGGTACTTACGGAGTATATGTGATGGGTACTTACAGGAGTATAGGTGAAGGGTGCTTACAGGAGCAGAAATGACTCAGAGACGGTTGCATCGCCAAGGCCCACCCCAGCATGGGTGGCAGCTCATAAAGCTGGGAACCTGGAGCCCACTGCCAGCCGCAGGCAGGCAGCTCAACAGGTTGGAGACCTGTCCTTTTCAGGCAGTGGGAGTGGTCTGGACTTCTCCAGTAGCTCTGCTGGTCTCTGCTTCTCTTAGGCAGCTGGACTGGTGTCTGCTTTCTCCAGGTGGCTTGGCTGGTTCATCTTGTCTGAGTCTCTCCTAGGAACTTTGCTGAGAGTGCTCCTTGGCAGCCTTGACAGTGTATATGCTTGGGGAAAGAGGAACCTAATGCATCTGGTCAGTTTGGGGGACTTCCTGAGGCCTTTGAGTTGTTCACATCTTGAGCTTAATAGCTTCCCTGCAGGATGGAATGTTTCACCTCTGTTCAGAACATCCTTTTAATGAGCCTCTCTGCAGAGTAGAGTTACAACATGGAGTCACAAGGAGCACACTTAATTCTCCCAGCAACAAGTTGTGACAACTCCTGCAGAGTATTATCTCCCAGAAATCTCATTAGAGCCTGTGTGTGGACACCATATGCCTATCATGTACCAGAGTTTTCCAGACTCTTCTGCAGTTAGCAGGTATCAGCACAAACCCCATAGTACAAATGGTGTCACATTAACAAGGCACTCTTGTCATCGGGGAAAGTTTATATGAGAGCAGCAATCAGCTGAGTTCCCCAGTGCATACCTTCCTAAGAATAGCAGTCTCGGGTCTTCTGTTAACTCTTTCCTGCGCACATGTATTCCTAGGTATAACTGTGAATGAATGTATTACTATGAATGAAATGTTGTAATTTCTATTTGATGATAGTGAATAGGGATGTATTACTTTTTCAAAGTCAGTTTGATATTGGCCACTCTTTAAATTTCAAGATCTTGTACACAGATTCTCTTAAATATCTTTTTATAAATAAAAGAATCATCTGTGTATATAGTTTTGATATTTTATTGTAAAAATTGCTTAGAACTTTTAATACTATATTAAACAAACACATCTCTGTTTTCTTTAAATTCTTTGGAAGGTGATACTTGTAATATTGGTAAATTATCTTGCAAACAAAAGTGGAAGAGATTGAGGGTTGCTATGTCTAGATGATTGCTTGTGGATGATTTTTATTTTCTTACACTTTCTGTATGAATGAAAAGAAAAGAAAAGAAAAGAAAAGAAAAGAAAAGGAACATGACTGTTCCCAGGTTTCAGCATGAGATGAACGAACAAAAAGAAAGAAAAAGGAAAGGAAAGGACATGACTGCTCCTAGTATAGTGGAGAAGAAAATTTATTATAGATATGTAGGAGAGCAGAGGCAGAGGCATCTAAGATCTGGGAGAGTCTAAAATGGACGTGGCCAGACTGAGCTGTGCCATGTGAGGAGAGTGGGGAGGGAATGGGAAAGGGGGGGGGGGACCAGGTACAGCAGCCAGGAGGCCCGTAGGTACAGAGTGCTGATAACCACAGTGGTTACATTATTTAGGGAAGAGCAGTCCAGCCCCTGGGCTGGAGAGTTCAGGATGGGGGCGAAGTATGCCAGCCAGGAGGGCCCTGTAACAGGAAGAGGCTGAGGGATGCAGAGAGAACCTAGCTGGCCAGGTCCCCTTCGATATGTTAAATAAGTACCTTAACCCTTTGTCTCAGGTTTGAAACCTGACACTGTATTTTCAAAATTTTGTATGAGGAACATGAATTCTGTGTTTTGTTTGTTTGGGTTTATTTCTTGAGACAGGGTCTCTTTTTGTAGCCCAGGCTAACCTAGAACTTACAATGTGGAGCAGGTTGTCTTTGAACATGGAGTGATGCTTTCCTCTCAGCCTCTCTAGATCTGGGGTTATAGGTACAGGCTACCACACCCTACTAACAAAATAATTTTTTTAATGAAAATAATGTTTAAATTGACTAGAAAAAAGTTTCCTTTTTAAAACACAACTTTAATACAGACACACACAGAAGACTTTAACCAGTCAAAACCAAATGTCAATATTTTTTATCTTTACTTGTTATGACCTTAAATAAATGGAATATGGATGAATCTTTGACCAAGACACTTAGAAAGAAAATAGAGTCACCTTTGGAAGCTAGGGGAATTCTTGCTGTTGCCAGTGGTGGCTATCATTGGGTGGTGATTAGATCATTGGACCCTGCCCTTGGCATCGCTCAGACCCTTCATCCTCCTCTTTGACAGAAGGTTTAGCTGTTAGCATTTTTAATCGCAGCTGCTTTTAGAAGAATTCCATCTATGCATGTCTGTTGCAGTCACTGTTGCTAAGGCTGGGAGAGGCCATGGCTCCGAACAGATTCTAGCCTTCCTCTCCCCATCCTCCTGCCTCCATCTCTAGCGTGCTGGGATTGCTGTTGTGTACCACCACACCCGATGGTCCTTAGATTATCGTCTTTCATTGGCTGCCTTCTGCCTGTCGCTCCTCTGGAGTTCGCTGCAGCAGGGACAGAGACAGCGAGGAGTAGAAATGGTTACTGCAGTATGCCCCTGCCCCCGCCCTCTGCCCCTGGCTTTACAGTTAATTTCCTCTCTGCCAAAGCTCACCACGCCAGAGCCGGATTTCTGGAGGATTCCTTTGCTCTTGGTGTGACAGTGGTTTGACAGATAATTAGCCAGGTCCTTATTTGCGGCTACACTGCATTTGCCTCTGAGGACTCTGCTTTCCTCTGGGGGTCTCTTCTGTCGTGTTCTTTTCCCGGTGCTGCGTTCATTCTGTCACGGTCTGCGTGTTTCCTGTTTTACAGTGAGCTTGTACTACCCATGCTTCCTTGCGTTTCTTACAGACACTTGCTTAAGATAAGTATCTTTGTTCAGCGTTTTCATGCTTTGAAATTTTTTTTTGAGACATTTTGATAGAAAGGCCCTCATTTCAACTATTCTTTGCCGAAAAAGTGTTTGAAATTAGAGACCTACCACTGGAAATGTTATTCTCGTGGCCCTTCCACTTTATTGTGTGTGGAAATTGCCTCCAGCATATGTAAGAAATGTGGCCCATCCATCTTTGACGCAGGCCTTTGTATTTTGAACACACTCTTTTGCTGTTCTGAGCAAAACCACTGCAGCATTCACATCCTTAAGCTATTTGCGATTTTACTTCAAATAATTCAACTGTAAGTGCAGTCCATGTTTCATGAATTGGTTCAGAAATAACCACTCTAAAAATCACTTAACTAATATCAAGTTTATTACACACTTGAGGTGGCATTTACATACATGGAAATGTTATTTTAAGTATGTGTTTTTAAAATCTATTCTAGAACTATTATAATTTAACCCATTCTGATGCAGGAATAAGTTTAAGAACCAAAAGAGAATCCATATGAAAATTTAGGATGTGACAAAGTTTGGTTGTTAAGTCAATTGAGTTACTACGTTATTAATTAAATACTTTAAAAATAGTGCAAATGAGCAAATATTTCTTATATTAAAACAATTATGGAGGCAGAGGCAGGCAGAGCTCTGTGAGTTCGAGGCCAGCCTGGTCTACAAAGCGAGTTCCAGGATAGGCTCCAAAGCTACTCAGAGAAACCCTGTCTCAAACAAACAAACAAACAGAAATTATTTCAGCCAGATTTAAATTGTGTATATGCATATACATGTATGTGCACACATGTGTGTGAGGTCAGTGGTCAACCTTGGTATCAGGCTGTAGGAGCCATCTAACTTGTTTTTGAGGCTGGGGGCTCATCATTAGTCTAGCCTGGCTAATTGCTAGCCTAGCTGGCCAGGAGCCCCTGGACTCTGCCTCCCCGGCACTGGGATTACACACACTTGTCACCATGCCTAGCTTTTTTATGTGGTTTCTGGGCACTGAACTCAGGTCCTCAGTGTTTCTGCAATAATAACTTTACTGACTGAGCCATGTTCCCAGCTCTCAGATTGAAACTTGTTAAAAAGAGTTAAAACTTCAAAATATGAAACTACTCTGATAAAATATCCTGACAAAAACAACTTAGGGAAGAAATGGTTTATTCACCTTACAATTTCAAATTAAAACCCATCATGGAGCCGGGTGGCGGTGACGCACACCTTTAATCCCAGCACTCAGGAGGCAGAGTCAGGCAGATCTCTATGTGTTCGAGGCCAGCCTGGATCTACAGAGCAAGATCCAGGACAGGTACCCAAACAATACAGAGAAACCCTGCCTTGAAAAACCAAAACAACAACAACAACAACAACAAACCATCATCAGGGGGAAGTTAAGGCAGGAACTCAAGCAGTCACATCCCACCTATAATTAAGAGCAAAGAGAGAATAAACACCTTCCAGCTTGCTGTCAACTAGCTCTCTCCTTTTATACTGTTTAGGATGCCATGCCTAGGGAATGGTGATGCCCACAGTGTACTGGATCTTCCCTATAGCAGTAGTCAACACAGCTCCCACAGACATCCCATAGGCTAACCTGATCTAGATGATTCTTCAGTAAGACTCTCTTCCCAGCTGATTCTAGGTTGTGCCCATGGCCAGAAAGGGATTCAGATCCTTTTGTGAGTCATCATGTGGGTCCTGGGAATGGAACTCGGGTCCTCTGGGAAAGCAACCAGTGCTCTTAACCACTGAGCCATCTGTCACTCCTACCTGAGGAAAATCTTTTTATACAAAACCAAATAATAAATCCATAACACGAAAGACAAATATTTGAGAACTTTATTCCCTATGTAGACCAAGCCAAGCATGGTGGCGCACGCCTTTAATCCCAGCACTGGGGAGAGAGAGGCAGGTGGAACTCTGCGGGCTCAAAAAAATAATCCTATGTAGCAAAGATAAAAATTTAAATAAAACCAAACTAAAAGGTTCAGATATCACCCAGTGAAAATGCCTCTCATGCCTGGATGACAGATGACTGTCAGGTAGGTATGGTGGTCCTCACCAGATGCCACCATTTGATTTTGGGCTCAACAGCCTCCAAACCATAGCTGACCACTTTTCTGTTCATTATAAATTATTCTGTGTGTGCTATTCTGTGACAGCAGCACAGAATGCCAGTGACAAAAGGCAAAAGGCAGGCTAGCTCAGGAAGTAGACACAGGACACAGGTAGGCAGCTCCCAGAAAGGCAGGTATGATGTCTCATGTGTCAAAGGCCCTGTCTCCATCAGAGTTAAAGAATTAAAGCTGAACAGCCATAGGCCACTTCCCACTCGACTGGTTGGGCAGAGGTGAAGAAGTTCCACAGAACCCAGGCTGTCGCCAAGGGTGTGAAGAAACAGACTCCACGTGTGAGCCCTGTTGCGGGGAGCATGGTGGATGCAGCCCACCCGGAAGCTGTTTATAGTCACCAAAGAGAGGTCAAACGTGGTTCTTCTTTTGGGCAGTTTTACTTCTGGGCATTTTCTTCCTCAGTGTACAGCTATGCAGAGATGTTTTATATCCTGTTCTGCTGGTTAAAAATGTCAAGAAACCAAGGTTCACTGAAAAGGGACTGGGTAATTTATCATCTGGGACTTGTGGTCCAAGAGTGCAAATACACAGTGGGCTGGGGCGATAGTAATGTGCTTGCCTGGCAAGCATGAGGTCAAGGTCAGTCCTCAGAACCCACAGAAGGAAGTCAGGTGTGGTGGTGCACATGTACCCCAGCACTGGGGAGGTAGTGACCAGAAGATTCCTGGAACTCCATGGCCAGCCTGTCTAGCCCAACCAGTGAGCTCTGGCTTCAGTGAGAGACACTTTCTTAAAAGAAAAGAAGGTGAGCAATAGAAGAAGTCACCCAGCATTGACATCTAGCCTCCATGTATGCACACATGCACAGACAAGTGTGTGTACAAATACACCACATAAGAAAGAAAACGTGCTCTGACTGGAGCTGACTACTCCATCGAGAAAGAACAGTGCATTGGTGCACTTGGTCTTCAAGCACCTGCAGCCTAGTCTAACTGGGACTCCTCGGCCATTGAGCTGCCCTGTCTCAAAAATCTAAGTGGCTGGTACTTGAAGAGTGACCTCCAGGGTTGACACCTGGCCTCCACATGCATGCCCATACATGTGCATGTGTATCTATATGCACAGTAGAACACATGCACACACATACACACATAGACACACAAAACCTCTTCCGTGTTTGAACGTCTCTAACAGTATGTAGCATCTTTCCCTTCGTTACCATACAGTCATTGTAGAAAGTAATGAGTCTCATGGACTTTGGTCTTATTTACCACCTTACTGGTGTCTTTGTCCTGTCCTCCTTCTTGCTGGTTATCTCGTCCAGATTCCATTATAAGAGAAAACATGCTTGTCTTTCTGAGCCTGGCTTCTTTCCCTTAACACGATGATCTCTAGCCCTACCTATTTTCCTGTGAATGACACAACTCTGTCTTCTTAGTGGCTGAATAGTGCTCCACTGTGTTTATCTGTCCCACATTGTCTTTGATCCTTGTAGTCAAGTAGCAGCTGTTGTGTCGTTTTCTCACCTGCAGCCCTTGTGGAAACCTGGCAGTGATTCCAATTAGCCAACATAGTGAATGAAGATGGTAATTAGTTCTGATTGTTGCCCGAAAGCTTTTGTTGACACCTGCTGGTTAAATCCAGAAAGCACAGGCATCAGACTCACAAAAGGCGCTTGGAAGTGAATCCTGAATCCCAAGCAGTGGTGGGGAGCACTCGTAAGGAGCACTGCAGTAGATCTTAACCCTCTTCATCATGAAGAGATGAGAAGTAGGAGAGGCTGCAGATGTGTGTATTAGCCTGATAAGTTCATTCTACACCATGCCCCTGTCAAGGCTGCACGTCGTATCCCACAAACATAAAATTATTGATAAAATTTAAAGAGCAGAGCACAAAGTACAGACAATACTGTTTTGAAAAACCTGAACATGGATGACCAAGTGAAGAGGGCACTTGGAAGAATTTGACTGTGTATGAAGGAACTGACTTTACATATTACTTTATATGTATAAAGAATGCAGATGTGGTCACGTGAGTCTTGTGCCAAATACAAGTTGTGTGTCCAAAGAAATAGTGTGTGATGCTTCTTGCTGCTGGTGGGGTCTCTTGGGTTTGATAAAAATGATTCAAATCTAATATTAGTAAGAGTCCTTCGGTGATCAGAACAAGTGTGTGGGCGATAGTGGATGTCATGTAACGTGAGAGGCAGAAGAAAGCTTTGCAAAGTTGACATAAGGAAAGCTTCACGGAGGGTGAACTGGGCCTTGAGGTGGATTTGAGAGGTGGTAACCTTCATTAACAATGTTTGTCGGCCCAGTCCACCTACTCAGGAAGCTAAGGAAGGAGGAGAGTTCAAACTTGGGCTCAAGTCCACACTGGGCAACGTGGTGAGAATATGCCTCAAATTTTAATAAAATTAGTGTTATGTCACAGGCCTGCTAGCTGCCCCATCCTGGAACTCAGGCCATACCCCTCTCAGCTCTGGGACAGAGCTGACAAAATGGGTTGTGATTCATTCACGTAGAATGAATTTGGTTCCTTCCCTTCCACGGCAGCTGTGAACAAGCCCAGCCCCCGGTCCTTGGACTTAGGGCAACCTTGAGTTGTGTACTTTAAGCTAGTGCCTCCCTTTCTGTGGCTCCTGGGATGTAGGCCAGGCCAGGTGAGATCTGAAGGTATGGAACTTGCCCACCCCGCCCCAACCCAAGAACCTCTGAGAGTCAGAAACCACCTTTGTCCTTGGGAACAGAAGGTTCTTTTCCTTCAGGACCCTCATCACGCTGGGCATGGTGGGCATCTCCCCTGACGAAGCTCCGCTTTGAGAACTGAAGGTCTCCCCTGATGCAGTCTCTCCCAGTGCTCTCCCACTTTGGGGCCTGTGGTGACTGTCACTCATCAAAATGCTTTCTCCCCTAATAAAGATCATCTACAGGGTCATTTTGTGTCAGCTCTTTCTGCAAACCTGATTTCTTTTGCAGGTCATAACCACTAGAGACATTTATTTGTGATTACTAGTGTTTTATAAATGTATACGACAGCCGCAGAAAGCTCCCTTGTATGTAAGCCTCGGAGGCTTTCGTCTCTTTCCTACATCTGGTCTTTCTTAGGCCCTGTCTTCCTGTTTGATATGGCTGACAGTCAGCCACCAGGTAATTCCTCAAACATGATGCAATATGCGTGTGGCATCGATGTTTCTAATCCTCTGATGTCCTCTCAGCTTAGTATGAAGTCCGAGGCTCTCCGTATGGCCTCAAAAGGCCCTGGCTGCCTCTCTGGTCTCCTGGACACTGCCCCCTGTGCCAGACTCATTTGGAAATGTTTCTTCTGAGTGTTTTCATTTTAAGTTCGTGTGTTTGGACTCTCTGCTAAGGGAGAGTATGCCCCACAAATGCTGGATCTGACACCCCTCTTCAGTTAGGTCTCTGTTAGCCAGGGCCTCTTCCGAGGTGACTGATAACAAGCATCCCCTGCCTCCCTTGCTCTCTGCTCACCCCACACTGTTTCTGTACATTGCTCATCCTTCCCTGACATTATACTGACTCATTTGTTTGTCTTCCCACCAGCTGTCACCTCCCTGGGGACGATGACTTCATGTTTTTGTTCGAATTTCGTCCCTACTGTCTCGAACAGAGCCTGACATATGGCAGACTCGAAATAAATATTGTTGAATGAATGAACTTAGAAAAAAAGCAGCTTCTTGTCCAGTGTTAACAAAGAATTGCTCTTCTCTCTGCATGGGGAATAGGAAATGAACAATAGTTCATCTGCAGCCGAATACTACAAAGAAGTCCTGAAGCAAGACAATACTCACGTGGAAGCCATCGCCTGCATTGGAAGCAACCACTTTTATTCTGACCAACCAGAGGTTGCCCTCCGGTTTTACAGGTGGGTGTTACATTGCATCTGCAGGAAAAGTGGGTGAACCAGTAACGGGGTGGAATGAAAACGGAGAGAAGTTATGGAAAGGCCACATGTGTATAAAGCGAAGAACTGCATCTCTCAGTTGCTCTCTGAGGATTAAAGTGACCTTTGGTACTTTGGGGGTGTGCAGACTGGCCTCCTGGAAAAACATACCTGCACGGCCACGCTTTCAGTTGAGCTCAGTGTCAGCTGGTGTTCGCTGTCAAGAAACAACAGAGGCTAAATGGCTACTTGAAGCATTTCTCACTGTCACTGCCTCTTAATAACCCAAACTCTAAAGGCAGAGAGGCTGACGCAGGAAGGGTTTGCAGGTGCCCCATGTTCTGAACCTCGACGAGGACCTAAAACAGGGTCATCTCTTTTGTGGAATATTTTCAACTGTTTCCAAATCTAAGTACATGATGGTCGCTGGTTCTCCTTTGAGCACATACTTATTTTATCCCTCATGTGGCTTCTAAAATACATTTTTTAAACATTACATTCACTATTTATTTATTTGTGTGTATCCAGGGTGGGGTACATGCACCGTAGCATGCTTGTGAAGGTTAGAGGGTAACTCCCTTGGGTTTAGGTCTTTCCTTCTACTATGTGAGTCCCAGGGCCCAAACTCAGGTCACCAGGCTTGGAGATAGGCACCTCTACCCACTAAGCCTTCTCACTGGTCCCTAAAATTAATTTTCACCTGGTGGTTTCAGCCCCTGGACTATCTGGTAGATTGACAACTGACAAGTTCTTTCCAAACACATGCTGAAAATATGAAGTAAACAGCTGCATCCAGCACTCGTGCAGCTGGCCGCACTCTCCACCCCTAAAGTGGGTCACGGGCTTCTCAAGCAGCTGGGCTGGCTTTTCGTCTCTGTATTTGAACTCGGTTGGATTAATGATGCAGAGAAGCCAAGTGGGGCTCTTGAGCTGCCCTGGCAAAGCTGAGTGGGGAACCCAGAGCGGCAGTCACGTCTTCCATGGCCGAGGTTCCCTGGAGTGAATCTGTGCCCCACAGTCGAGACAGCAGAATCCAGGGCTGTGCAGAAGGCTTGCAGGTGAGGTGTGGAACACGCTCCTCAGGCTGGATCAGGCCTCAGGGAATTCCCTGCAGGTGCTGCGGCCTCTGAAGTAACGTGTGAACTTAGGCGACCCCTTCTCCTTTCTTCCTAATGAAGCTCTTGTGGGAAAACAAAACAAAATAAAAAGCAAACAAACAAAAACCCACTTTTCTGACCTTGTCCCTGGACACGTGCCCTATGACAAGTTATGAGCATTGTTTTAAACATTAATTGATATGCTTGTGCTAATGTTCTTTGGGGGTCCTAACATTGTCAAATGAATTCACTTCTAACTATGTTCATAAAGTTAATCTAACATCAGCTTTTGTGCTCCTCTTTGGAAAGACGCCTCTTGCAGATGGGAGTCTATAATTGCCAGCTTTTCAACAACCTGGGGCTGTGTTGCTTCTATGCCCAGCAGTATGATATGACTCTGACCTCATTCGAACGTGCCCTTTCCCTGGCTGAGAATGAAGAAGAGGCAGCTGATGTCTGGTACAACCTGGGGCACATTGCTGTGGTATGTTTTGTGTGTGTGTGTGTGTGTGTGTGTGTGTGATGTGTGTGCATGTTTCCTGTTAAGGAAAAAGTCACCATACGTTCATGTGAAGAAATTCTCATATTATAAACCCAGCTGACGATTTAGAGATTTGAGTCATTTTCTATCCTCAAGTAAAATCCATGCACAGAGCTCACTCCACTGCTGTGATTAGTGCTCGTTTTCTCTACGGAGCTGGAAAGATTTATATTCAAAATGAGGGAGGATGCAGCCGGAGGGAGCATGTGCAAACGCGTGCTTTTCCTTGCAGGGAATAGGAGATACAAACCTGGCCCACCAGTGCTTCAGGCTGGCCCTGGTCCACAACAACCACCATGCGGAGGCCTACAACAACCTAGCCGTGCTGGAGATGCGGAAGGGTCACATCGAACAGGTCAGAGACCTGCACGCTCACAGTGGACAGTTGGCTTTCTTCAGAGGAAAGCGGTGACACTCAGCCACCGTTACGTGTTATACTTTTCAAACAGCTCTGGAGTCCAGCAGGCCTGGTTCTGAACCCCAGCTCTGTTATCACTAGTTGTGTGACTTTGGGCAGGTCACTTCACTTCTGTGAGGCCGAAGAGGAACATTTGATTTAATGGGAGCAACGTACACCTCCATGGTCTTCTGCCCTGAAACGCACTGTCTCCCACTGCAGTCTACTGCTCCTGCCAGCATCCTAGCAGCCACCCTTTCAACCCTTCCCTTCTTTCCTCTCTCTGCTGCCCCTGTGCCCACACTGTCCAGCAGTCCTGTCCACCCTAACTCAGTGTGCTCCTTCTTCTTTACCCCACGTTCATCTCTTTCCTGTACTGTCCCAGGTGCCTCCTAACTGGTCTCCTCCTCCTACACACACACACACACACACACACACACACACACACACACACACACACACACACACACCATATGGTGGGGTGGGCACTTTACCGACAAAGCCATTGCCCCCGCACCCCCCACTATGAGGTCGACTACTGAGTGACTTAATAATGAATGAATAAAATGAATAAAGCAGTAGCTCATCCTCCTCTGAGTAGCATAATGGATTTTGTTATAAAACAATATTATTTTATTATTGCTTTGCTAAAATCCTCCAGTTCCTTCTCTTTGCATTTGGACTAAAACCCAGGCTTCCCGGCCTGGCCTGTGCAGGCCCTTTGATAGTGTATTCATGTGCTCCTTCCTCACTGGCTTCAGGAGCATGAGCGACCCACTGCTCTACAGACACACAGAGCTTCGTCTCCCGGCAGCCCTTTGCAGTGTCCCCCAGACCTTGCCATGACAAGTGTCTTGAGTCTTGAGTGTCCTCTCTGTAGAAAAACCACCCAAACGCCAGTCTAAGGAAAGCCCTCGAGGCCTCGCACATCTCGGACCTTTTTCTTTTTCTCATTTTACTAGATAGTGGTATGTGGAGCAGACTGTTGGCTGCCTGAAAGCACGGATCTCTTTCGTTATGTAACTCGTGCATTCTCAGCACTAGGAACAGCACCTGGCATATGGGAAGTCTAAGCCGGTGTTCCTGGAGGGGCTGGGGAGACGGTTCAGTCAGAAAAATGCTTGCCGCATGAGTGTGGGAACTTGAGTTCAGATCCCCAGCACCCACTTAAAAAGCCGTTGCAGCATGCGTCTGTCACCTCAGTACTGTGAGGTGGTGTGTGTGGACATGTGCTCAAGTATGTACACACTCCGTGGCACACGTGTGGAGGTCAGAGGACGACCTGTAGGAGCCAATTCTCCCTTCTCTCCCCTTGTGCCACGTGGGTTCTGGGGAATCAAGCTCAGGTCTTCGGATGGCCAGTGCCCTTACCTGGTGAGCCATTGTACCAGTCCAGTGATTCCAAATGCGTTTCAAAGTTTTTTATTAGGTAAAATCCAGTGTCTACTACTGTCGTATAGGAGTTGATGTCCTTGTTTTCTCATTTCAAAAAAATGATGCATGAATTTGTTCTCAGGATCATTGGAGGGGGGCGTTGTTCAGTGGCGTCACATGAACTGTGATGCACACATTATCACCTCCTGTTACTCCATGGTCTCTGTAAAACATCGTCCTGTGAAATGAAACCTAAGTCGTATGCTTTGAGTGCTTGTGCTGGATAGTTTTATGTCAACCTGACACAAGCTAGAGTCATCTGAAAGGAGGGAAACTCAGTTGAGAAAATGCCTCCATAAGATCGAGCTGTAGGACCGTTTCTTAATTAGTGATTGATGGGGGAGAGTCCAGCCCATTGTAGATGCTGCCACCCCTGGGCTGGTGGTCCTGGGTTCTCTAAGAAAGCAGCCTGAAAAAGCCATCCAGAGCAAGCCAGTAAGCAGCACCCCTCCATGGTCTCTGCATCAGCTCCACCTCCAGGTTCCTGCCCTGTTTGAGTTCTTGGCTTCCTTCAGTAATGGATTAGGATGTGGCCAAATAAGCCCTTTTCTCCCCAACTCATTTTGGTCATGGTATTTTATCACAGCAATAGTTACCCTAACTAGGACAATACTTCAGAGAAAGCTTGTCATTTCCTGTTGCTATTTCACCTAGCAGACTGATGAGCAGTATAATAAATGTTTGCTTGATCTCATCCAGTGCAGAACTTTGGAGTTTGAAATGTACTGATGTTAAGTTGTTGTGAGGGAACAGATAGCTAGAGCCTCCTAAGTTGATCGCCAACAACAAAGCTTAAGTCAAGAAGACTTTTTTTAAGCTTTGAGGAGATGGTATTTCAAATTGTGTATCATACTGAAGTGTAGTCTTTATGAGGCGGTGATTCTCAAATAACTTGTATCGACCCTAAATTTTCAACTCTCATATTCCCTCTTTTGAAGTATGTATCACTAACATTTTGCCAGGATAGCCAGAGTAAGCTATATTTCATTACGCCATTGTATTTCCTGAGGAATGTCATCTGTATTGCGCACAGGATCATTTTAAGGTCCTGTCCCAGGTAAGTTTTGTTTTAACCTAAAGAAATCATAGATATAGTGCTGACATGTGCTCATATGTCTGCCTTTTCTTCCTTGCTTCCCCACAGGCAAGGGCACTCCTACAAACTGCATCGTCTTTAGCACCCCATATGTATGAGCCACATTTTAATTTTGCAACAGTCTCTGATAAGGTATTTTCTTCCTTTATTAATTTATCATCTGACACATTCTTGATCTTTCTTGGTTTAAAAAAATACAGATTGAATATATTTTAAACCTTATCTTTCTGAACAGAAGGTTGATTATTTTTTCAATCTGAAAGAAATGACTTTTTAAAAACTTTTATCACAAATATCTTCACTTCAGGAGATTATGTAATAAACTTTATCACTGGGTATTGACTAAGACACCACTATAAATTGCAGAAGAAATCGCTTACATTTTAAAATACCACATTTAATCACTAAAGAACACTTGTTAGATAATTCCAGGTCCAGGAAGGATTTATAATTGACTTTTAGAGCAAGGGAATCCTGTCTGTTATATGCAGATCCTATTCCCACCACCCCTTTCTCAGTTATGAGCAATATGGGGGAAAGGTAACTGTTACTATTCTGTTGCCAATCAGTTAATATCCAGAAGTCAACAGGAGTAGTGAGCTGTTTTTAATAAAACATAAACAAGCAAGCCAGGGCACTAGGGCATCTCAGCACTTTTACCATGAAAAGCAAGTCTGTCTTGAGGAAAGAGTTCAAATGCTTGTGATAGAAGTGCGGCTTTTATTGACTAAAGACGTAAACACGATATCCTTATAGCATGAATACAGAACTATCCACATATGTCTATTTTGAAAATAGAAAAGGCTCTCACTCCTGTTACAGTTTGGGGGACAGTTGCTAAATACCAGCTTCTGGTGGAGGTTCTTTGCCTACCTTTCTGAATTCTCTTCAAAACCCCAGCGATATTTCTTTGCTGAGCCTCTCTGTGTACGAGGCCCTGTGGTCAGCATAGAAGATGTAGCAATGACTGAAGCGGACAGAAACTTCCACTTCATGATGCTTGTGTTCTCATGAGACCTGAGGCTCACTGAGATTACAAAGCATCCATAGGAGCTGGGTGTGGAGGCACAAGCCTGTAAAACCCTAGGCACAGGAGGCTAAGGCAGGAGGGTCATTAGTTCAAGGTTAGACCAACAAGATCCAGCCACAATAAAACCCAAAGAGCAGGGGTCTTTGGGAATGGCTCAGGGGTTAAGAGCACTTGCTGCTCTTCCAAAGGACCAGAATTTGGTTCCTAGCACCCATAGCAGGTGGCTTGAAATTGCCTGTAACTCCAGTTCCAGGAGATTCTGCATCTCTGGCACTGGCAGCCCCTGCTCATACATCCCCATACCCGCATGCACTCACACCTACACATAATTAAAAATAATAAAAAATAAATCTGAAACCAAACAAAGGCACGCCCTAGAGCCACATGGCAATATGAGATTCCAAACTCCCACCCAGCTCCTGATGCCCTTCCATCTCCCACTGCACCTGCTACAACTCAGTTAAAGACACACTTTCTTACAGAAAGGCCAGCTCACCTGAGGATCAGTGCACCTTAATGATTCTTAGTTCAAAGAATTCTTCATTCTTATAACATAGTTCAGCAAAATACTATCAAATAATTGTGATGTTGGCAATGTTTTGATGTATTATAAAATAATAATGTTGGCAATGTTATGATTTTAAAAGGAAACCATTTAAATCTAAAATACATATACATGTGATTAAAAATCCATCAGAGTTGAATCATCTAGATTTTTTTGTGCACATACTAAATATTTTCTGTCTTTGCAGAAGTGCATTCATGAATGAAGATAATTTTTCTTTGGTACTGGATATAAACAGAGTTCATTGAACATTAGAGATAGCCTTTATAAACTTAAAAACCAGCTATCCACCCAACACTGCTGTGTTTAGTATTACTTAGAACCTTTCAGAACATAATTTATATTTTTTAAAAATAATTTAATTTTATTTTATGTGCATTGATATGAGGGCATCAGATCCTCTAGAACTGGAGTTACAGACAGTTGTGAGCTGCCATATGGGTGCTAGGAATTGAACCCAGGTCCTCTGAAAGCGTGGCCAGTGCTCTTAACTGCTGAGCCATCTCTCCAGCTCCCTCCACCCCCACCCCCATTTTTTTTTCTTTTTCTTTTTCTTTTTTAGGACAGGGTTTCTCTGTGTAGCCCTGGCTATCCTGGAACTCGTTCTGTAGACCAGGCTGGCCTCAACTCAGATCCACCTTCTTCTGCCTCCCAAGTGCTAGGATTAAAGGTGTGTGCTACCGGCACCCAGTCTTTATATCTTCAGTTAATATGTTTTACTTAAATTTCCTGCCTAAGAGATCCTATGCTATTCATGATGTCTTTGTTGGATGTTGCATTTATTCTAGCTACACAGACTTGAATCTTTAGGCCAACAAATGCCCTTTTACATTTACAGTGCTACCAGCGACAGAGAGAGAAAACACACTACACTGGAGCATATGTTATTTATATAATTTTATTTTCCTCATTTTTATGGTGGATTTATAATTTAGATAATTCTAAACTATAAGCAGCATAATGGAACAGTTTACTTTTGAGAACTCTTGGCATTTTTCCAACATGTAGATCTTATTCTGGTTCCTGATTTGTTATTTCTTCCAGATTGGAGATCTTCAGAGGAGCTATGTTGCTGCTCAGAAGTCTGAAGCAGCCTTTCCAGAGCACGTGGACACACAGCACTTAATTAAGCAGTTAAAACAGCACTTTGCTATGCTCTGATCAGTCCTTGGACCAAGTACATCTGCACGAAGGGTCAGTGCACAGGACAACAAATGTACTATGCAATAGTGTGATGCAGATGAGGTAGCATATAAGACTATAAATCAAGCCAGGCAGTGGTGGCGCACACCTTTAATCCCAGCACTTGGGAGACAGAGGCAGGCGATCTCTGAGTTCTAAGCCAGCCTGGTCTACAGAGTGAATTCCAGGACAGCCAGAGAAACCCTGTCTTGAAACAAAGAAAAAGAATGTAAACCAGAACCTACTCTAAGAACTTTGTTGTTTTATAAGATAATATTATAAAAAGAAGATTTAAGCATTTCCTAGTTTTGTCTTTTCAATTAAAAAAATTCATTGGTAAATACAGACATTTTCAAACGGTTATGTCATGTATGCGGGGTGAACTTCAGCCACACTCTTCTCCGATTGGTCCCCTTTGTCCCCTTGCCAGTTTCCTATCCATTTTCAGTCATCTGTGTGTACATGATTTGAAGTGTCTAAGTAAAAGCTAGAATCCACACACTAGAGAAAACATACAATATTTGTTTTGTTTTTCTGAGACTGATGCAATTTGTGTATAGAAAAACATTTTTTTACTTCACTTTTCATGAGTTTTTATTTCATTTATCTCTGATGATACAAGTTAGTTTTAAAAGCCCATTAATCTTATCAATCAAACTGTTACTTTAAGTTTATTAGAAATTATGCACTACTAGTTTTTAGTTAATGTGTGCCCCAAATGCCCACTGGTTCATATCTTGACAAAAGTTAACTCAAAGTAATTTATGGACAATATATATATATGTAGACATGTGTGTATGTGTGTATAGATGTGTATACATATTAATATATACATCTACATATAAACATATATGTATATATGTGTGTATATGTATGTATGTATAAATGTTTAGAAGAAATAATATATGTAAATTTATGTCACATGGTGATTTCTTAACTAAAACTCTAAAATCACAATCAGAAAAAGATTCATAGATTTGACTTCTTGGACCTTAGAAACTTTTTTGCTTCCAAAGACATTACTGAGAGTAGAAAAATAAGCCACTGACTGGGAGGAAATATTCTCAAGTGCAGTATGTATTCTATAAATGACTTTCACTGAGAACAAAACTCAAAACTCAATAAAAAGGCTGGAGATGATGACACATGCCAGTAAGCACTGAGGAGGCAGGGGCAGTTTGAGGCTAGTCTGGGCTATAATGCATGGCACTGTCTCAACAAAACAAAAACACCATAAAATAAGTGGAAACCTCACCAGAAATGACATACAATATTTGGCAAATATGCAAACACACAAAAAAGTCAAGAAAGTACAATTAAAAACTTAATTAGAATAGCTGAAACTTAAAAAAATGGACCAGACTGAGTTCTGGTTACCATGTAAACAACTGGAACTTTAAAAATGTTCACTTAACAGACTTGGGTGTGAATGTTCATAGCAACTTTATTTGTAATAGCCTCAAACTGGTAACAACCCAAAGGCCTATTAATAGGTAAGTGAGTAAACTGATACAACCATACAGTGGAATTCTATTTGGCTTTAAGAAGGAATAAATTGTTGATAACACACATGAGTTCTGCTTTCTAGTTAGGGTTTCTATTGCTGTGAAGAGACACCATGATCATGGCAACTCTTATAAAGGGAAAACATTCAATTGGGGTAGCTTACATTTTCAGTGGTTTAGTCCATTATCATCACGGTGTGACATGGTGGTATGCAGGCAGACATGGTGCTGGAGAAGGAGCTGAGAGCCCTATATTTTGACCCACAGGCAACAGGAAGTGGTCTGAAAAACTGAGCATGGCTTGAGCATATGAGACCTCAAAGCTATCCCCATAGTGACACACTTCCTCCAACAAGGCCCCACCTCTTAATAGCGCCAGTCCCTATGAGCTTATAGAGGCCAATTACATTCAAACTACCACAGATGCTTTGAGTAAAAGAAGCCAAACAAGAAAGAGCATGTGCTGTTGCCTCCCCCTCCCGCCCCCCTCCCCCCGACCTTATATAAAGTTCCAGAAAGTGCAAACTGATGACTACTATAAGGATCATGGTTGCCTGCCTACAAGGAGAAGCATGAAGAAACACTGTGATGGACATATTTATTGTCTTGATGGTGGTGACAGCTTTATCAATATATACATATGTCAGTCTTACCACATTATGTACTTTATGAATGTACATATTTATAAAATTTACAAATATATATTTACATGCAGTTTATTATGCATCAATTATATCTCATTAAAATTACTTTAGTTTTTCAAGAAAATTGTACCCTTACCAAGAGTCAGCTTTAGTATATGCAGATTTTCCCCAAGTAGATATGCTTAAAAATTCTTCAGATATTTAGACTGGAGAGGTGGATCAGCAGTTAAGAGCACCTTCCAGAGAATCCGAGTTTGGTTCCCAGTACCCACATCAGACAGCTTACAACTGCTTTGCTGATACCTCCAATGGCCCACACAGAGGCATATATACACATTTTTAAAAAAGTGTTCAGACATTCATGTTAACTGATGTTAACATGATGTTCTTATAGGCACTGTGTTATTTCAAGTTATAGATGACTAAATGTTTCTTACATAAAGACACATTGAGAACATATCGGGGAAATCCTTGGATGAAGTGTCTTGCCTTGAAGAATCATTGAGATTTTGACAAGAGAGAATGGAGAGTTATGGGAGGAGTAGTTATGGAGTTATGGAGAGACTTTCTAGGCCAGGCTAATGGGTGAGCATGGCTATGTGGGAGGTGAGTAGGAATGGGCTGGTCATGAGTTCACTTTGGTGATCCTGGGAATCACTGGAATGCAGAAGTTTTGAATCCCAAGTTGAAGGGTTGGAGTTTTACTCAAAGTTGGGAGGAAGCAAGCATTTTATATGAACTGATCTGTTGAGACTATCTAAAAATCAATCAGGAAATGGGGAGTGATGGGAAGTGATGTGGTTCAGCCAGTTAAGGTGTCTGCTGCAGAGCCTGAAGACCTGAGTTTCATCCTTGGGACCTATGTGGTGTATAGAAAGAGATCAGAAGATTCTTCTGATCTCCACAGCAGGTACACACACACACACACACGCACACACACACACACACACACAAAGAGACTAATAAATGTCAAACAATTAAACCAAGTGGAAGAATTCAAAGTTGGATATAAATTCTAAATCAAGTTTTCTAAGAAGAGTGTGAAAATGAGTCTATATGTCAGATAATAAAATAAAGTGTAACCACATAGCATATGTTATTGATCAGATAATTCACACCACATTTCTGCTTTGTTACACTCTTTTCTCTCTTCCCATCTGGCTAAAAAGCCTAAGAACTTTGCGTGGATAGTCACAGCTTATGCAAGGAACATTGCCTCTCACAGATGGCACTTCATTAATTACAGCTTGCAACAAATAGTTTTCTCGACAAGATTGTTGTCTGTCTACACATGCAGGATGACTAGTCATGCAATGTTTCTATATTTCATTGGGAATTGTGGAGAAAGAAAATACTAATATTTACTCCTACAGTGTTTCTTACAACAATCTACGTAATGTGTAGGGCTATGGTCATTCTGACAAGTGTGAAGTTGCGAACCACTGTGCTAAATGGTTCCTAAAAGCTCTTTCACCTCTAAATCCCTTAAAAGTCACCATTGAAGCTCCTTTGGGAAGAAGTAGAGATAACCTATGTCCCTGTAGCTGTTAAAACACTTACTTATCTGTCAATATAACTGCAATGAGAAGTCTGGTGGACAAGTCCAACACATGCCTCAAGTCCCTTAGAACAGTGTTTTAAACTAAAGACTCCAGTCTATTTGTGGGTCTTTTGTAAGACATTTGTAGAGAGAGAACATCGCAATAGTGTTTAACATGAATTATGCACCTGCTGTATATAATTTCACAACTCTATTAGTTATCCATTATGATTCCCAAGTTAAAATTGTACTTATTAAACTAGCCAGGGAAGGGAGACACCTGTGCTTGGAACCATTCTTATTCAGTAATACTGACCATATCTTAGGCATACTACACACAGTAAGGGAGTGAGCCTTAAGCATGTGCATCAGCTTGCAAAAGGAGGTAAATGATGCTGATGCTCTGTCATAGAAATGGACTATGTTGCTCAACTCCTCATTCTGACCCTCCCAACCTTAGAGTGGGCTTGCTTTCATCTGATAGTCCCTGACAGAATTTGAAGCAGAAAGAAAAATCCCTCAAGGTCTTTGAGTGCAAAGAACTCATATTCTTAGTACTGTTCTCTGATCGTAACAAGGCTTCCTAGGGTTATATCCTTGAAGCTCATTAAAAAGCATTTCTTTTAAGTCTCCAGTGACCTTCACAAGCAGGAGCAGGTGAGGACAGAGCTGGAAAAAATCTGAAGCATACAGGTCACCCTCCAAAGACTCCACTCTATGCATGGAATTTGAAGCGAGAGCTTTCTGCTTTTTCTGTTTAAAATAACATGTGAATGTTGCAATTAACCCCAAAGAAATGTGTATTTATTTTACCATTAAACATGTTTCCCATATCCTCATGTATAGCAGCTGGTCTGGGACAGGGGCTAATATTTTAGCTTGTGCTTTTCCCAGTGGTGTCCACATGTTTCAGCTGTAGGCAGAAAAAACAAATTCTGATCTCCCTCTGCTCCATTGGTGCCTACCTGCCTTTCCTCTTGCACAGGTGTGGGGCTTCAACTTGACCTGAATGAAGCCATCTTGAGTCATAAGAACCATGACCATGCTGAGTGACTCTGGCTAACTTTCTCCAATTGACCCCTAGCATCTATAAATAGAGTGGTCTACAGAGTTTTATGACCAAGTTTCTAGACTCATCAGCACAAGGAATGTGTCCAGTGCCCTTGGTATTAGCTGGAGATAAATCAGCACCATCTTGGCTTGGATGAAATCCTATGCTGGCCATTATATCTTACTCCTCCTTCTGATCCAGTTTGTGAGAATTCACCTGTCTTGCTATTCAAGATACTTTTCTTTACCTAAGTGCCTAATAAATTATACTCTGTGTAATCCTGGGTTTGTCTACCTCTTTCTTTGGCTTTGTTGCATCTTGAAGCTGGTTTGCATGCTTTTACTTGAACACCAGGGCCCAGATTCCTACCCTGGCACCACCTAGAAGCACCTTCTGTTCTGTTCCCTTTCCAAAATTTGCCCAGTCTGTTTCCTTCCACAATGATTGTGCCAACCCACTGTCTAATCATGATAGTTTATTTCTTCCTTTCAAGGAAAAGATTTTAGTGTTTTCATATAAGATCCTAGGTGTCATGACAGACTTACAGGAAAGAGATCTGGGAACAAGATACTGTGCGTCATGTCACCCCTGAATACACACCATGCCTTGTAAAGACACAACTCTTGGCAAATCTAGTCTTAGAGGTAAAGTTATCATAGCAGAAAGTTGTGGAACCTGTCTTGATGGTTTTGTTTGTTTTGCTCAGCTTGATACAAAGTACAGTTATCTGAAAAAAAGAGACCCCAATTGAGAAAATGCCTCCATCAGATTGCCGGAAGGCAAGTCTGTACTCATTCTCTTCATTAATGATTGATGTAAGAAGGCCCCACCCTACACTACTGTGTGTGGTGCCACCCCTGGGCAGATGGGCCTGAGTTGTATAAGAAAGCAGTCTGAGGAAGCCATGAGGAACAAGCCAGTAAGCAGCATCCTCCATGGTCATTACCTCAGTTCCTGTCTCCAGGTTCCTGCCTTGAGCTCCTGCCCTGACTTCCTTCCATGATGGACTGTGATGTGACACTGTAAGCTGAAATCAGCGCTTTCCAAACCAATTCGCCTTCAGTCATGGTGTCTTTATCATAACAGTAGAAACCAAACTAAGACAAAATCTAATTCTAAATAGCTTTTCCAAGCTTTCATCACGGGGCTGCTTAGTGCTATACTCAGTGAGATTTAATTTTTAAGTCTGTGGGGGCAGGACTGGAGGGGGTGGTGGGGGGTGACGATAAAGAAAAGTTGGCCTAAGCCTGTGCTGGTCTCCAGGCTCCTGGGAGTCCAGAAGAGTGTGTCTATACTTGGGTTACCCTTTGAGTAAGGCCATTGAGATTTGAGGCTGTTTCCAGTATATCCTGCTAAAACTCTCAGGATCCGTTTTCCATAAGTAAAAGTGTTAATTACGTTTTCAAAGCTGCAAACCCCACACAATGTTTTTGGAAGGCGGTGGGAGGATGAGTGAGTGTTTGGAGACACTTTCTTTGCTGGCTTGGCGCCCACATCCATTGCTGCCCACATGGTGCCAGGCAGATGACACCTTTGAGGGGTGTGTGTGTGTGTGTGTGTGTGTGTGTGTGTGTGTGTGTGTGTGTACCTTGAGTAGGTGTGTGGATGGTGGAGAGAATCATTTTCCTTCTCTTGAAATTAGATGTTTATCTGGAGATATCTCAAGGTCGCTATGTAAATACCACTCAGAAGATGACAATCTCTCCTCTGTTTTAATACAGGGATAACTGATGTTCATGGGATTAAATATGTGCATCAGTCTGCCACCTGGAGCAGACATGCGTGTGGAAGGAATGCAGCCCCTGAATCAAATGCACACTTTTTCAACATGTCCCTGTTCCTACCCTCTGGCTAATGGGGACAGAGCAGCAAAGTCACTGGCTGCACAACACGCATCTCATTCTGTCATAGATGGTGTGTGCTAGGACTGCGTGACAGAGTTAAGTAGCTGCGACCCTAGAGAAGAGTCAGAGAACATTTCCATCAGTGTCTCCCGGACCGGAAGTTACATAAGTTCTTGTAGTGTCATATTAGTGCCTTTTTTATTATTATGTAAGAGGCATGCTCAGTTAAAGGCTATATTTAGTATTGATAACCTGTCCCTGTTTTACCCGTCAACGCTGCGTTTACCATGTGTGCTAATTAGTTTCTTTCATTTGTTTGTTTTTTGTCAACTTGGTACAAACTAGGAAGAGGAAACTCAGTTGAGGAAATGTCTTCATCCAATTTGGCTTCTAGGGCGTTTTCATGATTAAATGGTTGATGTGGAAGGCCTCGCCACTGTTGGTGGAGCCACTCCTGGGCAGGTGGTCCTTGGTGGTATGAGAAAGTAAGCCAAACAAGCCATGGTGAGAAAGTAAAGTGTTCTCTGTGGCTTTTGCTCAGTACCCACCCCATGTTCCTACCCTACTTGGGTTCCTGCCTTGGCTTTCCTCAATGGTGGAGGATGTGATGGAGAGGTGTAACTTACAAGTAAACCCTTTCTGTCCCAAGTTGCTTTTGGCCCTGGTGTTTTTATCACAGCAACAGAAATCAAACTGAGATATCATGTGACATGCCCAGTACTTTAATTTCACCTTATTTGTGTCTTTCAGAACACCCATTTGGTGTTGCTATTGTTGACAATGCTCATTTACAATTACCATGTGATTGCTAATTGGATCGCTAGCCCTCTTCATCTATATAACATCCGGCTATGGATTTTCAATCTAACCTCACACTGGTTATTTACATAGTCTCTGTAAGAGAGCCTTTGGGTGTTTGTTTTTGGTTTGGTTTTGTCTGACTTATGACACTTCATTCTGTTTACTATTCAAAAAGCCTGTAGCCCTCCTATTTTTTTGTCTACTACACATACGCCAACCTAAAACATCATAGCAGATACATCGTTTTAAAGGATACTGATTTGTGCAGTAAATAAAATTACATATGTGTACATGTAAAACATCCAGCTTGGCACCTCGCCGTCAGCATGTGTGGAAACATCTGATTCCTCCTCTTCTCCCACTCCTCACAATGGTCCAAGCCTTTTATAACCTTCCATTCTGTAGTGTCACAGCACCAGAGAATCCTGAATGGTATCGTTTTGCCTTAGCATCATTTCATTTGGGGAGTTCACCGCTGTGGAAGCAAGAATCTGGATGTCATCAGCAGGAACGGACTCCCTCCAGGGGCTCTCAGGAATAAGCCTTTCCCCTCTGTTCCTGGCTCGCGGACAGTCTTATCTTCTTTGACCCGGCTGCATCTTTCTTGTCTCAGCCTTTGTCGTCACCTGCTCCCCTCCCCTCTGGGATCTGTATGTCCTGCCCTTAGCTTCTAGGAACACCAGCCATAGACGTGGTTTGGATATGGTTTGGCTGTGGCTCCCAAACGTCTGGGTGCGGGAAACATGGTGTCTGGTGTGGCAGTCTTGATGGAGTAGAAACTCTAAGAGGCCAGGCCTGGCACAGATTTAAGTCAGGGGGGAATCACCTATAGAAGGAGTTAATGCTGCCCTCATGGGCTCACTCAGCTCTCTCAAGAGGGAGTTGTTATAAAAGAGAGTAAGGCTAGCTGTGGGGCTGTGGCACACGCCTTTAATCCCAGCACTTGGGAGGCAGAGCCAGGTGGATCTCTGTGAGTTCGAGGCCAGCCTGGTCTACAGAGTGAGATCCAGGACAGTCAGGGCTACACAGAGAAACCCTGTCTTAAGAGGGGGGGGGGGCTGACCCTTGAGTCTTTCTTGTCACCTATCTTGACTATGATTTCTCTTGCTTGTACATGTGCCCACCATGACACAGTCTGCCATGCTGTGAGGCAGTCACATTGCTCTCACCAGAGGCTCAATAAATGAGGCCTCCTCCACAATCGTGAGATAAATCAGCCTCTTTTCTTTATAAAGTGCCTAGTTTTAGATATTTGGTTATAGGGACAGAAAATGGACACTTATACAGGAAACATCTCAGTACGATATAAAGTCATCTTCACTAATTACATCCGCAGGGACCCTATATCCAAGTAACATCATACACTGAAGTTTCAGGGAGAGATGTGTACCGGAAGATGCCATTCACCCAATCCAGCACAGGGAAGTAGTGCTTGGTCTGTCTGAAAGAAGCCTGTCAATCCCATCACTTCTACTGAGATCAGTAAAGTCCAGAGGAGATCAAGTATTGGGAGAACAAGTTCTTTGTACACGGCATAGGGAGAATACTGCTCTGGCCAGAGCAGGCAAGCCTTTGATGGGGGAAAAAGACATTGAAAGAGACTGAAGGTTGTAGCTGTAAGCCCTGAAGGGTTCAGGAAAAAAGAACTCCTTAGTGCAGTGGTTCTCAAACTGTGGGTCACAACCCCTTTGGGGGGGTCACATATCAGATAACCTGCATATCGGATATTTACATTACGATTCATAGCAGTAGCAAAATTACAGTTATGAAGTAGCAATGGAAATAATTTTATGGTTGGAGGTCACCACAACTTGAGGAACTGTGGTAAAGGGTCACAGCACTAGGAAAGTTGAGAACCGCGGTCTTGGAGGAATTATATTCTGCACTCCAGAGGCCACCTTGCTGTTGAGTCCGTGTGGAAGTAACAAAACCTGCTGGGAGGAATGTGGGCTGTCATATGTGTGGTGGAATTATGGAATTGGGGTTCTAGCTCTCAGGCAATGATGACATGGGCCCAAAGTTTGGGGTCAGCAATGGCTGTGAAGGAAAGGGACATTAGCAGGAGGTAAGGAAGGAATTACCTGGGAAAGACTAGCTCAATGACGATTTCCTTCAAAGGCATATTCTTTGGTCAAAGTTCAAAGACACCCACAGAACCCCAAGGGCTTCTTTCCCTCCACAGAGCACCTGGTAGAATTCATCTGTTTGGCTGCATTTGAAGAATTGCCCACAGCTGATCACAGAGTCGCAGAAAGAGCCTGCATCAAGAATTTTGTGTCCTCCCCCCCCCCCTTTTTTTTTAATTTACAGACAAGGAACTCATCCCAGCACCTCTGCCAGCCTGGGGAAACAGGATTCTGAGCCATGACAGATGCCCTGTGTGCACAGCCACCCTGACACTCTGCTACCTCTGTGCACTAATCATGAGGCACATCCTGGCATGGGGCACCTGGACCATACCTCTTTGGACCCTTGGCAAGGCCCTTTGCCTCCTGGTTTGGGGTTCCACTGGAACATAATAATGAATCAGGAAGCAAGCAGGACAGTGAAAGGGATAAAGAGTTCACGAAGGGGCAGTATTTCAAGGCATTGCAAGGCGGCGACAGAGTACTGCGTTTATACTAACACCCTTTAAGGTGTAGTGCTAAGAACCAAACGGAAACCCTAGCAGTTCACACACACACACACACACACACACACACTTTTGGTGGCAGGGTACACAAGTGGGGGACAAGAACAATGATGCCTGACAGTCATTCTGGCGACTGAGTTCAATGCCACAATGATCACCTGTGATATTTTCTTCCAAAGACTCCTTTCTGTTGAGGGCACTGTTTTGCCATCAATCCCCTTCATCTAATCCACCTCCCCAAACATGGCCAAACTGTAAGCCAGGCAGACCTTACGAGGTACCTGGAAGTCGAACCCAATTGCTAAAAACAGTGAATTCCCCACAGCGGAGCTCAATGACAGCTGAGCCCCAGGGAATGCATTCCGTGGTAGCATGACCCGACTCCACTGAAGGCAACAACCTGAGCAGTTTTGAGAACCTTACAGACGCTATGAACGTAGCGATAGGAATGGGGCCTCTTAGGCAACTTCTAGCCCAAAATTCCATGATTTAATATTTGTACCTTTTTGAAACAGTAATTCTGTCTATAAGACATAACTGACCCATAAGCTTGCCTTCTTTCAGAGAATAATTGGAAACAGATTTAATTCAAGTCCAATAGTTAATTCAATCCCATCTGCTTCTCCACAGCCCAATAAAACCATATATTTGATGATTTGAAGTCTTCCACCCCAAAATGTGTATGCATATACCCTTCAGGCAAACTTTTCATAAAACTTATATTGCTTCTTAGTGAAAACTAGGAGATGTAAAATCCATTTCTTATACAATTTCAGAACCGAGCTAGGAGACAGTACTTAACTTTCATGAGGGAATGGAAGTCTCTCCTTGAAATCATTATTTTGAGTTTTCTTTAAAAGTGCTTTAACATGAAATAGTCTAGAATTAACTTTTTCCTGCCCGTGAGTCTGTTTGATAATCAGAGCTTGGTAGTTTGGTATCAGTTACCCACAGGCTTCCTAGCTGCCTATGTAGGGGACACAGGAGAAAACTGAGGTGATGGAAGTAGCCTGAGGGGAACAAGCCCAGGGTAGGTAGAAGACCACCCTGCCACAGAGTCCTCCTCCCCACGGTCAGCTGCTACTCACTGACATTTCAGCAAGCCTGTGACTTTTCGCTAAAGCTTATGGCATTTCTTTTACTTATAGGGAAATCCTTGGAGTGTGCTGTTTCTCAGTGTGCCGTGGAGACACCTGAAATGGGGGGGACTATTTGTCTAAAACACAGCTGCAAGCAAGGAATAGTGGTGCCTGCCTATAATCCCAGCATTTGGGGGACGAAGGCAAGACTTTAAGGCTAGTCTGAGCTATATAATGAGACCCTGTTTTAAAACAGAAACAAAACAAACAACACAGAAAGAGGTGGGGAGGGGGCATCTCAGGAATAAACTTTTTCTTTCCACACTCATGGTTGGTCTTTTGTGTTAATTCATGTGTTGGAACTGTTTACAGAAGCGCCACTGACTAATAGCTGAGTAATCACCATAGCAACCAAAGAACCCATCATCTCCACCGTATTCCAGGTCAGTTCATGTTTACTGTCTTCTCTATCAAATGATGGATTCAAGGGAAAATAAACCTCTATAAAGATGTGGACAGAAAGCCATCATTTATTTGTTCCCACAACCCCGAGTCCAGAAACAGCCTGACATGACAACTTTTTTATCTTGGGGATAGACAGTGAAGTGACAAGGTCACGAATCCCCTTGAACAGAGCCGAGATGTTTTTGTCCCAGAATGGCCTCCTCAAGGGCGCATCGTCATTCTGCCAGCCTTGCCAATGGAAGACATGTGGGTTGACCCCCTCCCCCCCCCCCCGCCCCCGCCAAGGGAACTGCTGTGTTCTGATTTTATCCCAGTCCCTCACCTCATCAAGCACAGGATCCATGAGTCAGACAGCAACTCTGAGAAGGAAAAAAACATATTTAGAATAATTTTAGAAAAAGGAGACATGAGTGAGCCACTTTTAGAACCCAGATATCAAAACACGAGAAAGGAGGAAAGAGACAGAGAGAGAGAGAGAGAATGTGAATTTTTTTTCCATCTTCCATTTTGTGAGACCATCTGCAATTCACTCTTGACAAATCAGTTTGAAAGAAATCTCAGGTGATGGGCCTTTGGTTGCCATGGCAATTATTCTGCTGTGTGCAGCCACTTAATGCATCTCTAATTTCCCCACAGAAGCACATACAAGGTCAGCAGAGGACACGAAATGCTTATCCCAGGCTCCAGGGGGCAAACCTGGACTCTCTGCCTGGCATATGACCAATATTTCTTTGCAATTAATGTCATGCCTGAGAATAATAGTGGTTATCTTTAATATCAAATAAAATGAGGCCAGTTTGGACTCTGGCAAAGGAGAGGCATAATAATATGTTTGCCTAATTCAACCTACCTTGAGTTCAAGCTTTCTTCCAACAGCTCAGTGAAGAATAGTTCCAAGGTTTCAGAGGAAGACAACCTGCTCACACAGGTTACCCCAAGACCTCCCCTCTTCTGTCAGGGCCCATCTTTTTTTTTTTTTCATGGAATATTTTGATAAAGTTAGATGCCTGACATTACACACACACACACACACACACACACACACACACACACACACACAATGCATTCTGGTTACTCACACACACCCCCAATTTATCTCCCTCTTATTCTTATCAATATCTACCTACCTACCTATCCTTTTCCCAAATTCATAACTTTTGGTTTTGTTTTTATGATCCATTTAGTTTAACCCGGGCCATCCATGTGACGGTTGTAGTGGAACTATCCCCTGGAGTCTTGGGGGGTCACTAGTGAATACACAAATGTAGGCAGTGACTCCCCACCCCTTTTCCCGAGTCTATCAGTAGGATAGCGCTCCTATAGAAAGAACGTAAGAGCCAGAAGCTGTACAGATGGCTACAAATGCCATCTACACAAAGCACAGCCAATGTAACCACAAACTCAACACCTGTAGACACTTATACTAGTTCTGTACAAGAATGGGCTCATCCACAGCTGGGCAGGGATGGATGGTTTCAGGGGCACCCATCTTTGATTCTCTGTCTCTCTCCCTGCCTCTGCTCCTTCTTGGGGCATCCATCTGATGGAGACTTTGATTTTGGTCCTCTGTGCCTAGGCGCAGCTCACATGCATCCCCTGCTGGAGTCTTAAGACTCTGTCAATGGAGTATGAATTCTGTTCCTCAGAATGTCCCGGACACTTTGCTCTCCTCACTTTCCAATATGTTTCTAGTGTGGAGGTGGAGGGGAAAAATGATCCCCCTTTCATATTTTGCCCACACCCTAACCTTCCTGTTGCATGGAGGCTTAGAGTTGCAGAATGTTTGTTGAACATCTGTTCTAGAACGCTTTTGTTGCTATGATAAAACACTGACCAAAATCGACTTGGGGAGGGAAGGGTTTATTTCAGCTTACCCATTACAGTCCATCGAGGGAAGCCAGAATAGGAACTCAAGCAGGAACCTGGAGGCAGGATCTGAAGCAGAGGCCATGGAAGAATGCTGCTTACTGGATGGCTCTCCATGGCTTCTTCAGCCTGCTTTCTTATAAAGGCCCACCTGTCTAGGGATGGCATTGCTCACAGCAGGCTGGGCCCTCCTACATAGATTAGCAAGTAAGAAAACTCTCTGTAGACAATGCCAATCTGATGGAGGCAATTCTTTAGCTGCAGCTCCCTCTTCCTAGGGTGTTTTAGGTTTGTGTCATATAGAGTTGACAGCTGACATTGAGCAGGACAGCATCTATCAGCGCTCACTTCTAGTCTAGGCCATGAGGATACTGTAGCAGATAGAACATAGGAAAGTCCTTGTGGTTATGTGGCTTATATTGTCACAGGGAGAAAGACAAGCTCTTGATCATGTGCTAATAAGTAAGGGTCCAGTATGTAAGGAGTGGGTATGTGCTCGCAATCGTACTAAAGAAAAATGCCTCAGGGGAGCCATGGATTGTGATTTTAGGTAACACAAGACAAACCTTATGGAGAAAGCAACATTTGGGGCTAGACCTAAAACACTGTGGGGGTGAACTAAGTGGACCACCACCGATCAGAATGGCTGGGATTGAGTAAGGCAAAGAGGAACAAGGCCAGACAGGAGTGCCTGTGTGCCTGTGTGCACACATGCATTTGCATGCTTGTGTGCATGCATTATGAGAGTAGAAATCAGATGCCAATGGTAAAATCAGATCAGATGAAAAGATTTTTAAAGTTAACTCTCATACAGTAAAATGAACGGATCACAATCTGGAAGACTTCAAACAAGGTTGGAAGTAGTTTTTCTTAAGCATTAACAGCATGTATTATAAAGCATAAGAGAGAAACCATCTCAACCCATTTCATGACTATCTCTTATGTATTATCATTATTTTTAGGACAAGCAGGTGTTTGTGCTAATTTGCCTAAGGCTAACTGGCATAATTTCACTGAATCATGCCAACAAGAATGTAAAATGACATTTTATGTTTGTGATTTGAGTGTTGGGGGGCCATCAGGATGGCCTGAGTTTGAGTTACATGGCTGTGGGTGGTTAGCCTTGGGGGTTGTCTAAACAACAGCCTCTGGTTTGGGTTTTCTGTAACAGAGATGGATTAGACAACCATCAGAGCAGCCAGACATGAGACGTGCTGAGAAGTGGTCAGTGGTAGAGGTTACAGCCTCCTCTGCCTGTTTGGCTAACGTGCTCGCTACATCTCCTTTCTCCACCGCTGCAGGCAACCATCACCAACCCAGGTTTTATAACATGTGACAGGTCTTCCATGAGCTTCGGCTCATGACAGGCAGACCACCCTTCGGGGATAATGCAGATAACCATTTGTGCTCTGGCACTTCCTAGGAACATGAGTCATTTTCAAAGATGCTGTGCAGTAACTCGATTTTGCAAATGGCCTCATGATTAGATTCAGATAATCTAAATTTTATTAAATTCTGGAGGACATATCCCATCATGTGACGTACCAGTTAAGCACACACACACACACACACCCTCCACTTGCTGCCTAAATAATTTTAGCTTCTAAGTTCTAAAGTCCTTTGTCTCCTAACTGCTATGTATCAGACCAGCTTCTGTCTCTGGGGACCTCCTGGGACTTGACTTAAAGCTCAGTGACATCCTGTGCACCTGTCAATATCCATTTACTCAACGATGAGGTTATGGCACCCTGGAGAAGTGCTCAGCTACACTACAGACATAAGGGCTGCTTCGTAAGTGGCTAAGCTGGGGATGGACTCTTTTTCCAGCTGCTTTTTAAAATTAGCATTCATTCTGTACACAGCATTCTCTGCCCCGACGCTAAAGTATAGTTATAACTGGAAGAAAGCTCGCCTCCTTATATCTATGATTTCAGATCCTTCCTGTAACAATTAAATGACTTGGATTTGGGGTTTTGACTTTTTCAAGGTTAAGTATATCAGATGCTAAGCTCAGGGGTTTGGGTTACAAGCAATGGGTAAGAAGCTTGGAAAACTTTGGTGGTGCTTTAGTCAGTGTTCTATTGCTGTGAAGAGATACCGTGACCACAACAACTCTCTTAAGAGAAAGCATTTAATTGAGGCTTGCTTACAGTTTTAGAGATTTAGTCCATTATCATCAAGGCAGACATGGTGCTGGAGAAGTAGCTGAGAGTTCTACATCTAGATCTACTGGCAACAGGAAGAAAGGGACGCTGGGCCTGGCTCGAGCTTTTGAAACCTCAAAGCCCACCCCACCCCCCAGTGACATGCTTCCTCCAGCAGGGCCACACCCACTCCAACAAGGCCACACCTCCTAATCCTTCACGAGTAGTGCCACTCCAGGATGATTAAGCATTCAAATATATGAGCCTATGGGGCCATTCTTATTCTTTTTCTTTCTTTCTTTCTTTCTTTCTTTCTTTCTTTCTTTCTTTCTTTCTTTCTTTCTTTCTTTCTTTCTTTTCTTTTCTTTTTTTTTTTTTTGGAGTCAGGGTTTCTCTGTGTAGCTTTGGAGCCTGTCCTGAAACTTACTCTGTAGACCAGGCTGGCCTCAAACTCACAGAGATCCATCTGCCTCTGCTTCCTGAGTGTTGGGATTAAAGGCATGCACCACCACCACTCAGCTGCCATTCTTAGTCTAACCACCACAGAGGGGAGGTAAATGTTATCAAAAGGATGCGAGATATACCCCAGAAATGATGGGTTGACTGGAGAAATAGCCTGAAGGGACAGACAGAAGCCAGAGGAGGGGGCAGAAAGCATCTTCTGAAGATGCTGCAGTGACATCATCATCATCACTTCCCGTGGCTCTTGGTTTCTTTCCTGACTAGTACCATCGTGAAGCAGTCATGCATGATCACTATAGTCTTACTTTTTGTTTCTTGTTTATTATGGTTATGCCTATGCATGTGTGTGAGTATGTTCAGGAGCATGTGTGTGGAGGTCAAAGGTCAACTTCAGGTGCCATTCCTCAAGAGCTATCTACATTGTGTTTGAAGTCAGATTCAGTGCTAGGATTACAAATACACCTGGACTCCCCACCTCTCCGTGGTTTCTGGGGAATCAAACCAATGTCCTTGTGCTTGAGAGACAAGAACTTGATAGACTGAGCCATCTCCTTAGACACCCTTTCTGTTCTCCTCTTTCCCTTAGAAGTGTTCAGACAGGAGTGTTTGACCCAGCTTGTGTGGCCTACCCCAGTAGAATCTGCCAGGAGCTAGCAGGGACTCTCTGTCTTCTGGCCTCTGTTGAGGTAGATGGGATGCTGCTGTGTACCTGAGTTGTGGTCTTTCCAGATGGGGATATGTTTGCATAATGGGCAGCAAGGGGGGTCAAGTCCACCTTAGGCACTTAGCTCAATTACCTCTAATGTCCCAGAAGGTAGGCACGTAAGACTTCCAGTCCAGAAGGTAAAGAGACTTTTATTTGTTTATTTGCATGTGTGTGGTATACATGTAGGCAAGTGGAGGTCAGAGGTCAGTTCTGGCTTCCTTCCTCAATGGGTCTCCCCCTTATTTTTGAAGCAGGGTTTCTCACTGAACCTGGAGCTCACCTGTTTGGTAAGACTAACTGGTCAACAAGCTCTGGGTATTGTCCTGTCTCCCCATCCCCAGTGCTGAAACAAGAATGTATTATTGCCACATCCAGCTTTTGATATGGGTGCCGGGGATCTGGACTCAGTTCCTCATGCTTGTGGAGCAAGCGCTTTACGGCCGACCTGTCTCCCTAGCCTCACCACTTAGACTTCAGTGTTGCTTCTATTGACTTGGACCTTTCTATTTTTTTCTCTTCACCAATTCCCACTTGTCCATCTGATGTCTGCTTCAACATCAGGTTCTCAGAAAAGCAATGGACCTCCTATATAGTTACATCCTTGATCCAGTTCTCATCAGAGCCCCTATTGTCCTTTGCAGATGTTAGTTATTTGGCCGCGTTGTGTTCTTACCCTGCAAGGAAATGTCATGAAACACGACAGAATCCGCTAATAAGAGTTTTATTAGAGATAAAGGGACAGAGAGTGCGCAGGCCTGTGGGAGAGACACGTGTGTGGAGAAGAAGAAGGAACCAGGAACATGGCGCTCATTTTTTAAAGGCTGGGCGTGGCCAGGTCACGTCACTACTCCACGCATGTGCGTAGATCACATGGCCACGTTGCACGCTTACATCGCCATGAAACATCACGGATCCTGGTCACACGAGACGCCTCGACCCGGAAATGGCTATCCTGACCTGGAACTGGCTAGGCGGAAGTGTCCGCCTGGCATATGAAAACACGCCCAACCGTGGGGGCGTGTTGTGAACCCTTTAGCAGATCTGTCACATGTCTAATCAAATGAACGTTTAGCATGTGAAGTTAGGGACACTTCAAGTACTTAAAATAAGGTGACTCCCTCACCCATGTGCTGCCACACTAAGATATTATGGCCTTTCACAGCATGAGCTGTTTTCCCTCATCCCTAGCCCCTCAAGACATATAATGGCATGTGAGTGTTCCTACATTTCATTCTGGCAGCCACATAGGAAGTTTGAAGTATCTAGTAGAGCTAGAATTCTGGTATTATGACCACTTCAGTCCTCCACTGCCCTAGACTATTTTTGTAACCTGTTCTTCATTTTTAATGTGATCTAGTACTAGGCAGGATCTAGATTCATCTATTAGATCCCAGAGGTGAAAATTAGCATCAACTCTGAGCTAAACCCAGAGATAGAATTATATTTAATTCTATCATAACCTTATATAATAGTCCCCTGGCCCTCTCTTTTGGGGGATCCATCTTCTGAGGTTTCAGTTATCTGTGACCGACTGAAGTCTGGAAATAGTGATTGGAAAATTGCAAGGATAGAAAACCTGTACATCTTCAATCGCATATTGCTCAAAATGGTGCGAGGAAGTCTTATATGCTCCCTCCCTACGGGAACGAGAACCACCCTTTCGCTTGGTGACTCCAGACAGTGCAAGTCATCCACATCATGCTCAAGGAACCCCTCTTTGATTTAACAACGGCACCGCCTTGCAAGAGAAGTTGTGCTGGCATTTTAGTTGTCCGAGAGAAACCGTGAAGGGGCTTCCTCTAAGTGAGGAGGTGAAGGCTCCCAGCCTCAGAACCAAAGAAAGAAATGTGTGCCAAGGCTGCTAAGAACCCATCATAAACCGTCTGTCCTTGAAGTTATGAAGAGGGCGAATGAAATTTGTGCTACTTTTGTTGTTTTTCTTCAATTGCAAAAGTTACAGCCACCTGATGGGTAAATCCCTAAGAACTCAGTACCATCTGTGGCTTCCGGCATCCCCCCCCCCCCCCGGGTGGGAGTGGGACAGGTGCTAAGGCTGCTAAGGTGCTAAGGCTAAGAAGGAATACTATCAATGAGGGCCTATTGTTACACACGCACTCGCAGGCACGCACGCACGCACGCACGCGCACACACGCACGCACGCATGCGCAATGCATAAACGCTCACTCGGGGTCTTGGTACTGATGCAGAAGTCAGATGACAACTTGTGGGAATTGATTCTCTCCTTTCTGGGGATCAAACAGGTCATCATGTTTGGTGTTGATGCAACCTAGGGGTCTTTTCTTGTGTGGCTACATTCCTGCTGAGCCATGCCTGGCCTGGCTCCAGAGCAGAGCACCTAGCCCTAATCCATCCTTGGTTTAAGGGACACCTTTTGTTTCCCTCATCGCCCTATGTGAGTCTTGTCTGAGAGTCAAGGATCAGAGAGTCTCCCAAGGATCACAGGCCTATGCAAAACTTGGTTCAGGAAACCCGGAAAACCGTGGTACCTGAGAAATCAAGGAATTTGCACTCGGCATTTATCTCTGGGAGCTCCTTTCAGGTTGCTTTGAAGGTATGGAAATTAACTGGCTAAACTGTAATTAGAGAGAATAAAACTGCCCTAGGCGAAGGGAAAGTGCTCCAGTCCTTCAAGGCTGGACCCCCTGCAGCCACGAGAGGCTAGATTCATTCTTAAGATGCCTCCGAGTCTTCTTTCCACAGATCCACGTCAACCCACCCGTGACAAACAGTGACATTCTCTGTCTGTATTTTCACCTCTTCAGGAAATACAGGAGGAGACCCTTGAAGTCTGGGTGCACAATCCAGGTTTATTATAAACAAAAGTAGCAAGGATCAGAGAGATGGCTCAGAGGTTAAGAGCACTGGCTACTTTTCCAAAGGACCTGGGTTCAGTTCCCAGCACCCACATAGCAGCTCACAACCATCTGTAACTCCAGTCCTAGGGGATCCAACACCGTCTTCTGACCTCCAAAGACACTGCATGCATGTAGCACAAATACATACATGTTAGGCAAAACACATAAAGTCTAAACAAACAAACAAACAAAAGCAAAATTAATGTTCCACCCAGTGCAGAGAAACAGACTTCCCATGAAAGGAAGGGATCCCAACCCTGTATTGGTCCAACTCCTTGGCAAGACTGGACTTGTATATTCTATTAGGTAAGTTGTGGGACAGGGTTAGACCTCTTTTATCCCTCTCTGATTTGACTGATTAGTCTGTTTAAGTGAAAACAGGAACCTGATCGGAAATTGTAAAGAATTAAAAATCCCATCCTGAGACAGCCCATCCAAAGAGCTTTGGGCAAGAACCTGGAAGTGGGCCATTTTGGATGAAAGTGTGTGTGGTTCAGTCCGGGCTGATTTGTGTCCGGAGCCTCCTTCTCGGCCGATCTACACAGAACTCTCTCTTATTTCCCGTTGTGGCAAGAGCTGTAACCTGCAGAGCGAGCTCACCAGTCCCTGTTGCTTCTGTTTTATAGAAGAGGAAACTGTGGCCGGCCGGGAAATGGATGTTGCTTGCCTGAATAATTAGACTGTGAAACCAGTGAGGGGGGTCACCAAAAACAATTCAAAAATGAGTGTAATAAATTACAAAAAGTTGAATGCTATGTTTCTTAGGGATACCTCTCCTGAAACTGTGTCTTCCATGCTTTATAGACATGCAGATGTAAGTGCTAGGAAGTGATACAGAATATATTTCTTGTTGTAGACTACAGTGGGAAAAGAAAGCAAGCAACTATTTGAAAACTAGTCATTTTTGTTCAAATCTTTTCATGTTACAGATGCTGAGCCGAAGCACAGAAACATTCCCACTGTTGAGTAGAAAAGGCATGACCAGCTCCAAGGCACCTTCCAGTCTGGTTCTGTTCCCACATTAAAAAAAAAAAAAAAAAAAAAAATGGTCTTAATGGCCTGTGCCTTGTCAGCCCTACAGAACTGTTATAAGATTTAAATGAGACCATCCAAACGCTTTTTAAGAGCCGTGAAGAAGCCTACAAAGGGAAGACACGCCTTTGCATTAGTCAAGGTTGTGAGTCAGAAGGCAGAGGTTGCTGTAGGTATTCCGGCAGAGGGGAGGTTGGTGCAGAAAATGGGTCACCAAATGGTTTTCAGGGCTGGGGGAACAAAAGCAAGAAGGAAAGGAGGGGTGGCATTATCTCCAGCACAGAAAGTGCAGAACAGTCTTTGCATCCTCTGGTGATTAACCACCGAGGAGGCAGAAAAATAGCTTCCATTTTCTTCCCACCTTCCAGCCTCGGTTGAGTGCCTCCTGCCCACAGAAACCCAGGAAGTCTTCAGACTTCCCTTCTTGCTGTCCTAGGGAGATCACACTAAGGTGGGCCGAGGACCACAGATAAGGCCCAGCACACTGTTTGACCCAAGTTTTCTCAGTCCACCCGAGGGTCTCATTAACAGTTATGGCTCTGTCTCTTGCCCCTCCATAGTTACCGAGTCTCCAGATTTGCCCCTCCATAGTTACTGAGTTGCCAGATTTCCAAGACTCTGCCATTGTTCCTATGAATCCCAGCGATATTCATGATGGTTGGTTAAAAACCAACAACACTGTTCTTCGGTATCATGAGTCAGCTGTTGGGGTTTTCTCTGAGGTCCCATCTGGTGGTTATCTTCTGCCAGTGGACTTGGTGGGGATGTCTAAAAATCCTAGATGGAAATTTCCACAAATAAAAATTGTGGATGGTTTAAACCACATGTTAAATAGTGTGATGAAATATTGCCCCATGTTGCTTTGTACAGAATAGGGCAACAACCACTTTTTTGTTTGATATCCACATGGTCTAGGCCTCCTACACCATATTTATGTTCAAATAACTCTTATTTTATTTAATAATGTCACTAATGTGTGAGAAGGGTCGTGCTGACCATTCAGGGATATATATATAGAAAGTAAGAAAGTAAGAAAGTAAGAAAGTAAGAAAGAAAGAAAGAAAGAAAGAAAGAAAGAAAGAAAGAAAGAAAGAAAGAAAGGCCATAAAGAGCGTCCTTTAAGTGGAAAGGGAAAAGTTTCAGCCTCATAAGCAAAGAAAACAAAAGCTTGTAAGCTGAGATTGCTCAAGCCTTCTTGTTGGTGACTTTCCAATCTGTCCTGCTGCTAATGAGCCCAGCACTCACTAAACGCTCAAGACACCGCCATAACAAAGCTGTACCTGTCATCCAGGATGCTCCCACCACCCAGAAAAGGAGCCATGAGTTTCCACTTTTGTGTGGCGGTGGAAGATGGTAGCAGTGGTTACTGAGGCCATCTGAGCTGTGGTTCTGGTTGTGTAAACCCCCCCTGCTGCCACCTGCCATTTCTGTGTGTTATCATAATGCCAAGTAACCACCAAGACAACATGTTGTCAGGGAGACTGTCTGTGGCCATACCCTGTGGATGTTACTAAGTTGGCCTGGCCCCCATATGACACTCCACTGCTGTGTTCTGGGGAAGTCTATCTCTATTTGTTGTGTGATACTATGCCTCGGAAGATATGAACAAACCTCTTCATTCCACATGGGGAACAGACAACAGATCGAAGTAAGGATACCACCAAATTCTAATGTGGTGAGTCAATGCATTGCTTACAGGAGTATAGGGGAGAGGTTACTTACAGGAGTGGAAATGACTCAGAGACAGCTGCATCACTGAAGTCCACCCAGGTCTGGATGATGGGTCACTAAAGCTAGAAACCTGCATTGTACTGCATAATCAGCAGGGAACTCAACAGGTTGGAGCATCTTTTCTAGGTAATTTGGCTGCTTTCTATGGCTTTTTCAGCTCAGCTGGCCACTGTCCCTTCCAGGGAGCATAGCCGGTCTAAGAGGGTCCCTCAGCCGTCCCTGTCATTTTCATTTACACATGGGAAACTCACCTAGTAGATCTGGTGAGTTTCAGGAACTTCTCAAGACTGTTCAGTTGTTTACTTCCTGATTACTAATAAGCTTCCCTTCAGGGTGGATCTTTTTATCTCTCAATCAATTACTTCCAAAGAAACTGATATACACTTTTGCCCCAAACTGATTGCTGTTTGTGACCTTTGACCTTTCTCTGTTTTTCAAGTACAATGCTTGCTCTTCCACAGAGACAGGATCATGGAAGTCTGGTCCCAGAACAGTACATCTATTAATCTATTCCTTTCTTTGAGAGCTAGAATCTACAGTCCCATTTTAGCCTTTAAAGGTAAAATAGTAAATAAAAGAGGTGCTTGGTGCTGGTTGTTGTCATACAATTGATAATAAAGGTAGATCATAAACAAACACATAATCACACATTATGGGAGTAATAAATGGTAACCTCAGAATAGAGGAGATACAGCATCCCCCCTCTCCACGTGTGTGTGTGTGTGTGTGTGTGTGTGTGTGTGTGTGTGTGTGTGTGATGGAGATATTTTAGTATGGTAAAGGACAGCCTCATTTTGAGCTGTTTTCGACTCATTAGCTTCTGTCATCTTGTCCACATCTGGTCATCTCACTGACTCTCCAGCAGCCAAATCTCAGGGATGGTGCTAAGTACAACATCCCTTTGGTTAAATTAGGCAGCTATGGCAACCATAATCACAACCCTGACTTGAGCATCTCTTGGTACCAGACTCTGTGTTTTGTGTATGTGATGTAATTTAATCTTTGTACTAATTATATAAGAGAATCTTGCCATTATTACTTCCTTTTCATGGCAAGAACATGAAAGCACAGCGTCTCAGAATTATCCCACATAGCATGAAGATCAAGGTAGAGTGAGCTGTGAAAATATTAGGGGAAGGAGGTCAAGATAAAGAAGACGGCAACTCAAGACCCAAGAAAGCAAAGTTTGGGATGCTTGAGGGACCACATTGGAGGCCAGTGTGGTTGGAGTGGAGTGTGGAGGCAGAGTGTGTTCTTAGCTGAATTATGTCCCCTTTAAGTTTATATACTAATGATTTGCATTAATTAGGAGCCATCATAGAACATAAGCAATAGCATACATATAGATAAGTAAGAATAGAATGGGCTTTATGGGCTCCCTTCCTGGGGTGATTGGTAAGGCCATGTTTCATCACCCCAGGGAAGGTCTCTCACACAACATGTCCCTAGCACCTTGTCTGGTCATCTTGAGAACTACAATAGGAAAATAGAAGGAACTGAGTTGTTCCAAGGACATCCAGAAGAGAGAAATTTGAAGATGCTTTGGACACAGGATCAATGCAGTTGGGAAGAGGGGAAGCATCCCAATGTTGGCTTTGGCTTTAGATAGACATGTAGACGGCTCTATATACAGTTTCCAGCTAGAAAACAGAGTACAATGACTTCCTTCCTGCTCCCTGGAAGGATATGGTAGGAATCAAGAGGCATTCTTTTGGGTGTTCACCATAAGAAAGAGGGAACTTGGGACACCTGCTGCACATTATTAAACCCAGTATATCTGATTTAAGTTTTTAAACTGATACACTGTAGCTGCATCTCCTTTGAGCATGCATGCTACATTATAAAGGTGGTTTTCTCCTGTAACCCCAAATGCCTCCTTGAAACAAAGCAGTTTTCCTGAGTTGGATGTCTCAACCTAATCAAGCTATTAAAAACCAAACTGCAGTGCAAAAAAAAGGTGCAGGCAGGCTCCATTTCTGTGCCAACTCACTGCAAAATTGGCCTTTACAAACTATAATTAGGAAAGAAGAGCCCACGGTGGAGCCAAATGGAGGGAAAGCCCAGCAGAGTGAGTGAACGCCAAGGGGATGGGGAGCTTCCATCCATGGGCGCTGCCCTCTTGGAGCTGTCTGCCCCTTTGCCTTCTTTCCCCATCGTCTCAGCCTGGGGCAGCTCCCACTTCTCAGGAACCTTAGGATGCAGGTACAGGAGGATCAGCGTCCAGTATTGGTCTGCATGGGATGTCCGGAGGTCAACTGACACTACGGCCGAATCTCAGAGGAACCTTCCTCTTCTTCCAGGAGAGGGTTCGCTGAATGCCTAATCAGGCTGTAGAAGAAATAGAAAGACCAAACACAAAACAATAAGGCAGAGAGATCATCTCTTCCCGGGCTAGCTGTCAAAGTTAGCGTCAACCACGGTTCCTGTCCCAGCAAAGGAGGAACAGGAGTAGGAAGGAAGGTGGCCCCAGACCACCTATCTCAGGGTTTCTTTCAAGTCTCCAAGTGATTTCACAGTGTAGGACTCCGTGTGATTAGTAGAAAGGACTACCAACTGATTATAGTGTTTCTACTTCACAAAGAAGCTATGGTATAACTAAGGGTAGTTGTGAGGTATTGTATTCCCACGTCACTTCTGCGTATCTTTGATAGTTACAGAGGAAAATGGACTCAGCTGTTTTGGTCCCAGAGGCAGGAAGCAACTACAAGTAAGGAGACGTGTGTTGTGTTCTACTCACAGATGTTGTAGAATATTATTTTAAGACCCGTTACATTTGTTTACACTGTGGAACATTTGTTTAATAATGCAAAGATGTGTTGCATTCTTTTAAGTTTCATTTGTTTAACTCTGTGAAGCTGTGCTAATTTGCCTGTCTAAAACACCTGGTGGTCTAATAGAGCTCTGAACAGCCAATAGCGAGGCAAGAGAAAGAATAGGTGGGGCTGGCAGGCAAAGAGAATAAATAGAAGGCAAAAATCTCAGAGGAAGAAGAGAGATCAAGGAGCAAGAGGAGGAGGAGGATGCTAGGGGCCAGCCACCCAGCTACCCAGCCAGACACGGAGTAAGAGTGAATGTAAGAATTATAGAAGTAAGAGAAAGTAAAAGCCCAGAGGCAAAAGGTAGATTGGATAATTTAAAGTTAAGAAAAGCTGGTTAGAAACAAGCCAAGCTAAGGCCAGGCATTTATAATTAAGAATAAACCTCCAAGTGTGATTTATTTGGGAGGTGGGTGGCAGGCCCCCCAAAAGAGCAGAAACAACCAACAACACATACAAGAGGATATATATAGGGTGTGAGCATGGTACACAATCATTTTCTCCCTGATGTCTCTCCTGGTATCAAGACACATGCGGTAAGCCATGGGATGGCCTTTGAATGGACTGAGTGGCTGCTTCTCCTCTATCTTGTCAGTGAGGATTCCCTAAGAGGAGTGAGGCAAGTTTTGTAGGTTAGACTCCACAGTAAACAATGAAGAGGAAGTTGGGGTTGCAAAATAAAATTGAGTCCTCCACACAAAGTCCTGTATTCCCCTGGACACTGGGGAATATCTCTATCCTCCTATCTCTTTACCACCCAATATGTTCTGATAAATAACAGCTGTCTCTCTACTGGTGGGGGAAGTGAAGAGGGGATGGGGGGCTTGAGGGGGGTGGGGGTCTGATTTGTAGCATGGTATAGTTCCTGTGATGTCAATCCTCCCATTGTGATAAATTCCAAACATTCCAATGTGAGGTCACTGAATGAAGCATTAAAAAGAATATATGCAGTTTGTTCCAATGAACCGGAGAGGGCTGGAACCAGTTTCCCACCAATGTTTCATCTTCAGCCACGTGAACACATGTGAATTTCATTGAATTAATGCTGTTATAGGACTCAGATGTAAAAAAAAAAAATATAGAGATGCAAGCTTTAGGAATTGGAAAAGGGAGACCGTCTCTGCTTTAGGAGGCCAGACATTTAAAAAGAAGTATTGCCGGGCGGTGGTGGCGCACGCCTTTAATCCCAGCACTCGGGAGGCAGAGGCAGGCGGATCTCTGTGAGTTCGAGGCCAGCCTGGGCTACCAAGTGAGTTCCAGGAAAAGGCGCAAAAGCTACACAGAGAAACCCTGTCTTGAAAAAACAAAAAAACAAAAAAACAAAAACACAAAAAAAACAAAAAAACAAAAAAGTATCATAGAGTATATTTCAGCGTGTGTGGCAGGAAGCAGGTCAAAGTTCTAGTTGTCATTTTATGACAGTGTGACTGAAAATTAATATCCCAAATTACTCTGCACTTTGCAATAGAAACCTCCCTTTCACACTCTTTAAGAACTCTCTGGGATTTTTGTTCACTTGTTTTTGCAACATCGGTGATTGATTGGGCCTATTGGCTTGATGCATGCTAGGCACGTCCTCAGCCTGCTTAAAACAAACAAACAAACAAACAAACAAACACTACTGAGGGGATGTGTCCCTGGGAGCCCCTCCCACTATTAGGAGTTCTTTCTCACTTTCACCTAATAAATCTACATTTTCTTTGAAAAGCATTATTTGATACAAGGTCTCACTGTGCTGCCCAGGCTGACCCTAGACTACAGATCTACTGCCTCTGCGTCCTGAGCTACTGAGGTATGGACATGTACCACCATGGCTGGCTCTTTAAGAAATTCTTAGTCAAATCTTCAGGCTGTTTTTTTCACTTACATGAGTCACTGTGCTGTAGGTGATGTAGTATCAGGCCCCAAGATGATCAACTTATAAAGAGGGAAGGGTTGTTTTTGCTCACTGTTTTGAAGGTTTCAATCCACATTCAACTGACCCAATTGCTTTGGCTAGAAAACACAGGAGGGCAGAAAAAACAAACAAACAAACAAACAAAACAAAACAAATAAAACCAGCTGATATCACAAGCTAGAGAGTGGAGAGGGGTGAGGAAGAGACAGAGAGGTTCCAAATTCCCCTTCCAGGTGAGATCCCAAGAGTCCTGAAGACCTCCTAACAGTTCTGCTACATCCAATAGCACCACCCCAGTTACCAAGCTTCTAACACATGTCCCTGGGGAACACTGAAATCCTAAACTATAGGAACAAATACGAGGAAATACAATTCTTCTCAGAGGATGTCACAGTGTCACAGACTAAAACCAGATTCTACTTACCAGAGAGCATTGAAGTCCAAATCCATCTTACAATCCTCTCTTATTTATTCAAATCAATAACAGGATTGTAAACTCCAGGAGATAAATAGCTTGGTTCTGCTAATTCTACATCACTGGTGTCTAGAAATGTGCAGGGGAAATGCTCAATAGATACTGTTTGTTTGGGAGTGGCTTTTTGAACATGTACATAGTGCTTAGTGCAGCGTGGAAATTATATGAATTGGCACAATCCAATATGACAGCCACTAACCACAAGCAGCTATGAACACTGGAAAAGTAGGTCTCCTGAAGTTAACAAAGTGAATTTTAAATTTTATCTCACTTTACCGTCTTAATTGAGATAGCCTAGGTAACCAATGGCTACCACGATGGATATCACAGTAATAAGCCTCCTAAGGAGGCTATGGTGTGTGGATCAGCAGTGCTGGTACCATCTGGAAGCTTGTTAAAAGTATAGAATCTCAGGATCCACCCTTGCCCTAGGGAACCAGAATATAGTTCTCTTCCGTATGTGTATATACTCATCAAAGTCTGTGAAGCTCTTATGATCAAAATATACTGTGTTTTAAAAGTCTAAGAAGTTTTCTGTCATGTTGTCACCTTCATCTCCCTTATTGCATTTGATCCTCATTAAAAAAAAATATACACCCTGGTATCACTCTTCCCACTTTATAGATGAAGTCACTGAAGCATTGAATGATTGTGTTATTTGCTTAAAGCCACAAGATGGAAAGGGGAAATGAGACTGGGAGCCAGGCTTTCTTCTGTTAAGTTCTCACTCTGCACTGTCCAATAAGCTGGACCCAGGCGACTTCAGCATCACCATTTCTTTTGACACTACTCTAAATGGAATAATATCTCAACTTTTTCCTGCTGGCAACATGAGTGGCAGGTTTTGTAACTGATAGCAGAAATGGGCTGGGATAGAATTGTAGAGGCAGGTAGAAACTTGGCTATTAGCTTCCAGCCTCCTCAAGCATAGCTGAGAGAGAAGGAATTAAGACATGGCCCAGACATAATGGCAACATTCCTTTTAACTAGAAAGTGTGGTCTCTTTCTTACTTATGTATATGTATTTTCTTAAGCATATGATTTCATCATCTGAAAGGATTGGAGTTATTTTTTTTTCCTAACAAATTTTGGATTACATTTTTGGCTTCTTCCCTTTGACACTTTGCTTTCTCTTGGTTTTACTGAAAAAAAAATATGGATTGGTGAGGAGTAAGAATAAGGATGATATTGAAGATGTATAGTTAGGACACAACTGCAGACTCCCAGGTAAAGTTATACTGATCTGAACTATAACACGAGAATAGAAGTTTCTATTAAGATACTCTATTAAGATCTTCCCCTTAGAAGATCCCACAGGTGAAGGAAGAACTCTCTCCAAGATGACTGAAGGTTGGATGAAAAGGTCAGAGAGAAATAAGCAGTGACTTCAAATATGAACTCCAATCAAAGAAAGGTCACAAGGGCTGAGACCACAACCAGAGCACTTGCTCTGCTGTCTATCAGGCTTGCATGAAAGCATCGCTCAGATTTGTATTAGCTGGATTAATAAATGAATTTAGTGATGGCAAGCTATTTCCCAAAGCAAAGTTGAGAAGAAGTCTGTAATAAATGTGTGCTGCCCAGTCATTGTGGGCACCTTCTACAGACACCCTCGTCCTGACTAACTTTCACTACTGAATAGTCCTTGTCTTTGCAGAAATGAAGTCCTCAAATAAAGGGACTTTCTGTAATACATGGGCCAGCCACCCACCAAACAAAGCACAAAATGACTGCATTGAACCTGGGTCTCACCAATCTGTCAGGACTAGTTGGCCCATAAGCTCCAGGATCCTCCTGTCTCTGCCTCCCAGGAGCATGCTGCTTGGATTTTTGATTATTGACCTTTTTAAGTTTACTTTGTTTTGATTATCTTGTTCCTGAGTAAGTACAGGGTAGATGTTTTAAGAAGATCTCAGAGCCTCACAAGAGACCTAGGGCTTCTTTATGTGTGCCACAATGTCCAGGGCATAAGGAAGACCTTCAAGTAGATAAGGATGTCTCCCTAAAAGCAGGAGCGGTAGTATGATTAGGACTTTCCTGGGGAAGCTTAGAAGCAGGACTCCTGGGAGATGGTACAAATGATTCATACGAAGTTTCCATCAATCCAATCAATATCCTCAAATTGTACAAATATTTAAAGTCCCCCAAGCAGGCAACGTGTGGAGATCAAAACCAAAAGTGGCACAACAGACATCATGAGGCTCACCTTTGCTGGATCTTTGTCAAGCAGCTGGCCTGGCTTTATGACTTTTGCCGTTCTCATCAGATAGGGCCGTGCCATAAGATTTTTTTTTTCAGAGTCCTGTCATGTCTATGAAAGCAGTTCTAAGAAGTGAAAGCTTTCCCACATTGCTTGTATGTGTGGTTTCTCTCAGTGTGGATCCTTGCATGTTTTTGAAGGTATTGGGAATGAATGAAGGTGAGCTGGTTAATTTTGTTGATTGGATTGGATTAAAAATGCCTAGAGAATCCGTGAGAAACGCACCTGCCAGGAATATCTTCGAATTCCCAAAGAGGTTTAACTGAGGAGGGAAGGGCACAGATGGAATGTGAATGGCCCTAATTCCATGGGCTGGAGAGCTGGACTGAATGGAAAAGGAAAATATCAGAAAGGTGCCAACATTCCCCTTTTTCGGCTTCATGGCCCACCAATATGTGAGGTGTATTAGCCACATGCGCATTCCCCAGCCCATGCAGCTACTGCCACCACAGTATATCACAGATAGGGGCCGCTCCTCCAGTGATGCTGAGCTTCTCTAAAGAACTATGGCCCACCACAGTCCTTCCAGAAGGTCCTAACAGAATCGAACTAATTCTATAATCTTTGTGTAATGCAAATGAAAACAAGTGCCTGTTATTATAACTTACTAAACATACTGGAGTTATCTGCCACACAGCAAAAAGAAAACAGTGGAGTATTTATGTATATAAAGGTTTGCAAATGTATCTGCCATGTTTATTTGTATATGCTTATGTACAATATATGTAATTATAGCAATATTGTTTTTGTTTCATTATTTATGGGGTGTGTGTGTGTGTGTGTGTGTGTGTGTGTGTGTGTTCTATGTATTGATTTTCATAATCAAGATTTGGATAGCTTTCCATATGGATATGTCTAGATCTAGTCCATTCCCTGTAGTAACAGTCAGAAAAATCTCTCTAGATCATACATTTGGTCAGACTGCATGGCTAACCTGCATTGCTGACAGATGAAGGCAGTCACCAGCAGTGCTCCTGGCTGTCACAAGCCCTTCCTAAAGGGGGATCTAGATGGAATATCGGTGTCCATCATAGCATCTTTGTGTACACAGGCCCAGATTCAAATACATCCTGGAAGCATGTTCTGCTACTTCTTTGGTGGGGAGGGGAGAGCCCAGAAGAGGAAGTAAGTAAGATAGGCCACAGCCCCTGCTTTCGTAGTCTTCATTGGAAACACAACTGATATTTATCATCTCCCTCATCTACCATCTATTCCAGACTCTTTGATCCCTGGCAAGTACCTGCTCTGGATGGCCTGGCTGGTAAGAGTGACCCAGACATGCACCCTGAGAGCTCTATGCCCTAGTCATCATATTCTTTTGCCACTGAGCGTCTTACATTTGTACACTTACTGTCAAAATGGTACAAGCACCAAAAAGCAACCAGTTAAATCATCCATGTAACAGATATATTTCCCCCACACACCACATTTTGTTCTGTCAGGTGAATTCTACCTTCAGACAGCCAGTCCACTAACCTGATTTCCTTTCCATTGTTGAAAACTAGGATGTTTTAAAATCCTCCCCCCACTCCCCACCCCCGTGTGTGTGTGTGTGTGTGTGTGTGTGTGTGTGTGTGTGTGTGTGTGTGTGAAGTTTTAGGAAAATACAAATACCAAAGAGAGGACTGTCCACCCTTCACTGAGTGATATGGAGGAATACTACTTACTGGCTTGCTCCTCATGGCTTGCTCAGCCTGCTTTCTTATACACCCTAGGACCACCCACCTGAGGGTGGCACCACCCACAGTGGACTAGGCCCTTCTACATCAATCACTCATCAGGAAAAATGCCCCACAGGCCAATCTGATGGAGGCAATTCTTCAAGTGAGGTTTCCTCTTCATGGATGGTTCTAGTTTGTGTTGACAAAAATTAACAGTATAAGACCCCAGACCACACATTCTAGAAGATTCCTTTTATGTGAGATATCATAACAGAACCCTTTCATGCCCTTAAAAGTAAGATAATGCTTAGGTGTGAGAAGAGCATCCTGGAGGGATCATGTGGGCCTCCTGATGCTTTTGTTTGGAAAATCCAGCTATTGATAGCCTTTGTACATTCTAACTCTTTTAGCTAATTGATTGGGGATCTATTAGATTACTAATAAGAAGCAGAAGAAAAGAAACAAACAAGAGTGGTAATGATAATAGAACTAATCCAAATGATTACTATGAAGAGATTTCATTTCAGCCAGCTTCCATCTATAGGGAGGAAAGGGCACATTTATTTGGCCATTTTGTTCCTATTGTTTTCCCCAAAGTACCCCTGTGATCACCGAAGTGTCATGCTGTGGAATAATTTACGCTTGCTCCAACCTACTTTGGGAAGTTCAGAGCAATGGGCTGCAGGGCACAGTTGTAAGCAGCTTTGAAGTCTGATTGCATTATTTCTATGTAATGCAAATTGACAAGCTCTCTAAATTAGGCAACTAACTAGAAAATGAAGTCTGAAAGCCAGTTTTAGTATAGCAGTCGGGATTCTGCCCCCAGGACATATCTGTGGCCAGGGCTTGGGTCTGGAGTCATTTTCCTCACAGGGAATTTGGATGCTAACTAGGAGGGAGAAGATCAAGTGGAGGGGCCAACAGATATATCTAGGGGGTTGAAATGTTTGAGGGGTTATTAAGCAAATATTTGTATGGTTATTTTTATATGTCAAATCCAGTAAGGGCTCACTCCATAAATAATGAGTCGTTTAACCCTTTCAACAAGCCTGTGAAGTAAGCAGAATTACTGTCATCCTCTGTGTGTGTATGCGTATGTGTGTGTGTGTGTGTGTGTGTGTGTGTGTGTGTGTGTGTGTTCGTACACATGCACACATACATGCATGTTGCATATGTATGTGATACACGCATATGAGTTTATGGATGTGCTCACATGGAAGCCAGGGCAGGATGTAGGGTATCCTTCCTTTATCACTCTTCACATTGTTTTGGTCACTTACTGAACCTGGAGCTCACTGACTCAGCGGGACAGATCTTCCTGTCTCCACCCTCCAGTACTAGGATTACAGGCACAAATCAACACCCCCCAACTTTTTACACTGGTGCTGGGATCTGAACCCAGGTCCTCCTGTTTGCATCACAAGGACCTTGCTTACTGCGCCATCTCTCCACTCCCATGGGGCACATTTCTTTATGCATCCTTCCCTAATGTCTGAGTACCTGACAAATGTAAGACCTCACTCTAGATGATGTGTAGAGCACTATGGTCTCTGTGCTGTCTGTTTTAATTCATATCTCACATGATCCCCCAATGTGTTATGACTATTCCCAATTCCCACAAAACTAGGTTCTAAAAGATTTCATGGGTTTCTGTGGCCACACAACTTGTGAGTCTTCAATTCATTCCAGTGGCAGAGAGAAGAAAGAACTCATTTCATAAATGTTCTTGGATGATTTTGTGAAATTATCATAGACTAGGCATGGCAGCACATACCTGTTATCCTAGTTACTGAGAGGCTGAGGCAGGAGAATTGTTGAGTTGAGTGTCATATGTTCAGGGAAAGCCTAAACAACTTAGTTTATATTTGATCTCAAAGCTAAACATCGCAAAGATCAGGGAGAGGAGGAATACCGTTTCTCAGAGGTGTGGCCACTGTTGCCCCCACCCATTCTTCAAGTAAAGAACCCTCAACCCATGCTCATACAGGCTAATTAAGTGAAGTGGTACACACACATACACAGGCGCACACACATACACAGGTATATAAGCACACACACACACACACACACACACACCAAGTAGGAAGAAGCAATTTTATGGGAGAGAGGAGAAAAGAAGGGGAGAACGATGGGGAGGCTTTAATCAAATAGCATTCTATATATGTATGAAGTTATAAGGAAATAAATAAATTACAAACCATAAGCCCAAAAAAAAGTTTTAAAATATTAAGTACATATAGCCTAAAATTTCTCATCTTAAGTGTTCAATTGGGTAGTATTAATTACGTTTACTTTATTGTACAGCTAACTTCCAGAACTCTTGAGCTTGTAGACTGAAACAGCGCCCCTTAATTTCACCGCCCTGAACAGAAGTGAACAAACAGCTCTTTGAGATCCTGCTTTCAATTCTTTTATGTCAGCAAGTTTCTTATGATCAACTACTAATATGAAACCTGGTGAGTCTATGACGAGAGAAAGCATTGTGAAAGTCAGAGTCAATGTGATTCTGCGAGACTGAGACTTTAGGGATTAGACTCCGGAATTCAAGAAGCAGATAGAGAGGGGCACCCTCCTTCTGCATCATTCCCACTCCCAACAATGCAGTCCTTGCTCTTGGACTTTCTCATCATTAACTGGGCAGTGCCTCTAACACCTGGGTCAGCATCCTCTGCTATGACCAACTCATCCATCTCAAGATACAGTCCAGAACTCAGTGCTGTGTGGACTCTTGGCTGCAGCCTGGCTATGAGAACCAGTTTTCAAAAACTCATTTTCAACCCAACTGACTGACCCATCCAGTGCCACATGGCCCCTGGTCATAGCATACACCTGGGATCATAGCAAGTGACAGTTTCAAAGTAAAGCTTTCAAAGCTCAGGCTCCAGATTAGCAGTGCCAAAGGGTCACTATCCTGGGGAACAATATTATAGTGAGAATGAGAATTGGACAAAACTTGGGTGATGTCTCAACTCATAACGTGCTTACCAGAAAAGCATGAATTCAGACCCCCAGAACCCATGTGTTATGGTTTTACTTCTGTTGCTATGAAAAAAAAATGCTGACAAAAACCAACTTTAGGGAGAAAAGGGTTTATTTCATCTTACAACTCCAGGTTACAAGACATCATTGTGAAGAAGTCAAGGCAGGAACTTCAGCTAGTCACGTACACACACACACACACACACACACACACACACACACACACACATACTTGAAATCGTAAGAGAAAGAGAATGAAAATGTTTTTTGCCCAACCTTACTTATTATGGGAAAACTTTAAGGTTCCCCCCTTAAACACACTGGGCCCCAAATACAACTGTTTATAAGCCAAAGTTAATATTGTCTGTTCCTACCTTTCCCTTAGCTTGGCATAGAAGAGCATGCCTTTCTGTCAAAACAGACTTGCTAGAGAAGCCTGGCTGAAGCAGCCTGGCCAGCGTAGAGCTGGAGAAGGAGGAATGTGAATGGTGAAAACTTAAGGGGCACATTCTGCCCAGAGCCAGGGATGTCTTTACCACATTACCAACATCTCATTTGCTTGGACATATGACTATGGCTTAATCTAGACTCTTAGAGGGCAGGGGTCACATCTCTTTGCCTTATTTTATCTTTGGCAGATGGGAGTCTTTAGTCTTGACTCATTGACAAGACCCGTTTTTATACGATCTCAGCATGGTGGATGGTCTCAGAAAGAACTCCATCTGTAGACTGTCCCCTTTTGGTTCAGAAGCCCAAAGCAATCACTTTCAAATGGTTGTATTGATCATGGCTCTGTCTTTGATGTACAAAGGCTGCAAAATTTAGGCCAATGCTGAACATTCCAAATGCCTCAGAAGCAGATCATCCTCCACAGGCAAAAGGAAGCGTGGGACAATGCCAAGCAACCAAGGGAAGGGGCATTGTGCAGTTAGGGATCAAAAGCATGAGTGAGGTCCAAGGCTTCAAGCCTTAACAGAACAGCTGGGCCTTGGCCCTCCGCCCTCCGCCCATGGTTTCAGCTTTCTGCTCTTCTTTTTGTCATGGAAATGCGGTTCCTTGGAAGCCGCAGATAAAATAATGAGCCGAAGATAGCAGGTTCCAAGTGGCATCTGTTCTTTAGCACTGGGACCATCACCCCTTCTGTGAGATCTCTGGGGCTGCTCCACAGCCCTCTGCCTGCCGCTTCCACTGGTCATCTAATTTAACACTCAGAGACCGACGGCAGGGAAGTCCATAATGTGTACGGTGGGTGGCTCTACTCGAGCAAAAGAAAGGTAGCACCAGGTCAAGAGGGAGAGGCAGGAGAGCCCGCAACAGAAAGTGAGATTTAAATAAAAAGCTCGCCGGGGAGGGGGCGGGGGGGGGAGGTACTTAGAGAAAGAGCACTTTATTTTTAGAAAAGAAAAGGAATTAGGAGCGGATAATGGTTGCCACGGCAACAGAGCACTGCCTATATTCCATAGGCCCAGCTTTAACAGAACGGATCCCCCGGTGACTTTCTGAGAAAATACAGATGGAAATAAAAAGGCTGTCCAGGAACAATGTCTCACATTAGTCCAGCTGCCTCTTCGCTGCCGTTTTCCAGGCTCTCGGCGCCATGGCCCTGCAATTCGCTTAAAAACCAAGCTTCATGCTTTGCACGAAAATTCACGCTTAAATGAGGATTTCATTTTGTCTTCCTTCACCATTCCTAACAGTGCTTTACAAATTGAGCAGAGAGTAGCAGACCCAGGTGCAAGGCTGGAGAACCTGGAATTCTCAATTGGAAAGGGAAGAGGTCCTGAAGAAGGGGGTATCAGGGCTTTTGAATTAACCTGGAGAGACCCAATGAATTGGTTGCCAATGGTTGGAGGACAAACGACTCAAATTTCTGGGCTCTCTTGAAAGTTTAGCTATAACAACTTTTTTTTTCTTTTTTGCCTGTGTGTATGTGTGTGTGTGTGTGTGTGTGTGTGTGTGTGTGTGTGTGTGTGTAAAATGAGTGTGTGTGCTAGTCTATGTGGGCATGCGTAGAATTTGGGGGTTGACATCAGGCTGGCTTCCTCAACCACTTCACCTTATTTATTTATTTGAGACAGCATTTTTCACTGAACCCAGAGCTCAGCTTTCTGATTAGACTGGGCTGCCCAGCAAAACCTTCAGATCTGCCTGTCTCTGTCCTCCGGTACTGGGGTCGCAAAGGTGTGCCTCCATGCCTGACTTCTACAGGGCTGCTTGGGATCCAAACTCAGGTCCTCACTGCAAAGCAAACACTTTCCCCGCTGAGCCACCTCACCAGCACCAAAGGAATGTTTAATTCTTTGAGGACGCAGATATTTTGTTATAGGAATCAGAAATGAACACCCCACATTTTAAGATGCTTCTGTTGAAAGAGACGGCAGGGTGTTTTAAGAAATTATCTCATGGAATTGTGGAAGTCCACACCCAAAATCTGCCAGACTGCCAGGAGACAGAAAATTTGCAGGAAGTTCAATGGCTGTAACAGCCATTTGGTTGTGACACGTGACATTTCACTGATCACCAGGTTCAAGTGGTAGGATGCTATCCTCTTTCTCCTCTTCTTGGCATCTTGACTTTACATCCTTGAGAAAAGAGAACAACTTATCTGAGTCCTTAAAGAATTCAATCTCTGAGTCCTCAAGGAACTCAAGGGAAGAGTATTCCCACTTCATGAGCTTTGGGGGCACACAAGGCTCACAGTGCCAGATGGTTAGTCCATGACCATCATGGTGGGGGGCATGAAAGCTCTCTGCCCTTCAGAGAGCTATCAGAGCATTATACATCTGAGCATTTACATTATACATGAAAGCAGTCAGGCAGGCATGGTGCTGAAGCAGAAGCCAAGAGCTTATATCCTGATGCAAAATTTGGAGACAGAGAAAGAGGGGGAGGAGAAGAGAGAGAAGAGTGTGAGAGAGAGACAGACAGATGAGATAGATAGATGATAGATAGATAGATAGATAGATAGATAGATAGATAGATAGATAGATAGAAATAGATAGAGATAGATGGATGGATGGATGGATGGATGGACGAATGGACAGACTGGGAATGGTGTGGGTTTTTGGAACCTGAAAGCCCATCCCTAGTGACACACTACCTCCAACAAGGCCACACCTCCTGATCCTTCCCAAGCAGTCCCATCAATTGCTTGGGAAGACCAAACATTCCAATATATGAGCCTACAGAGGCAGTCTCATTCAAACTACCACAGGTGGTCTCCTTTTCATGGAAGAAGACTATAGGAAGCAGGTTTTAGGACAACCATCATGATTTGCCAATCTCCCCTTGACTCCTCCACCCTGTTAAGATTCTAACTTGTAGCATCACTATCTGCTGTTGGTGGACTGTGATCTACCCCTAAGGCAGCTTCCTATGCATCTGAGAGTCCCCCATCCTTAGCTATGTTGGTGGAGTTCTTTCCCTTCAGCTCCGCAGCTTTATTGCAGCTGTTACCAGCTGTCACTGGATGGAGGTGAGGAAGGGAAAACACGTTCCTCCACACTAACACGGACGGTCAGGGAACACCAAGGGGGCTTCTCAGATGTATAATGCTCTGATAGCTCTCTGAAGGGCAGTGAAGAAGACATGGAGTGGTGTTCCATAAAACAATACAGATTAATCTCTTTGGATAAGGACAAGCAGAAGCTATCCATGACTATCAACACACTGGTCCTGTTGCTATATCATTCAAGAACCATCCAGTATGTTCAAAGCCAATTTGTACAACTTTAAGGATCTCTTGTCTCAAAAATATTTTTTAAAGGACTAGGGCGAGGGCAAAGGGGTTTTATAGACATCAGAGTGACAGTTGCCTCTGGAGTTGGCTTCTCCAACCTTCAAATCTGAAAGTGCTAGAGGCAGATGTTTGCTAACGCAGGCGTACCTGGCTTCACGGTCTTCTAGCAGCAGCTACCGTTCCGAAGCAGAGAGAACTGTTTGTACATTCACAGGGATGCCCAAAACACTTGGGTGGAACACCAAAGCAACAAGAGGTACCTCATCATGAGTTCTAGGGTAAAAACAAAAGTCTGAGAGGTAGGATTCATTTCTGTGAATGAGGCCCCATTGTTAATGTTGGACAGGTACAGTCTGAGGAAATGGTAGCTTCTAAGATAATGAATCATCACTCCTGGATTTAAGCTTGGTTAAGCATGTCTACTCCTGTTTCCCCCTCCTTACTCTCTGTTCTCACTCTCATTTGTATTCCCCCCACCCCCGGAAAAGCCATGACCTAAAATAAGCCTGTTGGCTCAAGCTCATAATCCCAGCTATTCTTGAGGCAGAGGCAGAAAGATCACAAATCCAAGGCCAGCTTAGGCTACAGAGTTCATTCAAGGCCAACCTGTGCAACTTAAGGAGCTCTTGGCTTCATATTTTTGAAGGGGCTAGAGATACTGCTAAATGGTCAAGCACTCATCTCATGTGAGCAAGATTCTTGACTCAACCCCAGTACTGCAACAGAGCAAGAAGAGAGACAGGGAGGAGATAGACAGGTAGACGGACAGACAGATAGATCTAGAGAGATAGAGAGGATAGAGAGATAGAGACGGGGAGATAGAGAGAATATGTAAACTATCTTTCAGACTCAACCCACTTAGCTTGAGAAAGCTAGGCAGAGAAAATAACTCCTGAGACCCAGAACTTGGCAGTTCATTGGAAGTTCTGCTCTCTGAACTATTAAGGGGAAGGATGTTGTGTCAATTGCTGCCACCACAGAGCTGCTTGGTGATGAGGTGACCCGAGGGTGGCCCTGGGCTGCAGCTTGCACTTGGCCTCTGCTGCTAGACTCCTTGATAGTGTGTTCTCCTCTCCTCTCAAGACACCGTCTTCTTGGCTTTTGGGAGGGTGGGTAAGGACTACCCTCATATTAAAGGAATTCTGAGGATTGCCATTCTCCGGACAAGCTCTCATGATGGACGCATCCACAGCTCTCTTGGCAGAGCATGGGGTGCTAAAATGGGGCCTCTTGTTAGCATTTCTAAGGGAGACATTCACTATACCATTGTCTCCTATCCACTCACCATGAAATACAGGGCTTTACCCCAGAAGAGGTACAGGAGTCCTAGCTGCAGGATCATGGCTTCCCTGGGAGCCAGCTGGTGTTGGGTTGGCTTATGGGCTCAGGCCACAGACCAGTGTGATTGCCTTCCTGATGGTCCCAGATGTCACAGCCAGGCAGAAGAAAGAGAAGGGTAGACTGATGTCTGACCTCCTGTCAGCCCTCAGCTTCGGACAGAGACTCTTCTGTTTAGGTAAGAAGGAGGGTGAGGGTATAGGTACCCAAGCAGACTATCTGTGGAGGAGCCCTGGGGTCAGAACCAGCTGGGGGTCATTCACAGAAGAGACAAGGGATTCAAGGTAGCAGAGCCAGGAAACCCCAGGCGCTGTCTCCTTGAGTCAGACTTGAAGGAGAACTTCCCCTACAAGGTGGGCCATTTCCATTTGACAATGCTGAGCCTGTCCAAAGCTTGCTGCGGAGACCAAGTCCTTGGATGGAGTTTGTGAACACAGCTTCTGGGTTCTGCCGTCAGTCACCTTGTCCTGTCTCCTGTGACATAATGAATGGGGAACACTGAAGAAACCTCCCTGAACAAAGTCCAACAGGCAGGCGGACCCTAGGGATAGAGACAAACCAAGCAGGTCCCATTTCATTTTTTGCAGGAGATGAGTCCGTGGCTGTCCATAGCCTGAAAAGTCCTGGCCCCCAATACTTCGGAATGTGACTTTCTCTGGGAAAGGGCTGCTATAATTGTAATTAGTGAAGATGAGGCATAGTAGAGTAGGGTGGGCCCTTAATTCTATGTGCCTGGCCACTTCGTGGTCTTAGTACGCTTTCTGTTGCTCTAACACATCACTGAAGATTTGGTGATTTATTTATTTATTTATTTTTTAAATGGCTGATGGTTCTGGAGTCTGGGAATCTAAGAGTACAGAACGGCAAGAGTTCGATATCTGATGAAAACTTTCTTGCTGCAGTCTCACGTGACAGAGGACATCATCTGACCAGACAGACCAAAGAGGCCTCTCTTCTTATGAAGCCACTAATACCACCATGGAGACCCCACTCTCTTGATCTCATCCAGTTCTACTTACCACCTGAAGGTCTCCACCCCTGAACACCACTAACTATGACTTGGAGGATTTAGTTTCCAACACCTGTTTCTGGGTGTTCAAACTTCAGCATCATAAAAAGGGACGTCTGGAGGTAAACATTCCAACTGTCTCTAGGTGCAGACAAGTATCTAATCCAAGCAAAAGTGGAGTGATTAATATTCTTTTTCCACACAATATTTATTATAGGAACATGAAAGTACAAACAAAACACACCACTCATATTCCCACTGATGAGATTTTTTTTAATGTTTTTAATGGTTGTATTTCATTTACTTTTATTTTATGTGTATGAACATTTGTCCATTTATCTATACATGCACCGAATGTGTGCCATGTCCATGGAGACTAGGTGAGGGCACTGGATGCCCTGGAACTGGGGTCACAGATGGTTGTGAGCTATCTGATGTGAGTCCTGGAAACCAAACCCACGTCCTGTGCAGGAGCAGCCAATGCTCTTAACTGCTGAGCCATCTCCCAGCCCCTAAAAATGTAGTTTTTATTTTAGTGTAAGTATTTCTGGCATGAATGGGATTACACTGTGCATATTTTAAACATAATTTTTATTGCAATGATACATTGTGAAGAGCTATATATATATATATATATAAATCCTGCGTTTTCCTTTTTGAGCAGCAAAAGAGCACCCCTTTCCGTGGATGAACGCTACTCTGCATCGTTAATAGAAAACCAGTGATATGGTGACACTCTAGAATATTCTATATACTTTTTGGGTTCTACTTCAAATAACACACACACACACACACACACACACACACACACACACAAAATCACAAATCTTTTCATAGAGAACAAGATCTAATGTCTCAGATTCCTCCAGTCTCCTCACTTGAGCACTGGGACTGCAGGCATGGACCACCATGCTTGGACTTTTTCATGAGTGCTGGGGATCGAATTCAGTCTTCATGCTTCCCCATCAAATTCTTTACCTATACTGAGCCATCTCCTTGGTCTTTTCTTTTTTTCAAAGAATGTTCTTTAGGATTGTGTCAGCTAGATGTGCAGCCCTTTGGCACACCTATAATGCCATCAACATTTCTGTTTTTGTTTTTTTTTTTAATGTCTTCAACATGGAATGAGAACTTAGGAATCAGCTGAGCAATCCTGGGAGAAATTCTCCATGGCTGTCTCACCCACATCTTATGAGCAACAATTCTTTACCAGCTTTTCCTTTAATTCCATCTATAAAGTTCTTCCTAGACACTTAACACCATTCACAAAGAAAACTCTTCCTTTGCTCCAGGCTGGGCTCAGTTTGCATACTATTTCATCATATTTCAAGATCCCATTAATGGACACAGAGGCATAGACCACTTCAGGGTCAATCCCAACTGACTCTTCCTGAGTACATTCCTCCAGGTGGCTGCAAGAGTACCCAGTACATTCCATGCTCCTCTGAAGAGCCCACCAATCCTCCTGTGAGATCTTTTCCTCTATACTTCTACATGATAGAAGTATAGAGGAAAAGACATCCAGTTCAGTCAGATCAGCTAAAGCGCCATCAACCTCCCTGAGACTGATTTAGCCTTGTGATTGAAGAGTTTGGTTGTTTCCTATTTGATTGTATATTGTGAACACTGAACCTTCAAGGTGTTTGTTAGCAAATCCTAAAACTACAGGTAATCGGCCAGTCTAACCTAGACTGGCTTAGGGTGTATGTACAGTAAAGCAAACTGTGTCCTCAAAAAGCGTCCAGAGAGATGCTTTGTACTTACCTTCCTTTAACTCACTTTCGATATGATTCTCAGGGTTAGCCTCTGCCCAGTCCCTCCAAAGACAATCTACCCGGCCGGACACAGAGGGTTACAGTAAACAACAGATCCACTCTTTATTGCCCTCTTCTGTATTTTATCAGTGGGACAATGATCAAAGTATATGAGCAGAGAGGCACATGACGACTGAGTTTGTGTGAGGCTCTGTCCTATTTTTAAGACTTGTGAGCTTATTCTCTCAACAGTAGAGGCCATCCTCCACATCCCCATCCATGCTCATGCAGTGTCACCCCCAGACTGTGACATATGAATCTCTCTGTAGTGGATAGAATGTCCTATGTATCATCTTTTGCCTATGCATCATTGAGTGTGCATATAACTAAAACCAGATGCATCATGGGAAATGATATGCTTAGTGAACAAAGGCTTACAAAACCGAAGCCTATCAATCAAACAGAAAACCAGCCTCATTCTGTTCAGCAACCGATTCCTCTTCTTCCTAGACCCACAAAAGGAAGCCCTGAGTCATCAGTCTGGCCTCTTGTTTAACAGTCCTTCCACGCGTAAGCAAGCATACACAGAGTTTTAATTCAAGCCCATGTTCAACTGCTCTTCCAACCTGCTGGAAAGATGGCGTATAGGGTTTACTGAGAGGGACAGCGGTGGTGAACCTAAAGTGTCCCTGTTCTTATCTACAGTGGCGCTTTGGGTCTGGGGACTCTCTCCACACCAATAGAATTACAAATCTGCCGTCTTCTCTCTGGGTTCCACCACATCTACCAGGAAGCTGATAGTTGGGTCCCTTGTCTAAGAACCATCTAGAATCTAGAAGTGACCCATGTTCCTTCTCGGTCTTCCCTTCCCGCCGTCTAATTCTCGATCCATCTTTAGGTAAATTTCTTTTAAAATTCGGTCAGATCTTCATTGACACTCTTTTTGTTAAGATTTCAGGATTTTAGGGACCAACTCTAGCCCTACTGGGAACATAAATACAACTGAATGAGAACAGTGATGAAAGCAAATATCAAGAAAAAGCAAGTTATTAAGACGAAATTGCTCTGCCCTACATCTGTGGCTCACAGCACGCTGCAGATGTACCTCACTCCTTGAGAACATTTAGCCTTTTCATGGGAGGTCACAGTGTTAACAATATTATCACTTGAAACCTATTATATTCAATGCCTAGAATAAATTTAGAATAGTATGTAAAGCGATCTTACATTTAGATAATTATTATCCAGCAAATTATATTATCTATGGGCTTTGCTGATTTGAATTTGTGGTAAATTTAACACAAATTCTTAGTGGTTAAAATGTCTCATAAGGAAGCTGAGTAAAAACCCTTTGATCCAACAAGATTCTGATGTCATGGCCTGAGCCATGGAAGAGTGGTTAAGAGCCTAGTTGCTCTCACAGAGGACCAGGATTCAATTCCTAGCACCCACAGGGTGGCTCATAACCATCTATAACCCCAGCTCTAGGGGATCTGGTGCCCTCTTCTGGCCTCTGCAGGCACTGCAGGCATGTGGTGTACAGACACACATGCAACCGAGATGCCCATACACATAAAACAAAATAAAAAATTTAAAATATTCTACTGCCAGCAACTCTATCCAGGAATCTGGGTCAGATCAGCTGGGGCCACTGAGAGAAAAATGGTACTACCTTCATCCTTAAATAGCATACAACTCCATTTAACTAATGAGTTGAGAAAGGTCCGTTAAAACTATTAAATGATGACACATGAAGTCTGAGTCGAAAGTAATGAATTAAAATACTTTTAAAAGAAAAGAGAGAAAGCATGACCATTTGATTGTCTGCTTCTGCAGTCAGAGAGATAACCACCTAACCCGCAGAATACCTTCCAGGAGGGAATCTTTAAGTGCTGTTTTTTGTTGTTTTGTTTTTCCATTCCATCTTCCATCTGTAGCAGCCAGATGAGACAGGTGGCATTTCAGAATGGAAGACTCAGATAAACATTGCATCCACCCCTCAAAGCCTCCGAAGTTCAGACCAGGACAAGGTCAAACCATCTAGGGGGAACTCTTCTACCTCATTCGTTTTACTCTTGCCCAAATGTCTTCATGGGATGGAAAGAACATGGGAAGTAGTGTTGGAGTCAGGCTACCATGGTCTCACTCCATCTGCTGTGCAGTCTTAGACAAAGAACTCAATCCCTCCTTGTGAAAACATCCCCAAGTCTCATCCCTGCCAGAAATGAGCACTCCTCTCCGTGCTGACATTTGTGTTACTGCAGTGCATTGTAGCAGGCTGTCTTATCGGACTACCTTAGGACCTCCAGCCCGCAAATAATGACTCAGAGACTTATTATTAATTATGAAAGTTTGGACTTAGCTTAGGATTTTCCCCAACTAGCTCTTATAACTTAATTAACCCATATTATTTTAATCTATGTTCTTCCATGTAGCTTGGTTACCTTTTCTTTGGGCACATCCAACTTGCTCTGAGTCTGCTGGCGAAATTGCATACCTAGATTCCTCTTCCCTGTTTCTCTCTCTCTGTGCCCAGAAGTCCTTCCTATTCTCTCCTGCCTAGCTATTGGCCATTTAGCTCTCTATTAAACCAATCAGAAGGCGCCTTAGGCAGAGACACATCTTTACAGTGTAAACAAACATTCAAAACAGTGCATGGGTCTTACCAAGCTCTGCTGTGTCAACCACCAGCTCGTTGCCTCTAGCATTTGGCTGCTGAGAGCGTGACTGAATTGTACCTGTATGTCCAAGACAGAGCAGAGCCTGGTGCTTGGCGATGGTGTTAGGAGACACAGACGGTATTCTGTGACAGCCATCACATCTGCCAGACAACACTGTTCCTGGGTTCCCGGACTATGACACAGCTGCTCACGGTATCAGACCACACTGTAGATAGAGGCTGAAGTCATAGCAAGCTAGTGAAGCAGAACTCACTTCTAGTCTTAATCCTATCACCAAGAGAGATGCTTTGCACCTACCTTCCTTTAACTCACTTCTGATATGATTCTCAGGGTTAGCCTCTGCCCAGTGCCTCCAAAGACAATCTACCCGGACACAGGGGGTTACAGTAAACAACAGATCCACTCTTTATTGTCCTCGTCTGTATTTTTTTTTTTTTGTATCTAAAACTTGATTAGAATAGTATCATAGAGTACATAAGGAAATACATAATACATACAATATACACAGATGATAAATTGTATACATTACATATATTAAGTATTCTAGTACACAGATAAAATGGAATATTCCACATCCACTAAAATATGCGAATGTGCTAAAATGAAAGAGATATCTAAGACAGACACACTGTTCAGAGAAAAAGACATAAATTACAGGACAACATACATAAAATTATCCCTTGTTTGTAAATAATAAACCATATGGCTACATATATTTAGGGGAAAATCTGGAAAGTTATTCACCATACTGTCCACAGTGACTACTTAAGGGAAGTGGAACTAGGAAATTACTTTCTATTTCTTCTCTTCCTAGTTTAGACATTCTTATGTATATGTATAATATTTTACAATAAAAATGATGCTTCTCATTCTCCTTTCAGCTTGGGGGTTACTTTCAAGTCTGACACTAGAAAGAATGAACAAAGAGAACTGAAAATTCCCAAAGCCTAATTCTCATACTTGAAAAAAATTATTCATGAGCATGCTGTTGTCAGTAGTTTCCAAATAAATCACTACAGGTAAATATTTTATTCAATCCGGAATTTTCTTTAAGGCTTCTCTAGAAATGGCAGAGTCATTGTTAGCTGGAGTGACTTCTTTCTCTAAAATTCACCTAAGTGAAGATAATGGATGCTATTTGTGGTTAGGCCTGTAGGTTTTTTTATTAAGTGGTCACATTTTTTCACCCAAAGGGATGATTCTCTGATGGTCAATTTGGGGTTTCCCATTAGATCACATATACAAATGACCTAAAGTTTACATGTGGAAGACTCTCACTGCCCAACCCTGCATAGTCTTTGATGACTGCTAATCTGGCTGCCCAAGAGCCTCATAAAGTGGCCTAACAGTGGCCTCCAGGATTGGGTCTCAAAGTTGCATTCATACACCAGTTGTTAACCGTACTTAGAGAACCAATCCAACCATAGTTGAGTCCACAGCCCTATGGAAGCTGAGACTAGTAACTAGACCGCTCCACGATTAATACATAAGAATGGGCTAGAAATAAGAAAGCCGAGCTAGGGTTCCAATGGAGACCTTCTCACTCACTTCGACCACCAATGTCAGGTTACATATTATCAGAATGCTGTCAGCCAAACATTGATTCACAAGAGCAAGGCACTGTTTAACCTAAATGTGTAATGACAGCCAGTCGATACAGCCTGGAGCATCCTTCGCCAAAGCACAGATACATCTTCCGAAAGGTTCAGCCTCTCCTCTGCGCAGCCAGGACTTCTCTCAAGGGCATGACCAGACCCTGGGTCTTTATCTCCTTTTGTATGTTCTCGTCAGAAACACAGTGATTCACAATCAGGTAATGTCCACTGTTTGCATATTCACAATCATATTCTACTTTACCTCATGAGCTCACTCCCTGAATCACCTTGAATCTCACAGCTAATGTTTATTAGTTGTGAAGACAGACCATTTCCTACTCGGTTCTCTAGCGCAGTTATTCACATCCACCATGGGAGAATTTCCCCATCTTTTCTTTGAAAAGACATAATCAGGATCAGATACCCTCTACAGAGCTAACAAATAAATAAACCAAGTCTCCGAAGATTAGCACATAATTTTCTTCTCGCTGCTACAAAAGCCAGGTAGGAAGTAGCGGACCCTCCTCCTTCTGGGGAGTCTGGATCCAGTTTCTGTCTGTCCAGTGAGACACATATCACCCGCTGGCCTGGATTCCTGCCGAGAAAAGCCAAGAGGGAAGGCAGCACTGGCTCTGAAGCCCCTGACAGCTGGCTTCCCACGTGCACTGTCAGTGGCCAGAGCTAATTATGCAGCCGACGTGACTGCAGAGGAGGCTGGCGGGCCACTAGACGATTTCGAGTACAAAGTGCCCCTGAAACAAACAGCCATTGGATGTCCAGGTTTTGAAAAGGCCCATCTAGGGGCTGGAGAGATGGCTCAGAAGTTAAGAGCACTTGTTGTTCTAGCAGAGGCCCTAGGTTCAGCCCCCAGCACCCACAGGGTGCCTCACAACCGTTGGTAACCCCAGTTCCAGGGGATCTGATGCCCTCTTCTGACCTCCTGGTACAAAGGTGGTGCACATACATACATGCCGATAAAACACTCATTTGTGAGTCAAGAGCGGGCCAGGCCAGCTGCAGACATGCTCTGCTGGTTCCCTGTGTGCTGCAGCCTCCTTGTCGGTCCTGGGCACAACACAGCTCTCCTCCAAGGCCCTAAGGAGGCCAGGCTCTGCAGGCCAACAAGCCACAGGGGACCTCAGGAGCCACCTGAGAGTTTCATGATTTCATCTTTTAACAGCCGAGTAGTATTCCTTTGTATAAATGTACCACATTTTCCTTATCCATTTATCTGTTGATGGGCATCTAGGCTGTTTCCAGTTTCTGGCTGTTGTGTATAGAGTAGCAATGAACATGGTTGAGCAAGTGTCTCTGTGGGAGGATGTAGAGTCCTTTGAGTACAAGCTCAAGAGTGGTAAAGCTGGATCGTGAGGTGGCTCGATTCCCAGCTTCCGGTGTCTTCACATGCTGCTGGTCATGGCGGCAGCTGGCAGTGTCTCCCCTCGTCTGTATTTTATCAGTGGGACAATGATCAAAGTATATGAGCAGAGGCACATGGTGGCTGAGTTTGTGTGAGGCTCTGTCCTATTTTTAAGACTTGTGAGCTTATTCTCTCAACAGTAGAGGCCATCCTCCACATCCCCATCCATGCTCATGCAGTGTCACCCCCAGATTATGACATATAATCTCTCTGTAGTGGATAGAACAGTGTGTCCCAAATGATAGGTCCATCCATAGCATAACCTAGAACCTGTGAACATGGCCTTATTTAGAAAATGGATCTTAGGAGTTATAATTAAAGTTCCTGAGATGAGAGCATCCTAGACGAAGTATTCCTTAGGTCCAATGACAGGTGCCCTTATAACAGAAATAAGGGGAGAGGGTGGCACAAAACTGGAGACAGAAATTGGAATGCTGCAGATGCACCAGAAACTGCAAGAGACGAAAATAGTCTCAAGAGGAGGCAGCACAGCCCCACCAGTGCCTTGTGCGAGACTTTTGGCCTCCAGGTGGTGGGAATAATACAATTCTGTTCTTAATCTACCAAGTTCATAGCTATTTGGCTATGGCAAACCCAGGAAACAAATACACTTTGCAAGATTCCATTTTCTTATTAATAAAACATGAATAGCAATTTCCCAACACATACTCCATGGATTTTAATGAGAAACTGTAGGAAAACTGTTCATATTAGCCCTCAGTAAATGGGAAGTACTAGATTCTCACCCTGTGCTTTTGGCATGTATGGGAGGTCATTTGAAGACCTACACTTGGAGATGTCTATGTGATGCCTCCATGGCAACCTGGATTGCTCTCTTAGAGTTAAGATTGGAGAACACTTAAAGAAGGACCAAGAAGTGAAAGGCCAGCTAAGAGACAGCTTTCTTAGATAAGCAGGATGCACTGTGATGATTGATCTTGGTAACATTACCAAAGAACCCCATGACACAATGGGCTAGAGTGATGGTTCTATGGACAAAATGAGTACATGAGTTCAGATCCTCAGCACCCCCACAAAAACTGGACATGACTGCATAAATCTGTAGCCTCAGTGCTGGGGAGCAGAGAGAGGCAGGTCCTGGGACTTGGTTGGCCATCCAGAATAGCTGAAATGGCAGGCTCCAAGTTTAGTGAGAGATGCTGCCTCAAAAAATGGGGTGGAGAACAACAGAAGAAGGACTTCCACTTGTACCTGTGCATAGGTAAGCACATACATGGACATATGCACACACATTCATATAACACACACACACACACACACACACACACACACACACAGAAGGAGGGATGGGGAGACAGACAGACAGTCACACACACAGAAGGAGGGATGGAGAGACAGACAGACACACACACATACAGAAGGAGGGATGGAGAGACAGACAGACAGACGCACACATTCATATAACACACACAGAAGGAGGGATGGAGAGACAGACAGATACATACAGAGAGAGAGAGAGAGAGAGAGAGAGAGAGAGAGAGAGAGAGAGAGAGAGAGAGAGAGAGAATAGTATGATATGAAACAGGTGTAGGCATCCAAAAGAGTATAGAAAAAGGAATGGGTGGGAAGACGTTGTCCACATCCATTATACATCTGGGGAAAAGAATCTCAGTCAAATTATTCCCTTGTCTTCCAACCTCTAGTTAAACTCTCTCGTCTGTATGGCGATAGGTTAACTGGGTGCCATCAATGTGTAGTGTGTCACACTGTGTTAGACTTTTTTGTGTATGTCAAAATATCTGAGAAAACTAAATAAGAGAAGGGGGTTCATTTTGGGTCAACGGTTGGGTGGTTCTGTTCCTTGGGCCAGAGATGAGTTAAAAGATCATGACAGTGGGAGCATGTGTGGAGTTCATCTCATGGTGGACAGGAAGCAGAGAGCATGGAAGAAGCTGGTGACTGACAAAGTCCCCTCAAAGGTACGTCTCCAGAGATCTACTTCCTCCAACTAGACCCACCTCTGAAAGTTCCCGATGTGTTAGACTAGTGCCATGAGACCTGTCGAGCCTCCACCACATGAGCTTCTAGGGGCATTTCACAGTCAAGTTGGAGCATGCTTCCCCTGGTTCCTTGTTTTCATAGCATCCTTTGGATGTTCAGGTAGATCTGCCTGCAGAGGAAAACGAACTCACTATGAAGATTTTGACCCTGTCTTGGAGATTTTTATGATCAATCCGAAGTATGGCATCTATTTAAGGTTTGTCTTCCCCATCATAACTAGGGAGACAGTGAGGACAAACGGAGCCTGTGGAAGCACTCCGGATCTTCCCAACAGTCACCGTATCACTGCTGCGTGTCTCATCTCGTGTCTCTCAGGATTTAGTCAGGCATGGCATTGACAAGGTCCCTAAGCCTCTTACACAAAGGCAACATGGGTGACACCACTAAGACATTTCTGCCTCATCCCTTCTCCTGATTCCCACAAAACCGCTTTTTATATTCCCTGAAAAACAGTCTTTCTCAAGAACATTTAATTATATCTCCTTTTGTTTCCCATACCCTTGGTGATTCTGTATTCTGAGATGGAAATTGGACATGCATGGGTGAGTATGTATCAGAGCAAGGGCACAGAATATTCAATGATGGAAGTAATTTTTAAAAATTCAGAACACATGACTCTCACGTAGTACTTGTGTGAGAAACAACAAAGAATTTCATTCTGGGATGAGCTGCCCTGCTTGGAGGAGCTGTTGAACTGGATTCTTTTGTAACAATAATTCTTTCTTTTCTGCCCCAACTATCAAGAAGCTCATTGTCAATCTGTTATTCAACCATAGTAACTGGATACATTCTTTTACTTCTTTAGCTTCAATTGTTCGTGTGTTCCCCTGTAATTATACTCCATGTTGAGCTTTGCTGGAGAGTTGTTGTCTACACATAACAGGTATTGGTTGGTTCCACCTTTTATGATCCCTTCTTTCCCCCAACTGACAGAAGCTCCCTTGAGGAACAATGTGACTGTGTGAGTTTGGACCAAGGACATGTAGGTTTTTGTCTGGGATTTCTAAGAGTTGCTCAAGTGTGTTGGCTCATGCACTGGGGGAGGACGCTGGTCCTCCTTCTTTTCCTTATCTATTGGCTGGAGCATGACATGGGGTACCATTCTAGCATATGGTGATTGCCTCAAACCATGAAGTGTCCTAAAGATGAAAGAAAAAGATAAGCTCACTGGAAAGAGCCCCTAATCAGTGATAGACTGCCTAGCAGGAGGTTTCTCTTAGGTTAGTCAGAAATAAATGTTTGTATTTTTGAAGTCGCTGTTATTCTGGGATTTCTAGTAAAATTGCTACACTATCTTTTTTTTTAATACTTCTCTGGGCTCTACAAAAATGAATTTCACATTTATCGCATATTTTTAGGCAGACTCCCCTCAAAATAGCTTCTGAATTGAGTTAAAATCTGTTTCTACATTTTTGTGTGATTTGGTAATCAGAAAACCACTCAGCTTTACATATAAAAATAATCCCCTTGCCTCAGGATGGCTTGGGTCCTTTCTGGAAATGGCTGGAGGAGAAACACACAAACAATAGTAAGCAGACTAGAAAAACACTATCAAGTGGGAGAGTCCCTCGCATTAAACAAACTATTCAAAATTTGAAATCAGCAGAGCGCTTGTGTGTAAAAGAAGATGACTAATAATGAATATTTATTACATCACATGAACAGATTCATGGGAATAAGACTTTTTTCATATCATTCACCTGCAGAGAAAAATCACTTTTTCATAGACTAAACCAAGATAAATACCAGCCCACTCCCTGTCACAGTGTCATAAATCCTGTATTAGTGAACTAATGAGGTTTAATGAAGTCCAAATTAAGTCTTACAGTACTTTGGAAAGAATCTTTCTTTCCTCTCAACCCTAGGTCTTTCCACTCGTCTTCAAAGGAAACATTAACGAGAAGTAATAAATCTCAGTGTGATCTTGATTAAATTCCATGAATTAAACAGAGGTACTTTTGAAAAATGGTAAATTCAATCAGCAGAGTAGATAGTTTTCTTTCTTAGCCAAATTAAGGGACAAATGTTTCACCCAGTTTTGGCATAGATAATAATGTTCTGAGTCTTTATATAAGTGAATACAAGGCTTTTAAATACCTTCAAATGTAAATAGCGTAACGCCTGCCTTTAAAAGAAGGACCCAGTCCTTCCTTCTCAATGTCTACTCACATAAACTCAGTGGCTTTTGGCCATCACAGACAGATCATTACGACACAGTATAGAATGGCAGAATGCAGCTTTTCACAATCTGGACTCTCTCTTTCAAACAGGAAGCACTAGCCTGGAAACAATTCTTCCTTGTCATGACGGGTTTTCCAACATCTCAGCAATAAGGGGTGGCATTTTGAGTGACCTACATTTGTGTGGAAAGCCACACGTGGTCCAGCCCAGTGGGATTTGTGAGGGGGAAGATGTTCTGGTGCTGCCCACCCATCAGAATAAGCAGGCTCCAGCTCCTACTTGGCTTCTCTAGCTCACCATCTGCATGACTGCTGATTCATTAAGCAGGTGTCCCTCCTTATGCTGGAAAGGACATTTGTTCCCCATAATTTGCCGCTTTTCCAAGTGGTTAAGGGACACTGGATTCACTGCAGCATGCCAGAAGTAAGCAAGCCTGGGAGCGATGTGTATGAGTCAACGCCAACCATTACCTATGTCAATGCCACTCATAGGGTCAAGTCTCAAATGATGAATGTTTCCCGGCTGACTTGGAAAGAAATGACACCAAAATGTGTCATTAAATTTTGGGAACAAATTTAACTTGAACAGCACATCCTGTCACTCCCGTATTTGTCAAGCTGTGCGTTTTGAATTTTGGTTCAGAGAATACTGTCACTGAACTTGAGGTTGAAATGTAGTGCTCAGAGAGTGTATCTTAGAAGTAGGTCCAAGCACTGTAACTTAGACACCGGGGAGATGGAGGGTAGAGTACCCACATATTTTCAAGCATAGCTGATGTCTCAGGGTACCTCACCTTCCATAGGTCCTGAGGGATCCCTTGCTAGGTCCCTTTGGTTCCTCCTGTTGGCCTGCTCTTGGGCTGCTGGTTCCTTTTTCAGTTCCCTGGGGCTGTGAGTCCTCCTAGCCCAGACAGAAGCTCCACTCAACAGAAACCAGAGACCAAACTGGCATAGGGCACCTGCTGATAGCACCAAGAAGCAGTCATCATCCATGAAGTGTGCGTAAGGTATTGTCTTAGGGCAAGGCCCGTTCTCAGTGCTGGTGAAGAGGCAGTGAAGAAGACGCATGTAACAGCTCATGCCAAGGAACTTCCACAAGAAGGGTGAGGGTGAAATAAGAGACAGGGGGCAATCGAACAAGGACACACTAGGATTCCAGAAAGTGTTATTTATTGTATTCGATACTTTTCTCAGTGCTGTGAGGCAATGGCTGGTAAAAGTAACAGGAATGAAAGGAATTAATCTGGCTCCCAGTTTTAGGGGATACAGTCCACTTGAGCAGGGAAAGCGTAGCAACAGAAGATTCAGTGTCTGGTACCATTGTGTCTTTAGTCAGAAAACAGAGAGATGAATGCCCCGTGCTCATGCTTTCTCCTATTTCCTATCCATTATCTTGATCCCTAGCCCATAGGCTGATACTACTCTCAAGATTTCCTCTTTTCCCCTATTTCCACCCAGGCCCCCACTCTACGATACAGTGCTACACTATGATACAGGAGTCGTACTGAAACCCCCACATCCAAGGTGGATCTTCACATATTAGTTAGTTCTCTAGAAACACCCACACAGACACCCAGAGACTTCTTGACTCATTTCATAAATGCGTCTCAGTCCAAACAAGTTGATAACAAAGATTAAGGATCACAAACCCCACCCTGTTTCCACACTTCCTTCTTTCTCATCTAGATGGAAGAAAACACATTACAAATAGGTAAATAGTGGCCATTCTCTTACTGAAAGAATTGTATTAATTAAATCACATATGGAATTAACAACAACAAACAGTTTGTAGTTGTCACAATAAGCGAGTCACTAGAAAGTAGTTCCCAGTTGGCAGGTGGATAATTACCAGGGACACTCGACATCGGGACTCACAGTGATATGGATTATATGTACACTCGTTTGTGCTTTGTGTCCTTTTGTTTACTGTGTGTTCAGAATTGTGATGCCAGCAGAGTTGGAAGCTCAAGGTCATAGACAACCTGGAAGGCTCATGGGCATGTGGTTTCTGAGGCTGTTTTTTTTTTTCTAGATCAAGCAGTTTGATGTTTTAGCATGCATTGAAATACTTTGGGAGCTCCAAAGCACCGTAGTGTTATCGAAACCCCCACAGGAAAGCTAATGCTGTTACAGTGAGCCCTGAACACCCTAACCTCGACCCTTTTTATTTCTCCCTCCGCTGATGGCTTTATAATTCAATTTTGATAAAGCACGTTTCCTTGGGAACCCAGTTATCTCTTTGTAGCAAGTGAGACTGTATAAACATACAAGCAGCGGCTGCTGCACCCCGGGAGTGCAGAAACCCAACATGTTTCTGTGTGGGTGGATAGTTGAGTGTCAGACAGGCTATGGGGGGGGGAGCTGATGTGTGAGCAGATTAGGCAGGAACACCCCTTCCCTCAAGTGGTTAGAATGGGAAAAGCAACCTGGCAAAGGGGTTGGCCTGAATGTACAAAATATGGGGAAGTGTAAGTATGGATTTCATGGGAGACAGAGTGACTGGCATGGCTGGGTAGCATTTGCGGGAGAAATGACTCAAATGTGTAACAGATCCTGTGCTAGGCAATGGCCACTGCTGTGAGGAGCAGAGGTGACTTGGGAAGGAAGGTTGAATCCAGGACAGGACCTGGAAGGCTTGTGTATCATTGTGTTTGCGTTTGCCTGTATTTCTAAAGACAGTGTGGCGTTCACTGTGGTCCTGATAGTTAAATACAGGGGGTTGTGGAGAGGCAAACAAAACTATAGAGGGAATATTGAGGAGAGGAACACCTAGAAGGGTCTTCAGTTGTGTTGAATGGGGTAACTGGAAGTGGAAGACTTGGGGAAAGCATCAGTGCTGTGTGATGTAAAGGAACCCCACTGACGTATCTGGCCCTGTTTCTTGGCACTCACAAGATCTTTCCTCCCAGGTCCCAACTCTTTGTGTCACCATCTGCTCTAATTTGCAAGAAATTGAAAAAAACTAAAAAAAAAAAAAATCTAGATTAGACTCTCTTGGAGTTGAAATTACCTTAGCAAAGATAATAGCTTCTTTTAGTTTTCAGGGTATCATCTCTTCTTCCAAAGGTTAAAAATAGAAAATAGATTAAAATTGAATCCAAAAAAGGATTTCCATTCCCTCCCCATGGAGTGAAAAATTTAAAGAGCCCTGGGATCTAGAAACTGCCTAAGCGATGCTCGACTTGGGCTGTGTGCTTTCTTTTTTTAGTGGCGCCAACCGGCGAACGCACAACCACACAGCCATGAGCTCTTTTGCAGCGTGGGTCATTGCCGCTCAGCAGATCCATTCTGTTCTGCAGAGAAGATGCGCCTTTAATCACTTCTATTATTAGTTCAGGTTATCTGGGGATGGGGATAGGGAGAAAGGAGAAGAAGAGAAGTCTGGGTTGGACGGTGCTTCCAAGTTAGCTTGGATTCTAGTAAAGATGCCACCCTGGCAGTTTCACTCCCTTGGGGGCACGGCTGGAATGGCAGTGTCGTCTTCCCCTTCCCGGGAATACTTGCAGCCTCCTTTGTGCTCTGTCCCCCACCTTGCTGGACCCACTCTATTGCATTGCACCTTGTATCAGCTCCCATGGTGTGTCACACCAAGAGCCCCTGGTTGGAGGCTCTGAGTGAGCCATTAAGCTTATATGGCTTGGGGAATAATCCCGCCCGGATATAATGAAACTTGGCTCCTGTGACTCATCTAAAAATCTCCCCTAAGCCTTCTTAGCTCTGGACCCACAGATATTAACCGGGCCGGCTAGTCTCGGTGGTTATGTAAATTAGAAAGGAAGCCAGCCCAGCGGTTCTCTGAGGCTGGCAGAAGGAGTTGGGGCCTCGCAGAGCGGGGCTCTGCTTCTTTGATGCCCATGGGAAATCTCATATGCATTACATTATGCTGTAAAGCTCCTATCAGCTTGCTTGAAAGCTCTTTGCATCCTTTCTGAAACTGCTGATGAAATCACAAGTTGTCGTTGTCTGTTATCTCAGGAAGATGTTATCCTAAAAAAATAAATAGCCGTTGACTTTACTTTCGGAAACCCCTTTGAGGTATCTATTATTACTTCAAGTCTAGACGCAGCTTTTCCCCTTAGGATCAAAACCTGTTTCGATCCAGAAATAGTCTATTTTGGATCACAGTTAACAAACTGTTGTTTTCTGTTACTTGACATCCTTTCCTGTCTCTTGTAATTGATAACCTGCATCCTCTCCCCCCCCCCCCCAAAAGCAGTATCACCCTGCATGTCCCTATGGTCAACTGCTAAGGCTCAAATCTGTTTGGGGCAACAAAAGACAAGATACTAGCCTTTTTTTTTTTTTTTCAGCCTTCTTTCCAGCTGGAGGTGGACATGCAACACTCTTCCACTCCTTCAGATCTACAAGGAAGTTGACTGGCGACTTCTGGGAGATTTTGGGAAGTACATGATGAAAAGACACATAGGAGCTGGTGATACATGCTTGTAATCCTAGTACTTGGAGACAGGAGGGTCAGGAGTTCATAGCTAGCCTAGGATAAAGAGTGGGTCGAAGGTCAGGCTGGGATCCATGAGACCCTGACTCAAAAACAAAAACAGAGGAGGAAGCATATGTTCTGAAGCAGGTACCCCCGCCCTCCACCCCTCCCTTGAATGCAGACATGATGGCTGGAACTGCAGCCAACAGATCCACAGTACGAAGACCCTTGATTTCCATGAATCACCAATTTTAAGCAGATGATTCTATCCCCCAATATATAATGTGTGAGAAATAGAAGATCATGCTTTCCTAAGCCATTACTAGCCGGGGCACATTAATTTCAGGTGAGTGCTTTTTCTGATACCCACAGTGCATCACCAGCAGGAAATAATCTCCTAAGGAACTGTGTTCCCAGAGGGCAATCCACCCCATGCCTATCCCTCCTCCATCAATGGAGGGCAGCAAGAAAGAAGTCCAAGAAATCTGTGTTAGCCAGATCAAGACTTTATCCTACTGCCAAGAACAGGTAGCTCCCCATTTCTACCCAACAGCATACTGCAGACGTGTGGGCTCTTACCCAATACTTCTCAAGCAAGTGTTTTAATAACACGTATCTTGTATTTTGGAAAATGGTTGGATGCCATTTACTAAAAGACGATAGATCATGAAGAGTCATGATTAATGAGAGAGACAAGACTTTGGGCTCTTTCTCTCTCAATATTGAGGTGACTGTATTTAGTGCTGCCTGTCGGTTAGTTACATCATGTTGGCATGGTATTTCTGTATATGGGTTTATGGGGAGACATTTGTATTGAAGAAGAGCATCTGTACAGTCGATCATACTAGATGTGTCTAATTTTATATTCTCAGTATCTGTAGCCCAATACTATGATGTAATATTCAGACTTTTCAAAGGAGAAACATTCTTCCCCTCTCAACCAACATATTTTGGGGGATGCTGGCCAGATCTCCAGAACCACAGAGGGTGAGATAAAGAGGAGGGACCAGAAGGACACTCAGAAGTCCAGGCTGGGGGGAACTAAGGACAGGAGAAAGTAGTGATATACCATTTAACAGAGTACTAGAGATATATCTATGCTGGTTTGAAAGAAAACGGCCCCCAAAGGAAGTGACACTATTAGGAGGTGTGGCTTTGTTGGTGTAGGTATGGTCTTGTTGGAGGAAGTGTGTCACTGTAGAGGTGGGCTTTGAGGTCTCATATATGCTCAATCCATGCCCAGTGTCTCAGACCACTTCCTGTTGCCTGTGAGATCAAGAGGTAAGAACCCTCAGCTCCTTCTTCAGCACCATGTCTGCCTGCATACTGCTTTGCTTCCCACCATGATGGCAATGGACTAAACCTCCGAACTGTAAGCCACTCCAATTAAATATTTTCCTTTAGAAGAGTTGCCATGGTCATGGCGTCTCTTCACAGCACTAGAAACCCTAAGACAGTATCTGAGACTATTTCCTGGCACTCACTGCATCTGTCTGTTCCCATATTTAAATGATTGTGTCTCTAAGCCAGTACATTTGTAGACTGTGTCACAGCAGCAGATAATGCTAAGGGAACCTCACCAGACAGCAAAGGCTCTGCTAGAGAGGAGACAGAGAGGAAACCTTTGAGGCGTGTCTTTATTTGAGAGGAGAGATGTCAACCTCCTCCTTGAATAGTCACAGAACCAAAGGCATGTAAGAAAGGTGTAATTAGAGCCTTCTCCTCCTCCCACCCTCACATCCAACCACACAGAGGAACAGGGAAGGAAGGCGCCTAGCTGCAGGTGTCCTTGACGTGAGCAGCGTGGGCTGCATGAACTTCTTGCCTCAGTTGAAAAGGCCCTCTCCCTCAGCGCTATGAGAATGGCTGGATGGAGCACTCATCCAATCCGGCATCTCAGTTCTGTGAGTAGAGCAGGAGCAGGAGCCTCATTATCCCATCTGATGAATGGGATCCATTTCTCCCAGGTCCCTATCACCTGCAAAAAAGTATTCAAAGAAGGTTTGGGTGGGGATGCAATAATCAAGGCAGAAGGGAAATCCTCCAATCGCCCCAAGAGGATGTGGGTTTTATGATGGAAAAGTGTTTTAAAGTCTTGAGCAAAGAAGAAAAAGGAATATTGTTCCTATGTGGCTGACTAAATGCGTGCGCTGATTATTTCCACAAATGTACCATGAAGGACCTCTTAGATGTCAGAATATTCTGGTTTTGTTTAAGACGCTCTGAGGATAGGCAGATTGTTCAGTGGGTGAAGGTGCTAATCCCACAGCCCTGACAGCCCGAGTTTGATCTCCAGGACCCATGTAAAGAACCAGATGTGGTGGTGTGTATCTGTAATGCCGGCACTCCTCTGATGAGGTAGGAGATGGAGACAGAACTGCCTGGAAGTCTGTGGGCCAGCTGGCCCAGAATACTCAGTGCTGCCGCTGAAGCAGAGAGATTGCCTCAACAAGATGGAAGGTGAGAGCTGACTTTCGGTTGTCCTCTGACCTCCACATGCAATACTGTGCACACACACACACATACACACACACACACACACACACACACACAGAGAGAGAGAGAGAGAGAGAGAGAGAGAGAGAGAGAGAGAGAGAGAGAGAGAGAGAGAGTTAGATAAAAATTTACTTGCCTATACATAAACAGATTGAATCTGAAATTTGGATGAAATTATGGACTATTTCGGACTTGCTTCAAAATAATGCTAAGGGACTGTGTAGATGGCAGAGGACTGGGCATGAACTAATAAGCTCCCATAGCTAGTGAATGGATAGATCCATGGACTCTCACTCTACCTTTGTCTTTAATTTTTACTTTGTTATTAGAGTGTGTGTTTGTACATGTATATGAGTGCACAGGCATGGCACTCACTCCTGTGTGTTTGATGTATAATTACGTGTACACACATGCTACAGTGCATATATGAAGGCCAAAGGACAACCTTGAGGAGCTGGTTCTCTTGTTCTACCTTTCCACGGCCATTAGGCTGACTTGTAGGGCAAGTGCTTTTACCTGCTGGGCCACCTTGCTGATCTACTTTTAAGTGTCCAGAATTTCTCTTATTAGAATGGACATCAAAGCTACCAGGCAAGGTGTGCATGTGATTCATAGACAATGCGTGAGGGATCAGGAGACTCTAAGTCATTTCCTCAAATAGCTTCCAGTTCCTTATCCTCTTAGAGGGTTCCCAGTGACCACACTTGCTTCCATGTGCACAAAAGACACATTCGATTGTTTACACCTTTCTCTCTCTCAGTGCCAGAGGCTCCATCTCCCATTATCTCCAACCCAGGCTCACTGTCCCCATCCTCCACATTCCTTCCCTGCCCTGGGCTCCACAACACCAGCCTTCTCTAAAGTTATCCAGCTCCTTCTCCTCCTTCCTGCCCCAGGACCCCTGTTCCTGCGATTTTTCCTTCTAGAACATTCTCCTACTATTCCTTGATCAATTAACTCCCTTTGCTTCCATTTATGTAAAAAGACCATTTTCAAACCTCATTGTGGTAGGCAGAAGGATGGTCCCAATGATGTCCACATCTTAATCCCATAAAGACTTGTCTTACATGACCAAGGCATTGCTCAGTTGTGATTTAAGGTAAGATCCTGGGATAAGGAGATCACCCTGGGTTACCTGGTGAGCCCAACATTATCACAGAGATCCCTATAAATGACAGCTAGAGAGTCAGGGTCTGAGAAAACGTGGCAGTCGCAGCAGAGGAATTACCATCTTTGGAGATGGAAAGAGTCAGGGAACACAAGTGTCCTCAGGATGCTGGAAAACAACAGGGAACAGAGCCTCCTCCTACAACCTCCAGAGAAGATGCAGCCATGCCCAAACATCAGTTTCAGCCCATTGAGACTATGTTAGACTCCACACCTCCAGAACTGTCATGGAGTAAACCTGTGTTGTTTTAAGTGGTAACTTGTTACAGCAGCTATAGGTCACTAATAATTTGAAGAAGACTTCCTGACCCCTGATGCCCCTTGTATACATAGATAAGAAGATTCTCCCACATCTAGTCATAACCTTTACAACAGTGTGCAATTAGATCCCTGAGTAATGATTTGCATGGCCCTTTATTTATGTAGAGATAGGCATTACTATATACTTCAGGCAGCCTAGGACTCTATGTAGTTTGGATTGGTCTCAATATCACAATTTTCCTCCCTCAGTCTCCTGAATTCTAAGATGATGGATGTGTGCCACCATGCCATGAGCTTTAGGAGAGCAGGCACTTTGGTGATAGGGTTACCACCAAGTGCTAAGAGTGAGGGAGCTTGGGGAAAGCTTGTAGCTACCATCAGGGGAGAGGTACTGGTTGCTTTTCATCATCATGATAAGAACTTCAAGAGGAAGGGATTTATTTTGACTCATGGTTCCAGAGGGCTCAGCACATTGTCAGCTAGTTCCATTGTGATGAGTCTATGATGAGGCAGAGCATTGTGGTGGGAAGAGCATAGGGGGGCAAGGTAGAGTAGAGCTGTTATTCATGGTGCCTAAAAATGGGGGGGGGAGAGAGAACAGGGACAGGATGTGTACTTCAATAGCATATGGCTCCAATGACTTAATTCCTTCAGTCAGCCCCCATATCCCAATTATCCATTCACTATGAACTCACCAATGGATTTCCCATCAGTGAAGCTAATACCTTCATGATGTAATGTCTTCTCAATAGCATCATTACCTGGGGACCAGACCTTCACTATAAGCTCTTGGGGAGGACATTTCATATCCAAACCACAGAGACATCACTGAACTTACACATTAAGACAGTTAATCAATATGGAGACTAGATTGGCGGTTGGGTGGGTCCAGAGGTAGAGAGAGCTACTGAGAACTATAGCAATGCTATTGACTGAAATGGAGGTACAGGGTGAGGCCCTGGAGCTGGAGGGGGAGAGGCATTAAGGACCTACTTAGAATGCACAATGTAGCACTTGACAGCTGCTTCAAAATGAAGTTCCTAATTGACTGATAAGAGAATAGAGAGAGATACCCTCAGCAGAGGAAGGAAATAAAGTTTGCAACTAGTTTCACTGAGTGAATGCTGAGGACTAGGAGGGCAGGTAGCCCTACTGTGACAGCCAGAGTGGAACAGAGCACACAGGCCCTGTGTGCTGTTCGTTTAATGAGAAAGGAGGGCAGGTCCTCATTTGCTAAGTGAGCAGAACAAGATGATATCACCAGAGTAAAACACAAACCCCTGTTGGCCAGCAAGGCCAGGCATGACTGCCATTGACCTCCCATCACCATTTCTTCCTTGATGAGCTCATCCTGGCCACACCAGCCTCTGGCTGCTTTTGAAAATCCAGACTCGCCCTGTCCTTAGAGCCTGTGAAACAACAGTTCCCTCTGCCAGGGACAGCGTGTCCTCACATCTGTCCTTACATCTTAAGCAGTTTGCTCCCTCACTTTGGACAGTTTCTCTGAGAGGCCTTTCCTGCCTTCTCAGAAACAAACCCTGGTGCCCACTGTGGCTCTGTCCCTTTGCATCTGTGTTATCTCCTCCCCTCCCTCTCCATGGCACTGAGCACTCCTTGTGATGGTTAACTTGACTATCAACTTTCCGGGAACCAGAATCACTGAAGAGGCAAGCCTCTGGCCTGTCTATGAGGTATCTAGATTAGGTTAATTGAGGTGGGAAAACCCACTTTAAACATGGGTCCTGGAGTACATAAAAAGGAGAAAGAGATGAATGTTGGCGTTATCTCTTTCTGCTTCCTGACAGCTGACACAATGTGGCCAGGTACCCCAAGTTCCTGCTGGCATGATGGACTGTATTTCCTGGAACTATAAGCTAAATAAAATTCTTTTCCTGGGCTGGCTAAAAGGGATATATGAAGAAGCTTTGTGAAAGCCCACTAGTTTATAACCTAATTTAAAATGTAATTTAAAAATAAGTGGGGGAGTAATTTGAACAGAGGTTCCTTTGCATGGGTAGACATCACTGGTCACAGAAGACACAGGTTAATAACTGAAAGTCTCAGGGCCAGCAACAGGTTGGTTCCCTATGGGCTTTGGTCAGAGAGGTCCCAGAGCACCCAGAAAAGCACAGACATCTTGTTCTTAGTTATCGATAAGCACATGGGAAGAACTATTGCTGAAGCCAAACTTTGGTTGCAGGACACAGGGAAATGGATTTTGAACTGACTAGGATAATACTCTCTTCCTGCTCACTAGCTTTTGCAGCGCCAGGAGGTGTTTATGCAGGCTGTGGTTACTGGCAAAAATCAAGCCCGAGCCAGGCGTTGGTGGCACATGCCTTTAATCCCAGCACTTGGGAGGCAGAGCCAGGCGGATCTCTATGATTTTGAGGCCAGCCTGGGCTACAGAGCGAGTTCCAGGACAGGTGCCAAAGCTACATAGAAAAACTCTGTCTCGGAAAAAAAAAAATCAAGCCTGTTAAAATGCCAGCGTGGGTGGGGGAGGGGTTATGGAATCCCCCCCCCCCCCAGCTAGCAGAGGAGTTATTGGCAATTGATGGCTGCTGTGAGAATGAGAGTCTCTTTTCTTTGGAGGTGTGCACACTGGTGGGTTGCCCATGCCCCAGTGGATGACTCCATAGCCATGTGCATATGGATAGCACTAATTGAACTCTCAATTATTTGTTTTAAGGAAGACATGAAGTTGGAAGGAAGATGTGTTGGGGGCGCAGAGGGAGTTAGAGGAGGAGAGTGGGCATTTGGATATAAGATACATTGTATACAGGTATGAAATTTTCAAATAATAAATTGAAAATACTATATAAAGAACAAAAACAAAAACAAAACTCTTTGGCCAAAAAGATGGCTCAGTGTTTAAAGAGCACTTGCTAATCTTGCAGAGAAGCCAGGTTCAATTCCCAGCACCCATGTGGTGGCTCACAACCCTCTGTGACTTCAGTTCCAGGGAATCTAATGACCTCCTCTGACTTCCACAGTCATCAGGCATGCACATGGTGCACAGACAGGGATGCAGACAAAGCACTCAACATATAAAATTTAAAAAAAAAAAAAAAAAGCCGTCCTTTCTCAAGTTGATTTTTCTCAAGTACTTTTGTTGCTCCTCAAAGACTATCACAGTCATTGTTTGTTTAATGTTAGCAATCTGTTCTGGAACGTACTGCCATATAAGCCTAGATGGGTCAGCCTCTGGGTGGGAGCTCCTGGTGTAATCAAGAGATGCAGAAACGGATGAGGCTGTTGATGAGGTAATGTAGCTGGAAGTTTTCCTGTGTCCCGCCTGGCCCCGCACGGTCCAGACAAATCTCTCTCACCTGCAGTCCCGTGGCTGCTTATAAAATAATCACTCAGAGGCTTATATTAATTATAACTGATCAGCCATTCACTCAGGCTTATTACTGACCAGTTCTTACTCTTAAATTAGCCCATAATTCTTATCTACATTTAGCCAAGTGGCTTGGTACCTTTTCTCAGCTCTGCCTTGTCATCTTGCTTCCTCTGTGTCTGGCTGGTGACTCCTGACTCAGCCTTCCACTTCCCAGAATTCTCCTCACCTGCTCTCTCTGCCCATACTTCTTGCCTTGCTAATGGCCAATCAGCATTTTATTAAACCAGTGTACAAGGGCATTATCCCACAGCAATGTAGCACAGTGGATGTCTGTAGGAAAATACTGTTTTTATTAGACAGGAGTACATTTTAGGAGCTGGGGAGATGGCTCAGTGGGTAAAGCACTTACTATGTAAGCGTGAGAACTGGAGTTCAGTCCCCAGCACACACATGCATGCAGGGCAGGCATGTTGTCCTGCCTATAATCCCTGTACTTGGGAGGTGAAGGTAAGGGATTCCCCAGAGTCAGCTGGCTAGCTAGACTAGTCAAATTGGTGAGCTTTGGGTCCAAATATAGACCCTGCTTCAAAATGTAAGATGGTTAGCAATTGAGGAAGACACCCAGCATCAACCTCTGGCCTCAACATGTACATATCCACATGCATGCAAACATGCATGCACACACACATGCACCACACATGCACTATACAAAGTAAAATATATAAAAGTATAAAAAGTAAATACACCTTAAAACGAGTTTAAAAGATAATATAATGAATGGGGCTGGAGAGGTGGCTCAGCCTTTAAAAACACGCACTGCTCTTGTGCTTTTAAAGCCAAGTTTGGTTCCCAGCACCCATGTAGGGTGGCTCCCAACAACTTAGAATTCCAGATCCAGGGAGTCTGAAGCCTCTGGCCTCTCAGGGCACTACACTCACATACCCCACCACAGGCACAAATAGCTAAAAATAATTTAAAATGTTTTTAAATAAAAAGGATGATATAGTAAGTATGAAACCAGGGACAGGGGCTTCTTGTCATGAGCAAGGCTCGTGTGCTATGCATAGCTGTGTTATTGCTGTATTTTTATGTAACCGGAAGCAGTCACGGGTGGTCTGCACACCACGAACATGTAAGCAAGGTGGAGTTCTGCTATGATGTCCCTCGGTGATAGGAAATGTTCAAGTTTTATGGGGCCACCTTTACCCATAGAGTCCATCACTGTCCTAAACAGGGGTGCAAGCGTGTGCATCCCGATCATTGTAGAGCCTGTCTACCCTCCTGCTTCTAAGCCCAGGTCGGGGCCGCTTGCTTTGGCTTCTGTTTTACGTCCAGGACTGGGGCACGGGAAGACTGCAGTGAAAATATTGGCTGAAGAAGTGAGGAGGCGGATTGATCAGAGACCCTTCTCTTGCTTCCGCCCTCCCCACAGTGCCGTTGACCCGGAGGCCTTTAAATATTTGTAAAGTTAACTGAGGGCTACATTCTCCGAGCTAAAAATCCGAAACGGAACCTGTAAGCTTGCATTAGCCCCCTGAGTGGTGGTTGCTGTTTCTCTTTATTCCCAAATAGCCCCTTTCTTCTGCGCTCTGCACGAAGTCCCTTCAGAATTTGTCACAGAGCCTGGATGAACAGCCAGACACTTCCTGCCAGTTAGTTGCAGCCAGGCCTGGGAGCCCATGTCTAAAGGTTTGGAAGGGGAGGGGAGGGGAAGGGAGGAGAGGGGGAGGGGAGAGTTTGCTTGAGCTTAGCCATGGCCACAGCCGCCAGTTCAGGCCTTAAGCAATTGGAACCCTGTGTGTCTCGGCATTCATCATCTTTGAAGACTGTCATTACCATGTCCACAATGGTTCATGCTTTCCCCAAGCCCTTGACCTTTTCTGGCCTGTCTGGTCTATAAATTTACCCTGAAGAGATTAGACTGAGTTCTGTCACTATAAAAGTGAGTCCCGGTTTTATAAGATTGTGTCAGGAACTTGGCAGCCGTTCCGTGTGTGACTTCTTGATGCAGCAGATCATTTTGGAGGAAAGACAGAAAGAGATCATAAGGCAAATTTTGGCGCAATAAGACCTGAGTGGGAATCTGAGTCCAGTACTTTCTGTGTGGTTTTGGCTAAATGAAGTACCCTATCTGGTGCCAATTCTCATCAAAATGTGATTTTTTAAAACTATGATTCTTTATCCCCAGCATTCAAGCGGCAGAGGCAAGAGGGTTTCAAGTTCAAAGTCAGCCTGGGCTACAATAATGAGACTTTGTATAGAAAATCTTGGGCCCTTGAGATGGCTCACTAGGGAAAAGCACTTAGTACATGAGTCTGGCAAACTGCGTTTGATCCCCAGAACCTGTGGTGTTGTGGGAATTTGTTCTGCCAATACCTTTGGGGTACAAGCCTTAGAGTGTGGCTTCTTGTCTGCCTACATAACTGCTCAAAAGAAGAGGGAGAGGGGGATCACTCTCTCTTGGGTAGTGGAGACCGAGTCAGGCAGTGTGGAACGACGTGTGTTGATCCCCATCATTCCTGAAAAAAACAGAAGGACTCTGCAACTGGATCTACTTTATCCTGTATCCGTGAGTCTGTTTTCTCATAGCACCCATTAATAAATTTTGGCTCTTGGTTCACTGTGGTAAAAGGGGAGAACCAGTTCCAGAAAGTGGTCTCTGACCTCCACAAGCTCTTTGTGTCGTGCATGTGCCCTCACACACATCACACACAAACACCACCACCATCATCGTCGCTGTCAGTATATAGTCATCATCATCATCATCATCAGCAGCAGCAGCAGCAGCAGCAGCTTTAAAAAAAAGAGTCTTGTGTAACAACCCACTGAACAAATATTTAAGGCTTATTTAACTTACTAAATAAGGAGTCTGCAAGTAAGAATTCTGCAGGATGGAAGAGTCACATTCAAACAGCCTTGACAAACAGGCATTTATCCAAGATATTTAGCAGCAGATATGAAACCTTTTAGAAAAGGAATATTGAAAAAAGTCCCACTGAGATATAAAACTGAAGAGTGTCATGTAGGGCAACCAAACTATAATTTGGGGTGCTGTCTTTTTCATTTACATCTCCTTTGAACAAAATTACTTGCCATTTTATGAATATTTCTCAAACTGGGTAGGAATTGTTACACTGAATTCTAACTCATAATAAAAAGGCAAAAGGTTATATTAGGCAGAGTTCCTCTTTCCTAGAGTCTTTGGCACTCCATTTGGGGATGTCTGTTAGACAGTGCTCCAAATGAGTACTAAAGGATGCCTAAGATGCTTTGCCTTTTTCCCATTCTGAATAATCTTTCTTAACTGTTTCCTTGCATGAAATAAGAATCTAGCTGGGCAGTGGTGGCACACGCCTTTAATCCCAGCACTCGGGAGACAGAGGCAGGCAGATCTTTGTGAGTTCAAGGCCAGCCTAGTCTACAGAGCGAGATCCAGGACAGGCACCAAAACTACAGAGAAACCCTGTCTCAAAAAAAAAAAAAAGCCGGGCGTTGGTGGCGCACGCCTTTAATCCCAGCACTCGGGAGGCAGAGCCAGGGGATCTCTGTGAGTTCGAGGCCAGCCTGGGCTACCAAGTGAGTTCCAGGAAAGGCGCAAAGCTACACAGAGAAACCCTGTCTCGAAAAACCAAAAAAAAAAAAAAAAAAAGAATATACAATGACACATTGCATAGCATACATGAAGGAGAATACTGAATCTTAAGGTCCTCTTTCCATGTTGAACTAGACTGATAGTTTACCAAGCTATTTCTACTCACTGATTCCATCTTGAATCTTAACAGCATCATGAACATGAGAGTGAACCATTCATGTCTTTCATGGCTTTGGAGACACAGACCTAGTTAGTCTCTTTTTGATCCAGCGCTGGGGATTGGTAGATGCTTCCTGCCATTACTATCTGTCTTAGTCAGGTTTACTATTGCTGTGATGAAACACCATGACCAAAACAACTTTGGGAGGAAAGGGTTTATTTGGCTTACACTTCCATATCACTGTTCATCCTCAAAGGAAGTTAGGACAGGAGCTCCAAACAAGGCAGGAATTTGAAGGCAAGAACTGATGCAGAGGCCATGGATGGATGCTACTTACTGGCTTGCTCCCCATGGCTTCCTCAATCTGTTTTCTTACAGAACCCAGGACCACCAGCCCAGGGGTAGCACCACTCATAATGGGATGGGCCTTCCCCATCAATCACTAATTAAGAAATGCCCTACAGCCAAATCTTACGGAGGCATTAACTTAATGGAAGTTCTCTCCTTTCAGATAACTCCAGCTTGTGTCAAGTTGATATAAAACTGTCCAGCACAGTGTCCCAGAGTCACTTCAAAGTTCCCCTCCTTCATAAACTCATTGGTGATACTCTCCACTAAAATACCAACTCTGGAATTTGTTTTCCTGGCTTGACCCAAATGTGTTTCATTTGTTTATCAAAAAGTATTTACTTTATTGTTTATGTGGTGTGCATGTATGTGTGTGTGTGTGTGTGTGTGTGTGTGTGTGTGTGTACATATGTGTACGAGTACCCATGCAGTCCAGAAAAAGGGCACCAGAGCCCTTAGATCTGGACTTATAGACATTTGAAAGCTCCCTAACTGGGTGCTTAGAACCAAATTCTTGTTCTCTGCAAGATCAGCAAATGCTCTGAACTGCTGAGCCATCTCTTTAGGCCATTCCTTGTTTTTTCAATGGTTAGGAAGTTGCCTATTGAAAACATGATTCCTAAAGTTATGCTGGTTTATTATAACCAAAACTGTTACCATTACTACTTCTGAAGTGCACTATCAAATTTTATCCTACTAACAGCACACTCTTCAGGCACTTTTCATGAACTACCTTGTTTTTACAGTAAAGTAATCCTACAGGCTCTCTCTCCTGTCCTTATTCTCACTTTAAAATGAAGACAGTAAAGTCAGAGAGGCTGAGTGATGCCCCCATCCCACCCCAGCTCCCACCTCCAGCTGCCAAGATCTCACTAGCAAATGGTGGGACTGAGAATCAAACCTAGGCTTCCAAATCCAGTCTCCTTCATGTACAGTGATGCAGAAGTCCCGGGGTTTATTTGTGTTGTAACTGTTTTAAAGGTTTAGGAAACCTTATCCAGATGAAAAGGAAAACCTATGAGTAGTTCAGAACATCAAAAAGAATAACTGGGGATCCAGTGAAAGACCGCACAATGTCTCCTTCGTAGAGCTGCTAGTTCAGGACCATGGACAGAAAACCACCACCCTAAGCCTACCATGACCATCACCACCTACTCCAAGACAATGCAAAGCACCTTTCCTACTGTGAATTCTGCTTGGTACCCCCGCAGTAGGCCACAGCCTGTAGAAGGGGAGGTAGGTAGGCTTTGACCGCCAAGCTGAGCAATCTGGTGCAGGGCAGTGACCTTTAGGTCCCCTTAGGCCATGGTCAAAAGTTTCAAAGTGACTCTTTGAAGTCTGTAATTGCAGATTAGACACAACAGGAATCAGCTACATGCCTGGCTGGGATCCTGCTTTCTTCATAGAGTTATTGTGAGTATTGAGTGAAATAATCAAGGAGACCAGCTTGATTATGTAGAGTGTGAAATAGCAACAGTCATGATGTGCAAACTGATCAGTTCCTGGTTTTAGCTATGAAAGTTAGGCATATGGTGGAATCCACATGATATGGGTTTTGGAAACAGGAGTAGATTTAAAAGACTGCCAATAAAATGCTGCATGATCCCAGAATTCTATACCACCCCCAAAAAAGCAGGATTCATGAAAAATTCTTTTCTTCTTAGTATTTCCATGAAGTCTTTAAAAGAAAATAATTAAAGAGGAGCAAGCAGATTTCATTTTCAAAGCAATCTGTTTAACAGTGACTACAACCTGTATGCTTTTAGAAGGGAAGCTTTTTCTTCCTGAGTTGTGTGTGTGTTAATGTGTGTGCACATATGTGCATGTGTGTGGAGGCCAGAGTTCAACCTAGGGTGTGTTGTTTCTCTGGAGACATCTACCTTGTGTTTTGAGGCAGGCTCTCTCATTAGGACCTGGACTTTGCCAGTTAGGCTTGGCTGGCTGGCCAGACAGCTCTAGGGATCCTCCCGTCTCTCCCTCCTCAGAGCTGCAGTGACAAGCACACAGCTTCATTCCCACTTTTCAAGTTGAGTGCCAGGGGTCAAACCCATCATGCTTTGTGCAACAAACACTTTATCCAATGAGCTCATCTCCCCAGCTCCAGAATTTTCCATTTGTTTGAAAAGTCAACCTGTTGGCACCACTTTAAAATCAAGCATTCAACGAATCCCATCAAACTCTACCAGGAGAAAGCCCTTGCTCTTCGAATCCAAGTAAAAATATTCACAAGATGCTGAAGCCGTTTTTAAAACTGTGTAGTAATGGTGAGACCATAATGGCCGATGAGGAACTAGATGGGAGAGAGACAGGGAAGGAATGGGAGAGAGACATTGGGAAACACAGGGGCTTTTGTTCATTGTGGGACAACTGCTATTTAAGACTAAAATATCCACTTTGAGGTTTTAAATAGATGAGCATAAAGTGACCCTACTGATGTCAGTCTGGCAAACATGGATCCATTAGGGTGACTCTTCACAATGTGCTCTCCAAAGACATAAATATTCCTTGTTTCAAACAAAGGAAGGAGCCAAGACTGCCTGAATCACATTTCCCCAGCTTTTCTTCCTATGGCACAAATTAATGATGCTGTAGTTTGCACAGACAAATATTCCAAGGTGTTTAATCAGCTGTCTCTCATAAAATAAGGCATTTTTTGGCTGTCACATTTACAAATAAAGAAGAAACACAGCCTGTAATTCCTCATAAAGTGGAGCCACTGTTCAGCTCCATTTGATGAGATAATGTTTCTGACTACTTCCTCCTGAATACATAAACAGGGCATGGCTTGGGAAGTCCAGGCACATGCAGAACATAAATATTGCATGAGATGCATTATTCCGGCTCCACGAGGAGGGGAATCGTAACCTTCCATTCCAGAGAAAAGAATGAGGAGGGGGCAATGAAGCCAAGGTGAAAGGTTACCTGGTGGCTTCTGATGAGTCTGGATTGTGTGACAAGAAAGTGTTGAGCCAAGCAGAGGAATCAGAGTGGGGCAGTAAGAGAATGGAGCTAGCTTCTTTCACGAACAGAGGAACATCTATGCATGCAAGACACAGATGATTATTATTTATACCAGTTGTTTCTTCTTTGGATGAAGTTGAGTAAAAATGTTAATGTTTACAATGTCTCCTTCACTCTGCCTCCAGTATTATTGATAGTCCACATAGCAATAAAATGATAAATGAGCCACCAGTTTGCCAGAAGTAGCTCCAGGGACTGCAAACCAAAAAACCTGTGAAGATACTTCTGCCACTGAGGAGCTCACATTCTCAGTGAGTGTAAATGTGGTTTGAATTCTTGATGGTGACTAGACCCACTTCAGGCTAAGTTAAACAAAAAGATATTGGCTGGCAGTGGACCAGTCAAATGTAATAGATCCAGATGATGGAATATTATCTAACAATAAAAAGGAACAAACACTGATCTATGAAATGGCATCTGTAGATGAATTTCAAATGATCTTATTAAATAGAAAACACAGAGCCAGATATAGGGGTGAAAGCCTGAGAGAGATCAGGGAAATAGGGAAAGCCACAGCTAACCTTACCTCACCAACCTGGCAGCTTCCAAATGCGAGTGACTTCCTGTCTACCCATGCCTATATGCCTTGCTGTTCTGCCATCTGATTTGCTCTCTCTGTCCAGCTACATCACTTCCTCTTCCTGCCCAGTTCTATCATTTCCTGTCTGCCTCTACAGACTTTCAGACCTCCATGGTTAATTAGTGTTTAGAATTTAAGGCATGTGCCACCACACCTGGCTGTTTTCAGTGTGACCTTGAACTCACAGAAATCCAGACAGATTCCTGCCTGCCAAGTGATAGGATTGAAGGCATGTGCTACTGTTGCCTGACTTCTTTGTTTACTTATAATGGCAGTTCCTATTCCTCTGATCTCCAGGCAAGCTTTATTAAAGCACAAATAAAATATCACTACATTTCAGCACAAATAAAATATCACCACAGGCATCTCTGAACCTAAAAATACCAATGAAACATTGTAGGAAACTGCAGACAGACAAAACCACCTTGTGATTGAGGATATTTAGAATGAGGAAACAGACAGTAGTTACTTAGGATTAGAGACATGGATGGTGTTAAAAACGAGTCACAAGAATGAATATCTTTGAGTGGCTGAATGATAGTGATGACTGCAGACTTCCATGAATTTACTAGAAGCTATTGAACTGTATGTTCATGACAGGTAAACTTTATAATATGCAAATTATATCTTATTACAGACACGATATCATGCAATAAGGCTACTTCCCCATAAATGTATATATATTTATTCTGTATTGTTTTTTTTTAGAAGATGTGAGGGTGGGTTACAGGATCAGGAACAGAAACGGAGTGGGCTGAGAAATAACCACACTGTGTTTTGCACGGCTTACACCACTAGTGTCACTAATGGGGTTCCCCACTTCCAGGCGCCCAAACAGATGCACCTGCTTTAGTCACCCTCTTCAAATTGAGACCCCAGCATCCCCCACCTGACCCAGAGTGTCTATCTTGGGGAGACCATCAGCAGCTCTCACTTTAACTGGAAGGACACTGGAAGAGTGGGTGGCTGGCATTTTCCATTTGCCTTGAAGAAAGCAGGCATGGCTTATAAGGTGTGCAGAGTGTCCCACACACAGTAAGAAAATTCAGATGCTAGATGTATCCAGAGAAAAAGTAAATAGTCACTATAGATCAACTCATAGCCCCATTTCAGAGGTCTGCCCCATAGAGACATACACAGGGGGTTTCTGGGACACTCTATAGAAAGGGAGGGTTTCCAGGCAGCTGGGAGCTGAAGCAACAACATCTTGGAGAGAAAGGTGTGCTGTCTAATGAGGTGTCCCGAGGCGGCAAGGCACTGCAGACAGCAGTGTGCAGCATCTTCAGGCTCCAGAGTATGGAAGGTCGGGGTGGGAACTGATGAGCTCTGCTTCAGGAGATGATACCGTTTGTTTTGCTGGCACCAGACATCACAGCGGTGCTTTAACTTGGGGAATGAGCTGGGGAAACTTGCACATTTGAGGGCCAAGTTTGGCCATGATATGCAAGAAGGGACAGAAGCAGACCTAAGTGCGGGGGGTGGGGGGGGACGCTGCAGGAAACTACTCCAGTGGCTAGGTGTGGGCTGGAGTGGAGAGGGATTGGAATTGGGAAGTGTTCGTGAAATCCAGGGAGCTAAGATGGATGCGTGCTCAGAAGTCTGGTCTGGGTAATGGGAGATGAAAGCAACACTGGCCACTGGGAAGGGAAGATACTTTGTGGGAACAGCGTTTTTTTTCCCCCCTGAAACCTTCAGAAACTGAACTTTCGCCAGATTGTGTAACTAAATTAATAAGCCTTGAGATCTTTTAAAACTATGTACTCAGTCCACTGCCCTACTGTGTGCCCATCCATTTAAATGTAACTTATCTTCAAGAAAACTGTGTAACTAACCTCACTGTTCCTTACACCTCTTGTGTAACACGCTTTTGTAATGGGTCTTTCTTTGGACTGCCAGACCCTGAATAATGACACAGAAACATTTTATTAGTTATAAAAGCTTGGTCTTAGCTTAGGCTTGTTCCCAACTAGCTCTTAAAACTTAAATCAACCTGTTTATATTAATCCATGTTCTGTCATGTGGCCTGTTACCTCTCTTCAGTACCATAAGCCCAACTTCTTCTCAGCCTGGCTGGTGAATCTCCCGCCTCTGATTTTTTCCCCAGAGTTCCTAATTCTGCCTGGAAGTCTCACCTATCCTCTACTGCCTAGCTATTGACCATTCAGCTCTTTATTAAACCAATCAAAAGGTGCCTTAGGCAGGTAAAGAAAGACAGAAACACACATCTTCACATTGTACAAAAAGATTATCACAACAGGCTTTTATAGCGTAATCTAAATACATAGCTTTAATTTACTTTATTATTGTTTTATGTGTCTGCATGTGTATGTATGTGCCTGGTGCCTAGAGAGGTCAGAAGAGGGCATCAGATCTCATGGGACTGGAGCTACAGTTGGTTGTGACCCAGTGTTTGTGCTTAGAGTGGATCATGGGTCCTTTGCAAGAATAAATGCTTTTAACCTCTGAGCCAACTCTCTAGCTCTAAATGCATAGCTTTAATAATAAACTACGTACTTTTCCATGCCCCGACCCAAAATTGTGTGTGTGTGTGTGTGCGTGCGTGTGTTGTAGTAATCATTTGCTAAAAGCTGTCAATAGGCTAAAGGCAACATTAGATAAAACAACTATCCACTATAAATCTTGGAAGCAACATGGGGATATAGGCTAATAACATCTGTGTGTGGTTCCAAGTGCTATTCTGGGTCAGTTGGGGTGAATAAAATAACACTTTCCCCTGTAAAACTTGTTAAAGATTTCTGTAAAACAAACAAACAAACAAAAAACCCTTGTTCCTTTCTCATTCAATGTTTTCTGTGTTGTTCAATAAATACAGAACAAAGCCCTTTGTGGATGACAGACAATGGGGAGTGCCAGACTTCAGACACGCACAATAAGACAAACAACTGATGGATAGCAGACACAGGAGAGAAGTAGAGAATTCTAATTTGGACTTTCTCCTGGTCTAAACTACTCCAAGGGTAAGGCTTTATTTTTTTAATTTGGTACCAATATAACTGGATCAGTTTTGGACAGGTTTAGTGGCAGGTGCCTATAGGATATTCAAGATGTCAGCTGGATAATTCATGGCAAGGATTAGAGGCTATGATCTGGCATGCCATCCTATGTTTCAGACTACAAAAGGATAATTGGTCCATCCAAGTAGAGTCTGTAACTGGAGAAGGGTAAGAGCAGAGTCTCTGATATCGAACACTTATGTTTAAGAAGGAGGCAGTGGAAAGGCTGCGAAGGGAGGAGCCAGAGCACAGTCCAGAACAGTGGCTCCTTCCAAGGAAGTGTGTTCCATCATGTCATCACAGATGGGAGCACAAGGAAGGGTGAGGTTGAAAATGAAACCCCCCTTTTATCTTAAATCTATGGACGCACCCAGGATCTTTAGTAAAAGCAATCACAGAAGAATGTTTAGCTGCCTTAAGGCTTCTAGTAGGGCTCCAAGAGTCTGCCTCAAGCCCACTCTTGAGTGGGCTCTGCCTTGAGACTCCCAGATGATTCTCTTGAAGGCAGACTCCGGGCAGAAACTAGGGGTCTTAGGCTTGTCCTGTCATAGCCAGCACATGGGACAGAGAGATCTTGATGGCTCTCTCTCCCAAAGTCGAGCACTCTGGGCTTCCAGAAGCTGGGTAAGGAGGTCCTTCATGGCATCATTTGGGCAGGTACCTGGGTCCATGTGGGCAGTATATACACAAAGTCAACATGTTCTTTACGTACAGTACTGCTGCTGTGTGTCCTGCTTCCCTCAAACAGAGAGCATGGCTTTCTAACTAAGGAAAATGCTTTCACAATTGGGATCTTTAGGTCTCCCTAGTTCTACCAAGGAAGCAGATGCACAGATCCGTGCAGCTGGGTCCTTAGCAGACACAGGGTGTGTTCAGAGAGCAACAGTGCTTGTCAAAGTCACCAGCAGCTTGCTCTGTGAACATGGATCTCATCTTTCACTCCTGTCAAATTTACCTTTGTACAACAGCTGGAATTCAGAGCTTCAGAGAAAACCCTGAGCATCATCACAGTCTAGAGCAGTGGTTCTCAACATGTGGGTCGCAACCCATTTAGGTATTGAATGACCCTTTCACAGGGGTCACCTAAGATCATTGGAAAACACAGATATTTACATTATGATTCATAACAGTAGGAAAATTATAGCTATCAAGTAGCAACAAAAATAATTTTATGGATGGGGGTCACCACAACCTGAGGAAAGGGTTAAAGTGTTAAAGGGTCTCGGCATTAGGAAGGTTGAGAACTACTGGGTTAGAGATTCTGTGAAATAGAGCCATATTTCCTTGCTGGGGCCTCATGCTACCAGACTGGTGGATCCCAGCTTTATCCATCAACACTAGTCCATCCATTCCCATTCACTGGAAAATGCTAATGAGCCCTGGCTTGTTTTATAAACCTTGATTTAAAGATACTTAGACCTCATGGTGGGGCTTGAAGCTCACCTCTACACATCCTCATTGTCCAGCGTCTCACCCAGTTTTGTGCATCTGCCACACATCACACATCAGCAACGACAAGCATGCCTTCTTTGCTTCCCTGCTGGCGAGAGAACAAACTAGCACAGCCATTACGGAAATCAGACTTTTCAAAAAATTCAAAGCAGAAATACGATATGAGCCAGCAAGGCCACTCCTGGGCATACACCCAAAGCACTTCATATCCCACAACGGAGACTCTTGCACATCCATGTTTATTGCTGCTCTATTCGCAACAGCTAGGAAACGGAACTAGCATAGATGCCCATCAACAGATGATCGAGTCATAAAAATGTGGTGGAATATCACTCATCTGTAAAGAAAACCAAAACTACGAAGTCTACAAGAAACCGTGTGGATTTGGAAAGAATAATAGTAAACAATAAGGCAGGGAAGACAAGAGGGTACCCATGACATTGGAGTGGAAAGGAAACTGGGGGCACTTATAATGTTATAAGGATTGAGGGGTACTGGGGGGAAGATAATTTATTAAAACACACTTTATTTGAAAATTCTATAATGACATCTAACACCTATAAGGTGATTTAAGAAATAAAAATACATTTAGAAAAAAAATACCTCTTTGGTCCAAGCTTGTTGAACTTTAGGCTAAATTGTCTTTGATGAGGAATTGTTATTTTTTTTAAAAAAAACATTACAGTTTTGGTTTGGTTTGATTTTTGAGACAGGATCTTGTATATAACTCAGGTTGGCTTGGAACTTTCGCCCTTGCCTCCTGAGTGCTGGAATGACGTGCCTATGTTCCCCACCCCCATTGTCCCGAGAGTCATGGTTTTGGTTAAAAAAAAAAAAATTCATCTCTGATATTTAGTAAATCCAGACCCAATTAACCTTGAACTTCTAATCTGTCTCAGGCGTGAAGAGACGCCATGACCATGGCAACTCTTACCTCGGAAAATGTTTAATTGGGGCTGGCTTTGAGTTTCAGAGGTTTAGTCCATTATCACCATGGTGAGAAGCCTGGCGGCACACAGGCAGACTTGGTGCTGGAGAAGGAACTGAGAGTTCTACATCTTGACTGGCAAGCAGCAGAAAGTGAACTGGCTTCAGCTTCTGAGACCTTTTGAGGTCCCACCCCCTAGTGTTGTGTGAACTTGTCTCAATAATAAAAACCCAGAGTCAGATACTAGGGTGAAAGCTGAAAGATCAGAAAAACAGCACAGCCAGCCACTGTGAAACTTCTTACCTCTAGGAACGCTCAGACTGAACTCCTGTCTCCGCCCACCTCATACTTCTCTCTCTGCCCAGGCATATCACTTCCTGCCTCCACCTCCCTAGTGCTGGAATTAAAAGCGTGAGATCCCAAGGACTGGGATTAAAGGTGTGTGTCACCACTGCCTGGCTCTGTTTCTCTTTTAGACTGAATCAATCTTGTGTAGTCCAGGGTGGCCTCAAACTCCTGATCTTCTTGCTCCTCCTCCCAAGTGCTGGGATTAAAGGTGTGTGCACCACTGCCTGGCCTCTAGTAGCTAGCTCCACACTCTGATCTTGAGGCAAGATTTATCTGTTAAAGCACAAACAAAATGTCACCACACAGTGGTAACACACTTCCTCCAACAAAGCCACACCTACTCCAACAAGGCCACACCGCCTAATAGTGTCACTCCCTATGGACCAAGTATTTAAATGCATGACTCTATGGGGGCCATTTCTATTTAAACCACCACATGATCCTTTTGCCTCTTTCTCCTGAGTGCCGCGATTAGAGGTGATGCCACCATACCTAGTTTATGCCCATGCTGGAGATTGAACTCAGGGCTTTGGGCATGCTAGGCTTGTGCTCTATCAACCGAACTACATTCCTAAGCATTTAAGAAAACCAATATAAACAAATTATTCTGGTAAGCATATTCTATGAATCCTCAAGTCTTTCACTTTCACTGCTCAGTTCTTTTGAATGAGGGCAGGAACGGCAAGTGAGTCTCATCTTGTGAGTCACCTTCATTGACCAGCAATGGGGTGAGAAAGAGCTCTGGGCTGTACATAGGGTCAGGCAGGACCCTATGTGGTGGTATTGTGTTCCCCAAAATATTGTGCACGCTAATAAACTTATCCCGGGTCAGAGAACAGAACAGCCACAATATTAAACATAGAGGTTAGGCAGTGGTAGCACACGCCTTTAATCCCAGCATTCCAGAGGCAGAGATCTACCTAGATCTCTGTGTATTCAAGGATACAGCCAAACATGGTGACTCACGCCTTTAATCCCAGAAAGTGAGCCTTTAATCCCAGGGAGTGATGGTAGAAAGCAGAAAGATATATAAGGTGCGAGGACCAGAAACTAGAAGCTTTTAGCCTGGTTAAGCTTTCAGGCTTTGAGCAGCACAGTTCAGCTGAGATTCATTCTGGATGAGGACTCAGAGACTTCCAGTCTGAGGAAACAGGATCAGCTGAGGAACTGGCCAAGTGAGGTAGCTGTGGCTTGTTCTGCTTCTCTGATCTTCCAGCATTCACCCCAATAACTGGCCTCAGGTTTGTTTTTATTAATGAGACCTTTTAAGATTCCTGCTACAGGAAAGCACTGTGGATGATGAGCAATGTTGGCCTGGCTGTCAGCACAAAGAGTGAAACAGTGGCGGCAAGCAAGCAAGCTTTGAGAGGAAGCAGCGTGTTGCAGGGGTCCCTGTGGCACCTGATCTGGAAGTCCTCCCCCTCCCCAGAGGCTCCCCTCCTCTTCTGTGTCTCCTGCTTCTTATCGTCCTATTATAAGAAGACAAGGTTGTCTCGGGGACATTTGTAAACTTCATTACCCAGATTCCTATACCCCTGCCCGTCTCCCTTTAGCACATCAAGGCAGGGCAAAAATACTTAGCCGCTTCCGTTTTAAAACAAACGAGGAAATGGGAATGTGCGCATTTTACAGTTGACTCCTTGTCTGTTGCACAGATGTCGAAGTCCTCTCCAGACTTTCTCTGCATCCACGAAGTACTGTTGGAGTACTGGTTTGCACCTTTCTCTAAACAATGGTCTCCACGTTTGCTCAGAGAAAGGGGACTTCACCCCTAAACCTCAGAGCACTTACCATGGTGATAATGGTCTAAACCTCTGAAACTCTAAGCCAGCCCCAATTAAACATTTTCCGATGTAAGAGTTGCCGTGGTCATGGCGTCTCTTCATAGCAACAGAACCCTAACTAAGACTTCTGCCTCTGGCTGCAGAGAGAGGAAGCATTCTCTTTGCCACTAAGTCATCTTTCTGCTGAAGTCTGTGACTCATCCTTTCATTATCAGAATTCCTTTACTCTTGACATTTTTTTGGGGTACCAGTGACCAAAAGAGATACTATATAAGAGGATAATCATGTTAGTGGAGGGAATAGATTTGAATTCAATTTGGAGCTGGCTGTGTTTGGGGTACCTCTGGGTCAGCCCTATATGTTCACTGGGCTATGGATATCTGGAGCTCAGGAAAGAAGCCATCTATTGGATCCGACCAGGCTTCTCCCCAAAGACAAACACTGTGATGTTAGCATTTACCAATTTCCCTGCTGTAAATATGGCCCCTGTGGCTGATTTTAGCTCACCAGTGGTTTAAAAACAGCTTTTCAATTTCCTAAATCTTTAAAAGCCCTTTGATGCTCTCCTGGGTATATATACAAGCCTGCTGCTGCACAATCCTAGGAGCTGAGAAGAGAAATACAAATTTCAAGTCAACGATGCCAGACAAAAAGCAGCAATTCTTAAAATAGAATGCCTGTGGCATGGAGGAAGAAGTGGGTCAAAGGCCTGACTGTTCTGCATCCTCGACTCCCCGGCATTCTGCACCCCCCTTCTCCTTTCTCCTGGGACACCCACGACCCTCCCCAGACGGTGAGAACTCATGAGGTCCCGTCCTCAGTAGATAGCTTTCTAAAATCAAAGCCCATAGAAGTAGGCTCAAAGTCAGGAAACAAAGGGGTGACTCCGGGAGACCCTGGTTCTAAAAACCTGACCCAGGCAGCCGTAATAACCACCTGCAAAACACCTGCCACTTCAAGGCCGTCTATGCATGCAGTACCATGGAGGTTCCCAAACAACCAGGGCCTCTCAACAGCTAGAGGGCAGCTGAGCACTCTTGAAAGAAGGGCATATCCCAGAAAGACAGCATGAGCATAAGGCCTCAGAGGAAATACAATGAGGAAAAGGCCTTACCATGTGGCTGTTTGGCAGTCACATGGTTATCCCGTGGAGCCAGTGGCTTTGCGCTATCAGTTGTCTTATCTTCGTTCCCCTTGAAGACTGACGAGCCTGGATCGGCACTGCTGCTGATCTCCCACGTGGATGTGCAGCATCCGCTGTTGTGGAAAGGATGCTGTGGGCCTGACCCCGGATGCTGTACGGTTAGATGTCTTTCTTGCTATTGTCCCGCCAGCTGGCCACTCGCATCTTCTAAGCTAGGCAGAGTAAATTGCCCCGACTCTAGTAAGTGGATTACCTATGACCACCCTCACTGTGACTTCCAGCCAAGCATCTGTGAACGGCAGGTACTATTGGACCCTGGGTCAAGCAAGCACTGGGTGTCTAACTTACATCTTAATTTATCCCATCTATTATCCTTACTTAATTATCATTATCAAAATCCTACCAATTGGCCTTGCTAACCCCACTTCCATTGGGAAACTGAGGCTCTATAAGATTAAGTAAATTCTGAAAATGCAATTCTGAGGATCAGACTCCACCACAGCTGACTTGAGGACCTACAGAGCAGCCAGGGTAGCTCCTGGATCTTCAAGTGTCTTTCAAAGCAGGAGGTGCTGTTGCTCTGGGTCTGGGCAGGTGGTCTCAGCTGCATCCTTCGTAAGGGAGCAGAAATTCCTGTAAGGTGAATGAAGGAGGAGAAACGGAGCAAGTCACAGGGGTCTAACGAGTGAAACCGGGTCTCGACTCTGAGGGTTTGTGTAAGGCTGCGTAAGCAGAACCCTCTGGCTTTCTGGGTGTCTTCTGGGCAGCACGGGCTGTCCGTTTCACAGGAATGCTTCTCAAATGATCTGAGACATGCTGATGCCTTGGGCTTCACATGCTCATTATGGCTGATCCGAGGGCCTCTTGCTTTCTTCAAGGTCACCACGTACTGACATCCTGGTGAGGTACAATAGAACTGGCCAGGAAGTCCAAGACAACATGGCAGTTAGGAGGTGGGCTCAGGCCTAGGGAAAGTTGGGTACGTTAGTAATAATAAAAACAGTTGTAAGAAAAAAAAGGGTGAAGAGAACATGTGTGTAGCAGGAAGCTTAAAAGTTCTTATTAATAAAATCAAACCCGAGGCCAGTTATTGGGGTCAATGCTGGTAGATCAGAGAGACAGAACAAGCCACAGCTATCTCACCTTGCCAATTCCTCAGCTGGTCCTGTTTCCTCAGACTGGAAGCTTCTGTTTCCTCATCCCAATGGCTCTCAGCTGAACTGCTGCTGGAAAGCCTGAAGCTTATCCAGCCAAATGCTTCTAGTTTCTGATCCTCACGCCTTATATATCTTTCTGCTTTCTACGACCACTCCCTGGGATTAAAGGCTGGCTTTCTGGGAGTGAAGGCGTGTGTCACCATGCTTGGCTATTTCCAATGTGGCCTTGAACTCACAGAGATCCAGAGGGATTTCTATCTCTGGAATGCTAGGATTAAAGGTGTGAGTGCCACCATTTTCTAGCTTTTGTATCTAGTGGCTGTCTGTTCTCTGATCCCAGATAAATTTATTAGGGTACACAATATTTTGGGGAACACAATACCACCACACATGTGATTTGTGGAACACATATGAAGGGTCAGGCCCTCTTCTTGACCTTCTTGACCCCTTATGGACCTCATCATTCCCCCATGAAATCATGGGCCCCAGCGTATCCCAAAGAGACAGAAAAAACATTAAAGTCAAGTGTTTCTTTTCTTCATGAGTCGTGATCTCCTTCACCAGTCATCATGGGAATTTTCCTCTCCTGCTGGCAAAGTGCCAGGGAGAGAATCAAGGACAACCGGGGAGGATGCCATGGGTCACCTGGAGGGCATGATAGCAGATGAGTCAGAGAGGCTGCGGGTGGCTGGGCCCCAGCTCACCGCCCTAATTGCATTAACACCTTGGCCCGGTTCATGCCTAGCCTGCATGGTGGGCTGGGAGGGAGGCAAGGCTTGATTTAATTTTAGCCAAGATGGTGCCCCCACTTCCTCGTGACAAGAGCAGCAGACTGGCAGAGATGCAGTCTCTCCCCCCCCTCCCCTGCAGAAAGTCACTCAGTTGCTCTCAAGGACAACCCAGAATTGACCCAAGTTCCACCGTCCCTACCATGCTTATACACTGGGTTCCTAATCTTGTGGAACTTCCTGACCGGTGGCCAGCGTGACCTCGGAATAGAGAGTCCCATTCATAGGATGCTTTCCCATGTCCCTTCCTGTGTACAGCCACCTCAGACACGCTGGTCAACCCCCGTAGGCAATTTTGCAGTGAGAAAGGCCCTCTAAGTACATAAGGAAGTTCCTTGATCCTTCATCACATAACCTGTGGTTCTTGCTTCGTGGAGACCTGAGATCAGCATCCCTCGTGCAAGTCACCCTTCCTCTGCTGTGCTTGAGGGAAGGAGTTTGTCTCACGTTCACTGCCAAGTTGGGGCAAGCTTGCCTTGACTCCACTTGGCAGTCCCAGTTAGTGGTCCACCCACACTATCTGAAAAGACACCCAGGGACCTTCCTCTAACATAAGAATAGTTTTAAAGCTGAGGCCTCATGACCCTCTGTTTTGGATGATCCCACTGGGTTCAGCCCCAGCAGCAGGCAGAGAGCAGATATCTCAATGTTAGAGCGAAGACCATTGGGTCAGCCTCTGCTTCAGAAAACTTCAATATGGCAGGCACGGGACTTTGAAAGTCCGGCGTTGTATTCCATTATTTCTGTTTTCCTCCAAACACAGCAGATGAATATCTGTTATTCTGTCCTCTCTGCTCTTTTGTGTCTGGAAGTCTTATCTTCAAAGCTTCAAAAGAGACTGTAATCACATCAAGATAAAAACAGAAACAAAAAAAAAAGTCCTCCGTGTGAGATCACAGTCACTTTGTTGGGGGAGAGTGGAATGTTTGCTGCCCTCTCTTGCTACTGAAGATGTGAAGAGAACAGAACTGAGCATGGGCTGTGCAATTCATCTCGCTGAAGCAGAAAAATGACTGGGTTTCCATCTGCAGAGAGAAACTGAAGAGTTTGTTGACACTAGGTGGGTACATCATGTTCAGTTGGTCCCTGAGTCCCGAGAAATGAAACTCCCTCCTGAAGAGGGGGCTTGGTATCCAGACCGAGATGGGGACAGGCAAGGCGGTCCTTCGTTCTCAGCCTAGGACAACCACGGGTCACGCTTACTTTCCAGGGCAATTGCTTTGAGCTGTTTTCTCCTAGTATCATAGTGATCTCTATGGCCATGTGGGAGGTGTTTTGACTACAGAGCAAATTTGCTTACATCTGATTCACAGTGGCAAGACATACCTGTAAATGACATCAGGAAAATGGTCAAGAAGTCACATCCTTACATACTGTCTTAGTTAGGCTTACTACTGCTATGGAGAGACACTATGACCTTGGCAACTGTTGTAAAGGAAGACATTTAACTGGGGCTGGCTTACAGTTCAGAGGTTCAGTCCATTATCATCATGGCGGGGAGCATGGTGGCATGCAGGCAGACATGGTGCTGAGGCTTCGAGTCCTACATCTTGCAGGCAATGGAAGTTAACTGAAAGACTTGGGAGGTATCCTGAGCATGGGAAACCTCAAAGCCCGCTCCCACAGTGACACACATTCTCCAACAAGGCCGTACCCACTCCAACAAAGCCACACCTCCTCATAGTGACACTCCCTATGAGATTATGGGGGCCAATGACATTCCAACTGCCACAGCTGCACTTGGGTCTGCCTGAGAAGGGGCCCATCAGTGACCAGGCATGGGTGGAGGAGGGGTTCGGTTCAGGGAGCCCTCCCACTCACCGCTGCTCTATTTGCTCCTTGTAGATGCAGGGAGAGGGGAGCCGTTACCTTCAGCTGTACATCCGCTGGTGACCCGATCCAAGAGCCACACAGATGGCCCTGCCTAGACTAAGTGGGTCATTAAAAAACAAAACAAAACAAAACCAAAGTCATTCTTTGGAGAAAGGAACCGGTAGGGATGAGGAGGGTTGATGGGGACAGGAGGAAGGGAAGAGACAACGATGAGGGGAAGTAACCAGAAGACATGATATACGTGTGTGAACTCATAGCAAAATCAATCAATAAAAAAGTGTCACATCTTGTCCCTGAGGTGGAAGCCACCACGTGACGGCTGTCGTGAGACTCCCAGTATTCCCACAGCTGTATGCTTCCTTTGCCCCTACTCCTGTCTTTCCAGTGAATGAGGGGCCGTCGAGTGCACTGAGAAGTTCCATGAGACGCCATTCCTACACGCACACCAAGATGAGAATGGGGCCTGCACAGAAGTCTGTGCTGTCCAACCAGCTCAGCTGCACAGGACAGCTCTCTATGTGTCTCCACACAGCAGCCCCAGGGCTTATTCTCTATTTGTATTTTTGAGGCAGCATCTTTTGGTGTTGCCCAGGCTGACCTTGAACTGGAGACACTCTGGCCTCTGCCTTCTGGGTGCTGGAATTATAGGCATGTTGTACCACATCCAGCTCTCGATGTTTATTCTTAATGTGGGGACACTGTATTTGTCATTGCCTGAGTAAATCCATCCAGTGCCTCCCCCTTGACCTTAGGAGTAAGCTCAAACTTGTTAGTTTTGCTTAAAGGGCTGTTTATGACGATCTCTGGCCCCCTGCCTCACCCCTATCTCCCTTACCTTTCCTTATCAAAGAGTCTGTGGTGGTTAATCCTATGTGTCAATCTGACTGGACAATGGGGTGCCCAGCTAGTTGATCAAACATGGTTCTGATGATTTCTAGGGTATGATTACCATTACCCATGCATAATACACCCTATCCAGTCAATCAATGGTCTGAAGGGAACAAGAAGTTGACCTTCCCTTTTGGTGAGAGAACCTACTTGCTTGACAGCCTTCAAGCTGGGACATGCACCCTGCTGATCCTGAATTTGCCAGCCTCTGGATTACATGAGTCATTTCCATATAGTAAACATCTCCCCCAATATAAATCCAATTGATTCTGTTTCTCTGAAGAGCCCTGACTCATGTGGCCTTTGGGATCACGAAAGAGAGATGCCTAGGTACTACCCTATGATGCTACAGGTTGGGTGACTTGGACTGCTTTCTCACAACTCTGCAGGCTGGAAATGCAAAATCAAGGTTTGAGTGGGGCTGGCTTCTGGAGAGGCCCATCCTAGCTCAGAGCTGGCCACCTTATCCTGGTACCCTCCCACGATCTTTCCTTACCTTGGGTCTCAGTGGAGCAGGTCCTCTCAATATTATCTCACTTAACCTTAACCAATCACATCCCTAAAGGCTTGCCTCAAACAGAGCTGAACATTCAGGCTTCAACGCGTGGATCCAGAGAGAACATCATCCAGTCCGGGACATACATAATCTAGACTACCACTGTGCTGAGCTGGCTTCCTGACAAATCTTCCAAGCACCTATGGTCCTTCCCATACCATGAACCATACTCCTCCCTCCATATGGAACATCCTTTCCAATTCTTTGCTAAGTTCACTGTTGAGCCCCTTCTCCAGGAAGCCTTCCTTGAGTACTTCCTCCAATTCTAGGTTGAGGGTTAGTCTAAGGTGTTTCTATAATCTCTGCCTTATACTTGCATTCTCATATCCCAGTTCTTTGTTCCCCCTAGTTAACATTTCCTGCTTTATTTTTCCATGGAATTATTTTTAAAAACTATTTATTTTATTTTTTTAAAGTGTGCATGTGTGTACGTGTGTGTGCGTGTGTGTGTGTGTGTGTGTGTGTGTGTGTGTGTGTGTGTGAATGCAGATGTCTGTGGGGGTCAGAAGAGGTGTCAGATCCCCTGAAGAGAAGTTACAGGTGGTTGTGAGCCACCTGAAGTGGGTAAGGGATCCAAACTCAAGACTTCTGAAAGGACAGTATGTGCTCTTAATCACAGGGTCATTTCTCTAGCCTTCTACTGAATTCTTAGTGTTTAACACTGAATCTAGTATGGTGATGCATCCCAGTAAAGACTTCTTAAATCTACATTTAAAAAAAAAGATAGAATACTAGATGTGTATGGTTATAAATCTTTAAGACACTCAGAAAGTATCAGGAAGAAATCATACCAAAATAATAACGGCGCTTGCATTAAGATTAGGCATGCTTTTCTTCATCTGTTCTCTACTGCCTGTGAGTGTGTAGTGTAAATGCACAGCCTTTCCATTTTAGACCTTTCAGACGTGTGGTCAAAGTAGATGTGTAGTATCTGGAGGGTGGGAGGATTGCTAGGAGGTGCTCCCTTCTGAATATGAATGGCTGTGGAAATCATGAGCACACAGAAACTCTGGTGACCTGAACAAGCCCTGCACAGGCCCTTCAGCAGTCCATCACGGAGGAAGGAAGGGGCTTATGAGCCCCACTCCATCCCCAGTCCCACGGGGCTATTGGCAGCTAATGGTAACCAGGGGAGGAGGGTCTCTTTCCCTGTGGTATAGCCATGGAAAGTTGTCCACACTCGGGTAAATAACCCCCTACCTATGCTTATCAAGCACCTGTAATTACACCTAGTGGGTCACAAAAAAAGACATGGAGGTAGAAAGAAAGAAAGCTAGTTGGGGAGAACGAAAGTGTCACCAGGAGTGAGAGAAGGATAAGAAGGGACAAAGAAGATTGATCATAATGCATAGCATTTATCTATGAAATGGCCAAAGACATTTTAAAATACTGCTCCAGGAGTCCAATTGGTGAGAAAGAGGAGGGTTTGTATGAGCGAGAATTGTTGAGACCAAGATTGGAAAAAGTGCAACCATTTTTTTAAAAGTAGAAGTGACATACTATTTCAACTCCCAGCCCTAAGATGACTTATTTCGACCTATATTGCAAAGGAATTGCTCTAGGAACGATGATTCTGAAGGGTGCCCCAAAGTTGCCCCTGATGTGATTTGACCTACATGTTGTTAGTTGGGGGGAGGGGTATGACCCCACAGGAGAATGGCTCATTACTGCTCTGTCAGACTTCAGTAATGAGCACACTAGTCACCTTGGCAGGTAGGCATTATCCAGGTGGCCTGTCTGCCCCAAGGATGTGGGTTACAGAGATGTCCCATTGCTTCATTGCTAAAGATAAGTTGAGTCTGGGTAGCTTTCATCAAGGTGAAGCTACCTGGCATTCTGCGCGTTCTTAGCATCCCTCAAGGGGATAGAGATGCCAAAGGCCTGAGGCTGTTTTCTCTAGGTCTAAAGAGCCAGACACCTAAGTGTTGTTGGGTGTTAGCTAAAGAGCTGGACCATGCATGAGGTCTGGGGAGAGGCACTGGTTCTGGAGCCTATGTTGGAGAACTGCAGGAGCTAAAGGATGAGGTGGTGTGTTTGTAATGGTGGCATAAGAGGATGTTGATCCCAAAAGCTAACATACATGGAGCTCCAGATGGCGCAGGTGCTACGCAGCATGTTTTACCTTCTGGAAAACTCCTACTTACCCTCTGTCTGGGCTGCAGACCCACCACCTGCTGTAAAGGCCGCAGGTGCCAGAAGCCTCCGTCCTTAGACCCCTCTGGGGCTAGACTATGTAAGTGACTCCCCCACCCCAATTCTCACCCAACGTCCAGCCACCTCATAATGCAAAATGAATTTAGTTCATCTGGAGGAGTCCACTAAGTCTTAGTAGTTCTAACACTGTTCAAAGGGCCAAAGTCCAAAGTATGCCTTGAGATGTGAGGTAATCTCTCAATTGTAAGCCCCATAAAAGAGTTTTCATCTTTTCTGTTTACAGTGGCACTGAGTAAACACCCCTATTCCAAAGAGAGGATACCAAGGGAACATCAGACCAAAACAATCCCAAAGCCCCGTCACATGTGAACACCAGGGTTCAGGTCTACAAAACGGCAGCTGTTCCCATACCAACCATTCACCCACTCCCCCCGTAACTCTGGAAAAGGGGAAGGTTCCCAAATGTTGTGGAGAATCGTCACAAAGGCTAGACTAGACGTAGGAGTGATGTCTGGGGTCCTTCCCACTAACTTGTAAGCTGACTGGGACCAGGAACTTCGTTGCCTCTGTCTTTGGAGGCCCCGAACCTGGCACATGAACTCTGGGCCCGCAGCTGCTGCAGGGAATCCAGGAGTGTTAGCCAGGCCCTACTCACAGCAGGTGAGAGTGGAGCCCAGCGCCAGGTTGGGGCTCTGCCTGAATTGCCTACCCTTGCCTCTGCTAAAAACCTAAGCTTCACATATGATGTTATGGAAGAGTCTAATCCACACGCAGCCTGGAACGTGAGGCTATTGGCACAAGGCAGGAAGTTACTGAAGTTTGGACAGGAAATCTGAAGACCAAGAGATTGGTAGCAGGCATCTTGCCGGTTCAATAAGCATTGGCTTAATTTCACTGTAGACCGACCTTTTCAAGGACTCTGTCACGCCTTTGTAGAGAGATGTGTGGGGACTCTGAGAAGCCCAAGAGTTCAGGGGCATCGCTGATCCCATGGCCCCATCCAAAAATGGGTGGTTTCAATGGATCCTTGGAATGACTGTTTGGACGTCGGGGAACTAGTACGAGCAAAGCAGGCAGTCCTGATGCTAATTCCATTACCAACTGCTCCACAAACAAAATGTCCCCAGATGTGACCTCATCTCCCTCTTGCCCCAGTGCAATCCAAGTCACCCCCACGTCCCACGAGGAGGACTTTTCCCCCTCCTCCCAGTCTTGGCCTTCCTCCCATCCCTTGCTTTCACCAGCAGCTCAGAGATCTTTGAAAAGAGTTTGGTTGGGTTGCTGCTTTTCCTTGCTGCAAATCTGTAAGTCCCTTCCCTTCGTCCCCCCAACACACACCTCTGCAAGTCAACGCCAAGCCTCTTCTCACTGCCACTGAGCTGGCTCCTGATCTCTTCTGTCACCTCTCTCCTGTCACCCCCTCCTCTCGTCCCCTACCCTCCAGCCATATTGCCTGTGTTTCCAGCCCCTGGGATCCATTGAGTTTTCCCTCTGCCCAGAAATGTCTACAGCTCTTCCTCAGACTGGCACCTTCTCACCACGTGCACCCATTTCTAACACCCACTGGCTGTCTGTTGCTAGAGCCTCCTGCTACAGAGATTGTCTGCTCTACTTAATTGGTTACATCATTATTGTACCGAAAAGGTGCATGGGAGGAAAGCCCTTACTTGGTCAAGTCCATCCCTGTGTTCTAACCTAGAATATTGTGACATCATCATGAGTACTGGGTGAGGAGATTGAGTTCTATGGGGATCCAGCTGTATCATAGGTTTAAACGTTCTCCAAACTCATATGGTAAAAGCCCTTATACACCTATAACATTGGTGGTGGTGGTGGTGGTGGTGGTGGTGGTGGTGGTGGTGGTGGTGGTGGTGGTGGTGGTGGTGTGGGTGGTGGTTGAAAATACATATGGCAGAGAAAAAGCCCTCACTGAACAGTGTTCTTTCTGCTATTAATGTTTTGTAAACTACTTGATTCTTAGTCAACTAGCTCTGCTCAGTGAGATAAGTTATCATTCACATTTGTGTCTCCTGGGTGGTGGCAATGAAACGTCTTGGTGGGCTTCTCCTGTTTCTGTGACTATTCCTTGTAGCATACTTACAGAGTGCAAAGCTTCAGAGTAGCTATGAGAAGCATGGCCCCGGTTTGCTCCTCACCCGCCTTGGCCTATGGGAAGACCACAGCTTGAGTGGGAAATTCAGTTCATTGAGTAAAGCCAGTGGGATTTGGGGGCTTACATGGTACTGTGTCATAACCCAGCCTGTCCTCACTAATGGAATGGTGTATGTATTTTGAACTCTTACTGCATTCCAAGACTTTTGCTTGCATGATCTTTGTTCTTTTCAGTGTTGTATAAGGTCAATTTGATTATTATTCTCATTTCACAGAAAAGGGAACAAAGAGATGAAAAAGAATGAAGAACTTACTCAAAATCTGTTAGACAAAATGGAAGATTTTCAAATCTGACTCCAGGAAGTCTGACCTCAGAGTCCAGGCTTCTCATCACTGAACCACACATTTAAGCAACAGTCTATTCCATGCCTCCAGTTGTTTCAATCGTAAAGATAAAGCATCAAGTCCCACTGACATGAAGAAGTCCCTCCCCATGGCTATCCTAAGAACATCTTTGAGATAAACCCACTTAAGGGGATGCTGCCCTGACGGGTTCCTCTTTGTCTTTGAAGCACTAATTGAATGATGCTGGAAGCAGTTCTCTTACTTGGAGTCTGCCTGCCATCCTGCCCGCTAATTTTAAAATGTATGGATCTCTCTGCTTTAGACCCAAGGCCATATTGATTCTGGAATATGCGCCACTAATTGCTGAGTGCCTGCCTCTAAGAAGCAAGAATAGGGGGAGAGAGAGAAAAAAAAAAAAAAGCTTGCATGTCAATATTTGTTACTAACCTTGACAAATAATCATTTTAAGTGATGGTGACTTTTTCCTCCTCTAGAGCTTTAATTACTGACTGGCACACACTGCAATCATTTTGTTCTTGCGTGTGTTTAATAGTCTGTAATCCATTTTAATTACATTCTTTGCTTATCAAGATCAGGCTTCCAAACAAGGGTAGGACAAAATTTAACTTCTGCCTTTTCTCTATTTCCTCCTCCTAGTCGGAGCCTCAGAAATATAACAGGGAGTTGAAGCCAGCTTTAAAGATAAAGTCTGCTCTTTGCACTTAAAGCAAACAAACGGGATGATTCCAAAGAAGTCTCCGTGTGCCTTTTCCAATCTGGTGGTTCATTGACGAGAAGAGATGGACACGTTTGCTTCCTCCATTAAACTCGGAATGAGAAACTTGTGGAGAGAACTTTGAAAGGCTATAGGAGGGAGAGAGAACTCTCTTTTTTCTTTCGTCTGGGTGGTAAGTGAAAGGGTATCATGTTAAAAATCCATTGACTTTGTGCATTTTATGTTTTATATAGTTTTCCATACATAAGCTACAATCCCATGAAAATCTTATATAATTTTATATAATATAAAAAGTCCACCACACAGGACTGGGTTTTCGGGGTTGCTTTATCATTTAAGGTTGGCTAATCCCTTCTTGTGTCTCCCTAACATCTAACATTCTCATTTACTAGATGTGGGCCCGCTCGAGAAGGAAATGGAGGGACCTAGACCCATCACACAAGAAGATCCTGTGACTTACCTAACAGTGCCCATGCACGACTTCCCAGGCAGTGACTGGGAGATTCAGCCCAAGACAGACTAGAAAGCAGATCTGGAAAAACCTCAGCCAGTTCAGACAGAGACGCAGAGAAACACTGTCCACCAAAGGAGTGCCACCCTGAACAGGCACAGACAGAGCCAGGGTGGCCATGCTAAGTGCCTGGCTCCAAGCTCCCTGAAGGATTGTGGTTCAGAGCCAGAAGCCATAGGAATCGCAGTTGGTTTTGTTTTGTTTGTTTGTTTGTTTTATGAAAGGTGTACTATAAATAATGTTACATTGAGAGAGGAAATGCCCTTTTTTGGTGGCCAGTGAAGCTTTCAGAGCTGTCGACCAGATTCCACGCTTGACTCCAGACACACAGCGGGCCTGACTACCTTAAGTGCCTTTCAATCTCCTAAACTGTCCCTTTGTCCTATTATTGTCTCTGGGCCATTTTGAGACCATTTAATTTTATTCACTAGAACTTCTTTTTAATTTTTCTTTCTAATGAGAGATTCCAGTTTTGTGCAGACATCCGACCCGGGCTCCCTCCCACCTCCCACCCCCCTACTCCGCATCCCGCACTCCCTCCATTCCCCACCCCCACCGCCGCTCTCTTTATGGTCAACTGCGTTTCCTGTTTCCGTTGCTTCACTTCTGTGACTAGCTCCATTCCTCATCAGAGTGAAGAGTTCTGCCCCGGACACACCCTTCAGCCAGAGACTTCCGCAGAGCCTGCTGCACCGCCCCCCATGGAGAGTGACTGGAAGTACAGAGAGCTGGAGCCCTGGAGCCGCGTTGCCACCCTGAGCAGAGAGCTTGGAGCTATTAGGACCTTTATGGGAAGCCTGATAAATGAAACTAACCTGGTAAAAGACAAGGGCAGGACCCAAGACGCCGTGAGGGCGTCTAAACCTGGAGTCGACGTCTGAATCCAGACCTGGCCTCCTCGATTGTATCTGTGCCCAAAGTTCTTTTTCCTTAAGCCCTTCTGAGTTGCTTTCAACTGACTTTGTTCTAACTAGAGTCCAACTACCAGGTTTTAAAGCTACTCATTCGGAGCCCCCCCGCCTCGTTTTATTTGCCAAAGTCCCTGGAGTAACCATCAAATTAGTCCCAGATGGTTTATTAACATCAGCCAAGTGCTTTCAAAATAAAAATAAAAGCAGTATTTTTGTTTTAATTAATGCACAGTAAGGTTCCTCCTCTCTATAATACCACCAAACACACACACACACACACACACACACACACACACACACACACACACGAGAGAGAGAGAGAGAGAGAGAGAGAGAGAGAGAGAGAGAGAGAGAGAAAGAGAGAGAGAGAGAGAGAGAGAACATTTGAGAGCTTCTGCCTGTATTTTGTTTGTTTTTTGTGGGTTTTTTTGTTTTGTTTTGTTTTGTTTTGTTTGTTTGGTTGGTTTTTTGAGACAGGGTTTCTCTGTGTATAGCTTTGTGCCTTTCCTGGAACTCACTCTGTAGCCCAGGCTGGCCTCAAACTCAAACAGAGATCCTCCTGGCTCTGCCTCCCGAGTGCTGGGATTAAAGGCGAGCGCCACCACTGCCCGGCTTCTACCTATATCTTAACTGAGGTCTTCCTTGGAGAAACAGCATGACAGAAGGGTTTTTGTCTGTTTTCCAGATGAACACTGGCTCCTTGAGGGTGGAGATACGGAGCATCCACGTTCCCCGGCCCTAGCACACAGCCAGACAGGAAGGGGTGGTTTACCCAACTTGCACTTGACAATGTCTCGTTGCTCTCTCCAGCCTGAGGAAGAAAAGTACTTTCCTACACCATCTAGCTGTGTGTTACTCATCAGGATCCTGCAGAGAGAATGTCGACCAGGGCCTCCCAGGAAGTAAGTCAGCAATAAAACTGAACCATCCGGGGACGCATCACAGACCTCAGTCTCCTCAGCCACGTTCTCCTCTCTTTCATCACCGTTTCTCATCCTACTTCACTCTCCCCCTTCGTTTCTTTTTTCCTTCCTCTCCAAGTCCCCTGCCCTTACCTGTAACTCTGCTGCAAATGTGGGAGGTACTCTGGGCCTTCTATGCCTTTTTAAGGGAGCTGGAGCTGCCCTGTACCCACAATTCAAGACCTGTACTGTGTGAGAAAGATTCCACAAGCAAGGACACTTAGCTAGGGGAACTCAAGGCTAAAAAGTGATGTGCACATAAGAGTGACAGGTTATTCTGTTTCGTATGTGTGTGTGTGTGTGTGTGTGTGTGTGTGTGTGTGTGTGCGCGCGCGCGCACATGCCTGTATGTGCATGTGTGTGAGTTTATGTGTGTGCAGGCACATGTGTATATGTGGGTGTGAATGCACATATACACATACTGAAACCAGAGACCCACTGTCACTAGGTGTTACTCAGTTTCTCCTTTTCTTCTCTTTCTCCTTCCTTCCTTCTTTCCTTCCTTCTTTCTTTCTTTCTTTCTTTCTTTCTTTCTTTCCTTCCTTCCTTCCTTCCTTCCTTCCTTCCTTCCTTCCTTCCTTCCTTCCTTCCTTCATTTCTTCCATTTGAGACAGGGTCTCTCTATGTAGCCCCTGCTGTCCTGGAACTCTCTATGTAGACCAGGCTGGTCTCAGACTCACAGAGCTCTGCCTACTTCTGCTTCCTGAGTACTGGGATTAAAGACACTACACCACCATACCAGAATCTCTTCGGAGACAGAATCCTTACTAGCCTGGAACTTAGCAAATAGTTGAGGTTGTCTGGCCAGGGAAACCCTGAGATGCACCTGTGTCTGCCTCTGCCTCCCTAATGCTGGGGTTACAAGCAGGCAATGCCACACCCAATTTTGTTGTTTAGCTTTGTTTTGACATGGGTTCTGAACACCAAACTCAGGTCTTTATGCTTGCAAGACAAGCACTGACTGAGCTATTTCTTAAGTGTGTGAAGCAAATTCCCCAAAGCTCAAAGGTACAAAACAACAACAATTTTACCATTTCTCATTGTGGTGGTGGTCTGGGGCGGGGTCAGCAAATTGGGAAGAACCAATGAAGCAGTTTGTTCCTAGTCCAGATGTCTAAGGCCTCATCTGGAAAACACTGACGATGGTGGCCGGACTCCTCTGAAGGCATGTTTTTGTGAATGGCTAGGGATGACTTTGGTTGTTGGTTTAAAAAAAAAAACCTTAATGGGACAATTGACTGGAACACTTACATATGGCTTCCCCAAGGTCTGGGCTTCCTTACCACTTGGTGACTGGGTTGTGAGAATAAAGGGAAGAGAGGAGAGGGGAGGGGAGGGGAAGGAAGAGAGAGAGAGGAGGGAGGAGGGAGAAGGGGAGGGAGGGCTCATGAGAGAGACAGACAAAAACAGAGAGACTACTTTCTTTTATTACAGGTATCTCTTGCAGGCCACAAGAACATATTATAAAGATTCAGCTGTACATTAAAGCTATACCTAGAAATTTCCAAGGCATTTTTCTAGAGGAAGCCATTTATCAAGGAATATTGGGTGTTATTCAGTTTTTAGTATTTCAGCTGTCTTCTGCTGTGAAATTCTTATGGGCCCATATACTACTAGATCATATTGGCAAACAGCTAAGCTTCTCAGATGCTGATCTGCTAGGTAACTAACACCCCTGCAAGAGACACCTAGGAGACAAGCAGGGTGTAGATGCATAGCTTTGTTTCTTGAGCAAATGAACCTCAGACCATCCCTTTCCTCCAAGCCTAGGGGCATTGCAGAGCGATTGACTGAGGATAACGGGGCTTTTTGCATAACCAGGTGCAGTAAAGGCTAGAGCAGAATTCCAGAGGCAGGCAGCGAGTCATGTGGCCAGGAAAGAAAGAACAAGGCAGTTTCTGTAGATGTTAAGGAGAGCCTCGTGGCCGGGGAGAAGAGAACAAGGTGAGTTTCTGTAGATGGTAAGGCAGAATGGCTCAGGCTGAGGAGTGAGGAGCAAGGAAAAGTTTCTTGTAGATTGTAGGTGAATCAGGGCCGAGGGTAAGAAGTGAGGAAGGAAAGATGGAGGGTGAAGGAACAGGGGACGAAGATGAGATCAAAAGCATAGGAGCTTAATTATTACTGGGGCTATGAGGGGACAGAAAAAGTAGGTACAGAGGGCAAGTGAGAGTCAGGATGGAACTGAAGCTGTACAGATAGAATTTTGTCTTAGAGAAATAAAGTAATGGACAGAAGAGCATGGTGTACATAGATTCTTTTCCCTCAGATAACCCCACGCCAGACATAGCATCTTCCCCAGGACTCTGGGAGGAATCTTCTCAGGGAAGGCCCTTGGGAAAATTCTGTTAGGTATCATCATTTTGGTAAATGCTTTAGTTCTTTGTCATCAATATCAGCAGACTTTCAAGTTCCCATTGCTTCTGTACTGGGACTTTCTCTGAGTTACATCAGAGACCATCTTGAATGTTCTTCCTCCATTTGAAATTCGCTGCTCTTTCTGGGGTCTCTTTCCTAGTTGGCAGTGCTTTGTGTGAGCCCCAGTCAGTATGGAGTCCTTACTCTCTGTGATCTATTTGCTCATCTTCTAGGTCTACCTATAAAATTGACCCACATTGACAACCTTGCCATTTTGATGGGTCTGGTTCAAGCTTGGGCCATGTCACTTTGGGACTCCCCAAAGCCTCTAATCTCCAAGGTCACCTGCCTCCTTGGGCTTCCGTGGAGGCGTTCACATCCACACATTGCTCAGAGGCTGTGTTGACTCTCTGCTCTGTCAAATGTTCTGGGTCCTGCACTGCCCGCCTTTCTTCCCCTGTCCCTAAGCAGTCGGTGTGTTAAACATGCACCCGGGTCCCCACCTTCTCACCTTGATTTAGTTTGTCTGCTTTTTATAACAATTTCTTCATAAACTCCCCTGTTGTTTCACTCTCTCATTCTCCAGGATTCCAAAGCCCCGCCTCTGGGTTTTCTATAGCATTTATGCTTAGGAACTTACACAACAAGAGAAATTTGTCACTTATTTTCCCAAATAGCTCATTTCATTGTAACCTAGCTAGCCACGTCTTGCAAAGGAGCAGACTGGACTAGGTGAGGGACTGAGTTCAAGCAAGGCCTGCCAACAAGAGCTAGCTGTGACCATTCCCAGAGAGCCCATGTGAGAGCACAAGCCACATAGAACAGTGAGCATGGGCTGTCCTCCTCTGTCCCTAGCTCCTCGTCTCTATATTTGATTGGAACAGAGCGCAGGCCATCATCAGGGTAGACAGAGACAAGAGTCATCAGTCAGGGAAGGAGAAGCAGGCAGCTCCTGGCTGGCGGCTCCTGCTCCCTGTGCTCAGAGCCTGAAGCAGCCTTCACTGGGTCAACACTGGAGAATGTGCAGTGGATCAGACAGAGTCTGATAACAGCTGTCCCTGGACTATGAAATTTATTGGCACTGTGTAGCAGGGTCCTTTGCTGTTGTTCCCTCTGGGGGCGGGGGCCACGTAGGCGCAGAGTCAAACCACATAGACTCTGGGAGAATGTCGAAACAACAAGCTGTTTATTTGGGAAGAGGCAAGCCTTATATACCTTCCACCCCACCCTGGGGGGAGGTCTGATAAATGCATCTGCTGGTGTGACATGGCTGCCTCTCATTGGTCCGAGTCATCTCTAGATCATGTTTCAGCTGCTGTTGCTAAGACCATCAGGCAGACCCAGTCTGGCTCTCAGAAAGTATCTTTTTACTTGTTTGGGCCGTCTGGCCCTCAAGTGGTTAGGGATGAGTCATCCCACAGCACTGTAGTACTTTACTATAGGAAAGTGAGTGGAAAGGCAGGGACCAAGCAGAGGAGGTGGAAGTTATCGGTACTAGAGAAAGTTGAAAGGGATAAAGGAGACCTAAAATGATGACGTGTTCCTGGGCATGTCAATAGTATGCTGAGATCAAAAGGTCTACTGAGATGTGCACTTATTTAATCACTAAACAAAATCAAAGTGGCTTCCTTATGACAAGATGCCTCCTCAGAGTTCTTAATATGGTGGTGTATGTGGTGGACCTACAAGAAGTCTTCTTAGACAGCAGCTGCCTGGTCATTCAGTTTCCTGTGTTCATAGTGTGCATATTTAGAAGCCTCAGTGCTGCTCCAGGCCACAGCAATAGCATCCTGAGCGCATAGATGAAGAATATCCTGGTTGTTCCTTTTGTTCTGAAGAGTTGAGGCAGGTCCAGGACACCTTAATAGATGAAGAGTTATTAAAGAGATAAATACAGAAAATAAGAAGCATGATTCTCAAGCAGAGGGATCAAGTCCCTTGGGACAAAATCTGGGCATTGCAAAGTCATTTAAATGACACTATAAGTCTTCAGTAGTGATTTATTGGGTATGACACCAAATGTAGAGGCAACAAAGGCCAAAGATAGATGAGTTGGTTGACATTGACATTAGAGATTTCTAAGCACCCAAGAACCTGCTCAGCACAGTGAAAAGGCAACAAACAAAATGCAAGTCACATATCCAGTAAAGGACTTGAATATAGGATACAGAAAGAACTCTTACAACTCAAACTTAAAAAGATGAATGATCAGGGCTGGATGGTTGGCTCAGATGTTAAGAGCACCGGCTGTTCTTCCAGAGGTCATGAGTTCAATTCCCAGCAACCACATGGTGGCTCACAACCATCTATAATGAGCTCTGGTGTCCTCTTCTGGAGTGCAGACATACATGCAGACAGAACACTGTACACATAATAAATAAATACATCTTTGTTGGTGGAGGGCTTCTCTCCAGGTTCCACCAAGCCCTGCAGTCCCACAATCCATGTATAAAATAATCACTCAGACGCTTATATTACTTATAAACTGTATGGCCGTGGCAGGCTTCTTGCTAACTGTTCTTACATCTTAAATTAACCCATTTTTATAAATCTATACCTTGCCACATGGCTGGTAGCTTGCCGACGTCTTCACATGCTGCTGGTCATGGCGGCGTCTGGCAGTGTCTCTCTGCCTCAGCCTTCCGCTTCCCAGAATTCTCCTCTCTCCTTGTCCCACCTACTTCCTTCCTGGCCACTGGCCAATCAGTGTTTTATTTATTGACCAATCAGAGCATTTTGACATACAGACCATCCCACAGCACTTCCCCTCTTCTTTTTTTAAAAAAGAAGGTTTTAACTTTAACATGGTAAAATTACATATGACAAAACAATTATCGAGCAAGAATTACAGTTACAATATTAAAGAAGATGTCCTATCTATCTTATATTTGTGAGTTTAAGGTTTTATATCTAACTTATCTTTTATCATAACTGAGGAAATTAAAACTATCTAGTTTTTAACTGCAGTCACATATGCTGTATAAATGAATTAATGAAGAAAGAAAGAAAGAAAGAAAGAAAGAAAGAAAGAAGAAAGAAAGGAGGGAGGGAGGGAGGGAAGGAAGGAAGGAAGGAAGGAAGGAAGGAAGAAAGAAAGAAAGAAAGAAAGAAAGAAAGAAAGAAAGAAAGAAAGAAAGAAAGAAAGAAAGAAAGAAAAAGAACATTGGTTAAAAAAAAAATCTGAGCAGCTGTGGGACTGGCGGGTGACAAAGATTTGTCCTGACTGTGGTCAAAGCAGGAAAACTCTAGCTACAAATGGCACCCCACGTTGGGCGCCAGATATTTGTGAAATTATTTTGGCCACTCCACGTAGTTAAAAGGATATTTGTTTAATGGCGTAACTCACAAATTAAGTGATAGGTAGGTCACAGGGTCTGGGAAAGGTGTATCGCAGTCCAGCGGTGTTCTCTGGAGCTCTGCTCCATCCAACGTTCAGCGTCCCGGCACTGAGAGAGCGCACAGAGAGAGCGCTGGCCCATCCAGCTCTCGGGTCTCCAGGCGCCTCCCCTGGCCCCGCCTCATAGGCGTGACAGTTGCCAGAGTCTCAATGGGGGTTGGAACTTCCAGATCCAAGCTGGAATGGCTACCCACTACATATCTTAAAAAAGAAAGAAAGAAAGAAAGAAAGAAAGAAAGAAAGAAAGGAAGGAAGGAAGGAAGGAAGGAAGGAAGGAAGGAAGGAAGAAAGAAAGAAAGAAAGAAAGAAAGAAAGAAAGAAAGAAAGAAAGAAAGAAAGAAAGAAAGAAAGAAAGAAAGAAAGAAGAGCCCGTCTTTGGGCTAGAGAGATGGCTCAGTGGTTCAGAGAACTGGCTGCTCTTCCAGAGATCCTGAGTTCAATTCTCAGCAACCACATGGTGGCTCACAGTCATCTATAGTGGGATCTGATGCCCTCTTCTGGCATAAAGGTGTACATGCAGATAGAGAACTCATACGCAAAATAAATAAATAAACCTTAAAAAAAAAAAAAAAAGATGAATGATCCAGTTTGAGCAACTGGCCGAAGATCCAAAAGTATGCTTCCACTAGGAAGAAAGATAAATGGCTAACAGTCAAGGAGGCTCAGTATCGTTTGTCCACAGGTAGATAAGGTGTAATTCCATATCCACTGCCATGCAAAGACTAAGAACAACATGTGAGGCAAGAATGTGGCAAAATGGGAGCCCTCTGGTCCTGCTGGTGCTACCATAAAATGGCATAGACACTTCAGCAAAGCCTTAACCCTCATCAAAAGGTTGGGTGTTCAGTTACCACATGACTCAGAACCTCAGTTCCCAAGAGAAATAAAAGCATATGTTCACATTCAAATTTGATTATAAATGCCCATACTTCGTTGTTTGAATAGATCATCAGCTAAGAAGTCTGTAAACCAATGAGGCATATCCATGCAATGGAGTATTGACTTTGAAAAAGAAATAAGGAAATAAAGAATTTACTGATGCACCCTACAGTAAGCATGACCTTTGGTGAGATCATGCTGTGGAAGATGCCAGTCACAATGGGCCACATTTTGTTTGGTTCCACTTCTATTGTAATGTCTTGAGTAGGCAAATCTACAGCCCACATGTAGAAAAGGGACTGCCAAAGGCTGAGACTATGTGAGGAAGGAAAGAGAGAAGGGTGGCTGTTGGAGAATGGCTAGAGGGTCCCTGTCATATTGGTGGAGAGGTGAGGAAAATTGCCATTCACTCTGTCAAGCAATAAATGAACAACTGAATTCATCAGAACCATGAAATCATTCATATTAAGTGGGTGGATTGCATAATGTATGAATTATCTCAATAAAACATTTTTCTCTAACACTAATTTGATTTTAGGTACTCTACTACAGAACTCCCGAGTATGGCCATCAGAATTAGCTCAGTCAACAAGATGTGAGCAAGTGTTTTGTCTGGAACTTCCTAGAAGCAATTGAAAGAGAATGGGCTGTTAGAGTACTTGCCTTTTGGTCTTTTGTTTAGTTTCTGTAACTGGCCTAAAGCTCATATAAAATGACCAGCAACTGTTTGGTGACTTGAACTGACTTTGAAGCTGGAAATCATATGCTGAGAAAGAGAAGGAGAATTAGGAGCTTGGGTCTGAGTGATCCTGGGGAGCCATACTGCAACATTCCTTGACTGCTTGCCTCTAGACTGTGTGTGTGTTGGGAGAGGGTATATACATGTGTTGTGTGTGTGTGAGAGATGGGCAATGTGTGTGTGTGTGTGTGTGTGTGTGTGTGTGTGTGTGTGTGAGAGAGAGAGAGAGAGAGAGAGAGAGAGAGAGAGAGAGAGAGAGATGGGGAGTGTGTGTGTGTGTGTGTGTGTGTGTGTGTGTGTGTGTGTACCCCTCCCAAGGTCAAAGGTTGATGTTGGGTGTTGGAAGTCTTCCTTGATTGTATTTATTTATTTATTTATTTATTTATTTATTTATTTACTGTCTCTCACTGAACATAAAGCTCACTGTTTCATCCAGGCTGGCTGGCCAGTGAGCTCCTGGGATCCACTGTGTCCCAGCTGACGTCACAGGTGCATGCCACCACATTCAGCTTTTACATGCTACCGTGGCTCAGGTCCTTGTACTTGCATAGCCCCCCACCACACCATCTCCTCAGCCCCCCAACACTTTTTTTGTTTATTGTTGTTGCTGTAAACAGGGCCTGGCTATACAGCCGGGGCTCACCCAAACTTGTAGCGACCTGTCGACCTCCACCTCCCGAGTGCTGGGTTTGGAGACAGATGTGCACCACTGCATCTGGCCTTATGCACCTTAGATTCGTTACAAGCTTTCATCTTGTTTAAGTCCCTGCTATTTTTAATTTTCTTTTAAATGGGCAGCCTAATCCTCTGTAGCTAAAATTGTGCTCTGCAGAGCCGATACCCAAAGCCCCTTCCCCTTCCTCCTACGGTATGTCGGCATTCTATAAACCAAATGACTTTTAGGATCCCAAATGGGGAAGTCGTCTCATGAATTCAGAAAACAAGACTGTCTGAATTATGTGTGCAAAGCTCTGGAAAGCCAGCCCCAGCACTCATTTTTTTTTTAAAGCTAAGATAAAGAGTTCCTATGGAAAGAAAGAAAAGAGGATGGTGACATAAATCAACAACGGTTATTTTGTGACAAGGTAGTGACTTCAAGAGGAACTTAGCTCACAGCTAAGTCGAGTCCATAGTGGTGACGTCATGGTGGGGGTGTGTGTGAGGCAGCGGATCCCATTGTGTTAGCGGCAGTCAGGAAGCTGGTGATGAGCTAGCGTCCCCTATTTTATGCAGCTGAGACCCAGCCCACACACTGGTGGCACCCTCATTCAGGGTGGGTCTTCCCAGCCCAAGGAACTCAACCTAGATAATCCCTCAAGGCTTTCCCAGAGTCTTGTCTCCTGGGCGATTCTAGAACCTGTCAAATTGTCGGTCCATCTAAACCATCACAGAACGGATTGTTAGATGCTGAAAAGGTCAAGGGAGTTTTACTTTATTCTGCATGGGGGAAAGCCACGGGAAACCAAGGAAGACTTGGCAAAGAGTCATCTGTACATACGCTGTAGTAAGTGGTTAGATTACGGCAAGCTAGATTTCCTCAATGGGAGAAGAGAAAACAAATACAATGAGCTGTTCCAGACACGGAGATTAATTCACAACCAGCGCTCCTGGAGTCGAGCCCCTGAGAATCCTCAAAGAAGGTGATGGGATAAACGCATCTGTTCACACAAATGTGGAAAGACGGGAGTTTCTCACTAGCTAAAATGGTCCTTTCTCAGCTTGCCACCCTCACTGCCTTATGGGATGTCCTGGCACGTAGCTGTCATCACACAGGTTTCTGGTTTGGCTTTGGAAGTCCCAGAAGTCTGTGTTGCCCACAGAAACTGGAAAATGTGGATCGTTCGCCTAAAAGCAAAATTGGATATTTTCTATTAGTGATGTTTTCCTTCAGGCTTCAAAAGTCCACATCTTGTCATTTCATCTGGTTCTTATAACCTTTCTTTAAGGTGGGTGGGGCTGAAGGGTATCCCCAGTTCTCAAAAAAAAAAAAAGCAACATCTACCTTAGTTCTTTGGTAGGGTCTAGAATAAAACGCAGACCTGTCTCCTGAGCTCTTTCTTGTGATCACTGCATCCCAGAGCCCTCTCCTCAGGTCAGGACATTCAGCATCACCCTTAGAGCTAGGACCAGGTCCACGGGGATGCAGTTTTCATCTCCTTATCCTCTCTGAGATGGCGCTCATTCAGACTTTCTCTTCACCATCCCTAAAATGCTGGTCTGCTTTATCAGGGCCGTAATCGACTGTCTTCGGGTTATTCTGAACATATGGTTCATTCGGATTTTGGTAAATGAATCGTGGGTCGGCTGAGGTTGTGAGCATGAGCTCTGGTATCCGCCCACTCTGACAGCCCCCTTGGTAACCCTCCCAGCCCCATAACTCTGTATGACTATTTCCTTGCCTACAAAACGCATGTGATGATGCTGCCCACACATTAGGTGACGAATAGGTGAACACGAGCATGCAAAGAAATTCACACAGAGCTAAAGAATATTAGCTGAGGGATGGGAAGTAGAGGAGAAGGAGGAGGAGAAAGGAGTGTGAGGAAATCCAAAAGCAGTCTTTTAGTATTTAAATGGCTACAGAGGAAGTGGGGCAAATTCTGTGAGGATGAACTAAGCTAAGGACTGACTTATGCTCCAAATAAAGAGCATTTGGACCTCTAGACTGTCCTCTGGCAATGGAATCTGCCAAAGGGGATGGCAGGGAGGGGAAGGGGACAGTGTTCCTTCAGGATCCAAACTGAGACCTCCAGCTTCAGGTGGGGATCCAGATCAGTACCTTGCCAGCGTCTTTCTAGCCAGTGTTTCTGCAAAATAAATAAAGGAAGCTTTACGTGACCAACAGCCAAAAGGTCTTTGAGGATTTTAGAGCTACGGTAGCCCAGCAATGAAGGACCCATTTTAACTAAAGTGCAAGCTTCCAAAGGCTATCCATACCGCCTCCAATTCAGAACCCACTGACACCCTCAGCAGAGTGGCTCACGTTTGGAAAGGGGAGAAAGTTCACATGGAGACGCGTTCTCTTTGAAGCTTACAAAAGGTCTGCTCTCCCCTCCATTCATCAGCTCCAGTCCCAAACAACTAGACCACACCCTCCCCAGCAGGCTACCGTGGACCAAAGCAGCCCCAGATTTTCACACATTCAGAACCAGTACAACTGAAACTCAAAGCTTCCCTATCCTAGCTGGCCACACTGCCAGATCAAGAGAGGAGATTCCAGATGGAAAAAATGTAGACACAGGATCTACCGGGGACTGCCTTTCAGTTCTAGTGTCTGTGAAAATGATATCTTGGTCTGGTTGCCCCCCGGATCACTGAGAGAAGTTATTTTCCCATCTCATGTGGTCTGTTGGGACTGCCAATCACAGCCATCTTGGGCCCTAACGATCCCATGATCAGGGCCTGGCCAACCATAGAACTGACTCCATTCTCTTGCCTCGAGCGCCTGTGTCAGGACAAGAGCACGTGACTCATGCAGGCCCAATAAGCGCCTTCCATGGATGCGGTGCTCTCCTGAATCCTGAGAGAGATGCTGATTCTCTTGCATCATGGCTAATCAGGGTCCTGTAAGGATGGCACTGCCAGAGGTCATCTTTACCAACCCAGGAAGAGAAGAACGTCCCAGGGGGAAGTCAGAAGAGTAAACAGACAATGACAGGGGCTGCTGCCGCTGTTTGTGCACCCGTGGACAGCTAGAATTTAAACAGCTCAACTCCTGGACTTGTATTAAAATTAAATTTCTGTCACTCGCAATCCCCAAAGACCTGACTGATTAAGTCCAGACAAAGCAAAGTGTCAGGTTACATCTGCCCAAGAGATACAAGAGGTCTTTTCATGGTATCATTCATTGCAAGGGGAATTCAGGACACCCTAGGGCTGGGTGAGAGATAAATATTAAACCCAGAAAAAAAGACTTTACTTTCTCGCTGTCATTCTTGCTAGCTACCTAGGATCAGTCACTCTAAAATTCACATTCTAGCCCATGGTGGGTGCAAACTAGGTCTCGTGGCATCATAGAACTGATCTAACTTTGAAGACATCGGCTTGCCTCAGTTCTTAAAATAAAAATCCCCCACATTTGTGTCAATCATGTAGCCAATTAAGAGGCCTCCAAATGACAAGCCACCAGATCTTCAAGGTACATTAAAGACATGGAGGAAGTTTCTGATAGTTGGGATAATTAGTCTGTCATCTGCTGCCTGGCCAGTTCTGTTTGCCAGAAAGAATGTGAGGGAGTCCGGGACTATTTTAACAGGTGATTTGGGGAGCAGACACACTGAGCTTTCACCGGATAAGCCCAGAGCATGGACGCTGGGAGTATGGGTGAGTGTGAGTGTGTGTGTGTGTGTGTGTGTGTGTGTGTGTGTGTGTGTGTCTGTCTGTGTCTTTGTGTGTGTGTGTGTGTGTGTGTGTCTGTCTGTCTGTGTCTTTGTGTGTGTGTGTGTGTGTGTGTCTGTCTGTCTGTGTCTTTGTGTGTGTGTGTGTGTGTGTGTGTGTGTGTGTGTATCTGTATATATATGTCTGTGTGTTTATAAGTGTATGTATATGTGACTGTGTGGGTTGGGGTGTGCGCATGTGTGTGTTTCTGGCATCTCAAGATGGCCAAGGTGAGCTTCCATCCTGTAGCCTCTTGTCTTTGTAAACCTCAGACTTCCTTCAACAATACATCTGCCTTCAAGAGGCTTTAGACCAATGGTTCTCAACCTGTGGGTCAAGACCCCTTTGGGAGTCACGTATCAGATATCCTGCATATCTGATATTTACATTATGGTTCATAACAGTAGCAAAACAGTTACAGAGTGGCAATGAAATATATTGTGGTGGGGTCAGCACAACATGAGGAACATGTACTAAAGGGCCACAGCATTAGAAAGGCTGAGAACCACTGCCCCAAACAGTTTGCCCAGCGGTTGTCTCCCTGTCTTCCCTCCAGACCTGAACCTTTGAAATTAAGCTTCAGATGTTATTCTTCCCTAAACCCCTTTCTAGGAACCCACGGATATCTTCAATGAACACTGATTGCCTTCCTCATCCCAGATGTCAAGAGAGCACCAAGTGAAAGATGCCACTCTGCTCTCAGAGACTGAACAGAAAAGCTATGCCTAATTCATAGAGGATTGGGCCCCTCCCACCCACATCCTCCTTGGAGAAGAGGGCCCTTAGTGCTCTACTGTGAGAGCTGCAAAATAACACTACAAAAATGTTTATAGACACATGAGGTCCCCAAGGCAATCTGCACGACACAATGAGCGTGTTGGAAGCAAACCGAGATAAAGAAAATGCTATTTGCTGGCACCTTGTTGGAGAGATCTGCGGGTGGCTAGAGGAAATGCTGTAGCATCCAGCTTGCAACCCGGGATGGAATCAGCCGCCTTCCCAAGAAGGTGAGGCCAGGGAGCTCTAAGGCTCGCACTCTGCAGGGGAGAGGTACAAGCTAGGGTGAGAGGGCGACAGTGTCACATGACTGAGGGTGTGGAGGCTAAGAGGCAGTAGCTGCCCCCCCACCCCCCAACACAAAGCCTTTTCTCCTGTGCTGGCTACGGCCACCATAAGGAATTAGCAGCATCCTAGAGGCTTACAGAAGCTTTGTTTTCCCTTACAGTTCTAGAAGCCAGACTCTTACGGAGCTCAGTCCAACATGCGAATGCTGGCAGAGCTATGCTCCCTCCGAGGGTGTCAAGGACAGTCTGTTTCTATACCTTTCTCCATTTTCTTGAGCTATGTTCCTCAGCTCATGGCCTCACATCCGCCTTCCAAGCTAGCGTGGTAGCATCTTCCTTTAAAAAAAATTATTAAAAATTTTAAACTTTATGATGTGCATGGTTTGGTTTGGTTTCATTGGTTGGCTGGTTTGCTTGCCTGCATGTGTGCCTTGTACACTTGTACACTTGGTATACATAAAGGCCAGAAGAGGATGTGGGACCCCTTGGGACTGGAGTTACAAACAGCTGTAAACTGCCAAGTGGGTGCTGGGAATCGAACCCAGGTCCTCTGAAAGAGCAACCAGTGCTCTTAACCATTGAGCTACCTCTCCCACCCAGCATCTCCCTTCTTCCAGTGCTTCTTCCCTTTGGGCCTATCACGGAGGCCTCCTCTCTTCCGGCTGTGTCAGATCTCCTTCTGTCTCCCGAGGTCCAATGAGGCCCACGTGGATAATCCATCCACTCTTTATTTTGTGAACCTCTGCAAAGATCGTTACTGTTAATCATATAACACTAATAAGTTAGTGATACTCAGACCTGATTCTTTAAGAATCATCGATAGCCTACACATCCCAGTGGAAACAAGCACACAGCCTGGTGGTGAGCGCTCCAGTTAATCCGGGAACACTTCCAAAATCTCTATTGAAAGTAAACTAATCTTTTCTCTTGGGTTCAGCAATTTCTCCTAAGGATTCATCAGCTTAGCCCTAAGAATTCAACATAGCGTGTTTTTTTTTTGTTTTGTTTTTTTTTTTTTGTTTTTTTTTGTTTTTTTTTTTTTTTTATAATTAGCTTTTCCCATACAATATATTTTGATCATGTTTCCCCTGTATTCTCGACAATGGATGTGCAAGGATTATTTTTTGGTATTGCTTATAGCAGCTACGTTTGCAAACAGCCTAAAGAGCCTAGCTGTGGGGGCTGGGTGGACATGCAAAGGAGCTTCCATAGCATGGGATGCGGTGTCAAGCAGAATGACACAGAACTACGTGAAAAAAAAAAAAGTCTTCAAGGTAAGAGACTATATTGTGGCGGGAGACACCACGTAGGTGTCGCAAAACTCAGCTCACACCCCAGAAGGATAGGATGGTCTATTCTGCACCAAATGTGAATGACCACAGCCTGTGAACACAGATCCTGGCTGCCCCATAATAACACGTTCCATTGTAGAAACTGTTATGTGAACGTTTTTTGGCACAGGACAAAATGAAGTCATAAATCAAACACACTGCAGAAACCCGGATGGGTAGGGAAGTTACAGTGAAGCTGGGCAAACTTCTTTGTAGGCTCCAGACACTATCTGAAGACATCCTGAGATCTTTGGATGGGTGGAAGCTAGCGATTTGCCGACTCAATACATCCCAAAAGTTTTACCTCTTAGTTGAATGAACGTTAGTTCCAACACAAGGGTGGGCAATGAACAACTATTAATGGGACTGAAGAGAACCCAAGAAAATCTGGCTCTCAGTTTGCTGCATTCCAACTCTCCACAATCACAAAGTTCTAATCAGTCAGCCTCAAAGAATTTTAAAAAAAAAATGGTTGTGTGCATGAATGCATGTGTGTGTGCATGTGTGCACGTGTGTGTGTGCATGTGTGTGTGTGTGCATGTGTGTGTGTGTGTGTGTGCGTGCATGTGTGTGTGTATACAGGCCACAGTGAACTGTGGAGGTCAGGGGTTGACTTTGTAGTATTAGATCTCTTCTTCCATCTTTACTCGGGTTCTGGGGATCAAATGCAGGCATCCATGTTTCCATAGTAACTGTCTTTACCTGCTGAACCATCTTGCTAGCTCCATCCTTGCTGAGTCTTTAACACAGGTGTGGCTTTTCCCCCCTGGGAACTTCAGTTCACACCACAGAGTGTGTTCGTGTGGTGAAGACAAAAGAAAAGAGGAGAAGACGGGAGACAGGCAGACAGGAGAGGGCGGGAGAACCTAGAAACATCCCCACGGACACAGAAGACAGGTTTTCCCCTGCAGTGGGTGACTGAGAGGTTGAAGTGTGGAGTAGAGGTCATTTTTACATTATTATCATGGGCATTTATTATGTTGATTTAAAAATTTAGTAACACAATAGAAGGAACATTCATGTGTAAGAGCTGAAAGGCTCTGTGTTGGTAGTGTACTGGCTTAGCATGCACAAGAGCCCTGGGTTCAGTCTCCAGCACCACATAAAACTGCAGTGATTGGTGCACAACACCTGTAATTCCAGCACTCAAGGTGGAGGCACCAAGATCAGGAGTTCGAAGTCATCCTCCTCCACATAACAAATTTGAGAATAACCTGGGCTACATGAGACCCTGTCTCGAAACCAAAATTAAAAAAACATATACATTCTTAAATAAGCTGTGAAGTTGCTAACCCATCCAAATTACCCATTCTTTCTGGTCTTGTCTTCCTCTCTCCCATCACCAAAGAAAAGACTTACCTCTCTTCCAGTGAAACCCCAACAGGTTCAGGTTGCCTGTCTCTCCCTAGGGCCCTGTAGGTGCCCTTGGAAGCCAGGTTGATTTCACTAGCACAAATGTGGTTGTAAGGGAAGAGGCGAGGACGGGAGAGTGGGTACATAAATGATATTCTCGCTGGGCACAGAGCAAAAAATGGCCTCAACAGTCAGATTAGCTTTGTGAAGGTCCACGGACAGGCTCAGGGCATCCTGTGTCCAAGAGGCACAAGCCTGGGGCGCCAGGACCTCATTAACAATACGTTGTCTCCGTCCTGAAGCACAAGTGTCTACCCAGCTCCAAAGTAGGACCGCTTGTCTTAGCAGCGTTTCTGGGTCCACCCGCCACGTAAAACAGCTGTCCCTGTGGTCTCACAAAGACTCATTTTGTTCCATTTCCTCAGGCTAAATGTGAGGCGAAGAATCCACTTTTCCTGCGGTTGGTATTGTAGCGGCATGTCTTTACCGAACCTGAATCCTGGCTTTGAGCATGTTATTAAAGCCTCTCAGGCTTAATTTCCTCACCTGAAAAATGGGCATAGCACCAGGCTCCCTAAACTCCCAGATGTTTCTGACCTCGGCCTATTGGTTTGAGCGTAAACTCATCTTGTCGCTTCTTTTGTCCTGGAAGACCACGGAAAGGTGACTGATAGTTTTAATGCCATTATTAATGGTCACCACTTCAGTCATGTGGTTTAAATAATTCACCAATTTAAATATCACAGTTCCATGGTTTTTAATATATTCACAGAACTGCACATCCCTCACGACAATCACTTCCATAATAGCCCCTCAAAGGAAGCTCCGTGCCCATGAGCCGTCAGTCTGTTTCCTTTAAGTTTGCCTGTTCTGTGTATTTCATTCAAATGGAATCCTATACTACACCTGGGATTTCCTTTTTTTCACTTAGCATCATGTTTTCAAGGCCCAACCATGTTAGAGCAGGTATCAGTGCTTCGTTTCATTTTTGGCCTGGTCAAGATCCTGCATATAAACATGCATCATTTTATCTACCCATTCAGCCACTTGCCGTTGGTTGTTCTTACCTTTTTGTTGTGTAGTTACTTCCTCTGAGTCAAAACATTCCCTCCTGAAGACTTGGGAAGTAAGTGAAATTTACAAGGCTCAGGAAGTACATAGAACTTACAGTCTCAGAAAGCTCCAAAAATTGAAGAGATTCCCAAAGCCTCTCCCCAAGATTATACAAACAGAAACAAATGCTGGGTAGAGGAGACTCTCTGACCAGAGGGCTGCAAACAAGTCCCACAGGGAGCTCCAGAGCGTGAGCTCTCATGAATCATCGTTCATGCTGGTGTGGGTTTCTTGGTAATGCCTTGCTCCCCTTGGTAACCCATCACCTATGTCCCCAAAAGCAATCCCAAAAAATCACACTACACTTGGTTGTAATTTTTCCTTTGATCTATCACCAACACCTTAGAGGATGCGTAGACATTTGTCCATATCTGCCTAGAAAAAAGAAAATCACATGATCCTTTTATTTATTATATGCCTGAAACTGCTAGGAAATGTGTCTAGGGGCTTGCGTTTTCTTTCCTATTGGCTGTGTAGCTAGAGGTAGAATTACTGGCTCAGGTGTTAATTTGGATACTACACTTACAGATTTTTGTAGATCTGTAAGAGTATTTTTGTAAAGTAGCTGCACTGTCTACAGCCAGCTCACCCTGAACAACTCCAGTCTCTCCTAAAGTGACTGCCCCATCCTACAGTGCTGTCTGTAGTGTGTGGTGGCTCTAATTTCTCCGTGTCCTTGCCAATGGCCATTGTTATCTTTCTTTCCTATCACAGTCATCCTACGGAGAGTGAATTAGAGTCCTTCTGTGCCTTGGGTATCACTGTCTAGATACCAGTGATGTTGACCATCTTTACCTGTAGGCAACTGATACATCTTATTTGGGGAAGAGTCTTATTCAAATCCTTTGCCATTTAAAATTGAAATATCATTGTTTATTGTTTAATTATGAAAGTTCACCATATAGTCTAGATTGAAGTGCCTTAATGAACTGGACCAGCAGGTCATTCTTCAGTGACAGGATCCTGAGAGAGAGGACCAGGAGGTCAGAAGATAAGGAGACAAGTTTGGGATGGGGAGGTCTTGAACAAGCTGTATCTTGCACCGAGCAGGTTTATTAAGAAAGTACAGCATCTTATATACAGTTTTTAGGGGAGGAATGGGACCGTGTCAGGGGACAAAGTAAGTGGGAAGCTAATCAAGCACTATTGGAGAAAGGGAACACAGGATGTTGAAGCACAGACAACACACAGCAGTCTTGGGACTCGTAACCACAGACCCTTAGGGTAGGAAGAGTCCAGTTCTTAGGAACAACAACAACAAACAAACAAACAAACAAAAAAACCCCAAAGCCGAAACTCCCCCCAGGCCCTGGCCCTAGGCCATTACTGGCTCTGCCAAGTATATTCCAGGTTTTAGAAAAGAAACTATGTTCCTTCCCTATACATCAGGGCCTCAGGTAAAAGCTCCCAAGGCCCTGGCCCCAGGCTATTACTAACTTTGCCAAGCATATTTCTGGTTTAGAGAAGGATCTATATTCTCCATAGATCGGGGCCTCAGGGAAAGTTTGGGATCAACCCAGCCCTCAACACCTTACCAGAAAAATGATTACAAATATTTTCTCCCATTTATGGACTGTCTTTTCCTTTTCCTAATGTGTCCTTCAAATCACAAATTCTGATGGAGCCCAACCCACTTCTTTTTCTGTTTATTGCTTTTACCTTTAATATAATAGTGAAGAAAGCATTTCCTAGCCCAACATCTCGACAATTTATTTTTATTCCAAGACTCGTAGCGTTTCCATCCTGATATCTAGGTTGATCTAAGTTAATATTTTTAAATAGTGTGAGGTAGGGACTCAATATCATCGTTCTCAGTGGATATTCAGTTGTTACAGGTGAATTGTCTCAGAACTCTTCTTGACAATTAGTTGACCACGTACGTGACAGTTTCTTTGGGGACCCTCTCTTCTCTTCCCTCCGGTAGACTTGTCTTTCTGTAGAAAGTGCCACACCCCAAGTACCCTGGCATCTAAAATCAGAAATTAGTAGTCTCTCCATTTGCTTTTTCTTTCTTGACATTATTTGTCTACCTTGGAATTCCTGTTTCCCAACATCTGCAAAAGAGACATTTGAGATTCAGCAGGGTGTGCACTGAATCCGTAAATCAACTTGGTGAGTACTGCTCAACAAGGTTAAGTCCTTCAGCACAGGGCACAGTGCCCATTTAATTATATATTTATCTTTTTATTCATCGACTTCATCGTTATAAGGTTTACACTTTTAAATTTGTTCCGGTTTTGTGCTACTGTCAATGAGATTGTTTTCTTCATTTCGGTTTTGAAGTCTGTTGCTAGTCCACAGAAATGCAGTCAGTTTTCCTGTGTGGCTTGTCTACAAATGAAACGTTGCCGTATTGGGGCATGGGGAAGGGTTGTTGTTATTGCTCTAATGTTCTTTTGTGAGTTGTTCAGGGTTTTCTCTCACAAGATTGTGCTGTATGCATGTCTTCCTTAATCAAAATTATTAACCATTCATTCACTGACCTCCACACCTCAGGGAAGGATGCTGAATGTTGTCAAATGCTTTACTTAATGACACCATTTCTCACAGCTCTTTCATCACTTCTCTTAAGGAGAAATGTCCCTGGACCACATCACTGATTTTAGCTCCAGCCTCAGGAATACCTGACTTGACTACTGTGAAGTCTACTAAAATCTACTGACTTTAGATGTTCCAGAAGGAGATAGGCAGCTCTTTTCCTTCACACTTTCCTCCAGCAGAGCTCCCACTTGGGACCCAGCTGAATCACCCTCCAGTGGCTTAAAAGACTCAAGGATGACTCCTGGCACCATGGCTGGTCAGGGCCTCGAAACCCAAGAGTTGAGTTTCTTGACAACCTGATTATATTCTCTCTGGGGTTGGGGCTAGAAGAGGAAGTTGGTTTTTCCCTCATTTTGAAGATTGTTTTCCTCTTGTTTCTATTCACAGACATTTGAACCTGAGCATAAGGAATATTCTCAACTGTTTTGTGAGATTTTTTTTAAAATACGTTTTTAATAATTTATATGATTTCAATAATAATAATTTCATACGGTTTTCCATAATTTCACCCATGCAGCTGAGGATTAAGCTCTTTGAGCTGAAGTTTTAAATTTCTGTGGAACCATTCAGAAAACCAAATAACATGTTCACCCCACAGTGTAGACTCAACATACACCCTTGACTGGTAGCATCTACCATTTAGCAAAATCGTCACATGTGGGACTTGGTCTGTTCATTGCCACATTCCTAAGTGTCTGGAGGAAACTGGGCAGCAGGACAGAACGATGCCAACGCTCAGGTAAGACAAGACACTGGGATGCACATCCTAGGTGGGCGGGCTGCCTGGTTTCAGCTGTCCGGTGTGGCAGGAGGGTTTCAGTTAATCAAGTGTGCCGTTGAAAGGGAAACATCATCGCCATGCCAACGCTCTTTCAGTCCTTCCTGAGAACGGCGGGGTTGACCCCAGAGCCTTCCTGGTGTCTCATGTCACGACGCAGATCACTCCACACAGTATTGCCTGTCTCTCCCTGGTGCAGTTTGAAAGAGATATTGACAAATCACACCATGATACATCATTCACCGACACTGTCATGTACGCATCCCGCATCCCCCCCCCCCATAGAGTCCAATGGACAACCCTTGTCTCAAAGAGGTCAGGGATAACGTGATAAAGCTTCTGAGCTAAGACACTGTATTCAGGCAGATGAGATGGCTCTGAGGATAAAGATAACTGGCCCTAGGCCTGGTATTGTCAAAAGGCATGGCTCTTGTCTCAAAGGAATAAGATGTAGTTTATTCTGGAGGCAAAATTATGAGTGACTGTGGTCCAGGAACCATTTAGATCTCCCTGGATATAATGCTTCCTTATGGAAGCAGTTTGTGGAGATGTATAGCCACAGAGCAAAGAGAGTTACAAGTCAAGATATTTTAATACTACATTGTTGGAAACCTCAGAGGGGTTGGTACAGAAAGATGGGGAGTCTCTACGCCTCCTAAGTATGCTATGTGATGACATTCTTAACTTTTCAGTAGGTGGGAGCTAGTGGTGTATGGTTATTTATCTGTTAACCATGGGATGTTAGGTCAGATACAGAGGTGGGCCTGGAATGCCCATTTAGGGAGCTAAGGCTAGCCCCTAAATTGATAAAGAGTAATTAGGCTCTGGACCTACAACATTCCAATCTCTCCAAATCACTACAGGTCTAATCAGTCCATCTTCGCAGACCCAGATTCTTCCTAGGAAGAATTCTTGTTCACGTTGGTGACCTGAGTTTAATCCCTGGAACCCACACGGAGGATGGAGAGAACGGACTGTCACAGGTTATGCACCAAATACATTTGTTCTGTTGCTATTATTGTTAATGGAGTGTTCGGTATCCTAACTATGGATCTAGGCTCTCAAGTCAGACAGTCCCTTGGCCAAGTTTCTTCCATAAAGTGGGTGGGGTTTCCTGTTTTTGTCATACGGGAATAACCTGGACAGCTGTGAGCCATTTTGCACAAAAAGTGCCATTACACACTCAGGTGAAATGCTCTGCTCTCGGTACTGATGAGCATATGCAGGGTCAGGAATCCCTCCAGCAAGGCAGGTTCTAATCAGGGTTCCTTGCAGGTGGCCACAGCACATCAGGTGCTTTTCTTGGTTCTACTAATGCAAGTGAGCAGAAGCCACTCTCTGCCTCCAAGCTTGGCTCTCTACAGCAGAGAAGGGAGGAAGATCATCCCCTACAGGTGGTGGGATTGCGAACTGCTCTCCCAGGGGCATCCGCAGAAAAGCTTCCAAGTAAGTGGCATTCAAGTGGATCTGGAAGAAGGGACAATTCATCAGGAGATAGAGAAACTCTCTTGGAGTCTATTTCTTTACCTGTAACTTGAGATTAAAAAAAAAAAAAAAGAACAACTTTCTCACAGTGAGCAGATGGCCTAAGGGTTAAGGGTATAGTTCTAACATGGTTTGGTTCAGTCTTGCTCTGCTGTGAAAGTTTTGAGGAAAAATAATAGAAATCGCATTGTTAAAGTAACAACAAACAACTTAAGCCAAAGTCAGTTTTTAAAAATTGTCTTTGAAATGGCGATTATAGCAGAACTCATTTATAAGAGAAGGTATTTTGAATGAATGATACTTGGCATGTTCCCAGCACTCAGCCCAAGGCAAAGGATGATCCATAGCCTAGAGTGTGGGGACAAAAAGAGACAAGGGAATGATTTGCAAAGCTAAATCTCTGGGACCTATCCTCCAGGGAGAGGCACAAGTGGAAGGATGGAGAACTAAGGGAACGTCAGTTCCTTCCATCTTTAATGCAGTGTCTGGAATTAACCCCCACCCTGGTGCATGCTGGGCAAGGACTCTACTGAATTACAGACAGAGCCTTGGTGCATGTTTCTTAAAGGGGGGAGTCCTTTTTTTTTTTTTTTTTTGATTTTTCGAGACAGGGTTTCTCTGTGTAGCTTTGCGCCTTTCCTGGAGCTCACTTGGTAGCCCAGGCTGGCCTCGAACTCACAGAGATCCGCCTGGCTCTGCCTCCCGAGTGCTGGGATTAAAGGCGTGCGCCACCAACGCCCGGCCGGGGGGAGTCCTTTAAGGTGTGTAGTAAGAAGGATGTGCAATGGGGAGGGAGAGGCATTTGAATGGAGAGATCAGCCCCTCACAGACCAAAGGCCTTGCTGTAAGTATCCGGTTATGTGCTCAAATTCATTGAGGCACAGAAAATCACAAAAGCTATAATCACTGTGACCTAAAATTCTTAGTTGAAAGTTTCACATTTGAAAATGGAACATTCAAAGCCAGGCATGGTGGTGCATACCTTTAATCCCAGCACTCAGGAGGCAGAGGCAGGTGGATCTCTGTGAGTTTGAAGCCAGCCTGGTCTACAGAGTGAGTTCCAGGACAGCCAGGGCTATGTAGGCTTTGTAGAGAGACCCTACCTCAAAAAAAAGAAGAAATATTTACATAATTATAATAACAGTATTAATACATAGCATAGACAAGACGATTTTTAAAAATTAAATAACGATGTTCATATATTCCCCACACTCTAATAGAGGTCAACATCATAGGCTTTGCTTTGAACCTTGAGGTTGGGATGCCTTCTTTCTTTTTTCTAATAAAATGTTACAGACAGTGCTGAAGTTTCACAATTCCCTCCCCCACGTCAGTATCACTTTCCTGGAGACTGTACACTTTGGCTACACTCAGAGTCTCATCAACAAAAGCCAGGTTTTAGGGTGTAAAGGGTTCAAGAGAGCACTAAGACAGTCACTGGGTAAAACATTTATTAGGAAAGTTATTAACACCATGGGCAGACAGAAAGATAGACAATGTGGCAGGGTCTCTCGTCAGAGGAATTAGGGCACCATGGCAGAAGCAGAGTCTCTTTTGATATATTTCTGAGCATGGAGGATGTTTCACACATGAGCATGCATGCAGTCAGGCTCTCTGATTCTCCATGTAGGAGGTAGAGGAGAGAATAGGAAACATGATCTGTGGTACCAATACCCCTGTTGGGATATATTATTTTAACTATGTAAGGATGTGTTACATCTGTTTATGCTGCAGACTATTACTTTCGCTGTGTAAAGGTGCATTGCTTTTGTTTATGCTGCATTTGTTTAATGATGTAAGGATGTGTGTTTAATTATGTAAAAATGTGTTGAGTCTGTTTCCCCTTACCTGCCTAAGGCACCTGATTGGCCTAGGAAAGAGCTGAACAGCCAATAGCTAGGCAGGAGAAAGGATAGGCAGCGCTAGCAGGGAGAGAAAATAAATAGGAGGAGAAATCTGGGCTCGGAAGAAAAAAAAAAGGAGGAACAGGAGAAGGAGGAGGAGAGAATGAGGGACACATCGGAGACAAGAAGTCAGGCAGCCGCCAGCCAGCCACAGAGAAGCAGTGAAAGTCAGATATCCAGAAGTGAGGAAGGGGAAAAGGCCCGAGGGGAAAAGGCAGTAAAGGGAAACAGGCTAATTTAAGTTAAAAGAGCTAGCAAGAAACAAGCCTAAGCTAAGCCAAGCATTCAAAACTAAAAGCAAGTCTCTGTGTCATGATTTGGGAACTGGTTGGTGCTCTCCCCCCCCCCCACCAAAACCAAGCCTGGTGCATACCCCCATTGTTGTTAACTTACTTCCCAAGTTAGAGATCCTGGCCCAGGATGTCTGTCAGCTAGGGACTCGTAGGCAATGTCTCAGGAGGATGCCTGCATCTGTGAGTATGCTGCTGGAGATACTGTGTCCTAGGCAAAGGCTAGATTCTCAAGGCCTTTGACCCTTGAAGGACTCATCACTCAATTCAAATAGCTCTCCTTTTCCTTCAGGTACCAATCCTTCTCACTACTTAAGTGAGTGTTCTTAGAATTTTAGGAAACCGATATTGTGCTGTGTCATTTTACACACACCCACTTGCTTAGTGTATTTTCAAGGTGTCTCTCCATTGTGGGGGTTCCTTCTTACACTTCAGTAGTACCCCCTTTGAGACTGAGATTGGGCCTAGTGATTCTGCCTCTAGAGATCCTCGCAGGGAAATCTTTCTGTATGGTTGGAAGTGGATGTGCCTGAATTTCACTGAAGAACAGAAGATAACAGTAAAATAAAAGTGTTCAGAATCATTACAGCCATTTATTACCTCAATCAAGCCACCCAAACTTAAATCATTGGTAATAAGTTACCCCGTTCCTCAGTCTTCCATGTGGAGACAGCCCAGCTCTGTCTCCTACAGTAACAGCCGAAGTGCCTCAAAGGTAGTCATCTATAGTCACTTATGACCCCTTTTCCCCCAAGATAATTTTACAACCCTAGATGTATAGCTAGAAAAAAACAGGCAGATAAAACAAACATTTATTGACAATAAATCATAGAGTTCATTTTAAAAACAATTCTTTGAGAGATATGTATATGCAGTTTTGCCACTTATTAAATATGAAAGCAATTTTGCACACTACTGAGATGAATGTGCTTGCTTATTTTTATATAAAGAATGAAATTTTGAAACTGCAGGATATAGAGTTCTTCAAAGCTTTTCAGAGTTGACTGATATTTTGATTTTAGAATTATCCATGCTGAGACTGCTGCCTCACAAAAACATGTAGTGTGTGGGACGTAAGAATACACAGGGCCATTTCAGAAATTATCGGAAGTCCTGTCCTAAGCACAAACCAAGATTCATTTAATGAAACTCAAGTCAGCAATTCAAAAATCAATATTTAAAATCAAACACTCTACCACAATACAATGTAAAGGTATACTAAGTTAATACTTAACCTCTTGAGAAACAATGGCAGGAAAGTACTGTGCCTTTGTTTTCTGTAATTAAACCATTGTGTTTCCACAGGAGAATAAAACTGTATATGTACAGTAAAAACAACAACAAAAACCAAAACACTGCAATTCGTGCCATAAATCTGGAGTCTGAGCCCCGCTGTTTCAGGCTGCATTCACTGGCAGTGCATGGTGTGAGAGCATACATAGTGCACCATGCTCAAGTTGTGTCTGCAGAACCAAGGCTGCAGTGAAGTCTCACAATGCAACACAGGTGAGCAATGCCCAGGACCCTTTGTATTTGTTGCGCATTTAAACTGACTTCAGGTTGTTGTGTGGTAAGAAACCTTTTATTATTACCAAAATCTTTGTAATACTCACATTCAGTCACAGTGGAAGAAACTGGAGACTAGAGCACTTACATGTGGGTTTTTTTCCCCCTGCAGCCATCTGACTCCCTCAAAACATGGCAACAAATGTCCTAGGACAGCAGGGTAGCTCCATCTCAGAGGTTATGTGCATTTGGTGATGTTCCAATCCACCAAATGGAAATGGTACAAATGTCACCCAGGTTTGGGAGGGGCAGCATGGAGGAAACATCTTAAGCTCGCTTAGAAATTTCAGCGCGAGTGTCTCAGTTCATAAGAGTGTGAAATGGAATGTATTTGGGCCAAGAGCTTTTAGAAAATACAGCCTGGAGGAGTCAAGATCATGATGGGGAAATCTTCAGAGATAACTGAACCAAGCTCATAGGAACTCACGAACTTTATACCGACAGCTGTGGAACCTGCATGGGACCGGACTAGACCCTCTGCATATGGGAGATAATTGTGTAGCTTGGTCTGTTTGAGGGGCCCCTGGCAGTGGGATCAGGATCTATCCCTGACGCATGTGCTGGCTTTCTGGAGCCCATTCCCTATGGTGAGACACCTTGCTCACTCTTGATGCAGGGGGGAGGGGCTTGGTCCTATCTCAACTGAATGTACCAGACTTTGCTGTGCCCCCATGGGAGGACTTACCCTTTTGGAAGAGGAGATGGGGGTAGATCTGGGTGGGAAGGGGGGAGCAGGAGGAGGGATGAGAGGGGGATCTGTGGTTAGTATATGAAATGAATAAAAAAATTTAAATAAAAAAAATAAAATACAATCTGCCGCTCCACTACCCAAAGAATAGGATGCACAGACACACACACACACACACACACACACACACACACACACACACACAAAATGTTGGCTGATCTGTTATTAGTATTGTTGTTTTTAAAAGCTGTTAAAGGGCAAGTATCTTTTCTCCAAACAGAAGTACAATCCCACACAGAATGAGAAGAATGGCGTGTCTAAGAGGGTACCAAAGGGACCTCAATGAGTCTCGGTATGATCAGATGATATTTCTCCCAGATGCAGTGAACATCTTCCTCCCACACAGAACGACAAGAAACAAGCCCACAAGAAGATCCTCACCGTTTTCTTTCTCATAAAGAGAAAAAAAACCGTGGTTCTGCCATTCCAGGACTTCGATTGCAAAGCTCTGTGTTGTTGGGGACACATGTTTGCTCTCTCTGGGCTCCTGAGCGCCACTGAGAGGTCCTGAATGTCTCCTCTTCATCAGAAGCACGGTGGCTGATGGAGCACCTGGACTTGAGAGGGTTGGGTGTTCTCTGAGTGACCTTTGGTGACATACTTCACTGTGCTTCAGTCTCCTTATGGGAACAATGAGGCTAATCACAGCGCATGCAATATTTTGTAAACAGCAAACGTGTTAATTCGTGGCGCTCCCTTACACTTGACAAGAGCCTTAAAATCAATTGACTGCCAGTAATTACAAAGCAGAGTGAATTCAGAAAGCTGGAAGTGACGTGCACCAGGTCCACATTTATTTGTGACCGCTATCCCATGAACACCCACAGGATCTACCCAGCAGGGGCAGATCCTTAAGACTGGGCAGTCTTTAGAAACCTGTCTCCTCTTTCACTGTCACAGACAGGTGCCGGTAATTCGGCAGGCAGGGAGGCAGCTGGGAGGGGCTTGGGCATGGAGAAGTGGAAAGATCAGGGTTCTCTGATTGAAGATGAGTTCTCTTCCCAAGTCCCCGTTTTTCCTGGGTCCGGTCAGTGTGAGCTCCTCACTCTGTAGAGAAGTCTCCAGGTGGAAAGGCGAAGGGGACTCAAGGCTGCGTCTTATCCTAACGGGGAATGGCTTGGGTTCCTGCCTTTGTTCACTGGGTGACCTTGAGCAATTTCCCCCACTATAAGTTAAAGGTCCCTGTAGCTCTTTTATTGCGGGAGTTTAGCATATGCCTAACCCGCTTTGAGTCAGGGAGCGTTTCCATAGCGACAGAGGTGCCAGGGTGTTGTTAAGTCTCCCTTTCCAGCATCTAGGACCTAGCCTACATAGGAACCTCCTGAAATCTGGAGAATGTTCATACTGGAACAGAGCCCCCGGGATGATTCTTGGGATCACCAAGCTTCAAGGGTGCCACACCCCGAAGGATGACCAAAAACCCCGAAGGCAGGATACTTCCTTCCTGCTGTCGCCTGTAACCATGTCTGTCTGGGCACCCTCCTTAGAGAGTGCAGGCTATACTCATTTCCTCTCCCGACTCTGGGGGAAACAAACGCATGGCCTGGTCGTGAGCTCTCGGAGAACTTTTGTTTTACCTGGTTTTTTGAGACCAGAACATTCAAACCACTGAGGTACACTCTGGCAGCTAGACAGTTGCCTCTGCCATCAATGGTCCTCCTGCAGATGCCCTCTGCACCTCCTCTCCACCAGGGGGCGGTGCAAGAAAATCGAGATGGGGACCGGAGGAGATGCCCTCTGTGGCAAGCCAAGTTCCTAAACCAAGCATCCTAATCAGACCCGTGGTTAAGCAGCGAGAGATACCCCAGCGGGCGGAGCCACGGCGCTTTGATGTCGTGCGGCCACACGGTGGCGCTGCCGCACCACCCTCCGGCAGACGACACAGGGTTAGGGATGTCCCAGGCGGAGACAGACCAGGGTGCAGAGCAGGGGCCTCCACTCACGCCAGCCTAGGAAGAGAACACAGTATCCACCTTCATGCCTTAGGACACATTCACCACCCTGCACTTGAGCCTATCGGAGGTCATATAGGCCACGGGACCTCCTTTACTAGTGGGGAAGCGGAGACTGAAGAATTGAGAATCCTGTGTTTAGCTTCAGTGGCAAAGCCTCTAGCAAGGCACTTCCCTGAAAGGAAAAGGAGAGGAAAACCATTAGGATTTATTCCCCGTGGTTCCTAGAAACTGCCGCAACCTGTGAGGTCAAAGTTAAATCATTTTGCACAGAGCATGAGAGGCACAATTCTGGTCCTAGCACAGGCGCTGTCTGCATCCGGATCTGTGGACATCCCACTACAGTCCCTTACTTTCAGTCACCTTATAAGAAGGAGAAGAAGCCCTCCCCCAAACTCCTTCTTTCCCTCCTTATAAGTAGGAAAGTGGAAATGCCTTTAGTTTAGTTCTGATCTCGGGCAATGACTTTGGAGGGGACGGCCGGCATGCGGAACCCTAGCGCATCTGATCAGGTAACAGGATCCTTGGTTAAGTAGGTATGATGGGTAATATCGATTGCCAGCTCAACAGAATGTAGAATCCCCTAGGAGGTGGGCCTCCAAGCATGAGTGCAAGGGATTGATGATGAGGTTAATGAGGTGGGAGGACCCGCCCATAAGCAGAGAGCACCATTTTTTGGCCTCAGGTCCTGGGTTGCATAAAAAAGGAGACAGCTAGCTGAGCAGAATCATCCCTACTCCTCTGCTTCCTGCCTGCAGATGCCGCGTGACCAGGACCCCAAGTCCTTGCCGCCATGATAGACTGCACCCTGGGACTGTGAGCCAAGGCATTCCCCTTTTTCCCTCCCTTAAGTTACTTTTGTTGGGGGCATTTTATCACAGCAGTAGGAAGGTGGCTGATCCGGTAGGAGAACGGGGTTGCAGGGAAGGAGGGAGAGGATGCTGGGACCCAAGTTCTGAACCCGAGCCTTAGACTCTGAAGCTGCCTTTCTGCAAGCATAGACTGCGTGTGTGTGTGTGTGTGTGTGTGTGTGTGTGTGTGTGTGTGTCCCCGCGCGCGTGCGCGCATGTTTGCGTGTGTGCATGTGTGTGTACATACATATATATACACATATATACATGCATACACACACACACACACACACACACACACACACACACACATATATAGTCATCCGCACACCATTAGCACCACCCACTTCATCAAGAAAAATCAACTTAAATACTTCTTAGCAGACAGTCTGGGGAGGTCTTAGAAAGCAACTTTCAAAGCTCAGGGTCTGTCATAAGTTTACTTTCCTGTGGATTGGACACCATTCAAAGCTACCTTACACACACACACACACACACACACACACACACACACACACACACACATCTCTCTGTCCTACAACATCCTCAGGTAACTATGGACAATATCTTACCGTGTGTTTTCTCAGAGAATTGTCAGACTCTAGTGGCCGTTTTCACCCTCTCTTCTTGAATCTTGTCTTTATGGCATCAAGGAGGTGAGACTCAAACTTCATTCCTAACCCCATCTCCAATGATCCCTTGAGGGGACCTGTTGTACTTCACAGACCCCAGGTTCCCGTTGCTCACGTCCTCAGTTCCACTCTGGAGCAGCCTCATGGCTGTTCCCACTCTCTGGCCTGAACCTGTGCCCAAGTCCCTTCTGGTGAGGGTTGGTAAGCACCAAAGTGGGTGGGATGCTCTTGCTCCATGGTGCTACTGATTGCTTAAAGCTTTGCTTTTGGCTGGGTGGCGGTGACACACACCTTTAATCCCAGCACTCAGGAGGCAGAACCAGGAGGATCTCTGTGAGTTCGAGGCCAGCCTTATCTACAGAGTGAGTTTCAGGACAGGCACCAAAACTACACAGAGAAATCCTGCCTCAGAAATTTAAAAAAAAAAAAAAAAGCTTTGCTATTGACCTTCCCTGTTTCCAGAAGTCCTTCACTCCAGGATACTGCCTGAGTCTGTCTGTCTTAGCTAGGCTCTCTCACCTCCCGGCTGATGTCTCTCACCTGCTGGTTCTGTCTGTCCTGTGGCTTTTTTCCCTCCATCATGCCCCACCTCTACCCGGTCTTCACCTCACCAAGTGGTTCCCAGTTGTTGTCGGATATCTGCATCCCACTGCTCTGCCCCCACTCTGGGCTCTGGTCTAGGGCAGTGGTTGGGTCGCGACCCCCCACTCTGGTTGCATATCAGATATTTACATCATGATTCATAACAGAATTTTAGTTATGAAGCAAAATTATAGCTATGAAGTAGTAATGAAATAATTTCATGGTTGGGGGTCATCACAACATGAGGAACTGTATTAAAGGGTCACAGCATTAGGAAGGGTGAGAACATTGCTCTAGAGCTTTCTCTTTTTAACCACTCCCTGTTCTTCCCCCAGAGAATTATACCTAACAGAAACAAGCACACAAATAGACAAGGAAGCACACAGAAAGTCTTCTCTGTCTGGACAACTCATTAAGAAAAAAAAAAAAAGAAGAAGAAGGAAAGAAAAAGAAACAAGAAAAAAAAATTCCTTTCTCCTCTCCAACCACACACAAGCCTGATCCAAGTATTCCTTTGCTGAAATCTCTGAGCATCTCTTTACCGGCCTGTGCACATCTCTGTTGCCATGGTTACCAGGCTCTTGGGGACCTGCCTCTGCCCCCTCCATTTCATACATATCTACCACTTGCCCACACCACCACCCCGGCTATTCATACCCAGCCACTTGGTGGACCCTGAATGGGCCCAGCTCAGCCCCTCATCTTTGTTGCTCTTTCTCACTCGGTCCCCTCACGGAGATCTCCCGCCCCTCCCTTCGCTCTGCCCGGTGGCGGCTAACTCTCCAGGCTTGGAGTCACCATCTCTTGCCTGTCACCGCGAGGGGATCCTACACCACTGGATGACACTCCTTGGGGGGCAAGAATGCATGCGCTGTGGTTTTGTAACTGAGTGAGCACGCAGGAGGCAGGCTTTCGGTGTGTTTTGTTAAACTGCCGAATGAACGTGTGAGATCCGTCGCTCATCTAGCAAGGGAGACCCTCAGGAGCAGTTTGGGGGGCCGAAGGGAGTAACCGTGGTAGACTGTGTTTGTTCAGCAAGTAGGAGGCCCTGTGTTCAATCCCACACCAGCACCGCAGGAAACAAATAAGCAGGAACATCAGCTTGGAAGGGTCAAAGAAACGGAAGGGAGGCCTCAGAAGCAGCCCCAAGCTGCAGCGCGGTGGAAGAGAACGGATGTAGGAGTAGCAGGTTTATGGGCAGCCAGGATCCCCATAGGCGAGTCTATTTGTCCGTCAGCCAAGAAGGGCGCGTGTGCCGAGGGTAAAAACCACACAGCTTTCAAGTGCTTTCACTACGCGCGACTGCCCTGCCAGCCAGCGGAAGAGCTCTGGGCACTATGGTGACTCAGGTGGATGGAGCAGCCAGTCAGTCCTTCAGAGAAATCTCCTAGGGCTGGGGCTGAAGAAGGAGCGCTCTGGTCTAGGACTCACTTCAGGACTACTCAAAGCTAATTGGCTGCAACTAGCCAGATGGTCCCACCCAAGTACCAGGGGCCCAGGAAGTGCAATCCTGGCACAAGATGGGAACTTAGGATCCTGAGGCATGGCACTTAAGGACTAATTAATTGGGGGGCCAAAGGAAAGTCTGCCATGGAAGGGGGAAAAGGAGGCTTTCTGAGAATGACAGCCCTTCAAACACAACGGCTCTGACTTTTGGCTGGCCTTGAATAGAGCACACACACACACACACACACACACACACACCGCCTTATTTTAGTCACTTGTCTCACGGCTGTGACAAAATGCCCGACAGACGCCACTTAGAGAAATAAGGGTTTGTGCGGTGTGTGGGCATATGTGTTTGCATGTTTGCATGTATGTGGGCACATGCGTATGTGTAGGTGCTCATGAATCTGTACACACATGGAAATCTCTCATTTGAACCCAGATTTGCCTAGTCTAACTAGCCAGCTCACTCATCCCACAGCACCGCCCTGTAAACTGGGGTTACAGGCACCTACCATGCCTGCCCAGCATCGCTATGAGTATTGGGGATCAAAACTCTGCTCCCCACACTTACATAGCAAGTGCTTTTCCTGCCGAGCCATCTTCCCAGCATGCCTCCCTTTCTTGTTTATCGATCCAACAGTTAAGATGGGTCTTCCCATGATTCAACCTGATCTAGAAGATCCCTCACGCACATGCCCAGAGCTTGTCTCCTAGGAGATTCTGGATCCTGTCGACTGACACAGTCAATATTAACCATCACAGCATCCCCTGAGTGAACACAGGTTGAAAGAATGAGGAGAAAGGGATGCTCACCAACCCCAGACTCTTTCCTCTCCTCTAGGCACCTTGTCTCCATGGCTACCACACCCCACCCAGCCTGACTACTCTGTAAAGTCTACCCATGGTAAGTAGAGCCAGCAGGGACATTTCTGTTCCCTCTCCTTTGGGCAGGAAATCGTATTCTCCATATCACAAAATTACACTTTCTGAGGGCCTCCATCATTTTCCTGATGATGTCACCTCTCCGTCCTGGTGACAAATCCTTTGAGCTCACAGCCAGCCTGAACTCTTTCCCTGCATTCCCTATTGCAGGGGCCTCGGCATTCACTCAATATTTACTAGGTCCTCACAAGGTACTCCACCCTGGAAGATTTAAAAAAACCACAAACACATGCAAAAAGAGGTAGAAGGGTAAGAAGGATGCAGTCCCGTCTCCAGTCTATCAAGGTATCCAATAAATGTTTACATTGAACCAAATCATCCTGCAAGCTCCTTCCAAGGAAAAAATCAATGTCTGAGAGATGAGTTATGGGGGGGAAAGAAAGGCCTTGTCAATGGCCAAAGAAAAACGGGGACTTCACTCACATATCTGCTTCTCGACTCTAGGGGGCCAGGACTGCAGACATGGAACAGGAATGAGGACAGGCAGAATTAATGAAAGGGAGGGGCATCTGTGTTCTTTCTAGGATTGGGTGGTGGTCCTCTACCTGCTTTTACTATTTTCATGGTCTGGTATTTCTGGTGGTGATGGCTCGTAGGTATCTTTGGGTTTTGTTTTGTTTTGTTTTGCTTTGCTTTTAAGAGAAGAGAGGAGACAAGTCTAGGTCAGGTTAACCATGTGTTATAGTTCTGTACAAAACACCTCCCCAATCATTAGCATGTCTACACACATAGCTGAGTAGCCTCTAACCCAAAGACTTGGAGAACAAAGGAATAGGCACAATATGAAGATTGAGATGAGCAACCTTTCCATCCCGTTCCAGTTACCCAGACGACATGTTGCAGATGCAAGGGAGGACTTGGTACTTTGAGTAAAAGTGAGCTTCACGTTCACGTCCTTGAACGGCATCCTAGACAAGCATCATGGACATCGTCAATATACCAGTGGTGCTATCCACAGCAGAACTAACGGGAGACTAATCATGTGCTGCCCAGCAGTGGCAACTTTAAGAGGACCAAGAGCTAGCAACAGTAGAGGATTAATTTAAGATTTTCTCAGCAATACCGAAACAACATCTCCATTTGTTTGATGACCACATTGTCATCTCTGGTTAAGTCACAGCTCCACAGAGGTGACTGTCATTGCCCTGTGCCTCTGCGCCGGCCAGTAGAGAAGGCTTTAGTCACCTGTGACCACCAGCATTTGAGACATAGCTAAGGAGACCAAAGATCTGAATGTATCCTATTTTAGATGGTGTCTTGCCATATAGCCCAGGCTGACCTGGAACCAGTCATCCTCCTGCTTCAGCCTCTCTCAGCTAGAATTACAGACATGCACCACGCACATAGGCTGAAGAACTGGAATTGTAATTAAATTGAGACACGCTATAAATGCAAAACATGCTCCAGAGTTCCAGGATTGTAGAAAGAAAAAATGCAAAATATCCTGTTAACACTTCTCTGTTGGTTAGCATTTGAAAATCAGTGTCTCTAATATATTGTGTTAAGTAAAGACTATTCTTCAAAATAATTCTACCATCTCTTTTGACTTTTAAGAAATGTGGTTACTAGAAAAATTTAAGCTAACCTATGGATTACAGCAGATTCCTATGCACGGCTCTAAAAGCCTAGGATGGATTTGGGTAAGATTAGCTGCTCATACATTTCACTGACAAAGCTGCAAATTATAGCATTTGACCAAATCCTACCCGGGAAAATTCTCACAAAGTTGGCATTTGAAGTTAGGCATGTTTAATTTTTGTTTCTCGATATTTGCTTTTTTGCTTTTCCTCCCAAACTTCTGACAACAAACAAAAGGAAAAGCAGCTTTAAAATCCGTTGTGTGTGTGTGTGTGTGTGTGTGTGCTCGTGCGCGCGCACACTGGGGATTGAACGCAGAGGCCTCAAGCATGCTAATCACGTGCTCCACCTCCGAGAAACACTCCCAGCCCCAAAAGCATATTTATTCCGTAAACTGATCTCCAAACCTAAATTACATCACACTTGACACTCTGTATTTTACACACACACACACACACACACACACCCTACAGGGACCAGCATTTTCCCATGTGTAAAGAGACATGCCTGATTGCTAGATTAAGCAACAGAAATTAATTATTACAGTAATTACTCGGCCACTAAATGTTTGAATGCTAGACCCGACATGGCTGTCCTGGGAGCCACCTTCAGCTTCTGAATATATTAGCTCTGACAAGGCGGCTTGAGCAATGTATTTTTAAGCCGATCTCCGAGGGTGCACTGTGCCAGGGAGAGCCAGGTACATCTGCTGTGGCTGAGGGAGGGGACTATACACCTCACAACACCGCGAAACAAATACACTGATTTCCTGCACCCAGCTCCCCGGGCCTGAAGTCAGATGTCTGAGGTAAAAACGTTCAGCCTTCAGGGAGGCCACTTAGCGGAGGATGGACAGGTGCCCAGCTGGGTGATGGTTGAAACTAGAAAATGGCTGGTGGGAAGGGCTCAAACGCACACCACTGATTCTGAAGCAGGGCGGCTGTCCGTCGAGAACCCCAAACCTGGTGGAAGTCGTGCTGAGGGAGCTACGAGCCGTCCTGCCTGAGTGATGTAAGTCAACAGCTTTGGATTTCCCTCCTCATCAGATCTTAGGCCTGTGAACCCCCCAGGATCCAGCTCTGCTTTCTTTCCTTAAGACGGACTCTGTTCATGGTAAAGACAGACCTCCTTCAGGGAACACTGTCCTCTCAGGACCCAGGATTTCCGGACGCCATGGTCCTTGTCTAACAAAAGATGTCCCCTGCTTGATCCTCGTGTCTCCTGTGTTCCTATGGTCAGGCTGGGCCTTCTCTTGGGATGCTGAAACCGGTCTAGATAGTCCCAGGAGCAAAATCATGAGGTGAAAACCTTTACACAGTCATTGTTTGGGCACCTTGAGGTGCAGTCTGAGCTCAAACCACAGAGGTTTGGACAGAACATTTTATTGGTATTTCATGAGTGCCCCCGACCCCTTTACCCAGTTACATCAGATGGTGACATCTGGGATCACCAGGTAATTCACCCTGTCATAAGCCTTTGGTTCTTGCATTAGAACCCATCAGTCCCACTCAGGACAAGACCGGGCTGTGCATCAGAAACTGTGCCCAGGTGTCTGAAAAGAGGGCGTGTCCCCTCGGAAGCTTCCCCACTGTGGGTCAAGGTGAAAAGTACTTCCTTTCTCTAGCTAGTCAGACTTCCCAGCAAGTCCAAAATCATTTTCCCCAAATGAGTCCTGGGCCCCTGAAAGCATATCATTGTCTATTAATAACGAGCAATTACTAATAATAGAAGCAGCATCTGGTACTCTGAGGTTCTGGGTTAAGCATTTTAAGATGTTGTGTTATTTAATCTTTACCTAGTTGTTACAGAGCTATGTCTTGAGTCACTCTGAACTTGACAGGAAGCTTCCGCTCCATTCCAAAACCAAGGAAAACATGCAGGGTCTGACCACCTTTCCTACCTGTGATTGTAGCTATGGCAGAGATGAAAACATCCCTCCCCAGTGTCCTTGGGCTGGGAGGGCTCTTTCTACCAGCAAATGCAGGCAAAGATCAGGAGAGTTTGCACTGAAGAATGGGGACTGAGGCAGGAGAGTACCATTGGCCTTTCACACCTCACACAGACAGTTGTGAGGCATGGGCCATACAATCCCTCAAGACGCTCGATCAGGAGTCAGGCGTACATGGCTTGACAGCCTCCCCGGCCCGCCCGCCCGTGGGATTTATTCTTTATTTGTCTCTCACTGTTTCCCTCTTACTTCCTGGGTCACCACGACCCCACCCTACCCCACCTCCCACCCCTGCCCACAAATCACACCCTTGCCTTACGAGGACTCTTTCTTCAGCTGACGTCAAACCGCACGGTGACCACATCTTACAGATGCCGATGCCAGCCAGTCGCCTTGCAGCGTGACTGCCCGGTGTGGCAGAGCCAGGACTCCAAGCAGTTTGTTGGACCCTCCAGCACCTGGAGGAGTAGGGGCTTGCTGGGTGCTGTGGAAATGTGGTGTGGGCACCTCTCCCAGGGAGCTGGCCTCTGTGGGGACTGGAAATAAGCGCTCCTTCACTAAATTACAGGCCTTGACTGCAGACGGTATTTCCCAAAGTCTTGTGTTCTTCATGCCCGTCAACCCATCTTTGGATGCGCCACAGTGACAGAACGGAGCCCACACCCCTGATATGGTCAAAGAAGAAACCAACACAGACACAGACGCCTTCCTCCTGGAGGAAACGGACGCAGGCTGGGGCATTAGGGGAATCATACCAGAAGCCCCGGCCCCTTTGTGTGAACGTACGTGTGTGCAGGTGTGCAGGCCCTGAGGACAACCACAGGCGGCATTCCTTAGGAACGGTTCACTTTGGTTTTTTGAGACAGGGTCTCTCATGACCCTGGAGCTTGCAGACCAGACTAGGCTGGAGGGCCAGGGGGCCACAGGGATTTGCCACCCTCCATCTTCTTGAGGCTGAGATTATAAGCGCAAGCCATCTCATCCATTTGGTTTCTCACGTGTGTTCTGGGGATCAAACTTGGGTCTTCGTACTGACAAGGCGAGCATTTTGCCCTTGTGAACCTGTCTAGCCCTAAGGTTAGTCGTTGGAAGACCCTGCAAGGTTTTCTGTTCTGCACGCTCATTTCAGCGCCACTTCCTAATCATCCCCACACCACAGAAGCTGGTAGCCCAGGCCTAAGATGCCTAAACGGATGTCAGGGAGCCCAAAACCAATATTATTTCCCTTGTGTTGCAACTGACTCATGAGGCAGCAATTTACATGGCCAATTAGTGGGTAGAAGTCTTTGGAGTCTGCCTTATAAACAGAAATCAGCTTTGGGAAACTGCTCGACGACACATCACCTTTCTTAGATTTCAGATGGCCCCGTGGCAAAGAACATGCTGCTTGGCAACTGGGTTACTGGCAAGGACGACTCAAAGCTACCACAGAAGTACAGACATGTGGCCTGCTTTTTATACGGTTTTCCCAGCGACATGAACAGAGGCCCCACGTCTAACTTCCTGCCCTCTGGTCCAGTCAGTTCTTGGGTATACTTTTCTTCTCTTTTAATGACATTTTTGGGAAGCAGGATTCTGGGCATGTATTTCTGGTCGTCTTAGAAAAGGCAAACCTGAGATCCCTGGGAAATAAAGCTGTGATCTCAGGCCACCCGTCCAGCTCTGCTGTGGTCAGCCTGGCTTTCTCTCACCTCGCCCTGGTTGTTGGGTGAGAGCACAGCCCCAAGCTCTAGCTCTTCTAGTGTGGTTGGCAAGTCAGTGAAAGCCATGGTCAATCTCTGAAGGCTCCTTCCACCCATCCATTCATCCATCCTCACCTCCCACTCCCCCCCCCCACCCTATCCACTAATTTGTCAGGTTTCTGCTCTGTGCTAGGAAGTATGTTAGAGCTGTGGGAAGTCCTCAAGTCAGTGTGGCAAATAAGTGCTGGATCTGTCTCGAGCCTCCGAAGCTAACAGGGAATAGCTGATGTGCAAATCGTTTTACAAATTCTCAGTTACGAGAGGCCTTAAGGAGAGTCTAAGGTGCTATGTGAGATCCCTAAAGATGTGGCATCCGAGCAGAGAGATGACATCAACCAAGAAGAAAAAGAAGGGAAAGGGAGATTCAAGGCCTGCATGAGGGTCCAGGGCAGAAGCACTCTGAAGGACTAATGCAGCTGTAAGAGACAAATTAGCTGGAGAGCTCCGGGTGAGGATTTAGGAGGAAAGTGGGGTGTCCACAGGGAGAGGAGCATGTGATGGTAGAGTCCTGTTGCTTGGAGAGAAGACTCCAGATCGCAGGCTAGACTGAAGGGGTAGACAGAAGAGAAGATCCCGGGAAGCCTGTCAAGAGGCCAGGCCAGCCAACTGTGGTGGCTTATGCCTAGAATTCCAGCCTTACATAGCGAATTCCAGGCTAGCCTGGGCTACATAGACCCTGTCTCAACCCCTCGCTACTGCAGAGGCCAGTGGACCTCTCTGCCTCTAGGCAGAGGTGAGAGTGACTAGGAGTAGAGTGGAGGCGTAGACGAAAAGCAGAAAGGTTCTGCGTGCATTTTGGAGGGGACCACACTGAGATCCAGGTGCTTTGCGGCCACCTGCGGGGGTCCTTGGGGATGTGGCACACAGCCTCAGAGACAAGCTGGACTTCAATGGCCTCCCCCCATGACTGGTGGCTGCATGAAAGTCTACACCATCAGAGGGAGATAACCATTCCACCCTGGACCCACATCTCCCTCTTCCATTTCCTGTGTTCATGATGCGCAGGCTAGGACCTTGTTCTCAGGTGATCTCTTCTGGGTTGAGGAACTAACAAGAGTCTAGACTTATAAACCTTCTGGACAGCCCCTCCCTTTCTCCACACGCTCAAAGCACCTGCTAGCTCTCTGGGCATGCAGCCACATTCATTTAGTACTCGTATTGTAGCGATAACGCCTGCACTACCACCACCCGTTCACCATGTCCGAGCGAGGGGCTGTGGATCGAAAAACAGAGACAAAGACAGCAGGTCACTCAGCAGAATGCCGAATGCCCTTTATTGAAGGAGGGAGGAAACCTTAAATACAGGCTTACAGCACAATGGGAGAACCCCAGAGGGTAGAAGTTTGCTACTGGTGTTTACAATCTTGCATCTAAGCTGTTAACGCCCAATATGCAGGATACACAAACAAGGAACTTCCCTTAAGCATTCAGGAGGGTGAAACCCAGGAGGGAATTAGCATAGGGAGGACATCTGGTCAAGGTCAGCAAGCAGGCAACGGCTTACTCAATATGGGAGGAGGCCAGGGCCCAACACTGTATGGAGCCATAACTCTGGATCTTAGGAGTGGAGACATTCTCACATAGTCTCACCTCCAGTCTGTTTTTCTTCCACATCAGCCTTCTGGTCAGTCACGAGATTCTGCAAAGTAAGGTGGGGAATGGTGGGAATAAGTTCCCTGGATCCCAGGAGACTTGAGAATCTGGAAGAAGCCACTCCATCAGTTTAGCCCCACTAATAACACCACTGAAGGGCACTATGGGATTTCTTTCTTACATATAATGCACACTTTTATTTCCTTGCCTGGTTGCCATGTATACCAGCCCTCATCTGTTCTGTGATCACAGCAGACATTATTAATCAATCACGATACTTTCTCTCAAACTGAAGCTTCAGGAACACTCTAAATTCGGTGCTTTAGGCTTCACACCTCACTAAGGTTGGGACGGAACCCGAATGAATTTTCCAGTCTGTGCTCGACTACAATCAAGTGAGCCAACCTGGAAAGAGTGTTTAAGTAAATTTCTGGGAGACAACCTTCCTACGCACCCTCAGAAGGCGGTTCTCAGTTCTTAGTGTTTGCATGGCACCCGGTACCCACCCCACACCTCAATGCCCCTGCCTCAGCTCCTGGCAACAGGGTCCTCTGTGTTTTCTTGTTCTCTCTCCTGTCTTCTTTTGGGGCCAGAAAAATACAGGAAGAGACAGAAGTACGAGATGATCAGGCTCGCTGTTCAGAGTTTCGGCTTCCAGGGTGTCTCTTCCTCAAGCGAGGCAACTGCACAACTTAACAACGGTAGCGAAACAAACGGAGTTGGACTTTCATAGTGTTTGTTACGGGCCTCTGCACTCGTCCCCCCTCTGGAAGGGTCATTCTCCAGCCCTCGATGAGCTTGAGGGTATTTCGACTACTTGGTTGAGATTACAAGCAGAAGGAAGTATAGGAGAAGATTCGAGAAGAGCACAGCTGGGTGAGGGGTGGGGTGGAGGACGGGATAAGCGATGTAAGCATGGTTTCTAATCCCTGCCCCAGACTTCAAGGAATGGGAGACTGCCCCAACCTGTAGACGGCCCCCAGCTCTCAGGTACTCAACTTGCAAGGCTTTGATTGGCATGAACACTAGGGGGCGCAAGCAGGCTTGTTTTCCAGGATGGCCCTAAGAATTCCTCAGCAAGCAAGGGGGAGAGTGGGGTGTCCATCATCTCTCTGAAAAGTGCTGAGGGTAGACAGATGTTCGGGGATGGGGGTCTAAAAAGGAGGCAAACATCCTCAGTAACTGCTCGAAGCTGTTTTCTGTTTGTTTTCAGAACAGCCTTGGACCTTGGAGCTGGGGCTAAAGGGCAAATTATGTAAAGGACCTGGGCTGCTCCTGAGCTGGGCTGGCAGGCTCCTGTCTCAGGGTGAGTCAACACCTGGGAGCTGGTGGCCCAGGGAGGCTCTTTCAAGCTGGCTGAGACGGCACCACTACACTAGGGCCACTGTTTCTCCGTTTCTGAGCCAGCCAGGCAGAAGCTGACCACGTCCCTGGCGAGCACCGCCCTGAGTCTATGGAAAAAGGCCCTACACGAACCTTGGCTCTGGGAAGAAGGGCCGTGCTCTCGGTCCCAAATTGCAAGAACTGTCACCAAACAGACCTGTGCACCGGTGACCTACTTTCTCCGTACAGTAGACGGAAGCCAGGCCAGGAGGTACACAGCCTTCCGTTCCACCCAGCTCCTCCAAAGCCTTCAACAGTGGCCCTGTTGTCCCAGGCTAGGGAACTACGGGTGGGGACCATACTTTCCCAGCCTCTGGGAGGGAAATGAGCGGAGGAAATCCGCACGAGGTTTATACTGCCAAATACTTCTTTCCCTAGGAAGACAGTACATTCAAACCACTGAGTGCAGATTGGAGTGAGGCCCGCCATAAACCATCCTAATGAACACTAATAGGGAACTACAATTATTGTTGACTTCAGAACACAAACAAGAACTTTAGACAGCGATTCCTATCAGCCGGTGAGGCCGGGCACAGATACCATGCACTGTTTTTGCCGTTGCTTAGCAATGGAAAAATGAACTGTTCCTGCCTCTTATCACTGGAGGTGGGAGGCAGGACAATGAGCTTTATTGGACTGAATAGGTATAAAATTAGTTTATTCTTTCTCACTTGGAGAAGGCAATTGGCAGCAAAGAGAATGTCTTAGGTGAGGAGCCCTACAGGGGTTGGGGGAGGAGCGTGGTTTCCTGTCTCTTTATCTCACTTGATCCTAACCAGCCTTGGGTTTTCCTCCACAGATAAAGTTTGAATTTGGGCTGGGAGTGTCCCTCCAAAATCATCATTAGAGAAAATACCTACAATTGCAAACCCACAGTAGGGTGGAAAATGAGATTGAGGAGAATGAAGTCTTAGAAACAAAACGGTTGGGGGTACCCCGAAACCCACTAATCAGGACAAATAATTGAATGCGATGTTAAATATAGACATCTTTAGGGTCTGTGCTTGGCACTGGATTAGATCATATGTGTTGATTTGTAGGAAAAAGAAATTGTTGCAGAGACATTAAAATTGGTACCCCCCCAAAAAAAAATTCACAGTGAATAAAATAAAAATGTAAAGGCATTTCTCCCCTTTGGCCTCAGGCTCCAGTGTGGTATGTGATTCTCCCCTGTCTCTCACACATTTATAGCACAGAAGGGTCCCAAGCTGCCCTTTCTGCAACAGAGTGTGATGGTGCTCGATTGAAGGTCTTGTTGCTGGGTGGAGGCGTCCCTCATTCTGTGGGGAGCATCTCTGTGCAGTCCTTGTGCTGGCCTTTCCTGAAACTGCAGTCAGGTAAGTGGCTTTGGTGAGAGAAACGTACTGATACTTCCTGGTCAGTGACATGGAAAAGACCTAGCTGGAAATCGCTAGATTGATGGTTCCTACAACAAGTTCCAGGGCTGGAGGCTGATGGCAAAACCATCTCCTCCCTACTCTTTCCGAGCAAGGATTCACTGTGTAGCTGGGGCAGACCTCCAACTCACAGTCCTCCTGCTCCAATCTTCTGAACGCTGGAATTATAGGTGTGGGCCACCACCTGAGCGTCCGTCCCTTTTCTCACCAGTATTCATGGTAACTTGAGAAGTTTTGGATGGAATCACGTGGAATTGCCAAAAGCAATTAAAAAAAAACAAAACTTAAAACCCAACACATATGGTTTAATTCAGTGCTTGCCAAGTACACGAGGGTAAATAATGAGCCCTAGAGATGCCCCCATCTTCATTCCTAGAATACATCACTATGGCCTTATATAACAAAAAAGATTTTGCAGATAAGATTAGATTAAGCATTTTGAGATCTAAATCCTGGGCTATTCAGGGTAGCCCAGTTGTTGACAAGGTCCTTATGGAGAAGGAGGGTCATGTAACAACAGAAGCAGAGAAAGATCTGAAGACACTAGGCTACTGGCTTTAAAAAATAGAGCAAAGAGGCACGAGTCAAAGACTATAGCAGTCTCCAAAACCCAGAAGAGTCAGAAACACATCTGGGAGCCTCCACAAGAAATGCGTTCCTTCTCACATCCTGACTTTAGCTAAGAGAAGGGAACGGTAGGATTCTGACCTCTGGAACCTCAAGAGCACCAACCTATGATGTTTTAAGGCACAGAATTTATGCTAATTTGTTCCAACAGGAGTAGGAATAAAGACTAATAGACTAGCATTGTTTATGTCTCCAGAGAAGTATATGAAAACCCACTCTCAGCCTTCTAAAAGAGAAACACTTAGGCTGTTCTCTCTTTCCCATTCTCAACTTCTGCTTAGTGGGTCTTTTCCATGTTCTCTTATACATGTTCTCAGATGTGTAATGCATTAAGGAATAAAAACAATGACCCCCCTCCTAACATACACTTACAATTAAAGAAAAATTCTGGTGAACAAGGGGTATAAAGGAAATTTCTTTAACCCAATGTGAGATATCTCCCAAGAGTGCATAATAAACACTATATTTAAAGTTTGAAACATTTTTAAGAATCCTTGCTTTTATTCAATACTGCATTGGAGGTACTACTTATGCCATAAAAAAGGAAAAATGAAATCAAAGGTACGGGGTTAGTGCTGTGGGATGTCTTTCTGAGCACTGTGAAAATGTGTTGCTCTGAATGGTTGATAAATAAAGTTGTTTGGCCAATGGTGAGGCACAATAAGGTTGGGTGGTACACTTGAACTGGAGAGAGAGGAGAAGAAAGGAGAGTGGGGCAGATGATGAGAACTGCCACCTCCAGGAGAAGTAAGATGTGAAAGTACCGGTAAGCCGAGAAGCCACGTGGCAATGCACAGATTAATAGAAATGGGCTGAGTTAAGTTGTAAGAGCTAGCTAGCAAGAAGCCTGACCCATAGGCCATACAGTTTGTAAATAATATAAGCCTCTGTGTGTTTACTTGGGACCAAGCAGCTGCGGAACACCGGTGGGAGACCTCGGGGCCAGGCAGAACCAGAGAAACTTCCAGCTACAGGGTAGGATCTTCATTCATTGCTTCTCCTGGCGCTGTGATAAGATACTCTGACAAATGCAGGTTAAAGGGGAGAGTTTATTGGGCCCACTTCAAGGATGAAGTCTATTGTGGCAAGGATGTCACAGGGGCGGGAGCTTGAGGCAGCTGCTCACCCTGCACCTGCCGTCGGGAAGCAGAGGGAGATGAAGGCCAGTGCCAGTTTGCTTTCTTCTTTCTATGCTGTCCAGAACCCAAGCTCAGGGAGCGATGCTGCCCTCCTTGACTTGAGGTCACGCACCTCAGTTAACCTACTCGAGATAATCCCTCACAGGCACAACTCCAGGCTAACCTAATCTAAGCACTCCCTCAAAGGAGCCCAGAGACTTGTCTCCTAGGTGAGGCCTGTCAAGTTGGCAGTCAACACTGACCATCAGAAAATCCAAGAGGCAACGTAGACATGAACTAAAGGTGACATGATTATTCTCAGAAAAATACCAATGACTCTACAGATAGATTACAAGAACTAACAAGTGGGTTTAGGAAGGCTGAAGGATAAAAGAACAATATTATAAAGTGAGGAATTTCCTATCTCTTGACAAAAAGTTATAAAATACAATCTAAAACACAATTTTCAACTATGATTCTATAAAATAGTGGTAGAGAGGTTAGGATGTGGGGAAAAAACCTAAAAGTAGATATAACAATTAATAAATAAAAATTTCATGGAAAAATTAGAGCATTTATTAAAAAGCATTAATAAATGGCCTATAGATCCAATGCAGTTCCAGTCAACATCCCAATAAGCTTTATTCATAGGATTTGTTAAGTGGTTATTTAAGATAATTTTTTTTTTAGTGCCAAGCACCAGAAACTGCTCAGTGTGTGTCTGGGGCTTGCTCTCCTGTCTCTGTGGAGGTAGGCTTCTGCCACATCATCTGCCCGATCATCAGGCAGGCCAAGGAGCATCCCAGCTTGAGTCCTTCCCCTCTTCATATTTACTGGAGCAGGAGGTACTTGAGCAGCGCTGGGCATGATGTGCCTGGCATTGTGCAATCCAGATGTCAGCTGGGACAGGAAGAATAACCCGGAGCTTGGAACAAGCTGGGTCCCAAAGAACAAGTTCTACTCAGTATATATGGGCTACAGCAAACTGAAAAAAGGATGCCCACACACACACACACATCTAAACCACCAAGTTCTCTATAGAGCTGCTTATGGCCAAGGTCTTTTTAGAAGCCATCCACACACAGTTCTCCACCTAACCAGGAAATGCTTTTCCTCCCAATGCATGAAATCATGTTGATTTGGGGGAGTTTATTACACTTATCAATAAGTCTCTGAAACTTGGAGAGAAAAAAAAAAAAAACAAACCAAGGACCAAGGGGAGCCAACAAACGTGAGGAGACTTGCCTGTTAGATAGAGTCACTGTCTCAAGTCATAGTAGTTAAGAAAACATGGTTAACAGATTAATAGAGTATAAGACAGAGCCCAGGGATACATGGACCCATTCTCCAGCAGCATAATTGGTTGAATGCTGATATTGCAAATGAAAGAAGAAGGTGTTTTAAAAATGTGCATAATATATATTCATCATGAGTTTTTGTCCAACTCAAGCTACTATCAGTAGAGAATAGAAAACCTGTGGCATACTCTCAAAGTATAATATCATGCAGCTGTGGAAAAATAGAGGCGCTCCAGCTACATCCATTTGCAGGTGTTATCTATAGAAATCAAACGTCAAAGAAAGCATGTGGTGGCCTTCTATTAGCATTTATATGAAATTCAAACAACAAGTAAATGGGAAGACCTCCAGTTTTGCGTGTGAGGATCTTGAAATAATATGTCAATGTAATGGCAAGGAAAAAAGCTAGAGACACTGAACAGTCATCTCTTCCACTGTAGTAGGAGTGGAGGCCCAAGGCAAACTGCTATCCCCACCAACACTATAGCAGGTAGAGAAGAACTTCTATAGGAATCAGTGCTGGGTACACTATAAATGGACACTTCAAGGAAAATTTCATAGCAGATTAAGAGATAAAGAAATAGTTTGAAGAAATGAAACAAAAGTCAGACCTGGTCAGTATATTGGTGCTATTAGAATTTAAAACGACCATGATCAATAGCTTAAGATCATGAATGGGTAAGTAGAAAATTTAAAAAATAGATGGATAGATGAGCAGAGTGATGGAAATCCTAAGGGTAAAAGAACCACTGGAGAGAAAAGCCACTGTAACATAAACAAAAAATGCCTTTAATTGGGCTCAAAATCATAGACTAGACATGGCTGAAACAAAGAATTTCTGGGCTTGAATATGGTCAGCCTCCCATATCAATGGGTTCTGGGTCCATAGATTCAACCAACTGTGGATTGAAACTACAAAAAATTGAAAATTGCATCTGTACTGAAAGGCAAAGACTTTTTTCCTGGTCATTAATATTATACACAATTATTTACATTGTTCTTACACTATTTTAGGTACCACCTAGAGAGAATTTACAGTACATAGTTGAGTGAATCAGTTATATGCAAATAGGAAACATCTGTAGATGTTGATACCCAGAAGAAGACCTGAAACATACTTCATAGTTACCATAGGACGTCTGTATACCCACAGACATTTCAAAAACTAAAAACAAAATAAGCAAGTGAGCAAACAAACAAACCAACAAACCAACCCCACACAGCAGAATTTCAAGACCTGTGGGGTGACTGAGAAACATATAACATAGGTGTAATGGGAACTACAGACAAATCCAGGACTCTCAGCAAACTCCAGGCAGGATAAATGCCAACACAAAGCAAAAGAAACAACTAATAACTGTAAAACACCCCTCTCCGGTTAAGCATATCACTTTACAACTATAGAAAGTCAAAAATAAGAAAATATTCTGGAGGAAGACAGGAAAAAATGATCACTTAACTTACAATTGCAAAAATACCTGGTGATTAAGCAAGACACTACTGGAGAACACAGGGCTTCAAGAGGAAATGTTAAAAATAAGTTAAGATACAGTTAATGTGATGAAAACGGAAACAAAATTTACCAAAAAATTTGAGTAGTAAAAGCAGTGCTTGTACGGAAATTTCTAGCACTTAGTGGATATATTAGAAGGGAAGAAAGATCTAAAAATCAATAACTTGTGCTTCCACCTCTGGAAACTAGAAAGAAGAGAACAAATTAAATCTGAAGTAAGCAGAAGAAAAGAAAAAGGAAAGAAAGAAATTAGAGCAGAAATCAATAGAGAAAATAAATGACTCTATAAGATAGTTCTCTGAAAAGATCCATAAACTGTATCATCCTCTATTCAGTTGAACTAGGAAAAAGAGAGAGAATGAATTCCTAATATTAGAAATGAAAAAGGACATCACTACAGATCCCATAAACATTGAAAGGATAGCAGGGCAATGATGTAAATAATTCTGTACCAATAAACTTTATAATATAGGTTAAATGGACTAATTCCTTAAACAATACAGTCTGTCAAAATCACATAAGAAGAAACAAGCCATTTAATAAGGGTTATTTTAAAAGTTGAATTAACAATGTTTCAAAACAGAATGAGCCAAGCCCATGTGACTCATATGCAAATTCTATAAAACACTAGAGGAAGAAATTATGCCATTTTTTCTTTTACTATATTTTTCAATATAGAATCAGAGGAACTACTTCCAAACTAGTTTTGTAATTTCAGCATCACCTTAATACCAAAACAAGACTAAGACATTACCAAAAAGAAAAGGATATACAAATAGCTCTCAGGAATACAGATTCAAAATCTTTAACTAACATTAACAAGCTAACATCACTTTAAAAGAATAACATGTCACAATCAAATGAAACTCAGATCCTGAGTCTTCAAGGCTGATTCAACATGAAATTAACTACCATAGCCCATCACATTAGCATGTCAAAGAAGATAAATCACATGATGATGCTGACAGATTCAGAAAAAGCGAGGGCTGGAGAGATGGCTCAGTGTTGAAGAGCAGCACTTCTCCTGCTCTTCAGAGGACCAGAGTTCGGTTCCCAGCACCCACGTTGGGCAGCTCACAACTGCCTTTAACTCTAGCTCCATGGAATCCAGTGCCTTCTTCTAGCCTCTGCAGGCACTTATGCACATGCCACTCACACACACGTTTTAAATAAGCATTTGACAAAACCCAATACTACTCATAGTGAAAACTCTCAGTAAATTAGAAGTAGAGTGGTTTCTTTATTTGGTCAGAACAGCTACAAAGAGTATACAGGTATTAATGACATCATTCTCAATGGTGAGAAACCAGAAGCTTTCCCACCAGATTAAGGGTACTCCTTCACATCCCTCCTTTTGAATATCTTATTAAAAGTCCTGTCCGATTCAGTAAGACTAGGAAAGAAAACAAAGGGCACACAAAAAACATATCTTTAATCATTGAGGCTTCATTGTCTATGTAGAAAATTCAAAGGGATTGGAAAACAAAAACCAAACCCCTTCCTGGCACTAACAAATATTTATAGTAGGTCACAGGACATGAAGTTAATATATAAGAATCTATTGTTCTCCTGTCTACCAGCAATGAACAAATGCAATTTCAACTTTAAAGTATGATGCCAGGTCAGTTGTCACCATACACACAGAGAGAAATTTCTGTGTACAAATTTAACAATATGTGTATAAGGTCTTTCTGAGGAAATCTACAAAATTCCAATGAATGAAATTGTAGAGGAGTGAACTAATGGAACAATAGTTGGTGTTGATGGATAGGAACGTTCAGTCTCGCCAAGCTGCCACTTGTTCCCAACTCAAACCCTGTGTTCATGATAATTCCAATCAAGTTCCCAGCAAGCCATTTCTAGTCACCAAGTTATTCTAAAAGTTTATATAGTTGAGCAAGTGCCACTTGTTCAACTATGTTCATAGCAGCTTTATTCATAATAGCCAGAACCTGGACACAACCTAGATGCCCCTCAACTGAAGAATGGATAAAGAAAATGTGGTACATTTACACAATGGAGTATTATTCAACTGCTAAAAACAATGATATCAGGAAATTGGAAGACAAATGGATAGAACTAGAAAAAAAAATCATCCTGAGTGAGGTAACAGAGACCCAGAAAGACAAACATGGTATGTACTCAGTCATAAGTGGCTACTAGCTGCAAAGTAAAGGATAACCATGCTATAATCCATAGCCCCAGAGAGGCTAGGTAACAAGGAGGGCCAAAGGGGGGACTCATGGGTCTCCCTGGGAAGGGGAAATAGAAGGGAATTCTGCTGAAGAGAGGGAAGAAGGATTGAAGGAGCCAGAGATGTCAAGGACATCACAAGGAAACCTATAGAATCAACCTGGCTCATAGGAACTCAGCGTCTGAACCAACAACTAGGGGGCCTTCATGCAACCAACCTAGACCCTCTACATATATATGACAGTGTGTGGTTTGGTCTACTTGTGGGACTCCTAACAATGAGAACAGGGACTGTCCCTAATGCTTTGGCTGGCTCTTGAATCCTATTTCTTATACTGGATTGCCTTGCCCAGCCTTAATACAAGGGGAGGTGCTTAGTCTTACCACAACTTGATATGCCATGCTTTGTTGATATGGGAGGGGCCATGAGAGAGGCCTGCCCCTTTCTGAACAGAAACAGAGGAACAGTGAATTGAGGCAGGGGGAAGAAGAGAGGTGGGGGAAGGTAAGGGAAGAAGAAGAGGGAGGGGAAACTGTGGTCAGGATATAAAATAAATAATTTTTTAAGTTTACATGGAGAGACAAAGGACTCAGAATAGTCATCAACACAATACTGAAATGTGAAAAGAATGAAGTTGAAGAACTGACGTTATCTTGTATCCAGACTTTGTCCTATAGATTAGGACAGTGATGGTGGCCAAATTAATAAACAGAAAAGACCTTTGGAGGCTTTCATCTCAGTTCATGGGCCCATGCCTGTTCTTAGAAGTCCTTCCCTTTCATGATAAACCACCTCTATTTCTAAAAAATAATAATATAAACACATAGATAAAAAGAAAAATAAATCAAGGGCAGAGGATAGAACCCAGAAAGTGACTCCCTTCAATATAATTAGACAGACCTTGACAACAGAGTAAGGACAACACAATGGAGGAAGAATACTCTTTACAAAATGGCCCTTGAGTAATGGACATCAGAAGGTAAACAGAGTCTAGACACAGACCTTACTTTCTCCTTCATGGAAATTAATTCAAAATGGACCACATATTTAAACACAAGAATGAAAAACTATAAACTCTTAGTATGCTGGAGAGCTTCATATCAACTTGACACAAGCTATGGTCATCTGCAAGGAGGGAACCTCAACTGAGAAAATGCCTCCACAAGACCAGGTTGTAAGCAGACAAGCCTGTAGAACTTAATTAGTTTCTTAATTAGTGATTGATGGAGGATAGCCTAGCCCACTGTGGGTGGGGACACTCTTGAGCTGGTGGTCCTGAGCTCTATGAGAAAACAGGTTGAGCAAGTCATGAGGAGCAAGTCATTAAGCAGCACTCCTCCATGGCCTCTGCATCAGCTCCTACCTCCAGGTTCCTTCCTGGTTTGAGGCCTCTCTTGGTTTCCCTCAGTGGACCACAATTCAGGATATATAAGCCAAATAAACCCTTTCCTTCCCAGGTTGCTTTGGTCATGGTGTTTCACGGCAGTGACAGGAACTCTAAGACACCTCGGATGGATAAAAATGCAGATCATCTTGGGTTCAGTGATAGTGTTTTGGAAGCAAATCGAAGGCATGATCCATGAAAGAAAGAATTGGTACATTGGACTTCATTAAAACGAAACCTTTTTCTGTGAGAGTTACTGTCAGGGGAACGATAACACAAGTCACAAATGAGAAAACTTTTGCAAAAGACATGTCTGATAAAGAACTGTCAAGCAACTTGCAAAGAAAAATGTATAATTCAAGTAGAAGAATGCAAAGAACCCAATTAAAAATGGGCCACATGACCCAAACAGCTCATCAGAGAAGATATTTAGATAGCAAACCAGCATATGAGATGCCACACATCAGATCTCATCAGGGATACACAGGAAAAAAAAATAACCAAGACACCTCTGTTAGAGTGTCTCTGTTAGACACCTCTGTTCAAGTGCAGAACACTGACATCCCTGGATGATGTGGAGGTATGGGAGTCGCTGGTGTCATGGTAGCATTACCTTGATTCCAGAGGGATAAGAGTCCATCCTGGAAGCAAGCTGCAGACGTGGTGGTAGAAACAGCTGAGAACTCACATCATCAAGTGCAAGCACAAAGCAGACTAACTGGAAATGGTGTGGGACTTTAACCTCTCAAAGCCAACCTCCAGTGACATACTTCCTTCAATGGGGCCATACCTCCTAAGACTCCCCAAACAGTGCCACCAACTGGGGACCAGATATTCAAGTGCCAGAGCCCATGGGGGACATTTCTCACTCAAACCACTACACTATGGCATTCCCTACCCTTGTGACCTTGCTGTTTGCTGAACATAGCTGCTTTCATTTATTGGTCATAGATTTCTCAGCAGGCATTCTAAGTTCTTGACATTTTCACCATCCTGCGGGTCTCCAGTGTGGCTTAGGCTTCACTGTCATAGCTGCATGCATTATCCTCTTAGAGGTTCCCTGTAGGGGCTTTCCCTGCTACACATTGCCTAGCCTTGTGGACTTCTTTGGAATCTCAGTAGACACTTCCGTGATCTTGTAACTCTTGCACTCTGCGTGTCTGCAAAACCAAACCATCAAGTGGCTGATGCCAAGTTCGTTTGCCATGTTGAGCAATAGCCAGGGCTTTGTGGACCACAGTTACAGCAGCCTCTGTGCCTGGGCAGTTGAATCTGGAGAAATATGTCATTACAATGGCCCTTTTCTGGGAGCTAGTTACCTGAAGACCACTCTTTTATTCAAAGGAAATTATTTTAAACGAGTTTGACATTCTACACCTTGGAACTTGTGATGGGTGGGATCTTGCCAAATCCTTGACATTCCCTCGGGGCATCTTTCTGCTTCTTACTTCCAATTCTCACTGCAAACCTGACTAAACACAGACAATGATAAGCATTCCACAGACTGAATGTTAGACTGTCTTGAAAGTTCCTCTGGCAAACTGGAGTTCATTTGACTTTTGATTTCAGCTTCACTCAACATTTCAGGACACAGGCAAGCTAGAGTCAAATTCTTTACCAGAATGTAATACAAGTAGCCTGTAGGACAATGACCAATAGGTCCTTGTTCCCATCTGAAACCTCATGAGAGGTCTTTACTGTCTGCATTTCTTCTGGCATATTGACTTCTGAGCTCCTACAAGAACTGTCCATTCAGCTCTGCTTGCAGCATTTTGGGGCTTCCCAAGACTGCTTCTCCAAAATTGCAAATACCTCTCATCAATCAGTTCTAAAGGCTTGAGACCCCTGGAGTCAGTGTTAGTCATAGCAGTGACCCTGATTCTCAGTGCCAGCTCTCTGTATCAGTACTTTTTCATTACTGTGGCCAAAGCCTGGCAGATACAAACTAGGGAAGGGAAGACCGGTTTTGGTTCACATTTTCATGCGTTCAGCTTATGGCTTCTTGGCCTCGAGCACTTGAGCAGAGCATCATGGAGGCAGGAGTATGTGACAGAGAAGAGCTGTTTATGTCACAGCTGACCAGAAGCAGAGAGCAACAGAAAGTGGCCAGCAATAATATACCCCTAAGGACTTGTTCCCAGAGACCTACTTCCTCTTTCTAGGTTCTACCTCTCCAGATTTTCAGGCTCTCTCAAAATAGCACCATCAGTTGGAGACCGAGTTTGGTGGGTTGAAAGAAAATGGCTCCCAAAAGGAGTGGCACTATTAGGAGGTGTGGCCTGGTTGGAGTAGGTGTGGTCTTGTTAGAGGAAATGTCACTGAGGAGGCAGGCTTTGAGGGCTCATATGCTCAATCCACGTCCAGTGAGACAGTTTGCTTACTCTTGCCTGAAAGAGGTGGAACTCTCAGCTCCTTCTTCAGCACCATGTCTGCCTGCACACCACCATGTCCTGCCATTGCTGTGGGATGTCCTTCTGTATGCCGTGGATATGTGTTGCTCTAATTGATTGATAAATAAAGCTGCATTGGTCTATGGCAGGTGGAAATCCAAGCAGAGAGACAGGAAAAGAAGGGAGAGGCAGAGAGACGCCATCCTGCCACCCAAGGAACAACATGCCAGCAGACTGGTAAGCCACGGAGCACATGGCAAAACATAGATTAATAGAAATGGGTTAATTTAAGACATAAGAGCTAGCTAGAGAGAAAGCTGAGCCATTAGGCCATACAGTTTGTAAATAATATAAGCCTCTGTGTGTTTACTTGTCTGAGTGGCTGCGGGACAGGCAGGACACAGGAAAACTTCTGACTACATGCCATGATGATAATGGACTAAACCTCTGAAAATGTAAGCCACCCCAATTGAAGGATTTTTCTAAGAGTTGCTGTGGTCATGGTGTCTCTTCATAGCAATAGAAACTCTAAGACACCAAGCATCCAAACATGGGCCTGTGAAGAGCATTTAAGATTCAAACTGTACTAGTCATGATGGTGTGTGCCTTCAACCTTAGTACCCAGGAGGCTGAGAAAGGTTGATCTATACAGCGAATTTCAGGCCATTGAGGGTTTCATAGTGAGACCTTGTCTCAAAACAAACAAAAGGATAAAGATTCTAATCATAACACCACTTCCTTGAGATACAATTAGGAAACAGGAGCTTTGGTACTTAGTAAGGGCCTGCAACAGGTGTCCAGAAGTGATGGGGGCACTTGACTGTTTTGTTTTCTCTTACATGAATAAAATACTGCCAGACTTGTAGACCTTTCATTCACAGAAAAGACAATAAAATATAAAAGTTAAAGCATGACAAACAAGCAAAGGTCAGAAAACATAGTCTCTTTGAGAATAAGTCTGAATTCATGATAAATCTTACTCTATTTTTGCAGAGCAAAAATCAGTATCATAAAGAAGTCAATTGTTCAATAATTGGCATATTTAATAATTAAAGTAGTGAAACTTGACTCATTTGCACCTTTCAGTCCTTGGAGAGGCTTCTCCTGCAACAGACACCAGGAGTTGGCCAGACTTCTTTCCTTGCACTAACCTTGGCTTGTAACTTTCTCCTCTAAACCCACTCTCTGGGTTTAGAGAGACTGCATTGCATTTGTGGGCAAGGGTATGTGAGTTAGTTCAACCCATGTGCCCAACTGATGTAATTAACACCAGGCACATCATGCTACTCAATAAATATTTGTCCTTTACCTAAGCTCCCAACCAAAAGAGGTGGGACATCACCCTCTCTGTTTGCATATGAGTAACCCAGGGTTCAGGAACGCTTGCTAACTTTCCAAAAGTCAGCCATCTGGCGATCCGCGCCAAGATGGCGGAGGGACTGCTGAGCAGAACAGGGGTTGTCAAGCGCTCTTGGCAGTAATGGGTTTCCATCCCCAGATTCCTCTGAGACGCTGTATCCCAAAGGAGTCCTTCAGAACTCTGCAGCAACATCTGGTGGCCAGAGGTCAGGGAATAAGTTCCCCAAGTTCTCTCAATTCTCCTAAGAGATTCTCAGAATCAAGGAACATCTGCTAGGCTCCCGTTGTGAGCCTGGGGCAGTGTGGGGTAGAGTTATCACATGGACCGTTTGTCTCATCTTCTCTTCATAGCAACTTCATGAGCAATGGTGTCAGGATGATGCCCGGCCTGCGGTGAGGGGTTCAGTACAGCCCACAGACCCAAATATGAACAGTGTCAACATCAGTGAATGGGTATTTAACAGAAAATTTGGAAACACAACCCCAGAGCCTCTCTTTTTAGGATTTGCTGTTATTATTTTAAGTTGTACTAATGTGTATGTGTGTGCGCATGTGCACATGAGGGCAGATGTCCTCGGAGGGCAGTGGTCGAAGATCTCCCTGAAGTCGAAGCTAAAGCTGTGTAAGGTGGGTGCTAGGAATCGAACACAGACCCTCTATAAGAGCCGTACACACTACTAACTGCTGAGCCCTCTCTCCAGCCCCCTCATATAAAATACTAACAACGACAAAATTTAACCACACCACGCCGTTGACTAGCTCAGTTCGGAGCTCCTTTACGTCAGCCTGAGAGCCCAGGCTTGTAATCCCAGGAAGGCTTTCAGCTGCAGGCACACTGCACTAATTAATTGTCTCAAATGTACGAGGTGTCACCACTATCTTAGTTTCCTGTCGCTGTAACAAAATACTCAGGGCTGGATAACTTCTAAAAGGACGCAGTTTATTAAACGCCCAATGCTGGAGATACAGGAGCATTAGCACCGGCATCTCTCTGGCTTTCTGGCGATGGCCTCAGGAGGAAGAGACGAGGAACGGGAAATGGGGCTGGGAACCGGGATCTTGTGGCAAGGGACAGCTGAGGAGGCTCAGCTGGCTTTACAAAATCCACTTCTACTACAGTTAACTCACATTTCTGAGAAGCATCGATCCTTTCATAATGGTGGAGTCCCCATGAGTCACTTATCGCCTAAAAAGGCCACCACTTCTCAGCTCTGTCACACTGAGGATCAAACCCTCAGTTTTGGTGGAGACATACTATAATACTCATCTCCTTTCTCAGGAGACTTGGGGAAGACCACAGCATTCTCTGTGCACAAAGGATGGACTGGAACACATTGTATATTGCACCCACCTGTTTCATAATAACAATCAAAGCGATAACACTAATATGGCTAACTAACATCCAGAGAGTCCACCCACTTGATTTTCAGGTCCTTATCCACTAGTCACCTTTCCAGAGAGCCCCCTTTCCCCTAACCATGTGACTTAAAAATAGCTTATGGGGCTCATGAGATAGCTTGGTCAGTAAAAGGCTCACTGTGCAAGTGTAAGGATCTGAGTTCAACGTCCAGAACTCACGTCTAAAATCCAGATGTGCTAACATGTATTTGTAATCCCAGCATTGGGAAAGTGGAGTCACATGGGTCTCTAGGCCCCACTGGCCACCCAGTCTAGCCAAATTGACAAGCTCCAGGCCAATGAAAGATCCTGCCTCTAAAAATGAGGTGGGTTGTACTTAGATGCCCGAGGTTGACCTCTGGCCTTCCTATGTGTGCATGTGAGGCACACACATGCACGCACGCATGCATGCATGCACGTGCACGCACGCACGCACGCACGCACGCACTCATGTGCACACACATACACACCACAGCTTATATAGTCTCTGTTCTTCTGCCCCTTCTATTCCTTCCTGCACCTTTATTTCTCATAGAACTAATCACTATCTAAGCCCATATTATATTCATATAATAATAATAACAATAATAATACATTTATTATTTATTGGTTTTCTGAGACAGGGTCTCTCTGTGTATCCCTGGCTGTCTTGGAACTCACTATGTAGACCAAGCTGGCCTCAAAATCAGAAATCTACCTGTCTCTGGTTCCAGAGTGCTGGGATTAGACACATGTACCATCACCTCTGGCTAACTGTTTTCTTTTCTTTTCCCTTCCTTCCTTCCTTCCTTCCTTCCTTCCTTCCTTCCTTCCTTCCTTCCTTCCTTCCTTCCTTCCTTCCTTCCTTTCTCTTTCTTCCCTCCTTCCTTCCTTCTTTCTTTTTTTAAGTTATTTTTATTTTTTATGCATATAAGTATTTTGCCTGCATGTATGTCTGTGTATCACATGCATGCAGGACCGACTGAGATCAGAAGAGAGTATTGGATGCCTGGAACTGGAGTTAGAGACAGTTATGGGCTGCCATGTGGGGGTTGGGAATGAAACCTGGGATCTCTGGAAGATCACTGGAAGCCAGTGCTGTTAAACCCAGTCTCTCCAGCATATCCTGCCCTGATTTCTCTTCATGATAGACTGTGGTTGGGAGGCGTAAGCCAAATTAACCCTTTCCTCTCCAGGTGGCTTTTAGACAAGATGTTTCATCACATCAACAGAATGCAAACTAGGACAATATAGTAGCCTAAAGCGTGTGTTCTCCCAGAGCCCTGGAGGCTAGGAATCCAAGACGAAGGTCAGCAGGGCCCACTGAAGGTGTGAGGGGAGGATCCCTCCATGACTTGTCATGGTTTCTTGTTTGTCACCCAAAGGCCTGGCCCTCGGGCTATGGTGCTGTTGGGAGATGCTAGAACTTTTAGAGACTAGGAGGGAAGGCTGGAGGGAAGGCAGGTCACTGGGTTGCCACTGAAAGGGACATTGGAGTGCTAGCCTCCCTTCCTTCCCCCACCCCCTCCACACCCCCCTGCCCCAATCCCCCTCCCGCCATGGGGGTGGGTGGGGGTGGGTGGGGGTGTTCATCTCCCAACTGCCATGAGGTGAGCAGCCTCCTTCTCTGTGTGCTCCTTGCCTTATTGCACTGGGCCGTATTTACCATGAAGTGAAACTCCCAAAACTGGAGGCCAGGGTAAGACTTTTTCTTTATTAGGCTGATTTTCTCAGGCATTTTGTCATAGCAACAGAAAGCTGATTAGTATGCTTGGCTCCTAGCTGTTACCACTTCAGCTCTTCCCCGTCCCCTGTGTGTCTGTCTGCGGCTCTGGATCTAAATCACTTCCTTTCTTATAAGACACAAGCCACTGGAGGAATGGCTCACCTCAATCCATCTCAACTAGGTGGGTCCGCATGGGGTCACAGCCTGAGGTCCTGGGTAGACACGAGTTCGGGGCTACACTTCACCCCACCACAGACACTGAGTGGGGTGCTCTCAAGGCTGCAGAGTAAGGAGAAGAGTGGGACTCACGCTTAGGCCTGCTCTGCTGGAGGCATGGTCTATTACCTCCCTTCACTGCCTCTCAGTTGTCTCCATTTGTGGAATCGAATCAGAGTTTTATTACCTTCAAATTGCTGGGCACGAGCATCCTAACAGCATTTCAGGGGCCAGGGCCCTGGAAATTTCATTTCTGCTGGTCCAGGCCCTCCAGGGAATCAACATTTTTCACACTCTTCTCTGGATCACTGGGACTGGCTGTCTAATGCCAACCCATGGCTAAGTGGTACCATTCCCCTGTCCGTCTCCAAGAACCTGGCCTCTCACTCCAAAATTTCAGCAATGTCATATTGTCAATGTATACATGTTTAGCAGGGAAATTGGAAAGAGTGCAGAAATCCCATTACAAAAACCAAACTCCAACAAATCCATCCACCTAGCCCTAGCCTGCCCACCTCTTGTACCAAACCAGTTCAGTATTTCCTTACGTTGGTCTAAAAATTCAAGGCCTGTCTTGACTTCTGAATTGTGTTGTCCATTTGGTCACTGTGAGTACATGTGTATGCATGTGTTGATGTGTACCTATGTATTTCTTCCTTTGCCAAGAAAAATCCCACAAGGCTTAGGATAACAGCCTTCCCTTGCTCTAAAGAATGTGACCAATTGTCTGTCACCACTCAAACTCTTCTGTCACTGGGGCAGCCTCCCTCTGTTGGTTGCTAATCCCTTGACCAGCAAAGCTAAGCCAGCTTGCTACTTGCTGGTCCTCAGGCAGACCCTTGCTGTTCACCAAGCCTTTGACTGGCTTTTCTTCCACCTAGAACTCTCTTGTCCTGTGGATTTTGAATGGTTCATTCTTTTCTTCCTTTAGATCTCAGCTCACCTGAGCAGAGCTTCTCTGACCATTCCATCATGAAATCACACCCTAAAGTTGACCACCAGCCTCATCCCCATAGCTCCCCCCCCTTCAATGCCTCATGAGACCCCCAAAGCCAACCACCAGCCTCATCCCTGTAGCCTCCCTGTAGCACAAATCTTAAAAGGTCTTATTAAGAAAAACAAACCCCGGTACCAGTTAGCGGGGTGAATGCTGGAAGATCAGAGAAGCAGAACAAGCCACATCCAACATCACCTCACCAATTCCTCAGCTGATCCTGTTTCCTCAGACTGGAAGCTTCTGAGTCCTCATCCAAATGGACCTCAGCTGAACTGCTGCTCAAAAGCCTAAAAGCTTAACCAGGCTCTAGTTCCTGGTCTTCACACCTTAAATACCTTTCTGCTTTCTGCCATCACTTCCTGAGATTAAAGGCGTGAGTCACCATGCCTGGCTGTTTACAGTGTAGCTTTGAACTCACAGAGATCCAGACGGATCTCTGCCTCTGGAATGCTAGGATTAAAGGCGTGTGTGCTACCACTGCCTAACCTCTATGTTTAATATTATGGCTGTTCTGTTCTCTGGACCCCAGATAAGTTTATTGGGGTGCACAATATATCGACCATACCTCCCCATCAATGCCTCATGAAACCCCCAAAGTAACCACCAGCCTCTTCCCCTTAGCCTCCCCGTCAATGACACCTGAATTGCCAAAACCTGACTTGTCTTCTTCCTGCTCCCTTTTCTAGAATATGTGCCCCACGAGAGCAAGAATTGGGGTCTGTTTTGCCCCCACGGTCTCCCCTGTAGGTTGCATAGTAACTGGTATATACCAAGTACCCTGCAAGCTCTTGTGAAAATAAGTAGTCTCTACAGTTTGGCTAACACGATTCAACATTCAGATCACCGTCTCTGTCTGTGCTTCCAAGAGAGCAAATGATGAGCTTCTGCTTGATGCCACTGCTTTTCTTGTCTTAGCCAATGCTGCCTGGAGGTTTTTTGGTCTTTTTGTTTTGTTTTTTGTTTGTTTGTTTGGGTTGGTTTTTCGAGACAGGATTTCTCTGTGTAGCTTTGGAACCTGTTCTGGAACTCACTTTGTGGACCAGGCTGGCCTTGAACTCACAGAGATCTGCCTGCCACTACCTCCCAAGTGCTGGGATAAAAAGCTTGTGCCACCACCACCCAGCTTGCCTTGAGGTTTTATGCAGAGGAGTTGCTTGGCCCAGGAAGAAACTTTCAGTATTAACATTTACAAGGATTCCCAATTTTTGTAGTATATGCCTCTCCACCCAGAGTCTAAAATTTCCTTGAGAAAAATATGCATATTTAAAACATTTGCATATGCTAGAGGGAGGGACCATGAATGTTCTCTCTCCTGTCTGCCTTTCTGGTTCCAATGTAGTTGCTTTATAGTAAATGTTTGTCAAATGAATGAATAACGTTTGTCATTATTTCTCAGCCATATGACAAATGCATTCATTTTCTTTTTTTTTAAGATTTATTTATTTATTATGTATACAGTGTTCTGCCTGCAGGCCAGAAGAGGGCACCATATCTCATTATAGATAGTTGTGAGCCACCATGTGGTTGCTGGGAATTGAACTCAGGACCTTTAGAAGAGCAGCCAGTGCTCTTAACCACTGAGCCATCTCTCCAGCCCTGCATTCAGTTTCTTAAGGCTGCTATAACAAGTTGCCACAGACTTGGTGGCTTAAAATATGGGAATTCATTCTCTGACAATTCTGCAGGCCAGATGTCCAAACCCATGCCTCTGGGCTGAAATCAAAGTGTCATCAGAGACAAGTCCTCTCTGGAGGCTCTGAGGGAGCATCCAGGCTGTGTCTCTTCAACCCCTGGAGGTTTCTGCCATCCTTAGCCATACCACTCTTGGTCCTTTTCCTCACCCTCATGAGGGTCACAACCCACAGTCCCATAACAAACAGGTTTACAAGACAAAAGTGGGCTGGAGAGACAGCTGAGTGAAGGAAGTGCTTGTCAGTTAAGGAATTCAGGATCCCTAGAACCAACATTAAAGCCACATGAGCTGTGGGCCTGCCTGCAATCCCAGTACTCAGGGCAGGGTCAAGAGATCCCTGAGGCTAGCTAACTAGCTAGACTAACCACAATCATGAATTTTGGGTTCAGCGAGAGACCCTGCCTCAGTAAGTAATGTGGAGAATGATCAAGTAAGACACACAATATCACAAAGTCAATTTCAGGCCTCTAGACATGTATTCACATACATCAGTACACATACAAACACATATATACACATGTACATCACACATACATATATACACAGAAAATAAAATTAAAATACTTTAAAAATTACTTAACCATAGTTTTAGATGGCACAGAAACCTTCAGAATTAAGAATTCAAGACAAGGTTCAACAAGCAATACAAGTTTAGGTTTCATAAAAAGGGGGGACAGCTGCATAGAAACATTATTGGTTGGACAAGAAGGGTATGCTGTGATGGAAAAAAAATCTGAAAGGAAATGCCCAGCAGGCCTGATCTGTGGTGATATATTGTGTATCAATAAAGCTTGCCCGAAGATCAGAAGACAGAGTCAGCCACTAGATTAAGCATAGATGCCAGGCAGTGGTGGCACACACCTTTAATCCTAGCACTCGGGAGGCAGAGATCTGTGTGGATCTCTGTGAGTTCAAAGCCACCCTGAACTACATGAGACTAACTCAGTCTAGGAGAGAAACAGAGCCAGGCAGTGGTGACACACACCTTTAATCCCAGTACTTGGGAGTCACACGCCTTTTTCCCAGCACTTGAGATCTCATGCTTTTGCTGCCAGTATTTGGGAAGCACACACGCCTTTAATCCCAGCACTAGGAAGGAAGTGATACAGCTGGGTGGAGAAAGGCATATAAGGCATGAGGAGACAGGAACCAGAGCCTTTCGGCTAAGGACTCAGAGGCACTCGGTCTGAGGATTTGTGGAGGCAGGGTCTCACCTCCCTTCCAGCCTGAGGATTCAGTTGTGGTGAAAAGTTTCTCTAGTTATTTGTTTCATTGTTTCTCTGATCTTTCAGCATTTACCCCAATATTTGGCTCCTGGTTTTTTATTATAAGACCTTTTAGGATTTGTAAAACACTGATCTATTCTGATTCTTTCTGTTTTCCCTGTGGTAGGGCTTCTTCCTCTGGAATGAGAGTCTATAACTGTCTTAGTTGGGGTTTCTATTCCAGTGACAAAACACTATAACCAAGCAATTTGGAGAGGAAAGGGTTTATTTCAGTTTACAGTTCCACATCACAGTCCATCATGGAAGGAAGTCCGGGCAGGAATTCAAAGCAGGAACCTGGAGGTAGAAACTGAAGCAGGCAACATAGAGGGATGCTGTTTTCTGGCCTGTTTCCCATAACTCTCTCATCCTGCTTTCTTATCTACCCCAGGACCACCTGCCCAGGGATGGTATTTATTTATCCCCCACCAGTCATTAATCAGGATGAGCTGAAGCATTCCAGACTCTACCTCGGGCTCAGGCTGCAATCACCTTCTGATGCTTCTCCCTTACAGCAATACCCATGACTTTTAGAGTTCTTCTTGAAGACCTGCTTGGCAATTTCCTAAATGATACATGTGATACATATATGTGCATCTACATGTACATGTGTATATACAGGTGCCCATATGTGCTAGAGGCCAGAGGTCAACATCAGATGTCTCCCTCTATTTCTCTCCACCTTATTCTTTGAGACAGGCTTTCTCACAGAACCCAGAGCTCACCTATTCATCCAGAGTGGCAGGCCCGAGAGCTCCAGGAATTGGCCTGTCCCTGCCGCCACCACTTTCTACAGAGATGCTCGGGATCTGAACTCCAGTCCTCATGTATACACAGCCAGCTCTTTAACAACTGAGCCATTTCCCCAGCCCCTTTTCCATGTACGTAACTTCTCGTAATAGTCCTTGTTGTATGTTGAACATTTTCCCTGCATTTCCAGCCCAATTCCTCCTGACTCTCCCCTTCTCCCCATCCCAGTTGGTCTCCTTTGTTCCCCAACACAATTTCACCTCTTTCATTCGACATAGGCATGCATGATTTTATGTGACTATATAAACCTCACTGACCATCAGAGAAATGCAAATCACGACTTCACTGAGATTCTATCTTACTCATTTTTTACTCTTTTAAAGCCATATGAAGACACTACATACAGGTTCCCGGGACCAGTATTTGGTATCATGGGAGTCATTCACCATCCTACCGTACCAACTAAAGAAGAGCAGTAAACACACACACACACACACACACACACACACACACACACACACAGCCCTGGACCCCATCATCCTCTCCCCTAGGGCTTTAGTTAGAAGTCACAGAGGAATTTCAGATTGCCAGAGAGCCAGACAAGGATGAGAGGTAGAAGTGTTTAAATGACTCTGTGACCCCAGTGTGTAAACAGGAGGGGGACTGGAGCTGCCGTAGGGCGTTGATGCTCAATTCTGTTGAGAGTTAACATCATACGATGCTGACCTCCCCTGTACCCCATAACAGCAGCAATAGGCATCTACCTGCAGTCAACACTGCTACCACTGAAGAAGAAAAACAGGGTATAAAGCCATTGCTCCAGGGCACCCTGAGAGCCTGTCGGCAGTTGGCTGCTCCTGGCTTGGCAGCAGCCTTTCTGCTAAGGGTGGCTGGAATTCCATTACTCGCTCTCCCACACTTGGCATGTTAATTGAAACAGCAAAGATAACATCATCAATCCAGGAAGGTCATGAGTCCTTTTTGCCCTCTTGGCAAGTTAATGTGGCCTAATATTTGTTTAAAGTCCACCTATTCTTTTAAATGAATGTATTAAGACACTTTACCCAGCAGAGTTTTGATAAGTGCCGTACATCCCTTGTTCCTTTAAGCAATAAAGTAGATAAATTTTTCTTTCCTTTTCTGCCCTATGAGCAGCTAGCTTTTCCAAAGGAAGATTGGCCTTATAAATGAGAAACAGATTCTGTCCCCCAAAAGATCTGAGACATGGGCCCAGTCCTCTGCAGTGTATGCTCTTAACTGCTGAGCCATCTACCCAGCCTGGTTAAAAAAATAATTTTTGTCTCTATTATATTTTTATTATTGCAAATAATGCATATGCAAATAATGCATATGCAAATAATTGAACCCTCCAACCCAAAATCACTCTGCAAATCTGAATAGAACCAAGGTGATCAAAATTACTCCATTTCAAGACCAGTGGTTTCCAAAGCAAGCCACACATTTGAACAACTGAGGAGATTTGTAAAAATATTGATGCTGAACCCCAGCTCCAGAGATTCTGATTAGTTGATCTGGAGCAGATCCAGAGAGCAGTATTTTTAAAAGCACATCCCCAGACAATTCTAATGGGCAGCTGGAGCTGGAAAGCACCAGACCATTGTAATAAATTGCCACACAGCACATCATTCATAAATGTCTCTTAAAAACACAATGCCGCTGAGCAGTCGCTACTTGAGCGCCACTGTGTTCCCATGCTGCCAGCCCTATGGGTTCTCTCTGATTTTTATTGAAGTATCGTGGCCAGAAAGAAACACGTGCACACTGCATTCTCTGCGGTACTGCTGCCGATAGCAAAAGAATTCACGATTTCAATATCTATCATCGGGAGGGATAGAGGCATTGAACATATTCCTGCAATGACCTGTTATATGGTAGCTAAAATGAATGAACTAGATATACAACAATCTAAGCAAGTGTCACACGATTCACTGGTGAATAAAAAGAGCCCATTTCAGAAAGAAAATTCTGGTGTGATGCTATTTATGCTGGAAATGTTAAAAAGGAAAGCTATGAATGACGGAGGATGGTGGAAGACAGACGCAGAAGTGAATAGCAAGGAGAATATTCTATAACAAACCCCGTGGCATACAGTCAGAGCAGAGTCCTGTTGGAACTTCAGAGGTTCAAATTCACTTCTCAGGAAATAATATTGTGAGGTTGGCAAGATGGCTCCACTTAGGTTAAATTTAGCACTTACCATCAAGCCTGTAGACCCAAGTTTAGTTCCAGGGAAGGAGAGAACTGAGTCACACAAGTTGTTCTCTAACTTCCACAGGTGCTGTGCGGTGTACCCTCCCACACACCTAATCCACACACACAAAGTAAACAAATGTGAATTTTAAATTGCAAACAAGCCAGGTGGTGGTGGTAGTGCACACCTTTAATTCAAGCACTTGGGAGGCAGAGCAGGCAGATCTCTGTGAGTTCAAAGCCAGCCTGGTCTACAGAGCAAGTTCCAGGACAGCCAGGGCTATTCAGAGAAACCCTGTCTCAAAAAACTAAAAATTAACAACAACAAAAAATTACAAACAAAGTAAAAATTCATTTGACTACAGAACTCAGAAACAAGGAGAGAGTAAATATCAAGAAATTTTAATTTAAGACAGTAATTAATAAAGATAAAATTAGACACTAAAAATGGAAGTTGAAAAAAGAATTAGATGAGAATCTAGTTCTTCGAATGTATGCAACTAATAATACAGATGTGATGATCTCCCAAGGAAATCCAAGGCAGTCACAGATAGAAGTCGGCAAGGTAACATATAAAAGCAAATAGATTTCCTTTACTGTAGCACTAATCAGTGAGAGAAGTGTATTAACAACAAACATGTTAGCAACAATGGAAAGCATTTTAACATGCCTAATAGTCACTAAAAAACATGTGTAAGATTTTTCCAAAGGAAATTAACATTTGTTTAAGAAGAGTGAACAAATGGAGAGATGGTCTAAGTTCTGGATATAGATTCAAATTTGTCACACTGTCTGGTCCTCTCCTATAAATCTGTCAGTGTTTAATATCAATTTTTATGGAATTTTAAAAGCTGATTCTAAATTTCATCTGGCAAAATAAATGCAGAACACAACCCAATTTTTTTATCATTTTATTTTTTTACAATACCATTCAGTTCTACCTATCAGCGACGTGTTCCCCTATTCTCCCGCCTCCTACCCCCTTCACTTACCCCCAGCCCACCCCCCATTCCCACCTCCTCAAGGGCAAATCCTCCCCCGAGGACTGTGATCAAGCTGGTAGACTCAGTCCAGGCAAGTCCAGTCCCTTCCTCCCAGACTGAGCCAAGTGTCCCTGCATAAGCTCCAGGTTTCAAACAGCCAACTCATGCAATGAGCACAAGACTTGGTCCCACTGCCTAGTTGCCTCCCAAACTGATCAAGCCAAACAACTGTCTCACCTATTCAGAGGACCTGATCCAGCTGGGGGCCCCTCAGCCTTTGGTTCATAGTTCATGTGTTTCCATTCATTTGGCTATTTTTTTCAATAATTGAGTAAAACTGAAATTTATTATAAGCCACAGTCGTCCTAGGGACCTCCATGCTATATATAAAGCCTCCATGGTTCTATGGGTTGTGGTCTGATTGTTCTTTATTTTATATCTAGAATCCACTTATGAGTGAGTACATACCATGACTGTCTTTCTGGGTTTGGGTTACCTCACTCAGGATGATTTTTTCTAGTTCCATCCATTTGCCTGCAAATTTCATGCTTTCATTGTTTTTCTCTGCTGAGTAGTACTCCATTGTGTAGATGTACTACATTTTTTCCATCCATTCTTTCATTGATGGGCATCTAGGTTGTTTCCAGGTTCTGGCTATTACAAATACTGCTGCTATGAACATAGCTGAGCATGTATCTTTATGGTATGAATCAGCATTCCTTGGGTATATGCCCAAGAGTGAGATGGCTGGGTCTTGAGGTAGTTCGATTCCTAATTTTCTGAGAAACCACCATACTGATTTCCACAGTGGTTGTACAAGTTTACATTCCCACCAACAGTGGAGGAGTGTTCCCTTTGCTCCACATCCTCTCCAACATTGACTGTCATTGGTGTTTTCGATCATAGCCATTCTGACAGGTGTAAGGTGGTATCTCAGAGTCGTTTTGATTTGCATTTCTCTGATGATTAAGGATGTTGAGCATTTCTTTAAATGTCTTTCAGCCATTTGTAGTTCTTGTTTTATGAATTCTCTGTTTAGCTCTTTAGCCCATTTTTTAATTGGACTGTTCAGTATTTTGATGTCTAGTTTCTTGAGTTCTTTATATACTGTGGAGATCAATCCTCTGTCAGATGTGGGGTTGGTGAAGATCTTTTCTCATTCTGTTGGCTGTCTTTTTGTCTTATTGACTGTGTCTTTTGCCCTGCAAAGGCTTCTCAGTTTCGAGAGGTCCCATTTATTAATTGTTGTGCTCAGGGTCTGTGCTGTTGGTGTTTTATTTAGGAAATGGTCTCTGGTGCCAATGCGTTCAAGAGTGCTTCCTACTTCCTTCTCTATTAAGTTTAGTGTAACTGGATTTATGTTTAGGTCTTTGATCCACTTGGACTTGAGTTTTGTGCATGGTGACAGATATGGATCTATTTGTAATCTTTTACATATTGACATCCAGTTATGCCAGCACCATTGTTGAAGATACTTTCTTTTTTCCATTGTATAGTTTTGGCTCCTTTATCAAAAACCAGGTGTTCATATGTGCATGGATTAATGTCAGGATCTTCAATTCGATTCCATTGGTCCGTATGTCGGGTTTTATACCAGTACCAAGCTGTTTTTATTACTATAGCTCTATAGTAGAGTTTGAGGTCAGGGATGGTGATGCCTCCAAATGTTGCTTTATCTTATAGGATTCTTTTAGCTATCCTGGGTCTTTTGTTTTTCCATATGAAGTTGAGTATTTTTCTTTCCAAGTCTGTGAAGAATTGTGTTGGGATTTTGATGGGGATTGCATTGAATCTGTAGATTGCTTTTGTTAAGATTGCCATTTTTACTATGTTAATCCTACCTATCCATGAGCATGGGAGATCCTTCCATTTTCTGATATCTTCTTCAATTTCTTTCTTTAGAGATTTAAAGTTATTATCAAAAAGGTCCTTCACTTGTTTAGTTAGTGTTATCCCAAGGTATTTTATATTATTTGTGGCTATTGTAAAGGGTGATGTTTCTCTGACTTCTTTCTCAGCCCTTTTATCATTTGTGTATAGGAGGGCTACTGATTTTTTTTGAGTTGATCTTGTATCCTGCCACTTTACTGAAGGAGTTTATCAGCTGTAGGAGTTCCCTGGTAGAGTTTTTGGGGTCACTTATGTATACTATCATATCATCTGCAAATAGTGAAAGTTTGACTTCTTCCTTGCCAATTTGTATCCCTTTGATCTCCTTTTGTTGTCTTATTGCTCTAGCTAGAACTTCTAGTACTATATTGAATAAATATGGGGAGACTGGACAACCTTGTCTTGTTCCTGAATTTAGTGGTATCGCTTTGAGTTTCTCTCCATTTAATTTGATGTTTGCTGTTGGCTTGCTATAAATTGCTTTTATTATGTTTAGAAATGTTCCTTGCATTCCTGATCTTTCTAAGACCTTTATCATGAAGAGGTGTTGAATTTTGTCAAAGGCTTTTTCAGCATCTAAGGAGATGATCATGTGGTTTTTTTTCTTTCAGTTTGTTTATATGGTGTATTACATTGACTGATTTTCATATGTTGAACCATCCTTGCGTCCTTGGGATGAATCCTACTTGGTCATGATGGATGATTGTTTTGATGTAATCTTGGATTCGGTTTGCCAATATTTTGTTGAGTATTTTTGCATCAATGTTCATGAGGGAGATTGGTCTGTAGTTCTCTTTCTTGGTTGCATCTTTGTGTGGTTTGGGTATCAGGGTAATTATAGCCTCATAAAAAGAGTTTGGTAGTGTTCCTTCTGTTTCTATTGTGTGGAACACTTTGAAGAGGATTGGTATTAATTCTTCTTTGAAAGTCTGGTAGAATACTGCACTGAAACCATCTGGTCCTGGGCTTTTTTTGGTTGGGAGACTTTTGATGACTGTTTCTATTTCTTTAGGGGTTATTGGTCTATTTAAATGGTTTATCTGGTCTTGATTTAATTTTGGTATGTGGTATTTATCCAGAAAATTGTCCATTTCTTCCTGGTTTTCCATTTTTGTGGAGTACAGGTTTTTTAACTATGATCTGATGATTCTCTGAATTTCCTCGTTGTCTGTTGTTATGTCTCCCTTTTCATTTCTGATTTTGTGAATTTGGGTGCTCTCTTTTTGCCTTTTGGTTAATTTGGCTAGGGGTTTGTCTATCTTGTTGATTTTTTCAAAGAACCAACTCTTTGTTTCATTGATTTTTTTGTATTGTTCTCTTGTTTTCTATTTCGTTGATTTCAGCCCTCAATTTAATTATTTCCTGGCGTCTATTTCTCCTGGGTGAGTTTGTTTCTTTTTGTTCTAGAGCTTTCAGTTGTGCTGTTAATTCATTGGTATGGGATTGCTCCATCTTCTTTATGTGTGCATTTAGAGCTATGAATTTTCCTCTTAGCATTCATAGTGTCCCATAAGTTTGGGTATGTTGTACTTTCATTTTCACTGAATTCTAGGAAATCTTTAATTTCTTTCTTTATTTCTTCCTTGACCCATTGATGTTTCAGGTGGGCTTTATTCAGTTTCCATGAGTTTGTGGGTTTTCTATAATTTTTGTTGTTGATGAGGTCTAACTTTAAGGCATGGTGGTCTGATAAGATATAGGAGGTTATTCCAATTTTTTTTGTATCTGTTGAGATTTGTTTTGTGGCCAAGCATGTGGTCAATTTTTGAGAAGGTTCCATGGGGTGCTGAGAAGAAGGTATATTCTTTTGTGTTAGGATGGAATGTTCTGTAGATATCTATTAGGTCCATTTGAGTCATAACATCTGTTAGGTCCTTTATTTCTTTGTTTAAGTTTCAGTCTGGTAGATCTGTCTTTTGGTGAAAGTGGTGTGTTAAAATCTCCCACCACTAATGTGTGGGGTTTGATGTGCGTTTTAAACTTTAGTAGTGTTTCTTTTATGAATGTGGGTGCTTTTGTATTTGGAGCATAAATGTTTAGAATCGAGACTTCATCTTGGTGGATTTTTCCCATGATAAATATGTAATGTCCATCCTGATCTCTTTTGATTGATTTTAGTTTGAAGTTTATTTTATTAGATATTAGGATAGCTACACCAGCTTGTTTCTTAGGTCCATTTGCTTGGAAAGCCTTTTTTTCCCAGCCCTTTACTCGGAGGTAGTGTCTGTCTTTGAAGTTAAGGTGTGTTTCAGCAGATGGATGGGTCCTGTTTTCTTATCCATTCTGTTAGCCTGTGTCTTTTTATAGGTGAGTTGAGACCATTGATATTGATGGATATTAATGACCAGTGATTGTTAATTCCTGTTATTTTTTGTGGTTGTGTTGTGTTGTCCTTCTGTGGTGTATGTTGGTGTAGGATTATCTATTGCTTGATTTTTCATGGATGTGTTTAGCTTCTTTGGGTTGGATTTTCCCTTCTAGTGCTTTCTGTAGGGCTGGGTTTGTGGACAGGTATTGATTAAATCTAGTTTTATCCTGGAATATTTTGTTTACTCTGCCTATGGTGATTGAGAGTTTTGCTGGGTATAATAGTCTGGGTTGGCATCCGTGGTCTCTTAGTGTCTGCATGAGATTTGTCCCTGATCTTCTAGCTTTCATAGTCTCTATTGAGTAGTCTGGTGTTATTCTGATGGGTTTGCCTTTATATGTTACTTGGTCTTTTTCCTTTGTGGCTCTTAATATTTTTTCTTTGTTCGGTGTGTTTAGTGTTTTGATTATTATGTGGCGAGGGGACTTTTTTTTTGGGATCCAGCCTATTCAGTGTTCTGTAAGCTTCTTGTTTCTTCATAGGTATTTCTTTCTTTAGGTTAGGAAAGTTTTCTTCTATGATTTTGTTGAATATATTTTCTGTGCCTTTGAGTTGGTATTCTTCTCCTTCTTCTATCCCTATTATTCTTAGGTTTGGTCTTTTCATGGTGTCCCAAATTTCCTGGACATTTTGCGTTATGACTTTTTTGTCTTTAGTGTTTTCTTTGACTGACAAATCTATTTTATCTATTGTGTCTTCAGTGTCAGAGATTCTCTGTTCCATCTCTTGCAATCGGTTGGTTATGCTTGTTTCTGTAGTTCCTGTTCGTTTAGTCAGGATTTCTCTTTCCAGCATTCCCTCAGCATGTGTTTTCTTTATTGTCTCAAATTCATTTTTCAGATCTTGGATTTTTTCTTTCATCTGTTTAATTGCTTTTTCTTGGCTTTCTTTGATTTCTTCCCATTTTTTGTTTGTTTTTTCTTCCATTTCTTAAGGGAGTTTTTATTTCCTCTTTAATGAAGTTTTTCATTTCCTCTTTAAGGGAAGTTTTTATTCCCTCTTTAATGGAGTTTTTCATTTCCTCTTTAAGGGAAGTTTTTATTCCCTCTTTAATGGAGTTTTTCATTTCTTCTTTAAGGGAAGTTTTTATTTCCTCTTTGAGGGAGTTTTTTATTTCCTCTTTGAGGGAATGTTTTATTTCTTCTTTAAGGGCCTCTATCATCTTCTTAAAGTCATTTTTAGGGTTGATTTCTTCTGTTTCTTCTGTCTTAGTATGTTCAGGTCTTGCAGGTGTAGAATCAGTACATTCTGATGTTGCCATATAGGTCTTTATGTTGTTGCCTGTATTTTTGCACTGGCGTCTACTCATCTCTTCCTCTGTGAGGTGCAGGTGTTGTCTGTGTCTGAGAGTGCCTCTCTTGTTCTAATTTTTAGTCTTGGTTTAGTAGGAGTTCTTGGTTAAATTGGTGCTATTGGGCTATTTCTTCAGGGGCAGCTGATCTCAGTCGGTAAAGTATATACTTATGATTCTGGTGATCTGGTTTGGTGGCTGGTCAGCGCCTTCTTCTGTGTTCCCAGGTCACGTTTTGTTCATTCGTCAACTCCTCAGCTGATATTGTTTCTTCAGACTTCAAACTGTAGGCATCGGAATCCTCTCCCAGATGGGTTTCAGCTGAGCGGGGTAGCACCAACACCTCCAAGTTGTTGGGTTTCGTAGGATCAGCAGCTGGGCCCTGGGTTGTCCTCCGTCCCACAGAGATAGCTTCTTCCCCGGGTGTTGGGGTTAGAGGCGTCCTTGTTCCAAGCTGCGTCTGCTTGTCTCCGTCGCCGGGCCTGTCTACCTCTGTGGTCCACTGCCAGGCCTGTATGTCCCTGTCAGCTGCCACCGGGTCTGTCTGCCTCTGTGGGCTGCTTCCAAGCCTGTATGTCTCTACCAGCTGCCGCTGCGGGCCTACCTACCTCTGCTTGTCACTGCTGCTGGGCCCGTCTACCTCTGCGGGCCGTCGCCGGGCCTGAATGTCCCTGTCAGCTGCCGCCACCGTGGGGCCCATCTCAACCCAATTTTTAAAAGCCCTAACTGACACTATATGAAAAACTACACAAACTAGTGGAATATTATTGCAGAAATGAAAGCTCTAGAGGATGGAGTAGAGTCCAGAATTCAATATACGACAAAGGCTGGGGTATTTAAAAATGAGTAGATGTGTGTCCAACCAGGAACTCATTTCCTAGACTCCTCTGACGGTTAGGGTTCATTGTCAACTTGACAAAATCTGGACTGGCCTGGGAGATGGGCTCTGGATATAAAATGGATGTGATATTGACATGGGAAGATCCATCTTAGTGTGGGTGAGACCATCCCTGGGCAGGAAATTCTGAACTGTATAAAATGGAAACTATGGACCGAGCACTAGCATGCACTCACTGCCCTCTTCCCTTGACAGCAGAGGCAGTGTGGCCAGCTGCTCCAAGCTCCTGCCACCTTGATTTTCCTAAGATGATGGATTGTGTCTTAAACTGTGAGCTGAAATAAACGCTTTCTCCATCAAGTTGTGTTGGTCAGAATATGTTGTCATATCACCAGGAAAAGAAGCTAAGATCTAAGCATTGTTTAAAACTTGGGAAACTGATTATCTAGTTGAGGAAAATATACATTGTCCTTTTTATATCACAGATAGGAATGAATTCTAGGTAAGATCCAAGGCTTTAAAAAGTATCAAGTAAAAACAGAAAATAATTGCAGTAGAATTGTTGCTTGCTTTTCAATTGGCAAGGGATGGCTTTCCTAACCATAAAATCCAAGCACCATAAAGATCAAAAAGTTTATCTATGTATAATTTAAAATGTGTGTGCTGCAAAGCCTGCTCCAAACAATGCAAAATAAAAGGTAGAGACAAATAAAATTGTAAATTTTGTAGTAGTTATAAAATAGAAAAGTCAGCAACTTTGCTAAGTCTATAAATTGTTAGGAAAAACACATCCCAATGAGTGGACAACTCACAGAAGAAAAAAAATACTAGCTCATCCAAGAAACTCTGAGAATTATAACTGTTCTTGTAAGTACTCAAGAAAATATACATATGCACACCACATACACAAAGGGAAGGAAGGAAGGGGGAGAGAGAGCGAAGAGGAGAAGCAGGGAGGGAGGGAGATAGAGGAGAGAGAGAGACTGAATGTGGAGGCTAAAAAGGTTTCCTAGTGAGATCTAAGCCTGCTTCACACAGCAGGGCTGCATTAAATGATTGCTTGACCACATGCATGGTTACAAGTTGATTGGAAGGGTCTACACTTGACTGTGCTAGGGGGAGTCTTATGCTCCACCCCTTGGCATTCCTATAAATAGCCCTTTAGAAGAGACAGAAGAGGATGATGGATAGGGATCCAGGCCCTCCCAAGGTTATCCTATCTGTTTCTCTCCCTTCTATCCTTCTATCCAATATCTCTTATCTCTCACTCCTCAAGAGTACCCTGTTATAAAATGTGAGAGCCGGTCTCCTAGCTACGCTCCCACAGATGGTGCTAGGGACAGGAACAAGGGACTTGGCAAAAGGAGGGTTGAGGGCCTCACAGGAAGCAGTTGGGCATGTCTGGTTATGTAGTAAAAGTAAGGCATGGGTGTTCTACTTTTGGGAGTATAATACAGTAAGGTGACTGAAAGAAATGCTGACGTGAAAAGTGAGGCTGCAGCGAGTATCTCTCTCTAGGTTTCTTTCTTTTCTCTCTCTTAATTTTCTATGTATAAAAATTAAGGAAAAATGTAAGGTAAAATATAGGAATATAGTGCAGAAAAACTTAGGATAAGATAAGCAACAAGACAGAGAAACTATGTCCTTGATTTTCCAACTATGGGACTATGAATAAAAATTCCTAAGGAAAAATCAGAGAAATGAAAAAATACTAGGAGAAAAACAAAAAAAAAAATTTCCTGTGGAAGATTTTGGCCTGTGAACAGCTTAGATCTAAGTCCTGAGCAGCAGGGAAAGAAGTTTTCCTGAGGTGGATGTGGATGAAATAAAACCCTCCACTGCTCTGATATTGCCACTGTATGAAAACATCGTACCATCAGAATTAGTTTCCTCTTGGCCATGAAGCCAAGAATAGGGAACAGAAGGCTTGGGGGAAAACTTAGTAATCTCTCTCTTAAAACCTGGAAGCTTTTCAGGTCTTACTGTCTCAGATTTTTTTTTTTTCTTCCTGTAAAGGCAAAATTAGATTCACCTGGAAAGAACATCTATCATAATGGAAAAAATCACCTGTAATTCCCCTAGGGAAAAAATAGACCTCTTGAAACATGGCAAATCCTCTCTGCTAGTCTTATCTCTGCTCCAAGCCAGTATTAGAAAAAGAGCAGCCAGAATCCCCTGCATCCAGAGCCTATGCCCAAGAAAGTGCAGGCAGAGGCAGCTTCCCCACATGGTGGAGCTGCCACAGAGGCAGCATAGGACCTGAGGAGGGTCTGCTGGCATGGAGGAAGCAGTGGAGACTTTGGAGTCTTCCCTGTGATGAAAAAAAAAGCAGAGTCTGAGCTCTTAGCAGTAGCTGCAATATGGGCATAAGAAAGCAGAACAGAAAGCAGTTTGCAGAGAAACTGAGCCACGGCATTGGCATCTTGGGGGAGGGGACAAGCAGGGACAAATAGAAGATCTATCAGGTGAAAAAAAATCTCTCTGAAAAAGTTCTCATTCCTTTTCACTGACCTGGTGAGGTGGGGGAGTGAAACACCAAGAAGTTTTTGCTTCTGGCAACAAACACCTGTCTGAGTACATGCAGACAGGTGCAACCCATTCTGGGGACAGTGCCAGATGAAAAGCTTAATCTTGACTTAAAAACCTCCCATGATAAAAGAGCAGAAACTTGATTTTGACCATGTGAAGAAACTGGGAGAGTAATGACCACCATTGGCTGCAGCTGAGTTTTCTCCCAGACCCAGAAAGACAACCTGGGAAATGTAGTTTGCAACAGCATGACAATATAGAGAAAGGCAGCTTGGGAAATGTAGTTCATAACAAAGCAGCAAAATGCCCCAGGGAAATAGTATTGTTACTGCACTGCCCCCAAACTCTTCTTTTTCACCTAAAAATGTCATTTTTTTTTGCCAAGTGATGTTAGAAAGCTTAGCCTTACCTCCTGAGAACTAGAAACAGGCAAACAGCTTGCCTGTCAGGAGGCAATTAAAATGTTAATACCATTTGTCAACGAGTCACTTTGAAACCCTCATGATTAAGAGATTCTTTCTAGATGTTTGCTAAAGTTTGTAAAAGTAGTCCTATAGAGTTTGTTTTTGAATGTAAGTTAGTTCTGTTAAGAGATTCTTCTAGATAATTTTGTAAAATAGTTCTACAGAGTTTCCTTTTGAATATAAGTTCGTAAAATAGTTCCATAGAGTTTCCTTTTGAATATGTTTGTAAAAAGTGTAAATATGACACTCATGCTACTTGTAAATATGTAAAGAGTGTAAATGTTGAATGTAAATATGTAAAAGTATAAATATTGAATGTAAGTTTGTAAAAAGTGTAAATATGTATAGTGATGCTCATATTAGAATTGTTTTTATTACTCTCAGATATATTTGAACACTTTTTATGATAGCCAAAAATATAATTTTACATTCTCAGTGGCCCCTGGAAAACTCAAGTGAAGGTGTCATAATTATGGGAGCTTTTCTGTCTTCTTCCTAGAAGTTTCCACTCCTTTTGTTTCTGTTTAGAAAGGGGTAGGCCTCCCACAAAGGGGTAGGCTTCCCACAATTGAGTTAGTTTGTACAGAAATTTTACTGCTGTGATAAGAACACATGTATATATGAGCTACTTAAACAGCTAAAAGTGTCTTTATAATTAGCATAGTTTTTTTGTTTGTTTGTTTAATGCTGAATGTCATTTATTGAAGGAGGGACTAGGTCTTAAATACAGGCTTACTGCACAATGGCAATCCCCAGAGGGCATGGGTTTTTGTTTACTTGAGTGGATACTTTGAAGTGTTTTGAAATGACTATTTTCTCCTGGGAATCAAAATAGTCTCTTGAAAATTTTATTGAACATCTGTTAAGAGAAAATTTTGATTTAGAAAAAGGTTTGGTGCATCTAAGTATGCTGTAGTCATCTTAGACCCATTCCAAAAAAATATTTCATCTTTATTATCCTCTATTCCTTTACTGGGAGGTGTGGCAGTTATGGAGATCACTGTTGATGTTTGCAAGCTCTTAGTAGGAACCTGGGTCAGAACTCTGTAGCCCCTCCTGCCAGAGGCTGGTAGCCAAAGATGGGCAACTTTCTTCTTGATAGCTTCCTGGATGTATGTATATAAAATTAATCAAGAAGAATGACCTAAGACAGGCACAGTCTACCTGAAGGGCCTGGGGGGCCCTTTATTATATCAAGAAGGTGGAGTTGTGGAAGCCCACAAAGGTTTCCTAGTGAGATCTGAGCTTGTTTCACCCAGAAGTACTGCATTCGAGGATTGTTTAACCACATGCAAGATTACAAGGTGATTGGAAGGATCTACACTTGGCTGTGCTAGGGGAAGGTCTTATGCTCCTCTTGGCATTTCTATAAACAGCCCTTTAGAAAAGACAGAAGGGGCTGGAGGATAAGGATCCAGGCCCTCCCAAGGCTATCCTGTGTTTCTATCTGTTTCTCTCCCCTCTATCCTTCTATCTAATATCTCTTATTCTTCACTCCTCAAGAGTACCCTGTCATAAAATGTGGGAGCCAGTTTTCCAGCTGGGCTCTCACAACTGAATGGATGCTCTGACTCCTGTAGAATAGAAAGCAGTGAGAGTCCACTGCCATCTTTGTCCTCAGACAGTTCTTCTTTCCTCAAAAGGCAAAAGCCAATGTTCCAACTCAGCATGATTGCCTATAGCAACCCTAGCTTGCCTTTTCAGATTACCATAATAGGAACTGCCTATCCCACTGGTGCTCAAACTTCCCAGAGCAGTAGAATAACTCCTTGCCCCAGAATTCCCGGCATCTGGAAAAAGAGATGTTGCTGGTTCTACCTGAGAGTCCATGACTTGATGAGTCTGAATTGGGGCAATGATCTCTATTTCTAACAAGTTGCTGATGATGATGGTTGCAGGTACCACTGTCCAGATTAAGACAGCCTACCCACCAACATCAGTGTGTGCTTATGTTCCTCCTATGAAAAGTTATGACAGCATAAACCAGGAGCCAGAGAGGGAAGGCCCACTGTCCTGAAACAGGCAAGGACCACAACAAAGAGACAGAAAGCAAACTCTGAGACTTTAATCCATGGCCCATTGAAAACACGCTTTCAACAGCTTTGCCATTAAAACGTCAGACTAGGCCACAAGGCTGAAATGTGTATAATCCAGGAGCCTTGTATGACTATGACTCGTGGGGTTCAATATGGTTGTACAAATGCCAAACAATAAAAACCAGTGGGGAGAGGGAGTTGATACCAAAAAGATCCTAAATAAGCCCCCAGGCCTCCCTTAATCTTAGCAGACTTTAGAAAATCAATTTTGGAGGTCACACAGCAGATCCGTACAATCTTAGCTTTCTACTATCCTGCTAACAACAACACCCCGATGTGTGAGCTCTGACAAAAGGTTTCTAGGTTACTTTGCAAAAACCTAAAAATGGCTATTGCTACCAATAAAGACTCATTCTTTTTTTAAATTTGTTTGTTTGTTTGTTTGTTTGTTTTGGGGGGTGGTTTTTCAAGACAGGGTTTCTCTGTGTGGCTTTATGCCTTTCCTGGATCTTGCTCTGTAGACCAGGCTGGCCTCGAACTCACAAAGATCCTCCTGCCTCTGCCTCCCGAGTGCTGGGATTAAAGGCGTGCATCACTACTGCCGGCTAAAGACTCATTCCTAAGCCCACAGCTACCTGATGGAAGGCTAATAAAATAAAAGGCTTGCTTTCTCTTTCTTTATACTGTGCCTTCCTTGGCTGCCTCAAACTTTGAATCACTCTATTCATCTCTGTGTGTAGAAATGTTGATCATCTAAAATGTTTTGTTCAGGTTCAGGGATGGCTCAGCTGGTTTAGCTTACCATGCAAGCATGAGGACCTACATTCAGATCTCAAGTGCCCATGGCAAAGGCAGGTGTTGCAGCACATATCTGTCATCCCTGTCTTCCAGGGAGGCAGAGGCAGGAAGATGCCTAGAGCTTGCTGGACAGTAGTATTGACAAATGAGTAACCTCCAGGTTCAGGGACAGATGCTGTGTCAAAAAACAAGGTGGAGAGCAACTTGGGACACCTAACATCTACTTCTGACTTCCGCACACACACACACACACACACACACACACACACACACACACACCCCAAAACAATAAAAATATGCAAATAAAATGTTTTATCCAAGACTATAATAACCATGTCCATGACTAATGACCCATTACCAAATGTTAGCCCACCCCAGCAATCAATAAAAGCCTGCTGCTCCCTTTGCTAAGTCAGCTGGGATTATAGGCATGTGCTACCACACCTTGTCATATGCAGCACCTGACATCAAATACAAGACTTTGTGAAGGCCAGGCAATTGCTCCACCAATTGAGCTACATCCTGACTCAACATTTACTTTTCATACTCTTCAAAAGCAAACCAAATAAAATAAAACCCACAGATTTATTTTTATTTTATGTGTGTGATTGTTTCCCCTGCATGTATGTAAGTGAACTGTGTGTGTACCTGGTGCCTGTGGAGACCAGAAGATGGATCCTGATGCCCTGGAACTGGAATTATAGACAATTGTTAGCCACTATATGTTGCTGGAACCTGAGCTCGGGTCCTCTGCAAGAACCTCAAGACCTCTTAAACCTTGAGCCATCTTTCTGGCCCCCACCTTTAATTCACACACCAATAAGAACTGCACCTAAAGAAAACAAATATACTAATAGTATCGCTTTAAAATCATAATAAAGAAGTGGAGAGTTGGCTAGATGGTTGATGCTCTTGAAGAGGACCCAGGTTCAATTGCCAGCATCCACATAACTGCTTAACCATCTGTAACTCCAGTTCCAGAGCATCTGACCCTCCTCTGGCCTCCATAGGTACACATGTGGTGCATAAACAGACATATGTGCAGACAAACACTCATACACATAAAATAAAAATAAAAAGCAGGAAAAAATGACTTTCTTAATAACAGTAAAAATGTTACAAGTCCAAGCTGGTTGTATCCCTCTTTTTATAGCTGTACAAGTATAATTTTACGTAGAGACACACTGGCAAAGTTGGCTCAATTTTTCCCATTATAAAAAAATTTTTTTAAAGTAGTCCTGTCCCCAATTTCTTTCCCCCAAAGCCCTTCTTAGATCTGGGGGTGAGTGATCGGACACCTGCAGAAAAACTGAGCTCTGAACTACATTAACTCACCACCACACTGTTCCCTGAGGAAGGGGAGCCTCAAGCCAGTAAACAAAGCGTTTCCTGAGAAAATGTATTGAGGAAGCTACTGGGAAGCCAGGCAGGTGAGAGAAACGCTTGGTGTGCTCTGGAAGGAATTATCTCTTAGTTCCCACAAATGTATTTGTTGTTAAGGGGCATGGTGCTGAAAAGCCTGTCTGCCCTTCCCCAGGTGGCTCAGACAGAACCTGGTGACTACTGGAATGCCTCAGGAGGAGGGATAACTCCTAAGGGAGAGTGGGAGAAGGGGCAGGGGAGAGGAGTGAGGCCGCTCTGCAGAGGTCGGCAGGGGCGGGAGCTTTGTGGGCTGGAGACCTTTAAGAAAGTGGAGATTCTCCAACTGACCGGGACTCATGGGCACTTGCAGAGATCAGGGAGCCTGCAGGAGTCTGACCTAGGTCCTTGGTGTATATGCAAAGGCTGAGTAGCTTGGTGTTCTTGTGGGACTCCTAACAATGGGAGTGGGGGCTGTCCCTGACTCTTTTACCAGCTCGTGGGACCCTTTTCCTCCAACTGGGTCACCTCGTCCAGTCGTGATATGATGGTATATGCCTGGTATTATTGTAGCATATTATGCCATGTTTGGTTGATGTCCCTGGGAGGTCTGCTCTTTTCTGAGGGGAGATGGAGGTGGGGTAGATGTAGGGGAGAGGGGAGGTGGGAGGAAAGACTGAGGGAGGGGAGGGGAAGCAGGTTGGGATGCAATATATGTGAGAAGAATAAAATATAATAATAATAATAATAATAATAATAATAATAATAATAAAGAACTTGGGAATTCTCTTAAGTCAGAATCTAACTACTCTGAGGAGCGCTACGAAGCCCCTCTGGCTGGAGTGGGTGATAACAATGGGACACACCTGGAGGCAGGCCTTCAAGCAAGGCTTGTCAAGGAAGACTTATAACCAGGGTTAGAGGTGATGCATCCCAGCGCCCCCACAACTCTGCCTGCTGAGGTAGCAGGTGACTAATGTGCTAGTCACCAAGTCAGAGTGCCCCGGGAAGGACACATCCCTTAGGGAACCCCACATTTACACTCCTGCTCCCTTCCTAGCTTCATTGCTGTGGCTGTGATAAGCTATCCCGACACAAAGCCGCTCTGGGGAGAAAGCTCCAGATCACAGTCCATCAGGGAGAGCAAGTCAAGGCAGGAACTCACGCCGCTAAGCCACATCACATCCACGGTCGAGAGCAAAGAGAAGCAGAGGCTCCAGTCTTTGCTTGCCTTGTACTCACGTAGCCTTCTCTACTTTTATATAGTCCAGGACCCCAAACTAGGGAATGGTGCCACCTATGGTGGGCTGGTTCTTCCTAAATCAATTAACAGCCGAGATAATCTTCCACAGACAGGCCCATGGGCCAACCTCATCTAGACATTTCCTCTCTCGAAACTTCCTTCCCAGGGGATTCTAGGCTGCCAAGTTGATTCTGGTAAGTTGGCAGTCAAAACTAACCAGAACGACTGCTTCCTACACTTTAATATGGAACTAGACCCCATCCCACCCAACCACCCCCAACTCCCCACCCCCCACGGTTCCCAATAAACTCCCACTCGACCTTCTGCATTTCTCCAGCTTTCTCTTCCCACTCCAGGTTCTGACCCTCTGCAGTTGTCCTGGGGGTTGTTTTGGATGCTGTACTCTGAGCATGATGATGTCATTATCATTTTAATCAGCTGGTTATCTGCAAGAGACCCTCAACAAGGTCTGGCATGTTTGTGTTCCCTTATTGAAGGCGTGGAGAACGTAGTGGACCCTCACCTGAGATTCTAGCCACTCCCTCCTGGACATCTCTCCTAGCTGTGTGCCACCCTGCCTCAGCTGGACATGGTCTCTGGAGACAGAAAGCTAACTGAAGAGTGGTGGACTCCATCTATGCAGCTCTGGGGGAAGTTGACATCCGTGCTGGAGTGGGACTTTTTCCACGATGCTGTGGGGGTCAACCACAATCCTGCAGGTAACCCTTACCAACAATACTCCTGGAAGGAAGCCTGATACCTCACTGGCTCACCGAGGTAGGCTGGAGTGGCACAGTTCCTTTGGTTTGTCATTCACCGCTCCCCCGGGGAAACATGGATGCGACAGGGGTCCCGGCTCTTGGCTATGGCTTTGAGACCTCCTGGCTCAGCTCCACAAAGCCAGGAGTTAAGAACAGGAAGACAGTCTTGCCTCCTGGGGAAAAGAGGCAGCTGCTGGGCCATGTTTCCCCTGCCTTGCTTATTCTGCATTTTTGGGTGAGCTGTTTTTGTTTAATGTAAGCAGAGCAAATCCATCCATAGCAAAATCAGAGAAAATAACTTGTTGATGTGTAAACCAGGATGTCACAAATAACCCTGTTTGTTTAATTATAGCAGGCTGAGTGCTGTGAGCAGGGAAGGGGGGTGGCGGCCGTGGTGGCACTGCTGGGGGAATTCAGGATACCACTGCAGGCGAGTCGGGAGGCCTGCGGAGGAGACCTGGAGGAAACGTGTGTGTCAGGAGCCGCGTGGATAAACTGGGGCACATATGGTGCATGAGTCAGGCTCAACTGAGTGGGTAGACAGCTTTCGGTGCTAATGGGAGCCTGCTGCAGAGCGCCAGACAGAAAGACTAGAGCAGGTGAAAAGAAGAAAGGATATGTGGAAATAATGAGGCTGTGAGTGCAGGAAGCTGACTTTATGAGTAACTACAGCATGAAACTCAGTTCTTCCCATGCAATATGTTGGTATGGATGAGGTCAGACACCATAGAGCGCTGGACATCATACAAAGGTCTCCCATCTCACCCTATCCGATGTTGCCTTCCTTCCTGTCTTAGTCCATTTTGTGTTTCTTTTCTTTCTTTCTTTTTTTCCATTTCTTCTTTTTTATGTTTTTGTTTTTGTTTTTTTCAAGATAGGGTTTCTCTGTGTAACCCTGGCTGTCCTAGAACTTAGGAACCCACCTGCCTCTGCTAGGATTAGAAGTGTGCACCACCACATCCAGCTCTTTGCTCTCTTTTTAAACAGCATTCAACTCTGATGACCTGTGACTGACTATGTAGCCCAGGCTAGCCTTAAACTCTAGAAGCTCCACCTGCCTCTGTCTCCAAAGTGCTGTTATTAAGGTGAGTGTCACCATGCCCAGCTGTTTTGTGCTTCTATAACAAAATAGCCTAAAGTGGATAACTTGTAAAACGCTTATTTGGCTCATGCTCCTGATGGCTGGAAGGTCCAAGTAGCATGACATCAGATCAGTGGTAGTTTGAATGACATTGGCCCCCATAATCTCATAAGGAATGGCACTATTAGGAGGTGTGCCTTTGTTGGAGTGGGTGTGAACTTGTTGGAGGAAGTGCGTCACTGTAGGGGTGGGCTTTGAAGTTCCCTATGCTCAGGCTACGGCCCAGTGTCTCAGTTGAGTTCTAATTGCCTAGAAGATGTTGGACTGCCTGCACGCTGCCATGCTCCCTGCCATGGTGATAATGGACTGAACCTCTGAAACTGTAAGTGAGCCACCCCAATTAAATGTTCCCTTTATAAGAGTTGCTGTGGTCATGGTGTCTCTTCACAGCAATAGAAACCCTAACATCTTTCTGAGAAAGAAAAATGACCTCACGCAGAAGAAGACAGGCATGTGGGGTGGCCTTAGTTTATGACAACTTCCACTCCTGACAGTTAATACGATTCCACAAAACTGATCCAATCCTATAAGGCAGCATTAATTTATTAATGATGGCAAAACCCCAAACACCTTCCTCTAGGTCCCGCTTCTTAAATGTTCTATCATCTTGTATGGATTCCAGCTGACATGTCTATAGCCCTCTGGACCAGCACTCTGTGACTGCTCCAGAGTGACCTTGATGTTTGTTTGTTTGTTTGTTTGTTTGTTTGTTTGTTTGTTTTCTTGCATAGATTCCCAGAACAGTTCGAATCACAAAACCATTAGAGTACTGTGGAGCCCTATAATTGGACCCTGGCTCCAGGGATATGCCTGGCTCTTTGACATTAGCTTTAGATAAGCCAGGCATGAAGCTCCTCTTGTCCTAAGCCATATATGCCTCTTGTGGGCCATCGAGATGGCTCAGCTGGCAAAGACTCTTGCTGCCAAGCGTAATGACCTGAGTTCAATTCCCAGGACCCACATGGTAGAAGGAAAAAAAAAAAAAAAACCTCCAACAAAAAAATTCCTTCTGACCTCCACACGTGTCCCATAGCATGTGTCCCTCATTGTGACCCAAACTATAGAGATCCATTTGGTCTTGCTGATGGCAGGACCATGCTTCTGTCCATAGGTCTCCCTGTAAATGGTACTCTGAACATCTCTAAATTTGTCTGCCTCTCCTCCATCTCACAGCACCTTGGTTCTTATGCACTAGGACTTAATTGTTCTGAATGCCTGACATCATGGTCCATATTGGAGACCAAAAGTATACCCCATGAGCCATGGGAGATAGACTACACCCAAGCCATAGCACCATGCCTTTCTGGAAGAACATGGAAGCAGATTGTAAAGTCAGAAGGGATGCAGCATAACATGGAAGATCATGGGGTTTGGTTCTAGAGGATGTTAAAGTCAAGTCTGGGTTCAGACTTAATCAGTATAGGAAGGTAGTGGAAGTGTAATAATTCAGGGTCCCCTTAGCAAAGAGACCTAGTAAGGCCACTGCCTTGCTGAATGACGAGCTACCCATTTGGTGTGGTGTGGTGTGAGGTTCACGTCAACAGGGACAATTGTGAGTGCTGTCAGGTACAGCATTTCTACACTGATCACACATTGTGCTTTACTCCATAGGCTCACCTGAACCCCTGCTTTTGTGTGTGCCCCACTCCAACCACACACTCTGCAGCCAGAGGGGTCTTTCTAATGGCCAGACCATTCAAATCACTCCTCTGGGTGATTAGTAATGTTTCCAGAAGAACTCTCAAGTCCTTAAAATGGCTCTGGCCCATGAAATTCCAGCCCTTGCCTACCTCGGCAGCACCTGCCTCTACAGCATCATCTCACCCACTGTCTGCCCCGTTCTCAAGTCCCCACTAACAGGACTGTTTTAATTTTGTGATGTGCTATTTGCACAACCTATTCCTGCTACCTTCAACTCCCTCCCTGTAACTCCTACTGCTTGCAGCTTCAAGCATTGGCTTTGCTGGCTTCCTCTCCTCCCTTGGCAGTTCCTAGGTCTCTGTGCCCTAAATGTCTACATGTCATCTCTGACAGATGATCCATGAGGACCAGGACATATCAGTTTTGTACAGCGTCCCATTCTGGTACTTACCTACATGCCTGGCATATCATAGGCATTTCACAGATGCTGCATGGGTGGGTGGGTGGATGGATGGATGGATGGATGGATGGATGGATGGATGGATGGATGGATGGATGGATGGATGGACAGATGGATGGATGGTTGGATGGATGGATGGATGGATGGATGGATGGATGGATGGACGGATGGACAGACAGATGTATGGATGTATGGATAGACAGATGGACAGACAGACAGATGATAGATGGATATATGGATGGACGTATGCATGGGTGGACTCTGTTCTATTTAGCTTCTCTTTCAGGAGGACTGGTACTTTGCCAACATCTGGCTTGGAAGCAGAGACCACACTGTAGCCCTAGATTGGAAAACAACCCAAACAATCATGGATGACTCAGTCAGTAAATCATCTCGAGCATAGTCACATGATAAAAAACAATAAAGGGACTGAAGGTGCTGGGGAATTTCACCTCACAGCACAGCAGCACGCTATGCTAATTGTCTTCAATTAAAGGTCCTCGGAAGTCATTATGTGCTTTGCTGTGGTATCGTTCCCTTGATCTGCACAAAGAGCTCAAGACTGTCTCCTTCTCATACTGAAATTCCGTCACTATGCACAGAAAAGCAGAAGGAAGGCTGTAAGCACACGCAGATGGGCTTTGTACAAGAAAATGTCTGCTCTACTAGCTCATTCAGATTCTAGAGATAATCGTTTCACAGGCGAATTTCCATCCAGGCCCATTCATTCTCCTAATAACCCTTTATGGCCCCTCAAAATGGCCACTTTCTCCCTCACTTCTAGGAGGAGGGCTTGGTGCTAGGACTTCATTGGGTTATGGAATAAGACACTCCCACAATACAACCCGCACGCGCGCGCACACACACACACACACACATTAATAAATCTGTGTCTTTTTTCCCTGTTAATCTGATGGTTGTCAGCTTATTCTAATGGACTTTGCCTGTGTCCTATAAAATAAAATACCTATAATTAAACCCCCAAAGTAGGTGCATTTCTTAAAACATTTAACAAACGACGCCACAGAGGAGGGATTATTTTAAAGGAGTCTGTTTTAAGTTGGAAACCACGTAAAGAAATGTGTGCAGCCGACGGACCGTCAGTGAAGTGTTTCTTCTACCTTGTTGGGGAAGTTGTGACAGGAAGGGGATTCTGGGGTACTGAGGTGTTAGCCTACTCTGCTCCTTGGTCTGGTGCTGGCTACGCAGGCCCAGTTAGCCATGAGAATTTTTTGAGCTTTACCCATGTGGCAGGTGCATTTTTTGTGTGGGTATTAAAGTTCGGTAAAGGGAAAACAAAGCCAGGCACAGTGGTGGTTCCTGCCTTTACTACCGGCACTCCAGAGGTAAAGGCGGGCAGATGTACGTGAGTTTGAAGCCTGTCTAGTCTACATAGTCTGAGTTCCAGACCGGGGTTCTCTGTCTCTGTCTCTCTTTCTGTCTCTGTCTCTGTCTCTGTCTCTGTCTCTGTCTCTCTCTCTCTCTCTCTCTCTCTCTCACACACACACACACACACACACACACACACACACACACACACACGTAAAACAAACAAAAAGCTAGATGCCGGTGTAGCACTGGGCAGAACTGGATCCATGCAGGCTTCATTGATTGTGGCAGGCTCCCCAAATTCACATCCCTTCTCCTGCAATTCTCTACTCCGGCGGTTCTCAACCCTTTAATATGGTTCCTCACGCTGTGGGGACCCCAAGAGTAAAATATTGTGATTTTGCCACTGTTATGAATCGTAATGTAAAGATCTGATATGCAGGACATCTGACATGCGACCCCCAAAGGGGACATGACCCACAGGTTGAGAACCACTGCTCCTGGGATCAGGTAACACAGACGTGTGGTCACCACGCACTGAAGATTCCATTCATCTCCACTGAGGCAGGTGCTGAGAGAGGACCCTGGAGGGGAGAGATGAAGGACAGAGTGATTTCGTGCTGTAAAAAAGCAGGGCAGAGCTGGGTGTGGCCACACATCCTGCCTTTGCAGCAATCAGGAAACTGAGGCAGGAGGAATAGGGGTTCAAAGCCAGTTTAGGGTACACAATAAAACCCTTCAAAGACAAACAAACAAAGCAACCATGATGTGGGACAGAAATATTAAATCTGAACTTGTGGCAGTCATCCGCTCTGTCTGCTTCCCCCAGAGCCTCTAAACAAGTCTTCTGCGTGCACACACATACCCTTCCCGAATGGCATTTCGGTTTGGGAACCCAGGAAGAGACTGGGCTTCTGTAGTGGCAAACAAGGACATTCCTGACACTATGGGACTCTGATGCTTCCAGAATTCGCCTCATCTTTAGATGGCTTTGGTGTTAGTTACCTTCGATGTTGCTGTGGCAAAATATCTGGACAACTTGAGGGAGGGCTTATTTTAGCTTGCTGTCCACCACGCTAGGAGAGCACGGGCCCCAGGAGATTGCTGGTCACATTGTATCCACAGTCAGGAAGTAGAGAGCAAGTAGGGCGGGGCTATAAAACACCAAGGCCTGCCGGCTAGTGACCCACTTCCAGTAGCAAAGTTCCATGTCCTAAAGGTTCCATAACCTTCCCAAACCGCACTAGGAGCTGGGGACCACCTGGTTCAAGTGCATGAACTTGTGGGGCACATTCACATCGAAACCACATCTCCGGACTTGCACGGACTACGACAGAGAACTTGAAGCAAATCTCACTTAGATCTTTAGTGAGGAGATCACAGCCGACTGACTCCTGGTGTGTTCGGACAGGTATGTGTCTACTAGAGGCCGCAACTCGGCACTCAGTTATAAATCTTTCGAAGGTAGATTCACCTTGAGTACTCACCTTGGTGCTTTTCGAAGAACCAAGAGGTGGATCTCTAGGACACACTACGGTCCTGAGGGTTAAGATGGAACATGAACTTTCAGGGGACACAGTGACAGACTGTGTAGTCAGCCTCTCAGACCCTAGTGTCTTGGAGATAAATACGAAGAATAAACAAGACAACGTAAAGAAGGGCCCTTGCGAGTACTGGCCTCAAACAGAGGAGCGTAACAAATACAGATTCTTGTCCTTGGAAGCCATCCGCAGAGACGATCAAGCCTCAAGCTTCCTTCTCTGATTCATCCTCTCTTCCCTCCATTTCTCCCCCTTTGCCCACTACAGTTGACAAAGTGATTAAGCTCCAACCTAAGAGCTGACTCTATTCTCTAAGAGGAAGTTTGCTGTTGAAGTCAGCTTAGGGGCATTGCTTCTGTGCTCCTGACACTGACTCACTGGTGACCTGCAAAGCCGGGCCTTGCCATGAAGATAAAGGATGTGACAGCTGTGTGGACGGTGACCGCATTTCAAGCACCGCTCAGGACATTCGGCGCAGCTCAGTGTGAATAACTGCCACCTCCTCTCTCCTCTCTCCGCCTCTTGTCAGCTTCGATTCACAGGCTGTGTAATTCAAGTCATTAATTTTTCCCATTCAGTGCACTGCCAATTTCTTCTTGTTTTGTTCCTGGAAATCTCTTGTGTGCGTCTTCTAAATTTAAAATAAATACACTGTACATAATTGGACGCTAACCAGACAACACTGAACAATCAGACTTTTTCTCATTGATTCTGCAGATGTATTCGCCCCCGACATGAGTGGAAAAGGTCCCTTCGTGTTCTGGAGTAAATGTTAAGTGGGACAAGTTGCCATGATGTTCTTCAGAATCAGTGTTGGCCTTTAGAACATTCTCTCCGCTAGGATCTTACTGGAAATGAACAATAAAAGGTTCTTCACACCAGAAATAGACATCCCCCAATTATCTGGGTTGCTGCCATTTTGTGCTCATAGCGTGGAGTGGAAAGAGACTCAGAGCCAGGAGACCCGATGGGACCTTACCCAAGGAGGGCACACAATAGCATTGAAACACTCACACTGCCAGATCCAGGAGTCTCGGCTACGCAATTAAGAACCTTAAAATGATTGGCAGATTGGTAAGTTCCTAACAAATATTTGTACATTACTTGTCAAGTCATGTGATCTTAGATTTAAATTTGTCTCAGATAACAAAGCTGTTGGAGGCTTAGCCTGTGTTAAGTTCCTTGAGTGGTAATCTGCGAAACCTAATAGAAAACGATTGTTTGGAGGAATAAGAGCAATAGAGACCGAGAGAGCAAGAGGGCAAGAGAAAGAAAGAGAAGGGGGCGGAAATCCAGCCCTGTCCTTAATCCTAGCACTTGGGAGGCAAAGCAGGTGGATCTCTGTCAATCTGAGGCCAGCCTGACCTATGTAGTGAGTTCCAGGCCCGCCAGAGCAACGAGAGAGACAGAGGAAAGACAGAGACATACACACATACAGAGAGAGACAGAGAGAGACACAGAGAGAGAGACAGACAGACAGACAGACAGAGATCAGCCCCTATCTATTTGTTCCCCTGAATTATGGAATGCATCTATGAGATACACTCAAGATTTTAAGAATACTACATTAGACAGCTTTGGATGTCCTGGAAGAGAGAAACATGCCCGCAAAGAATCCATTTTCTCAGTTCCCAGCTCTCATTGTATTGGTGACAAATGACTAGTTCTGCCCAAGGAAAGGAGATTGTGTGTGGTGTCACTTCCGGTTTGAGATGGTGGTAAATCCAAGGAGCAGCACATCAGACACTTCCTCACACACGGGCGCGGGATCACTCTGTTTTCCAGACGGTGAATGTCCGAGAGGAGGACAGCTTTACCAGGCGGCCCCCTGTCCTCAGTGACTGGGTGGTGGAAAGTTCCCGCCAACCATAACTTGAGTGAGAAACAAGCATTCAATGGGGAAACACACTGAGTTTTTGGTTTTTATTTAAAATTAGGTCACCAGGCTTGTGACCACAAGCCTCCTTGCCCTCTGAACCATCTCATCAGCCCCTCCCCATGTCTTTGCAGAGTCCTTCCTCGGCATCCTAACCTGTTTCTGTAAAGACACGGGTCTGACGAGATTAGGACCCTCCCAGTGGCTTTAATTAAATAACTTCTTTGAAGGTTCCCACATGCAAGCCGGGCGGTGGTGGCACACGCCTTTAATCCCAGCACTCAGGAGGCAGAGGCAGGCAGATCTCTGTGAGTTTGAGAAGAGCCTGGTCTACAGAAAAAGTTCCAGGACAGCCAGGACTGTAACAAAGAGAAACCCTGTCTCAAAAAAAGGAAAAAAGGTCCTACATGCAAATGCAGGCACATTCTGGAACACGGGGGCGGGGGGAGGGGGGGGGGGCGCGGGCTTCAATACACGAATTTTGAAGGAGCACAACTGGGTTCCTAATACCCAGTTGGGATTGTATGACATTCTTCGATTTGTACTTGTTTTTGGAGGGGGCAGCTATTGCTTTTTGCTTATGGCAATCCTTGGTGGATTTGGGTTATGATTGTGGTGTAAATTTTTCATGGACTATAAATGTAAGAACACAGTGGAAGGGTCAGCTTGTAGACAAAACATAAGAATTAATAGTATATCAAAAATTGTGATGGGAGACACAGATACCCGAATTCGGGGAACATGGCTGAGGTGACCCCTTAGGCTAGCCCAAATTCTCACGAGCACTCTTTAAAAGAACTTGTTTTCATTTTAATTTTATTCGCTTATGCATCCATTTAATTGAGGAGCTATAAAATGTTTCAAAGGGGGGTTGTGGAGACATTATGGAGTCAAGTGAATTGTGCTGTCAGAGCAGAGAAAGGAATCATTCAGTTCAGTCTGGGAGAGCCGGAAAGGTGTCCCAGGGGTGGTCATAGTTTATTTAGCTCACAATATTGGAGGTCTAAGAATGTGGCATCTGGTTGGCCCTAGTGAAGGTCGTCCGGTTGTATCACAACATAGCAAATGACCTCATTACAAGAATGCTTGCAAGAAAAAAAAAAATCGCATTGTGATCTGGGAAGCAAGATAGAGCCCAGACTGCTGAACTGTTTCCATAGCAACCCATTATCCTGAGAACTAACATACTCCACTAAGAGTAGCCTTCGTCCCTTCCGAAGGCAGGGCCTCATCATTCTTACCCTCCACTGGGCCCTATGTTAGTTCTTCAGACCCATGCCTATAGCTGGGACATTTTTAAATGAGCTAAGATTGATTTGGGTTCACATTTCCAGAGATTTGAGTCCATACTCTGGCCTGAAAGTGAAGCTGAGCATCCTAGGGGGGGGGCATATGGTTCAGCAAAGCTGCTCACCTTACCTTACACAGGAAGCAGAGAGAGTGGGAGGAAAGGGCAGGAGGCAAGGTGTACACCCCAATGACCCAGTTCCCCTAACCAGACTCCACCTTACGTAGTTCCACCGCTTTCTAATAATTCATTCACATTTGGAATCTACACATAGGTTAAGTCACTGATGAAGGAACAGCCCTCTATCCAACACTTCTCCAAAGCCCCAACTGAGCACTGTTCGTACTAGGGACCAAAACTCCAATTTCATGAGCCTTTTGGAAGGCTGATTCACATTCAACCGTAAGAAGCTCACCTCCTAAAGGTTAGTCTTTCAAGTTCAAGGTGAGATGTGAGACAGACCTCCAGGGTGTGACTGACCGGGTAAGCCTGAAGGACAGAAAGCAGGCCTGTGTTGGCAGACCAGTGACAGAGGAGGGCATGATGGGTGAGGACATAGATAAAGATCAGGCCAGAACACACACAAAGCCTTGTAGCTGGGGTAAGAAGTAGGCCTACAGCAAGCATGAGGAAAAACATTGGAGTTTTGGAGTAGCGGGGAGGGTGGGTGAGAGGAGTGACGTCATCTTGTCCAGCCTAACGCCTACCTGTGAGAGCGAAAGAGTACTTCTGCCTGTCTCAAAGTTTGGTAACCTTACCAGAAGAGAGGCTTTACACCATCTCTCCAAGTCCAGTTTCTATACCTTAAAGCCACATTCACCTCATCAGATAAACCACAAAGCTGTGTGGTGTCTCCACAGGAGGAGCTCGCAGGCTATTTGTCTCTGAAGGGCCATTACCGGGTACACTGTAAGACTTTAGCATCATAGGCTGACGCCTTAACCCCAAATACCTCAGAATGCGATTTGGAAATAAGGTCATTTTATACATATTTAGTAAATGCATTGTCCTCAAGTAGTGTGGGCCCTAACCTGGTATCACTAGAGTCTGAGAAAGGGAAAATTTAGATACAGACACAGGACAAATAATACGTGAGGATGAAAACAGAGATTGGAATAATCCAATGTGAGAAAGATACAGCCAACCATGATGATCAAGCCAATTAAGAGTATATGAGTCAGCCGGGCGGTGGTGGCGCACGCCTTTAATCCCAGCACTCGGGAGGCAGAGCCAGGCAGATCTCTGTGAGTTCGAGGCCAGCCTGGGCTACCAAGTGAGCTCCAGGAAAGGCGCAAAATTACGCAGAGAAACCCTGTCTCGAAAAAACCAAAAAAAAAAAAAAAAGAGTATATGAGTCCTTTATTTGGACTCATGACCAGAGTCTCTTGGTGTCAAAACTCAGGGATACTCATTTTTTTAAGGCAAACTCCATGATTATATCCATGGTAGATGAAGGTCAGAAGAATCTTGTAATATTTGTTTTGACAGAACATATTTGTTATTTTAGACACAACATAACAATTCATTTTGACTTAAACACTAATTATTTTGGTTAATACACCTGGACCATGGTCAAGGGCTGGAAAATCTCAAATGTGTTGCCAAGGCTGACCTGGCTGCTGTGGGGAGTAGAGGGCTGAGAAGTGTCTAAGCCAGTGGTCCTCAACCTGTGGGTCATGACCCCTCTGGGAGGGGGGGCACATGCAGATATCCTATATATCAGATATTTATATTGCAATTCATAAGAGTAGCAAAATTTACAGTCATGAAGATGCAACGAAATAATTTTATGGTTGGGGGTCACCACAACATGAGGAACTGTGTTAAAGAGGCGCAGCGTTAGGAAGTTGGGAGTCACTGCTCTAATGGACACAAAATGGAGTCAGAACAAAACAGTGTTAGCTCAGTCACTTCAAACTGAGAGCAAGGCCAAAGAAAGTGATTGTCAGCGAGGTCCCGGAAGCCAAGAGAAAGACCTGGACGGAGTCTCCCTCAGCCTCAGGAAGGGCCAGCACAGAGGTCAGCCTTCTAGACCTCAGAGCTTTGAGACAACAGATTTCTGTTGGGTATGCCCAACAGACTACTACTGTGTTCCAAACAGATTTTAAGCCAGGTGTGGGGATGCACACCTTTAATCCCAGCACTCAGGAGGCAGAGGAAGGAGGATCTCTGTGAGTCAAGGCCAGCCTGGTCTAGAGAGTGAGCTCCAGAACAGCCAGGACTACATAGAAAGACCCTGTTTGAAAAAAAAGAGGGGGGATGATTTAGATCCTATAGTCAAGAGAATCTCTGAGTGATCAACTCAGTTCCAGAACTATCACAGAGAAGCAACCATAGACAATGCGTCACCAAATGAGTGTAAATGTTCCAGTGAGGCCTGCTCAGAAGAGAAAGGGGTGGGCAGATGAGCCTGGCTTGTGGTCACAGTTTGCTAGACCCTGTCCAGCAAAGATGGTGCCTCATCCCACCCTACACGAGTTAGGCTGTTTGGGAGCTCTACATGTCTTTCTCCCTGAAGAACTTTGCTTTTGTTTGTAACTTGGGGCTAAAAAGAACTCATCTATCATATTACAAGGGTATAGCGGGCATTGTGCTAATTAATCACTTTATGTGAATTCTCTTATAGTCCCAACGACCCGGATTAGTGTCTCCAACTCCATGTTACAGAAGCGAAAATGGATTAAGGCCTGCGTGCGAACCAAGTTGCCCCAGAGTCACACCCAGCGGGCTCTCTGGAGAGCCAGGCACAGCCCCAACTGTGGCTCCAGCAAAACACACGGGGAAGGGACTTCCCAGTGCTAAAAATGACATCATCAGACTTCTTTCCTCTCACACTAGTCTTCTCTCCTTCGACCCCCCCCCCCCCCCCCGCCATGTTCCATCATAAAAATACATTGAAATAAATTTCCCTTCCAGCTAAGACATCCAGTCCCTTCCTCCCTGGGCTGTGATCGACTACTGAAAATTATTTTGGAGAGTTGTTCATTTGTCTCCTTTCTAATCACTGGCACATCTTTATTCAAGCCATAACCTTAATAATCCTGTCAATGTTATTATTGTCACTGGGCCAATGGGGCCAGCTGCACAAACTTCCCAGCCTTGGTTGGAGCAGTTGATGAGCTGTGAACAGTGGTCAAGCAGTATGCTTTCATTTCTTCAGCCCCCCCCTCCCCATATTCACCTGTTTCCGTTCCCACTGGCCCTATCAAGGCTAGTCCTCTTTATTTCACAGCTGGATTCTTACAGCAGTTGGTCCCCATGCCTCTGAGCTATTTTATTTCTCATTTCTTCCGCGTGCGATTCTCAGATCCATCTTCCTAGCACCGCTCTTCAGTCATGATTGTTCCACTGCTGGAGACCCAGTGACAGCTCCCCATTGCCCCCCAAAATCAGGCTCCTTGATCTGGCCTCCACCCTTGCCAAAATGGCCTTCTAGATTTCTGTGAATAAATCGGGCATTTCTTTCAAGGCAAATGTGTTTCGAGTTCCAGCGGAGCACCTCTGATTTTTGTACAACTCCTCTTCTGCCGGAAATGTCAGCGTCACCCATGAGATCCCGTGAACGTGGGGAAGCAAGAAAACTGGCAGGTACAGAGACACAAACAGTTCCACCAAAGCCGCCAGTCAGGTAGGACACACAACAAAGGTCTTTCCCTCTAGGTGGGACTAAAGGAAAACTGAACGCAAAGGTTAATTCATGCAAATGGAATATTCTACCCCATTAAAATGTTACCTGGGTATGCATGAGCTGGAAAGCACTGCATTTGTTTTTAAAATATATGTTCTCTTAAAACCAGAACAGTACAATGGGACCAGGGGGTAGAGAGGAGCGCCAGAAAGGGAGCTAACATGATAGACATGCTGTGAAGGGTAAATGGGGAAACTGAGGGGTTGTCTTCATTGGAGAAGGAGGAGGGCAGTGAATACAGAACGGGGGGGGGATGAATATCAGCAAGGGTGTCTGAAAAGCCCTAAGGGAGGTTGGGGATTAGCTCAGTGGTAGAGCGCTTGCCTAGCAAGCATGAGGCCCTGGGTTCGATCCTCAGCTCACCCCCCCCAAAAAAAAGCCCTAAGGGATCATATTATTTTATATTTACTTAAAATACATATAAGTATATATGTGTAGGTATGGATACGGTAAGAGAAGTTTTACTACTTGGAGTGATAATGTTCCCCCAAAAGCCATGGACTATCTAAAAAAACAAAAACAAACCCATAGTATCAGACATAGGACGGCCTTTCCAGTTGTTGGCCAGGGGAGTCCAAAAGACTCCCCAAACAGTATAGGCTATTGGTGTTGCCCATGGTTGCCTCCTGGAAATTGAAGGTAAGCCCCTATTGTTAGAGACACCACACATTTCAGAGGAGTAGATTTGACTATTATTCCACACAGGGCTCAGAGGGATAGAAATGGATCCTCCTCTCAGAGAACTAGCCTTTATGGTACCATTTTATTGTGTTACACACACATACACACACACACACACACACACACACACACACACACACAAACACGCATGAATACATAAATATAACCTCTGAGTCCATTTAGTATTGCTTGTATGTCCGTCTACGTTTCCAAGGCTGAACATTGATGTTAGATAACCAATTAGGAGCCCATCCCTGGGGAGTTCTCCTTCTTCATAAGTTGCCTGGAGCTCTTGATCTGGGAGTTGGGCCCCCATAAAATTTCCCTCTTCCGCATTAATATAGACATTGGTGTCATTGCTCAGGTCTTGCTTAGACAGCCATGCTGTTGAGATTTCACAGGTACACCTTCCCCGCCATTTCTAGGAAACCCAATCTCACAGCCGGCCTCCCCAGGTGCTAAGACTCTTAAAATCTTTCCGCCTCCTCTTCTGTGATGTTTCCGTGAACTGAGGTGTGGGTGTTGTATCGTAGATGTATCAGCTGGGACTGGGCGTGCTACAACCAGTGGTTCTCTGCATTTTGACCAGATGTGGCTCTCTGTGATGGTCTTTAACACAAAGAGAAGCTCCTATGACGAGAGGCGAGAGCTCCACTTCTCTGTGCGGAGAAGGACAAGTACTTAGAACGCAGTTAGGAATCATACTGACTTAGGAAAGTGACGGCAGCCGTTCTCCTCCGAGACCCATGGCCTCTCTAGCTATAGGCCGTTGGCTACAATCCACTACCAGGCATGGTTTCTCGCCTGTTGAGTGAGCCTTAAGTCCATCACAGGGAGACTCCGTTGTCAGGTTTATTAACAGACAGAAAGAGAAGCTGTTGGTGTAGAGGTGGCATACTTGATTCCTGTTGTTGTTGTTGTTTTGGTTTGTTTGTTTTTTCCAGACAAGATTTCTTTGTGTATCCCTGGATGTCCTAGAACTTGATTCGGAGACCAGGCTGGCCTCAAAACTTAGAGAATCACCTACTTCTGCCTCCCAAGTGCTGGGATTAAGGACATGTGCCACCACTGCCTACTGGTATACTTGCTTCTTGATGAACCTGGCCAAGGAACACCACCCACCATTCAGGCTCAACCCTATGGCAAGAACAATAGCACCTTGACACAGGGGTGGTGTCTTAGTTTCTTTCCAGGCCACTGTAACAAAATACTTGGACAAAAGCAAAGTAAGGAGAAAGGATTCCTTTTAACTCACAGTTAGAGATACAGTTCATCATGACTAGAGGCCACAGCCCCAGGAGCTGGCCACATTGTATCCCCAGCCAAGAAGCAGAGAGCAATAAATGTTTGCACACAGTTGCTCAGCTCCTCTCTTCCTTTACACAAGTCTGTCTCTCCTGCCCAGGGATCACAGTGAAGGTGAGTCTTACATGTCAATTAATGCAATCAAGATAATCTTTCCCAAGTGAGCCCAACATCCCAAATCCCAGGTGATTCTAGATTCTGTCAGGTAACAATTAACACTACCTCGGGAGCCTAGAAAATGAGTCTCTGGTTAGGCAGCCATTTCTCAAAAATGGCCTCATAATATTGAAGAGGAAGTAAGGAATGCAATGGGCAGCTAGGTTTTCTTTATATATGGACAGTCAATATCAAGTACCGGTAACCTTTGTTCTCAGGCTACATATAATCTGTTCAAATGTGGCAGTCAGGTAGAGAATTAAGAAAGAAAGAAAGAAAGAAAGGAAGAAGAAAGAAAGAAAGAAAGAAAGAAAGAAAGAAAGAAAGAAAGAAAGAAAGAAAGAAAGGGAGGAAGGAAGGAAGGGAGGAAGAGAGAGAAAAAGAAAGAGAAAGAAAGAGGGAGGGAGAAGGAAAGGAAGGAAGGAAGGAAGGAAGGAAGGAAGGAAGGAAGGAAAGGAAGGAAGGAAGGAAGGAAGGAAGGAAGGGAGAGGAGAGAGAGAGAGAGAGAGAGAGAGAGAGAGAGAGAGAGAGAAGAAAGAAAGAAAGAAAGAAAGAAAGAAAGAAAGAAAGAAAGAGAAAGAAAGAAAGAAAGAAAGAAAGAGAGAGAGAAAGAGAAAGAGAGAAAGAAAAAAAGAAAGAAAGCAGGCTGGAGAGATAGCCCAGAAACTGAGTGATTGCTGCTCTCCCAGAGGACCTAGTTTTAGTTCCCAACATCCATGTCAGGCAGCTCACAATCACCTGTAACTCCAGCTCCAGGGCATACCCCCTACTGGCCATTAGGGCACATGCACACACACATGTCCACACACACACAGAGAGAGAGAGAGAGAGAGAGAGAGAGAGAGAGAGAGAGAGAGAGAGAGAGAGAGAGAGAGAGAGAGAGAGAGAGAGAGAGATCAATTTTTAAAAATAGAAACTAAGCAAATTCCCCTAACACTTTCTATCATGGCACTCTGCCTGGGTAGCTCCTTGTCACACTCCAGGTCTCAGTGGGGTCTTTCCTGATACTTCAGTTCATTCTGTACACACTTCTAACGCCACACATCTCCTGTGCGTGACACCATAGTTGCAATCTCACACGTGTTTGATGATTATGTGAACATCCATCTCTCTTGTTGGCCTCTACAATCCATAGTGTAGGGAAACCAACCACCGTTATCTAGCACAGAAGTAAATTTACAGTAGGGTCTCTAGACACAAGCATTGGCCGAATAAACAAAGATGTTTGTTCATGGAAAATGAAAATGTGGGTCTAGAGAAAGAAGATGATCTGGGCATGGCGGTCCGTGTCTGTAATCCCAGTACTCAGGAGGTTGAAGCAGGAAGACTACTGAGAGGCTGAGGCCAGCCTGGTCTACAGAGTGAGTTTCATGGCCAGCTTGGGCTACAGTGTTTGAACTTGTACATAAAAAGAGTGTTTTTAAAAACCATATTTATTTTAGCAATTGTTAATAATTAGTTTGTGTTAGTAATTACATTAGTAACAAATATCCCCACCCCTGCCCCAGATCTGAATGACTTGTAATGTTTTACTCAAAGGTTTATGAATTGGCTTCTGTGCCTTGGGGTCAGTCTGCAGTCACTTTATGACTATCCATTCCTTATATATCTTTTGCCTAGACCAATATAAAAGATCAGCTACTACTTTGAGCTTTTTCAGCTGGATTCTTACAGTCTGTATCTTCACAGTGAAATCTCTAGCACTCGTATTTTCTTGGCTGATATGGTCATATAAGACAGGGAACAGCTCTATTCTAGAAAGCCTTGGTGCAATGTAAGAGGATGAAGGAATCACTATTTTTTTTTAACTAAGGCAATCTATCACATCCTGACTTTATACTGCATATGGTGTGTGTGTGTGTGTGTGTGTGTGTGTGTGTGTGTGTGTGTGTGTGTGACCAATCATACTGTCCTTGAAAGGTAAACTATTTAAAGTTAGAATGAGGGAGACTGCCTGTGTATGGGTTCCAAATCATGTAGGATACTTTATTGATTGCTGCAGTGATTTATAAAAAGAATTGCAAGATCTTTCCATTTAAATGGTGTCAGAACCAGGTCCTAGCTTTATTTAGAGCTCCTCTCAAAAATAAGTGAATTGTGACTCATTAGTAAGTGTAGCAGGAATAGCAAAGCTGAGGCTTGCTGCCTTCAAATAGTACCATGCTCGAACCATTCTAGAAAACACACACTATACCCACCAGCGTCTGGTCCACCGTCAAGTGCAGGGCTGGTGCTTAACAAGTCTCAGAGATGAGAAGTCCTTTCATCTCTTGGCAGTTTACATCTTTTCCAGTAGACACAGAAAACAACAGGCCGCCCCTACCACAAACATTTCCTACAAACCAGCTTTATGCGCCTCATGAGTGACGGGCGCTCAATTCTTCGATAGACCGACAAGAACACCAAGTGTTTGAAAGTCACCCTCTCTCTCTCTCTTTGCTCTGTCCCTTTGCAAGCTCTCAGTGTATTCAAATACAATTGATGCCGTAAGCCCCGACTGATTAAATAAGAGGGGGACAGCTTACTGTGATCTTCTGCAGAAGCTGTGCAGATGTCAGGGCGAAACGTGAATCAAAAAATCAAGAAGAAAGGATATTTCAAATGCCTCGTGGAGCATTCATATTTGAAAAGGGAAAATGTACTCGTTCAAACATTTATGTGGCTACAGGGCCACTTCTACCAACGGCAATGAGACTCTAAATGGATTCTCCCATCCTTGAAGTTGTCTTTGTAGGATTTCTGACAGATTCTTCCTATCTTCAATTTTAAATTGACTAAATGAAGATGAATATAACATGAGACTCAAGGCTCCTGCTGACAACTATGGGTGAAAAGTAAAGATTTCAAGCAAATACGAGCCCACCTTAGTGGTCCAGCACCTCTGGGTAGAAGGGTTGTAGACCCCAATGGGAGAATGCCTGAGTGCCATACTTCACTCTGTAAATGGATCCACGAAGTTCCTTTCCCTCTCAGGAGGGACTTGTATTAGGCCCCGCAATTCTGCCTTGAGACACTGGCCAGCAAAAACGATCAAAAGTTAGCAGAATAGCCACCGAGGCAACCAAGTTACCTTTGTAAGTTGCCTTTGCTGGGCAAGCATCTCCTTGCAGCAAGCACCCCCCACTTCTGCAAGACTGGGGTTCTAGACAACTCTTTCTATGGGGCCAGCCCCCCAAATGTGTCACATTTGGAACACAGCAGCCATCATTTTTCTCTCTCAGTCTCGCTGAGTGACCACGCGGCTCTCTCCGGGTCACGTCTGCAGTTGAGTGTGTTTGCGGTCAGGTGGCAGGAGACGGGAGGATCAGCCGGATGTCCCTGGAACGTTGGGCCCTCTTCCCTCTCCACCAAGCCTGGGGTCATCTTCCTACTGCGCCTCCCAAGGAAGGTAGCCAGATGAATGCCTCGGTAGGTTAGGACCTCTGGGAAGCAGAATGTGGCACTTCCCACCGTGATCAAATGTTTGTGTCCCCCCCCCCCCAATGCGTGTGTTGAAACCCAATCCCAACATGACGGTAGTGGTAGGTGAGGCCTTTGGGGAAAGATCTCTTCCCGTGTGAAACATCCCCCACCCAGCCCAAGCCGGTTTGTTCTCTTCACTGGTAAGTACACGGCAGGAGGTGCCCCTTAAGAGCAAGAAGGTTCTCAATCAGTTGGCTGTTGCTTTGATCTGGAACTTTCCAGCCTCTAGAGCCATGCTGGTGGGATGAGGAGAGGGGACAGACAAGGAGGCTCTGGCTGTCCTTCTCTAGTCCTTTGAAGGATTTCTCTTCCTTTCTCCCGCATTGATAATTTCATACACATGGAGAACATAATTTGATCGTACTAGCCCCCCAATACCCTCCCTTATGCTCCTCTCACACCAAATCACCCTGTCATAATTAAAATGCTTCTCTACTCCTATGATAAAACTGCTGGGGGATGTCTTTCTGTACGCTGTAAGTACATGTTGTTCCCATTGGTTAATAAATAAGCTGCTTTGGCCCATGGCAAGGCAGCTTAGAGGCAGGTGGGAAATTGAAGGAGAGAGACAGGAAAGAGAAAGGCAGAATCTGGAGAGAGATGCCAGCACCACCAGGAGAAGCAAGATGTGAAAGTATCAGTCAGCCACAGCCATGTGGCAACTTATAGATAAATAGAAATAGGTTAAGTTATAAGAGCTAGCTAGCAAAAAAGTCTGCCATAGACCATACAGTTTGTAAATAATAAAAAAACCTCTGTTTGTTTACTTGGGTCTGAGTGGCTATGGGACCACAGGCTGGGTGGGACCGGAGAAAACTTACGACTACATAAAACACTGATCAAAAACAACTAGTAGAGGAAAGGGTTTATTCCATTTTACAGGTTCTAGTCCTTCACCGAGGGAAGCCAGGGCGGGGACTCAAACTCCAGGCAGGTACCCTGAAGCAGGGACTGAAGCAGAAACCGCAGAGGAATGCTGCTCACTGGCTTGGTCTGCATGGCTTGCTCGGTCTACTTTCTTATACAACCCAGGCTTGCTCAGCCTGCCCAGGGGTGGCACCACCCACAGTGGGACAGGCCCTCCCACATCCATCATCAGTCAAGAAAATGTCCCATAGACATGCCCCTAGGCCAATCTGAGGGAGGCAATTCCTCAATTGACATTCCCTCTTCCCAAGTGACTCTAATTTAAAAGTTGACAAAATCCACCCAACCTCTTCCCCCACCACCCGTGATGGACTTGTCGGCATACCCAGGCTTCTGCAGGTCTTGTGGTCAAATCACTTCAGCTGCTTTTTTGTTGTTGTTTCGGGGGGGGGGGGTGCTTCTTGAGACAGGATCTCACTCTGCACCTAGGTGGGCCTCAAATTCACCTCAGCTTCTTGAGCACTGAGGTAACAGGCATGCACCACCACTCCTGGCGCTGGCCAGCACTGGTCCTCCACAGGGAGGGTTTGGGAGGAATTATTTCAGAGTTCACCTCGTCCTGGTCCCTTGTTGCTCAAGCACGTTTCTGTTGGTGGTGTTCTCTTTCTTGGCCCTTTAGTGTGTGGACGTGGCTGAGCACATGGCCTTGCCAACTGACTGCTGTCAACACCCCAGCTTTCTGTTCATTTGTTATACATCTCCTGGAAGGCAAAATGTGTGCATGGTGTGTGCATATATCTACACATCTGTATGGGCCTGTGTGTGTGTGTGTGTGTGTGTGTGTGTGTGTGTGTGTGTGTTTGCACATGTGTGCATGTGTGTATATAGTCACTGGAGAACAAAACAAAAAAAGAAATCATCTGAAGATCTATCTGACATAGCAAATTGTAGAACGTCTGCCTTTAGAGGTAATGTTTGTTCAATCTATAAGGAAAAAAAAGAGTGAGAGATACTAGGGCATTTCTGTCGATTATTAACATGCCCTGCTGGTTTCGGGGATTGTTTTGAGTGGAGAACATATTGCGAGAGGAAATTCCCATCTCGCCATCCTTTTCATCAGGCCTATTAAGCTAATGATTTTATTTTAACAATGGCTTTCCCCACAGCCAGTCTGTCTAGGGTATAGGCTGCCAGACATGGTTACTAAACACCCAGAGACTCAGGCAATTATAGAAAATGCTATTTTTAAGTTCTATTGTATAGTTGCCTGGGCAGTGAGCTGGCTAATATCAGCTGCACAGATTCCAGAAACTTTTATTCCACCAGTGTGAGAGGGCCTTGATTCATTCAGGTGCCTCTGGGAGCTTGTGCCTAGGACTTATCCAAAGTGGGATGCCAAATGGGGAGTCATCCTTCACATTGGCATGAGGTATGAGGCAATGAGGCCCTTCTAACCTGAGGTGGGGCTCTCCGGTCTGAACAAAAATCAAGGTAGAGGACTGTGATGGTCGATTTTTATTGTCAACTTGGCACTCCCTGGAATGGCTTAGGAAGAGAGTCTAAAGGATCAGGTTGGCCTGTAAGCATGTCTGGAGGGAGGGGGCACCTTCCTTGACTGTCATTTAATGTGGGGAGAAAACCCTTGTATTAGCAACCTTTCCTTTCTATTGCTGTGATACAATACCATGACCAAGGCAACCTATAGAAGAAAAGGGTTATTGTGGCTGTGGTTCCAGAAGGTTAGAGTCCCTGAGTGGAAGTATGGTGGCAGGATCAGGAAGCAGAGGGCTCACATCTTGAACTGCAAGCATGAGACAGAGAGAGCCAACTTGGAATGGTAGCAGTCTTTGAAACCTCAAAGTCTGCCTCTTGTGACACACTTCCTTCAACAAGGCCACACCTCCTACACCAAACCAAACAGTGCCACTAACTGGGGACCAAGTATTCCAGCACCTGAGACTATAGGAGACATCTCATTCAAACCACCACAACCCAGCCCACTTGGGGTGACACCATTCCTTAGGCAGCAGGCCCTGGATCGTAAGGGAGTAGAGAATGCTGAGCGCTGAGCGTGCACACCATTATTCTCACTCCACCTGCAACTGTGGATGTGATGTGACCAGTGGTCTCAAGCCCCTGCTACTGTGACTTTTCTGCAACAGTGGATTATAACCCGAAACTGCGAGCTGGAATAAACCCTTTCTCCTCTAAGCTGTGTTTTGTTAGAGTGTTTTGTTACAGCCACAGAAAAGAAACCAGAACACGGTACAGGTGTTAGCATGTTAGACACTTGACTTCTCCACTAAATACTGTTTTCTGTGAGCCAACACGCCTTTGCCTGGTCCACACGAGTGCAATGATGCTAAGTTTAAAGGTTCTATTTGAACCAGGTGACGGTTGATAATAGCCTTGCTCAAAATTTCAAAATAGGTAAGGTTATCCATTAGAGGCATCATCTCCCTTTAGGGAATCTTTTTCCTCTGGATCTTCTCCCCAGCACCTCAGCTTGCTACCTTCAAACATCACTCTCCCCACTTCCAGTGTCCAAGCCCTCAAATACTCACAGTCCCTACTGTCCCCTGTTCCTCTTCCAGTTAAGCTTTGCCAGTCTGTTTCTTCCTCTCTGTCCCCATCAACATTTGAATCTCTAGCCTCCTCTTCTGGCCACCTGCTCTGGCTCCACTTATCCACAGATGATGGGTGATTAAGGCGGGCTAGAGGCAAAAGCGAAGGGCACAAATTGAAATAGGGGCATTCTGATCAGAGGGAAGAAGTGCTCACTCTCCTCCCCGCACCCTAGGACTAGCGCCACCTGGTGACGACTCCAGGAACTGACCGTGGCTCCCAGCCAGAGAATTTCAGCGATTCCCAATTGGAAGAGTCAGATCTGTCCTCCTCGGCCAGAGACCAGCACACAGCTTTACTCAGCAGGTCCAGTTTCACTCACATGATCAAGACAAAAACAGAGAGATGTGTTCCGGGAACTTATTCATCCAGAACAATTCATAGAGAGTTGGAATTCTCCACTCAAATAAGGAACCTTCCAGTCCCCAAGCAGACAGCCCCATGCACAGGTTCACGGGTGGACACATAAGTCCCACCCATTCCGTCTCACCTCCTGCCCTTCCTGTCCTCCGTAGAGAATCTTATTCCCAGCTGAAATCTGGCAGCTGCACTCTGAATGTCACGTGGCTAAACACTGGTTATCATTATCAAAAAAAAATCGAATGCTTTACTTGCATGTATCATCACACACAGATTTTAAGTCAACTTTTGGCAGATTTGACTGCTGGGAAACCCAGAAGAACATAGATGGCCATTTTTTTAAGAAAATAATGTTTCCGCTTCTATCTTCATAAATGGACAGCTGTACGCTTTGCTCACTTTTTATCGTTTCTTTCCGTTTTTTTACCTCTTCACTGGCATTTCTCAGACCAGATGATAACCTGGACTCCAGAGCTGATGCAGGCCAGTGCCTTTGCCAAGTGCTCACAAGACCCTTCCACGGGCCAGGGCTATTAGGGACTCGGTTGCAGTTTTTTCTTTGACAGAGACAAAGCCAGCTGGATAATTCCTGACTGCCCTTCCCAAGGGCAGTGCCACCCAGTTCTCTGTGTACCTGTGAGAATCGGCCTCCCAGTCAGACAGTAGTCCAATAGACAGAGATAGCCCTCTGGGAGGCAAGGGACCACAGGAGATCACGCTTGAGTAGCACCACCGACATTATTTGGATCATGGGGACAGAATGCCTCCTCCTTTGATACAGTTGCTCCCTGACCCCAGTGTATTTTCAAAACAACCCCTTTCCCCCTTTTTGAGCAGAAGGATGTACTATGGTATTGCCCATATGAACCAGGAGAAAGAGTGCAGGCACTTTTGAATGCCGCTCCTCAGCCTGGCTTCAGCAAAGACCAGGGGCCTGGAACGATCCCAGTGCCTCGCAGTCAGCCACCCCAGCTCTGCTTGGTTGTTTTGTTTTCTTTTTAATACAGGTTCTCATGCATTCCAGTCCAGCCTCAAACTCAATGTGTAGCTGAGAAACACTTAATCCACGCCCCTCGGGAGGACTGGAATTATAGGTATATGTCACCACATCTTGCTCGATGGCTTCATGCATGCCGTACCAACTGGACTCATCTCCCCTGTTCCACATATATTCCTTAGAGCCTACACAAGCCTGGCCGGGAACCTCCTGAAGCATCCTGGGCTTAAGGGTTGAACAGGAAAGCTGACTGAATCGCCTGGCTTGTGAGAAGGTAAAAGCCACAAGGGGAAGGATATTGTGTCTTTTCACATGGCACACATCACCGAGACTGGCAACCAGTAAACGAAGGTTATGTGCCCAGGCCAATCTCGGATGCTCTCCAGAGCAGTGATCCAGAGACTAACCAGTCACATGCTTGTTCCCCCTGACATAATGACCTCCAGGAGGCCCTGGTCTTCTCCTTGGCCCTCAGTAGCTCTAGCTGTCACTGCTGGAGCCCAGCAGCCGACATTCTGTAGACTGACCCTGCCTCGGCCCAGTACCATGGGCTGTGCTTGACACATGAAGTCCTTGCACAATATATTTGCTGAGTGAATGTACATTGAGTGAAGAATGCAGGTATATTCTAGCCACCTTTTGGTTCAAGAGAGCACCAGGGTGAGCCAGGCTCTGGCTGAAGAACTGGCTGTTCTGTAGAGAGAGGAGGCTGAGTGGAGACAGCTCCGTGGCACGCCAGGACTAGAGACAGCATCTCTCTCAAACTAGAGGATGCCAGTGGGCAACCCTGGCACAAGCGACTCCAAGGAAGGCCAGGCTCTGGGTCTCAGGGCAGCTTGGTGGCCCTTGCCAAGGTCCAGGTCACTCCCCCCCGCATCCCTAGATAAAGCTGCAGATGCACAGAATTGCTGACAGCCTGTTAATAACCGGGAACAGCTCATATTAACACCCTACCCGATTAGTTAAAGTTCACCCCATGAACACTGATGTAGGAAATCAGAAAAATGTTAGCCTCATCACCCCCCCCCACCTTTTCTCTGCTTTTTCTTTTTTAAAAAAAACACACATTCAGAAGTGTTTTAATGGCTGTTGAAGGAAATTATTGCTGCAGCAATCAGGGCTCTCTGTGGGAACCGCCTTCAATAGTCCGTGGCCTCCTCATAAGGCGGGAGGGACATTTGGATATTAAAATGCCACCGAGCTACATCTGCCAGACAGGCAGCCACTAGTCATCTCTTAAGGCAGCAGGGGACAGACCCCAGGTTCTGCCTCACCGAAAGCTTCCTTAGACAGGCGGAGGCCAGATGGTGGTACCCCCGGCAAGGACAGGCGTGCAAGAAAAATGAGGCGAAGAGCCGCTGGCACTTGGCCAGCACAGACTGAACCACTGGCTCCTCCTCCACCCCAGGTGAGCGCAAGTCTGCGCGCCTGGCTGCTGGCAGGTCCAGTGTTCAGTCAAGTGGCGGCTGGGAGGGAGCCTGGGGCCTGCTAGCTTGCCCGTACATTCAGAGCCTACACGTCCTTGGCTAAAGAAGAAACAAAGTGTTTGAGAATTGAGCAGCTGGGTGGGTATCTTGACCCTCTCTCTTCTGTTTGGCCATCTTTGGGACAATAGTCTCTCTCTAGGCCTCTGCCTCCTCTGGAGTTTGGCTCCTGGGAGGGGAAGCCTGAGGTCGGAGGGTGGGAATTATTTCCCATCTAGAGATTTCCATCCCTGTAGAGACTTCAGAAGTATTCCTGCTGGATGACCCCCTCTGCCAAGTCCCGCGAGTGTGCCTTGGGATCTGCATTCTGGCCATTGTCCCCCTTCTCTGCTTGAAGCTTGGGGGAAGTGGCAGCCACTTTCTCTTCCGCTACCCCATCCCAAGCTAGGTTTGGTGTTCGGAGTCCTCACTCTGAGACACCTTTGGAAAGGTGGATCTCTTTCTGTCCGTCTCCTCCACTCACCCAGCTTTCATATACCCCTCTTTTCCTGCGAGGCTGTGGCTGGCTCACGGGCACAGGCAGATCTTTCTGGACCTCCTCGAGGACCTCCAGAATGCCTCAGGGCTGTGCTGACATTCTTCCTTTTCCGAGGTCAATCAACAGGAATGTGTGGCTGTGCATATCTGACATATTTCCATCTCTCTTCGAAGTTTAGGCCTTGATTACTGTGCCACGGGACCTCTCTCGTGGGACTCCCTGGGACCTGCCACAACACTCTCTCAGCTCTAGCTGTCTCACCAACTATAATTTGCCCACCATCCTGTATGTGCCAGTGTGTGGGCATGGGTGTGAATTATGTACACGTAGCCAAAGGAGGACATCAGATGTCCTGCTCTATTGCTTTCTACTTTATCCCACTGAGTTGGGAGTCTCTCATTGAAAGTGAAGCTTACCGCTTTTTCCCCCCAGGCTGACTGGCCAGCAAACTTCAGGGAACCTCCTGTTTCCTCCTCCAGCGCACTGGTATATACATACAGGCTCACACAGCCACACTCACCTTTATACAGGGATGCAGGGGATCCGAACTCAGGTCTTCAAGTTGATGCAACGAGGGCCCTTACCCACTGTCTTCATCACTGTTCTTTTGCTGTGAAGAGACACCATGACCACTGCAACCTTTATAAAGGAAAACATTTCACTGGGGCTGGCTTACAGTTTCAGAGTTTAGTCCATTACCATCAAGGCAGGGGTGTGGCAGCACACAGGCAGACATGGTGCTGGAGAAGGAGCTGAGAGTTCTACACCCAGATCAGCAGGCAGCAGAAAGAGAGGACACTGGGCCCGGGCTTGAGGGTTTGAAACCCCAAAGTCCACCCCAAGTGACATGTCCTCCAACAAGGCCACGCCTACTCCAACAAGGCCACACCTCCTAATCCCTGTCAAGTAAGGCCTCTCCCTAAGTGCCTTCACATGTATAAGCCTATGGTGGTCATTTCTATTCAAACCACCACACCCCAGGAGCCACCTTCCAGCCCTTTGCCATTCTTCTCATCCATACATGTTAACACAGGGTTTCAGTTGTACCCCAGAACACAGGTTTACATGGATCCAAACCATTCTAAGACCGACCCTGTATCACATTGCCCGGCCTCAGATGCTCTCTAGAACCATGTAACAAGATACCACGACCCCTTCACTCTTGCCTTTTCCATATGGATGAGGCTGCCAACTTCTGCTGCATCTACAGGTGGACCCTGGCCCCTTTGGACCACAGATGAAGCAGCCTCTGTACACCTTGAATCTGTACCATCCCTCTCCTAGGCCACTGTTTCTTTCTCTTTCAGGTATGTTTTATATAAGTGGTGATGAATGGATTTAAAAGCTTCCTGGGTTATAGTGCAATGGTATTTATGCCTATTTTGTTGGAGAACTCCCAATTTTAGTCACTGGCAAATCTGTGCTGCTAGGCAACTGTTTCTGAGTAGGGGTCCCTTTCAGCTGCATTCTACTTCAGGGTCCCTCAAATTTGCATTTTGACAAGGTGGAGCCTTTGATGGGTGGGGTCTTGCCCTGAGAGCACCTTTCTGTTGTCCCCATGCAGGATGGGACTTCTGCCTTTCATCCTTGCCTTGGCTGCAACTTTAAATTGCTGATGCTCCTTCCCTCACCCAGTGGCACATTTTTAACACCTTCCTGCCCTACCTGCTGCTCTTCTGAACTGCAGACCTGGATGAGAGCGGCGAGGGTTAGACATGGCCCAGCCTGAATGCTATCCTGCCTCAAAATACCAAACACCCTAGTTCATGATTTTTTTTGTTTTTAGTTCATTACTTTTTAATTCCAGCTTCGATCAAATTCTCAGTGAGATTTGGGCCAGAATATAACCCGGATCCCCAATGGATTTTTGTTTGTTTGTTTGTTTTTTGTTTTTTGTTTTTCGAGACAGGGTTTCTCTGTGTAGTTTTGCGCCTTTCCTGAAACTTGCTCTGTAGACCAGGCTGGCCTTGAATTTACAGAGATCCGCCTGGCTCTGCCTCCCGAGTGCTGGGATTAAAGGCGTGCGCCACCACCGCCCGGCAAAAATTATTTATTTATTTATTTAGGTATGAGTGCTTTGTCTGCATGTATGCCTACATGCCAGAAGAGGGCATCAGATCCCATTATAGATATTTGTGAGCCACTATGTGGTTCCTGGGAATTGAACCCAGGTCCTCTGGAAGAACAGTCAGTGTTCTTAACCTCTGAGCCATCTCTCTAGCCCCCCTCCCCCCCCATGGATTTTTTTAAAAGATTTATTTATTTACTATGTATACAGTGTTCTGCTTGCATGTATGCCTGCCCGCCAGAAGAAGGCATCAGATCTCATTACAGATGGTTGTGAGCCACCATGTGGTTGCTGGGAATTGAATTCAGAACCTCTAGAAGAGCAGCCAGTGCTCTTAACCTCTGAGCCATCTCTCCAGCCCACAGTGGATCTTTGTTCTCATCTGAAGCCTTGTTAGTGAGGCCCTCCACTCCCCCTGTGGAGGAGTTTTCTTACCAGTCCTGCCTTCCAAGCTCTCACCAGAATGACAAGATTTTAGGGTTTTGGTTGCCTGAAGTTGCAAACTGTTCCACATTCCTCATGAAAACCAGTTCCAAAAGCCAAAGAACCACATTCCCAGACTTATTCCAGTCACACCCCTATTCCTGCTGTTAATTTTCTTGTCTCATTGTTACAGAAATATACCTGCACTGCACTCCCCCCCCCAAAAAAAAAACCCTAAGGAAGTATATCTTGTGTATCATTGCTATGATAAAAATACCCAGCAAAAGGCAACTGGAGGAAGGGTTTGTTTTGGCTCGCAGTTGGGAGGATACAGTCTATCACGGGTAAGGAATCATGGCAGCGGGAGCTTGAGGCAGCTGGCCACGGTGCATCCTCAGTGAGGAAGCAGAGAGAGGTGAATGCTGGTGCTCAGCTCCCCTTCTCTTTGCTCAGAGACCATAGCCGGTACAAGGGTGCCATCAGCTTTACGTCTTCCCACCTCAGTTAACATAATCCAGAAGATTCCCTCACAGACACACCCAGAGATTTGTTTCCGTAGTGATTCTAAATTCCATCAAAGCACCAATCAAGAGTAACCACCACACATATTGAAGAACTTTAGTAGACATGGGCACGTACCACGAGAGCTGGGTGTCCTCTGTACAGCATCATGGCAGGGTGCATTACCGAGCTGACAGAGCCTTCCCACGTAGGTCTCGATAAACACTGGTGGTCTTCCCTGCCCCGAGAAGAGGAGGACTAGCAAGGTGGAGCCCCTTGGAGGTGATAGACAGGCAGAGAGAAGGTGAGCAGGGATTTGAAGGGGTTTCTGAGGTTGCGATCCCCCTCCCCCCTCACCTAAGTGCACTTCAGGGACAGAGGAAAGGGAGAAGGCATTGGGGCCTTAGGAGTAAGGCTCTCACTTACTGAGAGCCAAATGGGCCCCAGCGCCTCACAGAGAGAAAGCAGATCATTGGGCTCGTCGCTCTACCTCGGAAGTCGGTGTCAAGAGCTAGGACTCAGTGGTTGTAGCGTTTATTTTCTTAAGAAATCAAACTATGGTTTTGTCAAAAAAGAGGTTGTATTGGATCCCGTAAAGCCAAGTGCCAAAGGATTTGAGGCTTTTAGGATTGAGGGTCTCAGGTCTTGCCCCTCGTCTCTGGGTTCCACTGTCCTCTGTGTTGGCTTTATCCTTAGACTCTTCTTCATGGTGACAAAATGGCTGTGGGTCACTCAGCCTGTCTCCTTCACGTTTATGTCACTGGCCCACCCCCAAGCTAATCACTGTGGCCAGGAAAACTAAATACACTAAGCACACTTGGAACTTCACCTGACCCTCATACTCCTTGGGTTTGCGTCCGTTCACCTGTCCTCTTGCTGGCCTTGTCCCAGACACATGCATCATCACCTTGTTCCTCATTACGGGTGTGTTCAACCTCAGGGCCTTTGCACCGGCTCCTCACCTAGAACTCTGCCCAGCTCTCTCGCCTGCTTCCCTGAGGTCTTTCCCAAATGTTACCTCCCCTAAGCACTGGATTTAAAACTAAACTCAAGGGGCTGGAGAGGTAGCTCAGTGCTTAAAAGCACCAGCTGGTCTTACAGAGGACCTGGGTTCAGTTCCCAGCACCCACAGGGCAGCTCACAACTCCAGTTCCAGGGAATCTGAAGCCCTCTACTGGTCTCGGCAAGCATTGCATGCACATGGCATACTTACACATAAACACTTATACACATAAAGCAAAAATAAATAGAATCTTAAAATTGACTTCGCACTGATGCTACCTTCTTGGTGCTCATTTACATGCTCCCTAACACTTTCTCTCTTTTTTTTCTTTTTTGGTTTTATCTAGAGCACATCTCACCACTAGACGATAAACAATTAGACAATGAGATAATGCGTTAGTCTTCCTCTTCCCTCACTAGTGCAAAACAAATTCACAAGACCAAAGCCTTTCCCACCCTGTTCACCATCTTAAGCCCAGGTCCTAGAGTAACCTAGTACATAGCAAGTGCTCCACACACTGTTGGAAGAATGAGCAGTGAGGTTACAAGCAGAAGCTCTGGGAAGGGAGAAGGGGTGGAGGTCAAGGGCAAGTGGTGCCCTAAGTCCTTGCAGGAAGGACTATGGAAGGTACGTGATTGGCACCTGGGCCTCCAATACAAATGTCCAACCTCCCCCGCCCCTTGCAGCACACAAGCTGACTACTCTGTCTCTCTCTCTCTGGCCACACCTCTAAGTCACAGCTGCAGCTCCCTAAAGCAATTCTCTGGGGTGTGTGTCCCCTTCCCGCCTCCAACTGCAACCCCAATGGGTCTGAAGCGAGGCCACCATCTCCATGTCCTCCACGGCCTGGCAGAGCCCTGCTCGTACAGGATGGTGTCAATCTTCCCAATCTCCCCCCGGCCATTTGTCCACTCCCCCCACTCCACCCCCACCACCCCCACCCGCTCCTCTTTGTGTATTTTTACATGACAGTCAATAGAGGACGGACTTCAGGGCTTTTATCAAAGCCGGGATTGCAACCTCTAACATTATAATCCATAGGGCAGAAAGGAGCATTAGTATATCCGGGATAAATTAATTCAGTGTATAAGTAAGCGCTTTGAAGCTGGGCACGTTGCTTGGCTTTTGAAGCTTAAGCCCTGTTTAGATTACTTGATTAAAGTGGGTCCAAAGCTGCAGCAATCAATATATTCTGCTTAAGAGCAATGTTGCCACAGAGGCAGACTCCATTGCATCCATGTTGCCTTGTGCTCTGGATAGCTTTGCGGAATATAACGCGATCTTATAGGAGCCCAAAAGCAGAAGGAGGGGAGGGAGGGGGGAGAGAGGAGGGGAAGTCATTCAAGTCAGCACCCTGGGAAAGCTTGGGATGCAGGCTTGCAGGCTGTGTGCATAAATAAGCCCTGAAAATGAGAAATTGGGGCAAATAGAGGTGGCCATCACTGCTTATAACGTCTTCGTGTGGACGGCACCTGGGGTTTTCTTGTCTATCTTGAGGGTGGATCCCTGGGTGGCAATGGAGGGAATCTGTTAAGTCCTAATAGTATGACATTTTTAGGAAGACAGGCTGGCACTTCATCAAAGTCATTGTGATTAATGGGGAGGTTGACCTGCCGGGGCCCTAGAGGCGGGAGATGACAACATCCCTAATATAAGGGACAGTCAGGTGACTCAGCTGCAGGGGACTGGAGAGGCATCCAGAATGACTGAGGAGAGGGAGGAAATAACCTGTCCAGCCTGCCTACTGTGTGCTGGCCACCGCTCCAGGAACTCAGTGTGTTCGTTTTGAGACACGGCCCCATGTAGCTCAACCTGGTGTCACACTTGCTATGTGGCCAATGATGAGCTTGGACTTGTGATCCTCCTGCCTGTGCCTCTCAAATGCCGGGATTGCAAGCAAGTGGTGCTGACATCCCAAGGACATTTGGAGAAAGAAAAAAAAAAAAACACCTACAAGTGAGGAAGAGCTATGACCTCTTGTCACCTGTCCACCGAGGCTGTCTGCATGCCAGCACCCCCTACCCTCACAGTGTGTGGCTACTGAGAGAGCTCAGGGGTTTCCGAGCCTCTATTCCCTATTTAAGTTTCACACAAAATATTTTTATTTATGTTTCAACAATGACACCGCGCCATATGCCCATGAATCAGACCCAGGAGAGAGTCTGCAGACTCGCCCCCCCAGAGGAGCTGAGCAGAACACGACCTTGGAAACAGAGGACACACATTAAACTCCGGGAAGGACATGTGTCAGAAAACAGAGAAGGATACACACCGGACTCAGGGAGCAGGCAGAGAACTCACTGAATTTTCTCAGCTTCTCAAGTAGGAGTCGGGGAAACCAACCAAGATTTCCCTGAAACTTCCCTTAGCTTGTTCAGTGCTTCGGGAATGCTCATTTTGGCCCCATCGAATACCTAAATCCCCTTTCAAGGTTTGGGAAACTCACTACCTTTTTAAACGGTGTGTGCTACTGCTGCTTCTCACTCTGCAAGTGGACACTGACACCTTTCCCAGCATCCCTTGCAGCTAGAACATGGCTACGTGACACAGATAAGCTGTATTTGCCAGAGGTACCCACCCAGACTTTGACTCTAGACCTAACAACATGAGAAAGCAATGCTCTAGGACTGATGAGATAGTCTGGGTGTTAAAGGGCCTGCCCTGAAAGCATGAGGACCTGAGTTCAAGCCCCACAATCTACCTTCAAGGACACAAACAGAGAGAGTAGACGTGGCATCAAAGCTTAATAAAAGTGAATCACCCAAGACCAAATAACTTGGAGACCAGGGCATGATTAGAAGCCCAGGTGTATTTATTTATGTTTGCTTGCTTGTTTGTGAGACAGGGTCTTAAGAAGCCCAAGCCCTGAACTTGCTATGTACCCAAGAGCTGTCTTTCTAACTTCCAATCCTCCTGCCTCCACCTGCCAAGTGCTAGGATTAGAGGTAGGCACATCATGCCGGGTTTATGCTGTGCCGGGGATCAGACCCAGGGCTTTGTGCATGCTGGGCAGGCACTCTACCAACTGAGCCACATCCCCATCTCCAGCCCCGCCCCCACCCCCAGGTGGTATCTTTATAAGGAACTAGAGCTCCCATCCACCACCAACATCCTCCCTGCCCCGCCCCCCACGCCCCCCCCCCCCGAGTTGTGAGCCCCTAACCACCTCCTAGGGTCTCTGCCCTGGTGACTTCCCAGAGCCCTTTGGAATTCAGTCACACTGAAAACAGCTACACTGAAGACCTTCCCAGTGATGGGAGCTGCAGAGTCCCTGTTTGCTCAGTGGCATCGGTGTCTGTCACTTGTCAAGATTTCCAGCTGGTAGGGAATAGAACCACTAATGTTTTCTCCTTGAGAACCCATTTTTAAACATCTATTCAGTGTGTGTGCATGTGCCGTGGCGTCACACACAGAGATCATGGGACAGCCTGCAGGAATTGGTTCTCTCCTTCCCACGTATTTGGGTCTGGGTGCCCAGCTTAGGTCATCAGGCTTGGTGGCCCCCGATGTCTCTTTCTCTCTTCCTTTTGACAGCCGTTTTGTGACTTGTCGTGATGTGCAGGGGATCATGTCAGGCCCCGGAGGTGCAATGATGAATGGGGTGCAGTCCCAGTCTTCAGAACCTATTGTCCCATGAGCTGGGGCTGGACAGATACCCCTGTGTCTGCCTGCTAGGCTAGGAACCCTACACTCAGAGAAATTGGATGACTTCTCCAGGGTCATAGATTCCCGTAGCAGAGCCAAGGCAAGAGCCCCACTGAAGGAGCTTCCTTGGAGAGCATTTCTTCCCCATTGGAGTCCGTGGCGGATGGGTCGGGGCAGAACTCAACCGCACATCTTCGGGGTTGCCTCTACCCTTTGGGATTCAATGAAGTCTGAGAGGATAAATGGGTTCCGGAAAGGCTTCAAGGCGTTCACATGAAGGATACAGCCAGAATGAGTCATTACAGGGTGAGTCCAAAAGGCTCACATCCCTAACCTTTAGAAATCGACTTCAGCAGAGGCAGCCACTGTGTTCGTCCCAGAAAGCATCTTTCCCTAGGACTGTCGGAAACAGAATAAAGGGACAGACCCAACTTTGTTCTGGTCTCATTTAGCATGTCTTATATTTCAAAGGTTTGGGTCTCTACGTCCCCCAAGAACCAGGAACGAAGTGCCTCGGAACTTATAATCAGGGGACTGAATCCCTCGCAGGATAGAAAGGTGGGCAGGGGAGAAGATGATTCATTCTCGAGGTGAGTCAAAGAGGCACAGATATCCCCTACGCGGCCCTTTCTTAGCGCTCGCTCGCTCCGGAGGAAACACCTATAGCTGGGATGAGGACAAAGAGGGAGGGAGTCCCAGCACAAAGGCACACATCAAACTGGCCTGCCATCACCATGGTAACACCATCAGCAGCAGCTCTGTGAAACCGGGACGAGGAAGCTGCTCCACCGCCATGTCCTGCCTCACCAACTAAGTGGTAGCCTCCAGATAAAAAGGAAAACTGGAGCCAGAGCGGTCCAAGTCCCCAGGCTCAATTCTGTCCTGAGCCCCCCCCCTTGTTTCCTTAAGGGTCACTTAGAAGATTATCTTTTCTCCAAATTCCCCTGATTGTCATCCCCCTAATGGAGGGTGTCCTTCATCCTAGAAGTCAGCCGTCGTGACTTAACATTTTAACCTTGGCCCTTCCTAGACTGTCTGAACTAGATGGAACCTCTGAGGTCTAGTTCACACTCCTCTCCCATTATCAAGAGGAAGGCAGGGATGCCTGGCATGTCTCACGATTTGCCAAGGTTCTGCATTGTGTCTGTGCAGAACCCGTGCCCGGACCATAGCTTCCTGGCCTCTGCTTCATTGTGATCTGAACATTCTAGAACGTATCTGCCTCCCACTGTCACATTCCAGACCCAGTCCCATTGGAGGGATGGGATATCTTTCCTCCTCCTAGTGTCCTTGAGGCAGGCAAGCTTAGAGGTATCTTAGCAACCCGGAGAGTCGACTTGACTCAGGCTACACACTACTCACTTGCCTCCTAACAATGCATCTAGAATCCCAGGACTCTGTATCGAGCTGCATATACACCCCACCTCAAACAGTGGGATAAGTCTCTTCCCCCTTAACGTATCCTCTGCCAGTCACCCCCGAAAGAAAGATCTGTCCCATTTAATGGTTCCTGCCCGTGTCAGTCAGCTGTCTGTTGTGAAACAGTCTGTCAAACGCATATGGAAGAAAGGTTTGCCCTGGCTTACAGTTTCCGAAGCTTCAGTCCACGCTCACTTGGCCTCGGTGCTTTGGACCTGTGGCGGTAAGGAGTGGGCAGCCAGGAAAGTGTCAGAGGGAGAGAGATGACATTCCCAACATCACAGCTGGAATGTCTCTAACAAACAAGGTCACCCAGCCATCAGAGCCATTCATCAAACAAGGCCATATGTTTTTGATTATTTCTGTCCTGGCTGGTGAAATACAGTAAAAGGGGAGTGGGGATCAAGGGAAGGAATGTCCTGAGGGTCCTGTGAAAGGACCAGTTTAGAGACCACTTGGGGGTCTACCAGTTTTAGGGACTCCACCCTCTGGGGTGCCCTCTGCCTTTGCTGTCTGATTCAGTAAACACCAGCTTTCACCCGTTCTGAGTCTTCACTTCTTTCATCCCTGGGTGTTTAATTCTCGGTCAGTCTTTTGGGAAGACCCTGCACTCCTGGGCAACTGTTCCTCGGCCTGTTCCCACTCACGGCAGCATAGCATTATGGGGGAACGTATGGAAGAGGAAGTGTAATAGCATCGCTGTGTCACAGAAGCGAGAGAAAAAGAACAGGTCGGGGTCCCTCCAGCTGTACATCCCCAGTGATCTAACTCCCAGCACACCCCCTTCCAAAGGTTCCACATCTCCCCACAGCACTGCAGGACAGCACCCAGGCCTCTAGCATGTGGGCCCTCAGGAGAAGCTGAAGATCCCAACACAACACTCCCGTTCTTCCCTTCCTCAGCTTCTAGCAGACACATCCACTTTGTGCCATGGTGCACTGATTGATTCTGCACATGTGAGACCATTCGTGTAACCAGATTTGCCTGACTGCTATCCCTTAGCATGTTTCTTAGGTTTGTTCATGTTATACCATGAATCGTTTCATTGTTTTTTGTTTGTTTTTTATGGCTGAGTAATTGTCCTTTGCACATACATTTCACAGTTTGCTCTCTGTTCACTGGTGTTTCCATATTCTGGCTGTTTTGAATAGTGCTGCTATGAGCATGAACACACACACATACACACACACACACACACACACACACACACACACACACACACACACACACCATGCAACTTCATGACATTCATGTATATGACTGTCTTAATTTTTTTTTAATTGCTGTGAAGAGACACCATGACCACGGCAGCTCTTATAAAGAAAACATGTAATTGGGGTGGTTCACTTACAGTTTCAGAGGTTCAGTCAATTACCATCATGATGGGGAGCATGGTGGTGTGCAGGCAGATGTAGTACTAGAGCTGAGAGTCCTATATCTTGCAGGTCACAGGAAGTTGACTGGGTGGTATTCTAAGCATAGGAAACCTCAAAGCCTGCCCCCACAGTGACACACTTCCTTCAACAAGGCCACACCCACTCCAACAAAGCCACATCTCCTAATAGTACCACTCCCTATGAGATTACAGGAGTCAATTGCATTCAAACTACTACCACCATGATTTGATGTATATAAATCTAGGAACCATTTATGAGAGAAGACATAAATTATCTGAGACTGGCTTACTTTGCTCATTCTGATTATCTCCAATTCCACACAGTTTTCTGAAAAGAAAGAACATAATCCAATCTTCTTTATGATTGAAAAAAGTCTACTTTATGATTGAAAAAAGTACAACGTTCTCTCTATCTTTTCTGCTGTTGGACACCTGGGTTGGTTCTGTAACTCCTCTGCTGTGGTTAGTGCATCAGTCATCACTGATGTGCAAGCATCTCTCTGATGTGTTCCGTTGGACTCCATTGGCTAAATACCCAGGAATGTACAGCTGGGTCATATGGCAGACCTAGCTTTAGTTTTTGAGGAAATCCTGTATTGACGCCCCTGGTGACTGGACTAGCTGACATTCCACCAGCCATGACCAAGTGGCCTTCTGTGCATGTCCTCACTCATATTTGTCACGTGCTCTCTTGATGTGTCTCCTCATTTAGTAGCCAAACAAACTGAGACAGGGGAATTTTTCAAATTACTCTTGATTATATTGATGGTAAGAGAAGAAACTAGGGTTGGAGGGAGACCTCACATGAACAGTCTTTTCAAGAAGCAAATATTGACTTCCTAGGTACCACTTAGAGGTTAGAGGGGACAGAGGCCCAGGATTGAAGACCCCAACAGGAGGGACTTGGGACGCTATGAGAGTATCTAGACTTGTTTCCTTCTAGGGCTCCAAGTTTCATCATCTCAGATGTCCTTAGATGTCAGGAATGCCTGCCTTCTGTTGAGTGTAAGTCTGTCCCCTGGCAAGGGAAACATGCAGGACTGTAAACACTGCCAAAGCAGGAAGGCACCCAGGTAGCAGGCCCAAGGTCAACTCCCAGCAAGAGTTCTGGGTCTTTGACTCCTCTTAGAGCACCTGCCTGGAGGGCAGGGGGGGCAGTTTGAATGTAATTGCCCCCATAAGCTTAGAGGGATTGGCACTATCAAGTGTGGCTTTGTTGGAGTAGGTTTGGCCTTGTTGGAGAGAGTGTATCACTATGGGGGTGAGTTTGGGGGTCTCCTTTGCTCAAGCTTCGCTCAATGTGATGCTCAGACCTCTTCCTGTTGCCTGTGGGTCAAGATGTAAGAACTCACAGCTCCTTCTCCAGCACTGTGTCTGCCTGCACACTGTCTTGCTTCCTACCATGATGATAATGAACGAAAGCTCTGAACTGTAAGCAGGCCACCCCAATTGAATGTTTTCTTTATAAGAGTTACCACAATTGTGTTATATATCACAGCAATAGAAACCCTAACTAAGACAGCAGGCATCCTGTTGTCAAAGCCCATACTCCTGGGAGGAGGGCAGGGGGTCTAACCCAGTACTCATTACCTGTTGCTGTGCACTGACAGGAGCCTTCTGCTTCTCCTAACCCTTGATCTGCCTTCCACTCCAGCCTATTACCAGACAGGACAGCGAGGCTGCAGATACCAGCACAGTGGACAGCCAGCAGGCTCCTCACAGCCCTGGGATCTTATGCAGGTGAATGGAGAAGACAAGGCAGAAGTGGACCACATGCGAGAGCGGGTTGAGCCAGCCTGACACACTCAGCAATGCCCTCCCTCCTCAGAATGGTTACCTTTCTTTCCAACGCAATGGAAAAAGCTCTGTCCCCTTGGTGGGAGATAAACCCCATAGCCATCACTAAGTCAAGCCTCCTCTGAAACTTAAGAAAATCTTCAGTGAAAACTAGTTTTGGATTCTCCAATACCCCTAAGACTGCAGTTCTTTAGGGGTACAGACCAATCCCTACTTATCTTTCACTTCCTAAAGTAAATATTTATCAAATTTAATTTGACTATCAAATTAGGGTTTTTTTTGTATAGTATTTAAAAAGGACATTTAGAAAGGACAATATTGAATCTGGAAAAATCAAGATGAATGAAGAAGCACGAGGAAGCATAATATATGGATGTTATCAGTGCTAGTCCAGGCACAGCAACTATGCTGTATGTGATGAGTTTATTTCTGGTCCCTTTCCCTTGACAGACATTAATAGTCAACTGCTGATTTTCTTCCCATGGGAGACATTACAAGTCAATCAGAGAAGTCTTTCCAACCACCTAGATTCAGTTCTGGACTTCCAAAATGTCCTCTATGCAATGCCCTATTCTGGTGGAGCTGCCGTGTGAGCTAGGACCTAAGGCCATTCGGAATTTCTTCACGAGGAGGAAACTGGTGTCCTCAGAGTCCTTTCAAACGATCATTTGCAGGCCAGTCCCAGCAGTCAGGTCTTCTGAAGCTTGAGCTTCAACTCCCCACAGTGGTTTCCAAACTTGAGAGCCTTGTAGGGTGAAGACAGGGGCAGAGGGATGGACAGTAACAGGTGTTAGGCTGTTGGTGCTGAGAACACCAGGATGACTTTTGTTTACTTAAAAAAAAAATCCTCTAGGTGCATTCTCTAACACCACATTGCAAACCTCGAACATACACAACCAAGTTTATTTTAAGGGAAAAAAAGGAAGCACAAAATTGGCATCTGTTGTTTGGCTGTAGTGTGTTTTCAAAAGCAATGACTGGTTTCTGCCGAAAATTCCAAGCCATCTGAAAGCACCCGGGAGAAAAATCAAAGCCTTCTGCAGTTCTACCTCGCGAAGATAACCTATGTGAACATTCCGGAGTACAGGTTTTATATCTCTAGAAGGCAGGTGCGCATGAGTGTGTGTGCACACACACACTTGCATATTTTACTAAAATCAGTGTATATGTGTGCCTAGACACACATGCATGCTCCATCATGTACATACACACACATCTTTATTTTTTTGAGTCTTTCAGGCTGTGCTCAACACTGCCGAATACAGAGCTATGAAGGGGAGGCAGCTTCACATGTGTGCCAGGGAAGCAGGCATGGGCTGCCACCCGGACCTTTGACGTTGTTGGAATTCCCTTGGTAGAGCCATTGAGCCAAATTACGTCCTACCACGTTACTGTGTTAGCCCTTCACAGCCATCACTTGACGTTCACGGTTCCAGGATCCCCCTGGATACTAAAATCCACACATGCTCCAGTGTCTTACATAAAATAGCATAATATTTGCATTAAGCCTGCGTGAGCCCTCCCATGGGCTCTGTTTTATGATACCGAACTCAAGACAAGCACTTTGTGACTTGTAGACAGGGTCGATCGGGCACTAGTGACAAGGACAAGGTTGGACGTGCTCAGGGCAGGTGTCATCTTATTTTTCAAATGCCTGTGATCTGGTGGAGCCTGTGGATGTGGAGGCCAGGGATGCAAAGGGCTGACCGCATCGCTGGCTGTATCAGCACAGCTGTGTGTGCTGTGGTAAGGGGAACCCACACACGCCCTTTCACTGGCTGAAAGAAGTAGATGCTAGTTCAGTGTTGTGAGTGTTTATGTGGGAGTATGTATGTGTGGGTACAGATACACATGTGAGTGGAGGCCAGAGAGTCACAGAGAGTCACACCGGGTGTCTTCCTCAACTGCTCTTCAACTTACTTTTTGAGATATGTTCTCTCTGAACCCTGAGCTCATCAATTTGGCTAATCAGCGGGCCGGTGGACTCCAGGGATCCTCCTGTGTCCGCCTCCCTAGCACTGGGATTGGTTAGGCAGAGCTGTGCCTGGCTTTTCTTCCTGGGTTCTGGGGATCTGAACTCAGGTCTTTGTGCCTTCAAGGCAAGCACGTTACTGAAAGGGTCATCTCCCTTTCCCCGGTTCCTACAACATTTTTAGATCTTTGTTAATGTGTATTCAAAGCCGAAGATGCACACTTCCAAGTCTGTTAGGAGATGGCCTCCTCCACTGCCTCTCCTGGTGTTGCAACAGTAGGTCCAATCTAAGGCTCCTCTGGAGAGAGAATTCTCGCGACTACTTTGAGTAGTGCAGACTGGTAACATGAAGAGTGAGTTGTTGGCCAGGGAGGTCCAAGAGGCTCCCCCAGACAACTCAGACTATTGCCGTTACTTCTGCTTACTCACCAGAACTAGATCAGACACTGTTTCTGCCTACACTGCATACTGCAGATGAAGGACACAGAGAAACCGAGCTGAGACCGAGCTGGAGGCTTTCTCTCTGCTGACTAGCTTTCCTAGTGCTGGAAACTGCTATGCAGGCTGCTAGAGAGAAACATCATCAACTGTCTGGCTGAGCTGTGGACTGGGTGCTGTACTACTAACCTGCCGGGAGGATACCCCCACCGGCACATTAGCGGCATGACTGTCTGGGGTGGGTAACACGTTGCTTTCTCCCTGGATTTGAGCCCTGCGCCACAGGAGGGAATCCATACCTGCTACAGTAAAACTAGTCAGAAGTCCATGGCTCGGAAAGTTACGGGTCCTAGGGGAGGAGTCTCCCACTGATGTTTTACTAATTGGACATGTAGTCTAACTGCCTTCTAAGTATTTCTGTTTATACTCATAGATCAGAGCTCTCAGCCTGGGCCAGAGAAGACTGGCCGGAGTCCTGAGATTACGTGACGACTGAGTGTCCAGCCCCAAACAGGACATCTATAGCTCTTCCCTCCTAGACCCAAGAGCACTGCAGAAGGAGCAGAAAGAATGTAAGAGCTGGAGGGTGGGGATGTGTGCCGTATAGCACGGTCATCTGGATATGACCTGTGAAAGATCTAAGTGCGCGTGCACACACACACACACACACACACACACACACACACACACACACAGAGAGAGAGAGAGTAGGGGTGAATAGGAGGGAGACTAGCTGGGGAAAAGAGTAGGGTCAACAGGACCGGGAAGAGGAAAAGAAAGTAATGGGTGGTGGTAGTGGTGGTGGTGGTGAATGTGATCACAGTGTATGAAACTGTTGAGAGTTAAAAGGAGTTGGGGGAGCGGGGAGAAGAGAAGGCAGGGCTGTGGTGATGGCAGAGGCCTCTGGCCAGCCGGGGCAGACATGAAGCAGGCAATGAGCGGGGCTGCCTGGGATCTGCAGGGCAGGCAGCTGAGCAGTTTGAGAGCGGGGAAAAGAGAAAAGAAAGCACACACGCGCGTCCTTTGCTTTAGCAATCCCGGTCAAGGAAATGATTTTAGGGAGTGCACAGCAATGGGTAGACAGGAGCCTTGACTGTGACCGCAAAGAATGAGAACCCACGTAAATGGCCGGCGATGTCATAGAGAACCATGTTCCCAGTGAATGCATCAAACAGAAGCCAGATGTGGTGGTAAATGCCTATAATCTCAGCGCTCCAGAGGCTGAGTCGGGAAGATCCAGATTTCAAGGCCAGCTTGCTAGGGGCTCCACAACAAGACCCTGTCTCAAAAATACTAGTAGTGTGATGACCAATGTTAACTGTCAATTTGACAGACTCTAAAATCATCTGGAAGATTGGCCTCTGGGCATGCCTGTGAGGTATTACTTTAAGTTGATTGATATGAGAGGAGCCATCTTAATTGCAGGCAGGACATTCCCTGAACAGGGAAACCTGGACTGCATAAAATAGAGTAAGTGAGCTGAGCCTTAGCATGAATTCACTGCCCTCTGCTTCCTGTGTGCAGACACAATGTGACCAGACAAACTCCTCGTCCTGCTACCATGCTTTCCAGCACCCGTTGTTACTTCTTCCCTGCCGTGACAGACTCTGTCCCTCTGGGACCGTAAGTCCAAATAAACTCAATTAAATCGCTTCTCTCAGAGTGTTTTTTATCATCACGGTAAGAACATCGAAGATCATCTAAGGATCCATGCTCACTACACACTGTAAAGTAACAATATGCAGACTGCCAAGAGGTGTGGCCAGGACAGTGCTGTTATTGCATGCTCATGAGTGTGACTGGGTCAGTGCCTGTGATGTGTGTGTGTGTGTGTGTGTGTGTGTGTGTGTGTGCCTCAGGCTGGGGGTACAGATCTCAAATGAGCAACTTCTACGTGAGCAGCATGGTAAGATTCCGGGTGAGTGTTTTTCTTTGAGCTTGTCTGTATTTATCATTTATTCATCAATGAATATGTATTACTTTGGTAATTTGAAATTATAAAGGCGTCTTAAAAAGTACCAGCCCATTTGTCACCTGACAGATGGGAAGCTGCTCAAACACAGAGAAAAACAATTGCTTCAAAGCTTCAAAAGTAAACTTCATATTGTTGCTTTTTAAAAAAAAAAATCAGATTTGAGTCTAAAAAGTGAGCTATAGGCAAGTTAATCAAGGTATCTCTGTGATTTTAAAATTCTATGCTAAACTGGACATAGTGGCACACACTTTTAATCCCAGCACTCAGGAGGCAGAAGCAGGCAGACCTTTGTGAGTTCAAGGCCAGCCTTGTCTATATAGAGAGTTGGAGGCCAGCCAAGACTACATAGTGACTCTGTCCCTCCTGCTGACCACCCCCCAATTCAAAACAACAAAAACCTCTAGTTAGTATGAAATAAATCTCACTTAAATGTAACATATTGCTAAAATGAGTGGTGGGATTTTTTGTTTGTTCGTTTTGGGTTTTGTTTGTTTTTAAAGACAGGGTTGCATGTACCCCAGGCTGGTCTCAAACTTGCTGTCCAGGTGAGTTTGACCAGTTCCTGATTCCCCTGCCTCTACTTCCCAAGTGCTGGGATTATAGATGTGCACCACCACACCCAGCTAAAATAACCAGCCCTTCAGATGCCAGCTCACATCACATGAACAAACACTTCTACTTTTCAGTTTTTCCTTTCAACTGGCTCCCCTCTGGTCAGGCAGGCCCCATCTGCCACTTTGAATCAGGCTGGTTTGTAGACGATTGTCTATAAAATGTGTAAAAGCATCCAAAAAAGCCTGATTAGCTGAAAACTTTAATTAATCAGATAGGGGGAGCACTTTCTTTTTAGGGGCAAAAATGAAGGAAAAAAAAATGAGGGGCTTAAAACCAAAACAAAGCCAGGTGTGGTGCCACACAGTTAACCACAGCATCTGAGAGGGGGGGGGAGGGAGAGAGGAAGAGGGGGAGGCAGGGAGGGAGGGAAGAGTTCAAGGCCAACTTGGGCTTATCTTGAGAACAGAAATAAAGCAAAAATCATTAAAACTTAAGGGGTGTGTGTGTGTGTGTGTGTGTTGTCCCTGTTCTGCTTTCGGATTATGCTTAAAAATCCAAGCAAAAGAAACCCTAAATGCAAATGGAAATAAATGTTACCCATGGTCTTACCACGTTTAATTAGCTACAGTTCGTGCATACCCATGTGTGAGGGTACATGTGCCCCCCCACCCCAACACACACACAAGGTTAGCATTGTGGGGTCCACTCCTTTTCACACCGAAGCTGGTTTCTTCAGAAATAACACTGAAAATGTGTTGCCAATATGCAGTTTCTGGAGGTGGAGGCATTTTTCTCCTTCGGAGCAGATTTCTATTGTTTTGCGAGAAAGCTCCAGTCTCAGGAACACGAATATAAAACCTGCAGTGTTGAGAGAAAATGACAGTCATCACAAATACGACCTCAGCTGCCTGGACTGTCGCAGTGACAGTGTTACTGATAGGGAATGGGCTGGTCATTCCCTTAATGGTGCCTTTCATGAACTGGAGAAGTTTTCCTCCGAACACAGATTGAGTGGGACTGCTGTCCATCATTATGCTGGAACTGTCTTGGAGATCTGGGCTGTGTTGGAGATCTCCTCAGCCAGAGAGGCAGACCCAAACCTTATGCTCTGATTCATTTGGTAGGGTCTATCTCTGAGTTGGGGGATGTTTCTCTGAAATAAATACATCTTCCTTTTCTCAGTCATCCCAGGTAGGCATGAGGGTCAGCAGTTGGACCAAGGAAGGTCCTCGTGATATCTAGAAGAGATCTGGAACCGGTCCCTGACTCAAGATACCTTCCAGGGCTCCAAGCACAGAGCCGGGTGAGGATGGCTTTGAATCCACGAGTCCCAGGAATCTGTAAAGCCCTTAGTTGGGAAGGCAGTAAGTACATTTGACTCTGGGTTATTCTTTCCAATATTTGTGCCTGCTCTGAGCTGGGATTCTGGTAAATTGAAGTCCATTATGGAGTCAGTGGTCTGGCAGAGCTGCTCCTGTGATTGCCAGACGTGACCCATGGGGACTCTGAGCTTTATTGCTGGCGAAGCAGGGGCTGCTAGAAGAAGGGAAATTGTTTAGCATTGACCAGTGCTTCCAAGAATGACCTCAGATGGAGCACTCGTTACATTTTCTCATTATTGCCCCCAAATGCCTGACACCAAGCAGCTTGAGGGAGGAAAAGGTGTTCAGTTTACAGTTTGAGGGTAAGCGGTCCATCCTGGCAGTGGGAGCCTGAGGTAACTGGTTACCTTCCATCTATAGCCCATCTGTAGTCAGGAAACAGAGAGCAATGGATCCTGGTACTCAGCTAGTATTTTCCTTTCTGTTCAGTCTGACACCTGACCCTGTGGAATGGTGCCACCAACTTTTAGAGTGAGTCTTAGCCCTTCCATAAGCTGTATAGAAACTCATCTTATTGTTTTATTTTGTGTGCATTGGTGTCTTGCCTGCACGTTTGTCTGGAGTTACAGATAGTTGGGAGCTGCCAGGTGGGTGCTAGGAATTGAACTTGGGTCCTCTGGAAGAGCAGCCAGTGCTCTTAACCACTGAGCCATCTCTCTAGCCTCTAGAAATTCTCTCACAAATATACCCAGAGGTCTGTCTCCAAGGGGATTCTAGATCCTGTCAAGGTGACAAACAGCACAAACCATCACAGATGGGCACTGGAGAAATGGGTTTCCTGGGATCCGTGGGGTGGGGGATCTGGACTCAATGGAATTTGGATACAAAAGAAAACATAAACCCATTGGCGTTCCATCTGGGAAGTGGGTGGCATGTGCTAATAATATGCATATTCATATTTTAGAAAAGAAGGGATGGCATATGATACATTGTGTTTTGTAACCCCATTGTTTCAGATAAGAATATACTGTGAAAACTTGTCCACAGAATAAATACCTCTAATTTTGATTGCCTGCTACATCCTAACACATGTTCCTCAACTCAGATTAACCAAGTACATTAAGTTATTGTTGTAAGTGGCACTCTGATAAATATCCTCATTGCCAAGTCTTACTAGTTTGTCTTACTCTGAAATCTTTAACTTCACCCACTACCATGTACTTAGACCTGAGCTTACTGTGTAAACCAGGATGGCCTAGAATTCACAGACATCCACCTACCTCTGCCTTTGCCTTCCAAGTACTGGGATTAAGGACATACACTACCATGTCTGGCTAAGAGCATTTACACCTTGTGCAGAGGAACTGAGTTCAGTTCCCAGCACCCACATTAGGTGGCACACCTGTAACTCCAGCTCCAAGGGATCCGATGTCTTCTTCTGGCCTTTCAGGCACTTGTGTGTGCGCATGCATGCACACACAGCACACACACACAATTTAAAAAATAAATCTGAAAGAAAGAAAGATAGAAAGGAAGGAAGGAAGGAAGAGAGAGAGAGAGAGAGAAAGAAGAAAGAAAGAAAGAAAGAAAGAAAGAAAGAAAGAAAGAAAGAAAGAAAGAAAGAAAGAAAGAAAGAAAGAAAGAAAGAAAGAAAGAAGGAAAGAAAGAAGGAAAGAAGTAAAGAAAGAAAGAAGAGGGGAGGGAGGGAGAAGGGTGGGAGGGGGGGGAGAGAGAGAGAGAGAGAGAGAGAGAGAGAGAGAGAGAGAGAGAGAGAGAGAGAGAGAGCGCAAACAAGAAAGCTGGCAAACAGGCAAGCATCTCCAGGCAATGATACACATTTGCCTGAATGCTGGCCACCAAAGGGTGTATTTTCTGTATAGAATTCAAAACCAGGAATGAAACCTACAGAGAATCTCTGCTTTACATCACTACCATGTGTCGGCATCATTAGACATTGTTGGTGAGAAACACCCAAACATGTGTTTGTTGGCTCCAGGTTCTAAACAGCTGTGGTGGTTTTACCAGGAGATACATAAACTTCAATTTGGTGAGCTTTTATTACGTACTCCACATGGACATGAATTTGCCAACTCCCAGCTCCTTGGTTGCCTCCAGTTCAGGACACCAGTGGGGAAGCCACTCAGACTTTTCAAGTTCATGAACGCATTCAAGTTTATAGGAGGCGCAGTTTGCCTCCCCACTCACCGCAGCACCACAGATGGTTGTGCTTAAACAGAAAAATGTGAAACAAATAATGACGGGACATAAACAAGAAGAGCATGGCGATCTCCACAGCGAAAACAGAACACGCATGGTTTCGTTCTGTGTGACCACTTGTGTTTTTATTTATTGCTAAATTTAAAACAATGGAGTACAACCCGGGAGGGCAGCGGTTTCGTTTTGAATGTGAAATGTTCAGTTCATGCCTGCTTTACTAAAGCACTTACCAGATTTACATGAAATCTTTTAAGACGGAAATGTGTTCTTCTTTTAAATTTGTTGAGTGTTCAAAACCTGAAGAATCAGTCAAGGGAATAAAGCACTCCAGCAATTACTCTGTACTGTATAATTACTATGTAATTACTTTCATAAAACATTATCACGTTAGCGCTGTCATCTGAAAGTTCGGGTTTCCCTAAAATTCAGGTGCTGGATTCCTGACTCCAAGGTGACGTGAGAAGGAGGCGCCAGCTTTGGGAGGGATTTGGTCATAGGAGCCTGTATAAATGCGACCTGCACTTCATGAAAGAGGCTCCAGAGAGCCACATTGCCTCTTCCCCCAAGTGATGGCACAGAAACAGATGTTATCCAAGAACGAAGAAATGAGCTTCAGCCCGAAACATTAAATTTACCCAACGCCTTGAGCTTGGACCTCTTAGCCTTTAGAACTGTGCAAAATAATTTCTATTGGTTATAACCATCCAGTCCAAGGAATTCAGCTACAGAGTTCTGAAGAGACGACGGTAATATGGTTGTAAACAAAGGGACCAAATTAAAAGTAAGTAGCTGTAAAAAATTGTTCAGTGTATGGTTGAACTTCCTCTCCTGCCAACCCCATTTTGTGCTAAGATACTTTCACTATAAAAAAGTTCTTGGAACTGGGGAGATGGGCTCAGAGGTTGACATTGGCTGCTCTTCCGGAAGACCTGGGTTTGATTCCCAGCACCACACAACATCTCACAACTGTCTATCACTCCAGTCAGTCCTAGGGGATCCAACGCCCTCTTCTGGCCTCTATAGGTACTGCAGGCACATGGTGTACAGACATACACACAGGCACGACACCCATATACATAAAGTAAAAGTAAAGGTTTAATTTTTTTTTAAAGAATTGGCTTCTTTGGAGGCTGGAGAGATGCCTCCGTAGTTAAGAGCACTGGCTGCTCTTGCAGAAAACCCAGGTTCAATTTCCAGCACCAACACGGAAGCTCACAATCATCTTTAATCCCATTTCAGAGGATCTGACACACTCATCTGGCTTCTGTGGGCACTGCACATATATGGTACACAGACATACATATAGGCAAAACACCCATACATAAACAATGAAAATAAAGGAAAAACATTTTAGAAAATAAAGATTGAGGGGCTGGAGAGATGACTCTGTGGTTAAGAGCACTGGCTGTTCTTCCACAGGCCCCGGGTTCAATTCTCAGTACCCACATGTTGGCTAACAGTGGTCTATAATTCTGGTTCCAGGGGATCTAATGCACTCTTCTGGCCTCCCAAGGCACCAGACAGGCACACAGTACACACAACTATACACATAAAGTAAAAATTAATATTAAAAAATAAATAAAGATTATAAACAAAGGGATCAAATTCAAACGAGCAAATGTGAAAGATTGCTCAATGTACAGTTGGACAATCCTGTCCACTCCCCATTTTGTCCTCTAACAGTTATTTTTATTATGAAAATGTTCTTGGGGTTGGGAAGATGGCTCAGAGGTTAAGACAACGGCTGCTCTTGGCAAAGATCTGGGTTGGTTTCCAAGCACCCACACTGGGGACACACAATCGTCTACAACTCCTGTTCCAGGACACTGATGCCTTCTCTTGGCCTCTGTGGACACCAGGCATGCACTGTACACACAAATGAAGACAGTCCCACACATTTAGAAAGTTTAATTTTTTAAAAGTTCTTATATATTTTTAAAAGCCCACTAAAAGAAAATTTTTAGTGTCTGCATTTACACTCTGGCCATTGTTCTTTGATTGGTTCTTTGTTCTTTGTGCTTTTTAAATTTTTCAAGGTCTCATTGTGGAGCTCAGGCTGTCATCGAATTTACTCTGTAGCCCAGGCTGGCCTAAAACTCAAGAGATTTACCTGCCTCTGCCTCCCAAGTGCTGGCATTAAAGGCTCGCCCCACCACGTCCAGTGATACCACTATCATTCGTTGGTTTCATTTCCTGATTATTTGTGAGAATACTTTTATTACACCAGGATGGGAAGGAAGAGAGAAGACAGCTTACTTCAGGCAGGACTGGCCACATAATTTCCGAAGCCTAGGACAGGGACCCCTTCTCAAGCATGATGAACCTGGGTGACAGCAGCATGTGTACTGCCAAGGGGTGACTCTTCTGAGAAAGGGTCTCCAGATAGGCAGGTCACACGTCCACGAGGCTGGCCCTGGCTCCAAGCATGGCCATTCTGGGATTGCCCCTGCCTCCTGGTGGGGTCCCTTTCCTGACCATAGAGGTAGTAGCTATCTTCCTGACCACGCTTCCATCCTAACTCCCAGAGGGGCACTGCTGCCCCACGTGATGGCTCTAAACCCCTTCAGAATCTCCAGTGTCCCTCCAAGATAGGTCAGCTTCAGTTCCCCAAGCTGCACCACCGTCAGGACAGCCACAGATCTCATTTCGTTGAACCACCCCTTTCCAGATCTTTCTAACAATGAGCATTTTGAGCAGGCAGATAGTCAGTCCATTCTCCGGCAAAATTTGGTTGTTGGAGAGTTTCTTATCTGGGGCGGAGTTTTATGCTGGATCTCTACTAGGCAACAAGAGGTGAAATCTCTTCTCCGGATTCCTTGCACACGGTTGCAGGAAAGCTCCCAAGATGGCTCAGCGGCCACAAAATGCGACTGTTGAGGTGAAGGTTGGAGCAGTGGGCAATGGAAACCCACACCCAAGGGTGTACTGGGTCCCATGTCAGACATTGTCAGGGGACCCCCTTAAGGGGTCCACTTTGATTCAAGGGTTGGTGTCCAGGATGGCACTGATGAGAGGTGGAGCCTAGGAGTAGGTCCTTAGGCCCATTGAAGCATGACCTCATGGGGCTCTTTGGCTGTCCTTGTGACAATGTTCATATAAAAAACTGAGTTCAGTCTCAGACTTTCTGCCTTTTTTTTTTTTTTTTTGAGACGAGGTCTCACCATGTAACCTTATATGGCTAGAAACTCACTCTAAGGACTAGGCAGGCCCAAATTCATAGAGATGCACCTGCCTCTGCCTCTGCCTCTGAACTCTGGGACTAACGATGTGCATTACCAGATGCAGTTTGCACTAGTTATAAAATAGTGATACAATCACAGAGACACCTTGATTGACTTGCTTATAGCTCACTTTTTAGACTCAAACTGGATTTCTTTCTTTCTTTCTCTCTCTCTTTCTTTTTCTTTCTTTCTTTCTCTCTCTTTCTTCCTTTCTTTTCTTTTTTCTTTTTCTTTCTTTCTTTCTTTCTTTCTTTCTTTCTTTCTTCCTTCCTTTTTCTTCCTTCCTTCCTTTTTCTTTCTTTTTTTTTTTTTTTTGGTTTTTCGAGACAGGGTTTCTCTGTGTAGCTTTGTGCCTTTTCCTGGAACTCACTTGGTAGCCCAGGCTGGCCTCGAACTCACAGAGATCTGCCTGGCTCTGCCTCCCAAGTGCTGGGATTAAAGGCGAGCGCCACCACCGCCCGGCTTTCTTTCTTTCTTTCTTTCTTTCTTTCTTTCTTTCTTTCTTTCTTTCTTTCTTTCTTTCTTTCTTTCTTTCTTTCTTTCTTTCTTTCTTTCTTTCTTTCCTTCCAAACAATGTGAAGTTTACTTTTGAAGCTTAGAAGCAATTGCTTTCCTCTGTGTTTTCCTCAGGAGACAAACGGGCTGGTACTTTTTAGGACACTGTTCTGAGATGTGATCATTCTTTCCTGTACCTGCTTAATTCCACCACTGCCATCCGCCACTTCTCGCGGGGGTGTGGTGGGGTATGTGGGGGTGGGGTGGGGGGTGGCACCACTATAGAGTACCATGCCTTCGAAACCCTGCAATCGAGAACTAAATAACCCTTTTCTCTTTTCAGAGTTATCTGCACCAGATAGTTTGTTCTCGTGGGGAAAAGCTGACCAATAATGCAATGCCCAGACATAGGAAAGAGTCATTGCGGTTGCGATGTGAGGGACTTGGTAGAGCCTGGCATGCATGTGGTTCTGGGTCCCATCCCCAATACCACATACACCAGGCATGACTGTAATTCTGGCATGCTGGTGGCCAAGGTAGGGGGATCAGAGGTTCAGGGTCACCCTCTGCTTGGGTGTTTGGGGCCAGCCTGGGAGACATAAAGGGGCCAGAGAATAATCGGTAAAACCCTGTCCAGGGTTGAGAGGACTCTACACAGCGGGAAAGGCAGCTCACGTCAGGAGCAAGCAGAGCTTCGTGGGAGAATGAGAAGGGAGGAGAGGCACAGTGGCCTTCGCACTGTCCCAATTTGACAAGAGAGGCTGTGAGAGAGTGAGTGTCCCTTGCCCTTGACACTCCTGTCTGCCAAAGGAGCACCCGTAAAATGTTCAAGCTGGATAGGTCGCCGGCGAGAGACAGATAATAAAAACCCACTTGTGACGCTTCGAGTGCATTTGACACAAACCGAAATCGTACAAAGGAATGTGCTTCTAGGGTTTTCTTGTGAAGGGCCCGGAGTGAATGACCCGCAGCCTTTGCCAAGAGGCTGCTGGAATATTTCTGAGACGAGGGGTCTCGCTTTTGTTCACGTACAGAAAAGGGAATCGGCTCCTTGAAGCCGGCGGCCCCTGGTGCGCAGGATCAATGGCTGCCAGCCCGTCTGTTCTGAGCTGGTAAGGAGCCGAACGGGGATTTCAAAGATTTGTAATTGTAATTTAAGGTAAGCCAGTGGTTCGAATGAAGCTGACATTTAACTCCAAGTGGCTGACTGAGAATTCTGGTCTCCTGGTCCCTGAGTGCTTCCTGTTCTGCATAACACTTTTGAACAGGACCTCCCCCACCCCCGGCCCAATTCTGTCCTGCTGTACAGGTGGGAGAGACTCTGTCACTCCCATATTGGTCTGTCTCCAATCTGGAGTCTGGATGGATATCCTCCTGCAGCCTGGGCTGGAATAGGAGTCCTAGGATTGCTCATCAGCCCCAAAGAGCATTCCAGGGCAGACACCACACATAGGTGAAGGCAGTATAATTAATTTCCCAGCGATGAAGTCCACTGCCTTGCTTTGGAGAACCACATCCATTCTCTAATGCCTTGAGACCTTGAACAAGTTACACTCCATGCATCACGCTCCTTGCCTGTAAAACAGGTGCATAAGTAACATCACTTCAATGCTTAGCACATGCTGACTGCTTAATAATGGTTAAGGTGGAAGGAAGGGACTGTATACCGCTGAACCATACATTTGAAATGGTGAAAAGGGTAAATTATGCGTTCAATAAATACTACTACCATACATTTAAAAAAAAAAAAAGTATGGGAAATCCTAACCTCAGCCAGACACAATGATACACACTGGCAGTCTCAGCACTCAGGAAGCAGAAGGAGGAGAATCAGGAGTTGAAGGCCCACTGTGGCTACATGGTCAGGTCAAGGCCAGCCTGGGCTACATGAGCCATGGAGACAGCTCAGTGGGTCAAGTTCCTGTTGCACAAGAATAAGAACCAGAGTTCCGCTCTCCAGAACCCAAGGGAATTCTAGGTCGGTGTAGCAGCCTACCTAAAGTCCCAGCGTTTGTGTCGGGCTTTCTCTGGGGCCACCAACCAGCTCCCAAATATAAGACAAGAGACGTATTGTTCATTATGAAACAGTCTTAGCGTATGCTTGTCCCACAAGCTCTAATAACTCAATTTAGCTTGTTTCTCTTCGTCTGCACCTTGCCTCAGGGCTTTTTACCTTTCCTTGATTCTGTATGTCCTACTCTGTGTCTGGCTGTCTGGTAGTTGTCTGGTAGCTATCTGGCTGGTCCCAGTTGTCTCCCTCTCTTTCTCCCTCATTCTCTCTTCTCTTCTTTTCTCAGGAGCACAGATTCCTCCTCCTACTTATTCTCTCTGCCTGCCAGCCCCGCCTATCCCTCTAGTGCCTAGCTATTGGCTGGTCAGTTTTTTTTTTATCAGGTGCCTTAGGCAGGCAAGGTAAAACAGCAACACATCTTTACATAGTTAAACAGTGTAGCATAAACGAATGTGACGCATCTTTGCCTAGTAAAAGTAATATTCCACAACACACTTGGGAAGCAGCAGATGCAGGGTACTTCTGAAGCAGGGTGGCTAGCTAGACTAGGTGAATAGGCAAACTCTGGGTTTCAGTGAGAGATCCTGCCTCAATGTATAAGGTGGATAGCACCAACCTGACATCAACCTCTAGTGTGTACTACTACACACATATGTGCCCATACAAATGTGAGTATAATATATATATAATATATATATATTATATATATATTATATATATATATACTCATGCACACATATACATACAAAGAAAAGAAAAAGAAGTTTCTGTAGTGAAATAATAGGAATTGAATTTACTCTCCTACCTCAAACAATGGAATAAGAAAATAAAGATGGAGGAAGATTTCCAGTCACAAACCATGGAGTGAGAACTCAAGCCAAGCTTGATGAATGGTCACTTTGAGAGGGAAAGTCAGGAGGAACAGTTCAAGGCCATCCTTAACTACAGGGTAATTCAAAGGTAGCCTGAGTTACATGAAACCCTGTCTAATACCAAGGCAGAGAGAGAGAGAGAGAGAGAGAGAGAGAGAGAGAGAGAGAGAGAGAGAGAGAGAACAAAAATGACAAGACCTATGAAAAATCAAATTGCCTAAAACCCAAGAAAATTTTTAGAAGCAGCCAGAGATGAGAAACAATACATACAGAGGTGTAGCTAGAGTTTTCCTGCTTTGCCCACAGTCAGGACAAATCTTTGTCACCCGCCAGTCCCACAGCCGCTCAGACCCAACCAAGTAAACACAGAGACTTATATTGCTTACAAACTGTATGGCCGTGGCAGGCTTCTTGCTAACTGTTCTTTTATCTTAAATTAACCATTTCCATAAATCTATACCTTGCCACGTGGCTGGTGGCTTACCGGCGTCTTCACATGCTGCTGGTCATGGCGGCGGCTGCCTCAGCCTTCCGCTTCCCAGAATTCTCCTCTCTCCTTGTCCCACCTACTTCCTGCCTGGCCACTGGCCAATCAGTGTTTTATTTATTGACCAATCAGAGCAATTTGACATACAGACCGTCCCACAGCACAGAGGAATGTAGATAAAGATGACTGCCCATTTTTCAGCAAAAATAATGCAAAGACATGCCTGTAAAAGACTTTAAAAGAAAAATAATGAATCTAGGATTTTTTTCTTTGTCTTCTTTTCTTCCAGACAGGATCTCATGAGGTACCAGCTCACCTCAAAGTCACAATCCTCCTGACTCTGCCTTCCAAACGTGGAGATTATAGGTGTACACTGCCACGCTCAACCAAACTAGAATTCTATACCCAGCAAAAATATCTTTCAAAACCAAAAGCTGAATGAACTCATCTCTGGTGAACCTGCACTATAGATTCAGTCAGAAGAAAATATTAGAGGAAATACACTAGATAAAAATGCAAAGGAATGAATGGTACTAGGGTGGTTTACTTTTTAAACATCTTTAAAAAATGAAAGCAGAGTTTCTCTTCCTCCTGCCTTTCAATTATTTATTTCTTGGAGCATAAAATTAATAGGTCTGGACCCCATGGTGTGAGATGTCCTCTGCTATAGTCTCTGGCAAATGACTGAAGACAATCATTTACCTCCCTGGAACTCAGTTTTCCTCACCTGTCAAACAGGAGGTGATAATTCTCAGCCTGTTTTTGCAGTGTTGTGAAAATAAACTAATAAGCAATACCATTCTTTTACAAAATTAAAGTAACAAATAATAAATAAAAGTTGAAGTAATATGTAAACATCATTAGTTATATAGCTGCTTCATATGCCACCAAGGCTCATATAGGAAAGGTTTGTTTGCCAGCATGTGGGACTATTGGGATGCAGTGGAGGTTGTAGGACTTCACAATCATCCTGCTTCAGAGTCCAGATCCTTGGAGATACTAAATCAGAGAGTAATTAGGAAAATACAAGGCCTGGGAGGAGGCAGGAAAGGAAGGAAAGAGAGGAGTAAGAGTGGAAATCGTGAGACAAGCAGGAAAAAAAAAATGACCTGTTCGTTTGTAGGCAATAGTGGGCTGGGGAGAGACTGGGTTAGAGGTTTCAGTTGGGAGTAAGACATGTAGAAGGAAAGATGGTCTGAGAAGCTTAAGTTTTGGTATACTATCACTTAAAAATATTTTATTTTTGTGTATGTGTAGCCATGTGAATGTGTGCAACGTGTGCATTGCCTGCAGAGGCCAGAAGAGGGTATCAGATCCCCTGGAGCTGGAGTTACAGGTGTTGGTGAGCTGCTAATGTGCGTGCGGGGAACCGAACTCAGGTCCTCTGCAGTCACAGGAAGCGTGCTTAAGTGCTGAGCCATCTCTCCGGCCTCTGTCGCTATTTTAAAAGATATTAAGACACGTGCTGGGATTCTTGCAGGTTTTGTTTGTCTTCTGCTGTCTTAACCACTGTTCTGTGGCTGTGAAGAGATGCACAACCAAGGCAATTCTTATCAAAGAAAGTGTTTAATTGTGGGCTTACTTACATCTTCAGAGTCCATCATCATCATGGTGGCAGACATGGCCAGGTATGGTGCTGGAAAAGTAGTTGAGGGTTCTACATTCCTGATCTACAGGGAGAGAGAGGGAGAGGGAAGAGAGAGACTGGGCCTGGCATAGGCCTTTGAAACTTCAAAGCCCACCCCGGTGACACACCTCCTCCAACAAGAACATACCTCCTAATCCTTCTAATCTTTTCAAATAGTTCCACTCCCTGGTGACTACGCATTTGAATACACAAGCCTATGGGGCCATTCTAATTGGAACCTCCACACTTGCTTTACATAGCTGATCATTTTTGGCTGTACATGGGGCTTCTTTGAAAATGACTCCATCTAGAACAGTCTGGCTCACAGGAAGAGTCACATATATACTCTGAACTTTTCTAACAGCCAATTTGTAGAAGGTAAAATGAAACAGATGCAATTAATTTTAATGATATATTTTAGCCCAATATATCCAAAATATTTCCATATCTGACCTATAATTAAAACGTACTAATAAAATACTCCGTACTCCATTTTTTCACAGTAAGTCTGAAGCCTGCTCGGTAGGTAAGGTGCTAACTTTGCAAGCACAAGGAACTGAGTTCAATCTTTAGAACCCACACAAAAATTCTGAGCATGGTAGAATGCATTTGTAAGCCAAGGGGTGGGGAGGCAGAGACAAGCTTGTCTCTGGGGCTCACCGGCCAGCCAGCCAGCCCACACGGCAAGTTCCAGGCCAGTTGAGAGATCCTGTCTCAAAAGAAGAAAAAATTGGGTGATACTTGAGGAATGACACCTGAGGTCCTCTGAGCTCAACCCATTTGTGCATGCCCACACACCATGTGCACATACACACACATGCACAGATCCAGACTAAGAACAGGAAAAGCAGTAATAACAGCAGTCGCTTCTGAGTCTCTTAGATGTGTGGTGCAATCCCCTCTCAGTTCACTAATCCTCTTACATACTAAAATTGCAGGATTGGGACTGTTATAATCACACCCTGCAGATGCAGCAACAGCATCAGAGAGGGTGAGTCACGTGTTCAAGATCACAAGCAGCTAGTCTATTGTCAACCATTCTGTCTCAATATCTTCGGCTAGCACGGAGGCCAGCCATCCCTGAGAGGCTGTGCACCAGGGTTCACTCTATTGTCTGGTTAGCTGAGCTGATGATGTACTAAAACAGACAAGAATGAATATTCATTGTACAGCTGAGCCCATTGTGGGAGTGATTGGGACCAGGGCAGCCTTGAGAAACTGGAGAAAGCTGCAAACTCAAGGCTGGAGACCAGGTTCACAAGATGCAATTGTTCTCAATGACACTTCGCAAAAAAGCCCCAGAGAGCTGGCCGTCATTAAAGGCAAAACAAGGTCATCCATGGCCACTCCCCCAACCCCATGATGATTTGAGAATTTCCACTTGGCTGTGCTGAGAGCATCAGCACAGAGATGCTGGCGATGTAACTTCCCATGTGGAAATGGCTCCAGTATGGCCAGTCGGCATTCAGGAGAGAAGTCACAACCTAGCCAGTTTGGGTCATCTGGGTTCTTTCCGCTCAGGCTCCATTTCCTGTAGACTGGGAGTAGGAGAGAATCAATCTCTATCCACCCAAGGACTGCTGGCCTGGGATAGGGAGGTCCCATGGGGCTTATGGCAAGGCTATCCCTTACCTTCTTGTCCTTTTTGTCTGGAAAATATCTTGGAATTATTCCAAAAAGTCTTTGGAATTATGACATGTTGGGGCCACGCATTCATGGGAGGAGGCTGGGTTCCATACTCTGCTGGCTACAAATATAGCCTGAACAAGGCAGGCCACAGCATTCTCCTTGGCTTTCCAAACTTCCAAGTGGTCTTTCCCTCCGGAACTCTCCTCTGAAAGGCCATGAGAAGATCTTGCCCCTTCATAAGTTCCCAGCTTGGCTTATAGCCCCTCTCTGCCCTGTGCATTGTGTGGCACTAGAGATGTATGCCACTCATGCAGAGCCTCAAGATATATCAGCATAGCTCATGCCTACCATCCATCCATCCATCATCCATCCATCCATCCATCCATCCATCCATCCATCCATCCATCCATCTACCTCCACCTACCTACCCATTTACCCACTTACCCCTTCATTTACCTACCCTCCCATCTATTCACCAACTCTCTTATTCATCCATCCATCCATCCATCCATCCATCCATCCATCCATCCACTAACCCACCCATCCACCTACCCACCCATCCATCCATCCATCCATCCATCCATCCATCCATCCATCCATCCATCCATATATACATACATATATCTGCCCACCCACTCATCCATGCACCTACCCACTCATCAATCCATCCATCCACCCACCTATCCATCCATCCTCCACCCACCCATCCATCCATCCATCCATCCACTCATTTATCATCTATCCATCCAACCACTTCTGGACCCTTCCATTTATCCACCAACCCTCTCATCCTGCCCCCATACTGACCCTGTCATGATGAACAGTAACTACTCCAAGTGTGATCCATTTCCTCTAGCGAAACTTCACCCTCTAAAGCTTCCATGATCTTCCCAGTGTCGCAAACCGGGGACCAAGTGTTCCAACACACGAACCTGTGGGGAACAGCTCATACTCAGGTTCAACAACAGCACAAGAACTAGTTCACTGGAAAATGATTTGCCCATGGGGAAGGACGGACATATCTACCGAGGGCAAGCAGGCTCTTCTTCAACTCTTCCTTGGCCGATGGGGTAAGAGGAGATACTGGAGAGAGAAGAAGACAATGGCTGAGTTTAGAAAAGATCAACAGCTGCTGAGAAGTTTGAGGCATGAGGTGCCAGCTGCCAGCATGATGCTCCTTCACGGGCACAGCTGAATATTTGGACACACTCATGCCTGAAGCTGATTTTTAAATTGACATTCCTAGCAACTAGTAGGATTGGCACATATCAAAAACACAACAAAAGAAAAAAACAAAACAAAAAACCAAGGGAGTTGACTATGACTGGGGAGGAAGGAATCTATCTATTTAAGAACCTTCTCCATCTATTTCTTCTTTATCGTTTTCTCTATCTTTTCAGATTTTGGGGACAGATTTTTGGAAGTAACAACTCCATTTCTGAGTTTATTTATTTATTTATTTATTTAAGAAAGCCAATTATTTTGAGTGCATGTAACTATATTTAGAGGCTCACGACACACTAGCTATGGCAATCCTGTAAATAGAACTGCACAAGGGGCTGGCGAGATGGCTCAGTGGTTAAGAGCACTGGCTGCTCTTCCAGAAGACCTGGGTTCAATTCCCAGCACCCACATGGCGGCTCACAATTGTCTGTAACTTTAGTTCCAGGAGACCTGACATCCATATCAAAACACCAATGTACATAAAAACATTTTTTTTAATTAAAAGAAAAAAAAAGAATTGCACGAAGAGAGAATACTACAAAGCACAATGCTGAAGCTGTCTAGTTGTAATCGAGAGCAGACAGAAGTCGTGCACTTTGGACCTGCGGCTGTAGTGTCATATCCTGCGTAGGAGACAGGAGGATTTTTGTTATTGTTGCTTGTGTGTGTGTGTGTGTGTGTGTGTGTGTGTGTGTGTGTTTGTGTGTGTTCATATGTGTATGTAGGTGCGCATGTAGGTACATGTGCGTGTGACAACCAAGGGTGTCTTTCTCAATCACTTCACACCTTTATTTTTTGAGACAGGGTCTTACTGAACTTGGAGCTCCTGGATGCAGGTAGGATGGTAGGTCACCAAGCTCCAGGGATCTTCTGACTTTCTCCTCCACAGTTCTCAGCATCTTCCATGGGTGCTGGGGATCCAGCTCAGGTCTCCATGTTTGCATGGTGATCACTTTATGAATGGAAGCATATTCTGAATACTCTCAGGATGCTTCATAAGTCTTGGCATGGATGTCAGTCAGTGTGGGCTAAGTCACAGTGAGTGAGTGAATGCAAGTTCTTATTCTGTGAGGGACACGCTCCTGAAGAACTCATTTATAACACATGCATAAATCAAGACTAATTCCCCCACAGGAATGAAGTCAGGATTGGCATTACCTCTAGTGCCCTACAGTGTGTGAGACTTTCCCTTCGCCTAATTTCCACCTTGTAGAATTCAGAGTAGCAGGAAGCATGTCTTCATACCTTTCCTTTTAAAGGAAGACTGTGGACCTGGAGATCCGGGGTTGGATTAGTCACTTTCTGTGGCCGTGACAAGCATTGGGGCAGGGGCGGGGAGGGGGGTGGGCGGGGCGGCAGCTTAAAGGGCAAAAGATTCATTTTGATTTAGTTTCCAAGATTTTTGTCAGTGGTTGCCTAGCTCACTGACAGTGGGTTGGGGGGGGGGGAAGAAATTGGGGGAGACACACAGAGATAGAGAGATAAAGAGTCAAAGAGACAGAGAGGGGAGGAAGGAAGGGGAGAGGAGGGGAGGATGGAGGGAAGGAAGAGAGGGGATGGTGAGGAGAGGGGAAAAAGAGAGAGGAAGGATAGAAGGGAAGGGGGAGTGGATCTGTGCTGTGGCCACAAAGCATAGGAGGTGTGTGTGTGTGTGTGTGTGTGTGTGTGTGTGTGTGTGTGTGTGTGTGTGTGTCTATGTATGCTTTGTGTCTGTGTGCACTTAGGTCATGTGTGCCTGTGTGCATGTGTATGCTGAGGCCAGGGTTGTCCATCACCCCAAGAATGCTATTTAATTATCGGAGCCCTGGTAATCCAGTACTTCTCAGTTGCTGGATCTACCAGTTGTGGACTAAGTCTTCAATATGAGATTTAGTGGGAGATACTTCATATCTAAACCACAGCAAGAGTATATTTATTTTAATAGTTGGACAGACTTTTAAAAGAGATTTATTTATTTGGCTGGGACTGATGGATGACACATGATTTTAGTCCTAGCACTTGGGAGGCAGAGGCAGGCAGTTCTTTGTGAGTTTCAGGCCAGCCTGTGCTACATAGAGAGACTGTATCAAAAATGTCACCACCAACAAAATATTTATTTTTTATTGTATGTGTGTATTTTGCCCGCCTGTATGAATGTGAACCACATGTATGCAGTTTCTGCAGAGGCCAGAGGAGGGAGTTGTTTCGACTGGAACTGGAGTTACAGATGGTTGTGAGCCACCACATGTGTGGTGATATTGTGTCCCCCGATATATTGTGTACCCTAATAAAGTTATCTGGGGTCAGAGAACAAAATAGCCACCAGATAGATGGAGGCCAGAAAATGGTGGCACATGCCTTTAATCCTGTCACTCGGGAGGCAGAGATCCAGATGGATCTCTGTGACTTCAAGGCCACACTGGAAACAGAGCCAGGCATGGTGGCACACACCTTTGATCCCAGGACTTGAGATCTAATGCCTTTAATCCCAGAAAGTGATGGCAGGAAGCAGAAAGGTATATAAGGTATGAGGACCAGGAAGTAGAGGCTTTTAAACTTTTAGGCTTTTAGCAGCAGTTCAGCTGAGATCCATTCAGATGAGGACTCAGAGGCTTCCAGTTTGAGGAAACAGGATCGGCTGAGAAGTTGGTGAGGTGAGGTTAGCTGTGGCTTGTTCTGTCTCTCTGACCTTTCAGCATTCACCCCAATACCTGGCATTGAGGGGTTTTTTTTTTTGTATTTAATAAGATCTTTTAAGATTCGTGTTACATACATGGGTGTTGGGAACTGAACCTGGATCCTCTGCAAGAGCAGCAGGTACTCTTAATCTCTGAGTCATCTCTCCTCCTACCCCAGGACAAACCTTTCATTGATTTAAGGGGAAAAAAATGTAGCTAGCATCTTCAGAAAGCCAGGTCCATGCATACCTAGTTGAACAAATGATCTTGAACGTGATTGGGGGGGTGGTGTCAAGGGAGACTTCAGAAGGGCCTCTAGGATAGACAGTATTGCCCTAGTCAGTATATAAAAGGTACTTCCAAATTCCTGATTGAATGACACCCAGAAAGCAAGCAAGTGTTGTGTCTTGAATGTGGCGTGTGCCCATTAAAAACAATATTGGAAGTGGATCCCTGCGACATTTAGTTTTCATTGCCAACAGGACATACCAAGACTCACCAGGGACATGAGTCTCTGTGAAGGAGTTTTCTACATTGAGTTTGTCTCTAAGGGATTGTTAATGAACTGATGTGGGAAGACAGGGCCCAGTGTGGGCAGAATCATTCCCTAGGCAGGGGATCCTGAGCTGTGTTTAAAGTGGAGGACTCCAGCTGAGTGGAACCAAGCACGTGAGAATGCATGCATTTACTTTTTCCTGCTGTGGACTGTGGGTGTGCCGGGACTAGCTGTATCGGGCTCCTGGCAACTTCACTGCCCTGCTGTGACGGACTGTAAACTAGGGTATTAAGGTGAAATAAACCCAAGTCTCCCCTCAGTCAGTTTTTGTCAGGGTATTTTTTATCACAGCCACAGAAACGCAACAAGGAAAGCCCAGTTACGAGCTAGGGCAGGGTGGGACCAAGTGGGGCCTTCCGGGGGTGACTGTGGTTCAGCCCTCATGCCAGCATTAGTCCACCCACGACGAAGAGACGAGTGAATTAACTTGAGAGGGGTCTGGAACCTGGTATGGCTCGCTGCCCTGCAGTGTGGCGCCCGGTACTGTTTCGTATTCTCACAGCACAAGGCCATCCCGCATGCAGCCCTTGACCTTGAACCAGAGTTGTCAGCTAAAGTAACTCTCACCCTGGGTGAGGGATTGCCTTTTTTTTTTTTTCCTTCCTCTGAGACAGTTTTACTAAACCTAGGCTGGCTTTGAGCTCCTGATTCTTGCAGCACTGGGATGACAAGTGTGTACCTCAACACCCGGCACTGTGACACTCTTACTAGGAACAGAAAATGGGTTTAAGGCAACCAACGTTCCGGTGGACGAAAGCAAGACCTTCCGACCTGTTCCTCCACTGCCGATCTGAGCGGGCTCCAAACAACAAACCAATGATAAGGTGAAATTTTATAAAGATAAGAATGACATCCTGTCTGAAGTTGTCCATTGTAGTAGTGCTTATGTGGAGACACTGACCGGAGGCAACTCAGACACCGAGAAGCAGGGTGGCATTTTTGTGTCAATCCAAGGAATTGTCATGTTCACCATAGCTAAATTCTAAATGCACAGGACATCATGTGGGGTGGGCATATTCAACCCACATAGTGATTATAATTACATGCCAAAATAGTGAATACAGCTGAAAGGACAAAATATTTCCACTCCTTTTTTTTTTTTTTTTTCAGAGCTGAGGACCGAACCCAGGGCCTTGAGCTTGCTAGGCAAGTGCTCTACCACTGAGCTAAATCCCCAACCCCATATTTCCACTCTTTTAAGTCATATTCTACCACTAGCTAGTGGGGTTGTTTGGGGCAAATCTCACTTTTCTGTGCCTTAGATACCTGGTCTATGAGTTAGTTTGGATTCAGTGGCCACTGGTGTTCCTGTTCTGTTAAAAATATTTATGACTCATGTAAAAAATGAGTACACAGTTTCCTGCTTTTCTGATATGAACAGAATGGGCCCATTTAATGAAGAAACTGTGTCCCAGGGTATTTACAAAAGCAGCCACTATCATATTTTCAGATTTTCTCCATCATACGGTACTTCCCATATTACATATTTTTAGAAGTCAGTATGAAATGTGTAACAGATGGGGAGAAAAGTAGAATCCTCAATCCCCCTCAAATGAGTTGCTGTATTTGAGGGAGATTTAGCTGTCTGCTCCCAAAGCACTTTATTTTGGAGTAACATAAAGCAGTCAAGTCATTAGGGGGCCCTTACCCACCAATGCCCAGGAATGATTTCAAGGTAAGGTATGGCTGCTTTGAGCTCCATTCAAACATATTGCTCTGGGGCAGGCGGATTCATGTGCAGGGGGCCAGTGTTCAACACACTGATCCATTCATTTCTGCTTGAGAAAAAAACAAAAAGAAAACACCTGTCCTTTCTCCAAAATTAAGGAGACAAACTCCTCATTCAGTTCAGGAACCTCTCTGAGATTCTGTCTTTTTAATGATGGGGCGGGGCAGGGAAAAGGTCAAAATTCACAGTAGCTGGGCACAATGAGATAAGCTTGTGAGCCCGGCACTTGGGGGCGGAGGCAGGGGGCGGGGGTGGGGGGCAGGCTTTGTATAGGTTCAAGGCTGGCCTGGCCTGGGTTACATAATGAGACCATTTCAAACAACACTCCTATACTTACAATTGATCTTACATGGGGCATCTGAGAAGTGGTGGGACAGAACATGGGCTTTCAACTCATAAGTAAAAGCCTTTTAGTCAACCAGGCTCCCTCAGAAATGCCCCCAGCTACCCAGAACCTTCTAGGAGGTTGTAAATTCTTAGTTTAGAATACTGTCTGGGTCATGAGGGGAGAAAGTGGCCAAGGATAACAGCGGTCCTCATAGGCACCCTTCCGAGACTCAGCATCAGGGCCCCAAAGGGCCTCTGAGATCCCTGGGGTACTGTGTGAGTATGCACACACATGTATGGTTACAAAGCCGAAACTTAGAGGAACTGACTGACAGGCACCATTGAGGGGTGGAGCCTGCAACTTAAGGCCACCCAACACAGGCCACCTCACTGGCCTGAACACGGGCAGTACTGACAGATTGATAGCGCATGCCTACTCTTAGTGGATGGAGCAATTTGTCTGGTTAATTCCACTAATGAATGAGATTCTGGCATGCTAACCCCCCGAGGAGCCAGTGTTCCCCCAACTTCTTAGAGGGATAAGGATGTGGGGGTGTTTCACTGCTCTGAGAATTTACAGGATGGAATTGCCTCGTTAGAAGCCTGGGGGGCCCCTCTGAAGAGGGGGAGCAAAGATTGTAGGAGTCAGAGGAGATGGAGGACCCCAGGAGAACATGGCCTACCTAATAGACTATGCAGGGCTCATGTGGGCTCACAGACACTGAAGCGGCAAGCATGGGGCCTGCATGGAGCTGCACCAGGTCCTCTGTGTGTATGTTAGGGTGCATGGGGCCTGCATGGGGCTGCACCAGGTCCTCTGTGTGTATGTTAGGGTGCATGGGGCCTGCATGGGGCTGCACCAGGTCCTCTGTGTGTATGTTAGGGTGCATGGGGCCTGCATGGGGCTGCACCAGGTCCTCTGTGGGTATGTTACGGTGCATGGGGCCTGCATGGAGCTGCACCAGGTCCTCTGTGTGTATGTTTACGGCTAATAGCTTGGTGTTCTTGTGGGACTCCGAACGGTGGGTGCATCTCTGACCCTTTTGCCTGCTCTTGGGACTCTCTCCCCTTATCAGGTTACCTGGTCCAGCCTCAAGACCTTGTCTTTTTGCCTTGTCTTGTTGTAACTTTTGTCCTGTTTGGCTGTTGTCTCCTGGAGGCCTGTTGGTCTCTGAAACGGGGGGTGGGGAGGGGAGAGGAGTGGATCTGGGGGAGAGGGGAGGTGGGGGTATGTGGGAGAAGTGGAGGGAGGGGAAACTGTGGCCGGGATGTGTGTTATGAGACGAGAATCTACTAAAAAGGGAAGCTGCAGTGTGTAGGTGCCATACTTTTGAGAATTCTCTTAAATATTCTGATTGTCCACATGAATCTCACTTCCAGCTGCTTTGAAAATTTCAACAGTGGTTGAATGGGGAGACGGCTCAGTCTGTAACATACTTGCCAAGCAAGTATGAGGATCCGAGTTCAAGACTCACTCTCACATTAAAAAAAAAAATCCAGACACAGTGGTTTGTATTGTAATTCCAGTGAAAAGGAGGTGTGTGTGTGGGGGGGGGGGGCGGGGGATCAGGATGCCTGGTAAGCTCCAGGTTCAATGAGATCTTGTTCAAACAATAATAATAATGATGATGATGATGATAATAAAAGATGGAGGCTGGAGAGATGAGTCAGCAATGAAGAGCATTAGATGCTCTTCTGGAGGACCAGTGTTCAATTCCCAGTATCCACATGGAGGCTCAAAACTATCTGTAACTCTAATTCTAGGGGATCCAATGTCATCTCCTGGCCTCCATGGGCACCAGGCATGTATGCACCACACAAATATAGACAAAACACCTACACACATACATAAAATAGCAATAAAAAAATAAGATGGAGAGCGACTGTAGACCTCTGAATCACATGCAGGCATATTTGTTCACCCACACATACATGTGCATGCACACCCATGAATCAAACATGGACACACACACACACCATTGGATGTGCTATTTTCTGAGGCTACCTGCTTGTAGTTGGCCTCAAGCATTACTCAACATGGCAAATTACCTAATTCATCAGATTCGGCTGAGAGTATATGACTTCTGCCCTTCCTCCCTATAATGTCTCTCCTCAAACACTGACTTGGCATCGAGAGGACACATTGTGACTTTCAAGGTGACCCTGCAAGCAAGACACAAAGAACATGGGCCAAGCAGGACACTGAGGTGGACACTTGGGAGAGGGACACTGGGAATTATCATCCATCCAGGACAGATGGACTGTTACCGTGACAGTAACACTGTGACCCAGGACTGGAGCCGAGGGAAGCAGCCTGAGATTCCTAGGCGACAAAGGTACCTCAGTGGGGTGGTGACTGAGGTTAAACCTACTACTATTGATGAAGCCCAGGTTAAAAAAAATGGCATGGAATCTTTCAGGGCTACAGGGATGGCTTAGTCAAAACCACCAGGAAAGGCACCAGAAAATCTTTGGGGAGCATTGTAGTGGGTAGCTGTTGTAGCTTTGACCTTGAAGCATCGCCCCTAGGGAGGTAGCAGGTAACTGTTACATATGCCTATGACCTTGAGGTACACGCCTCTAGGACATGGCTGCTGGAACCCTGAAGGCCTGGGATGCAAGTATGAGGCTCCCTCTTCACCTCCTCATGGTATCGGATGCTGAGATCTTACACCAGGCAAATCAGCGTGGGACATAGCTCAGCTTTCCCGGACCCTACGGTCAATCTCCCATGGTAGTAGTGAGTTAACCCCCAAATAAATTCCTTTGCTCATTAAATAGACTCCGTGGACTTCTCACATTAGAGCATCATTTCCTCTTTATCAGAGATGACAGATGCCTAGTCACCTGCTTTGGGTGTGTGCTACAGGGACTCATCTGCTGGAACCATGGGCCCCAGGATGGTGGCAGGGCCTTTAAGAGGTGAGACCTAGTGGAAGCTAATTAGGTCCTAAGGGGCATCATGCTCAGCAGATATTAATGTAGTTCCCATAGGACCTGGTTATTTCCCAGGACAAAGGGTTGTTGCAAGGAACAAATTTAGCCCTTAATCGCTCCCTGCCTGCCATGTGATCCCCACCCCCACCCTGGCTGCATACAGCTGACATTCTTTTATTATAACAGAAAGGAGACTCACAGGGTATGTGTGTACAGGGGACTGGAGCGGGCACCTGTGCAGTGGTAACATAAACCCCAGAAGATGAGTTTTAGTGTAGGGATGTCATCATTGGAGACCCTCAGGATATAGGACAGCTGGGCAGACCCCAGTGCCAAAGCGCAACTTTATTTTAGTGTTTGGCAACTTCCAAACAAGACCAGCTCTTGGCCACAAGTTCTGTGGCTGGTGATGGGAGCCCCGTGCTTGTTCTCCCCTCGTGGCTTTGCAGAACAGTGAGAAATTTCCCATCGAAATGAAGGCATGCGTGAGGATGGGTGTGGCGTGCAGTTCAGACTCTAAAACCAGACAGAAAACTGCACAGATAAGCTATATGGATTAGAAACAGAATGGAGTGTCTCAGGACTCAGGAGACGACTCAGGTGGTAAACAGCCTACTGTGCCAGCCTAGACAGCTGAGTACAGTGCTCCTAACCCTAGGCAGGAACAGAGGGCTCCCCGAGCTTTGTGGCAAGCCAGCCTAGCTAGCTGGTGCGCTTCAGGTGCAGTGACAGGCCCTGTCTCAAGAGGTCAAGTGTCTCCCAGAGGATCCAAGTTTGGTTTCCAGCCCCTGTGTTGGGCAACTTAGAGCCTCCTGTTACTCCAGCGCCCGGGCACCTGATGCTCCCCTCTGGCCTCCACAAACACCTGGCATACAAACGCAGACACAATACACATTAAAACAGAGATTTATCAAGGAAGGTATCAACTTCTGGCCTCTGCACAGCACAGGCCTGCACCCACCACACACACACACACGCACGCACGCACGCACGCACGCACGCGCTCGCGACCTCTTCTATGGCTCAGTGCTTACACAACACGCAACGCTCATCTTCAATTGATGCAACTCAGTAATTTTTATTGCAACTGGAAGACGATACATCACAGAAACTTTATGGTAGGTCTGGGGAAGTGTTATTTACAATAAATGATGAAGTAGTTTGTCTTTGGCAATATGATTACACATGAAGAACGCAAAATGCTGTATGGATCCCTCCCAAGCAACACCACGTCCCCCGAGCTCGGCTGGTGGCGCCATCTCCACACTGCTGCTTTAGGCAGGGTGCAAGCACCACCGAACCTCACTTTCCTTCTCCCTTGTAATTCTCCCCTTCTGTTCATGATATTGGCAGTTTCATACAGAAATACAGAAAAAAAAAATTGGCTTCTGAAGAAATTATTACTCTTGTAAATTAATTTGGCCTTGTAGATCTGTTGGCCTGGAAAGGTCGAGTGACCCTAAGATTCAGCCACAAACCTCTCGGTCTTCTCACTGCGTTATCACTGTGGTTGTGTTTTCTGTAAAATTAAAACAAAACTCAGAAATGTTACAGAATCAGAGCACTAAGAAAATGTCCACGGAGCTGTTTCCCGGACACACACAGATACTTTTCCACCCCCGTGTTCACCATGGTGTACAGGCAGTGAGGACAGTGGTGTGGGACCAGCCAGCTATGGCCTTGGGTGGCTTCAACACACGGACTCGGGAAATGGTGAACGCATCCACAACAGGAAGTGTGCTGTTTCCTCGAACACAGGGGAAAGAGGGGGAAATCAGGTGTGAAAAGATAAAATACAATTTCTAGGTTTGACAGGATCACCATATCGAAGTCTTCTGAGAATCCAATATGGAGTATGGATTATTTGCAAAAGGGCAGAGAAGGCATGTTCTCCGCTTCTGCAAATGGAACAGTGGAGAAACACTGCCGTACAGATCTCACACCACGAGTCGAGATTTCAACACTAACAAGACAGGAAGGGTACTTGTGAGCATCCCACAGCAAATCAGAAATGATCACTCCACAGCGGTCTGATTCCAGAAGCTCGGCAGCACCATAGACATCCGTTTCGGCCATGAAAAGGTGGATCGCTTTTTTTTTTTTTTTAAAGTGGTGTTTTCCTTCCTTAATTTTTGGTCAGTGAAGCCAGCACTGGTTTGCTGAAGTGTGGAAGAGAGACCGAGTCACACCCATGATTCATGATAAAGCAACCGAGTGGACGAGTCTGTGCTTAATTCAAGAATAGCCAGCAGGGAGAGGACCCTGGGAGTTATAGCCACCATGGCCGGCGCGCTCTCAAACGAAGATGGGTTAACAGATGAATTCACAAAGGTGGGCAGGTCTATACAGAACACTGAATGCCGTGTGTAACTCCTCATGACATCCCAAGAAACAGGAACACCACACAATGTATATACTTTGATTTACACATTCCATTACAAAGGAAAAAAAAATTAAAAAAAAAAAAAAGAAGACACCATTACAATTCTGTAACTGTGTTAACTCCAATAGAAACCGAAGTCTAGTCCGACAGGTAACTAAAAAGGGTTTATCACGTAGGTTATATAGCAAAAGTGTTGATGTATATTATATATAGTAGTATAAATAATAAAAAAGTATTATTTAAATTAGATCACAGTGCTGCATCATGTGCCTAACAGTGTTTGATATAGTACTGGTGGGCTGGGATCTACAACACGAAGGACTGAACTGTCAACACTGGCAAGTCACAATCAAGAGGGGACATAGGTTCCAATGTTTTCTTTTGGTGGCAAATAATAATAATTAATAATAATAACAAAACAAAGCTTCTGAAGATGAAAGAAAAGGACTTCTCTATAGAAACAAAGAAATCAATTGCAACATCTGGGCAGCTGTGATCCACCAGAAAGAAATGAGTCCCAACCTGAATAAGGTTTGAAATGGGAAGAGAAATCGCACTAAATTCAGTCTAATCCTAGATATGGGAAAAACCTCCCACGCAGGTCACTTGTGCCTAACTCTGGCATCATGTCGTAGCCCTCCCACCCCACCCCGAGAGGCTGGAGGTCCCGGAGTGGCACCACTGAAACCCAAATTGGTGGCTTGGGGTGCTGAGCATGGGCCTGCTGTGTTGGACTCTTAGGCTGGGCACCAAAGCCATTCTCTCTTGCCTGGGCACCACTGAGTGCAATACTCCTTCTAGAATGTTCCGTGGTAGGAACCGCTCTGAACAGAAAGCACTAGACGTGCCGAAGGGCGCGACAAGAAAGAAAATCCATTCTTGGGAAAGGGCATCGACCCATTCCTCCTTAAAGACCCAGCCAAGAATGGAGACCTGCTGCTTCAGGTGTCCTGACCACGGTTTCCTTACACATGCGGGTTTGGTTCAGCTTTAATTTCAGAGAGCCAGCTTTATCAAAAGAACTCTTGAAAAATACACTGACTGGAGAGAGGAGGGAAGTAGGAGCTTATGATATTATCAGAAAGAAAAATCTATGATGCGAACCCTTTCCACAAAGTCCCGGAGAAAGACGACAACCCAGAGGAGGATAAAATGTCCATTTCACCTAAGAAAAGAAAGCCACTGTCTCTCCTCTTAAATGCGTCTGAGGGCCAACAGACAGCGGTCGCGACGCCACGGTGCCGATGTGTGTGTTCACTGCTGTTTCCAAAGCATCTGTAAATATTGCTAGAGTTCCCCGTCTCCCCCTCCCCCCCTGCCCCATGTGAGTACATGAGATCCTGGAACGACACATGAACCACAAAGAAGAACACCACACCCCTTTAACGATGCTCAGGTGGTCTGTCAGACTAATGGATACACAGGCTAGTTTGAAAGCTAAAAGAACACCTGACGATTGGGAAGGAAGTCCAAGACTAAAGTGAATTACACTTAAGCAAAATATTCTTTCACAAATAGGCTTGTGCTTAAATTCTCTACTGCTCTTGGGGGAGGGGAAAGAGAGGGTGCCTCTTGCCCCTTGGCTTGTTAAGGACACGGACAGCCTCATTCGGCAGACTTCGCTACAAACGTCCACATACACATTGATAACTTTGTTTTCGCCTCAACAGTCAAAATACAGAGTTAAACACAATTGAGCCATTGTTTTGGTTATGCATAATGTATATGCCTCCCAAAACAGAAGGAAAATAGAAAAAGTACCCTTACTAAAGTTTCCCCAACAAGTCTTCCAGAAAATTCCAACAAAGGCGCCAAGGGAGGCTCAGGAAAATAACACTTAGAAAGCTGCCCGATGAGGTATTTATGCAAAGAGTGGTTCTGGGGTTCAGAACACACTTGTAGAAGATAGTTTCCTAGATCTCCGCGAGATCAGAAAAGTAAATCACACACACACTGCATCTTGTTATCTCTGAAAGAGGCCTCTGCCCCTTCGGGAAAAGAAAACGAGGGGAGACAGCCCACGTGGGGGGTTTTCACTGGAAGAAGTCCCCTGCCAGAAACAGTGCCCAGCGAGCGAGTGAGTGAGCAAGCGAGCGAGCGAGCGCTTACCTTCACCTTCAGGAGAGGTCTGAGTCTCACCATCTTGGGGGTTGGGAGGGTGGTCTTTTGGACTTGGTTAGGTGACAACAGAAATCTAAGTGTGGCTCAGGTTCCAGAGCTGTGGATGGCTTATAGGGTGTCAGAGGTTTGTGGACAAAGAGGGATCAGAGCACTGGAAAAAAACCACACCTGCCCTCTCATCTAACCCTGAATCCCCATGTTGAGAGGGCAGGCTCAGGGACAGACAGGTGGGGGTAAATCTAGTCTGCCCTAAAGTGGGGGGTCCTCCCCACCCCACCCCTCCTCCTTTCTGAAGCTGCCTTCAGGTTAGGTAGGGAGAAATGCACCAGATAACACATCTTTCCTCCCAGGCTGATGCAGTTGCCATGGTACCTGGTTCAGACAGGTGGACATAGCTTTAAAAAGGCCCATGACTGCCCTGTTTCAAAAGTCCAAGGTCACCTCAGTTTTCTCCCTCTCCCAAACATCTGACCCTGAGCCATGGTAGTGTTTTCGTTTTTTAATAGTTCCATTTGGATGGAAGGCCATATTGTTTTAGGGATTTCTCTTTAGACCTCAAGGAAAAACACTTTCTTGGCAAAGGTAACTGGAGTTTCTGGCTTGTGTGACATGGTCTGGTTGTTATTCAGCTCTCACTGTCTAGGTGGTCTTAGTCCCAGGGCGGTTACTGCTGAAGAGGCAGAGAGGGCCAGCCCCCTTCTCACTGCGAAATCTCACTGTCCCCGTAAGACATGGAGGGCGGGCCCATCCAAGCCCATTATCACTTACTTCCTCCTACCCATGTACCCTATCTCTTACCCTCACCCAATAAGGCCCATTAGCATGTTTCCCCTTCTTCTGGTGAATTTGCATAATTATTCACTGCCTTTTTCCTAGAACCAAATCACGGTAATGATTTTTCTCAAGTAAGCGTCCCATAATTCTCTTGATTCTATCATACACACTAAGTTTGCCCTCGAATTATTGCGTCATGTTAAACACATACAGACAAAGGGAAGGACACACTCTTCAGTAGAGAATCAGAGGGGGTCGGGGCTGAGTGTGGACAAGGCAGTATAGAGCTCAACCATCCAAGCCCTACCAGAGTATGAAGATAATTTATATTGCAGAGTAAGTTCCCCAACAGTCAGAGTTTGTCCCTGAAGAAGGTTAAACCTTAAACACCTGCTTCAAAAAACCAAAACAAAATAACAACAAAAAAAAAAGAAAGAAAAAAAGAAAAGAAAAAAAAAGGAAAAGAAAAAAAAAGAACAAAAGAACCTCTAAGCCTAAGGGCTTAAAAATTAGAGGCATAGCCTTCTCTCTATTTTCTATATTTATATGAAAATAATTCATGCTTCATGCTAAATACATTATTTACCTTACAAGAACTTTGTTATTTTTTAATAAAAAAAAGTTTGTTTTTGTAATTTTTTTTTTCCTTTTTCTTTTTTTTTTCTTTTCTTCAAAGGAATCCATGCATCGTGGATCAGAAATTTCTGCTGGCTACACTGGCTGAATGTGAAAATCACTGATTTTTTTTTTTTATGTTTTTTATTTTTATTTTTCTTGCAAAAAATGAATCCTGACATTAATTGCAAACCCTTTTTTGAGGGCAATATAGGAGTTGTATTGTTTGCCATGATTTTGCTGTTCGTGTCCATCAATGCTTCTTTAACTTCTTAAAAAGACACCACAATACTAATGGCAGTTTCTGCAGCACCCCTCCCCCCGCCCCCCAGCTTGGATCAGATTGTTGTGATGGGAAAGAATCTATACCATTTTTGCTTTCTTAACAGCTACTGTCATGTCTTGGGAATGATTGCTTTTCACTGGGGCAGTTAAAAGGACAGAGCCTGTTTTCTGCATCATCTGTAAGTCTCATGTGTGTGCATGTGTGCGCGTGTGCGTGTGTGCATGCTCAGGGCCAACCTTCAGGCTTATGGCTTTTGGAAAGTCTTAATATAGAGCAGAATTGAGCGGTGAGCAATGGCTCTAAGGATTCTCCCTGTCCCTCCTTAGTTACTGACACCCGATGTACACCAACAGTCTGGCAGTCGGCTTGTGAGACGGACCAGGTTCTAGCTTAAGCAGCACAGAGGACTGGCAGCCGAGCCCTGGGCTTGCTATATGGCAATGCCGTTGGTGTTTCTGGCACAGGAGGACACCAGGGCCAGAGCATGGTGTTACCCTTAGAGTAACTGTCCCAAGGGGGGCACGGGGCTCTTCAGCCTCTGCAATTGCTCCCCAGTTCCATTCCGAACACAACTGACCTTTTAAACCTAAGGGTTGGCCTGAGTGTGATCATTCTGCACGTGTGCCTCCTAGGTGGCGCAGGAGTGTTCCTGTGACATTAATGTTGACATCCCCCTGTGGGTTCAGCCACAGGCTTCTGACAGGCTGCAGGAAGCAATGGTTAATTTTGGCTTTTTTTTTTTTCCTTTCGGTTTTTTTTTTTGTCTTCAGATAAAGAAAAGCTTTTGTAAAACGGCTGAGTGTCAATATGAGTTCTATGGCTTCAATCTCCTTTAAACATAAAATTCTTAAGGGTCCCAAAACAAAGGAGTGGGGGGCAAATTAACAAAGAAAAAAAAGAAAGAAAGAAAAGAAAACCAAACCAACAAAAAGGAAAAAAAGAAAAAGAAAAAAAATTGCTGATATTGCCACAAATCATTAGAAATCTCCTGACATGCTGAAACCAAATGGCCGTAAGTTCAAAACAAATCAGAGACTTGTTTCAATTTTTTGTGGTTTCCTTTTGCTCTTTCTGCCCCTTGGCCGTCCGATTGGTGATGTTGTTCAAACAGGACCGGATCCCTGCCAAGTGCAGCAGCGAACCGGCCGCCTCTTTCATCTCCTCATCGTCGCTCTCGGGGGGTTTTTCTGTGCGTCTCTTTTTGAGGGGCAGGGTGTCACTGGGGACCTTCCTGGCCTTGGCGAAGTGCTGTCGCTTCTTGTGCTGGGACGCATAGCCGCTGTCCCCCAGGGCATCCTTGGCCTCCTTCTGGCTGGGTTTCCTGTCGTCCTCCTCCGTCTCGCTGTGGCTCTCGTGGCTCTGGAAGCTTCCCTCACTGCCCTCCTGGCTCCCCTTCGTGGCAAACTCGTAGTGGTCATCAGCTGAGGAGGAGGAGGAGGAGGAAGAGGAGGAGGAGGAGACGGAGTCGCTGGCGGGAGACGTGCTTCGAGCATTGGAGGACTTGGCACTGCTGTAGTTGTGATCCTCCTTGGGATCGCCACTGACCACCGGGGAGCCACAGGGCGGCTCACTCTCAGTCCGCACCCGGCAACTGGTGATGCTACTCCTGCAGATGGAGAGGAAACGACACATTACATCTTCCCCGGGGAAGACTCGGGGTAGCTGGGCTCCTGCAAAACATGGCTAACAGGTGCGTGAGCTCCGCCGTTCAGCCCTGATCCCCACCCTTGTCTTTCCTGCCTATCCCTCCCCACCTCCTCACCCCCTCACCCTCCCACCCCACCCCCGCTGACACTTTCACTTAACCCAGGAGTCCGAGTTGTCAAAACAATACTTTGAGGTGATGACAGAGGGCAGAGGAATCTTTCTTTTACACACTAGCCCCAGCCCCATGGAGTAAGACACCACCAGCCGATGCTTGCTGGCCTCGTCTCTTCTGGAACTGCTGCATGAGGTGGCATTCGTCATGAGGCTAAACATAACACGCAGCAGAGCCCTGCCCTGTGGTGACAGCGACTCACTCAGGCATCCTCTCTCCCATTCAATCTGCTGGCATTCGCTGAGCATGTAAGAGAGGGGACCCAGGGGAGCTGTTAATGGAGATCCCGGCATCTAACAGAACATAAGTCAGGGCTGGTTCGCGGAGGAGAGGGCGGTAAGTTACTGTGTCTTGAGCTCCCCACCAACAGATGCCCTGCGGAGCCCACAGCCTGGTTTAACTCCATCAAGTAGACCGTAGCCTCCTTATTTCACACGGGTCAGAGGTGAGTGCTACAAAGTTTGGCGACTTACGAAAGCCACACGGTAAGACAGAGTCGGGATTGAAACCAAAATAGAAGAGCTCAGCTAACATCACTTGGAGCAGCTTTCTCCCTCAATTCCCTGTACCACGGCTCCCGGTTAGAACATCTCATCAGCTCTCCCAGCACCCACCAAGCCCTGGGTCACGTTTGGGGTTGTGTATCTTTATGTGTGGGAGGCCACTGGCCACTTTATGTCTCCTCCCTGGGAGGCAGGGAGAGGGACTGTCCTGTTGCCTTCCTGACGTGTCTGGCACACAGCAGATGCTCAGGGTAGGTGGAAGTATGAGGGAGGCATGGGTGACTTATAGTCAAAGGGAGAAGGAACAGGGATGGGTGCTCAGGGAACATTCTGGCAAAAAAAAAAAAAAAAAGGTATGATGAGATGGTGCACCAGGCTGGCTCAGAGATTCTCCGGGGTCGCTCACTGTCATTTCCTAACTCTCCTCTCCTGCCAAGGGGACCACTTCCCAGGGTGCATCTCCTGGAGAGTTTCGTTTGCCTGTCAGAAGGGTTATAGGACCCAGCGCAGAGATGAGAGGTCCTAGGAGAGGAATCCGTCAGGGGCTTGCTTCAGGCCCACCTCACCCCCTCCCCGGCACCCTGGAGATTCCCTTTCTTGGCTGTGCACTGGCGCAGGAGCATTGCTGGCAGAGACTACTGGAGAGTGTTAGCAAGCATACATGGTAAGTGGGATTAGTTGTGTAGTTAGCTCTCAATAGTTATCCAAAGCAGGTAAAAAACCCAGATCTCATATATGTTTTCCCGGGTTTTTTGTTGTTGAGCATAGATACTGTGAAACAAAAACCAAAATTCTATTAAATATGAAACAGTTTCTTAGGGAACCCAAATACATTTGGACAAGGGAACTGGGCTATGGTTGGCTTTTAACAAATCAATTCCATTATGAACCCTTCTTTAAAAAAAGTTCAGTGTGTGTGTGTGTGTGTGTGTGTGTGTGTGTGTGTGTGTGTGTACAAATGTGGAGGTCAGAGGGCAACGTTATGGAGACCTTCTGTCTCTTTTGCTTTGTATGGTTTCTGGGGATTACGCTGGGGTTGTCAGGCTTATTGAGCACGTACCTTTATCTGCTCAGCCATCTCCCAGTCCCAAATCCTTACGTTTTACAGTAACCCGGGACTTACGGACTCAGTAGCAGAGGTCAGCAGAGTGTGGCCCTTAGCTGAGCAAACACCAGGAGGGAGAAAACCAGGAGCCCGGGCAGGAGTAGCGCAAGGACCCATGACTTACTGTATGGTGATATTTTATTTGTACTGAAATGTGATTTTAATTGTATGTTAATAAATAAAGTTGCCCTGGGGTCAGAGCTATTAGAGCCATAGCAAGAGCGTGGTGGTTAGAAGAGCTAGGTAGATTTCTGTGTGTTCAGGGATACAGCCAGTATTGGAGACATACACCTTTAAGACCTGGAGGGCGGTACTTACAGGCAGTGACGAGGCAGTCATGTGGTTGGGTTTACAACCAATGAGAAGGCAGAACAGAAAGACTATTTAAAAGACAGACAAACAGGAAGAAGCTCTCTCTCGGAGAAGCTAGGAGCACTGCAGGAGGTAAGATTTTTAGCTCTGAGCTCTGACCTCTTGGCTTTCTCTTTTACATTGGCTCTGTGTTTCTTATTTTAATAAGACGATTGGTTACATCTACATTACTGTCTAGTTTAGTGGGTCTGGTTAAGGGGCCATGTTCGGTGTGTTTCCCCCCCCCCCCCTTTTTTCCTTGTAGGTATGCTTTCTTTTTAATGAAAAGTTTGAAGGTGGATGGGAAAATGTCAGAAAGGAAGCCATGAAAGACAGACTTCAAACCTGATAACTTAGTGTTTTAAGTGGACACCCTCTTCTGAAGGAGAACCCATGTAGATAAGGAGAGCAGAAAGGGGGTATTCTATGGTCCTGGATCCTATGCTCTGGAGGGGACTACCTAGAACAGCTGACCTATGGCAGTGGGTCTGTATCACCCAGTTCAGCCTTCTACAGATAAACAAAATCGCAAAGAATCCCAAGACCCCTCCCATAACTGAGTACTAGTCTTGCTAGTACTCAAACCTAGATGGTTCAGGTGGGGCAGTGGTGGCGCATTCCTTTAATCAGAGCACTCGGGAAGCAGAGGTAGGTGGATGGATCGCTGTGAGTTCAAGGCCAGCCTGGTCTACAGAGTGAGTTCTAGGACAGCCGGTTCTACACAGAGAATCCCTGTCATGAAAACAAACAAACAAACCCAAAACTAGATGGTTCAACTGGAACTTAAAACACCTCCCCAAAGTCCCCTGAAGGATGTGTACTGTGCAGACAGGGAACCAGTACAAACGCCTGCCAGGAACCTCTGGCTGAAGGCTGGCATACTGGTGCACCTTTAGGGCGTGAGAACTGGAAGATAGCCGGATCTCATTCGTACTTAATGAAATTAACTTTCTCTAAGATTTCAGCACGGGTTTATAATCCATAAACTACACACCAAACTCTGCTGGGAGTGACAAGCTCCTTCGATTATTAATAACCTGGTGCAAAGTGACTCACGGTGGCGTAGGCCAGCTGCACGGAGCTGGCGCCAAAGGCCTCCTGCTGCAGGGGGTTGTCACTACAGGACACCAAATGCTTAAAAGAAAGCAGCCATCCTGAACTTGTTGGAAGGTGTATTTCTAACTACCGTCTCCGCCCCCAAGCCAAAACCCAAACCCCGAACCATTCATTCCAGTTAACATTTGATACAGTTGAAATGCCTGCAGTTTCTCAGCATTAGCTGAATTTTGAGTCGTGATCTTCACAGTGACCACAGAGTAGTATACGTAAAAGTCACTTGACTTTCCCAGGCCCTGAAGAGTTTAAACCATAGGCCCAACAAAGCCATGTACTCTCAATCTCAAACCTGCAAGCTTGTCCACCTTTTTCAAACTCCATGGGAAATAAAAGAAGTGAGATCTCACAGTAGCTCAAGCCAAAAATGATCAGTATTTGTAACCAAGAAGCCGAGGTGCAGGCCTATGCTGATTACCGCTTTCCTTACAGTTAATGCTTGTTCCATCCTACTTAAATGGCATAGGTTACTTCAATGGTTCTCAACCTGTGGGTCACAACACCTTTGAAAGTCCCCAAAGACCATCAGAAAACATAGACATTTACAGTAGAAAAATTATAGCCGTGAAGTAGCAATGAAAATAATTTCATGATTTGGGGGAGTCACCACAACATGGAGAACTGTATTAAGGGGTCACAGCATTAGGAAGGTTGAGAACCACTGAGATACCTGGTACCCATGGGTTCTCCATGGAATGAACAGTTTTAAACCTACTGGCTGTCATTTGGAAGAGCTGGTGCGCTAGGCATTAACCTGAAGACTCTGACCTCTTGCCAAGTGTGAAAAGCAGACAGAATTATTAATGTAAGGGTCACAGAAGTGGGGGCCCCCGAGACACTGCAATGCTTTTCCACCAAAACAACCACAAGCAGAGAGATAGGGCCGGGAGAGAGGCTTGTACTGGACCAGGTGGCGAGGGAGATACGTTTAGAAACAGCTTCCCTGACTACAATACGGATGACTTCAGATACAGTAGAGCAACGGTTTTTAAAGGCATTCTGAGTTCACTAGGAAATATGGGGAGGGTCGTGCAAAGTCGACAGCCTGAGTTTTATCCCCAGAACCCTGGGGATTGAAAGAACCAGAGCTGTCCTCTGATCCCTGAATGGGAACCATACACATGCACACTCATCATCACACACATTTGAAAAAATAACACATGAAACAAGGGGCAATCTTAGTGACCCACAAAGACAAACACGTACCCGCCCATCCCAACCTATAATTTTAAAAATAACTTGAAATGTGAGCAACGGGTGAATCAGGAAGCCAGGCTTTCCCTGGAACAAATATCTACCCCAGGACTGGGGCAAAAGCCCAGACCCGCGGAGGGGGAAAGAGAAGCCGGGATGGGAAACTGATTTTGTCAGCTTCATGGGTTTTATGGTGGCTCCAAGGGAGTTAAAGTGGACTCAAGCCCATCATTCCCGCAGGCTTCCACAAGTTTGAAAAAGCAAATCTTCTCTGGAAGAGTGCACTTCAAATCCAACCACAGAGAATTCCAACTAATTAGCGTGCACAGAACCTAGGTTCATATTTTAAAAACCATTAAGCACAAGGGAAATGCAATATTATAAGCGAGAGACAGCAGAGAAACAACTGCAGAACTCTAACTGTAGAGAGTGCTGAGCTGAGGGTATGAGGTTACTATTTCAAATTAACAAAAGAAGAGCCAGAGGAGGTCACCAGTCCTGTAACCCTGGTGTCAGGGGGCTGAGACCGAGTGCAGTGAGCTCCTGGACAGCCGGGGCTATGCACAAGACCGTCTCTTATGGACTGAAAAATAAATGATACAATATGGAGCCGAGTGTGGCTAAGAGGTGGGAGGCACGGTGAGAGGGCTGGACTGAGTGTAAACACTGGGCACTGGTGCTGAGGAGAAGGCTAAGTCACAAGGGCGTGTTCAACACCTATGCAGAAGCTGGGAGCTAGGAATCTGTCTGTAATCCCAGTGCTGGGGGCAGGGGTGGACATGGGAGGATCCCCAGGGCTTCCTAAACAGTCTAGCCCAACCCATGAGCTCCAGGCTCCAAAATACCTGTGTGTGCTGGCACACGCCTACAATCCTAGCTCTTGTGTAGATACAAAGAGGTCAGGAGTTCAAGGTCATCTTTACCTACCTACATAGAGATCTCAAGGTCAACCTTTGCTGTGAGACTATGCCTTAAACAAACAAACACAAGAAATTTTCACATAAATTGAGCTGGAATTTTAGAGGGCTAAGAAAGCACTAGAAGATGTAATACCAAAATTAACAGCTGAGAATTTTCTAAATCAGAAAGAAGGTACCTGTTTTTGGACTCAAAAAGCCAACACATGCTATCAGGATAAACAATGAAATACACACCTACCTACCACCATCAAAAAAGAAAAAAAAAGGTAAGGCAAGAAACAAACAATATAGGTCACAAAAAAAATCCCCAAAGAAATCAACTAACTAACCAACACAACCTAACCAGTTAGCCAAAACCAGAAAGGATAGCTAGACACAAACAACACAACCTAACCAATCAGCCAAAACCCCAAAGCTCAGCACAGCAACGCATCCTGGCAGTGCCAGCTCCTCAGCAGGACAAGGCAGGACGACTGCTGGCCGTTTCCAGACTCCAGACTGGGCAAAGATGAGATAGAAAACACCCGCCAGTCTAGACCTTCAGACCAGAGATAGACACAAGTTCACGGCATTAACCACAGGCTCCAGGAACTTCCTAAGAACATTATTTGGGAAACATGTACATGATCTAAAATGGAAGGTCTGGTATGTAGGAAGAAATGACTAGCAAAGAAGATGTAAGCAAATCGGGACTGAATTGCGCAATGATGATCGATGGACTTCAGAACAAACCAAAGCAAAACAGAGGTGGCAATGATACTAATGATACAGCGCTCGAGAGGCGCCCCGTGGGTGAGGGAGACACGTACGCCGTGCAGACACGGGCAGTTGTGTGGAGTGAGCAGTGGGAAGTCATTCACGCCATGTAGACACAGGTCCACGTGGAGAGTTTATTTTAATAGAGAGAAAGAGAGGGAAGGAGGAAAAGAGGAAGGAAGAGAAAAGAAGGGAAAGAGGGAACGTGGAGGTGTACACACCTCATGGCGAGAAAGGGAGGAAGGGGAAGAGGAAGAAAGGAGGGGTTGTTCCTTAAAGAAGGCTTTACATCAGGGCGCAGGGCGGGTCCCCAAGGGGCGGGCCAGAGTGCCATCAGAGGCCAAGTATTGGGCAAATTAATTTATCATTTGGGAGGTGCCCAGAACTGAAGTGGAAACATTCGAAAGGCTTGGTATTGATCGGAAGGTTAAAGATATTGATCAACCATTCTAAGATATGCTTGTCAAAAGTTTTAGGACTGACAATAAAACAGGAACATGACGAGTAACTTCCAGTCCAGCTAACAGGAGGGGATGGAGTGAGAAGTGGGAGAAGTCAACTTATATAATGCTCAGAAGGGTCTAGAAACTGGGGATAAACACGGGTTTGTGTAAAATTAGACACGGATTCAAGTATGTTAATAAGAATGGGCTGAAAACCCCAACCTGAAAGGCACACAGTAGTATGGATTAAAGAAATACGCTGTTTAGAAAAGGTGAACTCAAAGCAAAAGGACAGAGAAAAGCCAAGGGCACAGAGGCGCTGTGTCAGGCTGCGGAAGTGCTGGGGTGCTGTCCTTTTTTTAAATGGTTGCTGCCTTTTAGGCCACAGCAGTCTGAATCAGCAACCGCAGCTCTGCCGCTCCCCGCAGCGGAACCTTGCAGCCAGAGGGAAGTCCGTTCCCTCCGCTCCAACTCTGTTCCCTCCGCTCCAACTCTGTTCCCTCCGCTCCAACTCTTGCAAAGCTACGAAGGGAACTTAACTAAACCTCTCTCCCTCTAAAGAACTCAAGATTCAAAGGTTAAGACGGAATTCTGCTCTTCAGAGAGGCTGAATAGCAAGTACCTAACCTCCTCTCCTTGCTCGAATCCCCCAAAAAGCCCTGTGCGTCTCCTCGGCCCTCCTTACAAACCCTTTCTCACCTGGCTCCTCCCTACCACTTCCTGTCAGCTGGTTGCTGACTGAGCCTCCAGACGGCAGGTGAATTTTATTTAATCAAACACATCTTTGCATCATTGAACAAACGCTCCAGAGCATAAACAAAAGTAACACACCTTGAAATAATATTCTACAACACTGTGTCATGCTGCGGAAGTGCTGCATCATGCTATGGGAGCGCTGTGTAAGATGCAGTCATAACCTACAAATGTTTGAGTCGCCAGGGAGATCAAACTGTTCTCACCACAAATGCTTCCAAAAAGATAGCTTCAAAATACATCTCCTACAGCCAGAGTGCTACAAGAAAGAGCCAAACCCACGGTGCGATGGGGTTTAATATGTTACTCTTGGTGACAATCAGGCAATCACACATCACTCACACATTCTCTCTCTCTCTCTCTCTCTCTCTCTCTCTCTCTCTCTCTCTCTCTCTCTCTCTCTCTCTCTCTCTCACACACACACACACACACACACACATATCACACACACGGTTATTGTGTAGACTGGACCTAACACATGCACAAATACATAAATAATGGAAAAGACACTTTTTTTAAAAAGCACATGTGGAACACTTTTAAAAAATTGATTTGTACTGTATATTATCTATCTATACTTACTTGGTCATATATATATAAGGGCATTCAGACTAGGCCTAAATACATCAAATTCCAAAGAAGTCTCACATTACCATGCATCCAAGTTCATGGTGAATGTTAAAGTGGAAACTAAAAATTAAGAAACTCCTCCTCCTCCCTTGGTTTGGAAAGTCACATATATACCTCTAAAAATATGTATGGGTCAAAGAAGAAATCAAAGTGGAAATTAGAAAATACTTAATGTTGAATAATAACGAGAATAAAATCCAGCAAGATTTGTGAGATTCAACAAGGCTGTAGTTTGAAGGAAATTAAAATGTTAAACTTTGTAGGAAAAGATTTTTTAAAAAGGTATGCAATCCATACAAAGAAAACCAGAAGGGAGAAAGAAAGGGAAGTAAATAGCAGAAGTCAGTGACAGGCTGGTTAGGAGGCTCCACTGTCAAGGCACCGTGGGCTGCTCTTGCAGAAGAACCAAGTTCCATCCCCAGCACCCACACATCGGCTCACAACCACCTGTAACTTCAGCTCCAGAGGACCGGATGACCTCTTCTGGTCTCTGGGCAACCACACTCACATAATGACACACGTATATAAATAAAAATATTCTTTTTAAACAGTCAATGAAAACAGGACTAATCAAATAAAATGATACTTTGGGAGAAAAAAAATGACAAGGTCAAGCAAGCAGAAAGAGAAGATACAAATGAAATAAAAAAGAATATAGCTATAAAGGGTATTTTAAAAGATAGTAAATACTGAGAAAAACTTGATGCCAAGATACTTGAACACTCAGGTGAAATGGACAGATTCTCAGAGTCACCAAATTAGCTTCACAGGAAATGCCAAACCCAACTTACCCTACAATCACTACACAGATTAAACTGCTGACTAGCCATCCTGTAAGGATGACTCCGGCACCACACTGTTCTGCAAGTGAGTTCCATCAACTATCAGGCAATAAAGACATTAGATTTCATATAGGAAAGGATGCGAAGTGATTAATGAGAATGAATACTCAATTAATTTACAAGGCTAACATAATCTTGACACCCAAACCAGATAAGGACAGCACTAGATACAGGCTGCATAGACAATCCCCGTATCTAAGATCCCGGCTCATCAACTCCAGCAATAAAAACACAATGTGTCAAACGTAATAAGCGTTGAGAAAGTGTTGTTCAGAACTGGCAAATTTATTATTACAATTCACCACAGTAAAGAAAAATTAAAAGAAAAACTTTATTGAGTTTAAGGTGATGTAATCTTTTTCTTTAAAAAAATAGAATTCAATGATCAGTAATGATAAAATACAGCAAGGTAGGATTGGGTAGAAATTTGTTATTATGATAACATATACTTGATTTTCTTTTCTTTTTATTTTGAAAAAAAAAAAAAATCTCACTATGTAGACGAGGCTTGCTTTTCTGTCTCTGCCTACAGAGTGCTGGGGTTAAAGGTGAGTGCCACCATACCCAACTCTTCCAAAAAATTTAGTATCAAGGGCTGGTGAGATGAATCCAAATGCCTTGTTAAAAATGTGGGATGGGATGGAGAGATGGCTCAGAAGTAAGAGCACTGGCTGTTCTTCCAGAGGTCCTGAGTTCAACTCCCAGCAACCACATGGCAGCTTACAACCATCTGTAATAAGATCTGATGCCCTCTTTTAGCATAAAGGCATGCATGCAGACAGAATAGTACATACATACATACATACATACATAAATCTTTATAAAATGTGGGATAATCACACAATGGAGCACTACACAGCAGTATAAATGACTCAGTTCTAGGTACATGAAGCAAATAAACCTCGATGAAGAAGACACCTTGCTCCAGCTAGCAAAAAAACCCTTCCAAAGCATGGAAAACTGAACAATATGTTGTTTATGTATATCAAAAGCTTTTGAATGCAAAAAGGGGTGTGTGTGGGATTGTTGTTACCTAACATAGAGGACAAGGCAGTTTAAGTTGGGTGGTGGGTTCATAAACACTGTATCATATGTCTAACAACTGCCAAATGTTTCATATATTCTTGTATATGAATCAAAAACTGCATAAAAGTCTTATCAAAAAATAGCTCCCAGAGTGGAGAATGAAGGAGGGGGCTGCAGAGACATATCAGTGGTTAAGAGTAATGGCTGTTTTTCCCCCAACACCCAGGTTCAATTCCCGCCACCGACATGATGGCTCACCACCATTTCTAATTCTAGTTCCAGGAGATAGGACGCCCTCTCCTGGCTGCGGGCACTGCACACATGTGATGCACAGACATACAATCAGACAAAACACTTATACACAAAACATAAAAATTAAGAGACAGACAGACAAGACAGAGGAAGGATTTAAGGAAAGGCAGGCAAAGAGCCACTTCATAAAAGATAACCAGAGAACCACCTCTTACCAGGTGTCAAATTCTCCCGAAGAGGGTCAGAACTCTAGGTTCACAGTTCTTTTCTACATTCTTACAGAATCCAGCCTAATTCTACCTGAACCTCATCTGTGAACTAAAGTTCAAGACCCCTTTCTAGCCCCAGAGTCCTATCGGAGGGGCAGCAAGGAGGAAGAGTGTAGGGGTGAAGGGCTGCCCCTTCCTGGGGTCAACGACTCCAGCAGCTCTGTCTTCTGGTGCTATCCAAGGGGAAGCACAATCAATCACAAACATGACCCTCCTGCATGAGCTCACAGAACACAAGCAGGAAGGTCCCGACATGCTCCCACAGTCCGGCCTATCCGGAATCTTCAGGAGCTGACGGCTTTCAGATACAGGAGAGGGAAAAAGGAGCCACCAGACTTTCAAAGGCCTTTTAGCCAACGCCAAGGAGTAGAGAATCAAGAAGGGCTCCTCGGTGCGGATCGACTTTCCCTGTCCTAGACCTGGGAAGAGCAAAGACTCTTGCTGGGACGTGAGGCCCCGGAGGGACATGGGCATTCTTTCTGATGGCGTTCTTTAGACCCTTTCTCCACCTCACCCTTTACTAGCTTCTCCCTCCTCCTGCCTCAAATCATAATTTAATACCATGTTCTGAAGCTGCCTTTGAAGGTCGCAGTTTCCGAGACAAAAGACAGCAGCTGCTTGGTCTTCAAAACACCACACCACACACCACACTACACCACACCACACCACACTACACATCACACCACAAGGTGTGAAGAGACAGTGGCACGTGTCCCTCTACTTCTGTCACCGGGACCCAACCCCGTCAATGCTACGCCCTCGGCACGTCTTCTCCAGGTGACCAGGAGCAGAGCGGGGACAACAAGAGGGGTTCTCCTGATGATCTGGACTTCAGAGCTGGTGGTGTGGACGCAGTGATAGCTGACTCGTTTCCTGTTCTGTGGGAAATGCTTGCAAGTAAGGTTCTTAGAGACCCAGATAAAATCCAGCAGCCTCGCGGGGGGATTACAGGGCACTTCTTCAGTTTTATCGTGTGCCGAGGGCTAGACTTAGAGCTGGTGGCCTCACTACCAGTTTGCCCTGCAGCAAAGGTCTCAGGGGTCCAGGGAAAGCCTGAGGTCCAGGGCCCTGCCTCTGGGTCTTGGGAAGAGGACTGGGAAGGTATGGGGAAGTCACAGCAGGCAAGTGCACAAGGCTCTCCACATCACTTGTAAATGTCTGCGTGTGCAGGGCTCATAGCCGTGCCAAGCTTAATAATCCATTGGGCAGCTACAGGTTTCTGCATGAGATGCCCAAATGCCAAGGTCAGAACCACTGAAGAACCCAGGAGACTGTCTCCTGAGCACCGCTTCTGGGCAGCATCACCCTAACAAGGACTTACCTCATACCCGCTCTCTCGATCCTCTGTGAAAACTGGGGCACTGAGTTCTTTTCCACCGGACTGGACATATGGGGAATCAAAACTAGCCCCGAGGGGCCAGCGAGACGGCTTAGAGGGTAAAGGCACTGGCTGCTGAGCCCGACAAATTGAGTTCAATCCCCGGGACTCCCATGGTGGGGAGAGAAAACTGACTCCTGCACACTGTCCTCTGACCTCTCTGCTCCCCAACCCCAGATATGCAGATATTAAAAAAAAAATTAATTCTTGGGAATGGAGAGATGGTTTCAGTGGTTAAGAGCACTGGCTGTATGCAGGGACACTTTGCTCAGCCTGGGAGGAGGGGACTGGACCTGCCTGGCCTGAATCTACCAGGTTGCGCTGAATCCCCAGGGAAGTCCTTGCTCTAGAGGAGATGGGAATGGGGAGGTGGGCTGGGGGGAGGGCGGGAGGAGGGAGGACAGGGGAATCCATGGCTGATATGTAAAATTAAATCAAATTATAAAATTAAAAATAAAAGAGCACTGGCTGTTCTTTCAGAGGACCACAGCTCAGTTCTTAGTACCAATATGGTGGCTCACAGCTGTTCTTCAATCCAGTTCCAGGAGATGACACCCTCTTTTAGCCTCCAGTGGTCAATATATGGAGGTAACACACACACACACACACACACACACACACACACACACACACACACACAGAGTAAAAATTAAAAAAATTCTTTTAAAAAAAAGAACCTTGAAGTTAAAATGAAGATGTTTCAGATCCTGAAGCTGTAACCTCCCCACCCAGGAGGCAGCACACAGCATTACTAGGAGGGATGAACTCTGGACCATCCTCTCTCTCTTCTCCCAGGTCTGTGATCATGTGTTCCATTTGATGGAATCTCTCTCTCATATATATAGAGTCATATTAGGAATTGACCATAGGGCCTCAAGCCTCCAGGCAGGCACTCTTCCATTGACATACATTCCCAGCTCCATCCATTCAAAGGAACCTCTGCAGGGGATTTCCCCTGGGAATGCAGTAGCAGAAGCAAGCATTATGCATTGAGCCCTACAAGCAGTAACCTCGAGGACGATGCATCCTGAGCACTCCACGCCCTAGCAAATTTAAAGATAAGCAGGTTTCCAATGTCTAAGGATGGGCCAATCTTGGAGGTTATTGAGTAAAAAGTCAACACGGTCGAGTCAATTACACTATTGACAGATGCTCTTACGAGGAGATTTCGCATCATAATTATATGCAAAGGAACCCAGCAAATACAAGCTGTGTAATGATCGGCTAATAAAAGTAACACTTCATCCATGTCAATAACAGTTTCAGACTCAAGACAAACAAACATGGCCTTTGCCACTCAGTAGAGGGGGAAAAAATCCCTGAAAGACAAATATTTTCACTTAAGTTGGGAAGTGACTAGAATTACACAGGAAACCCATCACACAAAGGAGATGCAGACACCGGCCTGTAGTGGGCGCTAAATGCAAACACCGGCACACCCGCAGGCCGCTGTCCTGTGGACGGGCAGGGGACATTGGGGGTTCTGTTCTTCACCGGACTGTTTCTTACTCAGTTGCGGCTGAATTCAGGTTCAAGTGGCAGGTGGCCACACTTAAGACTTATGATGAAGAGAGTGAGCAGAGTGAGATTTCCCTCCCAGTCACATCGCACTGGGTCTCGGGCAATGCCGAGTCTGCACATGCCTTCGCAGCTGTGTGCCCGCTCTTCTGAGGTGTTCGTGGCTGCCCTCTAAAGAGGGCAGCCGACACAAGCAAACGTCCCCAGGCTGACAGAGCACCCCCTCAAAACAAACAAACAAACAACCTCTTTTGGAAAACAGAGGAGGTCGGGCAGGTACAGGATAGCATTTGGAAAATATTCTGCTAATAAAACCCCCACCGTGTGTGTGTGTGTGTGTGTGTGTGTGTGTGTGTGTGATGATAACCAGTCAGCTCCCACTGCCATGCTTCCCCACCACAATGGACATACTGTATCCTCTCTAGAACTACAACAAAATTAAAACCTTTCTTCCCTGGGTTACCTTCGGTCATGGTATGTTATGACAACAACATCCATGACCCCCGTGTGTGTGTGTGTGTGTGGGGGGTGCAGCAGAGGGGCAGATCTGTAGCAAGCAAGCAGCTTGCTCTGCCCTGTGTGGAACCTGATTGGTGAGCTGAGAAAGACCTAATCCTACCATCGGCTAGCAAGCCACCGAGAAGAGAAAAGGGGACCCAGGGCAAACACTCACACCCAGGGCTGCACACCAAGAGGGCCACCGTGGAGGCTCATGGGGGTGGCCACTCTTAGAAAAGCTGAAGGAATCCTATGAACACTGAGGGAAATCTTCAGAGGACACATACTGCAAGAGTAAGAAGCACAAGTCCCGGACGCATCTGCCTGGGATGGTCACTGTCACCTGTCAACCCGACAGAACCCAGGACACCCGGGAGACAGGCCTTTTGGCATGCCTATGGGGAATATCTTGATTCGTAGAAGGGGAAAGACCCATCCATTCTCTGGCTGGAGGGTGCTGGGCTATGTAAATGCAGAAAGTGAGCTGACCATGCATGAGCTTGCTTGCATCCCTCCCTCTCTGCATCCCGACTGTGATGTGACCAGTTGCTTCAAGATTCCCTGCCGTGATGGACAACACCCCTTCACGACCAGCCTTCCTTCTTTTACTTGCTTTTGTTGAGTATTTTATTACAGCAATAGGAAAAAAAAAAAGACACCATTGCACATATTCTCGTCCAGGAGAAAAGGGGGTGGGGTATGTCAGGGTGATGTGGAGAGAGTCATAGAAAGACCTGGTGGCCCAAGAGTCACATTTTTAGGAAACTAGTAAGGCAGTGATTGATCGATGGGCAAGAGAAATGGGAGGCTGTCACATTGCATGTGAGAATCCTGTCGGAGGTGGACCTGACCCTGGGGCTGGTGATGGAGGTGAGGAGGAGGATGGGAGAAAGAAACCACCCAAAGAAGAGCCCATTTAGTCTCCTCTGACCCGGCTTCAGTGGCCGAGAAGCGACAACCCTGCTGTCATAGACCCCCTCACCAAATCACACTTTACACGCAATTCTGCGTGTTTCACTGCAGCCCCTTCATGGAGAGTCACAGATGAGGGAACTCGGGCAGGTCCAGAGAGATGAGACACCATCCCAGCGGCGTCACAGGCAGGGAGGTGACAGACAGGGAAGTCTAAAACCCCACCAACAACTGCTCACCCTCACCTTCCAGCCTCTTTTGCCTGTTACTTTAAGAAAACCCTAGTTGGAAAAGAGTCAGGAGAACCTGACCGCCCCAGGAGAGGATGGCATTTGGACTGGGGGTGTTCCCAGTTCCTTTGACTCTGTGGAACATCCAAACCAGGTCCTCTCCACCTTCTGAGGGCCCCAGGGGATAGAGGGATGCTTTTCTCACGTCTCAGGCAGGTTCCACCCAGCAAGCTCTTCCCTTACCTTATGGCCGCAGTCATCCCAATGGGAGTGATCGGCAACGGGCGGACGCCAGGAAACAGCCCGCGGCTCAGAACCCTCGCTCCGTTTTGTATCACTCCTGGAGAAACTAAAAAAGCAAAAAGAAAGAGATGTCACAGGTGAATTCAACTGGGAAGAAGCTAGCAATCTGGAGAGAGAGAGAAAAGGTGGGGGAACAGAGCGTGTACACACACACACACACACACACACACACACACACACACACACACACACACGACAGAAAGATAATGTGTAAGCAGAGTCACCAGTAGCTTACAAATTATTGATGCTTTTGTTAAAAAAAGAATCAGTCAAACATGAGTTTAGAAAAACAAAAAACAGCCGGGCGGTGGTGGCGCACGCCTTTAATCCCAGCACTCGGGAGGCAGAGCCAGGCGGATCTCTGTGAGTTCGAGGCCAGCCTGGGCTACCAAGTGAGCTCCAGGAAAGGCGCAAAGCTACACAGAGAAACCCTGTCTCGAAAAACCAAAAAAAAAAAAAAAAAAAAAAGAAAAACAAAAAACAAAACAACAACAAAATAGGCTTTTGGTTTGGGAAAAGAAGGCTCAGTACTTCGGAGTGCTTGCTCTGTGAGCAAGGAGACCACAGCATAAATTCCTAGCCGCTGGCAAAGAGCTGGGCATGCCTCTAAGCCCAGCACTGGAGAGCTGAGAACTCACTGGCCACCAGGCTAGCCCACACAGCGAACTTCTGGCTATGCAAGAGACCCCTTCTCAAGGCAGTAAGGTAGACAGCGACAGAGAAAGACACCCAATGGCCCGCTCTGGCTTCTACAGGAGGGTTCACAGGCACGCCTGCCCAGATAGTCACCTGTGTGCAACACACACACACACACACACACACACACACACACACACACACACACACACACACCCCAAAAGAGAACAAAACAACATTTCCTACACCCATTGGTAAAACCTCTCATCTCTGGTCTTTTCCTGAGAACGTTCAACGTCCCCGAGACAGTATCAGGACTGCAGGTGACCCAACAATCACATCGCCTCACACTGCTCACGTCTGCTATGGTCAAAGGCGGAGAGTATCTACTTATTTGTCCTTCATCCAAAACAAGTGAGCAGACAAACAAAATGCAGCTAAAAATCACAGTCAAATCCTTCTCCACAAGTCCTCGGCCCCTCTGCACCCGACTCTGCACCCCGTGCTCACACAGGGATCTTTGCCTTTCCATACGGCTTCCTGGAGGGATGGGCTGACCCGAGTCCTGGCTCCCGCACTCTCATAGACTGGCTTCGGGGGTCTGTCTGTCTTCCCCCACAACCCTCTCTAGCATTCCTAGAGTCCCCTGACTCTTCTGCTTTCTTCTACACACACCGACCCCTGGGGGTGCCATCAACAACTTTCCACTGGCACCTTGAGTCCTCGGGTGCCACGTCACCCCTCCCGATGTCCCCAAGGATTTACATAACAGGGAGTCCTACATCTTGGACCTTTATTCACATCTCCTCAACAGCAGCTTCAACAAGCACAGAGTAAGCCTCTAGGTCCTGCCGCATCTCCAGACTCCGCCTTCACGTCTGTGGGACCAGGTGAGCTTTGCAAACAGAGTGTGTAGGCTCCTACCTTACTTCTTGTGTGATGCCGTGGAAATCCCTGAATGTTTATTCTGCTCTCTAAAGAACATTCTAGGCCTCTTCTGTTCCCTGCAATCCTGGCACAGTCCCATACTAAAGAGAGGTGGTAAACAGTGCCCTTTCAAACAAGCAACAATGAAATACTAGAAAATTACACATTTAAAAAAGAAAGCCAGTCTCGACGTCGAAATTTAAAACCCATGTTATTTGCAAACAATATTTTTATGAGACAAATTACCAACACATACATGTTTCATAATTTTTAGGTTTCTAAGAATATGTTTTCGGGACTGAGACTGTTGTTCAGTTGGGAGAATGCTCGCCTACCAAACACAAAGCTCCGGGCTTGATCCCCAGCAACCTAAAACCAGCGATGGTGATGCACACCTGTAACCCCAGCACACAGGAGGTGCAGGTGGGAAGGTCAGAAGCCAGTACAGGCATCCTTGGCTACACGGTGATTTGGGAGGGGGGTTGGAAAGTCCTTGGTGTATGGTAAACGTCCACTTTTGAATATGAAATAATTCTTAAAAAGTATTTATAATGTGTGTGTGTGCATGGGAGTGTAACATGCCATGACAAGTGTGGAAGTCAGAGGACAAGTGTGTAGGGTCCCTTCTCTCCTTCCACTTTTATGTGGGTTCTGGGGACCAAACTCAGCTTGCCAGGCTGGCACAGCAAACATCTTTACTGGCTGAGCCCTTCATGCCTTCCTGAATTTACACTACTTTTTTTTTTGGTTTCTCCATGGTAACTTTGGAGTCTGTCCTGGGCCTTGAACCAACGAGATCCACCTGCCTCTGCCTCCTGAATACTGGGATTAAAGGTGTGCGCCATCACTGCCCGGCTTAGACTGCTTTTGTAGACTGTCCATTTCTTGGGTGTCTGTAATTCTTGCTAATGACTTTTGACACTTCTCTTCCAGGTGTGCACGAGGTCCTTGTGAGAAGGTCCATCTTACAAAAGGCAGATGCCAGGTGAGATTGCTGCTCTTGCCTAAGTCAGTACTACAGCATATCCTGTGTTCAGAAATGTCCCCTGTCTCTTACTGTAACTAATCATGTGAGGAGGCACAGCCGGACAAGAAATTCTGCCCATTCCCAATTAGCAGCCTGACTTCAGAGGATGGTCGAGGTTGTGCGAGGCAGGAGAAGAACCAAGTACCTTATGAGCATGGGAACTATTCCAATAATCAGCTGGTTACTCTGTGTGTCCGAAAGCTTTATTACCTGATTTATATTATCCGATGTCAAGACTCCATATAAAACTGCATGATTAAGGCAGTGTGAGGCTGAGCTAAGTATTGACACTAGAATTACTAGAACAAAATGGAAACCAGAAAACAGGCTCACACTTAATATGGTCAACTGAGCTCGGACAGAGGTAGATGTCAAGAAAACAGTGACAGAAAGCAGAGTATCACAGCACAGAGACCCCCTTGGGATAAAGCAAACCTTGACCCTTACCCTACACCACACGTGAAGATTCATCATAAGCAGATCTACAGTTCACAAGGGGAAGAGACAACATCAGGAGAAGTCAGATCTGCGGCTCGGTGGGGCAGCCTAGAGTATGGGCTTTTGTCAGCTGTCTAGAGGCTGCGGGAGAGGTTGTCAAGGACGTCTGACAGTACACCCTAGGTCACGGGAGCCATTGGGTAACCTTAATCCTGACACTGTGTATGCGTCACTGAAGATCTCATGGAGAACAGCAAATGATCTGATACAATGGACCATGTCAGAAAAGAAGTTAAATACTGAAAACCTGTACCATGATTCTATTCCTTGTCAGTAAAAATTACACGTGAGCAACTACTTAGCATCTGCCTGCGCATTAGGAAAACTATAGTTAAATGGGAGAGAGACAATTGGGGGGGTATGGAGACACACTGGGGTAAGTCTAAGGTCGGGGAGCTATAGCCACGTAGCATAGAGATACTGATGCCAGCCATGAATTCGGGGGCCTTGCTATAGGAGGTGCCATCTACACTGGACCTCAAAGTTGGAAAAGCAGCATGCATAACTACTACTCAGAAGTGATGTGTACAACATGCACCAGGGAATGAAGATGGTTTTCTGCTACAGCAATAATCCCACTGTGGTGGTCTGATTAAGCGATGCCCTCCAGATGCTCAAACACTTGAACACTGACTCCCGGGTGGTGGAGATGTTTGTGGAGAATAAGAAGGTGTGGGCTTGCTGGAGGAAATACATCCCCGGGAGTGGATGCTGAGAGTATAAAGCCTCGGTCTATTTCCAGTCTGTTCTCTGCTTTGTGCTTGTGATAAAAGATGTGAACTCTCAGCCTCCTGCTGCCATGCCTGTCCCCGCCATGATGGACTCATCCCTCTGGAACCATAAGCCAAAATAAACTCTCTCTTCCTTCACTTGCCTTTGGTCATGGTGTTTTATCACAGCAACAGAGAAGCAACTAATTAATACAGGCACACTGGGACTCTACCCAGCGCAGCAATCTGGAGCAGGAAAGTGGCCTGCGAGGAGGTGGCTGGGAATTGCCAGGCTCATCCCCATCTCTGCCAGTTAATTACGTTGTCTCCTAAGCAAGCCATGTCAACTCCTTAAGAAAGCCAGGGACCCCTGCTTCCCACCCCAACCCCTCCCCTGCCACCCCCGCCACCAAAGTGATCTTTAAGGGGAAAGCACTCATATTTAGGAAATGCATGACAGTTATCATTATCATCAGTGCCAACATGACAGCTTTCCACAGAAGAATCCTGAGGCACTCTTGAGCTGAAAACTCCTAAAAGGGAACAAGACGAAAGCCAGACTGAGAAGACCTCAGCCATCTTCCCGGTGACGGAGTGGCTAGAACAGCCACTGGGGCTCTTGTGATACTTCTGCTCCTGGGTGCACAATGTCAGCATCACCCCTGCAGCCCTGGAAGGGAAGTGGGGCAACGGAAGTCCCAGAGCACAGTTAACACTGGTGTGTGTGGGCACAAGTCACCTGCCAATGGGGAGGCCATCCAGCCAATGGTCCATGTGCACAGTCCTCTGCTGAAACACCCAGAACCTTCGTGCACCAGAATACCCCAACAGGAAGGGCAAACCAGCCTCCAGCAAGCACCTATGGGAGGGGAGGTTAGGCATTGAAGATGCTCCCTACCCACTGTGCGGGGGCCAAGCAGGGCTCGGACCATGGCCTCAGAAAACACTGGTTATCCCACCACAGTTCTGAGGCATGAACACACCTTATAGGGTTGCTCTGAGGGTTAACCAAGGTGAGCTATGAAAACTGTTTAGCCTAGTGTCTGGCCATGGATGCTTATTAATATCATCTCTGTCATCAGTATCCTTTGACCATCCCACATCATCTCTCCAGAAACCTCTGATGAACTATCTATAAGGCATAAGGTTTAATGAGGGAAACGCAATTCTTTTCAGTCTACTATGTCTTTGGTAGCTAGCCCTAACCTTGCATGCACCCATCCAAACATCTTCCCCATCGATGAACCGGTAGCACTTCAAAGCCACCCGGCCGCAGTGACAGGTGTGTGCTCCTTAGCCTATGAGACAGCTTGGGAGCATAAGCTGGCTCATCCTCTGAGCCCGGAGCTTCTCCTCAAGTGAGCGGCTGAATGCCGCCTACAAGTCCTGCCATTTCCTGGTCCTCCTCATTGGCAGCAGACTGCAGGCTGAGATGGTGAGCGTGGATGAGCTCGCTCCCTGGCTGCCAAAAGCTAGCTGTGACACTTAACGGTGTCTCCATCTCTCCCCTTTTCTGTCCCCACCCCCAAGGGTCAGGAACGTTTCTGGAAACTGTGGCCCAGCCGATACGTCGAGAGCCATCACCACCCCCTTTTCATTGAACACTAGGCAGGAATATGAGCCCATTCTCGCGTCCCTGGTCTAAAATCAGCACCTCTTTTCTTTCCCGTCTCTTGCTCTCCACCTCCTGAAAACATCCACACACTCAAAGACCCACACAGCCCATCCGCCTCACCTCGTGCTCTGAGATGTAGCTAGGCTGCAGCTCAGTCAGATACCTGAGAAAACCCACACTGGAAGCCGACTTCGAACTCTGTGCGGCTCCCACTAGGAGAGGCTCGAGCCTCCAGCACCATCTTTTCCTGCTGACCAGGTATACATCTTTCCTCCCAGGTTGCTGAGGCGAGTGCCCCAGGCTTCAGCACCAGATCCCCCAGCACTTACTGTGTTCTCGTAGGTCACAGAATGTCTCCAAGCCTCTGGAAACCAGCTAGACTGTGACACTCACACCCGAACAGGGACAACCATGCAGCATGGCTCAGTGTAGATGCCTGGGCCTTGAGTGACAGTGTAACCTGAGGAGGTGTTTGTGTCTTTGTAGGCATGAAGTGAGCATGCGCATGTGTACACGGACCCTTGTGTACACGGCCCAAGGTCGACTCTGGATGCTTTTCTCTCTCAGCATCCTCGGCCATGTCAGCTAGACTGTTATGGCCATTGAGCTAGGATTTATTTATTTATTTATTTATTTATTTATTTATTTATTTATTTATTTATTATTATTATTATTATTTTTGGTTTTTCGAGACAGGGTTTCTCTGTGTAGCTTTGGAGCCTTTCCTGGAACTCACTTGGTAGCCCAGGCTGGCCTCGAACTCACAGAGATCCACTTGCCTCTGCCTCCCAAGTGCTGGGATTAAAGGCGTGTGCCACCACCACCCAGCACTAGGATTTATTTATTTATCCCCGCCTCCCTAGCACTGGGATTACAGGCATGTATCACCCGTACACACACACACACACACACACACACACACACACACACACACACACACACACACACTTCTGGAACTTCGGTCCTCATGTTTGTGCAGAGAGCACTTTACTGGCTGAAGTTCATTTTCATCTGGAAAGGTCCGAGGCATGAAACAAACTCCACCACACACTGCGCCGGCCCCCAGCGCTCCACCGGCCTCCCTCCTGATGCGGCTCACTTCCCTGAGTCTAAAATTAACCTCAGCGGGGAGCTCTCGGCTCTGCCATTGGAGGGCAGCCCTGGCGAACGCGATCAGAGGCCATAAGCTGAGCAGCAGGCCATTCCTGTCATCCACCTCCCACCCCCAGGCACCCCTTCCACCTGCTTGCTTGGAAACGGGCTGGGGAAGGGCTGGCAGGGCGGGGCGCAGCCTGTCTCCTGGGGTCCTTCTTTGGTGGAGCCTGACATGGTTGACATATAGCCCAGGCAGCATCCCCCTTTCCCCCTGGTCCATTCTGCTGTTTTTGTTTATTACCCAGAGTTCCGTCTCTGGGAACATTCCAACCGGGGATTATATAAAGCCTTTGGAGATGGGTAATGGTGACCTGGTTTCTCCACAGGAGTTAAAGATGACTCACAAGGATTGTCAAGGAGCAGAGGAAACTGGTCTACACTGCCACTCTTCAAGAGGAGACTGGAGGAGCTGGACAGAACTGAATCTCAGAAGTGAGGAGGATGACCAGACAGCCATGCTCTCTGCTGACTTGTTCTGGAAGTGGCATTCTGAGCTCATATGACACAATGGCCCTCCTTGCAGAACGTATCCCATACACTGAGGGTGATGCCACAGGACAAACCATTAGAACCCAAGGTTTTTTATTAGCTGTACCTCACTACCTCATTTAAATTCAAGCAGACAAGTGAAACCAGAGGTGGTGGTGGGTCCTCAGGGACTCCAGCCCGACCCGCTGCAGAGCCTGGGTGGTAGCCAGTCTGTCAGCCCTGGACTAGCTCTGCAGATGCCAAGCAAGGAAGAGGCGAGGAAGAGATCTACGGGGCTGCCACCGGGTGACCTGAAGTACAGTGGCTACAAAGGGACGTGGGAAGGTGGTGGTGGTGGGCACACCCTTTCTAGCAACCAAGCCAGCCTGTAATTGCCAGGAGCGAACAGTGCCAAGGATGAGGTGGGTAGCTTGCCACTCACAGGGGCAGCCCAGGGGTGAAGCAGAATGCTATAAATAGCAAGGCACGAGGAGGTTCTATAAACAGAGTCTGGCCACAGCAACCAGCCCCAGGGGAGGGAACAGGCAGGAAACATATGGAGCTCTCAGAAGCCACGGCGCTGCCCAGCTCCTGACCATGGGAGAAGGTCTACGTGCACCCAGGCTGGGACACATGGCGGGTAACACCACCATGCATGCTGCCCACTTTCCACCATGGAGGCTGGCTGTTGCCTTTATACATTTACTGGGGATCCATACCTAGCCCCGGGGCGATGCTAGCAGGGCAGGTAAGAGCAGCTTCATCATCCTGGCTCTGTGAGGCTTCTCCCGTGAGGAGGCAAGGCACCGCCTCCAATGTCAAGGCAAGAAACAAGCAATGTGAAGGAAAATTAAAGATGCAGTTGGAGTGGGCAAGAAGGAGCTGGCGGGAACAGTGGTGGACTGGTGGACAGCTGGACAGACGCCCCTCTTACTGTGTCTGTGAGGAGATGGTGGATTGGGCACAACCCCTAACTAACTGGCATCGTTCCAGTCTTCAGGGGCTCTGCAGCCTGCCCGCTGACCTGCTACACTTGACCTCCAGACTAAGACTGGAGGTCAGATGCGAAGGAGACTGTGATGCCAGTGTCCCCACCTCTGCATGTTCTCGTCTGCATCTGCTGCTCCTCCTGTGTCTCCTTCCATGACCTTCACTGGCATCCTGGTTGGTGTCTGCCAGGGCCCTGGAGATCCTTCTTGGCCTGGGGCCCTCATGAAGGCTATGGCTAGATTTCTCACAGAATGTTAAAAGCTTTGAGGGGGAAAAAAAAAAGCCCTCTAAAATTATCCTCCAGAGCCAGGGAATGTAGCTCAATCTGAAGTCCTCATTTCAGTCTCACCCCTGGCTACATAACAAGTTTGGGGCCAGCCTGGGTCACATGGAAAGCCATCTTTAAAAACAAAAACAAAACAAAACAAAACAAAACAACTATACCTTTAACACACGAACAGTTTTAAAATCCAATCCTGCACTCTGACATAAATAGGACTGTGGATATTCCAGAAAGAGAATTACAGTTGGAGAGTTAAAGGGATGGAGAGGGGAGAGGGGAGAGGTTCATTTGGCTGAGAAAATATTAAAAACAATCCTGTTGTCTACGGCCATACCACCCTGAACGCGCCCGATCTCGTCTGATCTCGGAAAAAACAATCCTGTTAGCAAACCAGGAGAACCTGACCTATGGTCACGGGCCTAGGAACGGGAGAAGACATGGAAGCTTTGTAAGTTCTCAATCCACACATCCCTTGCCCTTTCCAGACTCAGCAGTCTCCTTCTCAACCGAGGGACCAGTTCATCAGAAGTATATACTCATAAAGTCAGAAACACGGCACACAGCGGCTGGGAGCCGAGGAAGGGGCTTGAATCTAGCTGGCTCTGATGAGATCACATTTCCACCAAGACGGGTTATGCGACCTGATCGTAAGGACCTTTCCAGCCTGGGACTTGATTACAATTGGAGCCTGCAACTTTTCCTGAAATGCCATCTAAGAATGGATGTGAAGTATAGATTCCTCCAAGACTTAGAGCACCACGTAAAAGCCATGTTCTGGGCTAACCAGGCTAACTAGTTAACTAGTTGCAGAATTATGCCTGCTGCGTATCTGTTTAGCAGTGGAGTAGGCTGGGGGGAGGGGTGGGCAGCCTCGCATTCCAAACGCCAGGAAATGGAGGTTGACCAAGGGGAGAATGAGATTTGTGCAGTCAGGGCAGGTAAGGGCAGCCCCAGGCAGAGGGCCAGGTTGACTGAGAATGCTTGGCGGTATCTCCTGGATCTTTTAAAATACAAACAAAAGAGAAAAGGGGGTGTCAAGTTTCCTAAAGCTATCAGGAAGGCTATGGCTGGGGGTCTGGAATTCCTATCAGTCCATCCCGAACTTACTGGGGATCTAGGGAGGGGTGCTTTCTTGTGGGAAGTGTCTGTCTCCAGAGTGGGGGAATTCTCCTTGCTTAGAAGGCCATGGCGTCTTCAGAAGGCCAGAGCCCCAAACCAGCTGGAAACCTGGTCGCAGGCACAAGAGAGGTGGGTAGGCACCAGTCCCTGGCAGCGTCACGGGAGGATCTGCCATGTCAGGTTACTTTCTGCACATGTGTGGCACAGCAGTGCCCCGACAGGAAGACAAGCAGGTCCTAGTGCACCACCTCTCTGCTCAGGGTGGATGGACGTGGGATGGAGACAGAGGCACGGGCCTCGGCGTGTGAGGAGAGCACAGCCATCTTCCTTTCAGGTCAGCTATAAAGACGAGGAAAGGAAAGACAAGAGCGGGAGTGGACAAGGGTCCAGGCGAAGCACGGAAAAGAGCGGTGACTCTGACATTGCTCGGTGCCCACTCAGCTACCTCAGCCTTGCCCTTCTCTCCGCGGCCACCCAGCACGTAGGGCAGAGATTGTGCAATGTGGTGTCGTGGTTCCATTTTACGGCTAAGCCACACGTGGGCAGGCCAAACTTTCCAGAACGCACCCTAATGTATTACCGAAGACCTAGACAGAAAAGAATGTACAATTGGGTACTGCTTAGCCTCGTCATGGGTCAGCCGGCCCAGGGAACCTCTCCTACAAAGTCATAGGAAGGATTCCTGCAGGAGGAAGGTCTCTAGCAGAAGTTGTTGTAGGCTCTGTTTCTCGTCTCCTCATTCCTGATGGGTATGTGAGAGCTCGCTCATCCTCGAAAGCACGCCTCTGCCCTGGCTCACACCTATGCATGGCTGCATGTGGACATGCATATGCATGCTAACCACACACTTCGTTTTGAAAGTGATGCTACAAGTACAGGGCGATGACAGCATTAGTCCGTCCTATGGCCTGGGATGTACATGAGAAGGTTAGGTTCACAAACTGTGGTGCTGTATGCTATAGAAATATCTACTCACAACCTGCTTGTATCTCAGGGGGAGAATTCAAAAGCATCATGGCACTGGCAGCATCAATGTCAGGATCTGGAAAAATCAACCAATAAATAACATTATTTACAAGGGGGCTGGTGTGTGTGTGTGTGTGTGTGTGTGTGTGTGTGTGTGTGTGTGTGTGTGTGTCTGTGTGTGTTTCCCCCTGCAAGTTACAGCTTATGAAGGCTGGAAAAATCAACCAATAAATAACATTATTTACAAGGGGGCTGGTGTGTGTGTGTGTGTGTGTGTGTGTGTGTGTGTGTGTGTACGTGTGTGCGTGTGTGTGTGTGTGCGCGTGCGTGTGTGCGTGTGTGTGTGTGTGTGTGTGTGTGTGTGTGTGTGTGTGTGTGTGTGTTTCCCCCTGCAAGTTACAGCTTATGAAGGCGACAGAGGGAAGAAAAAAAAACCATCCAGGAACTAGGAACTAGATGAGGGATCTCAGAGGTGACTTCTGTACCATTTGGACTTAGAGAAAGAAAAGTTATTCTGAAATGAGATGCAAGAAGCAAGGCTTTTTCTCGCTGTGTTAATGTTGGGATCTGCGCTGTGAGTGTCAGATAAGCTGCTGGTCTAGGCACCCCTCAGCTTTCACCCTGGGGTGGAGGAGCAGGAGAGATGGTAACAATAGGAAGGTCAGCCTGGGATTCTTAAATGCTGGGGGTTGGGGGGTTGGGGGGACGGGACATCACATCACCACCAGGAAGAGAGGGCACTGAATACATCTGCATCCAGTCAGATACAAACAAGACATTTGGTCATTTCCATTCGTCAGCAGAATGGAAATCATGTTTTAGGAGGCTATGTGTGCACACAGCGGTGTTGGAGGTGATGAGGGCATTTTTTTTTAAAGCACATAAAATATAAGGAAAAGAATTAAGAAAGTTCTGGTGTTGAAGGCACAGTGCTTACGTTCTCATTTATTATTGCTTTTAATCGGCTCCCTCCCTCACTTTATTGCTATAATTCTTAATAGGTTTCTGAATCCTTACCAATCCACCGGCTGACAGATGGCAGGTTATATACAGACAGAGAAAAATATTATCCCTTTATAACTAAATTCATTTCCCTCTGAGAAACAGCAGCGCCGCTGCTATGGAAATGAAGGTCACCATGGCAACGGTAAACAACCCCCAAGAATGGTCACTGAATAGGCTGAAAAGAACATCTGCCCCAGCCCAGCATCCCAGCTGCCCTGGGGCGAAATTCGCTAATAGTGCAGTGAGGCCTTGTGACAGAAGCTGCCGCCTGTCCCCTGTCCAAATAAATGAAGTGTGCAATTGAAGTCGACATCAAAATGCCTGCCCTTGCCGATTACTGCCCCCATGTCCGCTAAGCCCAGTAACTAATGACCGGGGAGAGGGGGCCTCGCACTTGTCAGTTTTTGTACAAATTACACACCCAAAAATTCAATTTACTACTAATGGCTCCATGGCACTTTATTTTGGGTATTATGCGAGAAAATTACTTTTTTACTGTTTAAAAAAAAGTACATTTTTCATACTTTATATGTGCGGTTTAATTCCAAGGGAGCAATGCAATGCATGATAAAGCCCCACCAGCGATTAATAATATGGATGATGCTGGTTTCGGGAGACAATGCCTCGAGAAAAAAATAAGAAATAAAAAGGTAAAGAAACTTCACCCTGCCCTTTTTTCTATTTGCCTGCAGGAGGCCATAATGGAGTAAAAGTTTATTTTAATAACCACACTGTATGAGAAACAGGTAAATCGGCTTCTCTGGCGACTCCTGGGGTGACATTGCTCAAACAGTCAGGTCCCTCCCCACTTATACACGGCTCAGTGATTCACAGAAAAGCTTCAAGCTCCACTCTGCTCACGGGCCTCTACTGCCCAGCAGTGATGTCTCTGGATACCCATGGGCATCGGGGAACAAGCTCTGAGATGGTTCCTCTTTGGAAAGAACTTTTTGCTTTCAGGGAGGCCCTCAAATATGTGCTTGGTCTTTTCATCATACAAACCTTCACTTCCATCGTGGTGAAGATCCAAATGCAACAGGTGACCGGGGTTGCCCTGGCTATGTGGTCCCTACCTCCCCAGGGGAGGAGGGTCCAGAGGTAAGGGAGAAGCTCAGACATGAAATCAGGTAATAAAAGAAATCCTTCAGAACCACATTCCATCTCAGGTGGAAGTCTGAGGGCCACAGATAAGCACAGCCTTGGTGAAAGACAAAAAGATGGAAAGAGAGCGAGCCTGAAAAGCACGAGTAGCATCAATACTCGCACGAATCATGGAGAACCTCATGATGCCCACCCCACCCAAACCAAGACAAATAGACATACCTAAGTCATCAAGTACAGGATGCTGACATCCCTCCCCCACTTTCCACAGAGCAGATGTACCACATCTGATGCCTCCACAGAGGGAGTTGCTAATGCTATCATGCTGCCCTGCCCCCAGGAATTCTGGGGGAATGTAACAGGTAGACTTCTCATGATCCAACAGACTACGCATGCCTGTAGCCTCACTCTCCTTTCTGAAGGGACCTGACACTCCTAAGTCCCTAATGGAGGCCAGGGCACGGTATTCTCACCCCCAAACCATCATCCAAACACAAGAACGACACAGTGGTATCACTGTGATCACATACGCTAGAATCTACTGCATCAGCCCTTGCCAAGCGGTCCTCTTAAACAATTAACTGTATGAAGAGATGGTTTGTATGATGAGTTTATAAATTTGTACCCAAGTTACAAGGATCTCAACCAAGATGGGCGTGACAGAGAAATCCGTTTCTGCTACCCCAGAGTTCCATGGTGTTAGACTGCAGGTATACGGGCACGGACGGGTCCTGAGAAACTGGGGATTGGCTTTCTGCTCTTCATCCAGGACGCGGTATAGGTAGTCCATTCCTTACAACTACTGTGGAGCAGTATCCCACCAAACGGATTCGCTGTTGCTTGTTTAGCCATTCTCTTGTAGAGTGGCATGTGAGTTGCTCCTACCTTTGTGTGCTATAAAAAAAGCTACTGTGAATGTTTGCATTAAACTTCGGGGACTTGTTCTGTTTGTCCTCGAGTAATTGTTGGTAGGAGTATGTTTCACACAGGGGACTGTTAAGCCATGCTCTAAAGATATTGTACAAGGAATGAGCTCTAGTTGGTCCATATTTTGTTAGCACTTGAAATTGTTGGCCATTTAGTGAGTATGTAATGGTGTTTCAGTGTGGTCTTAAGTTTGTATTTTACTAATGACAAATTATGCTGTGTTTTTCCATGCGTTGAAAGCTCTTTGTACATGTTCTTTTGGGAACACTTTGTTCAAGTCTTTTACCCATTTTAAAATTGGGTTGTGCAATTTATTCAGATACATGGCACACGTATTCTGAGTCTTTGGTGACGTGTATTCTTTGAAGTCCCTGATTTAGTTTTTCAATAGTATATTTCAACCAAGTCTTTACTTTTTCTGGGATCTAGTTCACTAATTTGTTTTTTCACAGCTCAAAATTCAGATATTTTGCTAAATGGCATTCTTTGTTGTCATTCATTAGTTCATCAAGTATACTATTACCTGGGTCCAACACCCACTCTCACAGGTAAATAAAAATGGTAGCAATCAACTGCATCTCCTTCCTCATCTAGTATGCTTTCCATCAGAAACCCCTGACACGGTACAGGGCCTCTATACCCCTGGTCTGAATACTAGGCAGCCTCAGAGAACCCTTTGCCAGACGTGTCTATGGCAAAGAATCCTGGGCTCTGCTATAATGCCTGCCATAGAATCCCTGTCCCAGTGTGCCAGCCAGGATCTGTCCAGAAAGCCTCAGCTTTCATTGCTATCTAATAATGAATGGAAGGAGCATTTAGGCAATATAAAAACATACAAACCAGGTGGTTATAACTGAGAAGTAAATGCCTTCCCCATAGATCCATTCCAAAACTCACATATATGAAAATACCTGGAAACTGTCTATTCAAAAACAAGTATTTATGTACACTCATGGGGATATAAACATGTATTTACACTTAGACACATGAATCTATTTTTTTTATTTTTTATCTATCTATCTATCTATCTATCTATCTATCTATCTATCTATCTATCTATCTATCTATCTATCTATTTTTTGGATTTTCGAGACAGGGTTTCTCTGTGTAGCTTTGCGCCTTTCCTGGAACTCACTGTGTAGCCCAGGCTGGCCTCGAACTCACAGAGATCTGCCTGTCTCTGTCTCCCGAGTGCTGAGATTAAAGGCAGAATCTATTTTTTAAATGTAGGTTTAGAGCACTGATTCACAAACTGTGGGTCATGACCCCTTTGGGAGTTGAATGGCCTTTCACAGGAGTTGCATATCAGACATCCTGCATAGCAGATGTTTACATTATGATTCATAACAGCAGCAAAATGAACAGTTATGAAGTAGCAATGGCATAATTTTATGGTTGGAGGTCACCACAACATGAAGAACTCTATTAAAGGGTCACAGCATTAGGAAGGGTGAGAACCACTGGTTTTGAGTATTTCCTCCTCAGCTGTGGCTGTGTGTGTGTGTGTGTGTGTGTGTGTGTCTTCAGTCTGAAAATATTAACCTGACCCCAACAGATTATTTTAATACTTGTTATTGTACCCATCTACTGACCTAATTTATAACATAAACTTTATCATAGGCAGGTTCAACTCCAAGTATTAGGTGTGTGCACACATATATGCATGTATGTATGAGTTGGTAATATCTGTAGCTTCACACATTCACTGAGGGTCTTAGAGTGAGTGAGTCTCCTGCTGAAAGGGGGCAACCACCACATCCACCAAATAGTTGGCTGCAGCTTAATTTCTATCATCTTAATAATATAGCTCAGCAACCTTTTGTCAACATTACTGAACGTTTTTGCAATGACATTTTTGTGTAGAGAAAACCACCTCGCTGTTGTTCGAATCTTAGATGGTCTTTTAATAAAAAATCCAGAGCCAGATATCAGGGTGGAAGGTGAAAGATCAGAGAAGTAGAACAGCCAGCCACTAGTTCTTACCTCTACAAAATCTTCAGCCTAAAGAGAGAGTGAGTTCCTGTTTCCTCATGCCTTATATACCTTTCTCTGCCCTGCCATATTACTTCCTGGGGTTAAAGGTGTGTGTGCTACCACTGCCTGGCTGTTTCTCTCCTATATTGGGCCAATCTCATGTAACCCAGTGTGGCCTTGAACTCACAGAGATCCGTCTGGATTTAAAAGGAGTGTGCCACCACTGCCCGACTTCTATGTCTAATCTAGTGGCTGGCTCTGTCCTCTGATCCTCAGGCAAGATTATTAGGGTACACAGTATATCACTACACCTCACTCTACTGGCATTCTCTTCTCCTTAGACGATGGCTTTCCAAGAAGGGAACTGGAGCATCTGAGATGATTATGGAATCTGCCTGGAGCTGGAACAGGGCCCCTGAGCATGCGGACTCTGTACAGCCTGCTTTCCACTGCCCTCATCCAGCATGTCTCCTTTGTCATTCTTGTGCCTTTCATGATGCCAGGTCCACCCCGCCCTTCCTTCATCAACCTCTACCTCTCTGGGGAACAGACTCACTGATCCCCTTGGGTGACAGGCTGCCTTAATGAGTGCACTTGGGGCCTTCATGAGTTTCCTCCTCTGGTTTGCATTCAATAAAATCAATCACCTGAGGCTGAGACATTTTTGATAGAAGCATCCAGTTGGGGTGAGCTGGAAACATTTTAGAGGTCAGGGGAGCTGTTTGGGGGACAGGAAGAGAGTTAAGGAAGGGGAGAAGTGGGTGGGCTGTGTAGAGTTTTCCTTGGGTTGCTGAAGGTGAGGTGAGGGGTTTCCCACCAGGAAACAGGTGGGAAACAGGAGGTGAGGTGAGGGGTTTCCCACCATGGTTCAGTGCAGTTCATCGGTCTAAGAAAAGATGATGGTATTTTGTTCAGGACTCATGAGGGCCTCACTGGCAGGAGTGACATTCCTGTTGTATTTGGAAAGCCACAGTGAGGCAGAGGGATTCAGGTGAGTAAAACAGCACGGCATTTTACTTTGAGATGAGGGATTCTCCCCAGCAGTCCCTAGTTCTGCCCCCCTGGTACAGGAAACTCATACACTACAGGGTAATTCAGCATGGCACCCAGCATGCTATCCCGGGTGCCTGATAGAGTTCTGACCATCATCCATGCAGAGTAATATCAAATCCTGTACTGAAAGACTCCCTCCTGGATTATGCCTTGGCAACAGCATTACCTCTCTGAACTGGTTCCCAGTGGCCCATTTCAATTTCTATCTTTGATGCGGTTATCTTATCACACTGCCTCTTCTCTGGAGTACAGGGTGGCACAGCTTGTTTGCAAACCCTCTTTTCTTGAATGTACACACAAGCCGAATCATACTGGTGAGAAAAACAGGCTTCCAAGCTGCTGCCATCAATGACTCAGCTGCTTGGATTAGGATAACGCTGGATCTTGCTTTCTCAGCACGTGTAGAAGGTTCTGTCCGGGAGTGGTGGAGGCTTTCCTCTTTGGGCGGGAGAGGGAAAAGCACTGGACGGACGAGGCAGGAGGACTGCCAGGTTCAAGTCCCGGATCTGCTGCTCGTTAAGACGGGACTTTCATGTCGCTGGGCCTGAGCTCACTCGTTCTGAAATGGTGTGGGTAACTGCAGACACAAGAGGAGCCAGAGTCGGTGCCGGCTTCCACATCTTCCTAGCTTTCTGTAATGTCACTTGACATCTTTCCCCCTCTCTGATTCATGGCCTCCCAGGGACACTTTCCAGATGGGACATCTGCTCCCAATCCTCTGGAGGCTGAGGACAGTCTTACCAGGGCTGGGAGAATATACCACTCCCTGCAAAGCCGTGGCCTGTTGTTGAGATGGGCGTTTTGTGGGCTCTTGGTGTGGCTTCTGTTGGGTACCAGACAGAAGTGCCTGGGAGGACCACGTGTTTAAGCAGCCTCAGAATATAAAGGTCAATAGGAAGGACTGGCTTCGCCCTCACTTTCAGAAAAGCGCAGCTCAGAGCTGACAGACCTACCCACACGACAACAGCAAAACATTTTTCAGAAGGGAACTGGAGAATTATGATCACGTCTTGAAATCATTTGATCTTCCACACAGCGAATGTGTTCTCCTTCCCTGCTCCTCCTTACACTTTGAGTGTTTTACATGGTGATATAATACTATGGCATTGATCAAAAGACTTGACACACTTGGGAAAAAATGATACATAGTGGATATAAGAGTGCAGGTACGGACACTGACGCCCTCTGGTATTCCTTCCTACAAAGTGAGAGGGCTGTGGGGGGCTCTTCCCTGCCTGACTCACTCACTGTTGTATCCTCAGCACCTAAAACCATACTTGGGACCTAACAGCATGGAGATAAGCTCGTACAGGATAAATGAATGGATGACTTTGTCTTATGTGGTGATATTTTATTTGTGCTTTAACAAATAAAGCTTGCCTGGAGATCAGAGGGAAGAGCAAGCCATTTTAAGTAAACAAAGAAGTCAGGCAAGGGTAGCACAAGCCCTTTAATCCTATCACTTAGCAGGCAGGATCTCTGTGTGTTCAAGGCCACCCTAGAGAACAGAGCCCAGCATGGTGACACACACACACACCTTTAATCCCAGTACTAACCATAGAGTCTGGGGTTTTGTACAGACAGAAAGTGACAGAGCTGTGTAGGAAGAGGAAGTGATGTAGCTGGGCTAAGAGAGCCAATGAGAGAACAGAAAAGAAAAGGGATATAGATATGAGTAGACAGGAAGTCACTCTCTTTGGAAGCTGAGGAGTTGGTGAGGTGAGGTTAGCTCGTGGTTTGTCCTATTCCTCTGATCTTTCTCTCGGGCTTTAAGCCAAATTTCTGGGTCCGTGTTTTTTATTTATTAAGACCACTTAGCAATTCGTCTACAGTCTTACCCTCAGCTCAAGTGAATAGCGCTATCTGGAACTCAGCCCTCAGCTGGGAATGGTACCTGGGTGCAAGGCTCTGGATGGACAGTGGAATCACAGTTCCTAATGATAGGAACTCCAGTTTGTACAAACCAGATGTCACTGAATTACATATGCACAGGAAAGATAAGACCCCTTACAGTGGGGATGCAAGGCAAGAGGCTGGGAATGTGACCCCAGAAAACCCAGATGGAGGGAGAGGGGGGGGAGGAGGAAGGAAGGAAGGGAGGGAGGGAGGGAGGGAGGGAGGGAGGGAGGGAGGGAAAGAAGGAGGACATGAGCCTTCCAGGTATGGATGGAGGAGAAGGTTTATTGTAGATAGAAGGGAGAAAACAGGCCAAGGCATCTGGGAGAGTCCAGAGTGGACATGACTGACAGGCTGCGCCAGGCCATGAGAGGAGAGGGAGAAGGGGAGAGGAGGAGAGAGGAACTGGAGTGACTGCCAAGAGGCCAAAAAGGTAAAAGGTCAAAATGGGCCAGGTGGCAGGGGCGGCGGTGGTGGTGGTGGTGGTGGTGCACGCCTTTAATCCCAGCACTCGGGGCAGAGGCAGGCAGATCTCTCTGAGTTCGAGGCCTACCTGGTCTACAGAGTGAGTTCCAGGACAGGCAGGACTGTTAAATAGAGAAACCTTGTCTTGGAAAACAAAAACAAAGTAGTCAAAATGGCTGGGTTATATAGGGAAGAGCAGCTGGGGGAAGCCCAGCCCAGGCCCTGGGCTGGAGAGTTCAGGGTTGGGGACAGGGGATGCCAGCCAAGAGGACCCTTTAACAGGTAGGGACTAAGGGATGCTGGGATACCGTGAAGGTCAGTGTCAGCTTTGATAAGTTAATATGAAGAAAAGGGGACTTGATCAACTCTTAGGATCAAGAAACACTAGAACATTGAGAAACAAGCAATAAAATGCTCATGGATGCAGAATATTTCCTGGCGACTGAGGAGCTCAGCAAAGCTCTTCTAACTGAGCCAGTGTTTCTCGACTGGGGATGACATCCCCCCCCACCCCCACCACACACACCCGCCCTTGCCCAAAAACATATGGCCATGCCTGGAAACATTTTTGAATGGCATGATTGTGTGGGATGGTACTTAACATTCCATGGTGTGCAGGATAAAGCAGTATCCAGTCCATAACATGATGGGGTGGGGGAGCAGGGCTGAGTTAACACGGACATGCGCTACAGCTGAGAAAAGGCACTTCTGAACCCTCGTCTTCAATAGAACACACCAAACACATGGAAATGCACCTCCTTGCTGATGCCTGCCTTCCGTTTGCCTTAGCAAAGTCTCGGAGAGAGACGCAGGATACACTTGTGGCTTTGAAATCACTGAAGGCCTGGCTTCTGTTGCAGTCCATCACGCTATCTCAAACAGCTGCAAGGGAGCCGGCCAGCAGCGGAAGGGGGCTGCTAGCGTGGTGGGCTCTGGTGACGTCAACTGCCACCATTCCTTCTACTGATGAAGACGGAAGCCGGTGTGTGTGTGTGTGTGTGTGTGTGTGTGTGTGTGTGTGTGTGTGCGTGCGTGCGTGCGCGAGCGCGCGCGCGCGCTGGGGAAAACGTGGAACTGAGGGATTTTCATCAGAGGTACAGGGTAGGGAACGCAGGGCTGCCTGCTCTGGGAGAATACAAAGCCTCCCACACAAGGCTGATGCCAGGGTGGAACTCTGAGCATTGTCTTCACGACAGGAGAGGGACACAGAGCGCAGCAGGAACGCATCAAGAGAAAGGACTCGAGGTCAGCTGGGTTGGTGGCACGGGCCTCTCGCCCCCGTGCTAGGCACTTTAGACTTCTTGGGCATCCTGGCACACTATTATCCTGCCATTTGGGAACAAAAGCAGGGGGCTGTCCATGAGTCTGAGGCCAGCATGTTCTACATAGAAAGCTCCAGGCCAGCCATGGCTTCATACCTATACCTTGACTTAAAAAAAAAAAAAAAAGATTCTGAAGGCAAGGGGAGAGAGAGAGAGAGAGAGAGAGAGAGAGAGTGTGTGTGTGTGTGTGTGTGTGTGTGTGTGTGTGTGTGAGGGTGTTGCTTAGAGGACAAAAATGCTAGCTGAGCAAGCCCCATGACCCGAGTTCTAATCTTGTAACCCCTAAAAATCTGACTGTGGTGGGGTTATCCAGCACTTGTATGGTGAGATGCGAGGCAGAGACAGAAGAATGATCTGGAAGCTCAAAGTAGCCTGGCGTAAACAGAAGAGACAAGACAGACCCTACCTCAACAAGCTGGAGGGAGAGACCACCTCCTCAAATTTGTCCTCTGACCTCATTACATGTGCTGTGTGGTATGAGCACACCCACACAAACATAAAATACATATACACATACACAAAATTATATACATTTAAGAAAACTAAAAGGCCCCCAAGAGGTTGTCTTTGGGGTTCAGAGGGCCTCAGAGGCACTGAGGACACCTCCATCCTTGCCACACTAATGCCATCCCAGAGGCGGCTCATCCAAGCCCCAGAGAGACAGCAGCCCCCTGAATCTGATTCTCCACACAGGATGTAGCCAAGGAGCATCTCAAGCTCTTGTTGCTCTGAAGACAAGTTCAAAACCAACAACAAACCATCGAAACTAACAGCCTAACAGCTGGCTGCTAGAGCAGGGGGAATCTGTAGCAGGGAGGGCCAGGGAGGATGTGTGATCCACCCCTGCAGCTGAGCTGTTAGGAGGTTCTCATTTCCACATCTAAGACTTTTTCAGATTAAAACCTGGCCAGGGAACTCTAAAGAATTGGTAGCATCGCCATTAACTCTGAAAACTAGAAACATTTATCCAAGAGACTCCCCAGCCCAAAGCAGCTTTCTCACTTGTACCAACCAAAGGCACTTATTACCCCTAACTATTTCCCCGTGGAAAAGGGTGCTGAGAAAAGGCCACAGGAGGTCAGAGCTGAGCTCAGAGTGCATCCTGGCCTGGCAGTCAGGCACCAGGGCTGTGGTCTCTCCAGGTCACCAGCGCTGTCTGGGTCAGCCACTGTCACTGCTGCGGTGTCTCTACTAGAAAACCAAAGCAGCGCGGCAATGCTCTCCAGGCAGAGGCCTCCACGCTTCCGTTTTCTCCTGGTGGCATGAAGGGCCTTACCATTGACGTCTCCTGAGCTCCACGTCTAACGTCTCATTACTCTGCTAGAGGGCTCCGAGCCATGCTATTTTGTCGAATCTGCTTTCAAGGCAAGCGAACACAGTGCCTACAGTTTTTTTGTCCAGATAATCACTCAACAACCCCTTTCACGTGGTGTTCTAATTTCACGAATGTGTGCCTCCGAAATGTCTTGGACTAATTGACAGATGTCTTTCTACCAGCTGCCTGGGAGTCAAACCAGCTCACACTGATTGGACGACACAGTCTCAACTTCTAGACTTGAAGACAAGGGCAAGGTGGCAAGAGGCTCGGCAGAGGCTAGGATTTTGTCCTGTGGGGTCACGGGAAGAGGAGTTGAGTCTATAAGCTGCCCTCTGGGCTTGGAGTCTCAGCTTTGAAAGCCTCTTGTTTTTTGTTTGTTTATACCTAGGGATATAGCTAGAGCCTTTGGTGCATGCTAGCTTCCCGTGGGGCTAGGGATAGAAATGGGGACTCCTACAAGAGTTCTGAAGCCCTCACATCTGCCCACCTAAGTACTGGGAGGAAAGACATGCCAAGTCCATAAGCCGGAGGCAACCAGAAGGGCACTTGGGATGAGCACAGAAACCTGGTGGGATAACTCGAGTGCTAGGCAGCTGGGCATCTCACTGGCAGGTAAGGCACCTGTCCTCAGCCTGCTTGCCCTGCTCCATGCTGCCAGCTTGCCGGCCCCGCTCCTGGTTCCCCCAACCAACTACCCCCCACTTACTGGAAGACCAGCTACCCTGCCCCCACCCCAGAAACCACTTCCTCCTTTTGTAAAACCCCGAGTTCCTGGCCTCTACTGGGAGAAGCGGGGCTCCTGGCTGCTGGAACAGTAATTCCACAAGCAGGGCATCTTCATTAGCCCTGGCTTCAACTGGGCATATGGGCAAAGCCACTTTTCCAGGAGGAACGCATCCATCTTAGCTGGACCCTGGCTACTGCAGGAGGCAGAGGAACTACGGCTCAAAACCTGAAGTCAGTGTTCCAAGGCACACATGCTCCTCGAGGTAAATCAGGATCCCAGAACTATGAAAACTTAGCTGTTCAAATCCTCTTTGGGGAACCTTATTAAAAAGATCAGAAAAAATATAAATATAGACAGATGGGTAGGCAAGTGAGTGTTTTCTCTCTGTCTCTGTCTCTCTGTCTCTCTCTCTCACACACACACACTAAAGACAACCAACATGGTATCAACCCTCTCAAACCAAAATAAAACACTCGACTACCTGTCCACAGGTAAGCAATGCTCTTTCCCAACAAAAACGAGGCCAGGTGCTTCTGCATGGTGAGGAGGCGACCAGGCAAGGCAGACTGGGTCACGACTCACTCAGATTTTATTTTTCCCTGGAACAGGAGTTTAATGTGACCCTCTCCTGTAGTGAGTGCTAACCAACGGTCAAAGATGATAATCCAACAGCAGGATGAACCCAGCAGGCCCAAGGTCATGGCTGTCTGGTTAGGGTTGGGAGGGAGGCTAAAGGGGGAGGGGACAGATGTCAGCACCCTTCTGACCCCTGGAGGCAATTAACTTATATTTCCAAGCAGGAGGTGCCCTTATGTTTAGTTAATTCTGTAGGCACAACTGTACATAATTAGAAGTCATAATTATGGCTCTCTTTCTAAAATGTGACCATAGTATCCACATTGACCTCTGGTGGCAGCCTGGCACCCATGCTGGGGAGTACAAACATTGAGGACCCAGCCTCTACCCAAGGGCCTTACCACCTTGGACAGCCAAGGCCTTCCGGAAACATCTAAGGTCAGGCATCTACACTTGCTCCCTCGGGAGCAAACGTAGGCTCTGTTTGAGGTTTCCTAATTATCCCTTTTCACTGAGAAATATTTTACTTTAAATAGACACCGACTAAGTCAGAGTCTTGCAGGCCACGTGGGAAAGGCCAAAACAGCCATTCAAATTAATATGCCAGTAATTACTGTGCATCTACCGTCTAATTACCCATGAAATGACCAAGTTGAAAAGATCAATTTCTGATCAGCTTTTTGCTTGGGCATTTTGCAGAAGTTGCCATGGAGGCTCTAGGTCACTTAAAAAATGTCAACTTATCATTAGTGTATTATACCCTATCAGCCCCCAACCAGCCATAGATCGGAGCTCAGCCCAAATCATGCTACTAAAACAAACCATTCCACAGGAAACCAAACTGTCTATCCAGGTTTTCAGACAGACAGCTCTCAGCTCTGCATAGACAAACACAGAATTTTTGAGGTGAAGAGATACCCTGAAACCATGTTACTGATGAACAGGAAGAGACATGTCCAGGTAAAGTGAAAGAGCCCTGGGTGAGTCAGTTGGCAGTCTCCACCAGTACACAGACAGGACCCTCCCTGAACCTGGAAGACTCTCCAGCCCAGCCAGGCCTGGGGGAAGAAGATTTGAAGGCTCCCTTTTTAACATAACAAAGCCTCCCAACAGCAGGATACTTCCCAGAGATATCTGGAAGATGCTTTGGTAGGAAAGAGAGGTACAAAAGAGAGAGCAAGAAATCCAAAAGACCATTCCCGAGTGTCTCTTTTAGCTCAAAAATCCAACACATTTTACAATAAAAAAAAAAGTGATTATCACCTTACTTAGTAGTGAATGTTAGTTAATGTCTCTCCTGTTTTCAGGTGCCTACCTGGGCCCCCGACCCCTTTCCTTTTTAGGGGTATCTGCACCTTTCTTCACCTTTTACTAGTAGACCCTTACACAATCCAAATAGAGCCAACTTTAAATCTTCAGCTAAGTGCTTGGAAAGTTGGAAAAAAAAAATGAGATAGTGCAGAACTCACTAGCCTCTGCCCGGCTGAAAAGAGAGATGGGAAATTCTCAAGTTCGGTAACAACAGTTGCAGAGAGAGGGCTTTACAGACAAGTCCTGTCGATATCCAAACCCAGGCCAGAGGCGGGTCTCACTTGGAGGCATGAACTGCGAACAAATGGTCCCAAGAAATAAAGTTTTTGCCCATACACTCCTCTCTGAATAGAACTGCCTGGGGGTAAATGATGGTTTTTCTGTATTTGTAAAAGCTTTATTCAGTGAAGAGAAATAGAACCACTACTCAGAGGTGTCCCCAGCTAGAGTTTAAATAGAGGAATAATTGCCTCGCTGCTTTTCTAGGCAATGTCACTCGTGAGATCTACTACCCTCGTACTGTTTTCTTTTGCTTCGGGAAGAGAAAGCAAGGGACTGGGTGTAAATGCACCACAACAAAGGCATTTAATTGAGACCAGGACATTTGCATCTCAAAGCCTACGCCCCACATGGCCGCCAATGCAAACTGCGCAGGCCAAGTGCCAGGGGTACAACCACTGAGATGGGGAAGGTGGAACTTTTAGAAGGGCAAATTCTCAAATTTACATTAATTATTGAAAGATTTTCACGTTCTTCACTGGCCAAGAAGTCTAACGCCACACATGGCAAGGATTCTTCGAGCACGTGCTAGCTTGCTATGGTACTATGGGCTCCACACATCACCCAGCAGACTGCCACTCTCACGACCTCGCAGAATATTAAAAGGAAGGCTTTGCCGTCATCATCTATGTTGTGTCCCTCGCTCCCCCCCCCCTTTGCTTCCTGCTCAGTAAAGAAGCATCCAGCTATATCGATCCCAGGTGTTACAGGGACAGACAAGTCGCAGATTAAGCACCATCCTTGTCCATTTCAGTTGAGGGTTCAGAACTGGACTGCATACTCCACTGGTTTACTGAGTGGTACTGGGTGAAAGACAGGCGACTCGGTGGGAGGAGAAAGCACTGGCCACACAAGCCTGCTGACCTGTGTTCGGATCCCTGGAATGTACACACAAAGCCAGAGGCTCTCGGGCACTTGTATAATCTGTGCATGCCTGTGGAGATACAGGAGGTGGAGACAGGATAATTGTCCCGGGTCAGCTTGCCTGGAGAATGCAGCACAGTGACATAAACAAGAGAGAGCATGCCTCAACAGAGCTGTCCTCGAGTCCTGCACCGAGCATGTGCACATGTACTCATGGGCACAATAAGTAAGTAAATAACCGCGACAGCAGTATTATTGGGTCGCACCACACTCTGGCAGGCAAAGTGGATCAGTTTTAAAAGTAAAACATGCCAGGCATGGGGGCACACGCCTTTGGTCCCTGCACTCAGGAGTTAGAGACAGGTGGGTCTCTGAGTTCAAGGCCAGCCTGGTCTACTCTACAGTTCCAGGGCAGCCAGGGATACACAGAGAAACCCCCCAGCTCAGAAAAACCAAAAATAAATCAATAAAAATTAACAAAATGAAACAATCAAGTGGAAGAATATAGCAACATTCTGCCGAATTCCCAGCACCCCGGAGGGTCATCCTTGGCTACATAGAGAGTTATGTGCCAGCCTGGGCTACAGGAGAACCTGTCACAAACAGACAATAGAACTTGGGAAGCTAAGGCTGAAGAATTGCTGTGAGTTCAGGGAAAGCCTGGGCTAAAAAAGGGGGGTGGGGTGGGGTGGGGTGGGAAATATTCCATCCCTATCACAAAGGCTAGCATCTACACAGTGGAGTGACCGCCACCCTGCTTTCCACTTTATTCTCCAAAGAACTTGTCCACTTGGGGCTGCAGGAACACCATTTTTATATTTCCTCACAATGTCTAGCTGCCTAATTTTCTCGAAGCACTTTGCAAAAACAAACAAACAACAACAAAGGGTGGGGAATGAATCCAACATGGATTAAATTATTGGTTCCATTTCACACACACACAAAATTCATTAGAGTTGGAGAAGATGGCTCCATGGTGAAGGCTGACCTTCCAGCCTGATGATGACTCTGATCTCCAGGCCCCACAGGGTGGGAGAGAAGTAACTGACACTGACCTTTGACACCCACTTGTGCCCCCCATATATACACGTAAGTAAATTCTTTTAAAAACGTTAATTTATGCCGGGTATGGTGGATGGTGGCACATGACTTTGATCCCAGCACTTGGGAAGCAGAAGCAGGCGGATGGATCTCTGTGAGTTCGAGGCCAGCCTGGTCTACAGAGCGAGAGATCCAGGACAGCCAGGGTTATACAGAGAAACCCTGTCTCGAAAAACCGAAAAGTTAATTTATTTGATTCCTTTTAAAAGTAGAGATATTTTTGATCACATACTGTCCCATAAGGCAGCTGACATCACTGTACAAACCATTCATTCTATTAGAGGCCAAACTGGAAGCCATTTAGGTGATGAAGCTTCAGAGTAAGCTCCCTGCCGCCGCCATCTTCACATCTGGTCAACCCAGGCCATCTCTGCCACATTTGCAAAGGAGGCAGAAAAAGGCCTTCACCACTGGCAGCTGTGAGGCCCGCTCCCTCATGGATGTGGACAGTTCTTACCTCCGCCTATTTCTCATTAGCGTTGAAGGCGGCGTGTATGGGGGGAAGGGGGTGTGGAGAGAAGCCGCGTCAGGTGTTCAGTCCATAAACAGGGTTAGTGGGACCGGCGTGTAAACATGTGAACTTGTGTGTGTGTTTCTGGAAGTCATGTGCCGCTCTATGAGAGGCAGGCACACACAACGGAGCTGGGTTTAGACTCACAAATCAGAGGTTCTGTCTCCCTCCTCAGAGTGCTCCCACAACAGGACGGCGTATTCTCCTCTTGGTGACAGGAAACACGATCCTAAGGTCTCCTGTGCTTGTGAAATTTTCACATGCAGTGCAGCATGCCGTGAGGTTTTAGACTAAAGAGATCTACCCAAAATTCACGTGGGGCCACAACCCTAGCAAGTTCGTTATCTGGACACAGGAGAGATGGTTCTGGACTGGGAAGATGACCTCAGCCAGCAAAGTGCCTGCCAAATAACAAGGTTGAGATCAGATCTCTAGAGCCCAGGCAAAAGGGGGGAGGCAGTATGTGCCTATGACCCCAGGTCTGGAGGGTCCGGGGAAGGCAGAACAGTGAGCTCCAGGTTCAGAGAAACTCTGTCTCAAAGAATAAAGGCGGAGAGCAATCAGGGAAAGACACCTGACGTTGGCCGGCCTCTGGACACCACACACACACACACACACACACACACACACACATACACACGTGCACCCGCAAGCACATATTCACATACCCACACCAATGAGTATGTGCAACATAACATAGACAGTACTATCATGCATGTTGTTACCATGTGTTGTGTTTCCAAGAATCCCTGAAGACTTTTTTTTTAAACCAAGTCCCTTACGAGCCAACAAGCAAATAAAAATGTGGAAACCACTTCTCAAGAAGTTAGAAAACGTTAAAGATGAACTAAATCAGCGTACATTCTCTCCACACTTTGATGATGTATCTTTCTGATTATCAACCAACAGGCCCTGGCAGGTTACCCAGCACAAATGGCACAAATGGCCTCTCTTTCCTTATCTGCTAAATGAGGGAATTTCTTTATCTGCAGTGAGGGGGTGGAAGGCATCTTTAAAGTAGACACGCTATCCTCCAGAGTCCCATCCTCCAACCCACCTTAGGAAGGACAAGGTTTGGGACATAACCCCTGCCTGCCTCCTCTACCCAATACAGGATCCCCTCGTGGCCTGGACGGGAGAGCGGCCCTTTCTGGACCTTCTGGTTTGGCTAATCTCTTTATGTCTCTTTGCTCTGCTGCCCAGACAACTCCACAGCAAACAGAGGCCCCGGCGTCCACCAGCCAGCTCCAAATTGGGAAACCGCCTATTCTGTTAGCTTGGGGGCAAAGGGAGGGAGCAAACAGCAGCTTTTGTGAGTCAAGCTGGTGAGACTCTTGACTCAATTAGGACCATGAAAAGGTGGAGAACAGTTAAAGGGCTCTTTCTAGGCGGGCCCTTCACCCCGACCCACCCGGCCAGATCTTGCACTGTACTTGACTGGAGAGGTGGTTAGATTTGATGGGAGCCAACCATAGTTTCTGCCCTTCGTCCAATTCATTTCCCCCTCTCAGCCCAGTAGGAACTAAATCAGGTGGATGAACACCTTCTAGCTACATGGCGTATTTTCTTAAAAGAAGAAATACAGGCTGCAACCCGCTCCTTGGGAGCCATACGGTTCCATTTTCTGAGGTGCAGCACAGGCCCAGGTTCTGCAAGTGCTCCTGGGTAAAGAAGCCGAGTCCCTTGAAAAAAAGGAGAATTAGAGAAATAGCCCAGAATCAGAAAGACAAATAGTGCATGTTTTCTCTCACATGCAGAACACAGATTTTATATACATGTCTCCACACACTGCTACATGGAAATATTAAGAGGGGCTATTTGGGGAAAGGAGACTCGCAGGATAGGGAAGTGGGGGGCAGGAGAGGATAAAGGGGGTGAATGTGGCCACTGTACATGAATGAAAACATCTTCATGGGGCCGGGGATGTAGCTCAGTTGGTAGAGTGCTTGCTTGCCTAGCATGTTCAAAGCCCTGGGCTTCAATCCCTAGCACACTAAGAGCCAGAGGCAGTGGGACCAAGAGTTCAAGGTCATCCATCCTTGGCTATATAGAGGGTTCTAAGTCAGCCTGGGCTACATGAGACTGTTTTTAAAAAAAAAAAAACAAACCAGAACAACAGAAAGTGAATAAACAAGCCTGAAACCGGTAGATGGTTGACGAGAAAGAGGGCCCGTGAGGCCAGGGCGGTGGAGTCTCCTAGAAGCTTATTTTGCAAGGCGTCTAAATCAGATAAAAACAGGATTGGTTGCCTCATTATGCAATTAAGCCGTAGTCAGCAATGGGCAGGGTCTTCTATCTTTCAAAATCCAAACGGGTTACTCAAGCTTTCGTTATGCACAGTTCAGAGACTCTTTTGGGCGAAGGCATCCAATTTTTCTCGTCTGGGTTAGAGTTGAGGAAAAATAAAAAGTGCCACTGTGCAAATCTGAGAGCTAGTCTCCGCCACACAATCGCACCCCCTCCTCCTCTTCCAAATACCCTTTTGCTTCACTTCTCCAGAGTTAGATTTGGGGGCGGCGTGGGGGAGGGGCAGAAAGCCCAAGCACTATCCCAGTGAGCAGCGTGACTTCTTACAGACACGCACGCGCCATTTCTTGTTTGATTGCCGACTTTCAGAAGCTGAGCCATGTGCACTGTGGTATCAAAGGCTTCCACCACTTAAAATGTCATTTCTAAATTAATTTTATACCCTCGAGGCAGAACGTATCTGACCAGGACTGAGTGCTCCCCGTTTGAAGGAGGTAGGAGACTCTAGCTAAGTCTAGGATTCAGTGAAAAGGGGGTGGAGGGTGGGGTGGATAGGGGGGTGGGCAGCAAGAATTCTTTAGAAGAAATTACAGGCATTTTCTGGAAGCCTGGTTTGTTTTCTGTGGGACACTCATAAACTTCTATCAGCCCTAGGAGGAAAGTGGCCACTTGGTATAATTTCTGTCTTTTGACAGCCAGGAGAATAAACTGGCCCAAGACACTTTGTGTGTGTGTGTGTGTGTGTGTGTGTGTGTGTGTGTGTGTGTGTGTGTGTGTGTGTGTGAGAGACTTTGGCCTGTGACTGGTGGTGGCTCAGGCCAGACAGCAGAAGAATGTGATGACTTTGCTGTCTTACTGTGGTAACTGCTGGGCATGTGCAGGCTGAGGATGAAATGGCTCCTGGCACCCATGACTCTGCTCCTTTACCTTACAGACGGGTCAGCAACTAACTTCTCAGCAAAGACAATAACTCCAGCAGTTGCTTGGCAACACTCAGCAGTCCACGGAAAGTGGTTCTGGAGGCCCGCACACCCCACCAGAGGACGGAGCAGCTTGGTTGCCCATCAGGCCACGGCTCAAACCCCTGGGGTGGTCACACTGTCTCCACACAGACGTTGACCACTGTCTTTTACTGAAGACTTGCTCTGGCCAGCTGCACAGGTCTGAGCTAGAAGCAGGCAGTAGGGGTGGGGCCAATGGGAGAATAATAACACTTGGGCCATAAAAGGTTATCTGCTCTCATCATCTTCCCAGCCTCATTGATAAAACCCAAAGGCCAACCCCAAACCGCACCTCAACTCAGGGCAGAACACAATCCTACGATAAACGTTTCACTACCACACAGCCAAACCTGCAGCCACGGCCTGGTACCAGAACTTCTGCAAAGACCTTCCGACGGGTCTCCCTGTACGCAGCTCTCTCCTCCTGCACCCTCTCTCTTGGGGGCCGTGTTCAGAACCTCTCTCTTTCTCAGCTTTAGCCTTCAGAGCCACGTGGCTGGCTCCTCACTCCCCTGGCCAGCCTTGGCTGCCCTCATGAGTGCTTTATATTCTATCGCCACTGATTTTGACAACCCCTCTCTTCTTCCTCGGGAAGGTGGGCACACTGCATGACGTAACTCTGTCTCTAACCGTCCCAGTTCCAGGGTGTTTTCCACCATGGGGCACAGCCATCAGTACCTTCTCTTGTTTTTGATCTTTACTACCCCACAACCAAGCCAGAGGCCCCGGGATGGGGGTGCGACAGCAGTCATGTTAGTATATCTCGTGTCTCCCCTTCCCCAGCTGGCACCTATGCTTTGCCAGTTTTCTCCAAAGGATGTCTTTGCTTATCTTACATGCTGATCCTGAGCTTACAAGGGATGTGGCAGTCCTGGAGGCTGCTCAGAAAAGGATCAGTTGTAGTCAGAAAAGGCCAGGGGTCATAGTTCATGGTGTCTGTGTTCTCTGTGTTCCCACCCAGACTTGCTGGTCAGAAGAGCACCGATATACATAGGCCCAGGGTCAGCACTCTGTTGCCGGGCTCCCTCCAAAGGATCACCCAGATGCTGTGTGATGCTGGGCAAGCCACTTTACCTCTTCAGACTTCAGTTTCTCCTCCAAAGGGGACCAAACATTTGCTAGGTCACAGGACGATGGCTGAGAATTAAGGGATTTTTGGTTTGTTTGTTTGTTTGTTTCTGTGAAATAAAAATATGTTTGCCGGGCAGCGACTGCGCACACCTTTAATCCCGGCACTCGGGAGGCAGAGCCAGGCGGATCTCTGTGAGTTCGAGGCCAGCCTGGTCTACAGAGGGAGATTCAGGACAGCTCCCTAAAAAACTACACAGAGAAACCCTTTCTTGAAAAACTTAAAAAAATAAAATAAAATAAAAATATGTTTAAGAAATTTAGCTCTAGCCAGTTCTTAAGAAATGTTAGCTTTCCACCCTTACCAATGAAACACAGTTAGCTGAAAGAGATAGCCAAGTCTGCCCTGAAACCTTGGAAGTGGCCATGACCCTCTTTCTCAGGGGACTCCTCTGTGCTGAGCCCACAGCATCCCCAGCCTGGCTCACAATGCTGCTGTCCCATGTTACTGCTACACTTAGGCAAAATGAGCCTGACATGTGTATTCTATTTGCTAATCAACGACACCATTTGTACCCTTCTCCAGCCTGGGATTGTGCCTTGGAATACTGATGCCATCAGAAATTAGAGTCTTTTTTTTTTTTTTTTTCTCCTCCTCCTGACACCAAACTATTTGGTTGACACTGTTATGTTCCCTGGATTCCCTGGCAATATGTGGCTGGTCACAGGGCTCTGCATCTATGCTGGTACCTGCCCGGGCAGCATCTGGATACTGAGCTGGGCCCTGGGCGCTGAGAGCCTCAGCTCTGTCTCCTTTTGCCTCTTTAACCAACTCAGTGAATACAACTACACCAGCCAATGAATGGACCTTTCTGGTTACACTTAATTTTAAAGCTATGAATACAATATAGTCAGTCGCTCATTGTGAAAACTAAGTCATTACAAAGCACATCATCTAATCTACTTGTCTCCTATCCCAAGATGATATACACAGGCACCTGCTGTTTAGAACGACAGTGTCCAGGGAGATGTGAGGCTCAGTTCAGTAAAATGCTGGCCTTGCAAACAAGAGGATCTTAGTTCCATTCCCAGCATAACCCATATAAAAAACCAGGCATGGTGGCATGTGCTTGTAATCCCAATGCAGAGAGAACGTGGGATCTTTGGGGCACATTGCTCAGTCAGTCAAACACAATAGAGGAGCCCCATGTCCTGAAGACAGGCCCTGTCCAGAATAACCGAGGAGGCTGGCATGTAAGGCTGATCTCTGGCCTCCATATGCCTGCATACATATGTGTTTGTGCATCCCCCTCACATATATCTGTGTATGTGCGCGCGCACACACACACACACACACACACACACACACACACACACACAGACAGACTGCAATGTCAACTGAGTGTGAGTCTTCTCCATAAATGGAGACATACTTCTATTTTGTGACTTGTTTTCTCCCCCACTGAACCATGCATGAGTCTTGGCATCCACTCATCTGGGAACGGAGGGAGGTATGTGGCTCATGCCTTTTCATTTCCGCACCAGATGAAAACATCAGCTTATTCCAGCATTCCCCTGGTCTCGGACTAGGTTGTTTCCAACTTTTTTCTTTCACAAAGAATGCTACGGGCGAGTGCCCTTGCCTATGTCTGATTTCTGCCCATACAGGGTGGCTCTTCTACAGAACAGGGCTCGGAGAGATGCCCTGGGCCTTGCTTTCCTGGTCTGTGAGAAGGGGCTGAACTGATATTCATCCATTGCGCCCCTACTCCCACTCTGGACTTTATAACCTCAAGACCAGTGCAGGGAGCCTCTGCTTCCACAGTCCAACTCCATCCTGTCCTCAAGACTTCTATACGGCAAGCTCTCAGCCTTACTTTGGTTCTCAGCTAACACACTGAGTCATTTCCAATCCTCCCCTTCTTCCCCTAGGAAATTCCTTCCCTTCTTGGACACTTGGCAGGCATCAGCGGAGACGCGCAGAACTTCTAGCTCTAAATTCATACCCATGTGAGCCCCGCCAAGGGAAAAAGGCCTGTCTTTGCTCATCGCCACACGCAGGAGCACAAATGTGCCACACTCAGTGAGCTCTCAAAGTTATCTCCTGAAGGGGTGGGGGCGACTCTTGCCAGGGATAGCTTAGTACAGGATGACTTGACTTCTCTGTGACTCAGTTTCCACATCTAGGAAATGGGATAATGGAAACTCCTTCACTGACAGGCAATGCTGGGCCCATTAGGACAGTTGACACTTGCCAAGCCCTGAGAAGGGAACTAGTGATAGAGACAGTTATGAACTTAGGTTTGCTGGATATTCCATTTGATCCATGTGACACGGTGGCCAGTGCCAGCCCTGGGATTGCTGGAGTGCAGGGCTAAGAGGCCTGTCGGCTCTGCACGCTGGAAAGCTACATTTTAAAAAGAAGTATGAGATGGGGGTCCCTGCTACTCAGTCTTGCTGACTGCTTCACAGCCTGTTTGCTTTTATGGCAATCATGTCATAATGCTGACGTCGAGCAGGGCTTTGCTGTCTGGTTTTCGAAAGCAATGCTCTCCTATTTGTCCAAGACCCTTCCTCTTGCCTCTCTCGTCCCTGCGCACTGCCAGCCGGCAGCACCCCTTCCAGGATGAGCCAGGGCTCCGGACTCTTTGGGGGCCTTCCTTGATTCCTACTGAGATCATACAAAGTAGCAGCACAGTAGAGAACTCGGGCTCTGGAGTCAGGTGAGATGGACTCAAATCCCAGCTCGGGCACTTACCAGAAGTATGACCTTTTCCTGCGCTTCAGTCCTCCTATCTATAAAATGGGTGTCAGTGAGGACTGAGTGGGGCAGGAGATTCCCTGGCACTCACAACACATTGTCAGACCAGAAGGGCACAGCTAAAGTGCTGTCACTACACTACACACACACACACACACACACACACACACACACACACACACTGCCCCCCCCCCCCCAACTAGCTCAAGGACATGTACTCACAGGCTGAATGACGGGAAAGGATGCGGCCACAACCGGCAAAGAGGGCAGACTCAGACACCAACTGCACTCCTGGCCTTGGCCCTCAGGAGCCTCTGTGACTGACCTGCCAGGCGGCCCAAGCACAGACTTTGGAAGACAGGATGGAGGCGTTGGAGAGTCAGCCCTAGGCAAACTTCCCAACAGCCACTCAAGAGCAGGGAAGCGAAGATGAGCCCAGGTTAGGCAGTTCTGCACGAAGAGTCTTCACTCAAGGTCTAAGGTGATCCATCACACGGACTGAAAACAGGCCAAGGGGGCAACTACGACAGGGAAGCGAATCGGGGGAACCAATGACAGGGCTCCACAGAGGAGGTGCTCAAACCCCAAAGCTTACGGGCTTGGGCCCGGGGCTCCACAAGAGTTCGAGGATGCATTAAACACACACAACCTATCTTTACAAGGACAGGCAGCCAAAGGTATCGGTCCAAATCTCACAACCAAGACAGAGGCCCGAGTGTACAATGCAAGTGCTAGTGTGGCAGCGGTGGTGGCGGTGGCGGCGGCAGGGCCACTCAGAGCTGCCACTGAGGAATAAAACAAAAGGTGAAGCGTGGATTTTATTATCTGACAGTGAATACAGTGTTAACAATGATCATTCTGTTATAACCAGAGCTCTACTTCAGCGGAGCGGCTCAGAGAGCATTTCTTCCTTGCTCCCCGACGGTGTTCTATCGCTATGACAACCAATAACATTTCGCACGCCAAGGAGCACTATATCATGTATCGCCATAGCAGAAAGGGAAATGCCACACTGTACTTAAAAGCCACCGTCTCTCTCTCTCTCTCCCTTTTAAAGCCTGTTATCACTCCGCATGCATTATTCACCACGCCGCATTATATATAACCTTTGGTTACAGTTAGATTTGTCTGTCATATAGGTAGCGAAAGCCAGAAAGGCTTGCAAATCCCTTAACATTTTACAACAAATGATAGATAACCAAACTGTATTATTCTGGTTTTCCTTCAAGGCTGTTACAAAGAACTTGCTTTTACCAACTTCCTCATTGGATCAAAGGTCTTTGTCAGACTTCTGCAAATGCGTGCCTTGTACAGCAAGAACACGCGTGGCATTGTGAGAGAGAATGGAAAGTATTCCCTTTAAGAGAATTTTTCAGTACACAAACACTGCCTCTTGAAATGTCTATCTGCTGCACTTGAAATGTTTAAACAAAACAATAAACGGTATCGTGCATTCCTCTACAATCTTCCCTTGAGGATTTAGCTATCGACAGGGAAAACCACGCCCAGGTACTGGGTCACCTGATGCTCTGTACTGCTGATATCACTTGGGGGTTTCCCTGCACCTGCCCACTTGGGGACTTGGTAGCTCTGGCCAGAGTCAACCAGCTCACTTGAACATCTGTCATCCTTGCCTGGTCTCAGAGACTGGGAAGACATAAAAAATCAGACAGGGTAGTCAAGGAATTCCAAGGTCTTTGGACCCTACACTAGTGACAACCAGAGGAGATGAACAGAGTTCTGTGACCCCAGTAACGTTGACCTTAAATCTAAGTAATTTGAGACACCTAAATCATATCTCGTTAAGTCAAGCCTCGTGTAGAAAATGACCATAAGCCGGGAGGTGGTGGCGCACGCCTTTAATCCCAGCACTCGGGAGGCAGAGGCAGGTGGATCTCTGTGAGTTCGAGGCCAGCCTGGGCTACCAAGTGAATTCCAGGAAAAGCTCCAAAACTACACAGAGAAACCCTGTCTTGAAAAAACAAAACAAGGAAGGAAGGAAGGAAGGAAGGAAGGAAGGAAGGAAGGAAGGAAGGAAGGAAGGAAGGAAGGAAGGAAGGAAGGAAGGAAGGAAGGAAGGAAGGGGGTTCATCCCAGCAATTAGGAGCAGAGACACTTGACCAAGTTTAGGTTGACACCCACTGGACCAGAAGGTGGCTTGGCTGGCTGGGAGGTAGTATCTCCCCATAGGAGTAAGCTCCCTCTCTACACTGAGAAGATACAGTGGATGATAGTTGATGTCCCTTTAGTGTCATAGATATAATTTGCTTTTCTTTCCTTTCCTTCTTTCTTTCATTGATTGATTGATGGTTATTTGGGACAGGGTTTCTCTGTGTGGCCCTGGCTGTCCTGGGAATCACTCTGTAGACCAGGCTGGCCTTGAACTCACAGAGATCCACCTGCCTCTGCCTCCTGGGTACTGGGATTAAAGGCATGTGCCACCACTGCCCATTTTATGTTTACTTTTCTAAGACAGTGTAACAGGTGTTTCTTTTTAGAACATTTGATGGCAAAAGTTCTGTGGAAAGTATTTAAGTTGTAGAGCTTGTCACAGTGTTTCTGAAAGACAAGAAACTAGGGCTTTAGTTTTGTTTTTGTTTGTTTGTGATCCAGAAAGCCAGATGTTGCTTATGAGTCTGATATTTACAGTAATTTTGAGTGATCTTAATGATTCTGATCAGGACTCATACTCGGAATTCACCTTCCTGTCCCATGGGATCTCTATGCGTGGGGACAGAAAGACATGGTAAAGCAGTGGAAGGTAGTCCTGATGCCCAGATATACAGTGGCAAGAGCCATAGGTGTGCAGGGTATAGACCCATCACTTCAGTCCCTGCACCAGACTCCCAGTGCTTTACATCTGTCCTACCCACCGTGGAGGCAGCTGTGAAGACACAGGGCTGGCGCATGTGGACTGATGTAGCCCAGGCTGGCTCCAAATTCACGATGGAGCAAAGGATAATCTCCAACTTCGGGTGTTCCTGCCTCCACTTCTAGAGTGATGGGATGACAGGCAGGCGCCACAATCCTCAGTTTATGTGGTGCTGAGACCCAAACCAAGGGCCGTGTGCACTCCAGACAGGCACTCTCCCAACTGAGCCACACCCTAGTCTTTGTCCATCTTTAACTGCTTAGTGTATGGGGGATGGAGAAATCAGGAGAACTACCTGTCTGGTCACCTCTGGTTGCTGAGAGTTTCTCACACCTTACAAACACTTGTCATGTGCACCCCTTCCGGGCCTGTTTGGGACTTAAGTCAAGGATAGGCTGGATGTTGGGGAGAAGTTTCCAATGACCCCGTACACAGAAGGCCCTGGAGGGCAGAGGGGAAGGACATGCTCATGGGAGGGAGACGTTCTGGACAATGTGGAAACAGAGGACAAAGCTGAGATGTGTTTAAGAAAACCCAATCTGTAGCGCCAACTGTAGAACAGAATAGCCTTGAAATATTAACTGAGCATGTGGGCCAAAGAACACACTTCGTCTTGAACTTGAAGTCGTAATTTCACCAAGGTCACTTACAGCATAAGAAAACTTAGGAGACCCTAAGGTGTAGCATATACTTATGAGCTTAATTAGATTTGTAAGAATTGCTCAAGTGCTCTGGGAGACTTGTTTGTTGAGTCAGGCAATTGAGCACTTATAAATTTAATAAGTTCGATTTCCTTTACAAATGCCGCTTAAAATGTTTAAAGGAGTTTAATTAGCTAAGTTTGCAAATTAGACCAAACATTAGTAAAAGGGCCCCTTTAAAAGTGATTGTTAGAAATGGTTAGGCTTATAAATAAAATAACAGGATCTGGGAACAGCTCTTAAGAGCCTTAGAAAAGCCAGGCTTTAGATTTTTAACTTCAATAGAAATTAATTTTAATGAGTAAATATCAGAATGCTGTTTCCTGCCCCTACAGCACTTTTTATTTTTTAAGGTATTCAGTCTTTGGTAATAATTTACCTACTATGATGTACCTACTACATGTTAGATCCTGTACTGGCCCCAAAGAAGCACATAGCCTGGCTCTTCCAACCTGGTAGGGAAGAGTAACTCTTCTATTGGAAAACAGGTGGTAGTTGGCATGGGAAAGCCAAAACTGCTGGAGGAATTCAGAGGCAGGATGGGGATATAGGATGGGATACCAAGGCCGGAACTGGATCTAGCTCAGAATTTGTCTCTTATGGCTTGTGAGTCCCTCCGTTCTATAAGTGTTCATGTTTCTGCGACCCTATTATCTTCTGTGACTGGTAGAATTATATGTACAGGTCATGAAGACAGAGCCCGAAGAATTCACTCTGAGAATTCTGTCTGTGACCTTGGTGACGACCCCGGTTGTCTCTTCACTTTCTTACCCACCTTATAGGTGTGAGACTGGCACAAGTAGTCTGGACAAGTAGTCTAAGCCAGGAGTGAGTGGAGGACTGACCAATTTTAGATATAGAATGAGATAAACCTGATTCCCAAAATGAAGTCCAAAAGGCAAGGATGCCATTCTGGTGAGGACACAGGAAATTCCCAAGTGTCAGGAGGGAGGCAAAACCCAGACGCTTCTGGCCACCAGTGCACCGGCAAGGGAGGAGGAGTGTGGCTCTCAGGAGAACTCCGGACTCGTTCCCATTAAGTGTTATGGGTTCGAGTGTTCCTCCCTCCCCCGAACCCACCCTCTGTCTATGTCCCAAGCAGCACTCAGAACATGCACTTATTTGGAAACCAGGTCATTACAGATGCCACTAATCCAGCACGACCAGCATCCTTCAACAACGGGGAAATGAGGACACAGACGGAGGCGGAATGAAGAAAACAAGCAGGTGAAGACAGTTCTCTGCCCCAAGTCCAGAAGCGGAAAGAGGGTAAAGGCAGGTCCTTCCCTGGCACCTTGCCGACAGGGGTCTTGCATACGCCTCGATGCCAGCCTTCTAAGTCCCCGAACGCGCACAAATAACTCTCGGCCGTTAGCCTATTTGGTTTGTAGCACTTTGTTACAGCCGTCCTAGCAACCCAACTGCGTAAGAAAACGGAGCTGGAGGCAAACCCAACTTTGGGAATGGTCCACTAAATTCTACCACAGACCAACGGGAACTCAATTGCAAACCTCTTTTTGTAAATCCAGAATTAGACTCCAAGTAAAACAAGGGTGATCTTTGGCCAGCATGCTGGTGCACCTCAGTACCCAAAAATAAAAGAGTGTGAAACTGTTTTGGGATCTGGCTGACTGTTTATCCAAACCACTGTTTTCAATGTCTCAAAAAAATAGGGCGGATGCGGCTGTGATATTGACATGAACTACAGCGTGTGTTTGCAGTGTGTCTGCTCCCGACAGCCCGGGATGGACTATTCTCTTGCTTTTTTACCAGGCTCCCGTGTGGCGCATACCCACCTAGTCTAGGTAAAACCAAACAGAGGTCGTTTTACTTTCAGCCATGTGTGTATCTTCCTGCGGCCGTGATATCAAATGGTGGCCAAGGACAAAATGGGTGTAGGCTATCATCACGTGGCTTTCCGAGGTTCCTGCGGCAGCGGCCCTTCTGAGCTTTTCAGAACGTAGACAAACTGTGCCTACGACTCTGGCAGACAAACCCTGCTGTGACCTTTGCCATCTCCCTGCCCTCCAGTATGGGTGTGACTGGCTTCTAGAACAAAAGCCACCACAGGTCTGGGGTTTCTGTCCACGAGGAAAGGCTCGGCGTCTCAGCCGACTAGTAAAGTGACTCTCCTGAGGCCCGGAAAGGAAATCAGAAGGCGGAGGGATTATACCCATGGAGGAAAACCACACAATTGGGGTTTGTGCTAGTCTCCACACTGTAGTGACACCCTGGTGACACCGTCACATGGACTCTGGGGATAAATATGCTGCTGTCTGGGCCAGAACCAAAGCCAGCCTCCCTCCCACGCTCCCCACCCCTCCCAAACCTGGAAATAAACATCCAGTGGTTTTTCCGTCTTTAGTGGCTGTTTCTTCCTAGACACGGTTGCTCTGACCAACGATCTGCCATGTCTGTGTGGGGTGCAAGGTGGAAACTGTATGTGGGTGTGGGCTGCGTGAGGACAGTGAGAAGCGAAGGCACATCTTCTTATCCAACACACACTGAGGCTGCCGAGAGAGCAGAGGAAGACGGGTGGTCCCAGGAGAACCCACAGCGCTTTAGCCTCTACATCAGCACAACAGAAGGGCGTCCCCTGCGACGGAGCCGTCCCAGCTGCGCAGACACCAGTTCAGGAGAGCCGAGGCCCGGCCGTGTGACCCACAGTCTAATCAATGCAATGAACGTCTTCCAGGCTCTAGCAGGCTGCGGCCCCTAGACACCATGGAAGGAGACATGATGAGAGGCTTAGAAATGGGAGACCACAAGGCCACAGCCAAAAACGGTCCAAACCAAAGTATCACAAAAACAAATGGTTTCCCCGTGTGGCATCTCTGTCCTGTGAAGCCGAGGACCAAGGTGTGGTCCACCATCATCGCATAGTTTGTGAACACAGAGGTGTGGCCATGTGTCTGTGCATCCAGGCAGATAGCAAATCCCCACAAAGAGGGACCATGCTTCTTTTATTTTTCTGAATGCCGGGACCGAATACCCACAATCGTCCCAGGGGCTGGTCCCCTTCCTCTGCTGCTTCTGTTCCTAACGTCCACATCTTTCCAACCTTCTATCTAACAGCCTCTGCCGGGAAGGCCGAGCTGGCGGAACTCTGTGACCTTTGGTGGACCACCTCCCCGCTCCTGAGAGCCACACCTGGCAGAAAAGGCACGACTTCATCTCAGCTACTGCTGCTATTATTTTCAGAGGTACCTGAGGGTTTGATCTGTATGGCTAGGGTGGCTAGCCAGTGACCCCCCAGGGATCCGACTGTCGCTGTTTCTTCTCCATTGCTAGGGTCACAGATGTGCATTGTCATGCCTGGCTTTTACATGGATGCTGGAGAGCCAAACTTCGTCCCTCCTGCTTCTAGAACAGGCCCTTTACCAAGTGAGCCATCTCCTCGGTCCTAAGTACGGTCCCACATACGGTTCCAGAAGAACACTTGTTGTCTTGACTGGAGAATCCCAAGTACCAGACTGCACCAGGCACATGTTAGAGCCACTGGTCATGGATGCAGTGAGCAGATTAGACGAACTTGACCTTGTAGGTCAAGGGCAATCCTCGTCTTTTTCTAGCTTAACTTGCAATAGCTGAACTTGAGCTCTGTGTTGTTTTCAATGTACAGGCAAGTCCTGACCTTTCCTGAAAATAATCGCTTCCATTTATAAAGCATGTGCACATCCGCTTCTCATGTGAGAGTTAACGTAGGCATGTACTAAGTCCGAGGGTGTCCACTGGAGCGTCACAGTGCCTGCAGAAGAGCCAGAGCTTGAGACCGCTGAAAATAAGGACAGTGTCTCACACCACACCTGTGAAGGAGGACGACTGCGTGATTTCCTGGGACTGATTTGCCCTGAGCAGTTTCATTGTTCTTATTCTACTGATCAAGAGATGAGTTGGTTCTTGCTTCTTTGTCCCAAAATGCTATCTTAAATAATTTTCTTTCCACTTAGAAAAAGGGGTGGTGGCGGTGGTAGTGGCGGCTGGGAAGACAGCTCAGTGGATAATGCACTTGCCAAGAAGGTGTGAACCTGGATCTGCCTATACTACTAGCACTCAGCACGGGGCCTTGCCTCAGTCAGTAAAATGAAGAGAGATTAAGGAAGACCCTGGCACCGTCAACCTCTGACCTCCATCTTCATGCACACAAACACATGTACCCATACACGCATGCATACTACAAACACACAAGAAAACAACCCATGCCCAACTTAAGGAAAACTAAGATTTAGTTAGAATTGCTTTACACAGTACAGTCAGCCCCTGACTCACAATGGTTTGACTTGACATGTCCCACCATAGGATGATGTGACTGTCCCATGCATTCAGCTAGACACCACATGTTTTTAAGCTTCTCCTGTGGTTCCTTCACAATACCAGGCCGTAGTTGTGACTAGGAGAAGACTTGGTGGTAAGGGGGATAGGAACATTTTAAATCCTGGCATCTTTGGCTTATGGAACATTTGCTGAGATGAAGCCCCACTGGAGAGGTGAAGCTGTGTCTTTATTTGCTCCAGTTATTATAATTTGCCAAAAGAGGTATTGTTTGGCTTGTTGGCCACACTGGAAATTCCAAGAGTGAAGAGCAGTCCAGGCCTGGGGGGTGGCTGACAGGAACAAACAAGCTAATAACTTGGGACCAGGTGGAGTGAAGGTCTGATTCGATCCACCTGGCGGTACAAAAGGAAACGCAGAGAGGCGACCTCCACACTTCCGGTGACTCAGAGTTTAGTTAGAGTGCAATGTGAGCACCTGGTTCTTGAGAAGGCATGAGCCAGGGACTCAAGAGTCCTGCAAGAGGCAATCATGGAGCCTTCACATCTGGAGACAGAAAGAGGACTTGCAGTTTCATGGCTGCCAGATGCCCCTGGCATCCTGGCTAGGGTGTGCCTTTCCAGAAGGCCTCTGGAGCCCAGGCACATGGACCTATGCTTCCACTCTTCCATAACCGGGTCAATGGGGACAAAGGGACAAACAGTTTCTAGGTCAGTTCAAATCCACAGGCTGGAGACTGGGCAGGGCAGCATGCTGTGGCCACAGCGCTGACATCTGCAAGAGCTGCAAGGGTCCAAGACGGGAGCAGGTGCAGGCAGCGACCAATGCAGAGCGGGGGACTGTCTTGGAGCACAGCACAGACCTGAGCCCTGAGCATGCCACCTGCCCTGAGAAGTTAATGTTTCCAACTGTGTCTGGGGCAAGACTGGGCAAGGTTATAGGAGCGACCTCGTGGTGACTGTAAAACTCTCCACCTGATCACACATTTCTGTATCCATGACTCAGGATTTCTACCTAACTAGCACTATAGGCAGGAAGGAGGGTCCTATAAGCCAAAATATAAAGGTTAGGTTTTTTTTAAAACTGCTCTGCAGGACGACATATGTATTTAAAACTCCTCTATACCCTATAAGCACAAACTATCCACACAGTTTACGATGCATACAGTATTACTTATCATCGGTGGACCCCATGTACTTTAATCAATAGAATTACTACTTTGGCTGGTATACGTGACTATGAATTGCTGTACCTTCTATCCCCATTGCAACTGATGTAAACCAGGGCAAGAAAAAACAGGACCCTTAATTATATAACCGGGAAGGCTTACATAACAGAGGTCCTGGTGCGGCTTTAACTGTATGTACACCAAGGGGGAACCGAAAGAACTCATCTCTGCAGAAGCACAAACCATCAGCGCTGTGCCAAGCACTTTCTCAATATCGGCTTAACTAATCCTAGTGATTCGCCATCCACATGAGTCTCCTGCACTCTTGACCTTGTTTGTCCGCAGCACTGGATGGGGCAGCCCCATCTCAGGGTGACAGTTTGTTAAAGTGACAGTGTGGCAGCAATCACAGTACACACGTGACGGGAGAAAACCACCACGTCCCTTTCTCTATGGAGACGGGTCTCTGGCATCCAGCATGGCGATGATGACCGCATCATGTGCTAAAGCTACCTCCGCCGTTTCAAAATGGCAGGACCCTGATGATGGGAGGCATTTGTACTAAGAGGCCTTTGAAAGACACAGCATTCCTTTGTTGGAGGAACCCGTGGAACAATAATAGTAATAACAACAACAAAAAATAGCTGCCTCTCTTCCGCTTTCAGTATGTGCTGCCAAGCAAAATGATCCCTCCTCGTGTCTCCTTTATGCCTTGCTGATAGAAAGCGCATTTGAGGGCACCCAACACAAAGGGTGCACATGCGGGTTATAAGCCCTGTAGATGACACTCTTTGGAACCTGCAGGGGAGATATTGATTTACAGCCACCAAGATGCCAGGGACGCCTTGCTGCTGCCATAATGGGCTTGCATTCACAATGTCAAGACAGTCGGAAAAACCAAAATCCAATCCAAGTACATTAGCCGCTCTACTTCCCCCAGCAGAACGCTGGAAAACGTACAGGAGGGCCAAAGTGACGCCTTGGTGGTATCTGAGACTACATGATGGCTGCCGGTGTCATCAATGTTATAATTTATGGTACCCAAGTGCGGTGAGTTCAATGATGGAAGCTGGAAGCAGGAATTTACTGCAACTGTTTCCCAATGATGCACAGTGACCTGAATACCCATGAACTAGTCACATAAGCCTAATATTCTTTCAAGTCCCTTCCAGAGGGTCACCATGCCCCACTTTTTGCTTTATCTCTTCTATAATTCCTTTGCTCATCCCACTTATCACATGCAGAATTCTTTGCTAGTTCACGTTAAAATTCTCTGCCTTGAAGAAGACTTTCAGAAGCCAGGACCGTAAAACTTAAGAGTCCCTAGAAATTCCAGACGTCTGGATGTGAATTCAGTAGTTGAGATTAAGGGCAGGCAAGATGGCTCAGTGGGTAAAGGTTCATGCTGCCATGACACCTGATGACGGGAGTTTGACCTTGGGAGCCCCATGATGGAAGGCCAGACCAGCTCCTACACATTGTCCTCTGACCTCCACACCTGTACATGGTACAAACATGCCTGTGTACACACACACACACACACACACACACACACACACACACACACACACACACACACACCTATAAAATAAATATTGCTAAGGCTTTGTCCTGACTCTACTGAAATCATTTCAAAAAGAAAGAAGATTTGAGTTCAAGTTCAGATGCTTCAGGCAAAGTGACCATGGATTAGTCACATTATGCTTAATGGCACAATTTATCATTTGTCAAGAGAATGGGCTGGAATACATGAACTAAAGTTGCTTGGCCTGGACCCCTGGAGCCCCAAGGGGCCTTCTCATTTTATATCGGGAATCATACCATAGCTGGCTGTGCTGAGGGTTTTCTAGAGGCTTCCGAAGGAGGCTGGGCTTGTTTACTCTGCTCAGAAACCCAAGCTGCGCAGCTAATGACCAGACTACCCACAAAGATCAGCTAGTAGCCACTCCAGTGATGTTAGGGCATATCCAGCCTTCCCTAAGAAACAAGGCCCTCTGGGTAGAATCGAAGTCATCTCCCCAAGCATCCTACACACCACAGGCAGGCTGCACCCCACAGCTGCAAACACACAGTTCCAAAAGGGGGTGGCTTAGACACCACTGCCTCACAGCTGCAGTGGTTGGAAGTCTAGAGTCAAGGTGTTGACAGGGCTGTGCTCCATCTGGGACCCATGGGGAGAAACCATCCTTGTCACCCCAGCATTCCTCAGCTTGCAGATATGTGCAGCCTCTGCTTCAACAGTGACTTGTGTCTTGTTCAAACCTGTAAATCTTACAGGGACATCGATCCTTTTGGACTGGGGCCTATACAAATGTATTTTGACTTTCTGTGCAAAAAACCCTACTTTCAAATAAAGTCTCTTTCATAGATTCTGTGGGAGGGCTGGGCCTTCGCTGTGCTGCTTGAATGGATACAAGTCAACCTGCAATAATACTAGGCAATCACACCTTGAAGACAAAACAGATATGCGTGGATGCACAATGGTGACCAGAGCTCACCATGGAGAATAAACAACTTGAATGGAGAGACACCATGGTTTGAGGAAGAAGATGCTCAGGTTTCATGGGTTGGGTACATATGAGAGATGGCGGGCACTCCTTGCCAGCCAGGGCCCATATGCCCCTGACTGTGATCATCTTCAACATGCTTGTCTTCTAGAGTCCCTGTGCAGTGCGCCAACCCGACCTCAGCTACTGAAATCCTACTCACACCGTAAGTTTCTGTTCCAATTTCAACCCCTTCTAGCTGCTTCCCCATTCACCCAGCTAGACCCGAGGTCACCTGCCTCTGATCTTCAATGGCATTTTATCTACTTTGTGCCTTGAACTTTGGTCATTTTTGCATGAGCTCTCTCTTCAGACCACTCCCTGAGAGCATGGGCTACTGCTTCCTCAATCCCAGTGCCTTCTGCAGGTGCTCGTAAACATTTGCTGAAGTCAACAGGCAGGGAGATAAAAATAGAAAGAAGCATTGCTATGCTGAAAACTTCACCACAAGGGACCTTTGAAACCGAGGGCTGCTAGAGCCTTGTACTCTGTCCTTTCTCACTGAATCCAGTGACCTCTATCCCTGGGCCATACGTCTTTGAAAACAGAAGCTCCAAAAAGTAAGCCCCACCACTGGGCGCCAGTGGCTCTTGGAAGCCATTAACTACTGTGACGAGAAGCTTCCGCTAGATGATAACACGAAGTGGCCGCCAGATCTTCGGAAATGCAGTAAATCTCAACTGGAGGAGGAATGTGATCTTCCCAAGGATGCTCAGTCTCTCTTCCAGGACCTGCAGCTGTGTTAGATTCTACAGCATGATGTGATGAATCCAGAGTCACCTGTTCTTTCAGATGGAGAGTCGGAGGGGACAACAGGTCTTCTGCCCCAGGTCACGCAGCTTAGGAAAGGCAGAGTGTCATTACCTGATGGTCTATTGTTTGTGTTTTTGATGAAGAATGCATTCTTTAGGTGTCAGCAGGCTCTGGCTCTTAGGAAAGGGGAGGAAGAACGAGGATCACAGACTAGTGTCCCACTCTGAGAACTGTCTTTATTGACAGCCTGGCTGTGGTCACATGAATGACTGGACACAGGGAACAGAAGGAACCCTTGGGAGTGGTGACCAGCACCTCCCCTGTCAGTGAGACTTCATAGAGACCCACGATCTACCAAGAAGCCACAGAGAGGTCACAGTCAAATAGAAGACAGAGACTCCCACCGTTTACTGTTCTAGGCATAGTGTGGTCAGCCCATTACCAGTTTGAAGTAGACAAGTTCAGGAGTCACAGCAACTAACTATGGAGAGCCACAGAGTGGTCAGTAGGTCTATGGTAATAGAGCTGCTGACACTACCTAGTGCATGGAGTGAAGGAAAGGTTGTGGGACTGTCACCCAGGAATCCCACCCATCGCCCCCCTCTGCCTTCTCCCAGCTATCTGTGATCCTGAGAGATGCTGGAGTATTCAGTAGAGATACCTGAAAGAGGGACCCCATGAAACAGCTTCCACATGCTCATCATCCATGATGGGTGGGACTCTGTGGGGATACAGCTGTTGGGAGCTCGCCTGAGCACCTGTAAGGAGCCCCCTCATCCACACCCTATAAGCAAGCCCAATAAACTCACTAGTTTACCAAGCTGGGGTTTGATAGAATCACTCCGCTGGTCTGTCACTGGTACCTTCTCGGGGTGAACAGACATTTGTTCACACTTCCCTAGGAAAAATTAATGCAACAGCCACTTATCTGTCTCCAGTTTGCACGTAGCGATTAGAAGCCAACCCTTTGGTCACCCTTTTGCTGCAGCCTTGGGGATGTGTGCAACCTCTGGTTTCTGATCTGGGTACTCAGTGGACAAGCTGAGTAATATGAGCCTGTAAGAAGTTCTACTTTCTGGTGATTCCTTTGACCAACAAGCACCAAATCTTTATTTTAAATATGAGGGTATGCACCATGTGCATGCAGTGCCTGCAGAGGCCAGAAGAGGGCACCGGCTCCCCTGGAACTGGAGTTACAAGCTGTGAGCTGTCCTGTGGGTGCTGGGGACCAAACCTGGGTCCTCTACAAAAACAGCCAGTGTTCTGAGTCCCCCAGCCATCTCTCTAGGCCTCCACATTTTACTTCTGAAACTGACAGAGAAATAGTTGCCACACCACCCCCACTGATCACTAACAGTGCTAGGAAAGAGATTCTCATGGACCATCTGAGAATCCTCCTTCTCTATCGTCACTGCCATCTGTCCACATCAAAAAGGACAAAGTCTCCCTCTGCCTAAGTTCCTAGTCTCCATGGTGCACAGCCACATAGCAAACTGTTAGGCAACCGAGAGCCGGCATCTGAGGTTAGGAGACCCCGTAAATGTCTGGGGTAGGTCCAGTTTAAACACAATATAGTGTCCAAGTGTGCTGTTGGCACAGCAGCGGAATGAGTTCAGTGAAAGGTTTCTAGTTGAGTGTACTCATCAGCTGAGATAAGTAAGGGCTTGCCTAGCATCCCTGACACTGGGCTGACCCTGACAGAGAGTCTCTGCCCTGCCAGGAAGTTCGGGGGGTGGTCCTGGGTGGTCCTGAGCAGCTGGCACAGTTCTGTTGCTTTGCTCTACTTGCTTTAGAAACGAATAACCTGGTGCTTGGTTTGTTTCTATAATTTATTGAAACTTCAATTTCAGGTTTTTCTTTTGGAAGCTAATTCTAGAGTTCCTTAAAATGTAATTGATAACAAGAGCTGGAGAGATGGATGAGTAATTAAGAGGATATCCAGAACTTGGATATCAGCACCCTTGTTGGGTGGTTCTCAACTGCCTGTAACTCCAGCTCTAGGGGAGCTGGTGCCGTCCTATGGCCCCCACAGGCTCCCAGACTCATGTGCTAGCATGCGTGAACACACACACACACACACACACACACACACACACACACACACACACACACACACCTGAAAACATACCACCCCCAGGGACACCTGTTTCTAGAAAATGAAGCATATGCATTTCCCCCTATTTTTTTCCACTAAATACAACTAAAAACTCCAAACTTTACCGCTTTAACACATACAGAGGACTCCTAAATATGGTCAGAAAGCAGATAAGACAGAATAAAAAGGGAGTCTTCCAAATAAATACTCCTAAAAAATAAAGACGTGAAGTCAGGTGGTGGCAGCGGTGGTGGTGGTGGTGGTGGTAGTGGGCAGTGGTGCACATCTTTAATCCCGGCACTTGTGAGGCAGAGGCAGGAGGATCTCTGTGAGTTTGAGGTCAGCCTGGTCTACAGAGCGAGATCCAGGACAGCCCGGGCTACACAGAGAGATCCTGGCTTGACCAAAAATACACATGAAAATCCTTAATACAACATTACCAAATAAAATCTAGAACTATACAAATAGAAATAAATACCACGAACAAGTCAGACTTATTCCAGGATGAGTTTGATATTCAGAAATCACTTAAATAGGATTGTGCTAGCTTCCATCAAGTTACTGAAGACCAATATAGTCCATTTCAGCTGATGCAGAAAAACCAGTGGACAAAAATCTAACACGATTGTTGTTTTTTTAAAAAAAGCTCATCAAAGTAGAAAAGAGGGAACCCTACTTAACTTACAAAAGGACACTACTGTATTTAACACATCTAGTAGTTCAAACCAATGCAATCAAGCAGGAAAATACAATAAAAGGCACGCAGATCAAGAGGAAGACACAAACTTCCTTTCATTTGGAAACTATCCATGTAGAAAATGTCAAAGGAGCCACAAAACCCTAGAAGCGGTAAGCCCATTTATCAGTGTCTCAAGGCACATAAGTAGAACCAATTGTACTCCCATAGACTAGCAATGAACGAATGGGCACCAAAAGGAAAAACACACACTCATTTCAAGGAGAATAAAACACTTAGTGTAAATCTAACAAAATATACACAGGGTCTGTAGGTGGAAAACTTACATGTTAACAACAACAACAAATCAAGTAAGAGATAATAAAGGAAAAGGGAGCCATGCTGATGAACCCAATGATTAATGTTATTTGCTTCTCAAAACAACCTGGGCATGTATGATGCAATTCCTGCCAAAACCCCAGGAAGGTGTTCTCTAGACACAGATGAGACCACCTTGAAATGTACACATGTATATGGGACGGCAAAGGAACCAGAAGTTAATTCCGATAAATGAATTTTGAAAGTTCTGAATCAGTTTATCCAATTTGAAGACGTATATAGTTAGAGTAATCAAAGCTGTGTAAAAGCCTTTTTTTTTCCTTGATAAAAGTGTAAAAGAATTCAACGAAAGGACATGCACACATACGCATATTTTAAACAGATGTGGCAGGAACAACTGAGTATCACATCCTTCTGTGCTTAAACACCATAACTGAGCAGAAACCCAAGCATCATCCCCCTGGACCACTGACAGCCTTAGGACCCTGGACGCTCCCCTTAAGGAAGGCCTTATGCCTTCAAGAACATGTCTTTTGATCCCAGCTCTGCTTCCTGCCTGGATCATTTTGATGTGCCTCTAATTTAATTTGTACACATATCCCAGACATCTGGGATCAATCTGATAATCTTACCATTATTATGCATTCCAAGTGTGTCTCAGCTGCCAATATCATTGGGGTTTGACTGTGATCTAATAACTTTAATTGTCAGCAATTTCTAGGTTCTTCCCAGCAGTCCTCATTATTATACTATGTACATAATGTACTATGTGCATCCATATACTATGGATGAGTGTTTAATAACCTAGGGGACATGAATTTATGTCACTAGCAAGACAGTGGCATTGAAGGTCACCTGCACTGTCCTTTTAGCTACATGAACTGCTGGATATTTTGTTTGTGACTCTTTCACTTAGAGATCTATTATAAATACCTCATATTTATTGAACACTTAATCATCTAGTTGGAAGTTCAAGGGATAAACCCAAATACTGAGTATTTCTCTCGGCACAGCGGCATTTCTTGGCTAAAACCTGAAAATGACAGTAATATCAATGCATTGACTCGCCTCATCAATAGTGTGGATGAAACATATGGATTTCTACATGGCTTTGGAGACTATAAGTCAAGACTCTTGCTATTGGAAGAACGCTAGCATACCACCCTTGCCGCCACACAAGTGACAAACAGACAACTTAATTGCAGTCTGCCTGTAATTAACACACACCCAGCTATAGCAAACACGAAAATTTAAAATGAACAATTACACACTGAAAGAGACTGAATGATCAGCTGCGGGGCGGGGGCAGGAATCTATGAATGAGCCGGTGTTATCCAGTTAGATGTGATTCCCTCTGAGCGCCTCCTCCCTAAGAGTGTTTTCAGCGAGGAGCAGAGAATGTCTCCTGTGGAGCCTGCGGATCCACAGAGCTGAATTGGTATCTCCAAGCAGGCAATTTTCCTAGTTGTAAATAACCAGCCATTTTGTAAGAATCAATTAGGAGGTTCCCGTCTCTTCTTTGAGAGTCTTGAGTTCATCCATCTTCCTTTGTTAAACTCAAAAGTGGGGTTCAAGGGACCCAGAGAGAAAGACCTGTATTTTGTCCCTCAGATGTCCTGGGGTAGGGGAGGGAACAGGTGGAGTTTCATTTTTATATCTTCCCCTCTTAAAATTCAGGCGGAGTACTCTCAAGCCTCTGCTTTTCCACAGCCGGGGACGGGATGGGACTTCTGTACTATGTCTAGCCACAGGGAGAGATGAGACAAGGCCTGAAAGGAAACTGAGGAGAGCTGTGGGGCATCTGTACACTGTGTGAAGGTGTACTGCTGTGATTGGTGTCATAAAGAGCTGAATGGCCAATAGCTAGGCAGGAGGTATAGGTGGGACTTTCAGGCAGAGAGAGGAAGAGGAAAAGGGATCTAAGTGTAACAGACACCAGGAGACAAGGAGAGGAAACAGGAGGTACAAGCTGGAAGAGAGGCAGAACATAGATTAATATAAACGAGTTAATTTAAGTTATAAGAGCTAGTTGAGGCAAGCCTAAGCTAAAGGCCAAGCTTTCATAATTAATAAAAAGTCTCTGTCATTATCTGGGAGCCAGTGGTACAGAGACAGACTGCTACAGAGAGTCTCGGGGGGCACAGAAATCCACACAGGTGCAGACCAGCTTTCACTCAAGGATGCATGTCACCTGGCACCCAAGAGCTTGGCTCATGCCCCTGCCGTCATTCATCTGATATGTGCTTACGGCAATGGTAAGAGCAACAGTGACCCTAAGGACCTACTGAGAACCTACTGTGGGGTGGCGATCCTAAACACACGCTCCTTCGATTGCATGCCACTATCAATCCCACTGAGAATGAGGGAACTGAGTCTAGAGAAAGTCACAGGGCTCCAGATTCCAGAGTCAGAGGACTTAAACTGAGACTTGGCCTGCCTAGACCCCAAAGACACACCCATGAAGCCCTGATCTCCCTTTTGCCCGGATCAGCAAAAGCTGGTCAAATCCCCACTCCAGCGGGCATGGGCGTCTCCACCGAGTATCAAAAGACCAAGTAGCTGGCAGGCCCCCAGCTCCACACAGGTTAGAAGCGGCAAAGCCAGGCAGCTACAGCAGCTGGTGTAGGGCCCAGGACCGGGTGCTCGGGCTTCTAGAGAACATCTACCACATCAGTCTCCTCCAATGAGAGAGCAGAGTTCACCAGCACTGAGATCAGGCTTTCTTTTAAAAAATGAGTTGTGGCGTGAAAAAGAGCTAATAGGTGAACAATGAGGCAAGGGACATGAATAGAAAATACCAGAAAAGCAAATACAATAGACCTTCAAACTTGCTCAACTTTCAGATAAACAAGCCTTGATGAGGAGACCTGCCCAGAAACATTTGGGCATGAGCATGCTCATGGCACACTGGAGCTGCTTTAACACAGATGCTCTATCCGGATTATAAAATACTCCAGAGTGGACTAAAAGGATGAACAAGACAGAAAGCCATCTTCATGATAAAAAAGGACGTGAACAAGACCTAAGAGAGGTGTCCACAGGGTAAATGTACATACATGCTTCCCCGGCTGTGTTACCACTTTTTTTCCTGTACTTTGTGGTGTTTGGGTTTTTAGCACACTAAGAGAAACACAGAGGTGACCAGAGCGGGTAGACCAGCACGGTGTGCCTGGAGTGCCGCAGGTGGCCAGGGAAGGACGAGTCTGGCTCCTGGGAATCCTGGCTTGGAGCTCTTTCCAGTTCCTCAGCATGTGTGCGGGGCAGAGCGTTTGGTTTTCTTTCTCCTATGCCTGTTAGTACTACAGGGACACTCTTGGAAGAACCGCCCCAATCTGCCATGGCTCCATGATTTGGCTTATTAACAACAACTCTGCTGGGCTCCAATTTTCCAATTAGCACCACCATCCCTATTGCTGACACTGGTGTCCCGAGTGACAAGTGGCTGAATTCCCCAAAGGGATACAACAGCACTGCTCCTTGATGGCCAGTGGCTTGGGGGGACAAACCTGTGGCCCTTGGGTCACCATCACCCTCAGTTCAAAATAGCTAGGAATGTAACCCAACACAAAATGGTAAACTCACTTAAAACATGGAGGTATTATTATTATCTTTGTTGTTGTTGTTTTAACTCAAATGCATGCTTCTCAAGCACAAACCTTGGGAGATTACATTGTGGTCCAGAGATGCCAAATAGTTAGACAATGTGGTCCAATACAAACATTCAGATGAATGGATTTTTTGGGGGTTTTGTTTGTTTTTGCTTTTGGTTTTGTTTTGTTTTGTTTTTTGTTTTTTGAGACAGGGTTTCTCAGTGAAACAGTCATGGCTGTACTGGAACTTTGTAGACCAAGCTAGCTTTGAACTCACAGAGATCCACCTGCTTCTGCCTCCCGAGTCAGGTGGATTTTTTTGTCTACAGAGCAAGTTCATGCCAAGCTCGAGTCAAATACCATTCAGTGTGTTGACTGAATCCAAGACCTGTCTCACCGCAGGCCGACCCTGAACACCTCATCCTGTTAACTACCCACTATCATATACACCAAGGTGGCCATGGCTTTCGGATAAGCAGCCTAGACCTACCATGGTAGGCTGAAGGGACTGACAGGCAGGCCTGGGGACTGACAGGGCAAGCGCTCCAGCTTCTGCTCTCTGTCTGTGACATCAGGTGATCACATACTTATTTGCTCATACACAAAATGGAGACGTCTGTATCTCAGGAGAGAACCAGAGAGTTGGCTGTATCTGGAGACACTCACCCAAGGCATTCATTCTTTCATCCAATGGAACAATTGGCAGTTGACTATTGTTGCTTGGGATCATCTTCAGAACCCCAAGTCTGTTCTTTAGGACCTGACACCCAGAAGCCTGGAGAAGTGAGAGAAGCCTCTCCCACATAAGAACATACAATCCAGCCCATCAGCTATTTGCCATGAGCCTGTTTATCTTGGAGAGGCCTTTTCCTACGTTATGGAAATGTTCCTGAACACTACTACTCCATGACACTGGCCCATGGACCTGACTCATGTTATTCCAATTACCTTCTGCTGGCACCAGTCCATGAGGAGAGTGAGCGTCAAAGCTAAGGGCTGACCATGTGTAATGTCACGCACAGTACCCCTGTGCGTGACATTACAGAAAACAAGAAGGACACCCAGAAAGCACAGGTGTTGCTGTGACTCACATTCAACAGCCCTGCTGACTTCCGGCAACATGCCTGGCCCTGGAGATCACCTTCAACAAAGCACTCTATCTAGCTCTTCTTCAACTACTTGCAACCAAAAGAAGCCTTGATTTTCCCCTAATTTATCAGCATTCAGAGACACCCTGCAGAGGGCACTTTCCATTTCAACACCAAGAGTGAGGGGGGAAAAAGCAGTATCTGCAGCAATACCTTTATTTTGCCTGATTACATTACTTCAATAGAAAGAGCTGTGTATAATAATAATAATAATGAAGATGCCATTAAAGTAAAATATTTGATACTCACAAGATTAAAAGCTGAATACAGTAATCTCATAATCATGGCAGAAATGTTCAGCACTTAATCAACAATTACTCTGGGAAAAGGCCCCAATCTTGATGCTTAAGCATCAGAAAAAGGCAAAGGCAAAAGGCAGGAAATCAGTGTCGGGCAGGAGGACTGGGATCCAATCTAAATACTGCATGTGTTATGATAAGAGCCCCAAATTTTCCTATCACTGCTATGTGTAAAAATAACAACCCAGCGACACACACTCCAAACCAAAACACTCTAGCCAAACAGCTATTTTTAAAAACCACTTCACTTAATAGTGACAGAGTCCATTAATCAGGATCCCTTGAGGGGGAAAAGACTATCAGTTTTATTAAGGTACAATTTATACTTTATGCAAGAGTTTCTTCAAGCCTGACAGAAGATAGAAAATGGGACGGCCCAGGCAGGAAGCCAGAATCTGGTAGTACTCTTAAGGGCCAACTCGGAACGGCTCAGAGACAAACTATACCCTCCAGGAAGGTGGGCACTCCTATCTTCAAAGAGCCTGCCAAGTGGGTATTATGAAGCATGTAGATACTCCCATATTTAGAACATTGAATTAAAAATTTCCACAAGCCAGGTTACAACACCTCATGACCAAGAGGAAGTCAGTCAAGAACCTTAGGAAACAGGCACTCGATTATAACAGCCCGCCGTCTCTTTTGGCTAAGTCAGATTTTACAACGTGAGTTTTATTTTCTAATGTTCTTTATAAGGAGCTAACCCTTCATTCAGAATGCACCCAATGTGAGCAGCACAAAGACCAGTCTTGGATTTTAAATGCCCCTCCCTTTAAGGAGAGCTGGAAGAAGGGGCAGCATCTTTAAACTTAGACATGGTTTTTGATAAGCCCATTCCGTCTATCGGTCCACTTTGCTGTATTATTTCACAAGAGCACATTGTGTCCGCTACACTAACAGTCACTGCGCGTTATGACGGATTCATTGATGCTGCCCCTTTATTTCTGGAGAAGACTCGTTTTCCCTCCCCTGTGGGTAAACACTGCAAGGCTGACACCAGGAAACACAACCGAAGCAGCAAATGACAGCGTCGACTGCAACGACGCTGCTTGCAGCAAATGACCCCAACAATCCTAGGCTGCCATTCTCCATGACCTATGGAGGGGAGCGGATGCGTCAACGAGCACATGGCATCTCCAGGAACACAGCTAAAACACAGCAGTGTTTGCGTTGCACCAGCCTGGGGAATCATAGGAGCCTCCCCCCCAGGATGCATCGGTCCCCAGGAGGACTCCCCTGAACTCGGTCTAACAGAACAGGAGAACGAAAAATACTACAGATATATTCAGTCCTGGTTACACAAGAGAGCCTCAACACTTGTCTGGAGGAAAAACTTAAAATGAACTAACACACCCCAAACCTAACCCACAGCCAACCAGTTAAGTCAACGGAGTCATTACTCTCAGCAGTCTTAATGTTAGCTATCTAGAACCCTTTGTATAAAACAGAGGCAAAATCATCCTGAGAAGCCAAGTGCCCTCCCCAACAAATCATTATTTGTTTCCTTATGGTGCTGGGGTTGAACCCAGAGGCTGCGGCCTCAGTGTTCTATCCCTAGCAAAATCAAGTTTCTTCAATCAACAAAGTATTTTCTTAGACGGAACTAAAGAATACTGGCAATGGCCTTTCCTGTCTTTACATGTGACATCATAATACACATGGAACCCTAGGCAAGTTCCCCAAATAACCCAAGAATCCTCAGCTGTTCTCCCCTGTCTAATGCATACCTTCAAATGTCATCCACAGGCCCTTCTAGTGTCTCCTCAGTAAGCAGAGAGACACGGGGATCTGCCTGTGGCCACAAACGCGCAGAGTTCACCTGCCAACTGCCATGAAAGCCTTGTAACTCGTGAAGGGAAAGAATGGCTAAAGCTAGTACTTAAAAAAGTCTGTTGTCTGATTTCCTACACGTAGGCTCCAGGCCTGTGCTAATATGTAAGCTGAAATGTACACACTAAAAGAAATTTGCTCTTCAAGATGAGACGTGAATGAAGAGTTGAATTCAATGAAGACTCTCAAGAAAAGCCACTTAACCTTGCCATTCCGTGCAATGTGAGTGAAGATGCCCCACACTCAACTCTTTGCTTAGACTGTTGAGAAGGGAAAACGTGGGGACACAAAGGCAGGCACATTAGCCCCCATCCACTCCCGTGTGGATGGTGAGCTGTGAGAGCTTTGGGGTCCGCAATGCCTTCGATACCCATCCACCAGGAACAATCACGGGCTGCAGGGAGCAATGGAGAAGAAGGTGAAAGTCCCTGCCCTCGGCCTTTTCATGCTAGGGGGAACCACATGGAAAACAGTGAAGACGCCTTGCCTTACTGTGAGAAAGCACCATGGTGGTGGGGATCCTGAACAAATCCCACCCATGAGCAGACTTGACAATGCAGTAACCAGTTGGGGGCTTTTCTGCATTACATGTGATGAGGAAATGCCAAACCGGGAACAGAGACAAAGGGAAGCCGAGCGGGAGGGATATTCCCAAACGCAGTGTCTGGACGGGCATTCAGGACCCCGGCGGGTGCCACTGTTCCTTGTCCTCCTCTCTGCGCTGCCCATCCATCGACCCAGTCTGCCATTCTCACTCCTGAACGTCAAACAAAAACGGTATCTTCTGGGCGTACCATTCCCCGGAGCAAACGTTTCATGTGAAAATGAGAACTATTTCCCTATACACTTCTCAGTTTAAAATTCCTTGGCTTTTCTTGGGGGTGGTGAGGAAGCGCTTAGTTTGGCCAGGTCCCTTTTAAAAGTATTTCTTGAAGTACCCTACCCCCAGACCATGCCTAGATGCTCAGCCTCTGGGCTATAAACGATTTGTGAAACAAAATAAAGAAGGTCTATCCATTAGGACCACCATTTGGAAATATGGTTCCGTGGGGAGGAAGGATTTTCACGGCTGACAGAGACATACTGCAGGTATTTCAAAGCCTATTTCTCTGACTTTAACTAAGTGGGGCTTTTCTGTTCCTGTCCCATACTTGGTCTTGGAAAGAACCAGACAGAAGGACTCCTGCATACACACAACAGAGGCAGTACCCCCATGGGACACTCCCTAAACAGAACCACCTGCTTCCTGTACTAGCAGCTAGGACCCCTACGGTTCTTCTCCCTGGCTGTGTATGCAGAATCAGGGCTCACGGTTCAGCAGGTCCATGACTTGCAAAATTTCATCATTTAAGACACCTATTGTGGAGAAACGATGGCAAAAGAGCATGGGATGCCCCCTCCCCCATACACATAGTATGATGAAAATGCTCTCAAACTGATTGGGGTGGTGCCTGTCCAGTTGCTCCACGATGCTGCTAAAGCCCGAGCTTTACAGCTTGCATGGGTGAACCACACAGTACATGGGTTTGGGAACTGTAACTCAATAAAACATTATCCCTGAAGTCATTGCTTCTGTCAGCCCTAAAATATTAGTGGCCTTTCTCCATACTTTGTCCTCACTAGGGAAGGCAGGGCTGAGGAATCTGTTGACATTTGCAGCGCAGGGCTGTAGATTAAAAAATCCTTTTTCCTGGGGGTAGGGCTTCATCCAAGCCTGGGCGCCTAGCCTGCAGCAGCTCAAAGGCCTACCAGCTGGAGTTGAGTACCCAGAGCCCGAGACAATGGCTTCACAAGCCTCAGGCCCTACACCTCCTTTCCTGGGGCCTAGCTGGAAAAGTCCAGATCTCACTGAGAAAATCAAATCAGATGAATAAACAATTCCTCTTCCAACCCACTGCTCTAATGTGTGTGTAGGGAGAAGAGGTGAGGGAGACACTTCATCTCCTCCTTCCTTTCCTCTTAATGAACATTCATCTACCCAACTGCCTGACCACCCGTCCACCCATCCACCTATTCATCTTCTCTTCTCCCACTCATTCACCCACCCATCTACCAATCCATTCATCTGTCTTCTCATCTGTCCATCCATCCATCCATCCATCCACCTGCCCACCTAGCGACACATCTTCCCTCCAACCATCTATCATCCATCCTTCCCTCACCTACTCATCCTCCCACCCAACCTCCATGAGGTCTCTACTCTCCAAAAGGGGGAAAAATCCGTGGTGAACAACCAAGTCTCAGTCCTCTACTATCACAGCTTTGGCTAAAGCCATCACCACTATCCTTACCTAGATTATGACAGCAGCCTTCCTCCTGTCTCCTTCTACCTGGTTAACACATGTTTATAAGAAATCGATTATTTCCAGTCATCAGAATCCCTTCTAGCAGCTTCCCATCATAATTAGAACAAAACCCTGTATTTCCATGCCAGTTGCTCACTGCTGGTTCTGCTGTTACTTCTTTTCTTGTTTGTTTGTTTCTTTGTTTGTTGAGACAGGGCTTCCGTGTACAGCCCTGGCTGTCCTCCAACTCAGAGACACCACCACACCAGCCCTCTGCTGTTATTTCAAGCAGCCACAGGACCCTTGCACTTGCCCTCTCTGATCACAGAGCTTCTCAGGTCAGTGGGAGCACATTTTGGACTCTGCATCAGTTCTTCAAAAAAGGTCTTCCTGAGCTACTTGGTCTAAAACTAATGCCTTACGCTGGCCAAAATCTAACCTTTACCTCGCTTGGTTCTTCGTGTTGGGCATCCAGCCAGATCTGCTCTGCTACTGCCATAGGAAATGCCGCCAGGGCAAAGACCTCACAGCCCACCCACTGTTTCATGATAAGATTCTTTCAAAAAGGCACACTGATGATGGCCAGTTCAGTTCTGCTCTTCACATGTTTGCATCCAGGCAGCTGCTCTGTATTAAGTGTGTGGAAGAGCTGCCTGTGACTCTGAGAATACCTTTCCCTTCCCTTCTCCCGTGACTACATTTAGTCAAACTGGACAAGAGAGCTTAGAAATGTAGGTAGTGCTGTATTTACAGATAAGAGACCGTAATGGGAGAATGTCAGAGCTGGAGGATTTCTTCTGGAAGGTAAGATAAGCACATACATGCATACGAACGAACGAACGAACGAACGAACGAACGAACGAACGAACGAACGAACGAACAAACGAACGAACGAACGAACGAACGAACACACGAACACACACACACACACACACACACACACACACACACACACACACACACACACACACACACTACAGGAGGTCAGTGCAAAAATCCCCTTTCACCTGTCAGGAAAGAGTCAAGAAATCCACACAGCCCTCGAGAACACAATGAAAACTTCTTTGACTACAGAAATGATTTTGATTTGAAGTAAAAAGAAAAGGCAAAACTTCAATTAAGAAAATCTCAAGAGCAAATGATCTAAGAAACAAGCAAATTGGGGCAGGGGCTGCATATAACATTTTTTAAAAAGCCATTTGAATGGTTTAAGCAGCTTATTTGAGTGGACTACTTTAAAATGCCAGGAATTCAACCTCTTGATTTGAGAGCTCTGGAATTCAAGTGCTTCAAATTGAGAAAATAATACACAAGTAAATGGTTGTAATTTCTCCTTTGTGCGTCCTGGCATTGTGTCTCCCACATCTCCAACTCTGTGCATGGCTATCTTCCCCTAGGACCTTGAGCCTCTCACGGGAAACCACGGAGCCAATACAAACACCAACCCATCTGAATACCAAACATCATTCCATAATTGAAATTACAAAGAAAGCTCTCGCCTTAAAAATACAAACAAGGGGTAAATTAAGAATTCCAGGGGCATGTTGAAATGAGTCTCCGGAGAGTCTGGACTTCACAGATAGGCTCTACTTGCTAAAGCTTGCCAACAGCGGAGAGGAACATTCTAGGAAGTCCTGGAGTCCCACGGTGTGTTTATGGACCACCCACTGCAGTCAAGGAGGGTCACCATCTCCTCCCTTCCCTGTGACACGGTCCTGATGGCAGACAGCTCAGGTGGGCTTCTGAGGACAAAGGCTGTCGGGAAAGAGGGTCTTTCTGCCAGCACCTGCTGCAGCGCAGCCTTTGAAGTTCACGAAGGCAGCGCCGGGGATACACAGTGGCACACCTTCCAGGATGAATCTACCCAAACAGATGCAGCATTCTAGGAAAGAGATGATCATTTCCAAAATTTCTCGTGTAGACATAGCCATGCGGCAAGGGGGATAATTGCTACACCGCTCATTTGGAAGGCGTCAGCAAGTACCTATTATACACTGGGGACTCTGGCTGCTGAGAAGAGACTCATGGTCCCTGTTCATTCAGGAGAAACAGACACAAGCCAGCCATGGGACAATGCCATAAAAGACACAGCAGCGTGTAGGTTTCCAACAGGAATTCGGATACAGTCCTATTACAGCCCACAGGCCAAACCTGAGTGTTCCTCCCTAACCGGAGCTTCTGATGGTCTGTCTGAGCATATTTTCATTACTGGAAAAAAAAAAAAAAAAAAGAAAAATGTCTCCTGACACATGAATATTATATGAAATTCAACTATCAATGTCCATAAATAAAGATTGTTTTTGGACTGAGTCATGGCCATTAGTGTTCATTTGATCTGTGGCTGAACAATCTCAGTCTGCAGCAGAATGGATCCATTGTATGACATGGAAAGCCACCACATTCGCCATGTGGCCTTTCCCAGGAAAGGCGCATGTGTGGATCCCTGGATTAATCCAACAGAGCGTGACTGAAGTTGAGGGTTTTGCTTTTAAAAGTGGGATGTAAATACGTAAGAAACCATTTAAACTCCAGTTTACTGTGCGGTAATTCCTGACAGAGCACACTCTGGAGAGAGCCCACAAAAACTGTCGGTTATAAAGGGGAGCACCCTTTGATGTCTCCATTTCACAGAGGAGAACCTGGACTCAAGACATCAAATTTTCCCTTCAGGCCATGGAGAATGGCGCCGTCAGAAGGGAAAAACAATGCTTCTGCCATTGGAACACGTGTGCCCCGCTCATTGGCTGAAAAAAAGGCTGTTGACCCAGAACTGCCTAGAGAGGAGAAAAAAAAAAATAAGGATCAAGATAGAAAGTTCTGGGTCTATGTTTAAATCTTTAATCAAAAGAGAAAACAACCAAAACCCCTGCTCATGAGCATTACCACCTTGCAGTCACCATGTCTCCACGTGGCCTCCAATCATGTCTGCCTTCCGTCTCCCAGATACCTCCTACAGCAGTACTGTAACTATTGATGTCTGTCTCGTGGTCCTGGGAGACACCACCATCGTCTACCTGGCTTTGGTCACAAAAGCCCTCCCTTTACTGTGGCACCTCTCTGAGCTTCCTGACCCATCATCAGGTCCCCAACTTCTCAGTCCTGGGAGGTGGCTTCTGTTCAGAGACAAGGGGAGGCATGGGAAGGCAGAGGGCCTGCAAGGGCTTGTCAAGGGCACGGGGCATCTGCGGCCCCGTCTATATGCTGATCTTGGAGGACCCCGCCAGGGACCGTCTGAAGCCACCACCAGGTCGAATACAAGTACCTCCCTCGTAGTCAGTGTCCATCAAGGGCAGAATGTGAACTGGCCTGGGTCTGGAGAATGCAGGCCAAGGGGAGTACACATCTGGAGACATCCTTAGCCCAGGTCCCCCGGGGGCGGAGAAAGGGCCTCCAGCAGGGATCTAACAATTCCCTCTAGGACACTAGGTTGTAAATAGGTGACCCTGAGGACTTCCTCCAGGAAAGGTTGCCCAGGGTCAACACATCTTTGCAAAGCTTCAAGGCAGAAAGTTGGTTCAAGTTCAAATCACTTGTTAGGCGTGGTCTCACTTTTGCCAGATGTTGTCCCCAAGGACGGGAAATAAAGGACTCTTCCCTAGCATAGCCCAGGATAAAGACACCTCTGTTTTAAGTGCAGGGTGGGAAAAATGCTGTGCGTGTGCGTGCGCACGTGCGTGTGTGATTTTATTCTCAGGGTCATGTCTAAAAAGTCTGGCTAGTAGGAGTGAATTCCTTTGGGTTGGAGCACCAAGTCAAGTTGCCAATGAACAGAAGAGAATCAAAATTCAACTATGGTTCACAGAATTGGAATGCACAGACATGCCTATCTCAGGCCTCCCAATATTAATGCATAATAAATATTTGCCATCACCGCCCCCCCCAACTTCTCTGTACTCTCTTGCCAGCCATTGGTGTGGAGCCCCTAAACTCATTCTCAGAATCTGGCTGGTTTTCCTGAGTCTGCTGTCCCCATGTAGGCTCCAGCTGCATGCCGAAGCAGATGCGTATCCTGGCCAAGTTCTGCAGCTGAGTTTGTACACAGCCCTTGGCTCCATGCCAGCTGCAAGGTCCCAAGGTCATGGCCCCCAGCAAAGCACCCAGCACTGCCATCTCAGGATTCTGTGCATCAGGATCTTAGCCCTCATTAGTATCAGTATTAGTGTCAGAGTCAGCACTATAGTGTCGGTCAAGAGTATGGATCCTGGAGCTGGCTGCTTGGATGGAAACCTCAGGGCTGACCTGCAGGTCACGGCCACTCGCTAGCCCTTATGGAGCTTGTGCTCAGTTTTTCCAGCTGGGAAGCAGAGTCCTAACAAATAGCACCTCCGTCCCAGGACTTGAAGGGACGGATGAGTAAAAGTGAGCTGAGGTGCCGAGAACCGGGTCTGTGCCGGGTCGTGCCGTTTCACGGCCCCATGCCATTGTTCATTCTCTCCCACTCTCTACGGCACCGCTTGATGGTGCAAACCTGAAAGGACTCGGAATTCAGCAGGCACACTCCCCACTTAGCATTCGAATCCAGATGTCTGAGTGAAGTGGGGATGGGCAGGCTGGTCAGAGCTGGGCACCTGGGCAACAAGGCAGTGGCCACTTGTGTCTGGCCGCAGCTGCTCTGGAACACATGCCTCCTGGCTGCTGAGAGAAGCCAGGAACCCAGTATCTATGAAATTTCCTGAATTCAAAAAATTTCAAAACCAATCTGCCCAATCAACAAACCCCACCTGTGTGCCAGTGTGTCTGCCCGTCCCCCTTAGAAACCATCAGCCTGAGCACCCCGTCCAGTGTGGGACCCCTTCTCAATTCTGCTCCTGGTGCCGGCAATGATGGCACACACCTGTAATCCCGGTACTGGATGTGTGTGTGTAGGGAGGGGGTGTGGGGGGGGGGGATCAGGAGTTCAAGGCCGGTGTGAGGCCAAGCTGGGTCATGTGAAACTGTTTCAACAAAACAACAACAACAACAACAAAACCCAAACAACTTAAAAAACAAACTTCCGCTTCTGAGCACACAGCCCCTCCAGTGTCCAGAAGAACGCCTTGTCCTTATCACCTTTTCAGAGCCAGAGTCCGCAAGGGTACCTTTGATGATCACACCCTGGCCTCCACAACCCCAACACAGCCCTCTGCAGACCAGCTCCCAGTAATGAGCACTTAGAGGCACTTAGCAGGGACGGCAAGAGAGCGGAGTGCTTTATTGACATGTGGGGAATCGATGAAGAAGCTTTGTTACCCCCAAGTGCATTTCCCACACTGGCTCATCTGGGGCAGTCCAGATTCTTAGAGGCCAAGTTCCTGGAGGCCAGAGACTGCTCTCCGACACTCTCCTGGCATCCAGACAAGTGACTGACTCCCTATCAGAGCCTCCCGAAGGCCCGGACAGCTAAGGACACGGTCTATTGTTAAGCATCTCTCAAGAAATTCACACACTGACACTTTCATCACTAGCCACAGATGAGTCCACGCTGCTGCGTTTTGCTTTCATTTTGATTCCACTAGTGTCTCTTGAGTTTCTTTCTGCCTGTGCAGACTCAAGCTGGACTCAGAAAAACTAAGTGTGCCCACCTGGCACAAGCTGCCTTTGAAGATGAGCCCCACTCATCCACTCACTCCACATCAGTCACAGAACTAGATCCGAAGGGGGGTGAAAATGTGAGTATAAAAAGCCTTTTGACAAAAGTCTATTCCCTCAGACAGAGGCTGGCTGGAGTCTGTGTGTGTGTGTGTGTGTGTGTGTGTGTGTGTGTGTGTGTGTGTGTGTGTGTGTGTGTGTGTGTGTACACGTGTACATGTGTATGGGGTGAGAGGCTGAATGTGTGCAGGCCTGAGTTCAATGTCAGGAACCTTCCTCCATTACTCGCCGCCTTTTTTTGGGGGTGGGGGGTAAGGAAGAGACAGGATCTCTCACTGAACCTGGAGCCTACAGATTCAAAGGTACTGGCTGGTCAATGAACTCCCAGGATCCTCCTCTGCTGCCCCTCCCTAGTGCTCAGATCACAAGCATTCACTGCTGTTCCTGAATTTTTTTTTTTTAAATGTGAGGTACTGAGGATCTTCATGTTTGTAACATTTTACCGAACCCCCATCCTGTCTCCTCCCCAGAGTTGCTTAAGAAAGGGTCCCATCAACACGCCCTTCATTGTGTGGTCCGTGGAGCTCCTCACCAACTGCATAATCCTTGCCTCTGTGCCATTTCTCAAAGTTTGCTGTAGAAGATACAAATGGGATTCTAACTAAACCATTAACAATACCTGGAGGAGTCCCTTGAGATCAGAGGTCAGCCATCTTTGATTTTCAAAACATACCCCAGGCAGACCCGCCATTTTTATCATTCTTACCATCAAGACAAGGGCCTCTGGGGAAATCAAAGACAGAAGTGGCACACTATGCACAGCAATTCCTCCATCCTTCTAGAGCAGTCTCAAATGGTTCATTGAAGGGGGAAAAAAAAAGACCCAAGACACCTAAGAAAAAAAATAAACAAACAGCTCTCCAGAGTCCCACATGGAGGGCAAAGTGAGATAGACCTGACCGCTCCCCGAGGCACACATCTGAGAAGTCCTTAATAAAAGTACTTCTTCCAATGTCCTGCCATCAGCCAGGGAACAGCCTGTCCTTCCTGCACACTACACTGCCTTTTTAAGGACACCTGCTGTCATTTTCAATGGGGAAATAGAGCGTTTCTCATGGAACAATTGGCATAAAAAGAGCTCTCACATAATGCCCTTCAATCTCCCACAAACGAAAATCAATCAGCCGGTAAGACCGTGTCACCAGAGATCAAAGGGGTGAGTTAGACCTAAACAGGCAGGTGGACCTGACGGGCAGTCCGGGAAAGGAGGGAAACGGGGCAGGATTCAGGCTTCTTCAATGACCTCATGGACTTGTCGCTTCCTACGAGGCCAGGACAAACAGGCTGCGTGTAGGTCTATTTTGGTCACACAGCTGCAAACATATGATTGATGAAGATGTTTGGCGTCTGGCTCCCAGGAGCAGCGCGCAGCGAGCAATTGCCGCACCAGCCATTAAGGAGCAGAAGGTCTGGCTGTTCGCTCATCCTTCCTCATTCGAAGCGTGGGAGGCTGCCACTCCGGCCCTGGTCCTTGCGACTCTTCCCTAAGCCACAGGTTTCTTTTTACATTCCCTTATCTGTGAGAATAAAGCACTTGTGTGCGTGTGTTTGGCATCCACCAGCCTCACTGTACTCCATCAGTCTCACGCGCGCGGCTCTCTTCTTGGTAGAGTTTATCTTCATCGATTTCTATTTCTGACCTGCTTGATGCTGGCTCATTCATTATTCAGTGAAAATCTGGCCATAAGACGGGGCTTGATACCCTGCCAACAGGAGCCTGAGCAGGTGGGACCCCTGTGAGTCTACCCTTCAAAGACCCAGACCCCAGATAAAGCTGTGTTATTTCCACTCTGCACAGGGTTCATTTTTACATCCGTCTTTCTGAAGAACAGATTATTTCTGCTTGAGTAGAAACTTAGCTCAGTAGGGCAAAAAAAAAAAAAAAAAAACCCAGAATCACGTGGCTTTGACGGCAACGGTTTGATCCAGGCAAAAACAAGTTTATTCTTTAGAAACAAATCGTTGGCCGATGGACAGACGCCTTGGTAGCCACCCATCTTTAGTGAGTGCCCTTCAATTCCCGGAGGGAAGACAGGTGGAGGTGATCTCTATCAGCTACTGTCACCAGCCAGACCCATCCACTACTAGGCGAGGAGACCCAGGAGGCAGAGTCCAGGGGACATTGCCAGTGTGATCTATGGAGATGCAGGAAATGGATGCTTTCGCCGCTTACTTGACTAAAGTTTCCTTTGCAGGAGACAGGAGCAAAGAAAATTGTATTTAGACCATTAAGAAGAAGTCAAACAGACAGCAGAAGAAACTATTTCCAGAAATTTCCAGCTGAAGCTCACTACTGAAGTACTAGAATTCTCCTTCAGAGAAACTGTTTAAGAACAACCTACCAATCTGTGCATCATCAGATGCCCCTGGAAGACGCCACATTAGAGCACTTTTCCCAGTCCTTGCAGGGCGCCTCCCTCCTGGGTGAACCCCCTTAAGCAGTCTGAAATACCATGGCTAGCTGTGGGTGTGAGCTGTTCCCCGGTCCTGCTCTCCATTAACATCAGCTTTACAAGGCAAGGGATCTGGGAGCTTTCGAGCCCTCTTCTGGGGTGCCACCCCCTCAGAACACACCCATGGAAAGACCAGAGAGTGTGCAATTGCCCCCAGCCTCAGACACTGTACCCAACAGTACGGGAGAGCATCCATGCTTGTCTTTCTCATTGGGAAAAGTAAAGAAGCCATCATGAAGAATGAAATCAAGACTGTTCTCCCATGCACCACTAAAAATGGTAACATCTCTAAACATGAATACAACACATGAATGAGCATGCGTGCGTGCGTGCATGCATGCATACACACACACACACACACACACACACACACAACACACACACACACACACACACACACCATGAGTTATAGATCATCACAGATTCCCTGCAGGCCACTGCATGGAGAGGCACCAAGATGGGGGTAATGGTGTTTCCATGGTCTTGCTGTGGCCGATAAAGGGGACGAGAGGAAGAGGACACAGGAAGTCTTGGTCCCCAGCTGCCTTCCACCTCCAGAACAGAGAACAATTCTGACTTTGTATTCGTTGCCATTTCTGTTCTTTGGGAGGTTTCAAGAGAAAGGAAGAGAAGAGAAAGTCCAGCTCACGATGCATTGCTAAGTTCCTGGTTTCTTCTGGAAACAGGCAGGGGTAATGATGATGGTGGCAGCCATGTCACAGCCAGAGGTAGGGCCTGGCACTCAGGGCAAGAGTCACTAAAAGTAGCTACTGGGATAAAGCCAGGCTCCTGAAAGCCTTGAAGACACTCGACTAAATCCCACACTTTACATGCACGAAGCACCTTTCATCCACGAAGATAAACATAATGGAGTAATAATTTAAAGATCAATTCAACATACTTCATTTCAGATGTCTCGTTCACATGATGCCTTTTCTATCTACACGATCTCATTTTCTAAAAACTACACCGAGAAAGGGGTGAGGGGCAGGAAACATCCCTGATGGGAATGAATCCCCTCTTCAATGTGAACCCCACTCTCCCATCCTCTCACACACTCGGGTAACCTGGGCACCACTAACTCCCCAGCTCAGTACTTCCTGGGGTGGCCACCATCTCATTTAGTTGGGAGAGGGGTGTGTGTTCCTCACTGCCTGAAGAAGCGGTCCCTGCAGTGTCTGTAGATGTCAATCAACTCCAGATTCCATGACCCCCTGAGCAGACTCAGGCGGATAATGTCTGGGCTATTAATGCAGTGGAGTGTCTGTGGTTGTAGGTCTGCTTACAGCCGGTACAGGAATTTCCTATTAAACCACACACAAATCTTTTTGGCTTATTTGATGAGACAGAATTGTCCTGTGGTCACTGTCCCATCCTCTCTCCAACAAAAGGACAAATGACTCTAGGGTCTTAGAACAAGGCACCTCTTTGTCTCTTCTTAGTGTCTATTTAGTCTTAACTGGCTCAACATTTAAACTATATAAATGATCATACTTTTTTCTTTGTCCTAGCTATGAGGAGGCTGGAGCCAAATTTGTGACTGACCACCCTCGATGGTTGATTTTGATTTTCAACTTGATGGGATTTAGAATCGCCGCAGAAACACACCTAATGTCTGCAAGGGAGTTCCTATAGTAGGTGAATTAAAGTGGGAAGACCCATCTTAAATGTAGGTGGTACCACTCCATGGGTGATCCTAGACTAATTTTTAAAAAAGGCCTGGCATGTCATGTGACCAGCTGCCTCAGGCTCCTGCCACCGTGCCCTCCTCACCTTGGTAGACCGCACCTTCGAACTGTGAGCCCAAATACACCCTCCCCTTCCTCGAATTGCTAAGCTAGGTATTTGTTGTAGCACTGCAGGACGTAACTAATACACCATCACATCTTCTGAACCACTACATGGAACTTAAATATCAATCTTACATATCCCCCAATACCATCTTGATTTCCTGCTTCTTCTCTTCCTTTGCTATGGTTTCTCTACTCGCTTTTTGAAAAAAACCCTCTAGTTGTAAGGCATTTTTTGTAGACTTTTGGGAGCACGGTGAGATACGTTAGACAAATTAACTGAATCCAGTCATCAACATGCGGCCCTTTGCAGCCATGGCTCTGAAGCAGATGATGGCAAGGGCTCTGAGAAACTCTTCAGCTTTGCGGTCAACTCTCCAGCAAAAACTTTTCCTTCCAGCTCCAGTTGTCATGGAACATCTGGAAGCCTGTCTGAATTGCATGTTCAGTGCATTTTGAAGTAAACATAGAAACAGCCAAAGTCAGGAGTGACAGTCAATTCTGCATCTACTGGCAACCCAGCGCAGCAGACCCGCACACTAAACTTCTTCAATGGTGTTCCTGTTGGCAACTCACTCACTAAGCTGCTCTTCAGACCTCAGACACAGAAGTGACCAAGCCTGCAGCCTGATGCAACGGACGAGGTACCTGGATCTTAATTTCCATGGCTTAAAAATCGACACGGATTAAGTTTCCCTTACCTGAACATGTGGGGACCAGAAGGGGTTATGACTGCAGGCTTTTTAGATTTGGGGATCTGTGCACATACATAGTGAGCTACCCACTGCAGGGATAGGCTCCGTAAACACCAAAGTCATTAGTGTCATTTATGTCATACACGCATGACCTGCAGAAAAGATTGCCTGTAAGAAACCAAGATTCAACATGGAGACTTTTCACTAATGAAGTCCTATAAGTTTCAGGTTTTGGAGCAGTTTGAATTTCAGATTTAGAGTTTTCTGATTATGGTTGGTCAACCTGTAGAAACTGTTGACAGTCCTGGGTACTCTAAACAGCCTGAGGGGTAGGATTACAAATCCCCCCCCCCCCAAGTTTAACCTGCACAAACCACCCACATGTACTTACAATATTTGTGACCTGCCATGGGTGTGCTTTCAAAGCCACAGAGCAGGGGACACTCGTGCTACGTCACTGCGTAGTGTGGGACAAACTACTGGGACAGTAGTCACTGGGCTGGCTGGACAAACACTTCATGCTTATGGTGATCAGAACGTCTGCTGGACCCTGTTAAAAGTATGCACAGGTCTCTCTCCCCTTCTTAGCACTAAATAAGCCATCTGATTTGGAAAGACAGAAGGCATGTCTGGTACAGCAAGCTTTGGTCTTACCTCATCATGTACAAGGGTTTTGGACCATGCACAGAATGGTCTGCTATTACTGACGAGAAAAGCCACATACAATGCCAAAGAGGGTCAGTAGGTCAAGAAAATTAGTCGCAAGCTCCTTAATGATGCAGACATGTTCTGAGAGACATCTCGTTAGGTAGTTGAGTCACTGTGTGGACGTAGAGTGTGCATTTGCACAAACCCAGACAGTGAAATCTGTTCTCTCTCCTTGGACTCCTAGTGCAATCCACGGATACAACAAACATAAAATGCAAAGGGCAGCCAGGTGTGTGGTGCATGCATATCTGGGAGACTGAGGCAGGTCTGAGGCTAGCCTGGGCTAAGGGGTGAGACACTATTTCAAAATAAAGACTCTGGGTTACAAAATAAAGACCTGGGGTTTCAAAACAAAACAAAACAAAACAAAACAAAAAAAACAAGAGAACACCAGAGCTGGGGACACAGATACAGCAAGACGGTCCCTCTGACATAGCTGTTCTCATTATAATACAGAGCCAGGGCTTCTGCCCTCTTGTCCATGTTTCTAAATATCCCAGAAGAGAAGTGTGGTGGTTTGAAAATAATTGGTGCCCATAAGCCTATAGGGAGTGGCACTATTAGGAGGTGTGGCTCTGTTAGAGTAGGTGTGGCCTTGTTGGAGGAAGTGTGTCACTGTGGGGGTGGGCTTTGAGGTCTCCTATGCTCAAGCTACACCCAGTGTCTCAGACCAGGCAAACTTCCTGTTGCCCGCCAATCAAGTGGTGATGCACCCGTCTTTAATCCCGGCACTTGGGACGTAGAGGCAGGCAGATCTCTGTGAGTCTGAGGCCAGCCTGGTCTACAGAGCAAATTGTAGGACAGCCAAAGCTACACACAGAGAAACCCTGTTTGGAGGGGAGGGAGGGAGGTAAAAACCCTCTCATCTCCGTCTCCAGCACCATGTCTACCTATATGCTGCCATGTCCCACCATGATGATAATGGACTGAACCTCTGAACTGTAAGCCAGGCCAATTAAATATTTTCTTTTACAAGAGTTGCTGTGCTCATGGTGTCTCCTCCTAGCAATAGAAACCCTAACTAAGACAAGAAGGGAAGGTGTCTCCAGTGAGAAAGGAAGGCAGAAATGGAGGGCTGGACTGGCTTGGGGAGAAATTCTCCTGGCAGACAAGGCCTGATACCTGGTCCAGTTTTCTTACCAGGGGCTTGAGGACTCTCCTTGCCCAGAGACTGACTAGCTAATACCCGAACAAACTCATCACACACAAATCTGAAGCCAGGGTAACATGTGACATGCCATCATCAGACCCATCATCCTATATGTACCAGAAATGCTCTTCAAATGAGTTTGGTCCAGAATAGGCTCTGGTTAGACCTGAACCCTGAACACAGTGAGAGCTGGCTAAGGAGGAAGACATCAGCGCAGAACTCAAGCGCCTAACTGTAATGGACAGCAATGCTGTTCATTCTTCTGTGCAAACAAGGGAACACATCTCTGAATGAGATAATTTCAGAATCTATGGCCAGGGATACCCAACACTAAATCCACTTCCACATACAGGCTGAGTTTCCCTTACCTGGGAATTATGGAATGAAAGCTTGCTTTTTTTCTTTTTCTTTTTTTTTTTTTTTTAAATTTTTCCAGACATATAGTGAGCTATCTTGAGCATGAAATACAGGTCTGAACAGGAAACTCACTTGTGTTTCTGATTCAGGCAGCCTAAAGGTGATTTTGAACAATGCTTTCAGTATACTGGATCCAACCATCACAGGAACTAAGGTGTGGGAGCCTCCATTTGGGGGTGTGCAGAGAGGTATTCAAAGTTTCAGATTTTGGAATATTCCAAATTTGAGGGGGGGGCTAGTTATACTTCTTCATTTTTAATCACTTAAAAGAATGATAGATTTTTTTGTTTTTTAATTGCAACACACTCTTAAGGTATTTGAAACCCTAAGAGGTAGCATTAACCACTTAGTATTTACAAAGGCTGAGGTGTGAAGCTCTTGGTTTAATTCAAGATAACAAATGGTCCACTGATCTGACAGGCTTGGCTGAGTACCTGCATCTCTTTGAGAAAATCTGCAAAAGAAGGACGCTCTTTCTCCTGACAACCTCCAAGGGTGCGAGCATGATTAGCCATGCCTTTGGCTGAAGATGACATGGATTATCCTGTATGCTGCTGCAAATTAGAAACCCCAGTGAACCAGGCCTGCTCGTTTTCAAAATCCCGCAAGTTTACAAGCAAAATGCCCGGTGTGTTTTGAATAACAATTTCTAAACCAATTACTTTGCCAACCGTTACCCATCAAGATGTGATGTGGTGAGAAACTGCTTTTGTCTATATAAACACTTAAAGTTTGCCTGATTGACCAATGTGCTCTGGCAAAGACATTTTTAAAGTTTTTGCTGTAAGCTTTTCTTTTTTCTGCCAAAGTTAATTTATAATCATGTAACTTCATCTTAACCTACATTTGTGAATGAACTCTATGCTTATGAATTAAAAAAAAAAAAGAAACTACCCTGGGGAGAGACTGACATTTTTGTAATCTTTGTCAGCGGGCCTGTTCAAGATGGAGTCTAAATATCACACTAATGATATCAATACAAACAAGTTCAGAGGGCCTACATAAAACATGCTTGAATTGTCAAAGACATTCTTGTGACTTTGTGTTTCTCCCAGCTCTAAATTAACATCGATTCAACAAAATCTATGTGAGTCCTATTTTTTTAATCAAGGAAGAATTCTGAGGTTCGCTCCATGTGTGTAATAGAAATCTGAAATCAAATAAGTGTAATGAAATGGATGCCGCTCATTCATTCCTGCACATTTCCCCTTGATGTTACGTACACACAGCAAGGGCTGCTTAGGGATCCCTGAAGTAACATACTAAGCAAGGTCCCTATAGCTGAAGACAAGATCCAGCTCAGTGAATCTGCCCAAGTATTTACCTGGAACCCAGATGTGCACCTGCACACACTCACTCATGAGTACACACACATACACATGCATATAACAATGGGGAGCATATGGCTCAGTAGTACCGTGTATACTAAGCATGCACAAGGCCCTGGGTTCAATCCCAAGAGCCCCTTCCCCTAAAGACACTGTGCTGTTAGGGTCCTAGATGGTGTATGGGGCAGGTGTTAACAGAGCAATCCACTGTGAATCTCTGCATCTGAAGAGATGTTCTGAACTCTGGGGAAACCACGGCCACTGGTGTCTTTCTAACAAGCCCTGTTCTTCGTTCTCAACAGAGACTCATCTCTGGTGGAAATGGCTTGGAAAAACTCTCCGCAACAGCTGCTTTTCTTGCTGCCATGACTGAATGCCTGACAAGAAGCAACTTTGAAAAGGAGAAAGGGCTCATCCTGGCTCACAGTTTGAGGTGCACAGCCCATCATGGAAGGGAGAAGACATGGCTAACGGGGAAAGTATACATATGGGACTCCTCACATCTGGACTGGACAGAAAGCAGAGAGGACAGGGAGAGGGGCTGGGGTATAAAACCTCAAGCTTGCCTCTAGTACCCACTTCCTCCGGTAAGGCTCCATGACCATCAAATACAGCAGCACTAGCTGAGGATTAAGTATGCAAACACATGAATCTGTGGTGGTACTCCATATTCCATCATCGTGTCTACCTGACAGCTTTGAACCTAGTCTTTTCCCAGGGTCAAAAACCAAACCAAACCAAAAATACACACACACACACACACACACACACACACACACACACACACACACACACAAAAAAAAAAAACATCCCCACCCAAATCAACCAACCAAACAAAGGGTCAGGCATTAAGATGATAGGGACGGCCTCATTCACATGCCCACCTGCACCAGTCACTGGAACCAGGGGGATGGGAGGGCCGGTCTGAGGGAGACATTACCTAGAAGTACACAGATAGAATGGTTGCCTGGGCGAGGGAGGGCTTTCCACTTGCAAGTCTGGGTCAGTTTCCGAGAAAGGGAAAAGTAACTGCCCATTACAGCAACCGAGATATTTTAAGAAACACAGCCATGAGCACATAAAGGTCAGGTTACATATGCACGTAAACACAGCTAGTCAGCAGAGGGTCCAAGGCCAGCATGAAGATCTACCAAGACTCCTCCAGCTTTGTCCCCTCTGCGATAATTGCTATTATTTATGAGAATACAGAACCATCAAGGTCATAGAGTGTCGGTCAGGCTAAGATAATTTCCCAGGGGCCCAGAATCTTAGAAAACGACAACATTCTCCCTCCCTCCCACGGCGTGTGTGGGAGGCTACAGGGGTGGCCTGGGACACGCTCCCTGCGGGCTGGTAAAAGAGAACTAGAATTCAGCTGTCCATCACTGAGGATTAACGTTAAATAGGAAGCTAGACATCTTCTCAAAACTCCCTTGAGCACTGAATTGTATTCTTAGACTTCCGATCTTACAGAACCAGGTAAGTGGCCAGCTGGTGGCTGTGTTAACTAGTCTTTGCTCCCACAACAAATGCTCCAATGCGATGGTACAAACAACAGGAACTCAGCTGCACACAGATCTGGGTGCTGGAAGTCCAAGTTCAAGGGGCTGGCAGGCTTGGTTTCTCCAGAGGCCTCTCCTTGGCTTACAGGTGGTAGTGTCTTGCTGTGTCCTCTCCCACAGCACAGGGATGCTCCTGTTGTCCTCTCTCTTTTTATTAAGACACTAGTCCGACTGGTGTGAGTCTCCACCTTTGCTGCCAATGAAACCTCTTTAAAGGCTCTACACCCAAATGTAGTCCCACGGGGGGCGGGGCTTCAACATGAATGGCGGTGGGGCATACAAGTCAGTTCCTACAGTGAATTCACACACACACACACACACACACACACACGTTTCACAAGTACTTGATTTCTTTTCTAACCAGTGTTCCCTGGGAGGTACTAGGGACAGAGATAAGAAACCCTCTGGCCTCAAACAGATTACAGTCCAGCCGAGACTGATATGAGAGAGATATGAAAGGACAAGGGGCCTTTTGTGGGTTCTGAAGAAGAAAGGAAAGATCAGGCAAGATTTGGCAGAGGTTCCTGCCTCCACATCTCCTATATCCAGCCTCCCGAGGAGCAGGGTATGAGGTGCAGGACAAGTTCAAGGGTACACATTTCAATTATAATAGCACCTCGGGTTCCCAAACAAGAGGAATCCTTTCATGACTGAAATGGCAAAACCATGCATTCAGCCAATGTCACAAGTAAAGGAGCCCCTACCAAACTCTAGGACCACACCACCACCAATGCGTGTATGCATGTGTAGGTGTGCACGCATGAGCGTGTGCATATGCATCTTGGAAAGCAAAGGAAAAACACGAACTAGGGTGGGAAACATCGCCGGCCTTTTTAGATAGCTGACGTTACTCCTCATAGGGAGGAAGTTGAAGAGAAGACAGCCGCGTGTTCCAGGAACAAGGGAATGGTGAGTGGTTTGGTCCCGGGAGCAAAAACTAATAGAGGGTGTCAACTCATGCAGGGCACAGCTACACCACAGTGAGCTCAATGATAACTGCTGCATGGGGTGGCCATCTAAACGGCAGTGCGCACAGCTGGGACTTGAAGAGGGAGAGAGCAGCTGGACCAGAAGGATGTGGGCACAGACTTTCAGACAGACCGAGCAGCAGGTGGAGGTGAGGTGCCCCTGAGGTCAGGCTCGGAAGAGAAGGAAAATGGAGCTGCAGACAAGCATTAGTCTAAAAAGCCTTTGGGCTTCCCAATCTATTTAGAGGGGGAAAAAAAATCACACTTGAAATCAGTATAATTTGAAGAGTAACTAAGTAATGAAAATCCAGTTCAGAACCAAAGGCATGGCCCCTTCAAATCTCACTTGCTAGTTCCCAACTTAATTTTTAAATTAAGACTCCTCTAATGAGACTCAAAACCACTCTCAATGAATTCAGATGGCAATAAGGGGAAGAAAAGATGCTAAATGAGAAAATGTGTTCCATCTCATACGCCAGTCTGCTGAGGGTCGCAGTGAGAGAGAGGGTGGATATAGTTCTCTTTTACAAAGGCCCATCTAACTACACATGGCATTTGTCGGACACGTGGAATCAATGAACTTGGAAGAGAATGGGGAATGCCGAAAAGAGCTTCTATGTCTTGACTTGACATAGACTTGAACTTAGCAAAGATTCAACACACACACACACACACACACACACACACACACACACACACACACACCACAATTTAGCACAGATACACCTGCAGCTACATATTCATTTACACAAATACACAACTTGCTTTGGCCAAATACTTCATTTGTGCATAGTTTTCTCCATCTGTGAGAGCAGGTGGACATGACCCACTTTAGGACACTTCTCCTAAAGCAAATGAGTGTGCAAGCCAGTGCTCTGTGGCTCTAACTTGATATGTGGATGTTAGAGCTCATTAAATGACAGTGGTCCTGGCATTGCTGGCTTAAGCTGCCATCCTGGAAAGCTCCCCTTCTACGCCAGGTGACAATCAAAACACTAAGGGCCCCCTACAACAAGAGAAGCTGAAACTGCAGGACACACAGAAGCCACCAGTGACATACATGTATTAGTTTAACTGATACTGTTTGCTTTAGGGGCGCCTGATTGGTTGGGACCTTTGGTTGAACACAGAAAAGCTCACTTTCCACTGGCCTGGGTGAAACAGAGGCTTAACTCATGAGCAGGAGCAGGCAGAGTGGCCCCTAGTCCATGACTCGGTGTGTTCAGGGTAGTTCTTTCACACTGGCAGGTTCTAAACTGGAATGGATAGGATGTCAGGATAGTTTGCTGGTGACGTCAGCATATTCTATAGAGCTTCCAAATCCAGGAGAAAAAAAGCACAGTGCAGAACCCAGCCACCTTCAACCTGTCATCAAGGCCAGAGAGTGCCCAAAAGAAACTGATGTAGAAAGAAGATGCACACAGTGGTCCCACAAGATGAGAAATGGGCCCCGGTCCGATTCCTGGTAGGTGTTCCGCCTGTGAGTCAGCTGACTGGGACCACAACAAGAACACAGCTCCAGGATCAACTCATTCCCATACTGCTGCGAAATCAGAGGCTGAAGTGCCCGGTCTGAAAACAACACAGAACTGGTCTTCGCAGAGGTCTCGAATTTCTGGTCTCTATTAAGACCTAGTCACAGCCTTGCTCAGTATGATCAAGATGCTGGGTTATAGTCTCTTGTGGCAGATGTCACCACAGCAGAGACTTGTACTCCTAATTCATGCCTGTAACTGGTGTCCAATTAGCGGCATCAGACTACGTGAGCACATCCCATAGAGACTCATGGTTTGAACTAGGCACAATGGCACACCGCAGGAATTCTAGGGCTTAAGAGCTGAAGGAGAGCAGAAGTTTCAGTCCTGCCTTGGCTACATAGGGAGTCCCAAACCCCCTAAAACAAAAGCAAACCATCCACAGGCTAAGGAGGACTGACTGATGTATGCTTCAGTAACTGTTGGGGAGGGACTAGGTCCACTGGGACCCAGTCTTCAAGGATGGCCTAAGCGCCTTAGCACCACACACAGTGGCTAGCCGTCGCCGCCCATCGTTCCCCATCCCTGTTTACTGAAACTGATCTTTGTGAATGCTTGGATCTTGTTTTATTCTGGCATAATCCAGGAGACTAAGCGGAAGAACAAGACATAAAGGTCACAGGCAACTCCAGCCCACTGGGCTTCTCTTTCTGACGCATTTCTGTACAATCACAGTCTTTCAAACATGTCAAGAATGGCATGAGACGTTCTCAGGAGGAAGGAGAGACTGAGTCTTTCCCTGCCTCAATGCACCAGAGGCTGAAAAGGGCCTTAAATATCTCTACAGGCAGAGCGACAGGTGAACTGAGGGAGAGCTTTTGTTACTGCTGCTGCTGTTTTTTGTTGATTGAGGGTAAAGGTACTGGCCACCTTACGAAATTGCACGACTGCACAGATGTTATCAGGAACATAATGAGATCTCTGCACACACATACTGCCTCTTAATTCTCACCAATTTCATGAAGTTGGGACTCTTTTTTACTGGACTGGGCAGAAAGAGGAGGCTTGCACCAGCCAGGTGATCTGCTCGAGAGACGCACATGGCTGGGAGTCCACACAGGTTGACCTTGGCTAATTCCAAGGTTCCACTTCTGCTCTCCCAGTGTCACTAAGTCCTCTGGAGCGAGGTCAGGAGCATGGGCACCTACATTTGGAGCACCTCCTATGCATCAGGGATGCTACACACATCATCGTCAATCCTCTTAATTATGGCAATCTTGCAAGACTATTGCTTCTTCATTTTGTAGAAGTGCGAAGAGGTTGACAAATCTTTTTCAAAGTCAGATGGTAATGGAGAGAAGGGCAGGGCATGGACTCAGGATTCCTGCTTTGAGACCTGATATCTACCCTCTGTTTGCATGCTATCCTTTAATAAAACCAACTGGAAAGGAGCTGGATGAATGCAAACACTAGTGGGAGATTGTTGGGATTTCTTTTAGAGGTTGCCAAGGGCCACTGAGAATAATGATCCCTACAAGGCCTTATTAAGTGCCTGGGCCACAGACATGTGCACAAGAATGTATGCACACATCCCAATCATGTGCATGATGGCACAGATGTGAAAACCTGGAGGCCTGCCTCTTGGCAAAGGCTTGGGAAAGAAAGCACAGTGAGCGGAAAGAATACAAACTTGGCATTGGGAGCATACAGGTGGATGCTGTGACGGCCAGCTCTGAAAGCATCACGTGAACAGCCTGCTCAGAACACATCCGAAAAGCTTCAGTAGTGGTAATTTTACAAAAATATTCTGGACCTCCACCCGAGCAGTTCCGCACAGCTTCAAGGGGAATGGTGTTTCCTTTCCAATTGTACTAATAAAGCACAGGCTCTTGGATAGACAGACACATGTTCTGAATGGCAGGAGGATCCAAAGATGTTTCATCTCTACATTTCATAAGCTTGTTATAGATATAACTTAATAGATTAGAAAAGTATTTCTACATGCTGTGCGAGCTATAAAGGAACACTCCTAGTGACAAATTTAGTGTAAAGTTAAACATATATCCATAAAAATGCACATCAAATAAAATCGCTGCTCAGTAGTAGGTGTTACTCACTGTATTACTCTTTCAGGGGCTAATGCTAGGATTTCTTCTGCTCTATCCCATCTTTAAAAACCATAGAGGTGTGTTGGGGAGTTAGCTTAGTAGGTAAAGCCATTCCTGACCAAGTGTGGGGATCTGAATTCAAAGCCTAGGACTCCAACCAAAGCTAGCTGCATAGTGCAAATGTTTGTAACAGCAGGGTCCTCCTGGGAGAAGAAGTAGAGGTAGGAGGATCCCTGGAAGCTCCCAGGCCAGCTAGTCCGAAGGAGCTGCATGACCAACAGTGAGGATCAAGAATGGCAGTTGTCTTGACATTCATGCTTGACATTCACAGCTTAGCATACCTGAGAGAGAGGGAGAGAGAGAAGGAAAGAGAGAGAGAGAGGGAGACACAGAGACAGAGGAGGGAGAGAGAAAGAGAGAGTGCATGTATACAAACACACACACACACACACATACACCACCACCACCACCACCACCACCACCACCAGCAATGTCATGTCCTCAGCCTTGAGGGCAGCAACTTCTAGCTCTACCGTCCGCTCACCGGGCTGCTTTTCCAGAAAGCAATATGAGATTTTCATTCAGACAATTATTAGAGACAGGGGTTCAGAGAGGAGCTAAAGTTAGGGCCAAGCAGGAAAATGCACAACATGTAACTCCAGGTGTCTTAGATTCCATGGCAGGCTACAGACACTGGGGAAGTTGGCATGGCTGGAATCACGGGTGTGGGCGTGCAGCTCAGCTCCTGCCTAGCATGCACAAAGCCTCCCATCCCCATCACCACACCAACTGGACAAGCTAACACACACACCTGTAATCCCAGCACTCGGGGAGATAAAGAACAATGTGGTGGCACTGTGTTCCCCAAAATATTGTGTACTCTAATAAACTTTTCTGGGGTCAGAGAAGGGAACAGCTACTAGATACAGAGGCTAGAAAAATGGTGGCACTTGCGCCTTTAATCCCAGCACTGCAGAGGCAGAGATCCATCTGGATCTCTGTGAGTTCAAGGCCACATTGGAAACGGCCAGGCATGGTGACTCACGCCTTTAATCCCAGAAAGCGAGCCTTTAATCCCAGGGAGTGATGGTAGAAAGCAGAAAGGTTTATAAGGCATGAAGGCCAGAAACTAGAAGCATTTGCCTGGTTAAGGATTTGTCTGGTTAAGATTCAGGCTTTTGAGCAGCACAGTTCAGCGGAGAGCCATTCGGATGAGGACTCAGAAACTTCCAGTCTGAGGAAACAAGATCAGCTGAGGAACTGGCGAGGTGAGAGGTAGCTGTGGCTTGTTCTGCTTCTCTGATCTTCTAGCATTCACCCCAATAACTGGCCTCATGTTTGATTTTATTAACAAGACTCTTTAAGATTCATGCAACAGAACAATTAGAAGTCCAAGGTCATCCTCAGAGACACAGCCTCTTTGAAAAGGGTACTTCCTTGTGTTTTTTAGTGAGCATAAAAGCATGTCCCAAAGTGCAAACAAAACACTAGAGGAGCCAAAGAGCACCCCTTTAGCTTCACCTCTGTAAGCAGAGCAGCCAGCTGACGGCTACTGCGCTCCCATAAAAATCTGTGCTCGCTATGGAACAGAAAGACAAACAGTGCCAGGAAACAAAGAAAGGGCTCCTCCTGCAAACCCAGAGTCTATCCTGGGCCAAGGAGGACAGAAGGCAGCGAGCACTTGAGGGCAAAAGCAGAGAGGAGCTGTCCCTCCCCTTTCTATTAGTGCTGAGTTGTTTTAATGGGTGTGCCTGGGGGCAAGAAGCGGGTTTATTCAAGAGGTGAATGTCCTCCTTTGCACAGTGGACAAAAGAGTCAGCTTGTGGAAGAGATGAGAGACATCAGAAAGCCCAGGGCTTGGAAAGAGATGGGGGGTGGGGAGGGGAGAGTCCTTAGAAACCCAAACGAAACCTGAGGTGTGGGCCCTTGAAGGAGAGAAATGGGTGTCCTGGACCACATGGTCCCCAAATCCCGCTGGATTCAGGAAGGAGATGCTGGCGAGGCTGGCACTCGAAATGGTAATGGAGAAGGATGTTCCTGAGAAGATTTTCAGAATGTTTCGCCTTGAGCATGTGAGAGGGTGAAGCCTTTGGAGATAGAGGCAACAGGCGGGTGGTTCTATCATTAAGGACAAGGGCCTAGGAAGGGATTGATGCTGGTCTTGGGTGAATTCACAGGAGAGAGAGTTGCCAAAGGTGAACAGGACAAGCCCCTCGGGGGTGGTAGTGGTGGTGGTGAGGTGACCTGGCGGTTAGGAGCACGGGTGGTGCTAGCAGATGACCTGGGTTTGATCCCAGCACTAACATGGTGGGTGACTCTACTAACATGGTTAGTAACTAACAGTTACTAACATGGGGATGCCTTCTTCTGGCCGCTGTGGGCACTGCACGCATGTGGTACACACATCCCCACGCAGGCAAAACATCCATACGCCTAAAATTAAAAATACATCTTCTTCTGGTTTCCTGTCTCGCCCCGTGATCCTTTCTCGGTGTGTTCCTATCACTGGGATGCCACTGTCATGAAGCCCTTGTCAAAGGGGGAATCACGAGAGCCGATCCACTTCAGACGTTGAGGTTGAGAGCAACCTCTTCTCTTTGTAATTTATCCTCTCTTGGCTATTTTGCTATAACAACAGAAATTGGACTAATATGAAGGTTAAGTGACTTGCTTAGGAAGCCGAGACAAGATTTCTTTCCAGGTTGTCTGAATCTATACCATACTGCTTCATGACGAGCTGTGAGAGCTTTGAAAACCTTTCTGTTTGATGACTGATTGTCTAGCCAACCTACATGCACACTCTCTCTGCCCACCTTCTTGGATCCACAGAGGACGTCTGGCTAAAGGTTACACTTCTTCCATGGTTCATTTTAATCTGTTGTTTATAGGACAGTGGCTCGGATGGCTCGGAGCTGGGAGGAAACTGTCCCAGAGGGGCGTTCCTGCATCTACCGTGAAGAGAAACGGAGCTTGGGTTGCATCTTGACTAAAGTCATGGAGTTCATTGAGGACCAGAGCCTGAGGATCTAACTCAGAGCCTGGGTTTTTCTGAGCACTCACACTTGAGCCTTTTATGTCCTGAAATAAAATCAAATGGGAATTCCCTCATCTCTCTAGGGGTAAGACGCATGGCCGAGTTACAGCAGCAGATAAAGGTTGGGGGTGGGGGGTGGGGGGTGGGGGGGTGGGAAGAGGTGCTGGAAGCCAACACAGAACATGAAAAATTCCATTCCCCAGGGCAGTCGTCTTCATGCATGGCTTACCAATGGCGCATGCACTTGTGCACACCCAGAAACAACATGCACCGGACAGCAAGAGAACCAGTCTCCTTTTTCTCCCCCGCATTTGCTGTTGGGCTTGTGGCCCCACCATCCTGCTCTGTGCACTGAAAATGCCTCTGAGGATTTCCTTCCATTGCATTAGCTTATTTATCCTGTGGGCTGGCGGCAGCCAGCGGAAAGAAAAACCTGTTGTGTGGGAATACAAGTTATTTCGATTCATTCGCGGCATGCTAGGGACACAGATGTGTAATAGTCATTTTATTTTGGTACTATTTGGTAATAATAATAACAACAACAGTCAGCCAATGCTAGAGTGAAGGAGGAAGGGGAAGGGGAACCAGAGGAGGCAGGGTATCAGCTGCTGGTTGGGGAAGTTTGAGAAGGAGTTCCTGTTGGTGCTGACAGCAGCTGGCTTCTTACGGCAGACCAGGCCCTCTCTACTGGGCTGAGTGGCCTCCCCTGGGCAGCTCCAGCCTGACACAAAAGTGAAGAGAGAAACTCACAGGTAGTGTAGTGTGGATGGGTGCAGGGGGCGCTTCCCAGAGGAAGAACGGGGATTAGAGCGGCCAGAGTGACCGACCGGCTGGGTACAGCAGCTTCTCACTGAGCAAAACTGCCCAGTTCAGGGGCTACGAGGCCTAAGAAGGACAAAGGAACAGAGATGGCTGCCAGGAAGGTCAGGCCCTGCTTGTGCCAAGTTGTAGCAGAAGGCAAGAAACTAAAGGTGTGTGTGTGTGTGTGTGTGTGTGTGTGTGTGTGTGTGTTGTCTTACGTCCTCTTAGGGCAAAACCATTAGAGGCCAGATGAAGGGGCAGACCAGGGTGAGCACTATCTTTAATTATGAAACACAGACTCGTGGAAATAATTCAAGCCATGGTGACATTTAAATGAAATAAACTAAATCTAAGTTTGCAATGGTTGGGGGTGGGGCGGAAAAGGAGAAATCCTTAAAAAGAATTTCCTCCTTTTATTCAGAAAATAAGGCATCACTAAGCTAATATTTTTGTTTCATCTAAACACATACAGACTGTAACACAGAAACGCAAAGAGACGGGGTCTGTTGGAGACACCTGCCAGCTGGCCACTCCTGCAAGCCTCCCAATAAGACCCACTTGTGTTTAGATGTGCCCCAGGTCCCTTGTTAGACAACAGGCTTGTCCCCTTGTGAGGCTCTGCTTGGTTTCTATTGTACAAAAACTGAAGGGCTCTCCAGTCCGTGGAAACTGCTAGAACACTGAAATCGTTTCTCACAGCCTAAATGGCATTCAGAATAAACACTGTGAATTGATGAAATGACCAATTATGTGAAGTAGCCCTGCCTGGTGTAATCCAAACCAAATCCTCCCCCATTATCCTCAAACCGAGAGGTGACTCAACAGCCCAGCCTGCCTGTGATTTCTGAACCAAGAGACGGTGCCACACTCGAGGTCCGAGGAAGACATTGGGTGCTTCTAGCTAGTTCTTCCTGTTAGTTTTATGTCAGAAAATACCAATGTGCTGTTCACCAGCTCATAAGCCAAACAACTGTGAAACAACCAGGCAGGTCCCTGCTGTATTACGTCACTTTGGTCTCAACACCGTTTCAGGTTTTCACTCACTTCCACTTATTTCCCCTTAGAATATCACATTACAGTAAGTCTCTGACTTTTGGGTTGTTTTGCTTTGCTTTGTTTTGTTTTTTCAGCTTTACGATGGTGTGAAAACCATATGCCTTGTCGGGGGAACTGTCTTGGAAGAGCAAGGCATGGTGGTGGCACACCTATAATCCCAGAAGGACCAAAAGTTGAAGGGTAGCCTTTACTGCATAGCAAGTCTGAGCCAGCCTGAGCTACACGAGACTACCTCCAAAAAGTAAGAAAAAAGGAAACTGTCTTTCAATACTGATCCTTCCTAGACGAGGGGTATAGGGTCATGACTTCTTACGACACTGGGCAGTAATGACAGTGTGTGTGCAACTGCCATGGGCCACATGTTCACGAGGGCAAACCACCGACACTCCCCAGCGACCTGTGCTGTTCATCACACAGGGCAGTAGGTGAAGCCCTATGCTGTTTCCTACTTACAGTGGTTTATCTGGATCAGTCAAGCGGCACCTGCCATCACGGGCCACATGTCCAGCGTCGTCGTCCTTTGGGAGGCCACGTGCTTTTGTGGTTTCCCTCTCTGGCAATGCCACATCTCTGAGTCACACACACACACACACACACACGCACGCACGCACGCACGCACGCACGCACGCGCGCACACACACACTCATCTTTCTGTTTTGAGGCCTTGCTGAAGGGTCAGCCCTCTTCACCAAACTTCCTGCCAAAAAGTCAGCCTCCTCTTCCCCCACGTGGCCCAACTGCCTGTCTTCCTGTTCCTGGACCCTCGCTCACCACACTGGCTGCACACAATCCTTGAGCCTGGGTTCCTTCCTGGTCTGGTGTCTAAAGAAGACTGCCCCCTACTGGTTAGAGGGAAGACAAGGTGCGTACATGGCTGAGAAAGCGGGCACACAGGTCAGGTGTGTGGTGGGGGTGGGAGACCTCGTCTTTGGATCCCAAACCTTTAGGTGTGAAGCTGACTGCGGGCATTAGCAACTTCTGGACAGCCCTCTAAGCCCCCAAAGAAAACAAAAGGTCGTTTTGGAAGATGCCCTTCAAGTCTAAAGAAATCTTTTCAGGGTAGAGGGATCTCAGGAACTCTAGATGAGTAGAGCAAAAATGGTGAAAACATCACAGGAAAAAATGTTCGCATATCCCTGCCCACACTCCCAAATTTACAAAGATTCGTGTAGTTTTCAAATGCACAATAAAGAACACATACTTTATACTCAATTGACGCAGATCGGAAATGTGTACTAGTTTAAGTCCCAGTGTATAAGGAATAAGGAAATTTTTGAATCATGGAGAAAAAAGGAAGACACATCCACCACGGAACAGAACCCACTGCACTCACCCAGCCTTGGGCGTTATCAACTCTTTCCATGGCTTTCTATCATCAGTACAAACCAAAACACCTGATCCCCACAGAGTAATCTACTAAATGTGGAACAGGAAAAACATCTAAGCAAACAAAATCCCAATTCTAAAAATAATCCAAAGGTGAACCGTACCCAAGCTCTACATGAAAAGACACCGGAGACGCTGAACTTCACTTGAGAAAAACCCAGAGGGTGACCCAACCTTAGCAACCACGTGTCAATTCCTTCTCTTCTTGTAGACATTTAGGGCACCTATGATGGCTACAAAAGTAGGATTCACCCAACTTCATCTGTACCAAAAACAAAACAAAACAAACAAACAAAACCACCCCAAAACTCTCCAGCTCCTGGTTTCACAAGCTATTAAAAAGCATGAAACTGTGTGGCCCATGAAACAAGAATCATCCCTCTCACCATGGCTGGGACTACTCCAGAAACTCAATAGTAACTGTCTCTTCTTAACCACAGGAGTACCTGACCCCTCCATACACATGGCTCGCTTCAGTGTACCCTTTACAAGTCAGGCTGAACAGCCGGCCAAAAGGCATCAAACCCCCCATTCCCACAACAACACAGTTCTGAAGCTCTTGGCACACTGCTGTCCACATGCTTTCAGTATCTCCGCTGCCCTCTCATCCCCAACTCCTGGATATTCAACAAGGATTTAGGGGAGTGGCGGGGATGAAATCTGAGGGCCAGCTTACCCATAGAGCAGATATCCACAACAGCCATAACCCAAAAGTAACTTTTAAAGAATTGGGCATACGTCATCCGTTTTCAGCCATCCATCCTTCAACGCTGGCCATTGTAAAGCGATTTAACAGCACAAGCAGAGGTGAAAAGACAGTTTGAATTCCTTGATAGGAACGAGCACCACATTTGAGGAAGGGTTGGAACACAGTCCCTCAGCAGATGACTCTAGATGACCGACTGTCCCTGGAGCAGCAGAACAAACTACAGCCAACCTTCCAGGCACACAGGAAACGTTAGGAGGAAGCAGGAAACAAACGCATCTCCATGATGACAAAAGTGTCAAAACACCCAAACCAGCCTTGATCATCCCAGGTACCAGAACCACAGAAGAGTTTGCTTTGATCAGCCCGGTGTGCACTCCACATTCCCACTGTCACTGTTCCGACGCCACCACAGAAACGGTCCTGGGACAGTGGCCTGGTTTCAAACTCACATTTCACAGCAGCAAAGACACTTGAGCAGAAGGAAATAAGAGAGCTGGCATTCAGACCCAGGGCACAGCAGTCACACACCTCTCCAGAGAGCAGTCACTGCTAACCAGACGGGAGCAGCCTCGGCTGGCACCATGCGCCAGGAGGAGGTTAGGAGGAGATGAGGGAACAGGAGGCGGTGCCTCCCAGACACCTACCTTGCAGAAGGGCTCCATTTCTCTTGAAGAAGGTACTGCCTGGCCAGATGGGTGGACCTGATGTGCTGGAAGAGAACACAGATGTGTGTGAGGTTTGAGACCGGGATCCACCTCGCTTCCCAGCAGCCCTTTCCCTAGCGACCCCTTCTCCAAACTTCACACAGGGTGGCCTTGAAAATGTCCCCAAGGCATGCTTTAAAAATAATTAGGTTAAAAACAGGCTTTCTTTCCCCACAGCAAAACCTTCTCTGTGAGTATTCTGGTTATCATCTTGGCCAGGGTCACACCTGGCCATTGAGATCATCTACAGGCCACCAGCAAATGCATGTGGTTGGTGATCTGATTTGGTGGTTTCATTAAGCGCTGAATGCTTGCTAACGTGTTCATGAGCTCAGGGATACATGTGGCCAACAAGTCTTGTCTGTGTCTTGGGACTGACCAAGACCGCTGGCACTCCCTGGTTACACATCGGAACTTGTGGGCAATATACCCAAGCGGGCCTTTCTTGCCATCTCTCCGACCAAATCCTCTCCACAAAGATGTGACCTTGGTCCCCTCCTGCCCTCTCTAATGCTGTTTTGCATCTTGTTTTCAATTTCTTGGCTTAAAATGTTGTACTCCGTCCCCATAAAACACTCTGCAGACGCATTGCCACCCACACTAGAGTACCAGCAGAGGCAAGACCATGAGCAAGATCAATATATCACTAAGGCACCCGCTGCATCTCTGGATGAGCATTTTCACTGTCTTAAGACAGTCAGTGAAAAACTTTATGGCCACCCAATCTTAGTAAAAAACCCTTCGAGTGGAAAGGGGGTTATCCTCAATCAGGGACCAGCTTAAGATTAATGTTAGGAAGCCGTCGGTTCACAATGTTAGCACATCCGGCCCGAGAGGCAATTTCAATGACGCTCACCAAAACAGTATATGGCAAATGATGTTGGTTAATGCAGCATCAATCATATTCAACATTTAACAAATTAAAATTGGCCAGAGAAATACATTTGTAAGTCCACCACAGATGCATGCATACACACACACACACACTACATTTATTTGTAAGTCCATCACAGATGCATACACACACACACACACACACACACACACACACACACACACACGCACACACACTCACGCACACACACATACTACATTTGTAAGTCCATCACAGATGCGCGCGCGCGCGCGCACACACACACACACACACACACACTACATTTTTAAGTCCATCACAGATGCACGCACACACCCCTGAATGAGTACAAGAATGCTTCAGTAGTCAGCTGGAGTCTGGCTGTGAAGGATAGCAGGGCTGTTAACAAGAAAGGAAGATACCAGGCATTCTGCCTGCCAGAATTTCATTACCAGAGGTACAAGTATTGTCACAGCTATAGGGACACAGTACATGATTGAGGAGGAGTTAGGAAAGGGAGAAGAGCCACCACACAAAAATGCTATTAAATAGCACGATAATGTCAACTGCACTTGCAAACACGGGCATCTCTTGTTTTCCTGCACTCCACTTCCGCATGCCTTGCTAAGTTCCAGGCTGGGTTGGTTTTTTTTTTTTTCTTTTTTAAATGAATTATAGGTTTGCACACCGTGTGGAGCAACTGTATCAGAACTATGTCCTCAGTCCAAATGACCCTTGGCACTCTCTAGCAACAAAGAAGCTTTAAATTAAGATTTGTACATCTCTATGCATAAACTTTGCAAGCATAATAGACTGTGCATATACAGTTAACACTGTGTGTGTGTGTGTGTGTGTGTGTGTGTGTAAAACTTTTATATGGGAAACCGAATGGTGTCACTTACCTTAGTGTAGCCCCTGCTCCACTGTGGAGGCCTGAGTGGCACCTGTAGATCTGGGGAGTTCATGTACTGGGAACTTGAATGCTCATAGACCTTTCTGTTTTATTTGCTTTGGATGCACTATGCTAAGAGTGATCAGAAATAATGCATTCCATACATGTAGTCCACACTGTCAGCTCTGGCAGGTGGGGCTTCTGAGTGACAAGGGGGTGCACGGAACAGTAGCAAACCCTGCTGGGGCTGCAGAACGATGGTGGCAGGCTGATTTCTCTCTGGCGTGATTCCTTTCTTATGGCATCTGGGGGGCCCTTTAAGGCTCAGTCAGGAAGAACAAGGTGCGTTAAAATGCTTAAGCTGGCCTTTAACAATTCCGGTGAGTTCCCTGAACCTGCCACCTTATCTTTATAATAAAGCAGGAAACAGTAAGCTAGCTGGCTGCTGCCAATACTGAACTGGCTGGCTCATAAAGATATTTAAAAACTGAGGACTTCATGACGTAGAGGAGTTCATTGCTTCTGGAGAATTCAATAATTGAGTATTACTGCAGAAGCCTGGATATCCAGCTGACTGCCACCCAAATCTCCTTTTTATCCTGACCTTGATTTGGCTGCAAACCGAGCCGACACCCAGGATGGAGCAAATATGGGGAGCTGAGGTCAGATAAACCCGGTGGTTTTAGATAAGGAAAATTCTCTGTAGGATAGAAATCTACGGGAGGATTTCCACAGCACCCTTTTAACACCTTAAGTCACTGATCAGTATTCTGCGGTCACTGGGCTCTGCCTTCCCTCTGGTCTGTCCTCAGGGGGTGGAAGGAGGTTTGGCCCAGCAGGCTGCCTGCAGTGGCCCCTTGCTAACAGACCTGCTGCATTCTAAGAGTAGGGGTGTGCGTGTGTGCGTGCGTGCACGCGCACGCACGCGAGTTAGTAGCAGTGAAGTGAGCTGGGCATTCCCCAGTGCCATATTCCACCTGCTCCTTAGATTCTCCCTCAAAATGACGTCATCTGACTGCTAGGGATTTGAGGATTTGTCAAGTGCCTACTGAGAACTGTGTTTGGTGCTACAAAAAACTGGGGAGAAGAACAAAAAACACTAATAAAACTCCGATCTGTGACTTCTAAGAACTTAACTGTCATACGTCCTTCTGATGGCCCTGGCTCCAGCTGCAGGCTGGCAAAGCACAAACTTGATTTTTATTCCTGCAGCTGGAGAGAGACATCCCTGGCTGATTGGCCTTTAGAGCTCAAAGTTCGTTAAAAATACATCCAAATGAAATTACTTAAAAATGCATATTAACTACAAGCATTCAGAGAAAATAGTGGTGGGATGTTTGTGCGGGGCTGTGGCCCTCCCACCCGCACCCTCTCTTGCAGATCAAGAGTGGAGGGGAGGAGCGATATACAAAAACGGGCTCCTGTAAATACAAGTGGCCGGTGAATGTCACTTCCATGCAGAATGGCCAGAAAGGACCGAGAACTGGGTGGGTTCTAACTATCTCACCATGGTTCCCACACTGCTGATCACTACAACAGCAAGGGGTCAACCACTGAGCCTACTGTTCCCGATTCTGTGTGGCGGGCAGAACAGAGATTACCTTCCACAGGTGAGCAACCAACCACAGTCCAGGGAAGTCAAGGGACCTATGCTCCTGTCAGCACAAGCCCAGACTTGGGCTTCCAGAGCGTCTGCCTCGCTCCCCTGCTCAACTTCCCGCTTGCCCTTTCTGCCTTCCCACACAGAATTCTCTTCACCATCCTTCCCCAGGAAAGGTCTTTTGTTAGGAATCTCTCCTAGGCAAAGTCCCAGGCTAGAAAAAGAGTGTGACTAACCATATGCCAAAGACAGTGGGCTCCCGTTAGCAGAAACAATACAACGCCCGCCCGCCTGCCCAGCAAATGTCTCATTTCAATAATGCGCTAACGGTGACCTTCAGCACTATCAGCCACACCGGCTTGGTGGCAAAGGAAGCGGCCCAACAGGTGAAGAGGGCCTTGCCTGCCAAAAGTCTGTCTCTGAACTAGCATTTCAGAAAACTGTGCAGCAGAATGTCGAGCCCAGTGCTGAGCCAACAGAAACCAAGAGAAGACACAATGTCTCCCAACAGCACACCACGTATCCCTCCAGAGGCCCGCAGTCTTCAATCACTCCTGCGCTTCATGTTCTTTTCTGCACTCCCAAGAGGATGCTCTCCCAGCAACAGGTGACAGGGCCCTGAGGAAGTTCTTGGAATCATGATACAGTCTGTCAGATGTCTACCCTATACACATGAGCATCACTCACTGTGAAATTGGGGAGTATCATCAACCCAAAGCTTGGGCAGTTCTGGCAAGACCCACTCCTGCATTCGCCAGTCTGGACTTTTTCCGTGCCCAGCGGCAAGCAGACTGAGGAAAGTATTGTTTTTCTCAGGTCCCGGATGCCGCACATGAACTGAGAGACTGCAGAGAACAGGTCGCTTCAGCATGGAGGGCATGTGAAGGAATGCCAAATGAACGGAGCCTAGAGTCGGAAGCAGGAAGGGGCGTGTCGGGGGCGGGGAAGAGGGCGTGGACAGCGGCTGTTTCATGGGCAGAGTTTGGGTCTTGCTAGGTGAAAAGTCATGGAGACTGGGCACACAGTGACTCCAGTGCTCTTAACACCACAGTGCAGCACACTTAAAAACGGCAAGATGGTACACTTCACGCTAACATCTGCTTACCCTAGGTTATAAAAACGGATGTATAAAAATCCTAAGAGTTAGGGAGAAAGTGTCAGGTGTGTGGAGGGAGACAGAGGGGCTCCGGAACGGGTGACTGACCTGCAGCCTGGCGTGTTGGGCAAGAAGACAGGGGTGGGTAATTCACACTCTCTCTGTCTGCCCTCCCTCGCTGTTCACCAAATTGGCCCACAGCACACTGACAGGGCGGCTCAGCTTGCTTCAGTCCTCATGGGGGCCTGAGCTTGCCTATTCTTCAAGCAGTGTGGCAGTGATTCCTGCTACACCCTAGCACTGGAAAGGGTGTGTGAAGGAATCTTCAGGACTTATAGATCCACCACTGAATGTTTTGCCAGGAATAAAACAGTCAGAGTACCTGTACACGTACGTACGTGTACACACACATACACACACATACACACACATACACACACACACACACACACACACACACAGACACACACACACTGAATTCATCACTGGCACACCAGGGTCCACTGTGCAGGCCAACCCTACCTGAGGAGAAAGAAAAACAAACAAACAAAAACAAACCATGTTGGAATTCTGTCCCTTTAAACTAACCGAGGACAGATCACCAGGAAAATAACAGAGAAGTGGAGAACCTCCCCTCAGGCCCTCCCACAACCCCTGAGGGAAGGACGCAAAGTGTCTGAAATGTGTAATGTAGTTATTAGGAGGGCCTAGGCAGAGATACAGACACAGAAGTTGGGGGTAACCAATCACCCCACTTTTCGGAGAAGCATCACTTGGAGCGTAGGTAAGCAAGTATCTGGAACTCTCAGGACACCCTCCATACGTTCATAACCTCTCATCATAAAACAGGAGCCTCGGGAGTCATCGCAGAAGAACGGGCGGGAAGCTAGAAAGAGCCGCAGGTAGTGGACAGCTGCAGCTATCCTATCCGCCGGACGTGACAGGGCTGTCCACACGCGCTCACAGCAGCTGCGCCTGCACCCACGGGTCAAGCCCGCCACAACCCCAGTGCAGTGAGGGAGAGGCTCATGAAGCCCAGCTCCTAAATGAAGGGCTACTGGGAAATGATGGCTGCTGGGGTAGAGAGAATCCATTTCTTCAGAGAGGTGGCCTCAGGGAGGCTCCAGTAGACAGTCCTATACCCCTGCACGTGCAGGCAGTCCTATACCCCTGCATGTGCAGGCAGTCCTATACCCCTGCATGTGCAGGCAGGACTAAGGGGGTGGGGGAGAGGGGGGCACGGACCACAAGAAGGAAGGTAGGGTGGGGGGAGGAGGAGCTGGAGGGAGGGAATGGGAGAGGAAGCTTAATCAAAACACTTTATAGGCACGGATGAAATTATCAAACAATAAAAAACATTTTAAGAAAAAAAATAAAGTTACTGAAACATAATCGAACAAAAACAAAGGAACTAAAACAGGAGAGTCTGGGCATTAGAAGGGAATCGTAGAAAGCGGCTGGTCCTATCTGAGGCGGTGTGAACATCCCAGCCAGAGGGTACAAAACACAGCCGCAGGTCTCCTAACTTGCCCAAGCCTCAACTGTCCGCTTGTAAGCTGTGGGGCAACCGATCACCTGCGGCACCCAAGAACGAAACGGGATGGGAGGTATCAGAGACAGGTGCTCTGTAAACCGCAAAAGTTCCCGTTGTCATCCTGATTCCAAGAAACCTGCAGTTTGGAGACATTTCCCGACACACTCCAGGCCACAGGAGGCCACACAGTGACACAGGAGACAGCCTTGGTTTGGTGCCGCTCTTCCTCAAGTGCCCTGCGCTCTCTTCTGCTTTCCTGTGACAGACGAGGGCGCGTCTCATCTTTTCCTGAAGGATGTTTTCAGAGTTTCCAAATGCAACTGTTCGTTAGTCCAGAGACAACCAAACGGTTTTTAAACACCAATGGCTAAAGAAACAGCTTCAGGGACAGACACCTGCTCCTCCAAAGAAACTTTAAACCGGACAGGTGGAGGCCTCCCAGGGCTGGCGAGTGTTTGGAGGTTGACAACCATCAGGAGGCAGTCACTGAAGTGATCAGACCACCACCATCTGGGACCCCAGAAAGCGTAAGCAACAGAGTGGCAAGATTCTCAGAGGGCAAAACACGGACGACAGTAGGAAGTGGAATGGCTTTGTAACCTAAGCAAGTATCATCACTGGAGACTCCCACAGACCAGCCCACAGATGGCCCTGTGTGTCCTTGACTACCCATGCCCTCCTAGGCCGGGGCCTGGGGTGCCTGTAAGCAACTGACAACAGGTGACAGTGTCTCTGGGGCAGACACACTCTCATTTTATTTATATCAGTAGTGGCTGGCCGGCTCACGACTGTCAATTAAAGTTGGTTTTCTTTTTCTTTTTTTTGGGGGGGGGGCAGGAAAGAAGGGAGGGAGGGAGGGAAAAAGGGAGGGAGGAAGGGAGGGAGGGAGGAAGGGAGGGAGGGAGGGAGGGAGGGAGAGAGGGAGGGAGGGAGGGAGGGCAATGCACTGTATTAAAGTCCCACCAGATGAATGGCCTGGAGCTTTGGTGATGGTGGAGAGCTGGGATGTTACAGGTCTGCAGCCCAGTTATCTTGGTTCTTCAGTCCCTTAGTAGCCATCCATTGCCAGGCCCCCTCCTATTTAATAAGTCCTTTCAGAAAGGACTAACAGAACACTTGCTTCGAGCAGCCAGAAGGCTCAGGGTCTTGGGCGGGTAGCACGTGAGACCTTGGCAAGGTTTGCCTGGAAAGTGCCTACCTGATATTCCCACCGATGTTTTGAAAAGCCTCTTCTTTTATGATTTCCTTTAGTTCTGTAACTATAAAAACTCCAGCAGACATTTACCACATTGAAACGTGCTATTTGGGGCACTCTGAGGATCCGTACCCCGAGGAACCAGGTGAGAAATCTGCCAAAGCCTTGCTCTGGGGATTCCCGGGCTCCAGAATTAAATTTCTATTGTTTAGGAATTGCCTCGGTTAGAGATTCTGTGAGAGCAGCACAAAGAGAGAAAATGGAAACTACCCCCCCTCCCCATTCCTCCCGTCCCACCCTCTCAGGTAACAGCACTCTCTGCCTCTGCTTATGTAAGTTCCCCGTTGTTTGGGGCATTATCTCTTTAAAATCCTTTCCACCTTCAGCCTCAGAATACCCTCAGCCCCATTCTTTCCAGACCTTTCTGCTAGCTTCTGCTAGTCTGCCACAACCCCGGGTGCTCCCTGGCTTCTCCAAGTGTCACTGTGACCTCCGCCTTCAAGTTCACACAGCATGTCCCCCACGCTCCCTTGTCTGTTCCAAAAACCTCAGGAGTGTAAGGACACCAATCATACTGGATTCGTGGTCTACCCTGCTCTAACAGGACCTCACGGCGGCTAATTTCATCCTCAAGGACTTTATTCTCAAGCAAGGTCATATTCTAAGGTACTAGAAGGTTAGGGCATTAATGTATGAATCTGGAGGCTTCCACAGTATACCCGTCACTGTTTGTCCAGTGGTACCTTCAACATTCAAACACAGCACACTTGCGCTTTTCTTGAATCTTTATTTAGTAACACTGAGAACTTGGCTTGTGACTATCAGATAGTGGCTGAAGGGATGAGCGCTTAAACTTGAAATCTACATTCCTCATCTAACAAAAGAGAGGAAAGTGAAATCCGCACCTACGTCCCGGGTCATACTCCTGGAGTCTCTAACAGTCATTGCCCATTTTCTCTTCCTCTGCTCCTTCCCGTCAACTCGCCCTCAAGTCTCCTCTGCCTTTGTAGCCTCACTGATTCCGTGTGCCTGAGAAGTTCTCCCTAACATCAGGAGGCCTCTCCACCCAGGCTCTCTCTCACAGCCATTTGCCCTGAGTAACTCTCCCTTAGCCTGGCCAAGCCAGGTGGGTGGGTGTGGGAGGACGGGGATGGGGGTGGGGTGGGGGTAGCACATGGGTGTCACTGGAGCTCTTGCTCCATGTCAACAGGCATCTCATTTTCGTGTGTCTTCTATATAATGAATCGCTATGTAATGTTTCATTTGTAGACTTCAGGGTACACAGACACAGGAGAGCTCATGGGGCAGGGCAGGTGCCATCAGGGCTGCGTCCTGCTATCAGTCAGCTCAGAAGCCCTGCCATCTTTCCCAACATCTTCCCGCTGTCCTCCAGACGTTGTCTGGGGGGGGGGGGGTATCTTTAACACACACAGGCCATACGCTTCTAGGATTCATCGCAGCCCATCTTCCTTTTTGCCTGTCCCTGTCCTGTTCTCAGGAGAACCACCCCAGGAAGGCATCTTCCAACAGCTTCTACTGGGCGAGCTCTCTGAATTCCTCTGGCACTTAGAGTCTATCCAGCCCCTCGGGTACCTGGTACCTTTCCTTTTACTTTCCAGGCGTGTGTGCATTTGTCCAACAGCGACTCCCCACCTAGAGGTAGACTAAAGTCACTGCACACAGAAGACAGCTGTCATCATTCTACTAAAAGAAAGAGTAGGGATGCTGCTTGCATCTCCCTAACACAATGATTCAAACTTTAAGAATTAAAAACCAATCTCTAATAGAGCTATAATGAAATCCTTTACAAAGGAGCATGCCTATGCTATGCCTCCTTCCCCTACGATCATATAAACATTCTTTGGAAAAGGGAAAGAAAATCAGAAACCTCATCACTGATGGTAAGTAATGAGCGAGGTGATTTTGAACTCCTTTTTTCTGTGACTTCTTGATTACCTAGGAATATATAAATAACTAGATAAGTACATGTATATTTTGGATAATACGGAAGGCCTGTTTGGGCGTCCTGAAGAAATCCTGCCTAAACCCAAGGCTGGGTTTTCAGAAGCACCGGCTCAGTATACATCTTACTGAACAGTTGCAAAGGTGTTTATCATTATCTTAGTGCTACACGTTTCTAATTTTACATATGAAAACCATGGCACCATTCAGCAGAAAGCACATTATTTGCATGATGTATTTGCATTTGTAAAACACCCACATTTACTTTTACTGCTTAATGGGCCCCGTTTAAATGGGCCACTCTACATAAATGGAGTACACTGGTTCCCAACTCAATGGTGCTGATAAGAAAACTACTCCTTTTAGATGCAAATGAACATACTAATCACAACTGAAACGGTGGCAGAGGAGGGCTCAGCAGCTGTTCCTAGAACTCCAAGTCTAGGGCCAGTGTGGTTCCAGCTTAAGCTTTGGAGCAGCCTGGGATTTCCCCAAAAGACATCTGTCCACAGACCTCGGGAGATCAACTCCACGTTTTCCGAAAGAGACCAGAGATTCTGAGATGTGAGTCCACCGTGCACATGTGGCCAGGCCTATCCATGTCAACACATGAAGGAGAAGCACACAGAAAAGGCAAGGTCCATGCAGGTAGTTAAGGGCGGCTTATGATCAATGCCACCAGATTGCCCACGGGGCTCACTCTTAACACGTACATCACAATGGAAACAGCACAGGGGTTCCTCAAGAAAATCAAAGGCTAGGGAGATGACTCAAAGGGTAAAGCACCTAACTCATCAGCCAGAGAACCACCACTGCAGGAAAAAGCCAGGTATGAAGAGATGAGCCTGTAACCTGGGGGTGGGAAGGCAGAGACAGGAGGGCACTGGGGCTTGCTGGCCTGGGAGAGAGCTGGACGGTGAGCCCAAGGTACAGCGAGAGACGCTACCTCAAGGAGTGAGATAGAAAACCACAGACGAAAACACCCAATGTCCGCCTCTGGACCTTTATACACATACACGGGCACTCACACCTGTACTCACACGTGTGTGTGCGTGTGTGCGCACGCGCGCGCATACACACACACACACACACACACACACACACGCATAAAGAAAAACTTATGCTGGGCGGTGGTGGCGCACGCCTTTAATCCCAGCACTCAGGAGGCAGAGCCAGGCGGATCTCTGTGAGTTGGAGGCCAGCCTGGGCTTCCAAGTAAGCTCCAGGAAAGGCGCAAAGCTACGCAGAGAAACCCTGTCTCGAAAAACCAAAAAAAAAAAAAAAAAAAAAACCTTATGATCCAGTTGTTCTAGTTCTGAATATACAACCCCACTAACTCCACCACTGTCAATAAAAACAACTCTAGCCGGGCGGTGGTGGTGCACACCTTTGATCTCAGCACTCGGGAGGCAGAGGCAGGCCGATCTCTGTGAGTTTAAGGCCAGCCTGGGCTACAGAGTGAGTTCTAGGGCAGCCAGGACTGCTTCACAGAGAAACTGTCTCGAAAAAACAAACAAAACAAACCCCAAGAACTCTAGATGTTTGTACATCATGTCCACAGAGGCCTTATTCACAATGGGAGGTGTGTGTGTGTGTGTATGGGGGGGAGACAAGCTCATAGATGGATGAATGGACAAGTGAAATGCCGTACATACACAAAGAAACATTCTTCAGCCTGCAAAGGGAAGGTGATTCTCTAACATAGATAAACCCTGAGGACATTCTGTTAAGTGCAATGAACCAGTTACAAAAAGACAAATTCTGTACGGTTCTCTATATCTGAGGTGCCGGGAGTCATCAGATTCACAGACAGGAAGCAGAATGGCCGTTGGTGGATGGGAGATGGGTGGAAGGGCCCTAGGGAGTGGCCGCTCCTGGCTACGGTTTCAGTTCTCTAGGAGGGAAATAGTTCTGGAGGCAGAAGACTTTGATGGCAGCCCAGCGGGGAGCAGCCACACTGAGCTGGACACCTGCAAACAGTCACCGCGGCACACACTTGCATGTGCACTTGGCCCTGCTCCAACAAGACGACAAATGACAGATTGCAGATCAACAACGAGAGGCGGAGACGGATGATCGACGGGACGAGACAGACATGGATGGGCATGGATGAACGGACAGAGGGACAGATAAACAGATACCTGGAAGATGGGTGGACACAATTCAGGTGTGACTGCCCCGCCCCCAAAGACTCGTGTTTTGGAGGCTTGGTCGCCAGAGTCTATTTGGAAGGTCAGTGAAGCCTTTAAAGGTGGGAACTCTGTGAGGGTGTGCCTCCAACAGAATTATGGAACCCTGGTCTCCTCCACTGCCTCCTTTCTACTTCCCAGTTCAAAGGTGACAACTTTTGCCGCCTATCTTTCCCCAGGCCTGAAAGCAAGCGGCCCGCCAATCTAGAACTGGAACCCACAAAAGTAGGAACCAAAATAAACCTTTCTCTTGATGAGCTGATTATTTCAAGTCGTCTGTGATGGGGGGCAAAAGGCCAACCCACAGGAAATAAACAGGAAAGCAGCCGTTCCCCAAGAAGGCCAGTAACTTTGTTCCTCTGTTCCTGGGCTGCCGAAGCGAGACATACTCCCTTACTTTTTTTCACTTGCTCACTCATTCACTAACTAAAACATTCCTTTACACTGAATGCAGCAGACAAAGCAATCGAAACTGTCCTGTCACGCAAGAGACGGGAATAAACATTGCCCCACAAGCAGGTAAAATCGAGGACTCTAGGATGCATCAAGGATGACAGACATCTCTGCCTAATGTTTGGAGAGACTGTCCCTTCTGGGTCCCTTGAGGAAGCTGTTAAAAACTTGTGGTGTTCCTTTTGTACAGCAGAAGCCACTCAGGACCCTTCGGCCCGCCGCTTTCCTCATGTGACTTTTCTCTAACCCCCAACAGCAGGGCTGTTGACCCGAGATTTTTAAATACCAACTGTGCACCCAGTTCTCTGGCCCCCCACTCCCACCTGAGAGGCTACAGAAGCGCAGAGCGGTCAGCTCCCTCACTGGAGTTCTGAAGAGATCAGAGCTCTCCATAATTCACCCATGGTTTGGACATGGTCATATTCCTGGTATTCCTCCTGATGCTGGAATCCAGTCAGCTAAGAAAACGGCCTGTTTGTTTGGAGAACAGAGATTACCTTCGTTTCCCAGTTTCCTCCTTTGAAAGTCATTCCCACGCCACACCCCAAAGATGAAAGGAAAGTTAAAATGCTGATGGGGGCAGGGGGGGCTGGTGACACCACAGGAGACCTGTCTAAGTGTGTCCTCAAGGGTAGGGAGCTCAGACTCCCCAAAGTGGATTTCTGAGGACCAGGCAGAGGCTCTTCTCCATGGTTTAGTGGACCTACTTACATACAAGCTGGCTTGACAGCAGGACAGAGCTACTTTAAATTCCCCAAACGTAGTCTCTGCTATCTGCCAGGGTAACACTTATGACTGGCACCTGCCTTGTCTGGAAACCTCCTACTACACAGAGCCGCCTTGTCTGCGCTCTCCAGGTGTTCTCTCTCTCTCTCTCTCTCTCTCTCTCTCTCTCTCTCTCTCTCTCTCTCTCTCTCTCTCTTTCTCTCTCTCTCTCTCTCTCCCCGCCCCCCCACCCCTCACAGGCCATTCTCAAGTCATTTAACTGTGACTCTTGTCCAGATACCTCAGGTCTCTCTCTCAGTCCCATGCCACATGTTTAGCTCAGGAAAACAAATGGAAACAGGTCTGAGGACCCCAAATCACTGGTCCTCTCCCAACATTACACGTGCTGAGGCCCAGGCAATCCGAACAACATTTGACTCTCCCCGGGAACACAGAGAATCAGCACCCCCTTCCTGAGGTGAACAACGAGAGAACGATATGGCTACCTTTCCATGGCAGATTCAAAAAAGTAAAGTCAGCTGAGCCTCAGGGTCATGGGTTTGTAGCTCTGGCTATGGCAGAGGCTGCAGCAGGAGGATTAAACTTCCAAGTCTATCTAGGTTACAAAGTTACCTCAAGGCCAGCCTAGGCAACTGGTGAAATCCTGTCAAAAGAGGGCTATATACAAAGCCCAGGGAAAGAGCACCTGCCTATAGCATGGGTGAGACCTGAATTCAATCCTCAATACTCTGCCCCACCCTGGGGTAGGAGGGGGAAGGGATTGAGTCACCTCTCGGCATATGTTCAGGGATTTAAGAGGTCATGGGTTGAGCTCTACGCTGAACACTTTTCCAGACATTTCTCCCGAGATGTGAATGGAGGCTGAGGTCTCACTGGACATTCTGTTCTGATTCCTCAGTCTTGATTACATTTCTTTCTATTGATATATAATAACCGTGGTACATGTGCTTTTTTTTTTAATGTGTGTATATACAACATGCAAGGATTATACTTGGGTAATTGGCATATCTATCACCTCACACATTATCATTTCTTTGTGTTGGGAACAGTCAAAATCTTCCCTACTATTTTGAAGCATACAATTAATTGTTGTCAATCACAGTTACTCTACTGTGCACAGAACACTCAAGTTATTTTTCCCACAGAACTGTCTAATTCCTATGTCATCCAACGAGGTCCACATAATTAAAGCCTTCAACACACTCAGGAAAACTTAGCTTCCCGTGGCCTCCATTCACAGACTGCTTCCTGGCTCAGGTTGAGTAGGCTCTACTTCTGGTCTACTAACCACCTGTGGGATGCTTCCTTCTCATCAGTATCCCCTAACCTGGGGGGTGGGGCTCACCCACCCTCCCTCCCTCCCTCCCTCCCTCTCTCCCCACCTACTTCTCTCCACCTCTGCCTTCATCACAGGCAATGTTCATAGGCGTCACACACCCCTCAGCTGGAGGGCAGCTCGACTGGTCTTAGCTTTTCCAGGGAAGATGCTCATGTGTGTGCACGCACGGGAACTCTTGAACTTTACGCATGCATGTGCACGGATGCAGGCACTTAGCAATGTCTTCAGTTTTCACATAATCCAGTCCAGCACGTGACAAAGAGCGCTGGCCTCTGGCTCCCTGGGATCTGTGTCACTTCCAAGTTGCTCAGCTCTACACCCGCCCTACTCTCCTCCTCTGTCACCCCTCACTTCCTGCTCTTTTACTCCTATGATACCAAACTGCATGTGGTCTCCGCGTACGAGCAAACGCCTCTCATCTTTGTCTCGGTTCTGGGCAGCTACCCCTTACAACAGCCTCCTTTCCCATCCTTTATGCAAACTCTGCTCATTCTAGAACATGCTGCCCACCAGGCTGTCTCCTTTTCTCCACACTCTGTACACAAAGTAGATTCTGTCTTTATATACATCGAGGCATTCTAAGTGGCTGGCAAGTGCAGGTGTATAGCAAATGCCTCTGGGAGGGAGGGAGGGAGCGAGGGAGCGAGGGAGGGAGGGAGGGAGGGAGGGAGCGAGGGAGGGAGGGAGGGGGAGGGAGGACAAAAGAATGAGAGAGAAAGAGAGGGGTGGGAGAGTGGGCCAGGTGTGGTAGCGGCCTTTAATTTCAGGACTCAGGAGACAGAGGCAGGCAGATCTCTTGAGTTTGAGGCCAGCCTGGTCTACATGGTAAGTTCCAGGAAAGCCAGGACTATGTAGAGAAATCCTGTCTCAAAAAATAAACAGCCTTTCCGATCCGCCATCTGTGGTGGAACCGCCGCCGAGATGCAGATTTTCGTGAAGACCCTCACGGGGAAAACCATCACGCTCGAGGTTGAACCCTCGGACACGATAGAAAATGTAAAGGCCAAGATCCAGGATAAGGAAGGTATTCCTCCTGATCAGCAGAGGCTGATCTTCGCTGGTAAGCAGCTGGAAGATGGCCGTACTTTGTCTGAATACAATATTCAAAAGGAGTCCACCCTTCATCTTGTGTTGAGACTTCGTGGTGGTGCTAAGAAAAGGAAGAAGTCTTACACCACTCCCAAGAAGAATAAGCATAAGAGGAAGAAGGTTAAGCTGGCTGTACTAAAGTACTATAAGGTGGATGAAAATGGTAAAATTAGCCGTCTTCGTCGAGAGTGTCCTTCTGACGAGTGTGGCCCTGGAGTTTTCATGGCCAGCCACTTCGACAGACAGTACTGTGGCAAGTATTGTCTGACTTACTGCTTCAACAAACCAGAAGACAAGTAGTTGTGTATGGATAAATTAAAAGACATGAACTGAAAAAAATAATAATAAATACATAAAAAGAAAGAAAGCTAACAAGTTCTATGAGGTATACAGACCTGCTATCAAAACCCTCTTTTTATTGCTACGAGTACTTTATTCAAAATGGTGAAGTCACATAAAAGTGTCAAACAGGAATAGCTAGGAAGGGACTCAAGACACACACACACATGCACACACACACACACACACACACACACACACACACGCACACACACACACACACACACACGCACCTCCCAGTTCCTGATATCTATTGACTTCTGTCATTTATAGAAAGTAGAAGAAAACTGAGGAAATGACTCAAACACTGTGAAAGTTTGGTAGCTGTTCTTCTCAGAACGGGCACTCCAGAGGGTGGTGGGCTTGAGATCTGCTTGTACCGCAGCATCTGGCTGGACTCAGGGCCAGGGCAGCCAAGCACTACATTAACACCACCATTGCAGCCAAGGTTCAAAGGCTCTGAACAGGGGATATCTACCCAACTCTGAAGAACAGGTTTCCACACCCCTTTGTCTATCTGTCTGTCTTCCCCTCGCCCCCGCCCCCTGCCTCTCTCCGAGGCTGCTGTTGAATGCAGCTGTTTTCAGCTCTTCCTTGTGATCACTCCACTAAAAATAGCTCCGATGTTGTTGCATGGAAACTTGAGCAGAACTTGAAAGCAGATCCCCTTTTAGTCTGAGCTGGTTCAGCTTTGAAAGACAGGCAGCTATGAACATTCCCTCATGTGTTTACACAATGCTGAAGTAGTTGTGTAGCTCACAGCACAACGCAAAAGACAAGACAAAACACACAAACAAAAACCATGCAAGGGCCAGAGTCGCAGGGCCAGGCTTGCAGGCTTGGCTCCCATCCCGTCGACCTCCTGTGTTGGAGACTGTGAGCACAGCTCTCAGGAAGATCCTGGGACAGTTCCTGAGAGCTGAGGTTTTTGACTGCTTAGGGGAGGGGGGCTAGGGGATGCGGTAAAGAAAGTGATTACATAGACAGACTTGTAAATAGGGAAACCAGGCTCCTTAAAATCCTATGAAAGGCAACCAAAAGCGGTTTATAGAAACTCAAGAAGCAACAAAAAACCCATTCCTCATTTTGGCCCCACATCTGATGCCTCGCAAGCACTGAACAACTGGAACACTCTGGGGGTCTTCTGCGCAGTGGGTCCCAACGGACGCTAAAGCGCACAGAGAATCCGAGAGCAAGCTCCAGAAGCCAGGGCTATCCTCCTGCCTCATTCCTCTGGTCTTCTGCAAGGCATGAGCACTGGTACCTCCCGAACTGCAAGAAGGCCACCTAGACAATATATGTACTGAAATGCCTGATGTTCTCTGTGACCCCTCACAGTGTCCTCTTGACACATGTAATTGGGAGAAAAAAAAACAAATGCTGACCAGCATCCAGGGACAAGTCTGAGAGACAGTACGTTTTCTTAGAAGAGCACCTACCAAGTAAATGGTGTGTTTTTCTTCTTCTTAATTCTATGCATGGACAAGATGACTCATATCACATTTGCTTATGAAATACAAATTTTGTTCTATGATGTTTTGTCCTAGAAAAACTTGTGCTGTGTCTGGCTGAGTCAAAGAGGGAAGGAACAAGTGCCCTGCCTGCCAGCAGCAGGATTTGTCCCTTGATGGCAGGTCATCACGTTTACTCACTCAAGGCCACTGGGCTTCAAGGTGGCCCAGTGGTGGCCCTATTTATGAACCTGAGAACCTGTCTCATACTTAAGTCATGAACTACTAGTTAGCATACATGGTGTGGTAGTTTGAATAAGAATGGATCCATAGGCTTGTATATTGGAATGTTTGGTCTTCAGTTGGTGGAACTGTTTTAGAAGGATTAGGAGGTGTGGCTTTGTTGGAGGAGGTATGTCTCACTGGGGTGCAGGGGGCTTTGCCATTTCAAATGCCCACAACAGTTCTCCCTCTCCCTCTCTCTCCGTTCCGCATGTGGATAAGATGTAATTGCTCGGCTACATCTACAGCATCATGCCTGTCTGTCTGCCGCTGTGCTTCCCACCATCATGGTCATGGACTAACCTTCTGAAACTGTAAGCCCCCAATTAAATGCTTTCTTTTACAGGTTACCTTGGTCATGGTGTCTCTTCACAGCAACAGAACAGTAACTAAGGCACACATCACAACTATAACTTAACAAGAACTTCAGATCCTCCCATGAGATCTTGTGGAAACAACACCCTTATCACAGCAGTGCCCTCCCTACAACCTTTCTTGCTCTCTGCTCATGACACAGGCGTAGGAGTGAGCAGGCTCACTAAACACTCCATCAGTTGCAACAGTATGCCAAGGCCATGTGAGTGGGGGAAGTTGTCGCCCATGGTGTAGACATTTGCACAACAGAGTGCACCTGACACACTACTGCATCTTTAACACTAATTTTTTTTGTTAACAAGACAAAAAAAAATTTACACGTACTGCCAACAGCTTGCTGGCAGCCAACGCCAGGATGAGCTGTTGCCCGGCAACAGTCAAGCAAGCTTCCTCCCAGGAAAAGCCACTGCTGGATCTAGACTAACTCCAAAACGGACAAATATTTAAATTTTTATGTTTGTTAAGGATTTGGGGTGGAGAACCCTGGAAAGACTGATTCATATTAAATAGACCTACAATGTGGATTTGCCTCTGGATCATGATCACAGGCTGCAATGGAAGAGTTTAGAAAACCTAGATGTGACTTTTCTGATCCCCACAAATATTATACTAAACCAATCACGCATCTGTATTTTTAAAAATGTCCTTGTATATGTATGTGTGTGCGTCCACGTTAGTGTGTGCTCATGCGTGTAGGTGCCTGAGGGAGCTAGAAGAAAGAGGACATCAGTTCCTTGGAGCTATGGTTATAGGTGGCTGTGAACAACCTGCATATGAGTCATGGGAGCCGAAGTCCAGTCCCCTGCAAGAGCGGCGAGTGCTCTCAACAGTTGGGCACCCCTCCAGCCCTGCACCTGAATTTCCGTGGAAGCACATGCTTTGTCTGTTTTTCTAAGAATAATGGTGAGAAAAAGAGCCTGAGAGACCCAAGCCTTTGAAATATACAGTCATCCTGGGTATCACTGGGTTCCAAGAACTCTCACTAAGGTCCACAGGTGCTCAGCATCCCTTAAAGGAGACGGCATAGTATATGCACAGATGTGCCGGCCACCTCTGGGTTATCAAATGCAATGCAAACACTATGTAAACAGTCACTATACCGTATTGTTTAGGAAGTAATGACTAGAGAAAAGGCCTGTACATATTCAGGACAGATACCTTCTCCCCCAAATACCTTTGGTTCTGTGAGGAGCCGAATGTCAGGCCATAGAACCCAAAGATAGGAGGCCTGGTTGTATTGGCAAAAAATCAGAGCCCAGCACCACCATTTTTATGATTCTTACAGAGGCAAAGCTCAGCAGCTTTATGAGCAGAGTCTCCCTTCCTGTGCTTTCTAGGTCTAGAGAACCTGCATATTACACAAGATTAAATTTTCAGTACCCAGAAATAAGAGTTTACCAGGGTACAACAAACTTGTTTATTTATATGTGTTAATTTTGTGCTAAATATTTGCTATTTTTCCATTTGCAGAAGAAGTCTGCAAAAGCCTAAAGTGAGGGGGGGAAATGCCAGTTCTTGGAGACAGAAATTGATTTTAGATGAACTTTAAACATAACAACTGAAACAAAGCAAATAGCCCATTTGCCACTGTGATGCCTCAAGTCTTGGCTGATCTGAGAATGTATTATTCAGTGACTGCACTAGCAGAATTCCCAGAAAACAGTCCCCGTGGAATGCTAATTTCATTACTATTAAATTTCATAATCATGACTTGGAACCCATCTCCTTCAGCTCACTCAACCCTCCCCCACCTCCACACACACAAATTCAAACTGTTTTTGCTTCAACTGTCTCTCCTTCCGTGGTTATGAATGGAACAATCCGAGGGGCTTTTCAGACCATCCATTAAACCCACACCAGTCTTTAAATGGAAATAATTCTGGCTGTTAAAATCGAAACATGCATCCCGTTTTCGGGGGCTGATGGGAATATGGAACCAATTAGAGTGGGCGTGTGAAGAAGTCTGCCCACCAGGTAACACTGAGGACCAGTCATCTCCCATGACTCTGAGGAGGAAGTGCAAGCAGAAACAAACCACTGGGAGGCCAGAAGGCAGTCAGCATCCGGTCAAAGTCTGTGTGTGTGAAGCTGCTGAAGGAAGTGGGAACGAAGCTGGGTAGAGCAGAGAGGCGGCTTGTAGAGAGACCAACGGTACCACAGGCAGAGGACACACGGACACACACACACACACACACACACACACACACACACACGGACACACACACACGCACGCACGCACGCACGCACGCACGCACAGGCGCAGGTATCTGAATGCCCAGAGAGGGGCCACAGGAACCTGAGTGGTTTCTGGATACCTGTTCCCTAGCTGTAACTGGTCCCTGTGCATGTGTATGCGGTGTCCTTGATGACTATACAAACCCTGCTTATTAGTCTCTTCTTTATGATAGGTAAAAGCTTCTTTTACAAGAAGAATCCAAACTTCAAAACCAGGTTTGTGCCCCCCTCCCCCCTCCCCACCTCAGCCACCACTGTCACCCCTTACAGGCTATTTCACTTCACTAAGTCTCTCCCGTGTGAGAGGGGTGGGACCTCTCTGCAGCCCCTGTGGACCAATACTCTAGAACCCCAATTCTGTGCTTTTGGGAGGCCTCTAGCACGTTCCATCGGCCCTGGAACTCACCAAGCCCTACACAGGACAGAAGCAGGGAAGCCCGAAATCCAGGACACTGCTTTTTCCATCACAGTGCTGGTGGCATCGTTAAAAAGTTACAAAGAAAAAAGTAGGTGCGTATACACGTGTGCATGCGTGTCGTGTGTGAGTGCGTGTGTCAAGTGTCTGTGCGTAGATTTCACGGCACAATCGATGTTTTGAGTAATAAAAAGGGAATTAAAAAGATTCATAACTGGTTTTAGGCTGGGAAGGAAGAAGTCACACCAGGAGGGGCAGAGCTGAGGGTGGGTCTGTGGATGGCTTCCTGTGGGCATGGAGTTTAACCCTCGCTGAAAACACAAGATGCGACGGGTGGTGGTGGCGCACACCTTTAATCCCAGCACTTGAGAGGCAGAGGCAGGCGGATCTCTGTGAGTTCGAGGCCGGCCTGGGCTACCAAGTGAGTTCTAGGAAAGGCACAAAGCAAACAGAGAAACCCTGTCTCGAAAAACCAAAAAAAAAAAGAAAGAAAGAGAGAGAGAGAGAGAGAGAGAGAGAGAAAGAAAGAAAGAAAGAAAGAAAGAAAGAAAGAAAGAAAGAAAGAAAGAAAGAAAGAAAGAAAGAAAGAAAGAAAAACACAAGATGCCTTGGTGTCAAACAGTCAGACCACAGGAGCAGAGTTCACACTGTGGGAATATGCAGGCAATTCACACCCTTGTGGAAAAGACTATCAAATGGGGGAAAGAATAATGCTGACCAGGCAACACAAGGAGGTTCCCAATCCCAGCAAAGACCACATGAAAACAGCAAGTCTCAACAGTCCATAGATTAACAGATATCTGAGACTGAGCAGATCTGACGGACGGTAGAGGAGACAAAGACAGACAGACAGACAGACACACACACACACACACACACACACACACACACACACACACACACACACACCCTGTGACCCACCAGCTCAGCTTTAGGAATTAACGTTTCTATCCCACAGCTTGTCAGGAATGAGCCCGGGCTTTAGAATCCACCAAAGGCTGTCTCACAACTTCCACTTGCTCCTGTGACACACAGAAGATAGCTTTTCTATCTCACCTGCATAATGGAGACATGGCAGCTTCTGGGCCACAAGCCTGTGAACATTTCATTTACATACTCAGTGTAGCACCCAGCTCAACGTCAGGATCACATATGTTACTGCCACCTGCGGCGGCCATCTGCACCGGGGCCCATGATCTGATCCACCCCTTAGCTGCCCTGTGGGCTAACTGCTCACAGACACCAGCCTTCTACCAAACTGCTCTCAGCTGAAGATTCCAAGAGGCCTGAGAGTTCCAAGATAAACGGTTGACAGTATAAAAGCCTGGCCTCCTGGTTCCAAGGGGAATGTGTTGGTGTAATTATACTCCAGTCAGGCCAAGGCTCAACTTAAGGCCATCTCTGCTTGGTCTCTCCTCATCAGCTGTGTTCCCTTCCTCTCCCCAACCTACCCTTCCCCCAACTACTCTCTCAGCAAATCCCTCACATGCAAATGCCACTCAGGCTCTGCCCCTAGAAAATCCAACCCAAGATTCAACAGTAATGATTTTTTTTTTTTTAAATTATCAGGCGAAGGTGCCAAAGTCTAAGCCTCGGCATGTTTACTGAGGCATGGTTATATTATCAAGAAATGGAGAGCAGCCTAAATCTACACAAGGAGACGTCAAATGTGGTACAAGAAAAAAAAAAAGAGCATCTTGTATATTAATGTTGATGGGTGAGAGAAGATACACATGGCACAGGATTGAGGGAAATACTACACACTACAAAGTACCACCTACAATATAATCTTATACATAAGCAAACTCTCTGTAGATACAGTAACTTGTCAAGAAGTAGTCCAAGCTGTATTCCCATCATTCCAGCAGACTGAGGCAGGAAGGCTGCAAGTCCAAGGCCAGCCTGGATAACTTAAGAGAGACAGACCCTGCCTCAAAAACAAAAAATGCTCCAACACCCATATGCTGGTTTGAATGAGAAAGGCCTCTATAGGTCCATATGTTTGAATACTTGATCAACAGTTAGTGTGGTGATACTGTGTTCCCCAAAATATTGTGCACCCTTATAAACGTATTTGGGGTCAGAGAACAGAACAGCCACTAGATAGACATAGAGGCCAGAAAATGGTGGCACACACGCCTTTAATCCTATCACTTGGGAGGCAGAGATCCATCCGGATCTCTGTGAGTTCAAACACTGGAAACAGCCAGGCATGGTGACTCACATCTTTAATCCCAGGAAGTGATAGCAGAAAGCAGAAAGGTTATAAAAGGCGTGAAAACCAGGAACTAGAGCTGGTTAAGCGTTTAAGCTTTTGAGCAGCACAGTTCAGCTGAGAGGCATCCAGTCTGAGGAAACAGGATCGCTGAGGAATTGGCAAGGTGAGGTAGCTGTGGCTTGTTCTGTTTCTCTGATCTTCCAGCGTTCACCCCAATACCTGGGTCCAGGTTTGTTTTTATTAATAAGACCTTTTAAGATTCGTGCTACAAGTTAGTGGGACTGTTTGGGAAGAATTAGGAGGTATGTTGCTAGGGGTAGGCTTGAGGTTTCAAAAGCTCATGCCAGGGCATCTCTCTCAGCTACTTCTCCAGCACCATGCCTCCCCACTGTGATGATCATGGGCTAACTTTCTGAAACTGTAAGCAAGTCCTCAATTAAATGCTTGCTACTGTAAGTTGCCTTGGTCATGACGTTTCCTCACAGCTATAGAACAGTGACCAAGACAACCTATGTCCCTGGTCACGATGTTCTCTGTAGCCAGGAGCAACCCAAGGAAGTGTCCCTCACTAAATAAATGGAACACACATACAAAGAAGCATCAGCCTTGAAAGGGAAGGAAATCCTGACACCTGGCTGCTACAGCATGGTCAGATCTCAGGGACAGCAAGGGAAAGAAGTCAGGCATGAAAGAGCAAGCATTGTCTGATCCAATGAGGTGCCTGAGGGGGTCGAAGTCAGAGAAACAGAAAATAGAATGGTGACAGCCTCAACTAGATGGCATCAGTTTGGAAAAGTAGGAAGGTTCTGGAGATGAAGTGAACAATACTATAAATACACTTAACATGACAGAACTGTACATGTTATATATGGCCAAGCTATCCAGATATGGTAGTGTCCACCTGTGAGCTCCACACTTGAAAGGTAGAAGCCAGAGGATAAAGAGTTTGAGTGTCTCTTTGCAGACAGTTGCAGATCAACTTGGACTGAGATGTGATACCTGACCCTGCTCCTCCAAAAATTGAATAAATGCAAATGGTTATGGTACAGTCTATTCTATATTATATGACCACAACTTAAAAATAAGAAAATATTAATAGATTTTTCCTGTGACGTCAAACAACATGGAAACAGGGGTGGCTTTAGAGTTCTTTGTGTTCTTCCATTTGAACATTCTACTTGAGCAGGAATGAATTCAGGTTTGAACACAGTACGTTTCCCATAGACTCATGGGTTGAATAATTGGTCCCTAGCTGATGGCATTCTTTTGAGAGTTGATGGAAACCTCAAGAGGTGGGGGCTAGCTGAAGAAGTAGATCATTGAGGACATACCCCAAAAGAGAAGACTTATCTTACCTCTGCCTCTTTCTGACCCTTCCTCTCCGGTTCTTGGTTATGAGGTCAGCAGACATGCCAGACCACACCCTTGGTGCGATGTTCTGCCTGACTGTAGCTAGCTAGAGTTTTCCTGCCTGGCCCACAGTCAAGACAAATCTCTGTCACCCGCCAGTCCCACAGCTGCTCAGACCCAACCAAGTAAACACAGAGACTTATATTGCTTACAAACTGTATGGCCGTGGCAGGCTTCTTGCTAACTGTTCTTATAGTTTAAATTAATCCATTCCCATAAATCTATACCTTGCCACATGGCTCGTGGCTTACCGGCATTTTCACATGTTAGTCCCGCCTATACTTCCTGCCTAGCCACTGGCCAATCAGTGTTTTATTTATTGACCAATCAGAGCAACAGATTTGATATAGACCATCCCACAGCACCTGACCATGGCCCAGAAACAGCAGAACCGACTACCATGGACTGGAACTTCTGAAGCCATGAGTCTAACTAACATACATCTCTCCTCCATTATGTTTCCCTATGCAGTGGTCCACGTTAGCCTTGAACTCGGGACCTTCCTAACGCCACCTCCTAGGACTGGATATGCCAAAACAATCAGCAATCATTTCTCCTCTTGAGTTGTTTCTTTCAGATATTTCTCAAAGCAACAGAGTCTGCTAACACAGTGTACACTAATTTACTGATTTATATTTGGTGAATCTATTTTAGTTCTGTGAAATTAGAAATATAGTACCTCGCTACATTACAGTAAGAAACTCAGTGCCTTAGGGCTTGAGGTTGGAGGCAGACCATGGGTGCTTGTTTTTAATAATATGTGGATCTTGGTTTTTCAGCTTGTTCCTTTTTAAAAAACAAAATTCTTGGGCTCCAACAAAATAACTCAATACTCACTGCTCTGTAGCCCATTAAGATGTCCAGGTTAACTCCATTAAAAACTAACAAGAGAGGATGCTTCAATATAAATCCTTGCCCAGAACTTCTTCTAACTCTTTTTTTCACTGGGGACTGAACCAGGCAAGTACTCTACAACCTAGTTATATCCTCAGATCCCTGCCCAATTTTCTTAATTTGTTCATTCAAATAACTATTCTTAAGTGCTTATCAAGTGCTGGGCAATACACAAAGTTGGGGTTTGGAAGAGAGACCCAAGACGAACATGATGCTGTGGGGACTCCCTGGTTCTATGCCAGGCCTCGAATACACATACACCCACACAAAGACAGTCTGTGCAATCATCTCACAGCTGGTGACGCTGCCAGCCAACCTCGAGCCTGTGACACTGCACCATGACGAGGGACTCCCAGGTACCATGGCAGGGAAAGGTGCTCCAGCTGAAACAGCCATCAGCTCAGACGAGAAGGATAGAATTTCCTTCGTGTTCCAATCTGATGCTCCTCTCTACTTGGGTGAGACTAGCCATCACCTCCAGTTATCTCCCTTCATGGACTTGATTCCATCCTGACCCCATCTCCTGGCTTTGTCAAACAAGGAGGTGATGACAAACGTGCCTCCTTGCCCAAGGCCCAGCCTTGTCCTCAGTCTCATAGACGATATATCTATCCACTCTTCTCCCGCTACCTACTCATTCTAGGCTCTCCAATTAAACATCACCTAAGTTCAAAGCTATTCCCTCAATTCTGGTCTCTTGGTAGGGCCCAAGACAGTATTTTTAATGAAGCAGCATAGTGAACTGCCAAATATATTTAACATCAGTATAACCCCCCCCCCAATATATAAGATATAAAACTACTGCAAGTCAGATAAAACCAGATGTTATCTAGTCCATCCACTCACCCTCTCTACCTGCCCAAGGTCAAAGCTAACAGGGAGCAGACCCCGCGGAAGACCCAGGGCCCCAGGTTTCTGTGTCTCCTCCTTCCCCTGGTTCTGTGCCACTGTTCAGCTGTCTGTACACTCGACTGGACACTGCTTTCCACACACTGTCAGAAGAGCAAACGACCAGCAGATCCAGAACTGCTGGCATTTGAGACCTGAGATACGCTCAGGAATGGGGAGAAGGCACAGCCCAGGCTTAGACAGGCTCAGAAAACCGTGGGGGACTGGAGATGTCATTTTGTCACAAAGCTCCGTGTGGGCTACCCCTGCTAGCAACTCGGAGTTCCTCTTCCACCACCTGCACCAGATTTGTGCTGATCCAGGCACGTTCTTCTGGGGACTATGAATTCCTACCAATCCCTGAGGCAGAAGGGAAGCAGTGCTAAAGGGGCCCAGGCAGACAGTGGCTGTGAACTTCAGCCTGGAGGACAATAGTGAAGGGAGGCTGCCATTATATTGCTGATTTGGTTTCTGGCAAGACTCTAGATGAGTTCCTTGTAATGCACTGCAGGAATGGGCTACCTCAAGCAGGCTCCTTCCTCTGTACCCTCCTGTGTATGGAGTCACATGGAGTCTAGCTTGGCCTCAAGACTTACTGTAGCCAATGGCATATGAGCAAATACAACACAGACTGGATCTCTTAAAATATTCAGGCTTGTTTGTTCCCTAGTGGGAATTCCTATGCTATCTTGTAAATAAGCTTGACATAGTTTACCACAAGATTTTACATCCCTTAGAGAGAGGTTCCAGTTACCCTCAAAGAACCCTAAATACACAAGTGAGCCCAGCCAAAAATCACAGGGACCAACAATACACATTCCAGTTGAGTCTAGGCCAACCTACCAGCATACCAAACAAGGGGTAAATTACTTAATTTGTGGTGTTTATTATGCAGCAGAAGGTAACTAATATACTGTTCTAGCATGTAAAAACATGCCCAACAAAGCATGATCCAGAGGCTGCAATTCTCAAGATGTAGTTCCATGTGAAGGTTTTAGTGGGCACCTACCTACTGTTTAAAAATTAACCGGCAAAAGCCTGTAGGCATTACTAACGAAACTCCTCGGACAAGGCTGTCTGTGTGTGACAACGGCACAGTCACAGAGCAGCCATCCTAAGCCAACCTTTCCTATCCACTAAGGGATATAAGACATGGTAATTCTCCCTGAAGTCCCGCCAGCTGCCTCAGCAGTTTGAGTTAGTTCTAGAACAGACCCGTGTTTTCTTCTCTGTGAGTTCCTTCCATGTCCAGGAACCGGAGGAAATCTAGACACCCTGGAGAGTTGCTCACAAGTCATTACACCATGGTTGTTCTCTTGAAAGTGCCTGCTCTGCATAAAGTAGCTTAAAATGTCACTGAGGAGAAAGGCGAGCTTCAGTAGGGGTAGAATCAAAGGGACTCTGAGGTCAGACTTCCCTCCTATGATTGTTTCTCAGCAGCACAAATCCCAACAGTTCCCTACCCCCTTCTCTGTGTCTGAGATGGCAAACTCCGATACTGAACTGGGAAACTCTGATACAGCCATCTGGTCAACCTCATCTCCCACACCATTCAGAGGTCCCTCTAGTCATTAGCTGACCTGACATTAGTTAACCCAGGCATCTCTTATACTGTTTATCAGTGAGGTTGTCTTAGAGCTTCACAACTAAACCATTATATTCATTGTATGAGTGAACCATGCTTAACCAACTTTCTGTTTCTCATTCATTCATTCATTCATTCATTCATTCATTCATTCATTCTAAATAGTCATACCCAGTCACAATGCCAGAGAGCAGTTGACAGCCCAAAGGACAGCACCAAAGGTGGGTAACTACAAAACCTAACCTCAGGTGACACTGAGACATGAAACACTTGTATGTGCTTCCCACTCTAAGGATATCAAATACGGACTGACCGAAGGACTTTATACACAGAGAGCTAACAGAATGTGCCAGATAGTGGGTAGAGCTGAGATTCAAACCTGTCACACTGTCACTCAGCTGCCACATGGAGCTGAATAAAGGGTTGTTAACCTGATGGATCTGGGTTTTATTTCACTAGCAGTGCTCTATGGTGTGTAGATATAACCAACCGTCTTATTAAATAAGAAACACAGAACCAATGCAAAGAAGAAAGCCAAGAGGTCAGAGCCAAGAGCCAAAACCTTACCCTTCCTCCTACAGTGGTCCTACCTCTCCGAACCAGAGCTAATTCCTGTGTGTCTGCCTTTTTATAGTGTTTCTGTTCTGTCTTCTCATTGGTTGTAAACCCAACCACATGACTGCCTCGTCACGGCCCGTCTGTATAGACCTCCAGGTTTTCTATTGATTGGTATTGAGATTAAAGGCAGGTGTATCCAATACTGGCTGTATCCCTGAACACACAGAGACTTACCTAGCTCTGCCTACCAAGTGCTGGGATTACAAGCGTATGCCACCACTGCCTTGCTTTCCTATGGCTTGCTAATAGCTCTGACCCCCCGGGCAACTTTATTTTTTAACATACAAATAACATTTGAATACAAATAAAATATCACCATAATGGTGACTTAGTTTTAGACAAAATGACATTAAGATGGACTGAAGGGAAAAGTAAGCAATTAAAAACAGGCGACTGCAGCAAATCCAGAGGCAAGGTGGGGAAGATCAGGACAGACAATGTCACAGGAAGCCAGGATTCCAGAGATTGCGTTATGTGCAAAATTAACAGGTCCGTGTCTCTGGATACTGGGAGGCAGGGAGAGACAATTCAAGAGGCAGAACAGGCCTGAAATACTTAGGGGAAAATTTAAGGAGTTTCCAAGTCCACTCCTGGTTCAGTAAGTCACTAGGAAGATTCACAGGGCTCACAGCAAAGCAGTCAGTCAATGTAGACGCTCACAAGGTCAAATCCACCACTCACTGTAGTGCCAGCTACCAAGCATCCTCCCTACATGAAACATACAGGTGGGCTCTCCTTCTAGCAACAAATCCTGACAACACACGGAAGGTGCTGCCTACATAGAGGTGTGTGTGTCACCCACAGAGCCCACGTATTTTTATTGGCGACAATTCACATGGGCATCCTCCACTAAAATACACGAAAATTCCAGGTGGCTTCCATCAGCCATACGGTGTATACAGCAGTGTGGGCACAGACAGCCACTCTTCAGTGTTTTGGAAAGGTGGGGGAACCCTCGCCATAGAGCATGTTTGCAGACACCAGCCCAGGGCCAAGCCTGCAAGGCCGGTTCTAAGGTGGACAGCCTCGGGCTGCTACACCAACACTGTTCCAAACGTCAAGGAGTAGCCAGAGCTTGTGTTAAAAGGTGACATCTTATTCAACACACAAGTGTTCAAGTCATCCGCTGACAACAGTTCTCAGTCACATTTGGATGACAGTTCACACCTTTCCCACATCCAAACAGATTGCCAAAAATACACACAAATACATCTCAAAGCAGGGCCAGCAGGTATTAAGGTTGCTACCAATTACTCACCATCCGGGAAAGGATCCCTGGGAAGATGGCAATCTGCATTTCATTATTCAGATAAGTCAACATTAGGTCTGCTCCAGAATCAAACACAATTAAAGCTTTAATTAACTCAAACTCAAGCAGTCCCATCTTCAAATAAAAAACATTTTCAGGCAATGGGTAAGAGGAAGGTAGAGGTCACTTCATATGGGTTACTTCATTTTATGCTTTTGTGTTTGAGTGCTATAGCTACAGTGTGTCAGCAGAAACCAGAAGAGGATGCTCTACCTACTATTCTCTCATGGAACCCGGAGCTAGGCAGGTAGCCAGAAAGTCCCAGCAATCCTCCTGCCTCTGCCCCCCCAAACAATACTAGGGTAGGTACACAGAGTCACACCTAACTTTTTATATAGGTGCTGGGGAATTCCAATTTACGTCCTCACACTCATACAGCAAGGGACTTTGAGTCATCTTCCCAGCCCTGACTTTTAAGAGGAAGGGACAAGACAGAGCCTCAAATCAGAAATACACTGAAAACAATTACTTCTCGAGCCTCCCAAGGGTAGGCACACTTTTACATCCTCATAACTGCAAAGTGACCACTGTAGTGAAATCCCCCTCTACCAGCTCTCACTCCATCATTTAGCACATCCTCTCTATTAGCAGAAAACAAATCCACAGCTCCAAATGGACTGTCAGTCATGGAAGGTCGAACAAAAGATTTGGTAGTCAAGTTTGTAATAAGGTGTACTTGCTGTCTCAAGTGGGATGGGGAATTTCTCAAGCTTTGTGGGAGGAGAAATCTCTCAAAAGTTTGCTTCAGGATTATTCACAAACTGGGTCCCCTTGCGTTATGGCTTGAACCTGAAGCTGGGGAGCCTTTAGGAGGCGACACCAGCCGGCAGAAGTTTGAATCACTAATAAAAGGCAATGCCCATTCCTGGTTCCTATTATAGGAATTATTAGTGATCTAGGATCCTGATCATCCATCATGAGAAAAGTCCCTGCTATACCTTCCCACTGCCATGGACTACTCATCCTTGCCCACCATGATGGTCTGAAATGTCCTTTCTTTCTTAGTTGGATACTGAGATCACTGTAATGCAATGCAACAAATAAAATAAAGCTGGTATTCACTTTTTAGAGATTTATTTACTTTTCTGTGTGTGTATCAATGTGAGAGAATATGCACACATGTTGTATGCGAGTGCACATGACTGTGCACATGGAAGCCAGAAAAGCAGGTGGGGGCCCTTGGAGCTGAAATTATAGGCATTTGTGGCATGTCTGGCTTGTTTCATGAGTGCTGAGAGCTAGACTCCAGCCTGTATGATTATACAGCAAGCATTTTAACTCCTGAACCATCTCTCCAGCCTCTAAACCTGGTGTTTTCATCAGTGAGTTAACTAATACACAACCATCACATAAGAATCTGATCCAACTACCATCAGCAGTAAGTAGATCATCCCTCTTGGGGCTCCTCTTCTTAGGTAGAACTGAAATCATGCTCTAATATTAATAAAAACCAAAGAGAGAGCAGAGCTGCCTCTAACACAAGGAAGAAGATGCTAACTGAGATCTAGGGTTAAGAGGCAACTGGGTTAAGAGCAAACAAAATATACCTCCAGGACGTCCTAAACATAGAGAGACCAGGAAGCACCAGGGGGACTGTTATGACAGGTATAAAACCCAACACAGGATGCTAGAGAGATTGCTCAGCAGTGAAGCTCTGGCAGAGGACCAGAGATCGGTTCCCAGCACCCACATCAGGCAGCTGACAACTCCCTATGAATTCCGGTCCCGGGGGCGAGACACCCCTGGCCTCGGTGGGCACTTCCACTCCTGTGCATGTAACCGTACCCGCACCCACATGCATAGGGGACTAAAAATAAATCTTTTCAAAAAAATTCCAAGGGCTAGAAAGATGGCTCATTGGTTAAGAATACTTGCTGCTCTGGTAGACGACTCAGGGTTCAGTCCCAGCACCATGTGGTAGCTCACAACCATTCACAATCCCAGTTGCAGAGAGTCTCACCCCATCTTCTGACCTCTGCAGTTACCAGCACACACATGGTTCACATACATACACACAGGCAAACACTCAGACACATAAAACAAATTAATTTTTTAAGAGAGCAAGCACACACACATACACACACACACAGAGGAGACACTGTCTTCGCAGAGCTTTTATGAATGGCCTGACATGCAGGAATCAGGGTCGAAGGGAATGGGATCTCCTCAAGGTTAAAAGAAACTGTATTCTGGTCACACCACTCACTCCCTTCCTAGACTTTGGCTTGAAGACACACTGACCAAATGAGATGTCTTTAAAAAGAGGTCTTTGTGCTCTCCCGATAGATCTCATGTCCAAGTTCACTTGTTGAGAGCTATTCGTGAGTTTCCCTCTCTCGATTCCTGTCTTTCTTCTTCCTTTTCCCCCAACAAAAACAACAAGTGCAATTACAGATCAACTGGTTTTTAAGTCTCTCAAGAGCCCCAGGACACTGATCTACACTCCAGGCCCTCAACTGGATTGCCTCGCTGTCTGGACAAAACCCACTAAACTATTTCTTGAACAAAAGCAAGGATCTTTTAGGTGCTATAATCTCATTCCAAATCCTTTTACCCACTCCCTACTCTTTTGGCCCCGACACTGCAATCCTCTTTGGGTAATCTGAGGTCTGGCAGGCACCAGGCCTGCAGTGGCTTTTGCTTTTCCTCCCACTCTGTGCCATTGTTTGCTGCTGGGAGGGGGCACGGTGCCAGGGTTCAGGGCCCCATAATGACTTTGTTCTTACAGGGCAACTGTTAATAATTAGCAGGAAGCATTTTGCCTTTAAATCTCACAGCTTGAGTACTAAAGATCTCACAGTGCCAAGGAAACACTTAATTCCAGGGTGAGACGGTTCCAACGTCCTCCCGTGGGCCTACCCACGGCATTCATCGGCCTCATTCATCTAGTGATAGGTGTGAGTGCCTCTTCTCTGATAGGTGCCAAGCTGAGGAGGAGGTGGGAAGCGGGGAAGAGAGACACGGTTTCTGTCCCCACTCTTACCTAAACTCCATTGAGGAGAGGTGGCCACCGGTGTAGGAGCCAGGATATATGCTCAAGCACATGCCGCACTAGTGTTCTGAACCGGAAGAGAGGACACGATGAAGGACAGGAAAGAGATCAATATGGCGGAACTGTCCAAAATGAAGAGTATCCCAGGAAGACTCGGAAGCTGACTAAGAAGGGAGTGCTGGGTAGTTGGGAGTCACAGAAACAGGAAGGAAGCCTCTGCCTGCAACTGTTCGGAGCAGATAAGATGCCTTGAAAGGACCATCCAATGGAATGTTCACCGGGGACGTAGTAATTCACTCACTCATTCATTCAAAAATAGCTACGTTTTATGGCACTAAGGGCCGGGTACCATTCTAAAACCTAGAAACAGCCGTAGCAGATGCACTCCAGAGCTCGGCCCTGAACAAGACAAAGCCCGTGCAGTCAAGGAATTTACACAAAAGAAATACAGAAGATGTGTGTGGTAACCAAAGCTAAGGACGAATGTCAAGAGGGACAATGGGAAGAAAGGACGGAGGGTCAGAAGTTCTCTTCTAGATGAGGCAGACAAGGAAGGTGTTTATGAGAAGGTGAATCCTAGCGAATACCCAAAGAAGGGGCAGAAGCATAGAACTGAAGGTGGCCACCCGCAGGGGTCAGCACCGTCGTCAGAGACAGAGAACGAACCCAGGCAAGGATGGAGGCTCAGAAGAGGCATCTGGACCAAGCCGCCAGTGTTCAAGTTCCAGAAGTTCCAGCTCCATTTTGTCACTATCACTGTGACCTTGGGCCTGGTTTAGAGGGGCTTGGAATGTTCCAGAAGGGGTTTCATAGCTCAGTTTCTCATACTGCTCTCGACAGTTCTTCAGATGCAGCTGACAAGCTCCTTTGGACACCGCAGAGACAAGATGCGGAAGTGAACCACCACCATGGGGCGGTGTGTGTGTGTGTGTGTGTGTGTGTGTGTGTGTGTGTGTGTGTGTGTGTGTGTGTGTGTGTGTGTCTATGAGCCATTTAGGAATGAAGAGTCAACTTCAAAATAATTAAACAGCCAAGGCTGGCTCTGGCCAGCACTGGCAGCCTTAGTTCAATAGCCAGAAATTATTCATACTTTCAGGAAGGTGGCAGGACGTTTCTAATCTCAGGCAGAGAAAACACTAGGCATGACGTTGAGATATTTATACAGCCACCGTGCAGGGGAACAAGAAGAGAACCTTGGCACACACACTTACATCTGGTGGAAAACATCTCCAAGTGTGTCTGTGTACATGTGCTACTGAGTGTGCCTAAACTAGAACGTAAAACATTTGTAAATGGACCTACTTACAGAACTCTCTTGGTCTAAGGCAGTGGCTCTCAACCTTCCCAATACTGTGGCCCTTTAATACAGTTTCTCATGTTGTGGTGACCTCCAACCATAAAATGATTTCATTGCTACTTCATAACTGCAGTTTTGTTACTACTGTGAATCGTAATGTAAATATCTGATATACAGGATATCCAATAGGCGACCTCTAATGGGGTCGTGACCCACAGGTTGAGAACCACTGGTCTAGGGCCTGTTAGTTGTCACTTCACTGGGTGGCCAGCATTTCCTGGCCTTGTATGACAGATCAGTGACATAGAGCATGACAAGTGACACTACATATCCTGACATATGGTTAGTGACAGTGCAGGTGGCCCTGGAGCAGGTATGTGTGGGTGACTCAAGTTTACACTCTGTCCTTGAGTGCTATGAGAATATCTTCACCTTTCAACAACCACACCCACCTGTCATGTGATATATGGACAGAAGTCAGCCCTATCTAAGACACTGCTCACAGAAAATTATTACAGGCATGGGCACAGACCATCTTTAATCCGGAAAACATTTTACCAATGATACAAAGCAACACTTGCTATTGAGGACATGATTTCTCATTCAATGCATCCCCATTCAACAGCTCCGGGTACCAGGCACTGTGTGGACCCTGGAGGTGAGTACAACATCAGACCCCTACCTTCTGAAACAATATGCCTTCTTTAATAGATGCGGCCAAACAAGACAACTTTCCTTAGGTAAAATCTTTCTTAGCCCACACCTCATTTCAACGGTCTGGATCGTACAAAACAAACAAAAGATAAAAAAGACAAAAGGGCTTTCAATGTCTGGGCTCCCACAGAATTCTGACTTCACTCACATAATGATCTGACAGGGACAGTTATCAGAATTTTTCTCAGGCCCAAACAATCTTCCCACTGAGGACCCTTGAATACCCACCCTTGTCCCATCCCACAATCCTCCAGCTGCTGGGGAAGTCACCAAGAGTGTGAGACACACAGTCAGCAGCGCACTGGGCTATAGTCAAAAGTAATGAATTCTCTGATAGAAAATTGATCTCGCTTGTTCCCATAATGTAAGCTCTGTCGAGAGAGCAAACAAACAAGGCTATAATAATTAATTGAAAAGAAAGACTCTAATTAAAATTTTATATTAGTGTACATAATGGCCAGAAATAGTAAACATTGCTTAAAAAAAAATGTCAGAGCTGTAAAACAACAAAAAGCTCTGCCTGTGCAGATAACCAGCAACCACTTAGTATTGTCAGTCAAAACACACACTCCATCTCATCCTCTAGCCCACAGCAAATGGCACGAAGAAAGAAGAGCGTAGAACATGAAATATTTAACCACTTGCATTGGATCCAACTCAACGCCTACCCATTGAGTGTTTCCAACTTCGACACGCCTTCCCTAACACTTCCTGCGTAGCCAGTGCACACACAGATGCGTGCGTGTGTGGGGGCAGTCTGACCAGAGCTGTGGAGGGCTTTCCAGGGGCCGAGTGCAATCACTGCACGTCTACAATTACACCCTTGTAAGAGAAATGGCCCGTGTATACACAGGATCACAATGAAGCCTACACATGCCAAGAACCGTCCTGGTGGACCAAGAAGTCGAATCCGGCATGCAGTGAGCTCTTAGGATGTGGTTTGCAGGAAAAACTACACACAGAGAACAACTGAAACATGAATATGAACGCTCAGTTGCAATGGGGAAGGCCAAAAGGGCGTTCTGAATATTTCTCTCTCATTTCATCCGTGACATGCTTACCCACTGGAGATCCTACTCCTCCCCGTCTAGGAACCCCTTGCAATGAGCTTGGCTACTGCCATCTTCGGGATTGATTACCAGCCCTGGAGTGCTGTCACATAGCTTAGGAAATCGAAATGAGAGGTACAGAGTCGAAGTTTACACTACACTGTAAACTTATCTGTGGCTTGTGGACCGGATGTGTAACTTTCACCCAATGGATTGATGCGGCTCTGCAGATGGAGGGACGGACAGGGCTGTCTGTCACAAACAACAATAAAACCTCTAGCGAGGTTTCAGGGCAGCACATTTGGTCCACTTCTCCCGACTGCTTGTCTAGCACTCGAATGGTCTACCACTGGAAGAGGTGCCAGGCTTCCGGTTTCCCAGAGCTGTCAAGTGATCAAGGACGTCACTTTTAATTGTGTAAATTCCTCACAAGCCTGGCAGACCGCGTTTGCTAGCTGTCGGTAGTACGTGCACAGTCTCCCAGAATCCAGGGGGACTGTAGAGATGGCCCAGCCCGGCCACTGGGGTTTACAAGCAAGGAACTGAGTTCTGTGAAGATGAATTGCCCTGGGTGTGCCCGGTATCCACATAAAACATCTAGGCTTCAGATCCCAGCAGTGTTCTCCCCAAAACAACTGTTAATACCTTCTCCCACTTCTGTCTACCACCTTCTGTCACCACTGCCTTGCAGACCCTCAACACTTGGAGGAACTCCAAACAGACGGGAGAACTACCCCCAGTTCAGCCGACTGAGATTTCTCCGTCCATCTTCCTGATGGGGTAAGCACTCGGATGATCAATAGGAAACCTGGTTTGGTCATGCACATATCCCAGTGAGGAATGGCTCACTGAAGCTCCAGAAACATAGGACCATGCACAATGAAACACTGTTGCTAGCCAGGCCTAGGAGGAGGGAAGTGGGGTGTGGTTTTTACAGGGTGGCAGGTGGAATTTCACTAAGACTGTGGAAAAGTAGCCACATGGCAAGGGACTGACTTTAAAATATCTAGTGACTGATACTACATCCCAACCATATGTGGGCCTGGCCACACGGTTGCCAGCCACTTAATAAGTTAGGGCAGGCTTCACCCTCTACTCAGACACGGAAGAGAAAAGACGTGGGGGCATGGAAATAGATAGCTTCCCCACATTGAGTAATCGTGAGGCTGGAGCAGGCAGGAAAAGAAGGCGGGTACTACGGGGCACTCCTACGACACGCTTCATCTAGCTCAGCTGATAACGGTTATCAAGTTGATACCATGCCATCAAGACAGGAAAGAGGACGCAAACCCTCCCCATGATATAATCCTCTAGTAGAGAGCTCAAACCAGAAACCACATCGCTGCGGCAAGACTGAACGCCGCCGTCCTCCACACAGCAGGCCCAGCACAGGGTAAAGGCGTCATTCTGACATCATCAATGAGAGGCTGATTTCCTCCAACAAACCTTACCTTTTTGTATGAATGCAGCAGGAATTAAACAAATTAAAATGGGGATAAAACCCTAGGGCCTTTCTTCTTTTTTCCTAAATAGAGCCAACCGATGAAGTACCCGATACATAAAACTCAGAATGCAGAAGGCCCGTGGGGTTTGAGAGCCCGTGGTTCTCAATCGGGGTGACTCTGTCTTCCTGGGCACACAAGCCACTGCCCACAGCCCTTCTGTCACTGTACCTTGAAGAGTACAACTGGCATCTCATGGGTGGAGACCCCATTCTAAATGTCCAACAACGCACGCACAACAAGTTAAAAAAACAAAACAAAACAAATTCTCTAGCTCCAAATGCCAAAGTGCTAAGGTAGAAAGGACCGGGGATGGTGCAATACCCCCACAGGTAGGCGAGGAGTTTCAAAGTCACCATCATGAGAAGCTGACCCATCCAGGAGAGTCTACCAACCTCCCTGTTCCCCTTTTACTCCTGGCAATTTTAATGTAACAAATAAATTATGTCTGATGCTCCTTGGCTCCCAGTATCTGCTTCCACTGGTGGAGCCAGAGGCAGGCTCTCCATATTCCCTCAGTTAAGGATGAAGACCTGGGGGCCACAGAGGTTCTGACAGCCACGGGGTTGCTAGAAGCACAGGCCTGGCTGGCATTACCAGTAGAGGGGTCAAAAGCAAAAAAGTGTTTGCAGTGAGAAATATCCAAAGTCGTCAGACAGTGGTGGCGCATGCCTTTAAGCCCAGCACTCGGGAGGCAGAGGTGGGCAGATCTCTGAGTTTGGGGCCAGCCTGGTCTACAGAGTGAGTTCCAGGACAGCCAGGACAACACAGAAAAAACCTTGTCTTGAAATACTCTCCCCCCAACCCCCCAAAAGAGAACTATCCAAAGTCGTGTAAGGCAGCAGGTGACTCCATTCTGTTGCAGTATTCTGTACACAGAAACTGCTTTGTACTGGAGTTTCAGAGATCTCACTCAGCTCCAAGAAAGACACACACCCCACTTCACCAGGCCGCCACCCCTGCCTGCCTCCTTTCAGGTCACCCCAGTTATTTTGATTCTCAGACGAAAAGGGAGGCAAAAGTGGAGACGGATCTCCCGTGGATCCCTTTAAGGGACTCAGGCCTAGGAGCCCGTCACTTAAACGGCGGTTTGCAGAGTGCCTGCAGGTCTGGTAGAGGAGGAGTAAAAGGAGATTCCGGCCATTTGTCTACAGGTGAGGGGGAAGCCTCAACTGAAGGATGGGGCGGACCCAAGAAGAAGACCGGGCCACAAGCAGCGGCCAGTCAGGCCTGTCAGCCCAGGAGAGACCGTCGCTCAGCTTTGACAGGCTGTGGGAAAGCGGTCTAAAGACTGCAGCCTCAAGACCGCCATTGGCCGCTGTGCGGCAGGCGCCCGGGCTGTCTTATTTGCCTCAAGGTTCTCCCCTCCAGACCTGGGCTCCTAAGGGGGTGGATCCAAAGGAAAGATGCTAAAATGCAAAATACAATGTGCTCTTCCCCTCCCCCAAGAAAAAGTTGTGTGCTTCCTTTTTATTCTTCTTCTGTGCCTATTCTGGGGAGGGTGCTAAAATATATATAACATGAAACTGCCATCTGAACCAATTTTTTTTTTTAAAGTTCAGCTCAGTGGCATTTGGGACATTCCTATTGCATAATCAATTCTGCCCCTGTCTGTTTCCAGAGCTCTTTCATGAACCCGAACAGAAAATGATACAGGAGCTTTCTGTAACCGCCTTACTCGTAATGCTTAGCATAATGTCCTCACAGCTCCTGCAGGTCGCGGCGTGTCAGAACTCCATTCCTTTTTAAGGCCGAATAATACTTCCTTGTGCACACTCTGTTTAACTACCTGTGAATGGACATCTGGGTTGTGTGCACCAGCACTGATTTTTTTTTCCTTTTAAACAAGGTGTTAAGTGTATTTAGCAGTGAGCTGATGTGGGGGAAAGAACAAAGTCCCAGATCCTGTCACTAACCTCGGCATGTGATCATAACCCCCGTACGAGGCTCAAGTGTTTTTCCTTGTAAAGAGGAAGTGAATTAGACGAGCGTTCTCCAGAAGAATTTGGCTGTTCTCTGTAGTAAGAAATAGATGTTTTGTTCTGACCGGCTTCACACGAGCACACAGACGTAACTGAAACCTAAGTCACACACGCCCCTCCTGCATGCAATCACTCTAGCATTTTCGATCAACTCTATTATTTCTCGGAAAGAGGAAGAGTTCCCATCACTAAACTGATTTTCCCTCCAGCACTGAGTAACAACTGACGCAAGAGACACTATTTTAGGTCTATTTTTCCCCTCCAAATTGGTATCCCTTAGAATGTGCTAATAATTAGTGCACCATCACTTTTTAAAATATCAGTTTCATAAAAAGTGGGAAACTCTTTAGTGCACGCACTACAAAGAAGTTACTGTGATCTGTATTCCCCCAAATTTTTGGCCATGAAAATTTTCACATACAATCAAAAGTAAAATCCCAACACCTACTGAACACTGTTCCCTCAAGCCATTTGGGGACCTCCACACTGGACGACTATAAGGTCCTTTTAATTCCAGTATTCTATGATGTGGGACAGAAATTCTCCACCCGGGTTTTCCTTTGCATACAACAGAAGGAAGCACGGAACACAGCAACTACAGCTCCCAAAACATACGCAGCATCCACTCCAGCCTACAGCTGATTTACACTAATCAATTTCATGTTAAGAACAAGTTCATATTCAGGACAAAATTAAATGGAGAGTATCAAACCCAACAACAATGCATTAAAGACTTAGGACAGCATACCGGAAATGTCCAGGGGAGAGCACAGGAAGAGGCCTGATGACACTGGTCTGGACGCTGTTTGAAGAGATGCAAAAAGCAGGGGGAGAAAATGGTCACAGGGTACAAACTCGGGATCACGACGAGAGGACTAAGACCCTCCCCCGCCCCGTCCCATCCCGCGCAGCACGGTAACTGCAGCTCATCGTGTTCACACACGGAATCTGTTAGGTGTGTGCAGCTCTGAAGTGTTCTACAGGTGCGCACATTAGGGCACATGCACACACACACACACACACACACACACACACACACACACACATGCATACATACACAGAGACAGACACACACACACACACGTACATACACAGAAACAGACAGACAGACAGACACATGCATACATACACAGAGACAGACAGACACACATACACATGCGTACATACACAGAGAGACAGACAGACACATGCGTACATACACAGAGACAGACAGACAGACACACACATGCGTACATACACAGAGACACACACACACACACACACTTGCGTACATACACAGAGACAGACAGACAGACAGACAGACAGACAGACAGACACACACACACACACACACAATGTGAGATGATAGAAACATTAGTTAGCTTGACTGTAAGAATCATTTTACAATGCACACTCACATCAAAGGGTCAGGGTGTAGATCATAAAAATATAGGATCTATCAAAAGAACTGGGGAGAAATTACAGTGAAGACCCAAGAGTAACTACGAAGAAAGAGCCCGTGGTCTGACACGGTAATTTCAGCTAGTTCTCTTGTTAGCAACACTCCTGTGGGGATGGATGACTGAAGGCTGTCTGGGACCTGTTGTGTTTTGTCCCCCCCGGTTAACTGGTGTGACGGGGCACATACAAACCCGAATGACCAGTACAGTGCATCACCTGTCGGAACCTACCCCTTGCCTTAGCGAACCTCCAACTCCAAGGCCTGTTCTGACAGACTCTAATACATGTGAACCAAACAGTTAGTCACGTAGTTTTACAAGTATATTCCCTGCTTGTTCCTTCACAACACACTGTGTCTTAGTCCATTTTATCACCTGAAGGTGAACTAGAGGATGAAAATCACGCCAGTGCGTATTTAATGTGTGTGTGTGTGTGTGTGTGTGTGTGTGTTTTCTAGTTTCGGCTTTTTTTTTTTTTTTTTTGAGTTTGTGAATACTAGGGACTCAGACTCATGCTTAGAGACTCGTTTGATGAATGTTAACAAAATACATTGCTTTATCTACAATGATTTTAAAAGAACATATACCCAAATCCAAAGGTGGTTATTTTTCCATACAAATACAATTTTAAGAAAAAAATTATGAACATTTATTCTCCAGTACAAAGAAAACAAGCTGGATTCCAATGGTGGCATTCAAAGATAAGGGAGCCTCTGGATGCAGTGAACTTGGACTTTCTCTCTTACTAACGTCATTATAAATAACTCCCACATAATAAAACCAAAATCAGTTTGAGGGAAATACCGTATGATCTGTCCTGACTCCACAGCTACCTCTCTATCTTTTCTACACTGGAAGCCATCCTCCTGCATGAACATGCCTACCACTCACCGAGGAGCCTCAGCACCCGCCCACCCCCACCCCACCCCCACCCGCCAAGACACACACACACACACACACACACACACACACACACACACACACACACACACACACACTTGCCCTCAGCAACTCTTTCAACACCTTTACTTCCTGCCCCTTCCCATGGCTTGTTCTGTGAGCTCCACCCCTACTGGGGCTGTCCAAACCAGTCTCTACCACCCCTCATGCCTCACACCCTCACCCTCCTTTCAAAAGATGTTAACTATGTTACTTTTCTCATCCTGGCTATGGAATACCTGATCAAAGTATCTTCAGGAAGGGAGAGCGTATTTTTGGTTCACAGAGTTCAAACGTACAGTCCTCCACCCTGGGCAAAGCCCCTGTGGTAGAGCTTCAGGCTTTGGGCACACTACATCCATGGTCGGGAAGCAGAGAGAGGCTTAGTTCCTCCCTTTTCCCATTGGAGATATGTTGGTTTTATTACTATTATGATGCACGTGTATGCGCCCAGCAGGTATGCATGCACGATGCACAGGCACATGTACAGAAATCAGAGGACAACTTTGGGGGGGAGGGGGACGGTCAGTTCTCTCCATCTACCTTGTTTTGAGGCAGGGTCCCTCTTGTTCCTGCTGTGTTTACAAGGCTAGCCGGCCTCAAGCCTCCGCCTGGCCTTAGGAGTAGTACTGAGGTTATGGTGCCCTTCGCCATAGCTGGCTTTTTGCACGGGTTCCTGGAGTCAAGCTCGGGTTATCAGGCTTGCACAGCCTGTACTCTTCCCAGCCAAGCGACCTCCCCAGTCACTGCTTTCTCCTTCCGATGCGGTCTGACACATCCAGCTTAGGGTGGGTGTTCTCACCTCAATTACGCTCATGTAGAGAAGACCTTAGAGGCTGGCCTGGAGGTTTATCTCCTAGGTGACTCTCGACCCGCCAAGTTAACGATATTAACCGTCTCCTGTGCCATTCCTCCTTGCCAAGGGTTACGTCAACTCTACATACTGGACAACGTGGCCATAAAAGACAGTGGCCATGAGGCGGAGGATCGCAGTGGGGAAAGAAAAAGTGCAATCACGCTGGCGTGCTCCCAACTCCGCCATCGGCAGCACACGGCTAACTCTCCTCTCGGACCTCACCAATGTAAAAGAGCGGTGGAGTCCAGCTCGCTTGGTTCTCGGGGGATGATGAGAAGGGACCTGGCACACAGTAGGTGCTCAGACAGTGCTTATTGGTGTGCCTCTCACCCTAAATCCACAACAGTTCAGGTTTAAAAGAGAGGAGGAAATCAATTCGAAATTCTTACCATGCTAAAAGAGCCGACTTGCAGAGTTCATCTCTCAGAAGTCTAAGGCACTGGGCAGAAATAGATTTTTGTTTTACTCAACATCAAAGAGTTGTATTAGAGAAATTCAGATGGTTTTCCTGCAACTTTTGACTTCACCAACCCTGATGACAGAGCACACCACATCTAAGAGCGGAGGGCAAGAGGGGCAGTGTCAGAAGGAGGAACTTCAAAGGGCTTTAGCAAGAGTAAAAATTCCATCGGCATTACCGTGTGGCGTGTTGGTATGTGCAACTGTTCTTTCCTTTACAGAGCTGGGGCGCTGCTGCTGAGTGAGGGGTCTTCGGGACTGAAGATGACCCCCCCCCCAACACACGCACACACACACACACACACACACACACACACACACACACACACGCACGCACGCACGCATGCACAGTAGAATCCAGGGTCTGCAGAACAAGGGACATGGAAGTTCCAAACACAGAGGTTGCCATCTGGGAATAAGGTGCTCCCTCTGTCGACAGGTAGGAAAGACACCACTCAGGGCTTTCTTGCTGAGAGATGAACATTCTCGGGGGCAATTCCCTGGGAAGGAAAAGCCAGACTGAGAGCAGGGAGGAGCCAGCTTTGTTCTCATCAAAGAGGAACAGGACGGAGGGGAAGCTAATGAGTTACTGCCTGAGACGTAAGCAGGATTAAGGGTCTGCTGGAGAAAGCGCACAATTGATGGTCTGGCCAGCCTAGGTTGGAAGCTTTCCCCATTAAGATGAGGGGCTAGGGGCTGGAGCTCCAGCCCTTACCTTTCAAGTGCCTGTCAGGAGCACAGCAGGCTTCAAAGCGGGGCTTCTTAGCAAAGGCACAGGAAAGCCACAAAGCTGGACTATCCCAGGCCCGGGGCACCTAACATGCACTGGCCCTCCTACTGGAGCTAGAGAGTCCCATCCCCTGACTGTCTCTGGTACCTGGGGGTCAAGAGCCTGCAAATAAGAACCTCCCCATGCAGAGGCAGCATGATGCGTCTCCTGGGCTTCAGGAATAACAGTGTCCAGAGTCGGGCTTCCTCTACCCACAAGGGGCACAGCAAGGCTGGGAGGCAGAAACACCTACCTTGCCCAAATTACCCAGGGACCTCAGAAGAAAGAAACACAGAGCCTAGCTCCTCGTTTCCCTCCAAATGCGACTAGACGTGGGGCTGAAAATACTTTGAGCTATTCTCACAATGTGTGCTGGCCATTGTGAGAGTAACCACCCACCGGAAACTATCTCCTCCCAAAGAACCTCTACGTAAACCTTTGCTTAAAAACCCACGGAGAAGACAGCACTTAAGGCGCGGCCCCGTTTCCACGGACCTTAAATCCAGCAGAGAGCACGGATTAGAAAGTCTAAAAAGACACGTGGCTACACAAAACCAACCAATACGTAGTGTAGGCAAAAACTAGACCACGTGATTGTCGAGGAAAGAGAAATCGTACGCTGCTCTTCTAGGACGAGGCACGAGAGCTAAGCGTCCTACCCATTTCCTTAATGTAATATCCCAAAGTCCTCATGTGAGACAGGCATTTAAACCACAGCAGGGTGACAGGAGGGAGGTTCAGGGAGTTGAGGTACTAGCCCACATTCACTTGCTGATGGAGTGACCCAGCAACAGTCACTTTCTGAGACTGGGTCTGGACCAGGTGTGCGTACAGAAGCTGGGAGGGAGCCTGGTGGGCCTACTATGCCAGTCTGCAGCAGGGCAGGCGTGTGGGTCTTACGTCCTGCTCCATCACGCGCTAGCAAAGCAGACAAGCATCACGTTGACTGGCTGCAGGCCCAAGATGGAGTCCTGCTTCTGAGTGCTGGCCCCCAGCGGGGCAGCCCTGGGGGAAGCCGCTGTCACTCACCCCTTGACAGTCTGACATCTTTAGATCATTTTCATTTCCCCGCTCCTGTGTTCCTTCCCAGCTGGCTTCTTCCTCCCGAGGGTGGCCCAGCTGCTGCATCCATCTGCAGACCAAGTGAGGGCCCCTCCACAGCAAGGGCAGGTAGAGAGGAGGCTGGGCATGGGGACTGGACTGTGGGTGGGACAGACTTGCTGAGGTCTGGCCAGCATATTCTCCCTTGGGCTCTGCTGCAAAGTGAAGAGAGGTAAAACCTCTCTATGTGCCTCAGTTTCTCCAAAGAATTTAAAGAAAAGGTAGGTGGGGAATGGTTTTAGCTCAGAGGGGGGGAAAAAGGAAAATGAAATGCTAGTTAAAAACAAAGTCCTTGGCTGGATGGTGGTGGCGGCGGCGGCGCTCGCCTTTAATCCCAGCACTTGGGAGGCACAGTCAGGCGGATCTCTGTGAGTCCGGGGCCAGCCTGGTCTACAGAGCGAGATCCAAGACAGGCACCAAAACTACACAGAGAAACCCTGTCTTGGGGTGGGGGTGGGGGTGTCCTTTTGCTCAAAGGCCTCACAGTTGGAGAGGGAAGAGGGGGAAGGGAGCAGAGAAGGGCAGGGAAGGGAGGAGGAGGCCAAAGGCAGAGCAAAAAGGAGGTAGAAAGTTACAAAGCATGGAGGACTTGCTCTCTGACTGTGCTTTCCTGTTCACCTTTACTCTTCATGAGCACCACCACAGGGAGGGGGGCCGCTCAGTTCCTCCGAGGCACAGGGTGGGGTGAGCAGCTGGTGAACAGACCTCTACCAGAACTTTCCATGCAAAAGTAAACACACAACACGTCTCAACCTGGCCTGCTGTGATTAGCAACATGTTCTCAAAAAAAGATAAGATTAGAAGACATGTCTGGTGGCTTATGGATGTTTTCTCCAGACGACCTGAGGATCATCTCCAGTTGGCGGGGACTCTGGAATTCCTGATGCTTCACAGATGATGGTTCGATAAATAATACAAGCAGGACTTGGTGTTTGAAAAAAAAACCAAAGGCTAAAGAACGTGATCAGAGACTCTGGACAAAAACCACACGATCCTACAGGGCAAGAACACCAGTTTGACTCCTTCAAGAAGACTCCTACCTATAGAGGTGGTGTTCTCAGTAATTCACTGTTTAATGGGGGAAGGTCTGGATGATTTGGTGCACCACTTTTGGAAATGATCTTATGCTTAGCAAAACACTGCAAAGATAATCTTACTCACATGGAAGCAAGGGTCACTAAACAAGGGAGGTAACTGCAGAGCCGGTGACAGAGAATCAAGAGTAACTCAATCAGGTCCATCTTGCACTAGAACTGACCCCTCACTTGTGAGGAGCAAGGGCAGGCCTGCTGGCCCTGATGTTTGGTTCACACTTCACACTGTAGACTTGGAAAGCTGTAAACATCAAGTCAAGTAAGTACACACGACCCCACCGCACCTCGCTAGCAGCTCCACAGATATAAGATCTCAATCTGGAAGGGGAGACGTTGAGTTCTCCAGTGATGGCGAAGCCCGTTAGGATGACCCAGGCAGCTCTGACCAGCACCCACCAGGGTCAACCTCATCCCTTCTGTCCATCCATCCGCGCTTCAACCCAAGCATCCATATGTCTCTTCTGATAAGAGATCTTTCTTCTAAATTTAAGCCCAGATCTTTCTATGACTTCTACCTCTTGGATCCAAATCCCTCTTCACTGATGATGCAGGTGGCTGCTATCTATGTTCACCTTCTCTGAGAGATTTCTGGCCGTCACAAAGGATCTCCTAGCCAGCACCAGTGCCTTCCTGTTATCTCAGAGGACCCCCCTCATATGGACAGAAGCCTTGTAGAGAGAGGGGTCTTTGATGGCAGTGGTGGGAACGAGTGGTCAACAGACATTTACCATTTATTAAGATCACTGACTACACCTCACTATCATTCTGACTGACACAATCCATGGCTACATACAGTAAACAAATCCTTCTCCTGTTTCTCAAATCTCTTAGGCACCATGGATTTCACTGCCTCATCTAATTACAGTATGTGTGGTGTGTCTGTGTCTGTATGTCTGTCTGTCGCACATATATGAATGATGGGGAGTGGGCCACTAAAATTGACATCATGCCTCCTTCTCTATCACTCTCCCCTGTATTTTCTGAGGCAGGGTCTCTCACTGCATCTGGACGTCCAATGATTGGGCATGGCCTGTGAGTTCCAGGGATCCTCTAGTCTCCTCCTTCCTAGTGCTAGGATTACAGATGTGTGATGCTACACATTTCTTTTCACATGAGTCCCGGGGGGACCCAAACTCAGGTCCCTCACACTCGAGCAGAAAGCACTTTGCCCACTGAACCATCTCTACGCCCCCCCCCTCATATTATATACATTTCCTTTTTACTACTGGATGTGTAGTTGTGTGTGCTGCATGTGGGAGAGTTAGGGGACAACTTTCAAAACCGGTCCTCTTCGTCCATCTTCACGTGGGCTCTGGGGACTGAGCTTGGGTCAGGCTTGCAGAGCATGGAAGGGCCTCACCAGCTGAACCATCACACCAGCCCTCATCCTCTTATCAATCTAGAACATCCCAAACACTTGATGTACCGAGAAGCTGGAGAAGGAGCAGGCTTGGGTGTGGCCGCGGCTTGGGGTTTGTCGTATGTTTGTGTTGTATTTATGAAGGAAACCTTTCTCACCTCACACTATAGCAAAAACAAAGAAAATGCCATCTTTGTTTTCGCGCAATTTTTCTTTCCCGAGAGTCTCTCCAGCGCGGATCCCGCGTCCTTCCCCTCGTGGAAAGTGAGAGGTCTGACAACTGCACCAGGAAGTCGGCCCCATCTGCAGTCAGCTCCTCCCGACTTGAAAAGCCTCAGGTGCTCAGATGTGAAAGCTGCCAGGCCCTCAGCTGGGCTGTCTAGAGCAGCAAATAGACTCTAAGCAAATATGAAAAGACTCCAGCCCCCCTCCGGGCTCCATCCACACCTCCACTTTCTTCTCGGGAGGCATCAGAAGCACACTGCATCTTTGTTTTCCCTGGCTCAGGAGTGACAGCAGCAGAGACTCAACAGACTCCTAACACGTCCGCTAAATACGAAGCGGCCACTGCAGGTCCCCAAGACTGCAGAGATGACAAAGTCACTCCAACCAGCTTGGCTCCCTGGGCCAGGAATTTTATTCAGTACCTGAGTAAAATAGACACCCTCGGCCACGCTGCTTACACATTCAGCTTCCAAGTATGCACACAGAATGAGATGCGATGAATGGGCCCAGTATTCATGAGATCCACCTAGAATCTAACGGCTCCACGATAACACGGGCTGTTTTCCAAGTAAATAAAATGATGCAGCCCTGAATGGGAATTAAATGTACAATGCACAGCATACCCAAGGCAAAGTGCTGAGGTCAAAAATATTCTATGAGACCAACTCGCAAAACATAATGGAAGTCAATAGATAATGAGATTTGATATGAAAATAAAATTATAGTCAACTAATGGATTTTAAAGCTCATACTGGGCAGCATAACTCTGACAAATAAGAGAGTGTTCCTATATTTGAAATGCTTCCCATTACCCACCCTCTCCAATTTTCCTGACAAAGTGAGACACACGTCTAGAAGCCCCAGTGCAGAGAACCCGGCAGTCCGATCCCATACCTATTTTACACTAGCACCACACTCGCCTACCAATTTAGCATGGTGAGGCTTCATATTGATTCTCAATTTTTTTAATATTCTTGTAAAAATGACTCTAAGAAAAAAAACACCAGATGAAACATAACTTTCCAAATATGTAATCCCTCACCCTTTAAAATAGAGTTTATACAAATATGTGTCCCGACAGCAAAGGGCATTCCAAGGACTAGTTATGATTTCCATCAGGTGTGGCGCTTACCATGAAGTAAGAGTGGGCTGCTGCTGCCCCTAACCTAGGTCTTCTCGTGTTCTTTATGTGTGAACAAACTGAAACTCAAAATAGCACAATGATCTCACAATTAAACTCCCTCAGTGCAAGGTACGAAGACTGGAGTCCCTGCAGCTTCACAGTTCTGCTACCACACGGTATTTTACAAATTAGAAGGAAAGGCGTACGTGTGTGTGTGTGTGTGTGTGTGTGTGTGTGTGTGTGTGTGTGTGTGTGTTGTATCATCCTATCCAAGCAATGAATAAGTTATTTTTGCTGAGGGCAAAGTCAGCATTTTGAGTGGAGGAATTAACACCGTTAAGTTAACAAGCTTAACATTTTAAGGATTTACTGATCTCTTAATTGTCTGAAAGGATAAGTTTCCCAATCACCTCAACATCTCCCTTCCCCCTCCCCAGGCCTTTCCCAAGGGGCCATCACCAGTCTGAAGTCTTACCCCAGCAGCCAAGGCTAGTTGCCTGGTGGGCCCTCTCAGGGTTCCACCAAAACAAACATGACCTCACACACTCAGCGGGATTACTCTGTCTAAAGAATTACAAAGCGCGTGCACACAGCAGCAGGAAGGAGCCACTAGCACTCTGCTGAGTTAACATTAAAACAACCATTTTCACTAAGAACCTTAATATCAGAAAGGCCAAATGCGTGGGGAAAGCCACTAACGTGGCTCCAAATTAAATTAAATGGCTACAGAGACAGAGACAGGGAGAGAGATTGAGAGAGAGAACATAAAGAGCATGCCTGGGTTTTTTTACACACACACACACACACACACACACACACACACACACACACACACACACACACATTGAGACAGGGTTTCTCTGTGTAACATTGGCTGTCCTGAAACTCACTCCCTGTAGACCAGGCTGACCTTGAACTCAGAGATCCTCCTGCCTCTGCCTCCCCGGTGCTGGGATCAAAGGCGTGCACCACCACCCAGCTTCTTTATTATATTTTTTAAAAGTGAGAATAAAAATTTCTTGAAGTGTTTTCTAAACACTACATTAAAACAAGTTCTAAGATACGATGCCATTATTCTCAGAGTGATGATTTCTTAAGAAGTTATGGGAGGCATGATGGGAAACAAAGAAACCCTCAATCCATGTTTTTGACCACTCAGAACCCACCCATGACCAATCTGTCACAGTGACTGGAGATTGCTGAGATGCAAGGATTTCTGTGGAGCCTCCAGAAAACCCTACCGAGCTCACCAAGCCTGGCCCAAACATGATCACTTCCATTCTGTACAAACTGATCATGCAGAAACGCAATAAACCACCCTGCCTGGTGCATCACACAGCCTGTTCCTCATCTATGCTGAAGGAGTATCACAATGCTTGCCTGCAGACGGACTTTGGACTAAGGTGTCTAACTAATAAAAACACTACAGCAGATCCTACAACAATCTGCTGTCACAAACACCGTGGTAAGAGTGTCAACAGTTTCTAGGACATCAATTTAGCATTGAAACATTTAAACGCCACCCGATAAGGTCCTCAAATGATAAACGCTTGGTTCATCCACTGGGGAACTACCTTTTCATTCTCTCAAGAGAAGGGCTCCATCTAGGAAGGGCAGTCGTTCACGCTAAACAGTGAGTCAGCCCACTGTGCTTTCCAGAATCCAAAAACAACAGCCCTCCCTCCTCTGGAGGCCATGCTCACACCTGACCTTGGCAAAGGTGTGGAGACCTTGTGCAAGCTGATTTGGCCTCAGTCCCTGAACTCAGCCATGGGGACTCTACAAAGCACAGCTGAGCACCTCTTCACAGTGAGAAAGGGGCCAGGAACGAATGTTAGATGACCACAACACCCCTCTTAGGGCTCAGCAGATCCTACAAGGAGTGGAAGGAAGGAAGAAGGCCTGACCGTCCGCTCTTCAGTGGTACTGTGACTATGACAGAGAAGTCCTCAGACAACATGGTCAGGCAAGAACGGTTCGCCTTCTTACAGCAAGAAGGATCTGGGTGTAAAATCGATACAATGAGCAAACTCAACTCATCTGTGTCTGGGGAGCTGGTTGTTTGATTACAAGTGGGGGGGTTCCCACGTACCCCCATTCAGTTTCCCGTCATGCTAACATCCTGCATTACTATGATACATCGATCACAACTAAGAAATCCACACAAGGGCATTACTTCCAGCTGAACTGCACAGGTTAGCTGGCGTTGACTTTTTTCTGTCTGATGTCCCTTTTCTGTTCAGGGTCAGGTTTCCTACGCCATCACGGTGTCTCCCCAGCCTGTTCTAGTCTCCACAAGGTTCTCAGACATTCTTTCTTTCTGATGACCTCAGCAGCTGTGAGGAATGCCAACTCAGTGTTCTGGAGACCATGCTGGTGGAGCACAAAGCTTTCCCTGAGGCTAAAACAGGCAAAAGGGTTTCAGCAGGAAGACCACCGTTTGGCTTGGAACTTACACATCCGACCCACCCAGTAAGACCCACACGCTGAATGAAGGCTTAGTCCCTAGCTTGGGGCTGGGAGATGGCGGGGGTGGGGCCTACTAGAAGACAGTTGGGTAATGGGGGGAGGGGCATGATCTTGGGGGGAATATTGGAACTCCAGGCCCATTCCTGCCTCTTTCCTTCCTCCTTCCCCGCTCTGCTGCCCTTCTGTCCTGAGGTAAGCAGCCTCCACTAACATGTACTCCTTCCACATGTATGTACAGGCTGCCACTTCCCTAAAGTAACACAGCCAAGGGACTACGAACAGAAATTGTGAGCCAAAAGCATCTTTTGCTCCTTTAAAGTTATTTACCTGAGGCATTGTCACAGAGGCAGGAGACTGGCATCGGGTTAGGTGTGCCTGCTACCTTCCACCCAAGAAGAGGAGCTTAAAACTTATTTATTTTGATTTTCTACTGTATATGAGTTTTTGCCCTCATGTCTATCTGTGTACTGTGGGTGCTCAGTGCCCACAGAGGCCAGAGAGGCTTTGGAGCTGCCGGGAATTGAACCCGGGTCCTCTGGAAGAGCAGCCAGTGCTCTTAACTGCTGAGCCATCTCTCCAGCCCTAGAGGAGGGCTTTGACTGGCAGGCAGTGTTGCACACTATACACATCCTCTAGGACCCCTCTCTACAGTCCACTCTTTGCAAGACGTCCTTAGGCAGAACTATTCCCATCAATGACATGGAATTCTTCTCTATGGGAAATTTAGCTCATTCACGTCTATCAATCCGGGCTCACAGACACTTGTTTGATATTTCATTTACAATGCGATGAACATCACTCAGTCCGCTGTCCCACTCGTCCCAGTTGGTTCACACCAGCAATTTTAGGACGGTCCCAGTGTCCCCAAAGTCCCCTACTGCTTTGCATGTTCAGCACACCCATACTTTCTGCTTCTCCAGATGCTGAGGGTTGAACGAAACCTTCCTAAAATTTCTATTTGTAGAAGTCCTGGGCCCTAGTACTTCAGAATGTGACTGTATTTCAGATTCGTATCACTGGGGGTGTTAAAGTCACACGGTGGATAAGGTGGGCTCTTATTCATCAAAAATGCTTAGTGTCCTCCAAGGAGGGACAAATTGAGAGAAGGCCATGTGAAGTGTAAGACAGAGATGGGGGTGACACTCCTACCAGCTAAGGAACCACAGCTAGTCAGGAGGCCACCAGAGCAGGGGAGCGGGGAGGCTGCAGGGGAGCGGGGAGGCAGATCTTCTCCCACAGCACCAGAAGAAACCAGCCCTGCCAACCCCTTAGACTCCTGGCCACTAGGAGTGTGAGGCAACACATTTATGCTACTTGACTCACTCCGTGGTGGGACTTCGTCATGGTGCCCTACGTAAACCAATAAATTAATACACAGGCTAACGGCACCTAGTTCTCTGCGTTTCGGTTAAAAACAGTACTTGGCATAAAAAAGAAAGCGGGTGTAGAGGACCATTCCGACAAAGTCTTGGAAAACAGGTGCAAGCCGACATAATGCGATGTTTAGCATTACATTTGGATGGGAACAAGGTTTGGGGCAGCGTTTTCAGACGCCTTGATTTCCTACAGAGCTTCCAGCCACCTGCAGCGCGGTCCATTGCTGCTGCCAAGCACACCTGCCAGGGGCAGCAGCAGCCACCCTTCTGGTATAATCACCATCTTCCCAGCATGCCAAGTACCAGCCCCGCGCAGTCAGACCCTTCCCAGGTGCCCTTCACAGTGACTCCACGGGGGAGCTGACAATGATCCCTTGAGTCACAGTGGACCTGGCCAGACCAGGTTAATTCAGCATTCTGGTATCTGTTTATGACTGGCTGTTCCACTTCCATCTTCCCAAAGTCACATGGACAAGTGGCCTGGTGCATGGAAATTCGTTGCCAACGACTGGGCGTGGCCCAGCCTTGGGATGGTTTCACGCACTGTGGGCTCCTCCAGCAAACTCTTTTCAAAGGCATGGAGAGAGCAAGGTGCTCTCTGGAGTCAAAGCATGGAAGAGACAGGCTGGAATCTCACCTGTCACCTCACTCACCCAGTGACCTTGACGGACTTGAAATCTAAGCACTTGCATGGGTAACTAATGGAAAATCCACTGTGTCCTCCACCCTCAGGTAACTGGGAGAAAGGGAAGTCGTTTTTTTACTATAAAAAATCCCTGGTTCATCTGCATTTTTATGTTCATATTAAAACTCAAGTGAAGTCATTAGGCTATGGCCAGCTCACAATACCTCTGGCCTGAGTATCTTCCACTTGTAAACCCCAGAGCTCTGTTATAATCCTTCAAATTATTAAATAATTGTCGTGCTTCCCTTGGGGTCACATTTGGCAACAAGACACTGGCCTAAATGAACCAATGACACGACCCAGTGAATTACACTTACATTTTTAACGTGCTAGCAGCAAACGAGTGTGACACACTTCTAGGGCAGAAACTGGATAAACAAGTGGAGTGGGGGGTCAGAAACTGTGAAGATGGAAAATACTTCAATAATTCGTGCCAGGCTCCCCACCAACCCCAGAGAGGAGCAATTCTCTACTCCAGTCCCAGTTTCCATTTCAGGAGTGGTTACCATCACAAGCAGAAAGCCAAGCATATGGCTCTGTCCTTCTGGACATTTCTACAATGTAGGCTAGGCTGCTCTGGAAAATCCCATTTTTTTCCTCCTACAGCTATATGACCTCAAGTTGTCATTTCAAATAAAGTATGCGTCCACTGATTTTTATGAACACAGACAAAAGCTGCTACAACCTTGGTTTCCCCCCAATCCTTAAAAAATACCCTTGTGAACCAACTGTAGTTGCTATGGAGGGTTATTTGTTTCTAAGGCAACAGCGTATATCTAAGTACTAATGGCCTGTCCTTTTGCCAGGCAACAAACAGCCTTGTGATGCAAGTGCACCTGTCTCAGCTACGCGTTACTATGGAGACACTCCAGTTGCTATGGCTACCATCACGCTAATCGCCTAGCAAAGGCAGACATACAGCAGTCTTCTCATAGAGCCCAGCTGCTCCTCCCGTCTCTTGCCGGAGACTGATTGTCTAGGGCCTGTGATGGAATGCACAAGAACTTCATTAATGCCACGTCAGAGGCTCACTTTGTATGCCCTCCTGCAGAACAAACATCAGAACAGAAAAATCTGCAAGTGGACTGTAAAATTCCCCAGGCTTCTGACATCAGGCCATTCCCAATTAACATAAAGGTCTACTCCGGGGCAATTGCTTTTAACTGGATAGTTACAAAAGAGATGTTGCCACATGTCTTTTAGAATTTCTTGGTAGGGGACTGGAAAGATGGATCAGTGATTAAGAGCACTGGCTGCTCTTCCAGAGGACCCAGGTTCAATTCCCAGCATTGACAGTGTGGCTCCAACCATCTGTAACGCCAGTTCCAGAGGATGTGATGCCCTCTTCCAGCCTCCAGACAGCAAGCACGCAAGAACTCCACAGACATAAATGCAGACAAAATGTCCACACACATAAATACACAAAATAATTTTCAAAAAACTTTCTTGGTAGGGTTGATGATAAATCCAAGCACCATGAATAGCTAAGACTCCACACTTTGAAATCTGGTTCTTTGTTCTATATGGCCCTTTCTTCTAATCTCGAGCTAACATGCTTCTTCAAACCATGACAATCTACTTAACGCCTTCCCCCCATTATATATTTGTAAAAATGCACTCCTGACCTCAATCTCATGACAAACAGACATGTGAGGAGGAGAAGTGGCCACTGTTCTCACGGCAAACACTTGGTAACCACAACAAACCCATCACTGAGGAGCCTGTCTGCATGGAAACGGGATGACAACAGACGAGTGAGCCTTTGCTCAACATCTGTAGAGTCAGGCCATGGGAAGGTGGTTAGCACCTGTTTGCCTCAACAAAATGTGACCCAGGGAGATATGGAAGCCATCAACTTCCCTTTGTAAATGTTTCTGCCCAGGAAGACATTCTTTCACCTACCTGGAAGCCTTCTGGAGACACATTCCCCTGGAGCAGCAGAAATGGTAAGCATCACAGGAAAGACATCAATGGATGTGGCTCCTAATCATACTTCATTTTTTTTCTCATTTATCTGCAGTTATTGTTAAAAATCTCATACAGCCTACTGAATTAGTTTGAGAGCCTGACTCCTCTAGAATAACACAATTCCAGGAGACTTAAGAGAAGGAAAAAAAAATCCGATAGTCCAAGTTACTCACCTTTGATAAGCCTGAGGGGTGGGAGGTGGGTGGTAAGGTGTCTTTTTCAAAGCCTGAATTAGATTTTGTCTATACTCTGGGTCTATGCACCACAATGACCCTTTCCCAATACTCTGAAAAAAAAAATTAAAACAAAAATGTATTAATAGAGTATTATTAATTATATTACTACAGTACAGAGTATATACAAACACGTAGCTCTACTACAGTTACTCTTAAAAGCCGCCTGTTATTTGGTAACGATTTCCCAGACCTGAATGTTGTCCTCTGACAACAGGACACCATAAAATGCTTGCCGCTCCTCTTTGCACTAAGTCGGACAATTCAGATGGTCATGCTGGTACAATAATACAATTTTCGTATCTGAACCACCCAAATACAAGAATCTCTTACTTTTCAGTATGACTTTGGAAGAACATACATAGTCTCTTCCAAAAACATCTATAATTTGGCTGACATTCATGTTAAGAGTACTCAGACGACCTCAACACTCCGTTTCTGCTCTAGAAACCCCAGCTGTTGGAAACCACATTATACTGGCATGATTTTACAAAAACGGAAAAGTAATCCACTCATTGTTTTTGGGTCGTCGTTCCCCCCCCCCAAACTTGTTCACAAAAGAACATTTATGCTTGGAATGGAATTTAAATTACCTTCCCCCAAGAAACAAAAGACTTCAGGCAACAATAGCAAACCTAAGCCAGAATCCAATGTATTCTTTATTTTTATTGGGGGGTGGGGGTGGTGTTCCCCTTAAGTTCACAGCAATCTGCTCCGGTCTCTAAGAATCTTTAGGAGAGGTCACACTTTTAAAGTGTAAATTGGCTAAAAGTGTTCCCCGGGGAGGGGGGTGGGCTTCCCCTGAAGGCCACTTTTGGGTGGGCTGGAGGCAATTGGTCAAAGATCAGCAGCATGTTGCTTTAAGAGTGGGTGGGACTGGGCCTTAAATGGTGCCAGGAAGAGCAGCTTTCACTGCCCTGCTTCCAAGTGGGCCAGTGTACCCACACCACTTGATAAGATCATCTGTAAATATTTACTGATTTGGAAAGAAAAGAGGATAATGACCTCGTCCCACACCCACCCAACCCAGCTTCCCAGGTAGCTTCTCTGATATTCCTCCACAACTGCTCTCCTCCAGGCTTAATGGTGGTGTCTTCCAATTCCAAAGTTCAGAAAAACAAACAAGAAAACTTTTTTTTTTTTGGTTTTTCGAGACAAGGTTTCTTTGTGTAGCTTCAGAGCCTGTCCTAGAACTCACTCGGTAAACCAGGATGGCCTCGAACTTAGAGATCCACCTGCCTGCCTCTGCCTCCCAAGTGCTTGGACTAAAGGCGTGAGCCACCACCGCCTAGCTCAAGAAAACCTTTAACACAAGGAGGAAAGAACAAGAAAACCCCACCGAAGGACCACTAAAGCTAAGCCATTCCAAAAATATTTGAAGATTTCTTTTTTAATCTATACTTCAGTTATCCCTTCACCAAATTGCTCTCTTATAAACCTCACACACTCAAAGCACACGTTAGGATAATTCTCAAGTCTCAGGAACAGCAGCACAATTAGAATGAACTGTTTCTGGTGTACTGGGGACAGGAGAGTCCTATAAGCCATGGTTAAAGGAACCACCCCAGTCACCCAGTCCCAGAGCGTCTATGCTAAAGACATACATGCAGGCTTTAGTCATCTGGGCAATTATAGACCCAAAACTCATCAGCCTACACAGCCTTTCTTTTCATGCTCACAACTTTAAGTCTGGTACAGTTCAAAGGGCTTGACCCAGCCTTTCCAAGGAGAGCAGACGCTGGATCCCCCAACTCTTCCCATGGAAAAAGCTGAATGGTGTACTTTAAAGAAAGCCACAAGGCAAGGAGGAGTGGGCAGGTGTGGGGAGGGCTGGGAGGACCTCTGGGAAGACATTGAAATAAAAGAAGCCACCAAAGCAGGCTAGCTCTCGGCAGTGGGAGGACTGGCCTGACCCTCTTCAAAGGCTCCCAGTGGAGCCCATGGCCAGGGGACCAGTGCATGGGAGTCTAAGCTATGGATGTCTAAGCAATGGGAAGGTCACAAAGTTCAACAGAAACACTTCTGCAAGGAGATGGTCCCAGCTGCAGGAGCCCAAGGGCCTTTGTTTTCATCAAGATGGCTTTCCAGGCAGGGCAGTGTAATCTTTCACCTGAAAACATTCACAACAAAGCAATCAGGACCCAACCAGCCTTCTGGGGTAAGTAAGTATAAGCCAGGAATGTGGTTCTCCCAATCCCAACTCAAGTATACTGTTTATGATGCTGTGATACCATTTAAAGATTAGATGGAATAAACCCTAGATTTGTGCAGAAAAATCCCCCAGTAAGTGATCCAGCTCCTGAGAAGAAGAAGGCTGAAAAACAAGAATGGGTAGTCTGCAGCCACATAACCATTCCTGTGTGGCCATGGACAAGTCATGTTATCAGAGAAAGTCGTGGCTCTCTCACTGGTGAGAGATAGGCAAACCCAGGGATGATGTGATTAAAAAAACAACAAACAAACAAACAAAAAAAAAAAACCCCTAACACAGTGGCCATGCCTGCAGGCACCCAAGAAATAAGTGACAGGTTAAGGTATTGAAGAAATCTTAACAAGAACATGTCTGACTAGACATGTTCCATTACATTAAATCTGAGGGTTGTTTTTGTTTTTAAGTTCAACAGTGACCCGGAAAGAGTTCTGTATGTTGGTAAGATTTTTAGTATTCTAACATAACCCCTTTCATCACTGTATCTGCCTCCTAGGCACCCCCTACACCAAGGTCTGGCCACTGTGACTTCCTTATGCAGAAAGTCAACACCACTGACAACCACCCAGCTTCTACAACTTTCCTTTTTTGAAAAGGATCATGACCATCAAACTCACGTTTCCAACTTTAGTCAGTACGTGTACTAGTGTTCATTAACAATCTCAGGCTTCGGATCCTAAGATAAGAAATCCTAAGGATCCTTTGGACTCTGCTGAGGTCTGGGATTGCTAGTACTCTGGGTTTTAGGGGAGTCTGTGACTGTTTTTCTGACCAGACAAGCACTGGTTGAAAAGTAGTAAGATACACTAAGACAGTGTGTCTTCCACCGAGAAGTGCAGGCATTCCAAAGAAGAGCTCAATGCAATGCTTCCTGGGTACGCACCCACGGGGACTCTCCAAAGCCTCTGATGGCTCTAGGGTGAAGCATCAATCACAGACCTTGGGGTTCAGAGCAGTGGGAGGGGCCAGCACACCTCATTTCTAAGTCTTCTCTTTGGTGTCATGTGGCAACTCATGTGGTTTAGTTAAGAACTTCGGAGATGGTAATGTCCTTTTCAGACCCTTTCCAAGATCAAGGCCGCTCCCAACAGCAGTAACAGACACACTTAATGTGGTACTAGAGGCTGAGCTGGGGAGTGTGGTCATAGAGACCTTGTTTTTTAAAATGACAGGGAACTGGGTGTGTTTCTCACATGCCATTTCTGGGGATGTTTCCAACATTACCCAACCTCATTAATGACTGGTCAACCAACATTCGTTTGTTCGTTCATTCACTCATTTCTTCCTCCCTTCCTATTTAGCTACCTGCCAGTCACCGTGGAGGAGACATCAGGAATAAAAGCCATATGAAAAGGTGGCTGCCTTCATGCAGCTTGTATTCCAGAGAGGAAAAACATGAGCAGTGTAAAAATGAACAACTTTGGCCGGGCAGTGGTGGTGCATGCCTTTAATCCCAGCACTCGGGAGGCAGAGCCAGGCGGATCTTTGTGAGTTCGAAGCCAGCCTGGTCTACAGAGTGAGATCCAGGAAAGGCACAAAGCTACACAGAGAAACCCTGTCTCAAAAAACCAAAAAAAAAAAAAATTAACAACTTAGATGGGAAGGAAAAGTGAGGGGGCAACAACTGTGGGGGATGTGGGGATTGGGGTGTCAAGGGGGCCTGTGCAGGGAAGTGTAGATCAGGGTCAGTTTCCAGGTGTGAGCACCACAGGCACTGAGTCATGTAAGGGCAGAGGAAGAGGAGCAGGGGGAGGAGGAGCAGGGGGAGGAGCAGGGGGAGGAGCAGGGGGAGGAGGAGGAGCAGGGGGAGGAGCAGGGGAGGAGAGGAGCAGGGGAGGAGGAGGAGCAGGGAGAGGAGAAGGAGGAGGAGGGGAAGAGGAGAAAGGGGAGAAGAAGGAAGAGCAGAGGAGGAAGAACAGGGAAGAAGAGGGAGAAGAGGAGGAGCAGGGGAGGAGGAGGGAGAGGAAGAGGAGGAGGAGAAGCAGGAAGGAGAGCAAGAGGAGGGGCAGGAGGAGCAGGGGGAGGAGAAGGAGGAGGAGGGGGAGAAAGGACGCAGCTTCAGAACGTGTTCTGGAGAACTAGATGGGTATGAGAACGGATTCAAAGTGCCAGGGAAAGAAAGAGTGGTTTGTCATAACTAACCAGGCAGAAGACGAGAGAGGGGAGAAATCCAACACGCCGTTGACAGCATAACCTTTGACCCCTAGTAAATGTACTGGTTATGGTATTTGTGAGAACTTACTGGGCACCGGAATGTAGCTCAGGTGGGTTCGATTCCCCGTACTAACCAAAACCACGTGTGCTGCTGCCCGCCCACCTGTGACCCCAGCACTGGGAAGTGGAGGCAGCGCACCGAGAGAGCAGGGTCGCCCTTTGGTACAGAGCTGGAGGCCAGCACAGCTACAGAAGGCCCTGTCTCACCCAGAGCAGAAGGCAGGGAGGGGGAACTCGGGCCACCTATCTCCCCCAGCCGTACCCCCACTGACCCGACCCCTGCAGCCGAAGCCATGAGCACAGAAGGCAGGTCTGAAGTGGCCTGACTGAGGGTTATACTGTCAACCGGCCGCTCCTCTGCGACAGGGTTTGGTAAACTTTCTGAAGGGGCCAGAGGGAATCTTTCCATCTTTGAAGTCCACGGTCTCTGTTGTTGACAACGCGGCTCCACCCTGGCAACCGCGACAAACACAAAAGGAAGCAGGGCTGTAACCATCGGAGTGTGGCTCTGGGTGCAAAGGCCCAGGGCACACCTGGCTGCCCGCTGCTGCCCTGCAGTCCCACACTTGTATCCAGGTCCAACTCGAAAGCTCTGTGGCTCTGGGAACAGAAGGGCCCAGGTAAGGGGGCTTCTGAGGTTGAGAGATTTGGGCTGGTCCTTCTGGATTAGGGGTGGGGGTGGGGGGGGGGGCATCAATGGGGATCTAAGTCAGATGCTCCCAGACGGGGAATCGGGGCAGGGCACCTGTAGGGAGGAGAAGGAGGGGAGATGTACAGACACACACTAAAAGTCATGCTCATCAGTAAGGAGGCCACACATGGTGAGCGGGGCTGTGCCTTGCTGCACTGTGTACCTGGGTAGCGCAACTTACACGCCTTCCTGACCAAACTACGTCCCCACAGGGCCTATCCTCCTGGGTTTTGGGTTTGTGTCCCCCCCACTGACGCTGATTTTCCTGGGGTCTGGTAAAGTGAGTGAGAAGCACATCACTCAGTAGGGTTTCAGAGGGTAGCCCTTAAGCTTGGTTGGCATGGAAACTAGAGCCCTAAAGACTGGAGTCCAAGTTTTATTTCAACGTCTCAGCTGTGTGACCCTGGGCAAGGTACGGAACTGCTCTGTGCTTCAATTTCCTGGTCTCTAAATTGGATTGCCGTCACAACATCTGCTTCTTGGAGCTGTGGCTGAGGAGGAATGAGAGAGTACTGGGCTTGGCACATAGCAACGGCACAACAGTTATCAGCTCCTGTTACTACGAAGGTGATGCAAAGCTAAATGGCCATCTTGTCAACCCTGTGCTCCAAAAACACACAGGGACTGCCCAGAAGAAGCGGGTAACTGTTAAAGCTGTGAAATAATGTAAATCTCATTAATCCCCCACCCCTCCTTACTCTCACAGAGCTGGGAAGCTGGCTAAATGGTCAAGCACTCACGGCCCAAACATGAGGTGGGGAGTTTGGCTTTCCTGAATCCGGGTGAGCATGAGGGACAGTAGCCATACTGGTGAGCACTGGGTTCAACTGAGACCTTGCCTCAACAAATAACATGCCAAAGCACCCATGAAAGATTCCCAAGATTATCGTCAGGCAGGCCCTGCATGCGTGTACCCCACACATGTGCCCATACATATGCAAAGAGAGATCCACACGTACATAACACAGATCTACATATACATGAGAAATGAAGCATAATCACACATAGCTGTCTGTCTGATGTTATACTCTCCATCATCGGCCTAACGGACGCACTGTGCATGGAGACGGAAGGGGAAAGGAACGGGTGGAAGTAGATCAAACGTCAAGAACCAGCCAGTCACAGTCAGGACAGTCGGGAGAGCTTCAGAGAAGCAAGGTCTTTTCGCCCCTCGGGGCGAGTGTGGGGGTTCTGGGCTTCCTATCAGACGTCTCTGCTCCCAAGAGCGGCCATGCAGCCCCTCCTGGACAGGGTGAAGAGAAGCCTGGCTCAGAGGACAGAGCAGAGGGCAGAGGTGAGAAGAGCTGCAGAGCCAGGCTTAGGATAGAGGTGGGTGGTTCTGGGCCCCTGTGCTCTCTCTAGGGAGGCGTCCTTACACATAGTTGCAAACCATAAAGTTCACTCATTTGTCACCAAGGAGCACTCGGCTTTCTAGAGGGGCCTCAGCTGACATTTTTATCATGCTGCCATGCCTTATAACGTGTACAAACTTTGCCCAGGGTCAGGGAGGTTAAAGGTCTTCTGGACCAGTCCAGTGCATTTTACCCTGGTCGCTAACTAACCTCCGGGGACCACCAGGCTACAACACAGCTTCCTCTCCCCAAGTCCTGGTTCCTCCCCATACACAGACCAGCTCACACTCAGCTCCTCAAGTCCAAACTGCCAGGCAGCTGGGGAAGGGGTCGGTGAGCAGAAGTGACACCTTCGGAGCCCAGGCCCCAGATTACCCAAGCTTGCCACTGCACATAGACTTTAGTGAACCACATCCCCATCACACACACACACACACACACACACACACACTTCCACAGCATACAGACTTGAGTGAACCACACACAACCCATCACACACACACACACACACACACACACACACACACACACACACACTTCCACAGCACACGGACTTTAGTGAACCACACACAACCCGTCACACACACTTCCACAGCACACGGACTTTAGTGAACCACACACAACCCGTCACACACACTTTACAGCACATGAATCACACACACTTCCACGGCCTGAGCAAAGTGTGTTTCTTGGGCTCCTCTGGAAGCAGGCCACTTAACCATCCTTTGTACAGAACAACGGGGCAAGAGATGCTGGGCAGGGTGTGGAGACCCTGAGGAGGAATCCATTTTCCTAGTGCAGGACCTCAGAGGGAGGCAGGCAATAAACTATAAAGGATTACCTATGCTGGCCAAAGGAGGCTACAGGACCATCAAGCAGAGAAAAGATGAGGCCTGAGGGAGGAAAACCTTCCAACTGCACAGAGCATGCGCACATACTCAGCTCACTCCTAGCCCCTGCCACCACGGCACTGATGCTCCTAGCAATCTCTCTGTGGCATGGAATGTAGTTCCCAGGTTGGTACAATCTTCCAACGGGTTGAGGGGCAACCACCTTATGCCTGTGTGTCTGTAAGAGGGGACCAAGAGTGAGACCAGAGCTTCTCTAGAGAACATTCCAGGAAGGAGGCTCCCCACATCGAGAGAATACACCTGTGTGGTTCCTGTCCATGCTGCTCAGATACTGTGTTACTTGGGGTGGAGGCTGGGGGACACCACTGTCTTCTTGGACTCCCATTTCCTCATCAGCATCTCAGAGATAGTCTCCCTGATCCTAACTGTGAGGAAGCCATACACAGTGCCCCCGGCACCGCACCCGGCCCAGAACGGGCAGCAGGTCCATGTAACTTCTCTGGTAACAGTAAAAGACACACAGCACTGGGGGAGCGGGCAGGGATAGAAGAGGGAACGGTCATTCTAACAAATGACCATGATGTCCAGATGTGGGCCTCAAGGGACATGGGAAGAACCAAGGTGAGATCACTCAGCACAGGACGGACTCCCGGGAGCACTTGCGGTCCAGCTACAGTTCCATTGGCTGCAGTCTAAAGACACTGGGGAAAACCTTTACATTTCAAAACCACTGGGAAAATCATCTCGGAAATTAGCCAAGAACATGAAAGAGGGAAGCGGGAGGGAGAAACACAATGATCGCAGAGAAATTTCGTCTTGAGAAGTCAGTGCCCCTTTCTGTAACGAACAGGCAGTTGTTCTAGAAGCAGAAGATGAAACATTCCAGCTGGGTGGAGTGGATCACACCTATAATCACATAGGCAGGTGGAACTCTCCAAGTTCGAGACCAGCCTGGTCTACATAACAAGTTCTAGGACAGACAACATTTACCTAGAAAGACCTTGACAAGGGAAAGGGGGTGGGGTGGGGAAGCAAAGCAAAACAAAGATCCCTTGAGCATTCATCTAAACTTCCAGATAGTTTGGAGAGGTTTGGTGTTTTTTTTTTTTTTTTTTTTTTTTTTTTTTTTTTTTTTTTTTTTTTTTTTACCAAAAACAGAAGGGATAGGGAAGAGACATGCTTCTCATTTAACACACTGTCCTGAGAGCCAGGATATTGCTGTAGGGAGCAGGGAGACCAGCCCCTCAGCAAGGGAGGCAGGATATCTCGACCCAGGCAGCCCCAGGGCACGATGTGTCCTCCAGGTACCAGAAGAGAAACGCTGCCACTTCTGCCCAGACACTCCATGACTTTAGATGGATGGCACCTCTCAAGTGTCACCTGTACCACATGCAGACCCACGAGCTCTGTGGTGGCTCCAATGTCTAGCTCCTAGCTCTTTCAGAGGCTCACTCGAAGCCCTAAATGACGCCTGTTCACTGCAGGTACCTGGCTTGTGGGAGAGGTGGGATAGGAATTCTTTGAATTCTCATAGTGAAGGTGTGTGGGTGTGGGTGTGGGTGGGTGGGGTATCTGTGTATTAATCTATGCAGGAAGAATCAACAACCTCCTTGCATTAACACTTAAGTAAAACCAAAATAATTCCAAGATTTGATTAAAACCAAATTAATCTCTAGCAAGAACGCAGCCAGCCAGCCATTTCTCTACCAACCACCAATGTTACTGCCTGAGGGTAACAGCAGACCTATGAGATGACATCTGCATCTGCACACATGGGTGGACACACACGGACACGGACACACACACACACACACACATTGTAAAATAATATTAATTTTGCAATAATAAATAATAAATACAATAATAAAGACTGGCAAGATGGCTCCACGGGTACTCACTGACACACCTGAAGCACAGAGTTCAACCCTGGGTCTCCGTGGAGAAGGAGAGAACTGACTCCTTCTGGATGTCCTCTGACCTTCACACACATGCACACAATAAATAAACAAATATATGTACTATGGGCTGTTCCATGTATGGGCTTTCTCTTTGGTAATAAGACTGGTCAGCACTACACTTAACAGTCCTTCTTGCTACGTAGCCCAGGCTGGCCTCAAACTTGCAAGCAAATTACAAAGAGAATAAATGGCGGGATCAAGACCTGTCTGGGGGCTATCAGATGGCTCAGCGAGTGAGGGGCCTGCTTCCCACACCTGTTGACCAGACAGTGAAGCCCAGAAGACACATGAAGGAGAGAACCAGCCAGGCAGTGGTGGGGCACACGCCTTTAATCCCAGCACTCGGGGAGGCAGAGGCAGGTGGATCTCTGTGAGTTCGAGGCCAGCCTGGTCTCCAAAGTGAGTTCCAGGACAGCGGAAGCTACACAGAGAAATTCCATCTTAAAAAACCAAAATAGTGGAGAACCAGCTCTTACACAATTGTTGTCTGCCCTCTACATGTGCGCTGTGACACACATATACATACATCCACATATAATAAACCCCACCAAAAAGAAAATTAAGTTCTGTATTTGATCGCCTTTTTCCTGCTTTTTTTTATAGTTTAAAAGGTAAACTGACTTAAAGCTAAGAGATGTGAAGAGTAAAATTTAGCACTCACCCCACTTACTCATAAAAATCCTGGTTAGTTTTAGAACTTAAAGACCCAGGAAAGGATGTGATAAAGCGGCCGGATGAAGCGGAGTGGGGAGGAGCCGGGCTCTGGCTGACTCTGCACTCTCTCCCGTACCTCCACCAGCTTTCAGGTGACTCAGAAACTGCAATAATATTTTATGAGGGCAATTACAGCGGCTGGAGTCTGGCATACACAGACACCCCTGGATAACACAGACACCCCTGGATAGATTACAACCAGCTCTCCCAGGACCACTTTATCTTTTGGTTACCCATAGTTACTCATTTATTTTTAAATGTTCCAGTGTGATCTTATCTAATCGGCACATATAATTTGATCACCTTATTTCCAAAACTAAAGGTTGCCAGAAGCACCTGGCCAGGTTCTAAGTGCTAGTGACGGGCGTGCAAGGGAAGGGAAGCAGAACACTTAGTACCTTTGGCTTTATTAAAAAAAAAAAAAAAAAAAAAAAAAAAAAATCACAGGACCTGAGCTCTGAATCAAAGTCACTGGGCTGCATGCTTGACTTCAGGGAGTGACCGTGGCCCACTGATAACCACAGACACACCCTCCATCACCTTCACCAAGACCTCCCTGGGAATTCCTGAGCTCTGGATCCAGCTCTCAGCCACAGCATCCTGCTAAACTACTAACCCCACTTTTAAGGAGAAACTGCCTTTCCAGTGACTTTTAAGTTCCAGCCCAGGTATTCTAGCAGTGAGGGACAGCCTTCATTCAGTTCAGTGTCTGCAAATGGACCTCATCTGTGTGGCACCACGGCTCTAACGATGGATCTGAAAGCACCCAGGACCCAAGTAGAGGAAAGCTGAAGAGCCAAATAACAGGCTACGGTTAGAGATTCTTTCATTTCTTCTAAGTCTTGGTTAAAATGGACGAAGCCAAGGAAAGAAGTGAGCTGCCAAAGTGGAAATCGGGGAGGCTAACAGCCAGTCCCAAACTTCAAGGGGGACATGAGCCTTAGCTATGGCCAACACACAGAGGGAAGAGAGTAGATCAATCCTACAGTTGATGCTAAGGGAGTGGTACCCACCTGGAAGGCCTTAGCTACAGCCAACACCGAAGGAGATGGAAGAGAATGGATGAATCCTACAGCTGATGCTAAGGGGGAGGTGTGTACCCAGAACACCACTCACTTGGCCCTACAACAGCTCACCACGCAGTGACCCAGTGTAGAGGCCTGAGCTTCCACACTCACTGACTTAAAAGCTATCATGTGCTGGTCAGCCACCCCCAAAACCTCCCCTGTCCGCGGCGTGCTTTATCTCCCAGAGGCCTATTTTGGAGAATTTAAAAGACAAACAGCCCCAAGCTCCTACTATATTAGTTACTTTTCCTGTGTCTGTGATAAAATACTCTGAAGAAAGCAACTTAAAGGAGATGGGGCATACTGGGCTCACAATCCACCACAGCAGAAAAAGCCAGGGCATACTGGTTTGAAGCAACTGGTCACATTGTGTCCACAGTCTGGAAGCAGAGAGTGATGGATATTTGTGTCCAGCTTGTTTTCTTCTTTTCATGCAGTTCGGGACCCAAACTCTGGGAATGGTGCCTCTCTTTTAGCCTGACTCGTTTAGGGTGGGTTTTCCTACTCCATTAATCTAACCAAGATAATAATCTCGGCTGGGCCACAGTGCACACCTTTAATCCCATCACTGGGGAGGCAGAGACAGGCGGATCTCTGAGTGGGAGGCCAGCCTGGTCTACAGAGAGAGTTCCAGGATGGCCAGGGCTATACGGAGAAACCCAGTCTCTAAATTCAGCAAACAAAAAAGAGATTAAAAACTCACAGACTTGCCCAGAGGCTAACCTAATCTAAATAATCTCCCATAGGTGTGCCAAGGAGGCATGTCTTCTAGGAGACTCTAGATCCAAGGGAGTTGACAGTATGAATAACCCTTGCCTTCTCACACATGCTACCCCTGTGAGTCCTGCTGCTGAGGGCTACCAGCATCAATGCTGGCTGACTTTTCAGTGTGAGAACCAAACCAGCCACATGGAGATTCACCTAGACTCCATCTGTGAGATCCTAACATGGCCAGACCAGTAGGACAACGCACCGGCTTGTCAATCTCTTGGAGCTCACCTCAGAACTCATCGAAACCGGAGGAGGTACAAAGAACAGGCGGCCCTGAAGGCTCATCCCTTTGACTGACAGCTGACAGTCACCCTGGGTGTCCCAATGGCAAATGGAAGGCTGGTGAGAAAGGCTTCCAAAATTCAGCCCACATTTCAGATTATCATTGCGAATTTTATGGAAGGAATATTGAATGCCCTCCGTATATTGCCACGCCGAGTAAATCTCAGCCCTGCTTACAACTCAGACGTGCACCCTTTCAATGGGGGCAGCAAAGGGGCTTCAAAGAATCAGCAGCTGTGATTCCATTAACATTAACTGACCGTGCGCGCCGTGCGCTCTCCAGCATCTGACATTTGTTATTTCACTTAATTCTCCCAGCCAGCCCAGGAGGCGGGGAGTATCGGGATAAGGAAATGAAGGCTCAGACAGGCTAACAAACTTGCCTGGGGTCACTAAAAGCAGTATGAAAGTAGAAGCTGGAACTCACCACCAAAACACACCGTGACAGACACCACAATCAGGCAGTAGCCAGCTGCACTACAAATACAGGCCACATTTTAAAGTCACAATTAATGGTCGGATGGACCACTATAATAAGCAATGGACATCCCAGAATAGGAATGTCACACACAAGCTCATTCTGATATGTGGAACGCACACACACACACACACACACACACACACACACACACACACACACACAAATACACGAGAATCACTGGGTCTTTTGCTGGCCACTAGTCTAGTTTGAGGTTGAGTGAAGACCCTGTCTTAAAGGAATGAGAGAGTGATAGGGCAGGACACCTGACATTCTCCTCTAACATCAGGGTCGTGCATTTACACATGCACATGCATGTGCGCGCACGCACACATGCACACACACACACACACATACAAACACACCCCACACCAAGCACTCCCCCACATACACTATATCCCACATACTGTACACACACACACACACAACATACTGCACACACATACCACATACCTAACACCCCCCACATACACTACATAACACACACACACACACACACACACAGCACTCAGCTCTCAGGAAAGGGGTCCCTGGCCTGGGGGGTGGGGTGCACACACAATAGCGAGGACAGGAATGACACTTTTGATAAGTAACATACAAATTCAGCACTTACAAATGCATACACATGTGAGACACAGTTCTCAATCTTGTATGAGACAAAGGACAGAAATGCCCATGGAGTGCTCTGACTGTGCAACTTAACCCACCACGCCCTACTTCGGTGGGCTTTTCCTCCTGTGGCAGCCCTGAGAATAACCTTCAGCACACGGCACACTCCAGGATGGTAGAGTCTTGACCAGTTAGTCTTGGTGATTTGACAAGGTCTGTATTAGTCACTTTATGCATTATCAAGACAAAATACTTCCTAAAGGAGGGAGGGGCTTAGACTGGCTTAGAGGGTACAGTCCACCGTGGTGGGAGAGTCACAGCAGCAGGGGCATGAGGTGGCTGGTCACACAGCAACCACAGTCAGGGGGCAGAGAGTGAATGCTGGTGCTCAACAGTCCTTTCTCCTGATGGAGCCGAGACCCAGCCCATAGAGCCACGGTGTGTCAACAAGTAAGGTAAATCTTCTCATCTCGATTAACCCAATCTAGACAGTCCCTCACAGGCCTGCCTAGAGGTAGGTGTATCTCCTAGGTGTTCTGGATCCTGTCACATTGGCAATCCACATTAGCCACCACAGGGCCTCATCCAAGGTCAGGGTCACCTAGCACAAGAAAGTTCTTCTTAGAGTGTAAGATGCTCATGTTTCACAAAAGCTAGCTCTGTACTCTCCCCCACAAAGCCGGCAAGGGCGGGAGGGGGGGAGGGGGGAGGGAGGGAGGGAGGGAGGGAGGGGAGGGGGGAGGGAGGGAGGGAGGGAGGGAGGGAGGGAGGGAGGGAGGGAGGGAGGTTCTTCTTTGGGGAAGAGCCTTTTGATTTTTGTACCCTCTTCCAAACATGGAAAAGTTATCATCTGCTTAAAAATAAGGACTATCAGAACTTACTGAAAAGAGTTTGGGGTTCTGAGGCTTTTTTTGGGGGGGGGAGTGTCATCCAGCCAAGGTTGATTTCAGACTTGCTGTGTGGATGATGATGATGATGGTGATGATGATGATGACGATGAACTCCTAATCCTCTTGTCTCCGGCCCCCAGGGTTATAGGTGTGCACCACCACGCCTGGTTTAGAGAGTGCTAGGGATTGCACCCGGGGCTTCATGTATACTAGGCAAGCTCTCTAACAACTGAACTACACCACCAGAGATGAAAGAAAGATCTTTAGACGGTAACAAGCCTCCTACCATGACCCACTTGACCACTGGGGGCCATACTCACCCTACTAGTACTTGTGATGAAGTGTACCTACCAGGTACTCAAGGCATGTGGGGACCACTGCGATGGATGTGGCCACCCGCCCCCACCTCCGCCCCCGCCCCCGAGATGCATACCTATGTGCTGGACTTATTCCAAGGGTCCAGCAGGGCCACCTGCTCCGTCCCCACACCAAGCTGACATTAAGATGATCCAGCCACAGGCTCTCTCTGGTTCCCTCTCTGGCTCCTCTAAAGGAAAGCACCAGTGAGCCACAGAGTAGGGAGGAGACAGGGGGCAGGACATTATCCCATACTTGGTGCTACTGGGCACAGCGGGTTAGCTGCATCTGCTTCTCAAGGCCATGGTGCCTTTGGAGCGGGAAAGCCCAGCTACTTTCTGTCTTCTAAGGCCTACTCCTTTCCTTCTTTACCCCTTCAGACCCACAGGGCAAGAACATGCCCTGGCATAGCCTGTATCCACTTCCCTCCAGGGTGAGCATGCCATCCCACGCTGCTTTCCGATACACTTGCCCACAGCTGTGAACTAGTCTTTATCAAATTCTCCTCAGTTACTTCACTTTAGGGAGCCATCAATCTCCTGCCAGGACTGTGACTGACAGGTTAAAAACAGAATTGATTACCCTTGAGTTGTTCTCTGAGAATCTACATGTCACAATAGGTACATAGTAATCCCTATGCGATTTCCTGAAGTCGTGGACAGGCGGAAAAAAAATAGGTCATCCATACTTCTGTAATAATTTACTACATGGCATACCTTGGAAGAGCAGAACCATCTTCTTATAAAGTGAAGTAAGCTGTGGAGCATGGAACTCGATTACAGAATTAAAGAAGTATGTTGTTGCTAAAAATACTCTGCGGGATTCCTTTCTGAGGGCATCATCCATTGCTGCTGTGGTTCTGAGTCGCTCTGAATGCATATAAAAACTGCACTTAGGGTGAACTGCAGAGTGCCCAACATCTCAGAAGTCTGTGACTCCACGGTGGCCGCCGACGGAACATCTCAAATGAGACACAGCCCGCAGCTCACTGTAGTCCAAGGGTCTGCATTCATCTACTCCAAGAAGAGCACTGCTCAATCACACTTCCCAAGAACAGTGTCCGATCACGCTTTGTAACACCCAGCCACCTCACCCTAAAGATCACAGGTGCTCTGCTGCAGGTCAGGGAACTGGCAGGAACTCAAACAAGACTAAAATCCCTAAGTCTGGTACTATGAGCTGTCTCATGGTGTGTGTGTGTGTGTGTGTGTGTGTGTGTGTGTGTGTGTGTGTGTGTGTGTGTGTGTGTCTGTCTGTCTGTCTGTCTGTCTGTCTGTCTGTCTGTCGAAGGGGGGACGACTTATGCTTGTGTTCCCTTTGGCAGTGCAAAGAATGGTGCCTTGAGACCCACACACACCAAGCTAGCACTCTACCACCGAGGGGCACGTTTAGCCCTGCACTGATATTCTTTAGTCACTCCCAACCATCCTCCTGCCTCAGCCTCCCCAGTGCTGGGATTCTAGAGGCATGCACCACCCCATCCAGCTTACTTTTTACGACACTGAAGGCATGTTCCAGTCAGGGCTTTGTAAGGACCAAGCCTCTGAGACTGCACCTAAAGCCAAACGATCAAGTGCAGGCTTATCCCGGGCTTCCTGGGAACCCCGGGTTCCCGTAGTGGGTGGTGTTAACTTCTCAGGGTTGAGCCTGTCCGGACAAGCCCTGAAGTTACAGCATTTTACACTTAAGTATTTTGCAACCAATATGAGGAGCAGGAACACGTTCACAGAATGTCTTTTTCCTGGGAAACAGGATGAGATCTATATAGGACAGCCTTCGTCTCTTATAGCCTCCCTGTAGGCACACGCCGTGTGTGGACACTGACCACTGTCCCTTTAACTCACCGTAGGCTCAGGGAAATTGTTTTCCTTTTATTCCCCAGTTGTCTGTGTCTGTCTATTTCTCTTCTCTCTCTCTCTCTCTCTCTCTCTCTCTCTCTCTCTCTCTCTCTCTCTCTCTCTCTCTCTGTGTGTGTGTGTGTGTGTGCGCGCGCGCGCGCGCATGCATAGGCAGGCAGGTGTGTGAGCCCATGCTTTCATGGCAGTCAGAGAAGGATGCCAGGTGTTCTCCTCTATCACTTGCTGACTTTTCTTCCCTGAGACAGGAGCTAATGCCGGTGGCCAGCAAGGCCTGGCCATTCTTCTCTCTCCTCCCTCCCAGCACTGGGGTTACAGGCTTATGTGACCATGCCTGGCTTTTTAAGATGCGTACTGGGACTTGAACTCGGGTCCTTGTGACTACACCTATCCACTGAGCCATCTCTCTAATACCCGTTTCATGTTTGCTCATAATCAGTAACAGGTGAGCTCAGGGTCTAGCACACAGCAAGTGTGTAATAGCGCCTCCAAACATTTAAATCACATCCTCCATAGCAGAACCGAAGGAAATAAAAATGTGGTACTTCACCACATAGGTTTTGACTTTAACACACAAAATGTATGACTATTCAAACTACAGAGAAAGTCAAAGACACACCACAAATGAAAGTAATAAGACACAGTGAGTACCGACTGACAATGTAAGCACTGGTCGGGACATGAAGCAGTGAATGAGCACATAAAGCTGTACACTAGCTTGTAAAGCAAGTCCGGCAATTTCATCAACACTTACACATATACTTATTACATGGGCCACCCAACAGATTCCTAGGGCCTTCCTCAAGTGAATACAGTCACAGGTCTACAAAGAGCCATGGTGAAGAATGTTTCAAGAAGCTTTACTTATAATATCTAAAATCTAGAAATAATCCAGGATCTACCAAGAAGTGACCAGATAAGCATATCACAATATACACATAAAACAGAGTCCTTGGCAAACCCAGAACTGAACTGTAAGTCCACACAGCGACATTTACCATTCAAAAATAAAAACAAATAATCTGGGCAAAGAGAGGGCTCAGTGGTGCAGGTATGTGAGTACACATAACAGTCATATTATTCTCTTTTGTTTAAAGTGTGTGTGTGTGTGTGTGTGTGTGTGTGTGTGTGTGTGTGTGTACACACGTGTATTGTGGAGCATGCAGGTATGTGAGTCCCAGAATTGAAGTCTTTATCAGGTTTTGGTGGCGGGCTTCTTTAATCCTCTGAGCCATCTCTCCAGCCCAAGTCAAAACATCTCCCCTGAGTGTAATTTAATTATATGTACATAGTAAATTATGTCCCAACAGAGTTGATATTTAAAAAAAAAAAGTGGTTTTTCTTTCCCCCCACCCCCTAAACTTTAGGGGCTAGAGAATTGGTTTGGTGGTTAAGAACATGTACATAATGTCCTACAGCCTGGTATGGTGGCACACAACTGTAATCCCAGAATTAGAAGTTCAAGGCCAGCTTGAGCTACATGAAACATTACACACACACACACACACACACACACACACACACACACACACACACACACACGCCAAGACTTATTAGGAAAATGAATGATTTCAGGTCTTGAAATATAAAATGTAAGATAAGCTCAGGCCACAAGGAAGCAGCTAAAGACTAAAAGGGACATGTTCAAAGGGCATAAAATGCAGCTTGAAAGGGTCTCATGGGCCAAATTTGGGATAATTTGAGCATCAAAATAATGGTTGCAATTGATTATAAAACACTGACTGAAGAAAACCCCATGGGTCCTTAGTGATGGTCACAGAGAGGGATTTACTTCCCACCATTAGGAGCAATTATTGTACTAACCCTTTTCTGTAAAAACTGGTCATTACAGTTCCTTGTTAAGAACTATCAGCTAGTGAGAGAATCACCGCAGTCACCACCATCTTGTAACCCCCACTGAAATGGCAGCAGTCACCAACAGATGCCTGCACGGTCCCAAACCAGGTCTCCGTGGTATGCACACACACGGCAGACGACAGGCAAAGCACAGGTGCTGTGGAAAACTGCATGGAGCAGGCTCAGTTTCTCTAACTGGGGACAGCCGAGAGGGATATGGAGGTTAGGTAGCACCTGCCATTGCCTGTCAACTGCTTAAATGAAGCCAATGGGACCTGGGATTATTTAGAGCTGCCTTCCACAGGACACGGGGCCAAGTTCAACGGTATCATAAGACAACAGCTACACTTGCATTTGGTCCCTGAGCGGAGAGGAGTGCTGTGTTTAAGCAGAGCAACATTATCTGTTCCTGAGATCCACGCGGAGCTGCTAAGGGTGAAGAGTCATTCTTCCAACTTTAATGTGTATCTGAGTTCTTGTCATAATAAAAAGGGGGAGATAGTTCAGTTGGCGGAAGTATTCACCACACAATAATGAGGACCTAAGTTCAATTCCCAGGACCCAGTTGTGGAGATACACAAATATACACACATGCAATCCCAGCCCTAAGGAGGTACAGACAGACAGACAGACAGATAGATATGGGGCTTCCTGCCCTTCCAGACCAGCCTACTTGGCAAACCCAGGCCAGGGAGAGACCCCATTTCAAAACACCAGAGGGAAAGCTCCTGATGAAAGGAAAGCAAAGGCTGACCTCTGGCCTTTAGAGACTGTGCACACACAGGAAAATGTGTACACACAAAACCCTATTGTTTAACTCATCCAAGCTGCAGTACTTTGCTGTGCTCACCCTAACCAATTGGACAATAATGAGAGAAATGGTTATTTGAAGGTCCCTGTATCTCTCAAAACCAACTCACTGCCTTTTGTGCCCATTAGCCAATCACACTGGACGGTGAAGTTGAGCTCCCACCAATGAGGTAAGAGGCAGTCACCACCCTACATTGGGGAAAAGATGGAAGCCAATTTGGTAAGTGTGTTTGCTAAACCAGTTTGGATTCTAACACTCCCCTTCTGCAAAAAGAAACCACCCTGCCGAATTACTTTCGCTTTGTCTGTGTGTTCTTTGGTTCAGCACCAAGATTATGCTTTCCCCAGCAACAAGAAAGAGTTTCAGGTCAAAGCGGAAAACTGGCCCTTACACAAATGCAGGGACAGTCCCGGCTCCCTCGTGACATCGTCCACCCACTGACACTCACTGCCGAGAGTCTTCAGGATACTCCAAGTGTGGTGTGCATGGTGGGTGGGAGCCGAAAGCACGACTCTACCAGGATGCCAACACGTCTGCTTCTGGAGCTGGGGAGTACCCCAACTTCTGCAATCACAGACTCCCTCTCAAGCACCCACAGGACTCCTCTGAGAGCCAGACGTATCTGGGGGCATCCCTAGCAGCCTGCGAGGAATCCTGGGGGAGAGACACTTAAAACACACCAATCTGTCTGCTGTTGAGTGATCAGACGTCATCAGATTTCCTACCACTGCAGTGCCATGTTTTAGACTCAGCTCTCCTCGAAATAAAGGAAGCATTCTCACATCACTGTGAGAGGGAGCCCACTGAATATTTCTTCAATACCATGAGATTTCTACCTGTGGGGAATGGAGGAAAATGAGGATAAAACCGGTAAGAAAAAGTGAGGCCCTGGCTTTTCTCACATCCCTGGATCCATGCCTACATTCTCAGAAAGATGGTCAGTTCTAGACTCTCAGACGGCAACTGCTGGGGAGGGTCTTACAGATCCCCCCAGGTGGCCTTCTGGTATGTGAAGGCACTAAGTCTATCTGGGAAGAGCTGGCCCCAAGAGTATGTGGCCATTTGTGTCTCAGGGATACAAGATACCTCCCATGAAGAATGGCTGCTCCAAGGCGCAGGAGAGGGCATAACGCACTGTACACTCAGTTCTGCAGGGAGGGGAACCTGCACACAGATCACAAGCTTACTTCCGGTGCAGAAAAGTACTTTTCCCACGCTACTCACACACTAAGGCTTCTCTCTGTAGCCTATCCCTCTTGATAAGTCTGAATTTTCCAAGAATACCAAAGCACTTCGTTCCAGGTTTATTGTTAGACCTTAAATGTCCCCCCAAAGGCCTGTGTGTTGAAGCTTGCTCTCAGAACAGTTATTGGGATATAGGAGGACCTTTAACAGGTGGTGCCTAGTAAGATGTCAGGTGACTGGAGTCATGCCCTTGAGGGGGGTGGTGAGACTCCCTCTTTCTTCCTCTGGACATCACTTGACAGCCATCAAGTGGAGTCTTGCTCACAACACACCCCTGCTGCGATGTGCTACCTCACCACAGACCCTGAGTAATGGGTTCAGTGAATCGTGGACTAACACTTCCAAAATTGTGAACCAAGATCAAGCTCTCCTTGGATGTTTTGTTACTGTGGCAGAGAGCTGGCAAACACCCTCAAGGCCAAACTCACACTGGAGCCGAAAAGTAGTCAACCTTCCTGAGAATGTTTGACAAACCTCGGACAGTGCCTGGGACATCTGAGGTGACAGGACTTCCCAGGGACCCACACACCTGTCCCCTGCTGTACCCAACGCTAAGGTGACCCAAACTACATCCCTCATTTGCCCTCTCCTGTGAACTGCAGGGTGGTCACCTGCTCCTCCTAAGCTACATGCTAGGCTGCCCATCCTTCCTATACAGAAAGGCTACAGCCACATCCTCAGCGCCCGGACCATGGACCACCTTGATCTTCTGAATCATTTTCAGTGTTACCCAATTTCCCCAGATGCCCAGCCTGGAGTCAAACCTGGCAGCCACAGGACAAAGTCCCCTTTCTACGAGACTCACCACAAAGGTGTATGAACTCCACTGTTTAACAGTACTCATTGTTCTCATTATTTGGTCAAGGAAACTGATGAAGGACCATGCCCCCTTGCAGGCCTCCAGCCACATGGAAAACACATTTGCTTTTAGCTTCATGAAGCACTCCCAACAACATCTAGTACATGACCAGACAGTGTTCCCCAACTCACTCTACCACTGCCCGGCACCCCAACCAGGTGCCATGTGCAGCCAAGTCAAGCATCTAGAAATGTGTGCTGAAATGAAAGTCAAACCAGCTCTATGCAGTCCTTCCTTCACACGATCCTCAGTCATCCCCAAAGCCTTCCCTGGTGCATCTCAGCTTCCACATACCTGCTATCTCTTGGTCATCCTCTTTAGTGTTCTAGTCTACCACACCAGGCCACACCCCTCACCTTTCCCTAGAGCCCCCTAAACGAACTCACTCTCCTCCTGCTTCCTCCCATGGTGCCACACCAGAAGACTAGGTCCTACATTCTTCCTCTTCCCTGTCTGCCCACCCCACCGACAGCGCCTGGGACATCAACCTCTACAATGGCAGGCTGAAACCACCCGCCGCTAATACAATCAATCAACCTCCATCACTCCTGATGGAATCGCTGGCCACAGCTGAACTCTTTCCACTCACAGACTTCCTAAGGGCCCAACCACCACCCTGCCACCTTCCACTCCTGTTCATGCTCTAGTCTTTCAAAAGCTCTTCCGGAAAACACCCTACCTTTGCAGGCCTGGATGTCAATCAAGCCATCTCCCAGTAGGGCACCCCCTATCGTTCCCATTCTAGCTCAAGCTTTTCCCTTCGCTCTCCCGCCAACTACTTCTCTAAGAGGCATCTCCCGTCCACCTGCGTTTCCAGATCGCCACTGTCCCAACACGACTGCTCTCTGGAGTTGGACTGGAGGCATTTGGAGCTTTCAGAAGAGTTGGGTTCGGCTTCCACGTGACAGGTTACCTCATCCGTCTCTTTTGTGTATGAAGTGGGACAATAATCACCCGCTTCGTGGGAAGGGGAGGTCATTAAGTAACATGAAAAACTCCTGACAGAGGTGGTAGTATTTGCGGCAGAGAAAACATGAGCAAACTCTCAGAGGTCACCTTGAACAAGACTCAGCTAAGGTACCGTTCTAAAGGCCATGGGAGAGGAAGGTGCCTGCTGGGTCTGGGGTAGGAGAAGTGGGGGCAGGTGTTCGGACAGTGCCGTCCAAATGTCCCCTCCACACCCAATCGCTGCTAACACCCTATTGCTGGTAAGCTCGGCGTGTTGAGCGGTTGAGTCTCTCCCTTCTTCCTCGTTTTTTGGCTGGAGTCCGCGCCATCTGTGAAATTACACTGCAGAGGCCAGGTTCCCGATGATTTCAATAAGACCTCAGGGAGTCAGAGCGAAACATATGTCTCCCGAAAACATAAAGTGATTCATACGCTTTCATCTATTAATTGGGAAAGCAGGCTTTTTTTACTCAGTGTCTAAATTCTTACTAACAGTGAGAGAAATGTCTTTCCACGCTGCGTGGCACAGTGACATCATCAGACAAGTCGGGCTTCTCTAGACGGCGTGTGGAGTGACATACGAGCCTCAGAGAGTGAAGGGGTGGCGGGTTTTAAATGAAAATAGAGGTTGAATGTATGAACGCTGTAGACTTTGGGAACCGATGAGTGTTGACTCAGAGAGTGGCTGAAAAACCAGACATTTGCTTTCTCATAGGCTAGAAATCTGAAATCAGGGAGCCGTCAGGGGCATGCTCCTGAGGGCTCTAGGGACTGTCTTTCTGGACAAGTCCTAGTTCCTGGTGGCCCCTCTGTAAGACTTGACGTCCCATGGGTGTGGCTGTACCTTCTGTGGCAGCGTGACCTTCCACTCGGTGTCCATTACGCGTATTTACTGGGGGAAGGAGGCACACCGCAGTACACACGCAGAGGTCCGAGGAGAAACTGAGAGGGTCTCTCCTTCCACCACGTGGTTTGAAGGGCTTTCACTCAGGTCAAGCTTGTGTCAGCAGGCACTTTTAACCCCGAGTTAGCTCACCAGGTCTCGTTACCTTACAAAAACACTAGTCATTGAACTCAGGGCCCCGTCTAATTCATTTTAACAGAGCAGATCAGCAAAGACCTTATTGTGAAAAAGGTCACACATTGTGAGCCACCAGGTGGCTATGAATTTGGAGGTAGGGGAACCCTCAGCCCATGATAGAGACGGGGGAGGAAAAGCTGAGAAACTGCTACAGTCAAAGCCAAGAGAGGCACAAAGGCTTTGATTCGCTATCACACGCTGCTTCTCTCTGAAGCCAATCCCAAAGGACCGCTGGTGGCTTCCAGGAATGACACTCAGAGAAGGGGCTCATGACTGAAGAGGGGTGCCCATCAGGACATGGGATGCAGGACTGGAGATGAACTCCGTCGATCCATGCTCCCTGGCCTGTCCACTTTACAAATGAAGAAAAGGACTCTCACGGGTCCAAGCCAGACCTCTACCTAGCAGAGGAATCGGGGTTAGTAAATCTTCAGAGGCCAAACCGGACAAGCAGCCCTGCCCTTGGGTACCATGAGATGGTCAGCCTTGTCTCATTACACAAGCTAGTGGCCGTGAACAGACACTAAGAGCTAGCTGAAGGTTTCCATCCAGATAAACAGGATACGACCTCTTGGAAAACCATTTTCTAATCTTGATTGAAAAAATACAAAGCAAACCAACCAACCAACCAACCAACCAACCCGCCTTTCAGGAACATTAGTCACAACACTACCACCATGCAGTAAGATGGCTTCATCTGGCTGTAAATGACAGTGTGAAGCAACAGGGAGGCACAGAGACAAAGAGAAACACAGCCCATGATTCCACTGTGGGCAGAGTCCTGCCCAGGCAGGCAGGGAACGTCTGAGACAAAGTGCCAGTGTCAGGATCCACAGGGACAGAGGACAAAGCCAGACTGAACGGCAGTGTTGATGGCTTCCTGAACAGTGAAGGAAGGCACTGGGAGAACTTTAAAGTACAAGGTTTCATGCTCCGTGGAGGAACAATACCGGCGAACTCTGTGCATTTTACCAGGGAAGACAACTTTCTACTCGGCCTGGCTGGCAAGATGTTCAGTCTCAACAAATAAACCGGGTCTAAGAATCTGGAGCATTGCTTTCCCTTGACTCTGCAGGGTTTGTCTATTTCCAATGGCCCGTTGGCAATGTATCTTATGTCGTGCGGGAATCCCTAGTAAAAGGACGAAGAGCTGGGGAGCTGACCCGAGGGTTTTTGTAAAAGCACTTACTGCGCATGTATGGGGACCTGGGTTCAAATCTCCTGTAACTCATGTAAAAGCCAGATGTGCAGTGTAGTGTGAGCATATGTAATCACAGTGCTCCTACAGGGAGGGGGGGCAGTGGCAGGAGAACCCCTGGGTGCCTAAGAGCCAGCTACACTAGCTGACACAGCTCAGCAGACAGACAGCAGGAACCTTCTCAAACAAGGTGGAAGGTGAGGAGCAACATCCAGGGTTGTCCTGACTTACACACTTACACACACACACACAAACACACGCATACGCACACGCACACACACACACACACATACACACACACACACACACACATCTCTCTCTCTCTCTGACAGACAGATGGAAAGAAAGAAAAAAAGAAAGAAAGAGAGAGAGAAAGAAAGAAAAGGAAGTAAAATATAGTTATAAACCTGCTATTAGAAAGTATTAGCCAATGTCTATATGCAGGGTTCTGGGTCCAAAAGCTATAATTCTATCACCTGGAACTTCAGTTAGACACATCATCACTGGTCTTTTTCGGTTTTTCTTTTTCTTTCTTTCTTTCTTTCTTTCTTTCTTTCTTTCTTTCTTTCTTTCTTTCTTTCTTTCTCTCTCTCTCTCTCTCTCTCTCTCTCTCTCTCTCTCTCTCTCTCTCTCTTTCTTTCTTTTTTTTTTTAGACAGGGTTTCTCTGTATAGTTTTGGAGCCTGTCCTGGATCTCTCTTTGTAGACCAGGCTGGCTTCAAACTCACAGAGATCCGCCTGGCTCTGCCTCCCGAGTGCTGAGATTAAAGGTGTGAGCCACCACAGCCCGGCCACTGCTGGTCTTTTTCAAAGGGGTTGGAACACCCAACACTGGAAACTGGATCCTCCCATCCCTTCTCCTCCACCCAGCAAGCCCACGGGTATAGGTTCACACGCAAACACCCTGACTGCCCAAAAGAAGCATCAGGAAACATGGAGAGTGAGCGAGCCAAACACTCAGCTCTCCAAATGCAGAGTGTCTGGGGGATCACCAAGCCCGGATTTATCTTTTAATTGTTTCCTATGAAAGTAACACTCCTTGAGGCCTCTGGGGAGAAACTGAAGGCATCCCCAAGGCATCAAGAGTCACCTGCTTCCTGGTGGAATGCAGCAGACCTGATGAAGTCACCTCAATCAAGTAGCCTTTGACTAGGGCAAAGGTGAGCCGTATTGTATCAGCTGCCATAACAAAATGCCACAGACGGACTGGGCAGATCACACACAGACACTTCTCACCGTTCTGGAAGCTGAAGTCCAGCTGGCAGATGCACTTGCTGATAAGAACGCTCTCCCTGGCACCAAGACAGCAGCTGCTGCTGCCATCTTGCTGTCCTCACATGGCCTTTGTGTATGTGCACAAGACCATACAGGTGAGAGGGAGTCCTCTCCCTTCCTCCTTGAATGAGGAAACCAGTCTCAGCCCTCTCACCTCTTACAAAACCACTGATCTGGTTGGTCCAAACACAACCGTTCCTGTATCTTCATTTGACTCACCTCTAAAAGCCCTACCTCAAATGCACAGAGCTTAGGGACCCTCCGTATAAATTTTGGAAGGACACATTTGGCCCACAGCACCAACACACACACACACACACACACACACACACAATGGCCATGAGTGTGCCACTTACTATGTTGTTGCGTAGGGATTACACTATTATGTCCCTCTTTCAACAATAAGGAGAGAATCCTTATTCCCGTATCACAGACGGAAACGCAAAACAGCGATCTTGCTCAAGGACACACAGGAGCCAAGGAGCCAAAGACTCAGACCCACGTCTGCCTGCCGTCACATCATCTGTGATGTCCTTCAGTCTGTCGGTGGCAGGGCACGATAAAGCATGGCACACTGACCGGCCAATGATGGATGCCAAAGCTTCAGAGAATTGAAGACTGGAAACGGATTCATTCGAGATGGGCTCCACGTGGGGCCCATAGGAAAGAACTGGCCTGGACGGACAGACGACAGACAGTGACGACAGGCCTAGGAAAGCAAGTGAGAACCACAGAATGTAACACGGTGAAAGTCTCTGCAGGGCAGAGCCAGGCCACCGGCCCGCTTCAGTGGCTCTACTATAGAGAAACAAAAATCAAGGCAGGAACAGGAATAGGGGGGGGGGGGGGACGGAGAGGGGGGGGACAGTTTTTGAGGGGTCCTGATGATGAGGCAACCAACTCTACCACACAGGTGTAGTTTGAAAGCGTAGTGTGCAATCTTAGCAGACACACCATGGAAGCCTCGCAGAAGCGACCCCAGCTGAGGTACTCGTCCAAGCAAAGTTCTTTCCAATGATACAATTTTATAAAATAAGATGTTTTTTTCCCCCAATTTGTAAACCCTAAAAAAAAAAAAAGAAAAAAGAAAAGAAAAAAATCTGTTCTGGTATTGCTTTTTCAAAAATGAGACAGATAGAAATGCATTCTCTTAAATGAAGAAAACTGTTACTCTAAGAAAATGATAGAGCAGCGAAACCCACTCGTATATTTTTCAGTCAGAAGACTATGTTCAGGGATTTTCTCTAAACGGCTTTTGCCCCCCCTTTTTGAGGAGGGAAAAAAAGGAAATCCCAAAACACCAAGCAGACAATTTGCTTTTTCTTCAAACTGACAAGCAGTATCATTTTGTATTAGGTGGTAGAGAATTCTTATTATTGAATGTGCCTTTATTCTAGGGGGGAAAGCCTAGCAAAATAAAATACCAGGTATTAAAGAAAATAAAAACAGTCCAAAGAAGCGCCGGAGTAATTGAATCAGTTCCTACGACCAAATCTCCAGAAACTGCCTGAATGTGGGCCTCCAGCGCTGCTTTGAGAAGGGTACCTGAAGGATGGGAGCCAGCCCAGTGGAGGAAGCAGGCCCTCTCACGGGCCAATCCAGATCTCTGGAGTCCTTCCCTCAACATCCCCTGTACTTACGACTTCAGAGAGCAGTCCAGTGGCTGAGCTGAAGGAGAGACTGTTTCCAGAAAGTTCGCTCTCCAGCCCCTAAGGTGAACACTGGATCTAGCTTGCCATATTCCAAGGGGCTGGTATGTAGGAAACTGTATTTTTGTTTGTTTGTTGAGACAGGGTTTCTCTGTGCAGCTCTAGCTGTCCTGGATCTCGCTCTGTAGACCAGGCTGGGCTTGAACTCACAGAGCTCCACTTGGCTCTGCCTCCCAAGTGCTGGGATCAAAGGCGTGCGGCCACTGCCATCTGGCAATAAACTGTATTTACTTATGATCAGTCTCTTTGGGCACATTTCCATGACTGCATTTAAAAAAAAAAAACCTTAAGAGAAAGGGGTCATAAAGGAAAAAAAAGGAGGAGGACATGATGCTTCTAGGTATGGTGGAGGAGAAGGTTTATTGTAGGTATGAGGGAGAAAACAGCCAGAGGCATCTGAAGAGTCCAGAGTGAACACGGCTAGTTGGAGCCCAGTCCAGAGAACAAAGAGAGGTAGGAAGCGCAGAAAGGAGCTGCTGACCGAGAGGAGCAGTCTGGGCCAACCGACTGGTGTAGCCAAAATAGTCAACTAAGTTATATAGGGGGAGGGGAAGCCCCCGCCCCGTCTCTGGAGATTAGGGTACGGGAGGAGTATGCCAGCCAGGAGGACCTTATAACAGGTAGGGACTACGGGATGCTGGAAGAAGCTGGCAGCTAGCGTTAGCTTTGATATGCCAATAGGCACCTCAGTTTGTCCCGGGTTTGAGACCTAACCAAGTCACACTGAACCTACCCCAGCTTCCCAGTGCTGGCCCTGCCTAGCCTTGCCTCTCAAAGATAGGAGTGAGCCCCATCCTCCAAAAGCAGCCTGCAGGGCGGGGCAGGCCAGAGCACAAGTGCCTCTCAGAAATAACAAGCTATCACTAAACTCAACAAAAGTGCCTTCAGATGCTCAGTAAACTGAGGTCATGCAAACATTGTATCATCAGGAACAAAGGAGTCAATACATTCAAAACTCCGGAGGACTCCCGCCAGGCCCTCCATTCCCATTCCGTACCAAGTGTCCATCTGACTCCGGCTTTCACGGTTGTGCGAGATGGATCTCGTGACTTCATGCTCCCACCCAAAGGACTGCTTGTGAAAGAAGACGCTCCCCAAACCAGAGCTGCCCCGACTCCACAGAAGGCACCTTTACTGAACTGACCTCTTTCGAGATGCTGGACAATGAGTACTCCGGAGTGTTACGCAAGCCCATATCCAGGAAGCAAGGACCGTCCTACAAGTTCAGGGCACTGACCTTGGACAGGACAGCAGAGGCCAGTCAGGGGAAGCAGGTGACCCTACAGGTCTACAGAGGCCAAAGCTTGGCCTAGAAGCCTCCCCAAAGCAACCCAGGACGTCGTGAGTACACCGTGAGAGGAAGGGTGCCTCCCCCCAAATTCAGTGGACCTCGACTTTGGCAGGGTAATTTTCTGAGTTTTTAAAATAGGGTAGCACCTTTTGAAATCTGCAACCCAATCAAACAACCAGGCCATTCCCCCTATCTTGCCCTGACCCGGGGGGGGGGGGGGGGGGGGAGCTTCTAAAAATGCTGCTTTCATCTGTGGGAGGGGGCGGGGCAGGAGCTGAAGGAAGGAAGCATGCTAACAAACCTTACAATACCAAAGGACAGTTTGAGTGCTTGGCCCATACGCACCGGTCCCAGACAGAGCTCCACGCGCAGACTACCACGCCATGCACCTTGCACCAGGTACAGTGGAACCCTCCAGCTCTCCCGCTCACCGTCAGTGCCTGTGGACCCGTGAGGAAACCCACCCAAGCCCTCTGCCCCTCACCCTATGGCTTCTTCCTTGTAGTGCAAACAAACTCCCTTGAACAGACAGTGTGAGGAGCCAGATAAGGTCTAAGCTCAGGAGACAGACCAGGGTCCAGACCCAAATCTACCACCAGCCCCACTGAGTAGCTACAAACCCCTCTCTCAGCCTGGGTCTGCCACCTACTTGAAAGGACACAGTCCCACCTGCCTCAAGTCCAAGGACCTTTCAACGCCCTGAGGGGCCTTGGCGTTCTCTGTGCGGCCAGTCTTGGCACAGGGGGGCATCCTTACCCTTGCTACTTCTTTTACTACTGTATTTGCTTCCTAGGGCCACGGTCACAAAAGACTGCCAAGGCTGGGCATCAAGGCTAGTCAGAAGTGTATTTTCTGATAGTTCTAGAAGCTTGCTCCTACCTAACCCCACATGGCATTCTCCCGTGTGTCTAGGTCTCTCTCTTCTATACCTAAGTAGGGACCATCCCCACCCACTTAAGCTTGATTACATATTCAAAGACCTATTTCCAAAGAAGGCCGCATTCACAGGGACCAGAGACTTGGAAGGCAATAAATACATCTTGCTGAGCTGGGTGGCCATGGTGATGCACGCCTTTAATCCTAGCAGTTGGGAGGCAGAGACCGGCGGATTTCTGTGAGTTCAAGGTGAACCTGGTCTACAGCGTGAGTCCAAGACAGGCTCCAAAGCTAGAGAAACCCTGTCTCGAAAAAGAAAAAAGAAAAAAAGAAACGCTATTTTGCTGAGGAACTCAACTTAGCCCTCAAGTCCCACTTAGGAAAATAATCGCAAAGCACCCTGGGAATTCCAACAGTGAGATCATGTGTCTAAGCTCCTGTCTGAATGTGTGATTTGTGATCCCGTGTGGTTGTCTCCAAAATGCTGACGATAAGCATCGCCCATGATCTGCCATGGCCTAGAGGCACGGGACTTGCCAATTTGTCAACTGTGGAGCTCCCCAACAAGGCTCCACCTCTCCACACCAGGGAAAAATAAACAGCACAAAGTGTATCGGCCAAAGACTTCACGCGGGAGCGAGATCAGCCAGGAGGACTGCCTTCAGAGAACTCGAGGTAGGTAACACGATAGCCATCTGGCAATCACCCACGCCTGCAGAGACCGCAAGCCTGTCCTCACAGAGGCGGAGAGGAGAGAGCCACAGCTACCAAGAACCAATGGAGAACAGGCAGTCCAGAGGGCCAACCCGTCCAGGGCAGGAACTTTCGGAGGCCCAACTTCACCTAACGTGTCTTAGACCTGCCTGTGATAAGCAGACGACCCTAAGGAGTGTAGAGAAAGTGGAGGGGGCAGAAATGGCAACCCAGGGCGAGCCCTTGGTCGATGTGCCGGACTACATCATCTGGCCAGATGTGTGTGCGCACGCGCACGCGTGCACATGTGCGTACTATGGGGCCTGCATGGTGACAGCTGGCCTTAGAACTCCAGTAGGAAAGGAGGAAGAAACTTGATAAGTCACTGTCCTTATCTAAGCCAGGGGTCCCTTAAGACTTCACGTTCAGAAGGGCTGGCTCCCACCTGCTGACCGGACAACACAGGCAACGGGAGAGGCAGCTGGCCCCAAGGACTTGCCCAAGATCACTGAGCTGGTCCAACCGAGTCAGCTCTAGAACGGGGATCTCCTGACACCGGGCCAGCACACTGAGTCACCCACACTTTCCCTACCATCAGTCAGCGCAAACACTGGGGGACAGCGGTCACTCCTCTGCCCTCCTAGAACGCGACCCAAGGAGCAAGGGCAGACGCTGCCTTACAGAACCACTACCTCTGAATGGGCTATGTCCTCATCTCCTCCACTGTGCCTGGCACAAGCCTGTTCTAATGCATTAGGTCCACATTGGCTGGCTGAATAAATGAATGAATGAATGAATGAATGAATGAGTTCTAAGAAGTTTAGGGTACCACTTAGGCATCATACTAGTACTGTTAACTTAGGAGTCTCATTTCTAGAAAAGAATCTTCTCAAATGTATCACTACAGACGGAGGAAGTCCTTAAAAATAAGCCAGAGACCAAAACTAATCAACAGAGACTTCATCAAAACAGATATTCAGGTAAAACTTAAAACAACAACAACAAACAAACAAATACCTCCATGGGTCACACTTTTGCCTTTCCTGAGAAATTTTAGCGCTCTCTACCTAATACCAGAAGGAACAAACAAGCCCTGTGCTCGCAGGCAGGACCCGTGTGCATTGCACAGTCCTACATGCCAACTCACAGGTGACATAACACCACATCCAGACTCCGGCAAAGACTAACCTTCCAGGACATCCTGTGCAATTCATGAAACAAAGAATCGCACGAGTCTGAGCAGTCTCAGAGGTCACAACAGAGATGATAAATCACTTATAAAGACAGAGGACATTTGACAATTCCATGAAAAGATAGACAAAGGAACACGAAGCACATGGAAATATCACAAGGTCGTGTCCTCTCCTGGTTAATCAGAGTCCTTAAAGGAAGAGAAAGAAAAAAAGGACCAGACTGAGGCAGGAGAGCCAGTCCTCTGCACAACCGTAGAGGTGTTTAGAAACTGCTTTCCCTCCACAGAACTTCGACTCTTCACGTATCAACCAACGTCACCCTCTAGGATCCCAGCAAAACTCCACTAAAGCCTTAAAGAGAACATCATCAGCCAAGGTGTTTGCTGCACACCAGTTCACTTTAACAGGGGCAGACACACCAGTTCACTTTAACAGGGGCAGACACACCAGTTCACTTTAGCGGGGGCAGACACACCAGTTCACTTTAACAGGGGCAGACACACCAGTTCACTTTAACAGGGGCAGACACACCAGTTCACTTTAACGGGGCAGACACACCAGTTCACTTTAACGGGGCAGACACACCAGTTCACTTTAACGGGGCAGACACACCAGTTCACTTTAACAGGGGCAGACACACCAGTTCACTTTAACAGGAGCAGACACACCAGTTCACTTTAACAGGGGCAGACACACCAGTTCACTTTAACAGGGGCAGACACACCAGTTCACTTTAACGGGGCAGACACACCAGTTCACTTTAACAGGGGCAGACACACCAGTTCACTTTAACGGGGGCAGACGGCTTACTAAGAAACTGGCACACGGAGGGGTCAGTTCTTCAAGCCATCGTCCGAACCGCCTCTTTTCTCCCAACTAAGAAATACCACTCACACCAGCACATGCAGCACTGCGTCTCCTTGCTGCTAACTGTGCCAAGTGTGGCAGTGATGGAGACGAGGAGGAGGAAGGTCTTGGCCGTCAGGGATGGAAAGAGGCTGTCAGTCTGGACAGACCCATAGGATCAGAGGTAATGGTGTTCAAAAAACAACCACCAGAAGCAGTGTAGTGTAGGGGAGCAGCTCCCACAGGGCCCTCCTTCCCGTGTGTGATCGTCCACGCCCAAATGTTCCAGAGCTCAACTTACGTTTTATGGAATGCCTGAACTAACTACTGTGATTCTCCATCATGTCACATTTCACGAGGACCTACCATTTGCCAGGTCCCATCCTGGGTCTCATACACAAGAGGGACCCAACACAGAAGCATTTCCTACCCCCAGTCTCCAGTAGGGAGAGAAGTTCAAGGAAGGGACAGATAACTCATTGCAAAGTGTTGTAAAATCATGGGCAGACTGCGTGGGAGCAGATTACATTAGGCATGGGAGAGATGGGCTGGAGAGCTGGCTCAGCAGTTGAGAGAGCTTGATGCTCTGGTAGAAGACCTGAGTTCAGTTCTCAGCTCCCACAGTGGGTGGTTCATAAAAGCCTGTAAATCCAGTTCCAAGGAATCCAACACCCTCTTCTGGCTTCCAGGGCGCACACGCACGCACACACACACACACACACACACACACACACACACATATACTTACACATATGTGTACATGAATATATGCACATGAATAAAAATAAAATAAACCTTAAATAAACTTGTCTAAGCAAGTTTGGGCAGAGATGTGGGGTCAGCTGAGTTTTCCAAGTGGAGACACAGCTTCTAATGGAGGGAAGGAGGAGAGTGTCCAGACAGAGGGAGAGCGTCCAGGCAGAGGGAGAGCAGGTACAGCCAGAAGTCAGTGTCTCTGGGGGAGCCCTGATCACAGTAGAGTGCCTAGAGAATCTAAAAGACTAGGGAGAGATGAGGGAAGCCAAGCTTCCTTCAGGGGGGGGAGGCAAGGAGCCCGAACCAATAAGAGATCAAAGAGGCACGTCCATCGAATGCCACAGAAGAACTTTTTTTAAATTCTAATTTGAACAAAGCATTGAGAATTCTGTTGTTGTTAAACAATCAGGTATGTTCTGACACTAAGACTTTGTATGATAAACAGGAATGGAGTTGATGTTGCAGTTGCTTTGTGGCTACAAGTGTCTTTTAAATCCTCCTGTAATATAGATGCACGCTGAGAGATGGGATGGCTCGGATTTGCTGTAAAATAATCTAACTATGGGGCTGAGGGGGGATGGGAGAGTCAGAATAAAGCCACGGAGATTACAGCTGATGCATGTGATATTTACATTAACCCTTTGAGAGTTACGCTGTACATTACAGGTCACTGGACATCATTAAAATCTTAAAATTAGCCGGGCGGTGGTGGCGCACGCCTTTAATCCCAGCACTCGGGAGGCAGAGGCAGGCGGATCTCTGTGAGTTCGAGGCCAGCCTGGACTACCAAGTGAGTCCCAGGAAAGGCGCAAAGCTACACAGAGAAACCCTGTCTTGAAAAACCAAAAAAAAAAAAAAAAAAAAAATCTTAAAATTAAAATTTAAATGGAAAGACAGCACTCAGAAGAACCCCTGAAGTTTCCCCTTGTTCTACAAACTTCAGAATCATCATTTGAGGAGCTTATAAAAGTAGATTTCTAGGGCTAGGGGGTGAGTTCAGTCCCTAAAGTGCTGACCACACAAGCATGAGGACCAAGTTTGGTTCCACTGCACCCACATTAAAAATGGGCTATGGTGGCATGAGCCTGTGATCCCTACGTCGTAGAGACAGAGACCAGAGGCTCTCTGGGGCTCTCATGTAAGGCTGAGTCAGCAAGCTCCAGGCTCAGGGAAAGGCCTTGTCTCAAAACACAAGAAGCCCAGCAACTAACAGAGACACCTGAAGTCAAGCTCCTGCCTCCACTCAAGTGCGCACACACACACAGAAAATGCCCAGTTCCCTTACAACAGCTCCAGGAGTTCTCACTAAGTCCATGAAGTCTGCCCTCCTGGATTATCCCAGCTGGATTATTCTAAAAGCTGGTGGCCGCACTCCAGGCCACAGAGAGCACAAGGGATGTGTGCTGAACTGTCCTGGTGTTGCTGTGATGGGCGCAAGGGGAGATGGGAAAACACAGGTAGATGATTCCAAGAACAAGAGATGAGGGACAGTGTACTAGGGAGGGGATGGAGAGTCACTCATGAGGCGGAAGCAAAGGGCTTTAATCAGGTGTGAGGCTGAAGACAGAAGCATCCAAGGTCACCCCAAAGCATCCTACAAGAACCCGGGTTACATACTTTGTGTCCTCCACAGTACTAAGTACAAAAACCTCCATATTCTAAGAACTCGGTAAATGTTGTTGAATCCCAAAGAAGGTTACCATCACTGTGCTCACCTACAATGCCAAAGAAAACCAACAACCTGAACCTACAAGCTACCAAAGCCAGACGGAGGCGCTGAGAGGGGCCTCATTCCATTGCTCCATATTCACAGAAACGGCAGAGCGGTCAAGATGTTAGCGTATTCACATCAACAGGATACATCCACGATCAATCAAAACAAGAATCATTAAAGAAAAATAAGAACAAAATGCTTAAAATCAGAAACAAGCGCCCACAGACTTTTTCCTGGTTTGAATAGAAATCTGGTCTACACACTCAGTCCAAAATGTATTATCTCCATCAAATCCCTTTTCCCTCAGAGACCCTGCGGAAGAGGAGGCAAACAGAATGTAAGGGCCAGAAGAGACGGAGGACACCAAGGAAACAAGGCCCTCTAAACTAATTGTCACACACATGAACTCACGGACACTGAGGCGGCATGCGCAGGGCCTGCATGGGTCTGCACCAGATGGGGCCCTGGAGCTGCAAGCCGAAGTGGACACATGCCCCCTTCCCTACCCTAGAAGCTACCTCCAATCGATGGCTGCTTGCAAATGAAAATTTGATTTCCCCCAAGGGAATCTCACTGGGGAAACAAACCACTCTTAAGGGTAGAGCTACATGTCACCAGCAGATGGCCAACAGAAAACAAGCTCAGTGGCATCTTTGGAGGTTCCTTGTCTCTCATAATGTCACTCCTTTCTTTTTTTAATTATCTTATTCTTTTTCATATTTTCATTTTATTTTATTTATATATTTTTTCTTCTCTTTTTACCCTACAGGGCCTTTGTGTACATACTGTGGCTTCCAGTGTGGTGTTTCTGTGGGATTCCTGAGTGTGTGAATGAGTGGGTCTCTGTTTCCTGTGTCTCTTGAGCTCTGTTCCTTCTGTTTGTTTGTTTGCCCAATTCTGATGTGTGAGTTTTTGTTTTATCTTATTGTATTTTATATTATCCTTTGGAAGCCTGTTTGTTTTCTTATGAGAGACAGAAGAGGGGTGGATCCACATGGAAGAGGAGACTGATTGGGATGTGTTGTGTGGGAGAAAAATCCATTTTCAATAGAAAGAAAATAGATTACAAAAAAAAATAATGAAAAGAAATCTAGTTCATACTGGTTAACTCTATGGGACAGCATTCTCCATGAGTTTTCTCCATGAATTTCTGGGCAATAAAAATTGTTGATGTAGAAGTATCTAAGGCATCAGGGGAATTACTCTGCACTCAGGAACAGCTATGGACTCCCCACCGAGCCAGGTCCCCAGTCCTACAGCCTTCGGGATGAGTCCTAGCTGCTCAGTACATCATTCAAGAGGTTATGGTACATCTTAGCCCCTTTACCACAGGAACCATCCATCTGCCTTGAAACTGAAGCAAGTCTCAGAAGGCAGCCCAGAGCCTGGCCAAGTCATTGATGCTCTCCGAACCTCCAATCCCCCTGTGTAAAAAGCCCGTGCTAGCTAATTTACAGTTGCTGGGAAGCTGTGAGACCCTAAATACAAATGGCTCTCACCATTCCAAAGAGCCCCCAAGAAACCCCTGCGAAAATTTCTGCTCCCAATTTCACACTCAGTGTCCCAAGCCAATGCTGATGGCCTAAGGGACAGCCTCCTCCTGTCACCAGCCCTGGTGCTGACACTCAGAAGACAGCTAACACAGTCCTCTCTTCTCCTCAGGCCCCTCTGGTAACACTGCTATCCAGGATGGGCCATCCGCTCCTCCAAAGCTCCAACCCACGCAACTCTGGCCACTGGCCAAGCCCTTGGCAATCACCCAATGCCTTCCCGGTCTGTTTTAATTTTCACCCAGTCTCGACAACCAGAGTTTTGTGAAATCTCTGTATCACTAGTCCCTGGCATAGAACAATCAATCACATTTCTCCCCGTTTTGAAAATAGTATGATGACATGGGTTGGTACACAGTGGTCAAGACAATTGCTCAATCTCTTGATCTGGAAAATTAGGACAATGTGTATTAGACAGCTGGCATTTATTCCTGCCTGGATCAGGGGCCCCGAGTTCCTGATTTCTCAGGAGTCACTCAACCCCGTGACTGGAGGACATTTGAGGGCAGCTGGCAGGAGGCAGGAGACACCAAAGAAAGCTGTGGTTGTTGGGGACAGCCACTGCAGGTCTATGGAAATGAGAGAAAAGCGAAAGCATCGCGGGCATGTGACTTAGTTTCCTTCCCAGTGGCAAACAATTAGAGGAAAAGGGTTTTAGGGGAAAGGAGGGTTACCTCATCTCACAATTCCAGGTCACAGTCCGTCATTACAGGGACTCCAGTGGCAGGAACTTGAAGTAGCTAGTCACATCCACAGTCAAGAACACAGGCAGAATGCTGCGCACGTGCTCAGCTAGATTTCTCCTTTTTATCTAACCCCGGACCCCAAGCCCAGGGAATGGTACCACCCATTGTGGTTAAGTATAATCAAGACAATCCACACATACACGCCCACAGGCAACCTGATCTAGACAGCCTATCACTGAGACTCTCTTCCCATGTGATCCTCAATCCTATCATACTGACCATTAAATCTAACCATCACTGCATGGTAAAGGAGCAGGAGGGGTCTTGGGGCAGTCCTAAAGTTCCCCGCTGTGCTAATATCCACCACCTACTAAAGCCCCGAGTACGCCTCAAAAGTGAGTTAGTTAGTTTGTTTGTTTATTTGTTTTGGAAATAAGGTCTTACTTTGTAGCCCAGGCTGGCCCTGAACCTGACACCCTCCTGCCTTAGCCTCCAGAGTTCAAGGGTGACATTACAGATGTGTATCACCATAACAGACCTCACTCACTCTATAGAGCCCCAAGAGGCAGCCTTCCCAGCTGCGATCCTGAATCCACAGACCCAGCCCTGTTCTGCCCTGGGCTGAACACCTGACCCAGGAGGAGAGCAAGTCTTAGTATCTGAAATGATGGCAAGCACACCCACCACACTGAGCACTGGGACTGGACCACTTATCACAGACATTCCAGGACAGCAAGACAAGGGTGAGAGTCGGCAGACATTGAGAGCCACAGCGAAGAAGCCAGGAGGCCAGACCAGATCCCCAGAGAAAGGCAGTGCAGAGTGTCCATGTGGTCACAGAAGGACAGGGGCAGTTCTAGCCACGCCAAACCTGAGGTGAGCTGTGTTGCTTTTGGGCTCTGGCCCGTTGAACTGATTATTATGTCCCTGGGATAGATGTTCTTTTACTTACCCCAACTGCAGTGGCGACCAAATACTCTCTGACTACAGCATTCTGTCAAAGCAAACAAAACTGTTCCTCTAGGAAAACCCTCTTATAATCTATTTCAACTGACAGCAACTACTTTTGTCTGATTTCAGCAACTACTTTTGTCTGATTTATTACCACAAGAGTGCCCTTCCTCCGGAAGAGGAGAGGGATGCAACCTCTCTTAAAGCTAGGCTCGTTTTTTTTACACCAGTCGGGCCAGCCTGTGTAGCCCTTCACAATGCATTTGAACGAGTCTGGTCAGCTCACCCTCCACTCCAGGGAAGGAAAAGAGCCACCACATCAGTAACTCCGTTGCTAAGGCAACTGCTTACTTTCCATATCAACCGCAAACTCGTTGCTATGGAGACACGTATACAAGAAAAATCCTTCTCTGGCCAGGGACCAGATGGCAGGGAACTCACAGAAGTCTTGGGGTAGGGGACTTGGCTAAATGGGGTGCTAAATGGACATGTACTGGAGTGCATTTTCCCATCATATCAGAGATACAAGGCTGCTCCCAACACATTTAGTTTAGAAGCTGCATCCTTACTGCAGAGAGCAAAGAGCTGAGACAGAGGTCTGACTTCCTTCTGGTTGAGAGGTAATCCAGGAATTCTCTTTTCCATTACTTATGCATTAATGACTCCCTAACTTACACCTGTACTCCAACTTCCCACTGGGCTTCAAGTTCACATATCAAACTTGCAACTTGAAGGCTCTATTTAGATATTTAAAAGCTATCTCACGAGAGAGAGAAAAACAAAAACATTGACACAGGGCATGGTAGTGAACGCTTTTAATCCCAGCACTCGGGACGCTGAGGCAGGTGGATTTCTGAGTTGGAGACTAGCTAGGGCTACCTGGTGAGACTCTGTTTCTAACAACAAAACCCTAACTCAAACGGAACACTGTCGAATTCCTCCCCTACCCCCCCCCCCCCCGCCCAAATGTGCCCCTATACCTGCGCCTACAGATTGCGATCCTGAAACAAGCCGGAATAACTGTCACCACTCAGAAGCCTCGAAAGGTAATCTCTCTGCTCCAGTCCCTTTAAAGGTCCGACCCTCCTGTTTCTAACGCGCTTCCTGAAGCTGTCTTGCTGCTCTTTGGACATTCCCAGCTGTTGCCACCTCTGAGCCCTTTTGCGGAGTTTGATCCCGCTTGCCATCCAAGGCATGCCCAGTCAGTTCCTCTGAAAAGCCTCCTACCCTCCCTCCCTCCTTCCTGCCCCTTTCCACTGCGGTACCCTCTTTAACTTTCCTCACGGCATGCATCACTACCTGACACATAACCTGCCCGGTCCACAAGCTGGGAGGGCTGTGTAAACACACACCTCCTCATCTCCTACCCCCCAATCTGTGGAGTGTCTAGGAGATCACCCAGTTAGCCGTGATCCAGTGTCTGACCGTCCCACAGGCAGGTACAGCCTTCGTGAACCACTGCTGAAATGTAGGGAGGCTACTTTCCTTCGCAAATACAAAGCCTAATTTTCACTTTGCAAACTAAGTGTTCTTTGAGGTCTCCGGAGCTTAGCTGCAAACACTATCTTCGCCTTAGATGACATCATCTACAGCTGATTCATCTGGCATCTCAGGACTCACACCAGCAGTGTTGGGGGGGGGGGGCGCTCTATATCCTGGCTCTGCGCCAGGCAGCCTGAAGTCGGCGCTCACATGATTTGACCTTTCTTTCTAAAAACAGCATATACGAAGGTTCCGCTACCTGGGAGCCTTCTGGCTAATGACATTAGTTAAAACACTTATAGGTCTTGTCCCCAGAGGAGGACAGCCGCAGCCTTCCAAGAGACACTTCAAAGGGCTCCCGTAAGTGGAGGGGAACACTGGACTCGAGCCCCTAGGGTCCAGAGGAGCCCCCCCCACACACACACACATGATGCAAGAGCAGCTAGGAGCTCTGCCTGTATTTACTGCCTCCTGCTGAGTTCAAGGGACAGGTACTCAAACAAGCCCAGGCGGGAGAGAGAGCTCAAAATCAAAGGCTTGACTCTGTTCTTGGAACTGCCTGTAATCTCAGGGAGCAAACTATCAAGTTATTATTAAAAGAACAACTCCATCTTCAACGAGATCCTTCCTTGCTTTCCGTCTTAGCCATCTTGGCACAGGTCCCATCTCCACCTCTATCAGGGCCACTGCTTTGGGATGAAGATGCTCAACACAATCTAACCAGACTATCTTGAAGCAAACACTCTAGTCAACTGGACCGTTTTAAAGGAAGACTGGGTTGGCATCTTTACGCTGGCCCGGCACCCATACCCTTCCACTAGGTCCCTAGTGTTATTGACAGAGCCTTCCAGCCACTCTCTTCCTTTTTATGCTAACAATGCCCCAACACATCTCTTGTCCAGCCGCGTGAGTCTCAGCATCCAGACCTTTGTGACAGAAGCTCCCATATGGCTCAGTAATAGAATCAACATTTTATGTGTGTGGGGGCGTGTGTGCATCACAACAGAACTACATTTCCCAACCTTCCTTGTAGCTAAAAAGAGATCACGTGAACAAAGCATAGCCAATGAGATTAAAAAAAAAAAAAAAAAAAAAAAAGCAACATTATGGAGAAAGTCCCTGAAAACTACTAATTCCCCCTTTGTCTTTCCCTTTATCTCTGTGCTAGCTGGTGCCATCTTGGTCCATGAAAGACTTGAACAGAAACCAGCAATGCACTAAAAATAACAGCAGGGGACTCACCCCTGTGACAGAGGAATACTTGGCCAGCTTGCTTAAGTCAGCGGCACTTGCCTTTTCCATAACAGCCATGCCAGAGCCTATCCGTTCCTATCATAGGGCACACTCAGACTGCTCTGTTAACAACTGGACTATTGCCTTCCCCCTTGCCCATCATCGTGTCTCCTCGCCTCCTAAGGGCTCTCTCTGCGAAGGAAAGCCTGCCTAGATGCCTTAGCATGGTAGCAATCAGGGCCCAGCAGGCTTCCGGGACTACCGGTGGCTTGTACATTTTCATTCTACGTTCTCCTTGGAATGTTAGCATCTATGATGAGAATCAAACCTCACGTTTAACTCGGACCTTCAACATCACCTGAAGGAGCGGGAGAAGTTCCTGAAGAAGCTACCAGGTCCAGGATACGAATAGCCTGTTATCATGAAGGCATGACTTGAAGAAATAATGATGGTCTGAAAGGGGCCAGTGTGGGAGGAAATACAAAGGACTGACTAGTCAAGATATTTATTATGCACAGAGAGAAATCACAAAAAAATTAAAACTGGTAAAGCTAAACTGTCCACAAACACAGTGGCATCAGATAAGCATTACAGTAGCAGCACACACTCCGTATTTTTGTTTTGGGGGCTTTGTTTTGTTTCGAGACAGGGTCTCCCAGAGCCTAAGCTGTGGCGGGGTTCACCACACACCAGAGGCTGTTCTCCCCGCTACTGAGCTTCCCGCCTGCACCTCCCAGGTGCTGGGATTATGGGTGTGCACCAACTGTGCCTGGCCAGCCGTTGAAGGATTTTAAAATTTTTCTGTTTCCAGTGTAAAAAGCAGTGGAATTTTCCATGGAGGCTACAACTGCCCACCATCTTGCCAGCATTTGAAAGCATTTAGATGAGCAGGACTTAGATGACAGAGTGGAAAGTATGGGTGGGCATGGCAGCCGAGCAAGTCCAGCGGGGACAAGGCCCTTAGGTTCCATTCCCCAGCACCACACGAAACTTAAGACCACAGGTTAATCTACGCACTCATCACTTCTTTTAAAGAAGCGAACCGTAGGCCTTTCTGGTGTGCGGGCCTCCTATTAGTTACTGCAGAGAACTCTCCTGCAGCTGAAATGATCTCAGAGGGAAACCCCAAGGCATTCTCAGCTTGACAGGGAAGGTTCGAAAAGCAATCTGTTGGCAGTGTGCTGAGGAAGAGGCGTCAGCATTGAGAAAACCTCGGCTCTCCACAGCCGGGAGTCAGGGATGCTGACAGATGGGGCCCTCCATCCAAGAGAAGCAAGTCTCCCAGGGGCACTGCCAGACCCTCACAGAGGACATCAGACTCTTCCGGGGAAGTCACTGTGGGGCCTGCAGAACGTGGACCCCCGACGCATGAAGGGCCAGGAAGGCGGTGATGGGAGAAGCAGGGCACAGATAATTAAAATGGAGCACTGAAAGAATAAACAAAGGGCTTCTTTGCCGGGGAAGGTCCAGCACCTACAGTGTTCTGCTCTGTAGGTGGGGTTCAGAGGGCCGGGGACCCCTGTAAGCAGTGCTCACCATTGTCGAGAGCTGGACAGGCAGCAGGCTCAGAGGCCACTGAGGACAGACATTTACAATGAGCTTCGGACCCCACTTCCCTGTTCCCTGGCAACCCAGAAAGAGTGTCAGCTTTGCCCCTCCTTAGGATTCAAAAGACCCTACGAAGAGATGGAGTTCTGGGGGCTTTGCTAAGGCCCACTAAGAGAAAGCTATGTATGTCCTCTAGGTCAAAAGAACAGAACGTTGCCTCTGGCCCTGGACGATATTCTAAGCTGTCCCAAATATTACATACTATACAAACTCTTTTAAGAGGTACTCCAACTAGGCCTGTCCATCACCTGTGCAGCAGACCACCGGAAGCCGATTCACCTGAAGACAAACTAAGGAGACAGGAAGACCAATTACTCCCTTAATGAGACAATGTATGCGTGTCGAGAAAGAAGCCCCTCCCCCGGTACAGTGGATCACACACCTTCACTGCCCAGCCTGACTGCTCCTGTGAGTTCTAACTCAAAGGGCCCAACTTTTTCTTTTCCCTGCCTGTCTCTTCTTTGGAAATGGGTCAAAGTCCTCAACACTCTTGCCCTGAGTCTGGAGACTGTCCCTCTTTCTGTCTCTTCCCTGTGTAAATGCCTACCGACCTGCACTGCTGAGCCTGCCTACTTTCTTGGACCCCACCTCACAAGACACAGCTATGCTTTTTCTTCCTACCCATCTCCGGCCTCCCAGCAGCTACCACGATATACAAGCGTCTACCCTGTTCTTGTCCTCTTGAACTCTAATCAAACTGTCCTTGAGCTTCCCTCTGAGTCAGTGCTTTTTCTTTTTTTTTTTTAATCTGACTTTATTTTATGTGCATTGGTGTGAAGGTGTCAGATCCCCTGGAACCGGAATTACAGATTGTGAGCTGCCATGGGGGTGCTGGGAATTGAACCTAGGTGCTCTGGAAGAGCAGCCAGTGCTCTTAACTACTGAGCCATCTCTCCAGCCCCATGAATCAGTGTTTTAAAAGCCCCCAGCCCCTAGAGATTAAACCTAGGATTCATGCATGTTGGTCAAGTGCTCTACTACTGACCTACAACCCCCAATGGTTAAATTATTTTACTCATGAAGCCAGCAACCCACAAAAAGGTACAATTCCCCTATAATAACAATGATACAGTTGACTATATATCTCAATAGACTTAGTTATGGACTTCAAAAAGGAAAGTTGGGGATTTTGAAGTTGAATGAATGAATGAATGAATGAATGAATGAGCGAGCAAACAGACTAACAAGCAGCCCACTTGAGAGGACAACAGGTAGGTATGTGTCTCTCAGGCAATGTAAGGATGAAGAAGGAGCCCATCTGGAAGAAACAGGGAATGGAAGGAACATATGGACAGGATCAACCAAGACACATGGCCAACAGGAGTGTGAGGATTTGGAGGGACCACAGAAGATGCTTGTCTGAAGATTCCATCAGAGAGTGGAGCACCGTCTCAGTAGTTAAGAGCACTGGCTGCTCTTCTGGAAGATTCCCAGCACCATGTGGTGGCTCACCACTGTCTGTGACTCAAGTCCCAAGGGATCCAGCAACTTCTTCTGACCTTCAGGGCACCAGGCATTCGTGCTATGCACAGACTTGTGCATGCAGACAAAATACTATACACATAAAATAATGGTTTTTTGTTTTTTTAATAGAAAGAAAGAAAGGATTCCTGTGAGATAGCTGGAAAGGGGTCAGCAGCCTTGGAAGCAAATGATGAAGATGGAACCCCCCGCCCCATGCTCTGCTTGGAACTCACCTCCTGTTGCCCTGGTAACACTAGAAAGGAAAACACTGAAACTGCTCCTTCTACACCTCCTGGCTGAAGAATGAAATACTCTGGCCCTGGGTGGAGATGTGACATTCTGATCTGCTCCAAAGATTAGAACATTATATACTATTATCTCCTCCAGGCTTAGTTCACTTTCTATTGCTGTGATAACACTCTAAGATCAAACTTAGAGTTCATCACGGGGGAGGCCAAGGCAGGAACTGAAGCAGAGCATGTGAGGAATGCTGCTTACTTGCCTGCTCCTTCTGGTTTGCTCAGTGTGCTTTCTTATACACCCCAGGACCACTTGGCCCAGGGAGGGCACTGACCCCACCCAGCAGGCTGGACCCCTCACAATCAATCAAGAAAAATCCCCCAAGGGCTGGCCACGAGGAGAGAATTTTAATGGGGACATTTTCTCAGTTGCCATACCCCCTTCTCAGATAACCTTAGCTTGTGTCAAGTTGACAAAAGAAAACTAACCAGCACATCTAATCTAGCTAGACCTGTACTAAACTAGTCAGTAACCTCGACAGGTCTTCCCTACTCCAACCCGATCCCAAGAACGCTGATCCATGAAGACACGCTGAAGCAGTGGGAGGAATGATTACCCCTTCAATGGAATAATATACTTACACTTACTGGAAGCCCTCCCTCATGGGGTCATCCAGAGTCTCTACCATGTGGCCTGCCTGCTTCTGAGTTCTAACTTTACCATCCTCCCAGCTTTTCTTTCAGACACTAACCATGCTTTCCCTGACTCTTTCTCTGAATCCCAGGCTCCCCTGACCATCAATCCTGGTAAGAATTCAACCTCAACAAGAAGATAAAGACTATCAACAGTCCATTGGAAACTTTTAAAGGGCCATGATGGACCACCCCTCCTCCTTCATAAACAAGTTTTGGACTCTAACTCCTGTAACCCTATGGACGGAAGACTTTAAAAAAAGGGAAAGTATCAGTCTCTGAAGAGAATCCCAAAGTATCCTCAAAACTTGAAAAATGCCCAGTGTAAGGAGGAAGCACCACATTGCAGCTTCTAAAAATTGAAAATACCATATGAAGGTCATGTGGTAGCACATGGCTTTAATCTTAGCACTAGGGAGGCAGAGCTCTCAGAGTTCAGGTAGAGTTCAAGGCCAACCTGGTCTGCATAGGGAGTACCAAGCCAGTCAGAGGTACACAGTGAGACCCTGTCTCAAAAACAATCAATTAAAAGCAAAAAAGAGCCAGGCGGTGGTGGCGCACACCTTTAATCCCAGCACTCGGGAGGCAGAAGCAGGCGGATCTCTGTGAGTTCGAGGCCAGCTTGGGCTACCAAGTGAGTTCCAGGAAAGGCGCAAAGCTACACAAAGAAACCCTGTCTCAAAAAAAAAAAAAAAAAAAAAAAGCAAAAAAGATATGTCAAGCCAGACGGTGGTGGCACACGCCTTTAGTCCCAGCACTTGGGGGGCAGAGGTAAGTGGATCTCTGAGAGTTCAAGGCCAGCCTGGGCTACAGAGTGAGTTCCAGGACAGGCACCAAAGCTACACAGAGAAACCCTGTCTCGGAAAAAAAAAAAAAAAAAGAAAGAAAGAAAGAAAAAAGAAAAGAAAAGAAAGAAACCCTGTCTCGAAAAACAAACAAACCAAAAAAACAAAAACAAAAAAATCTGAAATCTGAGATCTACCTTGACATGACATTCTGAACTGCCTAAAAGATCCTTGGACTACTGTCTTGCAGAGGCACTCTGGTCAAGAACAAAAACACAGCATTGTCCCTTAAGAGTTAGTCCAAACAGGGGTTGGAGAGATGGCTCCAGAGAACAAACACTGCTCTTGCAAAGAGTTCAGTTTCCAGCATCCTTATCGGGTAACTCACAACTGTCTGTAACTCCAGCTCTGGAAATCAGATGCCTCTGGTCTCCTCTGACATCTGCACTCACATGCATATACTCACACACTCACACAGACATAAAAACAGTATAGTCAGACGTGGTGGCACACACATTTTTTTCAGGCCAGCCAGGGCTAGAGAGTAAGTAGGAGACAGACAGACAGACAGACAGACAGACACACACACACACACACACACATACACACACACACACACACACTTAACTCAAATAGGCCTATCAAACACCTGGGAAGAAACGCCGTCCAGGAACACCATCCGCACTGGAAACTAAGAAATAGTGTAGTCTACGTCAACCCACAATACACCAGATTTCGTAAGTCACAAGTACCTCAAGCCTCTGATTGGTCTTAGAGTATGTAAGTATATTCAATGCTCTTCCAAATGTGCACTATCGCCCAGTCTGGTTATTGTCCACTCTCGCCCCTATGTGACGGCACCTTTGGTCACTGTCCACTTTCAACTCCTGGGGGTACTTTAAAATAAACTTTGCCTATCTTCTCCACAACACTCGGCACCTCTCCTCCGAACTCAACAGAGAACTCATGGACCAGGGAGCTGAGGTGAGTCCTAACCAAGAGCGGCACATTCACATGCCAAGATCTCCAGCACACAGCCAACAGGAAATAGCAGCCCCGCACAGGCTGATGGGTCCTCCCTGGCCTCAAAAGCATCCCCCACACCTCAGCACATTTCTGCATATTCCAGTGGACCTTACTGCTAATGCACCAGGGTCAGGCTGTGCTGTCCTCCAAAGAGCAGTGTGAGGAGAGGAAATGAAAAGCAAGGCAGGGGAGGGCGAGGCAGGGCTGGGCTGTCTTCCTCCTAAAGGGATCACCAGTTCAACAGATTACCGACCAGTGTCACAGGAAACAGAAATGCTCTGGGTTCCAAAAGGTGAAGGAGTAAGAAGAGGTCACCATGCACAAGGGAAACTGTCACAAATGTTAGCTCACGTGATACATGCCTTTAATCCCAGCACTCGGGAGGCAGCGGTGAGGCCAGCCTGGTCTATAGAGCGAGTTCCAGGACAGGCTCCAAAGCTATACAGAGAAACCCTGTCTCAAAAAAAAAAAAAAAGTAACAAAAACAAACAAACAAAAAACCCAAGAGTACAAAAAATAGTCTCTACACTTACTAAATCTCTCCTGCTTACCCCCTCTAGTTCTTTATCCTGCATGCCCAGAATTAATCAGGACTTCACCTGTCTCCTATGCTATGGCATAACTGTTCCCGCTGGGCATAACATGGCCATGTCTCTGTCACTACGATGACCTTGCTTAGCATGTTTGATCTAATGAAAGAAGAAAGAGAAAGAAAAGGAATGGAGGGGGGAAAAACCCTAAACAAACAAAACCTCAAGATCCTCTCCCTAGACAAACAGAGTACTCATTAGCACTTGATATGTTGCCAATGAATTCGGGTAGTAGGTCAACAGTGCCTCAGACATCGAAGACCCCAAGGCACTGAGCCACTTCCAACGGCCGCTTCTACACACATGAAAACCGAGGGACCAAGGTGCTCAGGTATGCCAACCACCAACACCAGAACCCGAGTCCTGCTAGGCCACGCAGCCACCTCTACAGGCCAAAACTGCATTCAGAGCAGCCAGCCTCACATATAATAAGCACACTGTGTACTCGGTTTCCTTTATAAACCTTCTGGCGACAATAGTATTTTTTGTTAAAACAGCAAGAATGGAAATAAATGAAAAGCACGGAAATAGGAACACACATACCTGCTCCATTCTAACCGAGTCTACAAAAATTAACTGCATTTTTATTTCTCATTTTCAAGTCCCCAGAGAAGTCAGTACACGCTAAATACAAGTCCTGAGACTTGTATCTAAAAGAAGGAGAAGAAAAAAGAACATGATCCCAGACTTGAAAAAATCAACAAAATGACTTGATTGATGTGAGCAAAGATCACCCACTGATAACCTGGCAGGATGAAGGACGGATGTGGAAGTTCACAGAGTAGGGGACAGCTGACCCTTGCGAACCAGGCTGGAGAGCAGCATCCCGGAAGCAAGTTAGACAGGCTTCAGGAGCACAGACCCTCCTCCACACACAGTTCCCAGGGAAGGGGTCTAGAAGTCAGCAGGCAATCTCAGAGGTCACTTCCCTCCCTGAGGCTGGAGACAAATTCCAGGACACCAAGAGAGGCAGGCAGAATGTAAGGCACTCTGAAGACCAAGTGATGGGTGACTTTAAAACGGAAGGGAAGGAGAGGTGGGCGGTGGTGGCGCACGCCTTTAATCCCAGCACTCAGGAGGCAGAGGCAGGCGGATCCCTGAGTTCCAGGACAGCCAAGGCTACACAGAGAAACCCTGTCGCAAAAAAAAAAAAAAAAAAAAAAGGAATGAAATAGTGGGAAAGGAAGGGACGGGGTGCAATATATTTAAACAAATAAAACAAAAACCTGCACAAAACATCACATATGCCACATTGGGGTCCTAATTCAAGCATTTAACAATCTTGGCTATTTGAATACTTGGCTTAGATGACATTGAGACTTTCCATCTTGGGAGGCTCGGATGGGGAATGAGGACTGGACAGACACACTAGCATTGTGGCTACGTAACCGACTACGGCTTAGTCTCCTACACGCTGAAGTGCTGAAATAAAACGACTCACAGTCTTCTTCAAAGTACTTCAGCAGGAGCAACAGCAACCAAAATGAATGAAACCAGACAATTCTCATTAAACGCTAACTCTAGACATGGGTCACAGGGTGACAGGAGCACAAATTCATATCATTCTGTCCACTTCTGCCAGCTAAAAACGTCCACGATTAAACAACAACAAATTTAACCTGTCTTTTGAAGCACTTCGGGAGACAAAACAGAAGCAAAGCTGCATTTTCTCTTGACTTAATTGGGAGACACGGTTTTTGGTTTTTGGTTTTTTGTTTTTTAAGACACAGATCTTGATGAGCTAGCTCTTAGGAAAAACAAAAACAAAAAAACATCCCAGTACTTGGGAGGTGGAGAGGCAAGAGGCTCGGTTCAAGGTCACCCACAGCTAAGTATCAAGTTTAAGGCCAGCCTAGGCTACTGGAGATCAAAACTCAAAACAAACAAACCAGCAAATGGTCAGGGACCTTACCTACAACACCGAGGTACCTTGACGCCTCCCAACTACCAACTTCCCCAGCCCATCTCAGAACCAAATCTCCAGGGAGGGGCCTGAGAAATAAGAGGTAACAGTTCGAAGTGCCTTGGGTGACTGATGCAATCTCGCCTGTTCCTTCCTGCTCCAGGGACCTGGCCAAACAGTTGTCCGGTGGGGTCTGTGCTCCAAGCCCTTGGGGACAAGGATCACACAGGATTCCACATTCCCACTACTATGCCAAGCTTAAAACGGCCTTCTCCAGTTTCAAAAAAACGTATCAAAACATAAAAACAAACAAAGAAAAAAAAGAAGGTGCCTGGCTTCTTCCTATCCTCACCTTCATCTGACAGATTTCTCACCGACATTTGGGTGTGTTTAGACATTTGTGCTGGGGTTGAACCCACTGCCAAAGTAAAACTCCCCGAGAAGAAAACAAGTGTCTCTACACAGCCCAAGGGACTCTCACTGGGCAATGTATCAGCAGGAATGCCTTCCCCTTTACTCAGCAAATCCAGGAGAAAAACCCCAGTAAACAGGCCAGGGCTACGGCCCTGGCAGCACTGAGTACGTCTGACACTTGAACAGTCACAGAGGCCTCCAGCTCACCCAAGGAAAAGAAAAGAAAAGAAAAGAGGAGGAGGGGGCCGGGGGGAACCTCACAACTGTAGCTTTGTTTTTAAACAGCATCAAAACTCTGGGAACAAACTTTCAGCCACAAAACTGACTGGCATTTGATCAGGAACATGTCAATACAGGTCAGCACCTGGGCTAGGAAGCTAGAACTCAACAATTCAGAAGATTAAAACAATCTCGAGTCCTTCAAAACACTCCCTGTCAACAGGCATCAATGTTTGCCCAGATTGACAGCCAACACCCCTGGAAAAAATGTGACTCCCAGAATCCTGTGTGAGCCTAGGGGGTGGGGGGCACTCAGTATAGCCTCCTGGTAAGCTCTGACATGCACCATCCAGTGTTTGGTAGCAGGGCAGGATGATGAATAATCTTCGCAAGACTCACTGCACGCTTGGAACTGGTCCTGTTTAACATTTCAGACTGCGCACTAGCTAAATTACTTTTATGTGCGGTGGTGTTATGTCAAAAGTGGAGGCGCGGGCATGCTGTAACTTGCAGAAAAGATGACATGGAGCTAAAGGCCCCATTCACTGTTTGACCAGTGGCAGGCGGCTCTCGGGGCCTGGTGAGCACTTTCTAAACCTAGAATTACCTGCTCGGACTTTCTCTCTCTTGCTTCAAGACGTGACCTATACAAACATGTTTAATGCCACAGCCTGGTCCTTTGAAGGAGAGCAGTTTTTAAGTTTTTTAAAATTATCTTTTTTTTTTTTTTTTTTGAAACAGGGTTTCTCTGTGTAGCTTTGGCCTTTCCTGGGACTCACTTGGTAGCCCACGCTGGCCTCGAACTCACAGAGATCCGCCTGGCTCTGCCTCCCGAGTGCTGGGATTAAAGGCGTGTGCCAACACCGCCCGGCTAAAATTATCTTAAAGCATGGAACAGAGTCAAATCCTGGGACTGGTCTCTGAACGCTTAACCTGGGAAAAAGGAAAGACTGAGTTCCCAAGGAAAACAGATTTCACTAGATGAGAGGCACACCTTGATCATCCCAGATATACATAAAGCTAAGGACCCAGAAAAGAAGGCGGCTTGTGAATGTATACACACACCCCCGACATCACCAGCATTGTGACCAATGGCTCAGCAGTTAGGAGTGCCCACGGTCTGCCCACAGTCTGGCAGCAGACCCAAATTCAGTTCCCAGGGCCCACATTGGATGGCGCACCACCAACTGTATATCTAGCTCTAAGTACTGTAGAACCCTCTGGCCTCTGAAAGCACCTGCACTTACTTACGTATGTTTATAAACACACACACACACACACACACACACACACACACACACACACACACACACACAAATTAAAAAAATAATTTAAAAAAAAATTAAAATGCTTTAAAGCCAGTGTCTAGTGGGAACCTTAACCTAAGCCAGCACACTTCATGCTAGCAGTTTCCAAGTTGCCAAACACTTACACACAGACTGGATTTCATAAACGTCATCCACACCTCCAGTCTCTGATTGGTCTTAGAATAAATAAGTATATTCAAGTATCTTCCAAAAATGCATCATCTCCCATTTATTCCAGAAGCCTGAGACATTGCCTTTTCCCCAATATTCAGAAAGAGTCATTTTTCTCCAGCCCTTGATGGCCATTTTCCTTATATGCACTGTGTTAATACACTGTGGTCTATGCATTGCATGCATTATCTATAATGCCACACAGATCTTTGAACTTTAAAACCAAACTGACCCAACCACGTGGAAGGAAGACATGAGGACACTGGATTGGCAAAGCTCAGTTGTGAGAGTATGTGAAATCCTATCAGGGTACCTCTCAAAAGACTGACCCCCCCTGCCCCCGCCAAGAACAAAAAGAATGTATTAGCCAATATGTTTAAGAAAAACGATGTTTTTTCACAACTATCTAATGTGTTAAATTATCCACTCATAAGTACTTCAGCGTGGTGGACTATGCATTCATTTTTAATGCTGAAAACGTTAGGTTAATAAAAAAAATCAGTTCCAGCGGACACAAACAACATACCTGACTCCTCTCTTTGTCCACTTTCTTGAAACACTTGTTCAAGGACAAATTATGTCTCACTGAATTTTTCCACCCGGTAGGCGCATTCGCAAAATAGGGGAAATGTTCCAGGATCCAGTTGTAGATGTCCTTCACTGGCAGGCGCTTGGTCGGAGAGTCCTCGATGGCCATAAATATGAGGCAGCTAAAGGAGTATGGGGGCTTGCAATTGGGGTTCTGCCTGGCATCATAGGGCAGGTCCGAGTGGGCAGGGGATGGCGGAGTGTCATCGTCCAGGTCCTGGACGGGACTGACACTCCTGAGGACCGACTCCCCAAAGCTCTTCAGCAAGTTCTTGCTTTCGTGCAGCCAGTTCAGGTTGGTCAGCTCTTCATCTTCCATGGTCCCCTCTTCTAATCTGATGTCAGGCAGAGGGAAGTCGAGGTCATCATCTTCCTGGAGGGCCTTGGAGAAGCCGCTGCCCCGGTAACAGTGACTCAGTCCACTGGACACGCTGATTCCTGAGCTCTCGGGCTTCTTACTGGCGGGCATGACTGGACCCATTTACGTGAAGGCTCCTAGGAAGGACAGCGCAGAGAAGTGATGAGCTGGAGAAATGCAGAACAGAGATCGGTTCAGGTCCCGCCTAACTCCATCTCCCCCTATCTGGGTCTCAGTTACATGGTGATGGCATCGCAGGGCTCCCACATGGGTAGCCACACAAGCCCACCATCCAGTTAAACAATGAAGAAAATGACCCCAGTGTCATCAGCAGCATGGTGACCGGATGGACCTTACACAAAACAAAACTGAAAATATAGGTGGCACTTTTAATGAGCAAATACATCATAAGCAGCTTCTCCTTGGGTCTACAGTCATCCGTGACCACAGGAGAACTTATTACTATTTGGTGTCTCTGATCCTCTACCATAATGCACACACATCCATAACATGCAAATTTCTTTAAAGACTCAGGATAAACACAGCAGAGTAAGTGTAATGGAGAATTACTGCAGCTTTATAGTACCAATCTTGTTAATCCTCCTCAAAAAGAAAATAATAATAATAATAATAATAAGTCCCAGGGCTGAAGGTGCTCACTCAATTGTAATCCCAGCACACCTGTAATTCCAGCATTCTGGAGGTTATGGAGGAGAGAATGAGGAGAATGAGAGTTCAAGGCCAAGCTGGGCTCTGTGAGATCCAGTCTCAAAAAAAAGGATGGCTGACGGAACGTCAAGGCACTTGCTGCTGAGTCTGTTCACCTGAGTTTAATCTCCCAGACCTACATGATGCAAAGCGAGAATCACTCCACCAATCTGTCCCCTGAGCTCCGCCTGTGCACTATGGCAATCATGCACCCCCATATACACACACATACATATATGCACTCATATATATATATAAATAAATAAATGTAATCTTTTGGAGCCTGTCCTGGAACTCACTCTGTAGCCCAGGCTAGCCTCAAACTCACAGAGATCCGCCTGCCTCTGCCTCCCGAGTGCTGGGATTAAAGGCATGCCCCACCACCACCCGGCTCTTTTTTTGATGTAAGGAAAAATAATAGAGATGATAGGGAAGGCAAGGAGAATGATAGACCCACAACGAACCCCCACGGTTGTGCATGTCCAGCGGACATAGACACTTACGCCTAGCCAGCTCCGGGTCAAAATAGCCATTTCCGGGCCAAGGCATCTCGCGTGACCAGGACCCCGTGGCTTTGTGTAGTTGCGTAAGAGTGCGCAACGCAACCATGTGATCTGCGCATGCGTGGAGCAGCCACATCGACCTGTGTACGCGTGCGCCACCCAGCCTTTATAAGCCAGAGCCATATTCCCGGCTTCCTCCTTCTTCTCCACAAGCCTGAGCACTCGTCTGTCTCTCTCATCTTAATAAAACTCTTGTTAGTGGATTCTGTTGTGTTTCGTGACATTTCCTCGCAGGGTAAGAGCACCGCTAAATAACTAACAGAGAGTTACTTCCAATCCCATAAGACAACCCGCAGAAGGGTCTTGGAGGCAAAACTGTAACCAGAAGCCACTGGTTTGATGGTTTGGTTTTATTTTGCCACACACACACACACACACACACACACACACACACACACACACACACACACAAAAAAAAAAAAAACATAGGGAAAAATTGCAACTTTTATCACATTTGACAAGCGTAACCGAGGACAACAAGGAATTCTTCAGATGACACTGTAAGGAAGTACATTCAATTCAAGGACATTACACCTAGAGCGAAAAAAGCATGTAACCTCGGGCACTACCAAAAAAATGGAAATGAAAGATAAGCCATTAACTAGAACTAGAATTACTGAGGAAAATCAAGTTGAGAGAGCAGCTAGAAACTTCAGAACAGGCAGGCAAATTCCACGCAAATTGTAACAGATTCTCTCTCCCCATCATCAGCATCCCCTACTCTTATCAATGACCCAGAACAGAGTGTAAAAACAACGACCTGACAAGAAAACACAGGGAGACGGCGGTGTCACAAATAGAATGAATGACTCCTACAGGGTGTGTGCAGAGCTAAAACTATGTACTTCGTTTAAGAAGAGCGTCTCTTTTGGCTCAATGAGGAGTTAAAGCCCTGTACCCAGAGAAGCATTAATACAGGGAAGGCAAACAAACGGTCATTCCAAGCCTCTAAACACCCACTAACACGGCCTCTAAAATGACCACTGTTTCAGCGCAGGAAGTTCTATCACTGGACTCTAGAAAGCATGATGCAGAGCTTCAAACAGCCAGGCAGGATGCCAGCATGCTGCAGCATTTTCCCACCGGCTGGACAGAGGTATAAAAGGTGGCATCTCCCAAGTGGATGCTGGATGCAAGATGCCATCTCTAAAGAGGAGAAAATCTCCACAGGGGCCTCACGGCCCAACCCAGGCAGGGCAGTCCAGATGCATCCATCCAGTTCATCCAGGAAAACAAATAGCTCTCCCTGTCACATAGGGGAACTAATCTATGTCATAGAAAGATGGTAGATTGTATCTTCAAGTTTGGAGATATTACCGAATCCAGCCTGGTACGGCTTTTAACTTCCTTATGAAGAAATCGGGGCCGCTTGGCTCAAAGTTTCTCAGCTTCCCCTAGAAAAGGTTCTAACTGCCAGCACAGCCACACAAAAGAGAACCTCCCAGCCAGTGAAGTCAACTTTAGCCCCAAATGAAAGTTTTATGTCTCCTGAGCTTCCAAACAGGAAAATTATATCATGGCTGACAGTAAAGTAATTTAATTGCACTGTTGCTATGACAACATACTGCTCTCTTTCTTTTTAATTTGCTTATTTGTCAGCAGCTTCCCAAAGGAACTAACATGCTATTCTCCATGTTTTCTTTTGTTTTCAACAAACACTGCCAGCAACGTGGTCCTCTAAGAAAAACTCTTAAATGCCAATGCCAAGAAGAGGTGCTCTGAAGGGTCCCTAACCCCTGGATTGTTTCCCCAAACTCTCCATTCACTTCCCTCCCTATAAAATCCCGCGCTTTTGAACAGTATGGAAGGCTCCTGACCACTGCACTTCTTCTGTTACAACAAAACAATCTCTAGAAGCCACAGCTGAGGAGTTTTCCACTATTATACCCTAACTATAAAATTTTCCAAATCTCTTTTCCCTTCTTTTTCTTCTTTTAGAGGGGTGGAGGGAATAGGAAAGTGTGAGCATGCAGTCAAGCAAACATTCTTAATCCGCTGCTAACAACGTCTCTTTGAATAGTTATCCAGTGACCGCCTGAAAATTTTCAAGCTATTGGTTACGTCTCACACACCCTCCTTTTGTTTTTTTTTTTTTTATGACTTCCTGTGTTTTATCTTCCTTTCTTTCTTTCAACGCAGAAAAATGGATCAGGAAAGCTTACATTTTTTTGCTACTAGCAGACCGGCTCAAATAACTGACAATGCCATTATGGCCCAGGTCTGAAGAGATGCTAGCGATGAACTTTTTCAAAAGTTGAGAAATCTTCCTCAATCGAAGCTGAGCAGGCTCAAGTTTGGGGGACCGGGAACCTCCCCCTCCTTGCGCGCGCATACACGCACGCGCTCCACTCCCTTTTACTGTACTTGTCAAAAACATTTCAAGGGGACCAAAGGGAGCAGCGATTGGCTGTACCCCGCGTCAATCAGCGGCGTTGCCAGGCAACGAGAAAACTGCTCTTCTACGCGTACACAGGGCAATTGGGAGCTCGCATACCTTCACTGCCGGTCAGATGTCATAAACCTTTTATTGGCCGCAGCGTGGCGAGCCTAAAAACAAATCAATAAGCGCCCACTGCCCCCCCAACTCACATGGGGACCCAGAAAGGCTTGCAAATAATCGGGGTACAGAGGAGTAGGGCCCCGCGGGTCTCGGGATGCTCGCGGCCGGTTCTGAGCGTGCTCGGTTAGGGAGGGGATCTTTGTTAGGCGCCTGTTCGCGGTCTTGGGGTCTCCAGTTGATCTGCACCCTCTGACGGACCCGGATTGCTAGGGATGCCTGCTCTGCAGACAATACCAACTCTGTCGCTCTCAGGGTCTGTAGGGAAACCGAGGCACGAGAAAACGCCAGCTCTTCGGAGCAGGAAACTCCTGGTCGGGCAACTTCCAGGCTCAGGGCTGGGGGTCCTCCCACTCCGGGTCCAGCTTAGCCTGCGCCCCGCACAGTGAGACCAGTCCTGACCGCTGCGGGCCACCACGACGGCTCTCCAGCGAGGACCCCAGCCTGGGTGGCGCGGGAGGGCGCGGGCGCGGACTCACCTGGCCAAGCGCGGCGCGGGGCCACCGCTGCCTTCCGTGCAGCCGACAAAGTTTCGCGGGCGCCCAGCGGGCATCGCTCGGGGCCCCGCTGCGGACGCTCGAGCCCTGGGCGGGCGGCTGGGGGCGGCCGCGGGTGCGGACGGCAGGGGTGCGGGGGGCGGCGCGGCATGGGCCCCGAGCGAGCGTCCCCGGGCGCCGCGTCCTCCCGCCGGCCCCGCCGCTCTCCACGCCCCGTCCCGCCTCCCGCTCGCCTCCGCTGCGGCGCGTCGGGGCCGGGGCGCGCCGAGCGGCGAGAAATTGTTTCCACTGCAAACAAAAAAAGGCGACACATGACCAGGCAGGAGGAGGGGAAGCGCGGGGAGGGAGGGGCGGAGGGAGCGGGAGAGACGGAAAACGTGGGCCGGGCGACCCCGAGCTGCGGCGCGGGCCCTCAGGGAGGCCCTTCGGCCAGGCTGGGCCCCGGGGCTCCTCGGCAGCACCCTGGGACGGAGGGGAGCCGGGCAGGTGGCGCGGGGCTGGCCCCCTCCCCTGCTTCAGGCCACATGAGCGGTGCTGCGCAGCTGGCAACGTGTCGCCGCAGCGCTTTTACCCCGGCCGCCTGCCTTACAAGGCTCGAAAGTAAAAATAAAAAGAATTACGACGCGAGCGAGGCTTCTGAGGGTGAGGAGAGAAGATTGCACTTCTCTCCAACTACTACGGTAGCACTCCCGGGGCGGCTCCAGTCCTCTTCCACCATGCACCTCCTGCCGGGGCCGAAAAACTGATCCCCAGCCTCCAGCCGAGGTTGCCTTGGCTGCGGAGGGCGGGAGGATGGCCGCCACCAGGGAGGGAGAGGTGCACCCCAAATACAACGTCAATAGGTTCTCCCCATGGGCCGTGCTAAGGAGCCTTCTACATCTGGAAGGAAAACAAGTCTCCCCTCCTGTGCACTTTGAACATAATAAATTAAATGATAATTTGCAAACAGCCACCCCCCTACCCCCACCCCCCCGGGAATGGCGCAGCCACTTCTCCCAGTCTCCAGGCACTTCCAGAGAATGGCCACCCACTGCTAAAGGCACACCAGCCAGGCTGCCTTTGGAGAGGATGAAAGCAGAGTCCAACAGGACACCCTGCTGGTGACATAAATAAAAATAGAGATTGCTCACCACTCCCAGGTAGCTAGGCGAGCAGGTTCTACAAAGAGAAGCCCAGAGCCATCCTCCCACGCCCACCTGAACAGTGTGGACAGCTAGCAAGAGCAATCTGTGTGATCTGGGCTGAAAACCCTCCAGCCGAGGAGAAGTAACTTTTAACCTAACCAGACCAGGGACAGGAAGAGAGAAAGGTGAGAGAAATACCACGTGCTTCTGAGAAGTTTTTGTTTCAAAAAAAAAGAAGAAAACCCAATCAAGCTGAGATTCCATCCCCCACTTAACTAAACTTCGAGATTAGGTAGGTGGCAGGGAACCTTCAGTGATTCAGACTCACTGAGACTTCACTACTTGGCCAGCAACTAGAAGACTCAGAGAAGCAAGTCCAAGGTAGCCTGAGGTCATCCGGCCCCACCTCCAATGTTATTGAGCACATAATGTGACTAAGCAGAAGGTACCCCGTGGCAGACATATTAGATCATCTCTGGAGTCTCAACACCAGTGATTCTAAGGGCCAGTCCTGGTAACCACAGCCAGGACAAGAAAGAGAAGGTCAGTCACCTGTGGCCCTGCTAGGGCAGGTCCCACTCCCCCGACAGCACAGGTCACCCAACAGTGTGTGAGCTCCACCGGAGGAATCGGGTTAGAACCGACCTCAGGGAAGTTGTACTCTTCAGTTCAACTCTATCTAGTCAGCTGCTAGCCGGGCTAGCCCCCGCCCCCCCCCCCCTCACACTCTAGCTAGGCATCTCTTTACATGAAGTGGGCATAGCACATTATTTTCTCTCCAGCCCTTCTTCTGTACCCAAAAAAAGCAGGATGTGAGCCCAAGGTGATGATGTCCAAACCGGGTCATTCTTAAAACTCAGTGCCAACTGTTAGCCTCCTAGTGTGGGAGCTGGGCATGCCACATGAACACAAATTTAAGCAAACGTAACTAGTTTAGGCTCTAAGAAGCCATCAATGGAGGGTGGAGTACAGTGAGTGAGGCAAGCTGCCTTTCATAAGCCTGGCGTGCCTTTCTTTTCTTTCCCTCTGAGGGTCTTTGGTTTCTTACATTCACAAACCTGAGGTGCTTGTCTGTGGAAGTTCATGAGACCCACCTGGGCAGGTACTCCTAATCCTGATATCCTTAGATGGTGTCCTATGACCTCTAATTCAGGCAGTGGATGTAAAAAGCACAACATCGGGGGAAAAAAAAAAAGCACAACAAACAGATTTATGGAGTATGGCTTTTTTTGGGGGGAGGAGGGTACAAGACAGTGTTTCTCTGTGTAGCCCTGGCTGTCCTGGAACTCATTCTGTAGACCAGACTGGCCTTGAACTCACAGAGAGCCTCTGCCTCTCGTGTGCTGGGATTAAAGGCTACCATCTAGCAAATGTATTTATTTATGTGTTTTGTTTTGTTTTTTTAAATCTGTGAGTGCTCTGTCTGCATGTATGCCTGCATGACAGAAGAGGGCATCAGATCCCACTCTTAGATGGCTGTGAGCCACCTTGTGGTTGCTGGGAATTGAACTCAGGACCTCTGGAAGAGCAGCCAGTGCTCTTACCCACTGAGCCATCTCTTTAGCACATGACTTGATTTCTTAATTTCCCTTTTCCATTACAGATGTGCTAAGAGATGTCAGACAGTGCTCTCCTAAAGAGAGAGTATTAGGCAGACCTTACCTGATGTGCAAGAGCCACAGGTCAGCCTGCTGTTGACTGAAAACGGACCCAGCCAGAGCTTTGCTGTAAGCCGGAGAGAACCTGGTATGCCCTCTTCCAACTGTGATTCCACAGATCCCTGGCTCTGGGACATGTATCCTTGACATTATCCTCCAGGGGCCAAATTACTTTAGGAATAGTCTCACGCTCAATTTTCTTCATGTGTTCTCCAAGTATATACCCTTACATCTTGGGTGCCAAGAAATCTCAGGCAGGCCAAGTCATCGAAACGATTGTTTCTTATAGCTATTTGACGGCAGAATCCTATCTATGACCTAGAACTCACTTGGGAAAACATTTCTTTTCTGAATGGGGACTGGAGGAGAAGACCACTCTGTGCCTCTTCTGAACACGGGCTGGTGTACCAAAAGACCTACGTTCTAGAACTGCCAGCCCCAGTCAGTGTGGGCCCCAGTTCCTCCTTCATGGTTCTTAACAGAATAGTTGATAGTCTCGCTCACAGCAGTGGCAACTAAGTAGATACAAGGAACACCTTTGCTTGGGTGCAAAGACCTGAGGCAGCCTGGAAAGATGGCCCTCTGGTCCAGGATACCTGTAATTAACTGCTTCTAGTAAAAGGGACACACAAGAGGGAGCCTAGGGCGGTCAGAGCAACTGGCTGCATGGAATTGGGGGTGGGGTGGGGGAGGGAAGCAGGCAATTTCTCTTTCTTCTCCCTCCCTCTGGTGCGAGGTATTTCTAGTTTCTCTCCAGTATACTCCACTGTACTCCCTGCAGGTCGGCTTGTTAAGGTCACACACGGGTGCCCATGAAGCGTTCCGATTTCTAACACCCACCACCTGCAGACTGTCTCAAGCACTCTGTTATCCAGTTTAAATTCTCGGGGAAATAATCTGACTGAGTAATGTGTGCTCCCCACCCCCGCCCGCCACACACACAGAGGAGAGGCAAAGCATGTGGTAGAGTATCTGATACTTGGGGAAAGGAGGGTAGATAACTTTGCTAAAGAGGAGCTCTCATAAGTATGGTTGGAGTTTGACCTGCCAGGATGGAGGAGATCTGAGGGGTTGTTTGCCTGGAGAAGTCCTTAAGAACCACCTGGGAAGCCACTCCTTACAAGTCCCAATATCCTTAGATAGGATCCTAGCATATACATCAAGAAAGCCCCCATAGCCGGGCGGTGGTGGTGCATGTCTTTGATCCCAACACTCGGGAGGCAGAAGCAGGCAGATCTCTGAGTTCGAGGCCAGCCTGGTCTACAGAGGGAGTTCCAGGACAGCCAGGCCTACACAGAGAGATCCTGCCTCAGAAAAACCGAAAAAAGAAAAAGGCCCTCACTGAATGATTGCTGACAACCTCTACTCTAGGCAGGAGTCGTAAAAGGTGCAAACAGATTTATCCAGTATGACTTGATTGTATTCAACATGCCCTTGTTTGTTGAACAAACATTTACGGAGCATTGTGTTAAGGGCCAGGGGGCCAAAGTCTTGTTCCTCCAGGGTTTATATATTAGGAAATAGGTGTGGAAGCCTCATAACAAAGCTCATGGAATGCCAGTGTGAGTGTGTCCTTCACACTCTGTCCTCAGAGCAAGAAAATGGCTAGGAGTTTTACAACCCAGAAGTTGCATTGTCGGAGAAATGGGATTCCAAAGATGAATGGGATGCTGGAGACAACACGAAGTTTTGGAGAGGGAAGAAGAACACGGAAAACCAGAAGCTGGCAGACAGCTCGGAAATCACGGCCACCATGCATGCACACAGAAGGCAGAGCAGGAGCTGACAGCCGCTCCCTGTTGCAGCACACGTTAACATACATACAAGCCCCGGTTCCATCCCCAGCACCAAAAACAGGGAAGACAGACAACTCTGTAAAAATGTGTTATACAGATAGGGAAGAGGGCTGGGGAGATGGCTCAGCAGCTGGGGTACGTCTGCTCTTGCAGAAGACTGGGGTTCAGTTCCTAGCACCTCATCAGGCAGCACACAATGTAATTCTAGTTCCAGGGGATCCAGTGCCCTCTTCCGGCCTCCACGGGCATCTATCTGTACACATGGTATACATGCATACACTCAGCCATACACACACGCACACGAAGGGCATAAGTCTTTTTTCTTTTAATTAGGGGGAAAATACTAAGTTAGTGGTTCCTCTGAGAACTAGTTATTTTTGGTTTTGTGATTCTTTTATACTTGCGTTTTCTCTTTTCTGGAAGGAATACCCACTACATTTGTAGTGGTCTATGCTTCCTATTGGAGCAGGGCTCCCTGTTATTTAAGTGTGCATCAGAATTACCTAAAGGGCTAATTTAAATGCTGCCAACTGTTTCCCCACACCCATAATTTCTGGTTCCGGAGGTCTAGGCTAGACCTGACATTTTGCATACCTAAAAAGCACTCCAGGCTTAAGAACCATACTTTTAGAACCATATTGTGAGATTAGCTGAATTCCAGAAGAATCTATTGGACTGGAGGTGGGGGAGGTATACAAGTCACCAAAAGACCAGGAGGTTTGTCCTATGAGTACGAGAAGGGTAAAGACAATCCCTTAGTCATGTCTTGGCCATAACACATGAGTAGAGAAGGGGGAGACCCTCGGCTGGGAGTCCTGGAGGTTCCTAGGTGAAGTGGAAGGCTTGCTCACCATCTGTCAACTTTTGTGCCTTCCTTCATGTGTTTACCAGGCAGGAGCCCGAGCGAGGGTGGAGCCTGGGAAAGGCTGCTGAGTATTTCTTCAGCAGGGAGTAGGCCAGGGTGCTAAGCTGAGGCAGAAAGTTGGGGTGCGGGACAAGGGGAAATGCAGGTGATGGGTGGAGTGATTCATTAGCTCGGGCTCCCCTGCCAACCCTGAGCCTGTGAAGTCACCTGCTAGAGGCAAAATGGGAGTGTAAACCTCTCAGCTCCTGGGTAACCATAAACAAAGTGGTAAACCGATGATGGTCTAGAAACCAGGCTTAGTCAGTTCATTCAGCCCACAGGGATTCGCGTCATAAGAGATCCCAGGAAAAATAAATGTGGCACCAGCCATAAAGGACAGGAGGAGACCTGGGGAACATTATCTTATACAGAGTTTTTGTTTTTCTTTTATTATTTTATTTTATATACATGGGTGCTATGCCTGCACATATGTCTTCGTATCACCTGTGTGCCTGGCACCTTTGGAGTTCAGAAGGCGGCCTTGGATCCCCTGGAACTGGAGTTGTGGGTGGTTGTGAGCTGCCATGTGAGTGCTGAGAACCAAACCTGGGTCCTCTGCAAGAGCAGCCAGTGCTCCTTATGACTGAGCCGTCCCTACAGCTCACTGGAGAGCATATATGAAGCAATCATAAATACACAAGCACACCAAGCCGAACGTCAGGACCAGAACAGTGCAGCCCAACAGACACATGGTAGGACTTACCAGCTAGATGACGACAGGCAAGGGACAGAACGTCTTTCCCTCTACCTAGTCCCCTTATCTTAAAAAAAAAAAAAAAAAAAAAAGGAATGGAACCAGGTGGTGGTGATGCACACCTTTAATCCCAGCACTCAGGAGGCAGAGGCAGGCAGATCTCTGTGAGTTCGAGGCCAGCCTGGTCTACAGAGTAAGTTCCAGGACAGGCTCGCCAAGTAAGCCTGATAACCCACGTTAGTTAGATCCTCAGAATGCAGAATGACAGGAGAGAAGTAGGTTTGTCCTCTGACCATCTCACTCACACACACACACACACACACACACACACACACACGTATCATACATACAATAATAATAATAATAATAATAATTAATAATACTATCTAATGGGGAAATGGGATTATAATAACTAATTACATTAGCCAGCTTTGGGTCACTATTACAGAATGCCTGACATGATTGACTTATTTTGCTACTGAGCAGTGAGTGTCTCAGTTCTTTTTTTTTTTTTTTTTAACAGAGCTGAGGACCGAACCCAGGGCCTTGCGCTTGCTAGGCAAGCGCTCTACAAGCGCTCTACCACTGAGCTAAATCCCCAACCCCGACATGATTGACTTATAAAGAGGGAAAAAAATGCATTTTTTGGCTCATAGTTTTGGAGGCTCCTATCAGTGGCCATGTTGTTTTGGGCCTGTGGTGAGGTACACATCATGCCAAGTGTATGTGCTGGGACAAAGTTACTACCTCACAACTGGAAGCTAAAGAGAAAGTGGAAGGTCACAAGACCCCACAATCCTCTTGAAGACATGTCTCCAATGACCCAGACCTCCCATTTGGCTCCGCATCTTCTAGGCTCCACCTTCCAATAGTACGACCACCCTTGGGACCAAGCTGTAATACACGAGTCTTTGGGGGATGCCCAGCATCCAATCTGTAGCAGCCTCTCATTGAATTGTGATGATGATTAAAGGAATTAATATTTGTAAGGACTGTATAATGGAACCCAGGTATGTAGTGCAGGATTTTGGTTAAGTAAATAAATCAAAGGAAAGATTTAGTTTGCACGCTGACATATTTGCATAACAAATTATAATTTGTATGCTGTATCATGGACTGTAAAAGACAAAAGGAAAGAGTAAATATTTGCTATATATAAAAAGAGGGAACTGGGTGTGACGGTGCATGCCTATAATCCCGGCACTCTAGAAGCAAGGCAGAAAGATCAGGGTTAAAGGTCATTCTGGACAACAGAGGGAGGTTAAGGCTACACGAGCTTAGTAACAAAGGGGGGAGGTGATATTTATATATGCAAATATATAAATATTGTATGTGAGCATACTTTTTTTTTTTAATACCAGGTCTGGCATATAGCCTAGACTGGCCTAAGATTCCTGATCCTTCTGCCTCAGTCTCCCAAGGGCTGGGATTATAGTTATGTACCACTACACCTGGTTCAGTGTATTTAATTTGCAACTTTCTCATAACTTAAAAAAAATAAACTCATCCTAATCAAAGGGGCCAATTCACAAAAAAGAAAAACAAAACTGGTACCATCCCCTTGAAGGAGCTCAATCAACTTCAGTGGAGTCAGAGAAACACACTTTATAGCAACTGTAATAGCTCATCTCTCAGATTGACTCACTTAAAAGTGTAAACAGGGGCGCATGTGTTGATCAGAAGGCAGCCTAAACAACTGCACGGAGGGTCCACCTTAAAAAAAAAAAAAAAAAAGAATTCAAACGTGTTTGCTGAACCCTGCCATCGATCCTAGATTGCCAGCTGATAGGGATGTCTCCTGGGTATTTCCATTCCCCCAGACTTCCTGATCCCTGAGGCAATAAATTCCAGAAAAGCAGGAGTCAGAGCAGCTGGACTCTGGGATGTACATGCAACATTTATGCCAGGAGGTCTCCAGCAAAGGCTCCCCACAGTGCACCTAAAAGTGGTTTCAAAGATATTGTTTAAAAAATCACGAAAACTGCCGAGCGGTGGTGGCGCACGCCTTTAATCCCATCAGAGGCAGGTGGACCTCTGTGAGTTCCAGACTAGCCTGGTCTACAGAGCAGGTTCCAGGATGTAGCCAAGGCTACACAGAGAAACTCTCTCTCAAAAAACCAAAAAGAGAAAAGAAAAGAATCGTGAAAACTTGAAATTGTGGAGATAAGAGGCTGGAGACATATTACTAAACCATAAGCCAGCCCAAACCATGGCCACTTTGCTCCCTCATATTTTCATTTTTCGGGTAGTTTTAAACGGTTTTTAAAGGCCTTAATGAGTTTCACATTCTCATAGACTGTATAAAACAATTTACCAACAGTTCATAATGCAAGAGTTGAGGGGTGTAAATATATTGGCAAAGCTTTCCACAAAATTAAAAAAATTAAAGTATTTCCTGAGCTTTTCAATGGAGGCAAGGGAGAGTAACAAAACAGTCCCATTTTAAAAGCTAGCACTAGGAACCAGTGAAGTTGCTCTCTATTATAAGCCCTATATTCTGAGATAGGAAGTTGGTCACCCTCCAAGGCTCTGTTGAAGCCATTGAGTAGCAAACTTTCTCTGTGAAGACACAAGAGTTCCAAACACCTGTGCATTTGTTGTTGTTGGTGATGGTGGTGGTGGGGTGTAACACGAATCTTAAAAGGTCTTATTAATAAAAAACACGGGAGCCAGATACTGGGGTGAATGCTGAAAGAACAGTGAAATAGAACAAACCACAGCTAACCTCACCTCGCCAGTTCCTCAGCTGATCCTGTTTCCTCAGACTGGAAGACTCTGAGTCCTCATCTGAATGGATCTCAGCTGAACTGCTGCTAAAAGCTTAAAAAAGCTTAACAAGACCTCTAGCTCCTGGTCCTCGAGTCTTATATACCTTTCTGCTTCCTGCCATCACCTCCTGGGATTAAAGGTGTGTGTCACCATGCCTTGCTGTTTCCAGTGTGGCTTTGAACTCAGAGATCCAGACAGATCTCTGCCTCCTGAATGCTAGGATTAAAGGCGTGTGCTACCACTGCCTAAACCTATGTTTAATACAGTGGCTATTCTGTTCTCTGACCCCCAGATAAGTTTTTTGGGGTGCACGATGTCAACCACGTGAGGGGTGGGGGGTGTAACATCTACTTGCAGGACTCTTCTACAATGGTGGTTGTTACCAGAGATGAGGTGTGTGACTCGCCTCCATCCCCCAAACCTAGGGAGCCCTGTGTGAGCTGAAGCATACCCAAGGACTGGGACAGTGGCTCCTCCCACCTTCCTGGGACACTGCCTACAACGGAGAGCACGCCCTGCAGGAGCCTGTCAATCTTCAGGATGGGGGCCACATTTATCTCCTGTCCATTCTCCTCTTTGTAAACATGATGATGTATAAAGAACCACAAACACCTGACCGTTGTTCCTGGGGCAATGGTTAGGGGCCCGCAAGCTCTGGTCTCGATCTCTCCATCATCACGTGGCCTGGTTTGTGTTCCCGAGCACCAAGCTCCAGGCTGAAGACTCCAGGAGGCACACTTCTCCATATGACAGACACACCACAGCCAGCTCACCCTCAGGAACTCCACACGGCACTTCAGCCCCTCTTGGGCACCATTTTAAACAGCAAAATCACCAACCAAAAACAGAAAAATGCCAAAACTGTGATACTAGATGGACCACAAACAGGACACTGTTTGGATGTCACCTCACTCCTCAGCTAGGGACAGGCACAACAGACAACTCAGGCTGTTCACGGTCCCACATGTATCTGAGAATGACCATGAGCAAGCACACACAACCATTAACTTGGGGGTTACAAACACAGTTTGAGAAGTGGGCAAATTCACAAGTAGAGACTCTACCAATGACAGCTGACTGTCTTCAACCAACGCTCATTTATGTAGCACCTAGCCAGTGCCAGATGGTAGCCTAAGACTGGTATCTTTGGTGCCTGTAGGTTCATGTGTGGAAGTATGGTCCCAGCTGGCGGCACTATTTTGAGGGTAGATGGTAGAAACTTTAGGAATCAGAACACACCTTGTCTGTTTCCTCTTTCCTGCCTCTCTCTACTTCCTGCCCACCATGATGTTTGAAGCTCTGGTCTGTAACCAGACAACCATGGACTGAAGCTTTCGAACTGTAAACCGAAGTAAAGTTTTATTCCTCTTAAATTGTATTTTAAAGGCCGGGCAGTGGTGGCTGCCTTTGATCCTAGCACTGGGGAGGCAGAGCCAGGGCGGATCTCTGTGAGTTCGAGGTCAGCCTGGTCTACAGAGTGAGTTCCAGGACAGGCACCAGAACTACACAGAGAAACCCTGTCTCAAAAACCAAGGGGGCGGGGGGGGGGGGGGGGGGGGGGGAACGTATTTTAAATAAATCAGAGATTAATCAAAGGAACAAAAACGTCTAGCCAATCCCAGCACTCAGGAGGCAGAGACAGGCAGATAGATCTCTGAGAGTTCAAGGACAACCTGGTCTACAAAGTGAGTTCCAGGACAGCCAAGAATGTTACACAGAGAAACCCTGTCTCAAAAACACTCCCCCAGCCCCCCCCCCAAATTTTAATCTCACATCAATCATATGAGGAGTTATTTGATTTCATTTTCTAAATGAAGACCCGGAAGGTTTGGCCACCTACCCAAGGTCACACAGCTCATAAGGGATGTGTGGGAACCAATACAGTCCTCAGAATTCCGAGGAATCTGAGATCCATCAGAGAAACTCAGACTACCTAGCTTGTTCTCAGTGACCTTCCTTGGGGGCAGGGACATGAAGGGGACAGCAGCTATGAAGGAAGGCACAGAGGGAAAGCTCATGATGAGGACACAAAGGAAGAACAATAAGGGGACTTTTTTGAGACAGGGTTTCTCTGTAGCCCTGGCTGTCCTGGAATTTGCTCTGTAGACCAGGCTGGCTTTGAAATCACAGAGATCTGCCTGTCTCGGAGTGCTGGGATTAAAGGCGTGTGCCACCACTGATAAGGGGACTTTTAATCAGAGAAGGCAGTACATGCGGAACAAAAACAACAACAACTACAAAAAAGCTCACCTGTTGATACAGGATGGTATGTTACACACACACACACACACACACACACACACACACACACACACACACACACACCAAATCAACCAGGGGCAGGAGAGATGGCTCAGTGGTTAAGAGCACTTGATGCTCTCACAGAGGATCCAGGTTCAGTTCCCAGCACCCAGGATGGCTCACAACTATCTGTCACTCTAGTTCCAGGGGATCTGATGCTCTCTTCTGGCCTCTGTGGGCACCTGTATATACACAGCACAAATACATACACTGAACCATACACACATGTACAATAAATAAATAAATAGACAAACAAATAAATCTTTTTTAAAGGTAAATAAATAAACCAAATACCAAATGTCAAACAGACTGCAATTACTTTGACAGACAGACAGACAGCACGTGGCGCAGTGTACTCAGAAACTTCAATCACTTTCCTTGGAAAACAGCAAACTCCACTCTACCCCTGTCTCTGGCCACTCATCTACTAACTCCACCAAGACAAGCAGCCTCATCGACCCTTGTGGGAGCCCATTTTCAGGATCCTCCTGGCCTTACCCAGCAGGTCCGCATAGAGGATGATTAGGACCACGGGCCTGAGTGCAGGTGTCTGAGATGGTCTGCACTTGGCTGTGCTGGGGGGGGGGGGTGTCTTTTGCTCCACCCCTTGGCATTTCTATAAATACCCTGGGGCAGAGACAGCCAGGGTCCATTGGACTAGGTTCTAGGTCCTCTCGAGGCTATCTGGTATTTTCTGTTTATCTCTACACTCTAAATCCTTCTAATCTAATATTTCCTGCTGCTCTCCCTCAAAAAAAACTCTTAAGAACCATAGGGTTGGTACTGCAGGGTAGCCGCCCCACAGACCCTCCCTCCTCTGGCAATCATGGGTGCCTTTGTGATTCTCCCCGGTGAGCACATGGTTTCAATGGTTCGCTCCCAAGCCTGGCCACCACCAAGACGTGCCATGCCGTCTCCTGTCCTGCTTTCACAAAGGGATATGAGAGAAAGCAAACACCCTAAAGCAGGTGAAATTTCTCAGAAACGGCACATAGCTTCAATTATTGGCAAACATATTTCCCCACAGTACAAAGTTCCTTCCAGAGACCAGTGACTTCCCCAGATTGTTACGACATCCAAACCTGCCGTCTCTGCTGCATGATCAAGCTCACAATACTTTCTGTTTTGAACCCTCTGCTGCCTCTCAAATGTGGCCTCTTGTGCCTCGGTGTACATGTGTGTGTCGGGGGAGGATATCACATGTGTATACATGCATGCGGAGATCAAAGGACAGTGTGTTCCTTAGGTATCAGACACTATTTTTTGAGACAGGGTCTCTCGCTAGCCGGCCAAGTAAGCGAAACTGGCTGGCCTGCAGGCCCCGGGGATTCTCCTGTCTCTACCTCCCCACCTCTGCGATTGCTAGCAGGTGCCGCCACCCCTGGCTTTAAAGGGGGTGGGAGTGGGGGTCCTGAGCATAACATTCATGTCATCCTGAATGAGCTATCTTCTTAGCTCTTGTATGCCTCTAAGATTTTTTTTTTTTTTTTTTTTTTTTTTTTTTGGTTTGCGGTGCTGGGATTTGCACTCAGAGCCTGATGGATGCTAGGCAAGTGTTCTACCACTGAGCCACCCACAACCTTCCCTTTAATCCTGTGACTCAGTGCAAGCAAAAGGTGCCCATAAGCTGTGAGGCATGACAGCATGTGTGCACCTCATCACAGCAGGTGGAGGCTGGAAAGGAAGTAACCACACAGACTACTGTACACTGTGGGGGGGGGGAGGACCCGAGGTGTGCATTCAACAGCACCTCACATCTCTGTACTCCAAGCCATGTGACTGGTTTCAAAGATTTGCCCTCCAAACAACTAGGCATCCTTTTTGAAGTTGGCATTCCTTCCAAAGAGGAACACACTGAGTGTCCTTCCTGTGTGCCTCAACACAGTGCTGCGTCAGCTATCCAACAATATGGATCCTGGGAAGGGGTGCTGCCCACACTGCTCATGGTAGCCACTAGTGCCTGTTGCCAGAGCAAATGTCAAAAAGTGTTCAGAACAGAGGTCTAAGTACTTGGCCGACAGGGGGGGCCACCCACGGACCAAGGTGTGCATATCAGTGTTCTGGAGTCAGGGTGGAGTGTAAGTCTGGGAGTAAGTGAACATCAGAGCTCATGGATGCTGCCTAGACCAAGCTCAAACGGAGATAAATGGCCCTGTGATATCTGATTCAAAACCCCACCTACCACTGGCATACATAGGCTTGCACACACGCCAACCTCCCAGGCATATCTCCTATGGCACAGGAAGGAGGCAGCCTCCATGCTTCATTTTCTCTTATCATTGTGTGCTGGGGAAGAAGCTGTGGTCACTGTCAATCCTCCTGACCTCTATGTTGCCTGGAATCTCTGTGTGTGTGTGTGTGTGTGTGTGTGTGTTTTCTCAGTCATGCTCTGCCTTATTCTTTAGGATAGGTCTCTACTGATTCCTGGAGCTCACCAATCCAGCCTGGCTGGCAGGGTACTGATCTCTAGGGAGCTGCCTGCAGCCGCCTCCCCAACACTGGAGTAACAGACATATGTTGCCTCACCCAACTTTTCATCCCAGTGCTGGAGATCCAAACTCAGGTCTTCACGCTTTCAAGCATTTTACGATTGAGCCATCTCCTCAGCTCCTTGGCTGGGGTCTGGAAAGGTCTTCTGGTCAACCCCTTGGTGGGAACCATACAGGTTCAGTTATACCCCTGCTTATCCAACACAGTCGCTTTGCTGTGGACCAAGGTTCTTTATCCAGACCACCTTCATATTCAGAACTGGAAAAACACAACCCCTGTCTCCCCAAACTCCAACCATAACCCCTACCTAACATGTGTCTGCCAGGTGAGAGCCCAACTCAGCCGCTACAAAACTTTCCCCTGTTTACTCTGCTTTTGAAGAACTCAACTATCACATCAAACACAAAGGGAATACTATATAGTAGTTGCTGAATAAACAGAGAGAGAGAGAGAGAGAGAGAGAGAGAAAGAGAGAGAGAGAGAGATTCCTTTCATCCATTTCACTATCTGTAGCAGACACCACCAAAACATTTTTTTTTTTTTAATTCCCCCAAAACTTCTCTTTGAGCCTTCAAGTACATAAAGCCCTGAAATGTGAGAGTTCCTGGCCCAGCACAAGAGCAAGAAACGCAAGGTTTCTAGAAACACAAAAGCCAGCCCAGACCTGAAGGGGAACAGGCGGCCCCTGACGACAAGGCATCCAACTGGCAAGCTGTCATTTTGCTCGGCGGCTGAACAGAAGGCTGGAGTAATGACAACCACAAAACTCATTTAAAGTCTGAAAAGGTGACTAATGAGCTCATTCATGCTGGCTATAAATTATTCACTACAACACTGATCCCACTCAAGGCAAACAGTAGAGTAAACTTTAAACACAGACCCGGCCGGCCGGCCTTCCGACGTGCAGCAAGTTATGTCTGTAAGACTTTCCACAATGACAGGGACACTTGTCCCTGTTGTCTACTGTCACATTAGTCTTCTGTTTACTTTTTTTTTTTTACTGCCTTTAATCAAGTTAAGCAGACACAGCTGTTACACATTTATTTCTCTGCTTTTTTTTTTCATTAGTTATTACAAGCAATCATGAAGCCCTAAAAATAACAGCAAATTATATTCTCTAGAAATTGAAGGCTGACCTTAAAATGAAGCCCAGGTCTTCAGAAAGAATATTCATACGCACATGTTGGATACGTGACAGCCCCACACAAAGGCGAAACACAAGTGTCTGCTCCACTCGTGGAGAGCTTTGCAATTTGCTTCTAAATTTCCTTTGGTTCTGGAGCGAACGGGTTTGCCTCGAAACCTTCCGCTACTGACCCTGCTTCCAGCGGTCATGTTTGGGTTAAGATTTTCACGAAGACATTATCATCTTAAGCAAATAGATGAAATGTCTGCCGGCTTTTTCCAGCACTGATAGACAGCAGGTTCCTTGCGAACTCACTCCAGTGCCACAGATTGCTTTCGGTTTCCTGTTTAACGTTAAATGAAGAGTTGTCGCTCTTCTGTTTTTACAAACCGAACTGTTTGCCACCACTGTTGCTACTAAAAGCATGATGACCGAGGCTAAGTGCTCCCCTTTTCTCTTCTTGTTTACCCGACGATCATTTTCAAGACACCGTAAGAGTTTAGACTTTCAGATCTGTTTGATAGATTCATTTTCAAGTCCCCAGACAAGCACTTCACATTAGCGCTCGGTCAGATCTCTGAACATTGTGTATTTTTAAACTGCTTTGGATCCTTTGAAAAGGAGCCACAGGAAAGACTAGTATTCAAATACCCACGGACGGAAGCTCTAACTAATCAAAAGTGAAAGCAGCAAAGTTAGATGTTAGAGTGCTCGCTCACTGGGGGGATGAATGTCTGGGGCAGGCAGACCCGAGAACACTTTCCTCTGGGCCCCGGCCGCTCCCTGTGTCCATGTAAGGAAAATCTTTCATATTTTCAGTTTCTTGCATAAACTAAATGAACACTTTGTTCACCGTTTCTGTTGCCTGAGATGCAAATATATATATATATATATATATATATATATATATATATATATATATATATATATATATATTTGCTTCAGAGAAAGGGTAGTCCTGCAATATTGATGGCAAAGGCCATTGCCACCTACCAACAGCAATCTGTGGGTTTCATCGTGTTTATCATAGTTTTTATTCACATTTCTGGATCTAGCAAGAATTATTCATTTTAAGGCCACCCCCACACCTCGCCCCAAAGTCCTGGAAGTTGCTTTGGGGTCTCTTTTCTTTAGTTTTTGGTCAATTTTACTTCTTAGAGAAGGTTTTTTGTTTTGTTTTGTTTTTTGTTTTGGGTTTCACTATGTAGCCCCTGGCCATCCTGAAATTCACTACATAGACCAAACTGGCCTCCAACTCACAGAGATCCACCTGCCTCTGCCTCTCCGGTGCTGGGATTAAAGGTGTGCACTGACACAACTAGCTTCATAGAGCAGTTATTAATTCATATCGAAACTGAACATTACTTCTATCCCCACGTGTGTGCTACATCATTAGGTTTTTTTGTTGTTGTTAAGTTTGCATTCTTATAAATTGGCTTCTTTCGTTACATTTATTAAGTTAGGCTTGTGTGTATGCGCACATGAGGACACGTGGGGAGATCAGAAGGCAATGTGTAGGAGTTGGTTCTCTTCTTCTACCACGTGGGTCCCAGGGATCAAACTGGCAGCAAGCACCTTTATCAGATGAGCTATCTTGTTGGCCCACAGTGTAAAGTTTTTGAAAATCTAACATCACAATGCAAAAATCCAATTCCAACCAAATACTTGGAAAGGTCTGAACAGAGTCCTGCTGGAGGGTCAGCTGCTCCACAGCTCTCCTCCAACTCTTCTGTGCAGAAGGGTGTGGACAAAACACTACTTTGAAAGTGAGCCTCCATCTCTGTGAGTTCGAGGCCAGCCTGGGCTACAGAGTGAGTTCCAGGAAAGGAGCAAAGCTACACAGAGAAACCCTGTTATAGCAGGATTTGTTAGAAAGTCTTATTAATAAAACCAAACCCGGGGCCAGTTATTGGGGTGAAATGCTGGATGGTCAGAGAGACAGAACAAGCCACAGCTAACCTCACCTGGCCAACTTCTCAGCTGGTCTTGTTTCCTCAGACTGGAGGCCTCTGTGTCTTCATATCCGAATGGCTCTCAGCTGAGCTGTGCTGCTCAAAACCTAAAAGCTTAACCAGGCAAATGCTTCTAGTTCCTGGTCCTAATGCCTTATATACCTTTCTGCTTTCTACCACCATTCCCTGGGATTGAAGACTCGCTTTCTGGGATTAAAGGCGTGAGTCACCATGCCTGGCCATTTCCAATGTGGCCTTGAACTCACAGAGATCCAGAGGGATTTCTACCTCTAGAATGCTAGGATTAAAGGTGTGAGTACTACCATTTTCTAGCCTTTGTATCTAGTGGCTGGTCTGTCTCTGACCCCAGATAAGTTTATTAGGGTGCACAATATTTGGGGGAACACAATACCACCACACCCTGTCTTGAAAAACCAGAGAAGAAAGTGAGCCTCACATTCCGTCCCTCCTGGCAGTGTGTCTGACAGACACAGGCCACCTTTCTCATTATTGGTGAGAAACCTGGCATGTCCGTAGACTGTCTGAATACCACCCTGCTCCTAGTTTCCCTGGGGTGAACCACAAAGGATGTCAATTTTGCCGGAAGACATTCAGCGCTTCAGAACAACAGCAGTCAAAACAATGGAGAGCAAGTCCTCAAGGACGCCATCCAAGAAATTGAGAGCACAGCTCGCTCTCACTGCACAGCTCTCTGGTGTTCCCTGCAGGCCAGGCACCGTGCCAGGAGCCCTCCCTGCATTATTTATTTCATCTTTTACTGCCTATCTTGCACAAGGAAGGCACTGCATTCCTTGTGGACAGAGGACAGACCCCAAGGCTAAAGAGAAGTCAAGTGACTTACAGGTAGGGAGGGGTAAGACTAAAAAGTTAAGACCCTGGACTAGAGAGATGGCTCAGCAGTTAAGAGCACAGGTTGCTGTTCCAGAGGACCGGGGTTTGAATCCCAGCACTCACATGGCGGCTCACAACCATCTTTAACTACACAAGGGGTCCAATGCTTTCTTCTAGCTTCAGTGGGCATCGTGGCCACGTGGGGCACGCAGGCAAAATACATAAAATAAAAATAAATGTGGATCCATGTTAGAAGTTGAGTCCCCCGGGTGGTGTGCTGTGAACTGATTGATGGGAATCTAGGGACAGAGCTTCATGGGACATCCTTGGGTCACTGGAGGCACTGTCCTGGGGAAGGGATTAAGATCATTTTCCAGCCACTCCTGGATTTCTTGTGTAATCTTAGTGTTTAGGAGGCTGACGTAGGACAACTGCATTGAGTCTGAGGGACTATAGAGGTTCTGTCTCAACACACACACCACAACACACACACACACACACACACACACACACACACACCACCCCAAAACAAAAATATTAACTAATGTTAGAAGAAAATGAAATCTACAAGCCCTGTGGGTAGGCAGGTCCAGCTCCACCGTCAACTACCTATAAAGGCTCTTAGATTGCTAACAATGACCCATCCAAACAGACTACTCAATACAGGAGCCAACAGACCTCTGTGGTTTGAAGTCTGAGGTGGCTTTTCTGTTGTTGCCTGTGACCAGAAGTACCTTTACAAACACCCATATTGAGTTAGTGGTTGGTGGAGTTTCATTTCCTACCCACAGAAATTTCTAATACAACAAAACTGTTTAACAGAATTAAATTTAAAAAAAAAAAAAAGACATTTTGGACAAGTTTAGTGACAAGACTTTATAAGATTAAAATGACTTTAGAGGAAAGATCCAAATTGTAAACTTTACTGAGCTCTTTCAAGGTCTGCTCTAAATAATAAAGCAAAGCCATATCCATACAGTTCTGCAGATACATGGGGAATTATGAATGGGAAATTAATTGTAGGGAATCCATGTCTAACGAAAACAGCTGTGCATTTAACCAGAAGTGAGCACAACCCCTCACTACTGGAAGTGAGCTCATTCTTGGGGGTAAGGGAGGACGCAATATCTCATATTGGCATCCCGAAGCATGCAGTCTAAGACTAGGTTTTAAGAAGAAATAAGGACAGACATAATGGCTGTTTATTGAGTAGTTACTACATGACAGACACTGAGCTCCACATTTTATCTGTTTTATGTCATAGAAAACTCTCAGCTTTCTGTGTTTAAAACAAGTCACTATCAAAAAAAAATCTTAAAGTGCTGTCAAAGAAGAAATTTTGCCAAAACTGACAATGTTTCCTTAAAAACTTACATGGCATAATCCGTTATGAAGCTTAATGTTTTTCTAAGCTATTGTTCTAACAACAACAAAATAACCCAATCAACCACATCAGGGCAATGAACAAGCAATCTTGCTAGTTCTCCATGCAGAAAACAGTATTCCAAAATCAGAGTCTATGAAGAAATGATTACAGAGTTCACAGTGCAGAAAGTGTAGGGAAAACGCAATGCCGAAGCACATTACGGAGCTGATTAGAAAAGCAACAGCACGCTACTTTTCTGGGTTTTTCAATATTTCAATTGTCAGGCTTTTATGCATATTTTTTGTGTGTTTTCTTTCATTATTTGAAATAAGTGCTCACCCTTCTACTTTGTTGTGGTTTTGTTTGTTTGTTGATGGGGGGGTGGGGTTTGGTGCTGCACATACACCCTGAGGCTGGAGACACTCTAGGAAGCCTCCTCCACTTCCCTACACCCTTTTGTGTTTGTCCTTTACACTCTTGATTGTTTTGTTTGCTTTTATTTTGTTTTGTTTTCCGAGATAGGGTCTCTCTGTGTAGCCCTGGCTTTCCTGGAACTCTCTCTCTGTAGACTAGGTGGCTTTGAACTCGGAGATCTGCCTGCCTCCACCTCTCCTGTGCTGGGATTAAGGGCATGTGCCTCCACTGCCCAGTTTACACTTTTTTCCTTAAAGAGGGTCTGTCCAAGCTGAACCGCTCTTGGGCCATACAAAGTCCGCATCACTCAGGCGCCCCTACCTTGAAGAGGCTTCGATCTCCTGGGCTGTCCTCTCGAGCTATGTATGCCAAGAGTTTTTTGAAGTAGATACAGTTTACGATGAGGGACCCTGGCCTCAAGTGAGAAAGAGCTAGGCCTGGACCCAGCAGCAGGCTCTCAGGTATGTCAGCTCAGCTCGAGGTCCCTAAAGAACGGAAGGACCAGCCTTCTCTGACCGAGCAGTGCACTCACAGCTTGGGGGTGAAGGGAACTCTCAAACCGGGCAAGGACAGTCGCTATTTCAGTTTCACTTTGATGAGAAGGATCAGTGGGTCATCTTCCACGGTGGGTGGTAGGCTCTCTCTTCCGGGATTATTATGGGCTAGACAGCGAGACAGACCACTACGGGGATGGTATGTGCGCAGGTTCAGGTCACAGTGGGGGCTGAAGGCTGCCCTCTCAAGGAGCAATGAGGAGAGAGGACCAGGACTGTGGGCAAGCAGAAAGGGAAACCTTTACCGTCAGCCTGGCTGTGGCTTACCTTTTCCCCTGGCTCTGCCTCTCCCCAGGTGCTCACTCCATAGCCAGGCCAGCCTTCTTCAGGGGCCTTTGCACTTCCCTCGCTTGCAGAACTCAGGCCCCTCACACTTCCACTCTCAATAGTAACTACAGCTGCTGAAAGCTCCCAGTCAACAGCCCTGGATACTCTGTGTGACCCCCTCCCTGCAGACCCCGTCCCTGCCTTTATTCCTCATCATCCATCTTGTTTCAAAAGATAGCACTGAAAAGGTGGCCTGTGACTTACCTTCTTGGAATGGTGGTTAGTAGAGCAGGGAACACAGTGGCCACCTGGCCTTGGACGTGGCCATTCTGACAAGGGACAAGTTCTGGAAATCACATTCAGGGTCTAGCCTCTCCTTCCCAGACATCCCACCTCCTAACTTTGGAACATCCTCCCAGTTAAGCCAGCAGGTACAGGACGGTGTATAGATATGCAAAGTGTGGAGGTGGGGAAAACCCACCCGGCTGGCTCCCAGCCAGCGGGGAGAGAGCCCAGTTAACATCTCTAAGGAATTCAAGGGTCCCCCCTTGAAACCAGAGATGTGGTAGAACTGAATTGAGGGTTTGGATCATGGGAGATGGGGGTGGGGAACTTCTCAAGATTAAGTACTTTTCCAAGTCCTGTCTAGTACCGTGAGATCAGTAAACCTGCTCTTGACATTGAACAATGGCATGTAGTGACCTGAGGCTAGCTGGCTTTTCCAGTGGCTCTCAGCCTCCCAGTTCTTTATACTGCCCTTTCCAAGCAGTTGGGTTTCTCACTGTAGATTTACGCTCAGGCTTTTGATCAACTACCACCAGCCCCTCGGCTCAGCCAAGGTTTGAGAAACAATGAGTCTGCTCTCTAAGCTGAAGTCAGGACGTGGAGGTGAAGACCACAGGAAGTCTCCCTCCCTGCCCCCACCTGCCACAGTGACCACTGGGAAGCCAACGTGTCTTTTGAGACGGCTGAAGAGACAGAGAAGCTGCCAGTAAGCACCAGAAGTCTTTACAAGTACAGGATTAGATGGGGGATGTGGGGGCAGCTGGTTGGTCTGTCTGAGAAGCAATGAAGCCACAAGAAGGCTACATTTCTGGGTTTCTTTTCTTTTCTTTTCTTTTCTTTTTTTTTTCATTTTCAGTGTTGAGGGTCCAACCCAGGAACTTGAACACTCTAAGTAAGTAATCTACCTAAGTATCTACTACCCCGGGGTTACGTCATCAGCCCCTAGTGTTTGGAGACAGAGTATCCCTAATATGGATTATAAGTGACCTTGAACTCTCAAATCTTCTGCCCCAGCTCCCCCACCAAACCCAACAACTTCAACTTTTAAAAACCTTTTCACTGACACCTCATCTAGTTAAAAGACCAACTGTGTGTTCACCTTTGGCTCTGCGTTGTTCCCCAGGTTCCTGGCATCCTCCCACCTGAGAGCCTCCTCAATCCCTCAGACCCCTGGCTTCAGACATCGGGGTTGACAGGCACAGGCAGGCTTGCTTCTTGGAGTGGGAGGCAGCACAGAGCAGAGGCTGAAAAACTGCCCCAGAGTGGACAGCCTGGAGTCTGCATCCCATTGTGAACCACCACAGGTGACCAACTCTGGTTTTCCGACGTCTGAGCTCGGGGTCCGAAGAGAACCCTGGGAATGGTAAGCACCCATGGGTGTCCTGAGCCTTAGCCTGCAAGGTGTCTGCAAAGCGTTTGAATGCAGGGCTAGGCACCTGTGCAGAACTCCATGGATGGAGCTGCTGTCCTTTTGCTTTATTGGGTTGCCCTGAGATCTGGCTGAGTTGCTCCAGGGAAACCAGTCTTGCTGGGTTTTATTTGCTGGGCAAAAGGCGCTTCCCTAATTTAATTATCGTATACCCAAACCAGAAACTTTTTTTTTTCCCATCAGAGTACATCAGCAGATTCCCAGCAGACCAAACTCTAAAGACTAAAAGTGCTCAGGGACCAGGATGTCAGCACCGTAACCTGGCTACAGTTGCATCTCACAGGCCCTGTGGGAGATCTCCCCTGTGACCACAGAAGGTGAGAGAGACCTTGGAACCCTGAGCTGGCAGCCCAGAGGAGATTCAGGCATCTCCCTGCCCTCTCTCCCTCACATCCATCCAAGGCCTCCCAGCAGATTTAAGGAAGAAAGGGGTCTAGAATGTACAGCTATCTTTTGTTCTGAGAATGTCAGTCTTCTAATTTTTTCACAGTTATTTATTTAGTGTGTGAATGTGTGTGTGTGTGTGTGTGTGTGTGTGTGTGTGTGTGTGTGTGTGTGTGTCGGGGGGTGGGGGGTGTCCCTGCACATGGAGGTCAGAGAACAGCTTGACTTGCTAGAGTCAGGTCTGTCTTTCTACCACGTGTGTCTCCAGGATGAAACTCAGGTCAGCAGGCTTGGCAGCAAGCATCTTCACCCAGTGAGCCCTCTCACTGGCCCAGAAACTCATTTTTCTATCACAGCATCATAATGGCCATCGCAGAGCAGTTAAAAGCCACACACACAAAGTAGACAAAGGGACAGGGACAGTCGTGTTCAATGACTCGGGGTCTCTGAATCCCTAGTAGGGATTCAGACTTCCTGGGTTGTTCATGCATTTAACACACGATGGCAGCCCACAAGCCTGCTGGGCCTGCTCTACTCTCCTCCCCATTGTATAGACTCTGTTCCTATGACGAAAACTCTGAGCTCCAAGAGGGCTCAGATTACATCGGTCTTAATGGTGACATATGCTTCCCACCTACTCTATACCCACCACATAGGACAATAAACAGTTACACAGTGAATGCCAGTGGTACGGTGTCCCGAGCAATAGCTAATGACAGCCTCCTTTCTCTCACATCGATGCTATGTTAGCTCCAGCTTCCTCGACTGTCAGCACACTCAGATGAATAACCACATTCCCCACATACAGAGATCATCATTTCCCTTTAATGAATCCTAGAAGAAGAGTTGCCAGGCCAATGAGTATTCATAGGTGGGACGGTCGGTATTAGCTGTCAGCTTGACATGATCTAACGTCACGTAGGAAGAGATTCTCAATGAGGAATTTGCCTAGATCCGGTCATGGGTCTAACTGTTAGGGATTGCCTTGATTCATTAAAGGATGTGGGAAGGCCCTGTTGGAAGTAGATGGCACCATTCCTAGATCTGGGGTGCTGTATAAGAATAGAGAGGTGATGCACGCCTTTAATCCCAGCACTTGGGAGACAGAGGCAGGGGGATCTCTGTGAGTACGAGGCCAGCCTGGTCTACAGAGTGAGTTCTAGGATAGGGCCCAAAAGCTACACAGAGAAACCTTGTCTTGAAAAACAAAAAAAACAAAAAAAACAAAAAAAAAAGAATAGAAAAGGTATAAATTAATTAATTTAAAAAAAAATTAAAGCCAGGCAGTGGTGGCGCACGTCTTTAATCTCAGCTCTCGGGAGGCAGGTGGATCTCCGTGAGTTCAAGGCCAGCCTGGACTACAGAGTGAGATCCAGGAAAGGTGCAAAGCTACACAGAGAAACCCTGTCTCAAAAAACAAACAAACAAAAAATTAAACCTAAACTTATTGAATATTTCCTTCCAATTTTCACGTATAATTTGATTAAATCCTTTTAAGCACTCTAAAAAAAGAAGAAGAATAGAGAAAGTGAGGTGAGCACAAGCATTTTTACTTTTCTCTGCCCCTGCCTATGGATGTGACGCAAACAGCTCTCTCAAGTTCCTGCTGCAGTGACATCCTTGAAGTGATGGACTGCAAGCTGGAATTGGGAGCCGAAATGAACCCTTTCTTCCCTAAGAGGCTTTGTGCCTGGGTATTCTATCACAGTAACAGAAATGAAACTGAGAAAATAAGTAAGGCCCTGGGAACCTGATGTCTGGCTGTTTTTTGAAAGGTCACCCTCACTGATATCCCGCATGAGTGATACACCACAGTGGAGAGCCTAGCGCTCTCTATGAGTTTGTGAGTTATGGGGAAGACGGTAGAATCTTTCAGTGGTGTTTTTGATCTGCTATGGAACAATCCCAGGCATATAAAGCGCCTTCACCAGTCTCCTTCTGTTCTCTGTTACACAATACTGGTCACACCTGACATAGCCATGAGGAGCATTAGCAACTCCTACCGAATGCATTGTGCTAGGAAACACACCCCACACCCCACTAGCCTGCTAGGTTCAACATGGAAAGCCAGCTATTTCTCTGCAAACAGCGGCCCACACCAAATCTGTGTCTCTCTGGCACCAAGTCTCTTTTGTTTGACTTGTCTATAAATATCTGTACTTCAAAGTCAGTGTCCACAGTGGATTCTCCACGCTTTTTTTAAGCATATATGCATACATTAAGTATACAATGTTAGCCTCAAAAACACATGTTTTACATTTGCTTCTTTGAGAATAATTATCCTTAGCATTCTACCAGCAAGTTCAATTCAAACTGGGTACACAGATTGACTTTTTCCTGTCGGTCAAGGAGCTCACTGGCGACCAGCAGAGACATCATCCACATGCACACTCTCTCCTTTCACCCCATCACACCATACTCTAAAACACTCATGATAAGATGCAATGAGCCTGGGTCCCCTCCTCTCTTTCCCCCAGTCCTCTCTCCTTACAAGGCTGAGAGTTGAGCATCCAGGGAAACCACTAGCTTGTCTCCAAGGCCTTGTGTTATGGGGCGAAAGATGTAAAATTATTCATATCCTTTGCAGATGAAAGCCTGAACTCAGACCCTATCTCTGTCCCCCGATGACTTTGTCAGGGTTACCTTTTGTTTGATTACCTCAGTAATCAAAATGAGGAGGTCCCTGCACTGCTCTGTGTGCTTTGCAAGAAACACACACACACGGAGCTGGGCCATCAGGAGCTTCCCTGTTCTTCAAGGAACCAAGTTCAATGTCCTCCTCTGCCAGCACACCTGCTTTCTTGACTTAAGGATCAGACCTAGTTTTTCTTTTCTCCTCCTCCCCCTCCCCCTCCTCCTCCTTTTGGTTTTTTGAGACAGGGTTTCTTTGTTACTCTGTGTAACAGTCCTAGCTGTCCTAGGACTCACTTTGTAGACCAGGCTGGCCTCAAACTCAAAGAAATCCACCTGCCTCTGCCTCCCAAGTGCTGGGATTAAAGGAGTGCACCACCACCGCCCATCAGACCCAGTTTTTCAAACCAGGTCTTTTCTATACCCATTTCCAATGGCAATGCTATCAGAACAGTGCCTAACCTTTGAACCTTGCATTTTTCAAAATCCATATAGCTCTTCAAAATTAATCAATATTAGTTATTCTTAACTTGTCATCCTTTTCCTATATATATATACATAACACAGAGGTGCAAATTCTTTCTTTGATTCACAACACACTCTAGGTCTCTAATAGCTCAAGGAACACAAATCTCAAAGCCCTTGTTCACAGTCACCCATTAAAGTTTACAGAGAAATTTGGTGATGACTTACCATGTCACCAGAAAATCCATAAGGGACAGAAATCAGAGAGTCAACACAGAAGTCCCCCAAGTCCACACTTCAAGCTTTCTTTTTCTTTTTTCTTTCTTTCCCTTTTATTTATTTATGTATTTATTTTTTATTTTTCAAGACAGGGTTTCTCTGTGTAAGTCCTACCATCCTATAACTCATTTTATAGACCAGGCTGGCCTCGAGCTCAGAGATCTGCCTGCTTCTGCCTCCTGAGTGCTGGGGTTAAAGGCGTGCGGCACCATGCCCAGCTAAGGTTTCTCATGATATGAACAACAGAGAATTTATTTGAGAGAAAAATACCAAGGAAATATTTTGAGTTGGGGCAGGAGGGCCAACTTCCAGGACATTCTGTATTCTCCTTTGGAGAGGTGGGCTGGGGAACTTGCCAGATCCATAGTCCATATACACTCAAGTCAGCCAATTCACCTTGAGGGTCCCGACATCCTTGCTCATGGACTTGCCCCTTCCTCGGCAAGTAAGAAGACTTCTTCACAGGAACCTAACGGAGCTCATAAGGAGAGCCAGATAGTGCGGCCAGGTGGTCTAAAGGCCAGATTAATGGACCAGAGTGGGTGGTGGGGGTGGGGTCACAGAGGTAAGAATCTGTGGCTGGCAAGAGAACACGGCATAAAACCAACATAAGGGCATCTCTGTCACTGAGTCACAGAGGTCACACACCTTGTTCCTAGCCTCCACCCTAGGAGCAGAGCCAATGGACCCTGCCCATTCCCTTTCTACTTCTTCAGGGCAATAATACTGGACACAGGCCAGGTGGCAGGGTCGCCCCTCAACTCTTACCGCCCCACTTACAGATTCCTGAGCCACAGGACTAGTGGCTAAGGGCCCATCATGCCAGGAGAATTCCCTCCCTCTGTTCCCACCTGCGCAAGTTCCCAGGCAGACTCACTGTCACCTACGCTAAGTCTGCCTTAAAACGCAGCGCCCCTGTGCGATCCCTGGACCTGGGCAGATTCATCACAGACAGGAAGAGACAGCATTTCTCCAGTCTCTTCCAGATCAGAAAGTTACATTCTACAGCTTCTTATAACTATGTTCCAAGCCAGGCGGTGGTGGCGCACGCCTTTAATCCCAGCACTCGGGAGGCAGAGGCAGGCGGATCTCTGTGAGTTCGAAGCCAGCCTGGTCTACAGAGTGAGTTCCAGGAAAGGCACAAAGCTACACAGAGAAACCCTGTCTCGGGGGGGGGAACTATGTTCCTTGGGCCTTAGAAATAATGTTCAAGGCTCACTGATGACACCCATCTGTGGCGTGTGTCACACCAGGGATGTCCCCAGGACTGACCTTTGCCTCCTAGGTATCCATGGACCATTGCACACCCAGTGAGCAGCACCTACCCCCACAGCATTGATTTGAAGAATGACAGACTCCTGTCCTCGGCCTGCTATCAGCGAGGCACACTGGGGGAATCCTCAGGTGTCCTTCGGAGTGAATAACGCAGCACTCTGGAGTCAGAGACCTCCAACTAACCCACCAGGGCTCGCAGAAGAGCCAGATGCCAGGGCTGATTGATTCCGAATCATACAACAGCCGGAAAAACAGATTCTTACATTCACACAGTGTAAATGAGTGGCATGGGGTCAACCCCACCGTCGCTGCTTTAACAGCCCAGGCAAGGATGAAGGAGAAGTCTGTAGATGTGTGGGGCAAGCCACCCAGCTCTCTACAGAGAGTCCGGCCCTGGGTGGCCTCTGACGGTGACCCATTACCATCAGGTAAGGCTGACACAGTCTTCTAACATGATGCTTGGAATATCCTGCCTCGCTGACAGGAAATGTAATTTTCTTTGGTGGCTCCTACGACTAAATAGGATGGCTGGCCAGGGGCCTACTGTTCCTTAGTCAAAAATCCTCACGATGGAGTCTACGGACCATGATAACATTGGACAGGCTTTCCCCTGGGCCGGCCCTGGATTGATATGTTTTCAATTCTTCATGTTACCTGTCAGGAACTTGTCACCTTGAGATGTCAGCCCGAGAACCGGTCAGGATGAACGGGATGCTGCCAGGTCTCTGTGTTCATTCTGCAGAATGTGTGTGGCTCCCGGGTGACAGTCCCACGGGCTACATCTTCATCACCCTACCCACCCGGCTTAACCCTTGAGGCTCGTGTTTTTCATCTTGGACTGTATTCACTCACTACCAACTTGAAAAACTGTAAAGGCTTGGGTGTGCGGATTTATGGTTTGGGTGGAAAGGGTTTTTCAAAGGCATGGGCCGGCAAGACGGCTCAGCCGGTGAAGGAGCTTGCTGCAAAAGCCAGGGAACCTGAATTTGAGAGCTGGGAGCTGTTGGGAAAGTCAAGACCAATTCCTAAAAGTTATCCTCTGGCCTCCACATGTGAAGTGTGGCATGTGTGCTCTATGTATGCACACACACACACATACACACACACACACACACACACACACACATTTAATCTGCAAAAAAAGATGCAAGATACCTTGCTAGCAGGAGTCTGTTCTCTCTACCATGTGTTGAACTCAAGTGGTGGCAAGGGGCTTCCCTGGTTGAGCCATCTTGCTGGCCCCAATTCTGGTCTTGAAGCAAGGGCTCTCTCCAGCTGGGCCTTCCAAGGAAAGATGATTTATCTATCTTGCCCTGAGTGGCGCCTCAGCAGGAAAGTTTCCTTACCCAGTCCTGAGCGTGCTGGGGGTGGGGGAAAGCCGGAAGCAGAAGCTTGAGACAAGTCTGCCCTCAGAGATCATAGGAATACAGCCTCAGCTGGGGTATGCTGCTGTCTGGGGGTCCAGACCGGAGACCATGGGGTCAGGAACCAGAGTTCTAAGGCCTGCTGGGAATGCCTGTTCAGACAGGAGCTTAGCTTCAGGCTGCCAGCTATCTTCCTCCCTCCCCCTGAGACAGCCAGGCTCAGAAACTAATGACGTGTCCTCACTCAAAAGCCCGCGGCCAAAGGTCCAGAATGCGAATAGGCTCCAGGAAGACACTGGAAGGCCTCAGGAAGGGACTAGCCCGCATACTCAGCATTCCAAAAACCTGGAAATAGAAACCAGAAATAAAAACTTTCCAGGAAAGTCCTATTTAAAACACCACCACCAGACCTCCAAACATTTTGTACCTACTTGTGAGAAACAGCAAAACTTTTCAATGAACTTGAGTCATACCAAATGGCAATGCTGTCTCTTTAAAAATCCTTAGCTGTGTAAGCCCCTGCCTCAAAACAACAAAAACAAAGAAGGTATACACCTCTAATCCTAGCACTTGAGAGGGGTTCAAGGCCAGTTTTAGCTAATAGAGAGTTTTAGGCAAGCCTGGCCTACATGAGAGCCCTATCACAAAAAAAAAAAAAGGAGGAGGAGGAAACCAGATTACCAGAGCTAGGCACATGGCTCAGCTGGTAACATGCTTGCTGTGCCAGTCTGAGGGACTGAGTTTGACCCTCAGTACCCGTGTAAAATGCTAGGTGTAGTGTTGACTGTAATCACAGTACTGGGAAGAGGAAAACAGTAGACCCCTGGGACCCACTGGCCAGACACTAGCTTCCTCAACAAGCTCCGGGCAAGTAAAGACCCATCTCAGAGAAGGACCTGAGGAGAAATGAGAACAGAGATTGGCCTCTGGTGGCCACAAGCATGTGCACATATGTGCATTGTATCCACAGGAACATGCTTTTACACACATACACACACACACAGACACACACACACACACTAAACTGAAAAATGTCTAACATGGTAAAATTCATTGTGAGTGAAAGTGTTAAAAAAAAAAAAAAGCCGGGCGGTGGTGGCACACACCTTTAATCCCAGCACTCAGGAGTCAGAGCCAGGCGGATCTCGTGAGTTCAAGGCCAGCCTGGTCTACTGAGCGAGATCCAGGAAAGGTACAAAGCTACACAGAGAAACCCTGTCTCGGAAAAACAAAACAAAACAAAAAAAAAAAAAAAAAAAAAAAAGGCATGCTTAGCCAGGTTTGGTGTTGCATACCTTTGATCCTACCCACTGGGGAGGCAGAAGCAGGACGACATCTGTGAGTTCAAGGCCAGCCTGATCTCCATAGCAAGTTCCAAGCAAACTGGGGCTACATAGTGACACCCTGTCTTAAAAGAGGCAAACAAGCAGTTAAGATGCACTTGGACAGCATGATGGCGTGTGCCTGCATCCTGACACTCAGAGCTAAGGCAGGGGACTGTCAAGACAGCCTTACCTAGCAAGATCCTGTCTCACAAACAAACCAAACAGATCCCAAATGAAAAAAGACAGAGTTGCCCTTCTCCAGCATCGATGAGAATGTTTAGTGGCTCACATCATATGCTTGGCAGCATCTATTAAAAATATATCACTCCCACTGGCTTTGAGTCTAGTAGAAATCCCCTGTACAGAAGCACACCGTTATGGCCTGGCCGTTTAGGATCCCCCAAATTCCTGCCCTGAGCTCCAATCCCAGCGTGATGGTATCTGCAGATTCGACCTTTGGGAGGTGACTATAGGTCACAGGTGATGGGGGGTGGGGCTGTGATGGCATTGGTGTCCTTCTCCCTCTTTCTACTACATGAGGACATACATGGCCACTGCAAAACAGGAAGAGAATCCTCATTAAAAAGCCAACAAATCAGGATCTTGATCTTGAACTACGCAGCTTCCAAATGTTTGGTTTGTGGTACTCTGGTATTATATATAATTTTGTATCATGCATGCAATTAGTTTTTTTAAACATTAAAAAATTAAATGTATTTTATTTTTATGAAATACAACTGTCTTGCCTGAACATGTGTATGTGTGTCCCATGTATATTCAAATTCACACTGGTTCATGCATGCCTTATAATCCCAAGAACTGAACCAGGTGTGGCAGCTCATACCTGTCATTCTAACATTTGGGAGGCAGAGGGAGGTGGATCACTGCAAGTTAGGAGCCAGCCTGGTCTAGTTAGTATGTTCTAGTGCAGCCTGAGCTACATAACAAGACCCTGTCAAAGAATATATATATATGTGTGTGTGTGTGTATACATACTAAAACCAAGAGTCAGCTAAAGTTGCACAGCACGGGTCTACAAGGTGCCGGAAGGAACTACTCATTACTAGGCAACATCATACTAATCATACTAGCCTCCTGGTTAAAGACTGGATTCTCCTCTCTAGCTAAAGCGGAAGTCACTCAGAACACGAGAATAGGGCCATCGTTTCTGGAGCACTTCATACTTTACCTGTTATGGTATGTGTGGTAGATGGGATATGAAGACCACCACGGCAAATGGGGGGGGGGGAGCGGGCGGCGGCGGCGGTGGGGGCTGCAAATAGTTCCGGTTTAGCCTTAGCCCGGACCATTGACGTTTGTGCAGACTCGGCTGTTTGACACTTGGGCCTGGGTACTCAATCAAATCCAACATGGAACAGGGCCTCCTCCGAGCACGGAATCTGAAGCTGAATACTCAGCCTCAAGTCCTGACTCCACTACAGGCTCGTTTGTTTTGGCTGATTGTTTGTTTGTTTGTTTTGTTTTAAGTGTGCAAGGGTTTGCCTGTATGTATGTAAGTACATCACACACATGCAGTGCTCCCAGAGGCCAGGAGAGGGCATTGGATCCTCCGGAACTAGAATTACAAATAGTTGTGGGTTGCCAAGAGGACAGTGAGAACGGAACCTGGGTCCTCTGGAAGAGCAGCCAGTGTTCTTGACTGCTGAGCCATCTCTCCAGCCCCTACTCTTCCTCTATGACCTTGGACAATCGATTGAACACCCTAAACCTCAATGAGTTTGTTTGGATGGACAGTGAAGAGTAGAAACTAGCCCAGGACCGGAGAAAAGTAGAGGAGACTGTATTTCTTCTGTGTTGTGGGCAGAAACGGAAACAGACTGTCTTATACGCAGGAACCGTATTCTGGGGAGACTGTCTTCCCATTTTATTCATCACTGGGGAAATGTGGGAGAAATAACAAGTGGACCCGAGCGGCCTCGTAGAGCCTGAGGCAATAAATCGGGATCGCTGTCGTGTCCGAACATCATTCTTGATGCCAGAGTGACGGAGGGGTTGGAGGAGGGAAGGCATCCTGGTCAGATAGCAGATAAGAGGGTGAGCGGTGGTTCCTGTGGTTCTGCAGCCCAAGGCCCCCAGCGCTTTTTCCCTTCAGGAAAGATCCATCATTATCCATGTCGCCTGTCATCCGAATTGTTTTCCTCTACCTTACCTGAAGCTCTCTGGGCCTTGCCGGCTCAGCTTCACTTGCCTTATCCTTATGATAGGAAAAACTGGTATGCTTTTGGAGACAACCACGGAGTGGCCCCTCCTATGAGTCTTAGACAGTCTGTTAAACGGCATGTTTATTCTTTATGGCATGAACATATTTTTCTCCCCCCACCCCCAAATGTCACAGGAATATACCACGGACTCCTACCACCTCGATGCCTTCCTCAGACCAAGTATTTTTACAATGGGTGTCTCAAGGAAATGGCCCCATTCCTTCTCAGGGAGAGGCAGTGGAAAATCTAGGTTGCAAAGGCAGCCTGGTGATAACGAGACCACCCAGTCCAGACTCCGCCAGCTGCTTAGCCCCAGGTGTGGAGCCTGCTTGGCTAGGTCCACAGAAGCGGATGGAGCAATCAAAACTCCTGCAGATTCCAGCAAGGACGATGGCAACAGGTTTTGGCTGACCTGGCCTCAGAGAAGATAAAGCCCTTAAGTACAGATTAGCCACGCTAGGGCCGGCTCCATTCACAGGCAAAAGTCAAAGTCGATATTTGTCGAGTGGAACAGAACAAAAGGAAACAGCAAATGTATTTGCGAGCTCTCCAAAGAGCCCAGCAAAATATCCGCTCCAGAAGGCTAAGGAAGCTACAACGCTGAAGCTCCCCTCAGCACACTGGTCTCCAAATCTCAAATGCTCAGAGGTTTCCCCCATAGGGTGGAGAGGACTTTGTAATGAATGAATGTGACAGTGTTAGGACATCATTGCTACTTCAAAGAAGTGAAGACTGGGGAGCCTCAGAATCTAAAGCCCACAGCCTGGCAGCCCCCTTGCAAGCACATTCATGATAAGAGCCTTTAGAGTCAATGGGAATTTAAATCTGCAGCCCAAGAGATGGCCCGGAGGTTCAACAGAGCATTTGCTACTCTTGCAGAAGACCGAGGTTCAGTTCCCAGCACCCGCGTGGCAGCTCACAACCATCTGTCACATCAATGACAGAGGATCTGATGCCCTCTTATGATAGCCACAGACACACATGTGGTGCCCATATGTGCATGCACACATAAAATAAAAAGTAAATAAATCTGCAACCCAAACCAGTAATTTGTCAGGTACTACGTATAGGAGTTAGAAGGAACCTTGGCTCACCTAAAAACCAAGGCAGGTCCATGGCAGACATCAGGAGCCCCTTGCCAGGAAAGCATGGAGCCCCTTTCAGCTCAAGGGAGCTACATGGCTTGCATCTTTATGAGATGACAATGACTCATAACTGCTGGCTCGGTGGTGGTGGTGGTGGTGGTGGTGGTGGTGGTGGTGGTGGTGGTGGTGGTGGTGGTGGTGATGGTACCTATTGTGCCTGGCAGCCGCTAGGCAATGTCCTGGTGTGCATTTTTCCTCCCATTCTTTTCGGAGCACAGGCATGTGTGTGTGTGTGTGTGCGCGCGCGTGTGTTTTAAACAGAGTCTCTCATAACTCACTCAAATTCACCATGTAGCTGAGGATAAACTTGAACTCCTGATCCTCCTGCCTCCGTCTCCCAAGTTCTAGGATTATAAATGTGCACTATCATAGTGGGTCACTGTTCCCCTTTTTTGAGACATGGTCTCTCTACACAGCTCTGTCTGCCTTTGTACTCTCTACATAGACCAGGCTGACCTCAAACTCACTGAGATCCACTTGCCTCCTAGCCCCGCCCCCTTTCTTTTAAGAAAGCCAGGCTATTTAATCCCAGCACTCAGGAGGCAGAGGCACGTGGATCTCTGAGTTCAAGGCCAGTCTGGTCTACAGAGTGGGTTCCAGGACAGCCATGACTACACAGAGAAACCCTGTCTAGAAAGAAATGGGGGGGGGAGGGAGAGGGAGAGGGGGGAGAGAGAGAGAGAGAGAGAGACTAGGGGAGGGGAGAGGAGGGGAGAGGAGGGGAGAGGAGGGGAGAGGAGAGGATAGAAGGCTAGCTTGGCATGGTGACACACATTTTTAAACCGAAGGATTAAATGTGGGAGGCTGATGGATCTCTATGAATTCAAGGCCAGCCAAGGCTCCATAGTGAATGAAACCCTGCCTATAAAAACACAGGCCATTTTGCTGTAGGGGAAAACGGCGAAGGCTTCTTGAGTTTTATTCTAAAAGACAGACATCTAGAGCCCACCTCTTTCCCCAAGCATTCAGTAAAGCCTCCTAGGCAGGTTTAACAGGCTGCAGTCCTCAATGGCAGACTGCAAAGGTCCATGCAGAATAAGGGGTAGAGTTAACAGTGAACATTCCTTTATTGGTGGTTAAGAGTGCTCAAATCGGGGCTGGAGAGATGGCTCAGAGGTTAAGAGCACTGATTGCTCTTCCAGAGGTCATGAGTTCAATTCCCAGCAACCACATGGTGGCTCACAACCACCTGTAATGAGATCTGGTGCCCTCTTCTGGCCTGCAAGGACACATGCAGACAGAATATTGTATACATAATAAATAAATAAACCTTTAAAAAAAAAAAAAGAATAAGCAATTAGTTTAAAAAAAAAAAAAGAGTGCTCAAATCTTTCTGGGATCTGGTAACCCACAAGAATCCCACTCCATCTTCAGCTACCTGAAGGGAACCTCTAAATCAGTGTTTCTCAATCTTCCTAATGCTGTGACCCTTTAAGACAGTTCTTCATGTTGTGGTGACCCCCAACTCCAAAATTATTTTCATTGCTACTTCGTAATTGTAACGTTGTTACTGTTATGAATCATAATTTAAATATCTGATATGCAGGATATCTGATATGTGACCCTCATGAAAAGGTTGTTTGACTCCCAAAGGGGTCGAGACTCACAGGTTGAGCATCCTACACCTAGTTTTGTTTTGTTTTTTTCCCCGAGACAGAGTTTCTCTGTGTAGCTTTGTGCCTTTCCTGAAACTCACTCTGTAGCCCAGGCTGGCCTTGAACTCACAGAGATCTGCCTGCCTCTGCCTCCCAAGTGCCATCACCGCACGGCCCACACCTAGTTTCTCCTTATCTAACAAATGCCAATGTCCTGCAAGCACAGACATTTTGCAGCCAAACTATGCTTTGTCCAGGCTTGCCTCTTCTTAGTTTCAGACATGCTCCTGTCTAGGAGGAGACAAGTGCTCAGCTAGGCCCTCAGAGTCACTCCTGGAACAGATCTGCACATAGTAGGTGCTGCCTTTACTGCTGAGAAGGACCGAACATGGAGCAAGTGAATAGCCTATTGAACCAATCACTCTGCAAGCTCCTACTGTGCGGGCCATTAAGGGATCCTCCAAAAGGCATCAAGATCGAGCACCCAACTGATGCCTGTGGACCTCCATTCCCACCTGAAGGACTTAGTTCCATTTTGCCTTAGGTATTTGCAGAATGGGTCATCCTTTCTCGCTCTGAAGCTTCTGCAGGCTGCCACACACACATCTTTTATAGAAAGCGTCCTCCCCTGATGGATCAGCTCCCTCAGTATCTTCTGCCTATGTCATCATCTTTAATCTTTGCACTCCAGTACACAACACAGAATTGCTCAAAGGGAGGCGTTCAATTAAATCTGTTGAATAAACCAGACATTCCGATGGCATTTAAAAGAGGAGAAGAGATACATTGACAATAAACCAGCCACCCCCAACCCCATGATGGATGGGCATGCAAAAACTCTGGCAAACCCAGAACAGGCCTCCAGTCTAGTCACAGTGGTATAGGAAGATCAGACTCGGTCTGACCACAGCCATATAAGATGTTAGCATTGCAGAAAGCTGCAGGAAGGGTACTGGAGAACTCCTGTGCTATCTTTGGAGCTTCTGGAGCGAAGTCAACATTTCAAAAAATATGTGGAAGATACAAGGAATCTTCCACATATTCATGTATTTATAATAGTATCTCCCATAGATATTAAAAGGTAGAAGCAAGAGGATCAGAAGTTCAAAGTCATTCTTGGCTACACAGTGAATTCCAGGCTAGCCTGGGCTACGTGACATAGTTTCAAAAAGAAGGCAAGCTGGTTGTGGTGGTGCACGCCTTTGATTCCAGAACTCAGGAGGCACAGGCAGGCAGATCTCTATGAGTTCAAGGCCAGCCTGGTCTACAGAGTGAGTTCCAGCCAGCCAAGGCTACATAGTGAGACCCTGTCTCAAAAACACACACACAAAAAAAGAAGCCAAGATGTCCCAGCACGAAAGGAACAGTTGAAGCCTAAGTAATGAGCTTCCAGGCACATCTTCATGTTCCCACACCACCTGGAACACTCTGAGGAGGGGTTGCTTACCATTCTTTCTTTCCCAAACCCCTCTTTCCTCAGGTCTCAGCTGAAGTGTGGCCACCCCTACCCTGGGATATCTTCTCAGACCACCAGCTCCCAGACCAAGAACTACCTCTAGGGCTTATTGGCCTACTCCAGTCCACCAGTCACAACCACAGATGTGCTGTCTGACTCTGATGATCCAGACACCATGTGACAGTGACCTCAGCCGACCGTGTCCTCGGCACCAGGGTCCACATCAAGGAATCAGGTCTTAGGCCGCAGCAATTCAGGGATATTTTGGGGATGAATCACAAATGTGTTAATGAGATCATGAAGAAGGTGCCACTGAACACTGATGCTGGTAGAGATATCATTATCTCTGAATTGTCGGAAATCCTGTGCAACATACCACAGTATCTGGGGTAGGTGGAGGAGAAGATGAAATCCCCAGTACTAATATAGTCAGAGGATCGTGCCGTGGCAGCTGTCTGGACAGACACAGAAAGGTGGGTCAAGTTTAGACAGAGGAAGTACTAAGGCAGAGGAATAAGAGGTCAACACTGCACAGGAAAGCCTGGGTAACACAAGATGTCTGCAGCCCTAGGAAGCTGGTGACCAGAGTGGTGTGGGGCACTAGGGTGAGAGCACAGAGTCAGAAGGTTGCCCCACACCTACGAGACACTAGTCCATTCCCATCCTATAACCAGCATGCTAGCTGGTGAAGTAAGAGCTGTAAATATGAACGTTTGGATTCATAAATGTTTCCTGACTATACAGTGGGAAGCTCTGAATTCTTGGTCACTGGAGGAAAGTTTAGAAGGTTGGAAGGCTTTTTTTAAAATGAATCAGATTGGGTGCATGGTGGTGCATGCCTGTAATCCCAGCTCTCAGGAGGTAGAGGCAGGAGGATCAGAAGTTCGAGGACATCTTTGGCCAGGCTTGGTGACAGGCATGGGGGCCCACATCTTTAGCTCCAGCAGTGGAGAGGCAGAGGCAGGCTGATCTCTGTGATTTGGCGACCACCCTGGTCTACCTAGTGAGTTCTAAGCCAGCTAGGGCTACATAGTGAGGTTCTATCTCAAACAAACAATAGACAGACAGAATCAAGGTCATTTTTAGCTAAACAGGCAGTTTGAGGCCAGCCTGAGATACATGAGATCCTATTTTGAAAGAAAGAAAGAAAGAAAGAAAGAGAGAGAGAGAGAGAGAGAGAGAGAGAGAGAGAAAGAAAGAAAGAAAGAGAGAGAAAGAGGAAGAGAGGGAAGAAGAGAGGGAGGGAGGGAGGGAGGGAGGGAGGGAGGGAAGGAAGAAGGAGGAAGGAAGGGAGGGAGGGAGGGAAGGAGGGAGGGAAGGAGGAAGGGAGGGAGGAGGGAAGACTGTTATGGAAAGGCAGGAGTTTGCCACACTGGGAATCCCTTTATGGTAGAAAGCCACTTAGAGGCACTCTCTGATCATGCAGATAGAAGCCAAATCCTTCCTCCTCTTCCTCAGAGCCGGGTAGACTAGTGGTCATCCAAGGTCAAGTACATCTAGGCTAGTGCTGTCCAAGCCATCTCATGAGGGATACATTTCCTTCATAATTTCCCTTTGCCCTCTTGCCTGCCTTCCTACACACGGCTGGAGGAGACATCAGGCATATTATCTGTGTCTTCTCAATTGTTAACTGATGTGGGAGGGCCCAGCCCACTATGGGCGGCACCATCCCCAGGCAGGTGAGCCAGGGCTGCCTAAGAAAAGTGGCTGAGTAAGTCAGAGGAAGCAAGCTAGTAAGCGGTGTTCCTCTTCCGCCTCTGCTTTAGTTCCTGCCTCCAGGTTTCTACCTTGAGCTCCTGCTCCGGCTTCTCAGGCCTAGAACCTAGAGGCTGAAAGAAACCCAATTTGGTTTTGGTCAGGGCCTCAGCATAGCAACAGAAAACAAGCTGGGGATTATAATAAGTCAGGAAGACAGAGATTAGAAAGAGGTCAAGCTGACTGTTTTATTTTTCTTTATACTTCAGTATTTAAATTTTATTTGAATGGTTTTTAGAGTAAAATAATAGCTCATTTCAATTGGATTGTTATTTGTTTATTTTCTTTCTTTCTTTCTTTTCTTAAAGATTTGTTTGTTTTTATGTGCACTGGTGTTTTGCCTGCATGCATATCTATGTGAGGGTGCCAGGTTCCCTAGAACCGGAGTTACAGACAGTTGTGAGCTTCCATGTGGGTGCTGGGAATTGAACCCTGGGTTACCATTTTGTTTTGTTAGTTTGTATTGATTTACTCTGTGTGCACGCTCATGTCATAGCACACCTGTGGAGGTCAAAGAACAGTTCCCATGAGGCAATTCTCTCCTTCTACCTCATGAGTATCCTGAATTAAACTTGGGATACCAAGCTTGGTGAGAAGTCCTTTTATTCACTCAGCCCTCTCACTGGCCCTAGACTTGGTGTTTTAAACAAGTTCTTGCCTAAACTAACAAGATTCCCCAGAGAACTAGTTCCTTGTAGGGGCAGTGCCCTCAAGGACCAACTGCTGTGGGGTAATGCTTTTATACACTGGTTTAATAAAACAATTGGCTAGTAACAAGGCGGGAAGTATAGGTGGGATAAGCAGACAATGTCTAGGAAGAGGAAGGCTGAGTCAGGCAATGCCAGCCCGCCATCCAGGGAGCAGCATGTCATGGCACACAGGTAAAGCCATGGAACACGTGGCGACATATACATTAACAGAAATGGGCTGAGTTTAAGTGGAAGAGCTAATCAGTGGTAGGCCTGAGCTAATGACCAAGCAGTTTTAATTAATATAAGGCTCTGTGTGTTTACTTGGGTCTGAGTGGTTGCAGGACCAGGTGGGACATAAGAATTTATAAGTGGCGGTGGGACCTTGGTGCTGGGTGAGCACAGAAAAGTTTAAGCCACAACCAACTGTCCTTACATACGCTTCTACCTCTTAGCCCCTCCCTTCACATCTCAGTATTGCCACACTGAGAACCAAACTTTCAACACATGAATGTGTAGGGGCTACCACTCAAACCTTTCCAACACAAAGCACGCGTTAGCTTTCACTCTTGGTACACATCATTGCTGGTGATGGTAATGACCATGAACTTAGAGAGACCAGGTCCAGGGGGGAGCCCTCTGAAGCCTGCTTGGGACTCCTAAGCACAGATAACTATCTATCACTTGCTCCTCCTCTGGCTGGTCCCCCCTTCTCCTGATATAGACAGGACTGTGATGGGGAAGGAAGGGAAGGGGGATCCATAGAGACATGACACCTTCTAACAGAGTGGGGTGTGATTACAGTGTCATGCCTTGGTTGGGTGCACACAGCACCCAGTCTAATGACAAGGGCCAACTGCCCAGGGAGCATGGCTTTACACCATATAAAGAAGAGGGTTGCATGCTCCAGAAATACAGCAAGGATCGTCTAACATGTAACAGCTCTTTGAGAAGGGTATGCTCAATGTCTTCTCTTAAAAAACTATTACTTACTTATAATTTTTAAATAAAAAAAAAATCAAAAGTGAGTCAAAAGTGAAGGTTTTTTTTGGGGGGTTTTTTTTGGGGGGGGGGTTGTTTTGTTTTGTTTTTCAGAGCTGAGGACCAAACCCAGGGCCTTTGCTTGCTAGACAAGTACTCTACCACTGAGCTAAATCCCCAACCCTCAAAAGTGAGTTTTAAGAGACCTTGATTCCACTGCCTTAGACCACTAGACTCATGTCAATGTCTAATGAAAGGAAGTGATGCATGCACCTTTAGAACAAGGAACATCTATATAGTCCCTTTTCTTTAATTCAGGGTCTGTTATAACTTAGCTGGCCTTGAACTGTCTGTGTAGCTCTGTTAGTTACCTTTTGCTGCTCTCATCAAATCCCATGACCAAGGCTACTTACAGAAGGAGGACTTTATTTTGGCTCCAGAGGGACAGCCCATAAAGATGGGAGAGGCGTGACAACAGACAACTCAGTGGTAGAGTGCTTGCCTAGCAAGCACAAGGCCCTGGGTTTGGTCCTCAGCTCTGAAAAAAAAAACAAAAGAAAAGAAAAGAAAACAACCCCCCCCCAAAAAAAAAAAACTAAAAACAAAACAAAAAAACCCTCACTTTTGATTTTTTTTATTTAAAAATTATAAGTAAGTAATAGTTTCTTAAGAGAAGACATTGAGCATACCCTTCTCAACAGGCATCCAGAGCAGGAAGCTGAGAGATCACATCCTCAAGTGCAAACACAAAGCTCCAAGAGTGACTGGACGGAAGTGGCCAGTGAGAAACTTCCCCTGGCGAGGCTCTACCTCCATAAGCTCCCCAAACAATGTTACCAAGTATTCAAGTACCCGAGCCTATGGGGTACATTTCTCATTCAAACCAGCACCGTAGCTAGAGATGACCTTGAACTCCTGATCCCCCTGACTCCGCCTCTAGAGTGCTGGGATTATATTACTGTGCCTGGTTTTATGTGGTGTTAGGGATTAAAACCAGGACCCTGTGTACACTAGGCAAACATTCCAATGACGAAGCCATACTCTTGGCCCCACTTCTTCTATCGTGAACCTTGTCAATAATAATAATCACTAAAAAATATGAGGAGAAGGCTGATGAGATTACTCAGCAGTTAAGGACACTTGCTGCCCTTCCAAGAACTTGAGTTCAGTGTCCAGCACCCACAATAACTTAGCTGATCACAACCTCCTGTAACTCTAGCTCCAGGGAGTGAATGCCCTGTTCTGGTCTTCTTGGGCACACACATAAATAATAACAAAACTTTACACCCAAGTCATATATGCATGTGTGGATGTGTGTGTATCCCTAATTTTATTTTTATAGAAATATGGATCCCACTGCTTGACTTTCTTTTTCAGTTGCTGTGATAAAATACTCTGATCAAAGCAATTTCAGGGAGAAAGGGGTTGTTTTAGGTCACAGTTTTGGGGTACTATCAATCACTGCCACAGTGGAAGTCACAGTGGCCGGAACTCCAAAGAGCTGGTCACATGGCATCCAAGCCAAGAAGCAGAGAGCAGGGAACATGGGTGCTCGGCTCTCCCCTTTGCATTCACAATTTGCAATCCCCTGCCCACAATGAAGATGGATCTTAACACGTCAATTAATGCAATCTAGACGGACTCCCGCAGGCATACACAGGACCCTGTCTTCCGGGTCATTCTAGAGTCTGTCAAAATGGCAATTAACATAAAGCCATCACATCACTTTCCCAAAATTGCTTTTTTACTTCCTAAAGAATATTTTGAGACCAGCATGCAGATACTTGCTTTGAATTTCCCGTCCCATGCTAAGACTCGGAGACTCACTATGCTTTAACCTCTTCCTCTGTAAAAGTAAGCACAGGTGGACCCACACACGCAACAGCTGGCACATGAAATGCACCCAAAGACCGTGTTCTGTTGGCCAAACCGTGGCACCAGTGAGAGTCAGCAGAACCTTTAGGAGCTGGACTGTGTAGAAGAAAGTGAGGCCATTGGGGAAGGGCCCTTGAAGGAGGCTGTTGGGAGCCTACCCTGTCTCTTCTCTTTACTTCCTCTCCATGCATTCCCACAGTGATACACCACCTCACCGCAGATTCCCAGTGATACACCATCTCACCACAGATTCCCACAGTGATACACCACCTCACCACAGATTCCCACAGTGATACACCACCTCACCACAGATTCCCACAGTGATACACCATCTCACCACAGATTCCCACAGTGATACACCACCTCACCACAGATTCCCACAGTGATACACCACCTCACCACAGATTCCCACAGTGATACACCATCTCACCACAGATTCCCACAGTGATACACCACCTCACCACAGATTCCCACAGTGATACACCATCTCATCACAGATTCCCAGTGATACACCATCTCACCACAGATTCCCAGTGATACACCATCTCATCACACATTCCCACAGTGATAAACCATCTCATCACAGATTCCCACAGTGATACAACATCTCACCACACATTCCCACAGTGATACACCATCTCACCACAGATTCCCACAGTGATACACCACCTCACCACAGATTCCCACAGTGATACACCACCTCACCACAGATTCCCACAGTGATACACCATCTCACCACAGATTCCCACAGTGATACACCACCTCACCACAGATTCCCACAGTGATACACCACCTCACCACAGATTCCCACAGTGATACACCATCTCACCACAGATTCCCAGTGATACACCACCTCACCACAGATTCCCACAGTGATACCCCATCTCACCACAGATTCCCACAGTGATACCCCATCTCACCACAGATTCCCACAGTGATATACCACCTCACCACAGATTCCCACAGTGATACACCACCTCACCACAGATTCCCACAGTGATACACCACCTCATCACAGATTCCCACAGTGATACACCACCTCATCACAGATTCCCACAGTGATACACCACCTCACCACAGATTCCCACAGTGATACACCACCTCACCACAGATTCCCACAGTGATACACCATCTCACCGCAGATTCCCACAGTGATACACCACCTCACCGCAGATTCCCACAGTGATACACCATCTCACCGCAGATTCCCACAGTGATACACCACCTCATCACAGATTCCCACAGTGATACACCATCTCATCACAGATAGAAAGCAACAAGGTGAATGGACCATGGATTAAAGCCTCTAAAACTGTGAGCCCAAATAAAACCTTCCTCTTTCCAAATTGATTCTCCTAAGCATTGGTCTCATATTCATGTATCTCCTTTTTGGCAGGCACTGGGGGTTACTGTATCTAGGGCCTCACACACGCCAGGCAAATATTCCTCCGATGAGTTAAATCCCAGCATGTCTTAGATATTTCTTATAGTAATGGAACACTAACATAATATATAAGATTTTTTTTTAGAATGTAGATGGCACTCCGCAAATCAGTGTTCTTCTTATTTATTGCTGTTACATCTTTGTAACCTTTCCATCTTGTCCTTTTAAATACTACCCAGTGGACCAGGACTGTGCCCCGAGCTGTCCCTGCAGATGGAGACTGAGACCGCATCCATCTGCTATCACTATTACAAATAAGATGAAGATAACATTGTCCATCAGTTCTTACTATTTTGCTTGGGAAAAAAAAAATCCACAGGATATATATCTCTAAGGGTGAGTGAGCTTAATGGGCCTGTGAAAACATACATTTTGGGAGATGTGCACTCCCAAGGCACTCTGCTAGCATACCCCAAGGCAAGTATTGAGTAAGGATGCCTCCTTCCACAGCTCCACCCCAGAACTAGATAGTCTCAAAAATTTCAAACAAGTAAAAAATGGTATTTTATTTTTAATTTTTAATTTTCAGGTAAGAGAAGAAATTGAGGCCTGGAGTCCACTAAGCAAAGATCACTAGTTAATCCATCTTCTTCTCATCTCTAGGGTGCATTCCTGCCGGGTAAGCCTGGAGCTCTTCTCTGCCCGGGTTCATTCAACTGTCTCTCAAGGCACCAGAATCCCAAGAAACAAGAAGTCTCAGGCCCGTCCTTGGCCCAGAAAGCCAGGCTGTGGGGTCATCCAGACTGCAAAATTGCTGCCTGCAGCTAGCTATGGTGATATTTTATTTGTGCTGAAATGTGATTTTATTTGTATGTTAATAAATAAAGTTGCCTGGGGGTCAGAGCTAATAGCAAACCATAGCAGAAGTCTGGCAGTGGTAGCACACACCCTTAATCCAGATCACATGACAGGCAGATCTCTGTGTGTTCAAGGACACAGCCAGCATGGAGCACATGCCTTTACTAATCTCAATACCAACCATAGAGACCTGGAGGTCTGTATAGACAGGCAGTGATGAAGAAGTCATGTGGTTGGGTTTACAACCAATGAGAAGGCAGAAGAGAAAGTCAATAAAAAGACAGACACACAGGAAATAGGTCTCTTTCTCAGGGGAAGAACGGCGGTTTTAGTCTCAGCTCTTAGCCACTGCTCTGACCTCTTGGGCTTTTCAACTCTGCATTTGGCTCTGTGTTTCTTATTTAATAAGACCGTTACATCTACAGCTAGCAGATAAAGAAAGTCTTGCCTCCAAATGGCCTGAAGTCCAAGGTCATTTTCTTCCTGTTTATGTTATCTGGTCTCCATTTGGACTCCCAGCCAAGGGGCTCATGGGGATGAGGACAAGGGCTCCCATTCCTCTTCTACCCTCTCTGAGGAAATCTAGACTTTTTTAAGTGTGAAAGGCGGCTCCTTACAGTAAAGAATGGTCTGCTTCAAGTCAAGTACCTGCAGTGCGATCCCCAACCACTCCCTGTATGTCAGTGACGCAGGCGTTCACAGGGAAGCAATGGAGAGAGAGGAGAGACAAAGACAGAGAATGTGTGCACTGTCTGTCTCAAGGATTACATACACGGTGGCCTCAGGTAAGTCCACCCAACATCTCCCTGTCTCCTCCTAAAAGCTGGAAATGGTACCTGGTCTGTTTCTGCAGCCAGCGAAGAGTAGCTGAGGCTGTATGCTTTCTAAGCAATAGAGTTTTATTCTTGTTCACGGGTCTGGACTCTGGGAAATCCAAGGGTGCCACGGTGGGAGCTGGGGAATAACATGATAGTGGAAGGTGAAAATGCATGCGTGTGCAAAAGAGGCGACTCACAGTGCAAAAGCTGAGAAGAAGGCTCAGTGGGCAAAACACTGTCTGCATAGGCATAAGGGCTTGAGTTTGCACCTCAGAAGCCATGGAAACACCCGGTATCGTAGTGTGCATTCCTAAGCCTGGCTTCACAGGATGGCAAGGTGGAAGGCAGAGACGGAAAAAAATCCTTAGACGTTTTCAGGCCGGCTAGCCCAGTATACATGACAGGGAACCACAAGAAGACCTTGAATCAAACAAAGTGAAGGGCGAGGACTAAAACCAAAGTTAACTCCCAGCCTCCCGCCACACACTGAGACTCCCTTGATAACTAACCCAGTCTCCTGAGACTAAGGACCCTTAGAGAAAGGCATTCACCCCTCTCAACCTAATTGCTTCCCTCCATGGGCCCATCATTTTCATAGGCACAATTCAATTTCCACACAGGCTTGGCGGGGGGGGGGGGGGGACCCGCAGGCGATCCAACCGCAGCAGCACCTGCCTTGCTGAACGTGCAGGAGTGTTCTGAGCAAGGCTGGTGTGCACACGGAGGTGCCCACTATAAACTCTAAAATGCGAACCGAATGGATAGTCATGGTAAATGCCCGCGAGACGGTGGCCACTGGCTTCCATGCAGGACTGATCCTGCTCAAGGCCTGGCCCTGGTCTGAGGTCCTTCCGAGGTCATCTACCTCCTACAGGTAGATAGAGCATACCAGGACCAAACTGATCCTCGTGGGGTTACCTCAATTGTGTAAAATGCATTTCACAAGCATCTGTTTACACACCAGCCTGGCCTGGTGCTCTGCAACTCCTCATTCACTTGGCAGAGGCGGGAAGCGCTGGCCCACTTGGTGGGATTTCACAACCAAACAAGGAAGCACACGCCAGAATTCAACACAAAGCCGGGTCTTGAGAGCGGCATCACCCTACAGTTGTGGCCCGTGCTCTACCACATGGTGGAAAGGACACTGAAGTGCTGCTGGGCCTCTCTCCTCTCACGGAAACCGCCGTGCTCGGACTGCCCCACCGCGGCCCAAGGTCCTGTCCTAGCGCCTGTGCTTTGAGACTACAGACAGAGGACTTTAGCTCTCTGGGTTTAGTGTTCTCATCCACAAAAGAGAAGACACTTTGTTAGGGACGTGGCTACCCCACGAATGCCAAGCCAGAGAGCATCTACTAAAGCTCAGTGCATGAATTCAAAGGCGATGTCTTATTGTCTGGGGTCATCTGTATTTCCTCTCACTTCTCTCCCCCCTCCCTTCCCCTTTCTTTCTCTCTCTCTCTTTCCTCCTTTTTTTCCTTCCTTCCTCTCTCCCTCCCTCTTTCCTCCCTCCCTTTCTTTCTTTCTTTCTTTCTTTCTTTCTTTCTTTCTTTCTTTCTTTCTTTCTTTCTTTCTTTCTTTCTTGTTGTTTGAGGCAGGGTTCCTGAGCACAGCCCTGGCTGTCCTATAGACCAGGTTAACCTTGAACCCAGAGATCCACCTGCCTCTTCCTACCAAGTTTGGGACTAAAGGCGCACGCCACCATGCCTGGCCCCTGTGTCTCTAACCCAACTATAGGCCTCCTTTCAGATGATGACTGACCCATTGGCAGAGTAAATCCATTTTATGTGGACAGAATTCCTTTGGGGACTTTGAAGGACATAACTAAAGACTTGATAGAACTCATATGCCAGTCACATGAAATGAGACCCAAGTATTTTGTTCTAACCAGGGGTCCTTTACCAAGGGCCTGGGATGAACATGAACTCATAGACCTGTGGCTAGGGGTGTGGCTCAAGGGGAGAGTATTGTCTAGCATGCAAAGGCCCTGGGTTCTATCCTCGGCACTCCAAAAAGAAACGGGCAAGAATTGCCGGGGATATACCTCAGTGGTACAAGGCCTGACATGCACGCACGAGAATCTAGGTTCAGTCCACTGAAATGGAATACAAGGGATGGAGGGAGGAAGGGAACCAGACGGGGACACGGAAGCTTCACTGATCCTCCTATACAGTTCAACTGTAGTTACGCACAGACTCACTGATACCCAAGCCAACCGGGGCTGGTTCTTCTAGAAAGAACTGGACAGAAGCCCACTTAGAAAAACGAAACACACACAAAAAAATGCATAAAAAATAAACCCCAAGACAGTCCAGTCCACAGCAGATATTCACAAGGGGAGACTAAGGAACAGCAGAGCTTAGAGGTGGCTGTCCAGCTGGCTGGAGGGGGAAGGCCGAAGGGCTCCAGATGATGTTTTGTGCGGGTATAGAACACACCGAATGCTCATCTCAGGGTTACACCTGTGTGAGAGATGAGACCTGGGCTACCCCTTGGTGCAATGCCCGGAAAAAACAGTACCAGAGAGGAGAAGCGCCTACTCCATTTTCTCTGGAAGGATAGAACACAGTCTTTCATCAATTGTAGCCAGTTTTTGTCTATATGAGAAGGTCTCACCTCACCAGAAGATTCAGCCATCTGCAACACAGCCAGGAGCTGGCTGAGGTCTCAGAGGACAGAACAGTCATCTGTACTATACTTTAGCTGATCTTTCCTGCTTCTGTGTTCTCTGCGGAGTTTGTAGTTGCATTCTAGATAGTTCTGTGCACAGCACTGAAGGCCTAGATTGTGGCCTACCTCAGTGCTGTCTGTCTGTCTGTTTTTTAAGACAGGGTTTCTCTGTGTACTCCTGGCTGTCCTGGAACTCACTCTGTAGATCAAACTGGCCTCAAATTCACAGAGACCTATCTCCCTCTGCCTCCTGAGTGCTGGGATTAAAGGCATATGCCACCACAGTCCAGCTTCAGGTCTCTTTTTTAGGCATTTGGTTATATTACATTTCCCCACCTACCTGAAATTAAGTCACCCCATGAGACTTGCTTTGATCAGTAAAACGTGAGTGGAAGTGGCTTGTTACTACTAGATGGTTAACTTTCAGAAGCAGCACACACTTCACCAGTGATGGGAATGTCCCACATGCCTTGGCTTTCTATTTCTGTGATAAACGCCGCGACCAAAGCAACTTGAGGAAGGAAGGGTTGATTACATCTTATTTCCAGGTGAGAAATGTCAGGCAGGAACAATGGAAGAACCTTGTTTGCTGGCTTGTGTTCTCTGGTCCATGCTCATCTAGCTTTCTTATACAACCCAGGACTACCTACCCAGTGGTGGTACTGCCCACAGTGGCCTGGAGCCTCCCACATCAGTCAACAACCAAGGCAATCCCCCACACACCTGGCCACAGGCCAATCTCATATGGTCAACCCCTCAGTTAAAGACTCCCTCTTCCTCCATGACTCTTGGTTATGTCAAGTTGACAATAAAAACTACCGAGGATGTCTTGCTCTAGGAACCAGACCAAGAATAACTCTGAGAGCACAGTCCTTGACCATTCTCAGCACACAAGTAGAATGTGCAAGGAAGAGAACTTTGTTATTTTATACCGTGGAGTTTGGGGCATTGCCTATCATCTCGTGACCTAGCCAAGCTTAAGTTGAGCATATGCACAACTTGGCCATCAGGAAGTGACCTTCCAAATGGGCAGTTCCTTGTTATGTGCTCCACGGCATTAATATGGATTATGTACCCCTACGGTTCACAGTGCCAGGGACTCAGCTGTTCATTAAAGGTGTGAGTACACTTTTAATTAGGAATAGTTCAACTTGTTTCAAAATGTAGCTCATGACATGGAGCTCTAGAAACTCCCGATACCTGCTCTATGAACCTCCCACTACTGAGCTGAGGGAGCGAGTGCCCGGCCCAGTGAAAGGCCAATCATCAGAACCTGCTCGGGAAGCCACTCATGGACGAGAATAGCATAACTCTCATAAACTCCAGTTCTGATAGGGAAAGTTTCCTCCACAGGGCTTTTCTTTCCTTTCCTCCCTCTCCTATTCCCTCTTTCCTTTTTAACTATGTAGCTCAGGTTGGCCTTAAATTCAGGCTCCATCTGCCTCTTCCTCCCCAGGGCTGTGGTTACAGGTACACACCATCACACATGAACCTCCACGACACTCTTGACCAATAGATGCATCCATCCTTCCAGAAGTCAGGCTGGGCTGGGCAAATGGCAATCTTCCATTTGCTTGATTTCCCATCATTTAGTGCAGTTTGAAAATAGAGTCTTTAACCTTCATAGTGGGCTGACGCCACCTGAGTCAAAGTGTGCCACCCTCCAAACCTGGACTGTGATCTCATACCTCAAAAGGCACAATTCAAGTTACTGATTCATTTAATATATAAAACCTGAGTTTAAGACAAAGCCTAGAGGACTTGCCTAGACTAAGAAGGACCATAAACTAGTTTTATACAGTATGGTACAATAAAACATCTATACGTTATAAAGTTCTGATGCATGGGGGCGGTGCAGCAGCGAAGCAGTGACTGATAAAATCTTCAACATTTCTCCAGAACAGACCTCATGGATACACAGGCTATTTACAAACCCACTGGTTCCACCAGCCTGGGTCAGATTTATTGTTTTAGCCATCGTTCATGTTTTTGTTTTCTTCTTCCCCACTTGTAAATCAGTACAAGCCAGCCATTTTAATCAGCAAAATATCTATACTGTGATCTGTTCTCTCAGGGTATTAAAATGACCAGGTCCGAGTCACCATTGCTGAACCACTAAAACGCTCAGAAACAAATATAGAGAAGGGAGGGGTGTGCCTGCAACCGGGTGTCAAGGCCAGCGACCTCCCTGCCCAGATCCCGACTCCAAGCCTTACAACTCACACCTGCGCTGCAACATCTGAAGATGCTCAGGGCCGGCCTCTAAGCATCTTGACATATGTCAAGGTTACACTGAGTGTAATAGCCAGTTAAATTATTAATGAAAGAACTGTACAAATAAAAGCACCATGCTCTTTTATGTAGTAATAATTATTATTGTAAGCAATGCAAATTGAATAATAAGAACCGTCAGGGCAGTTCAGTGATAAGCTAACAATTTTCGGCAATCAGACCAAACATCTCTGCTCGAGCTGATTAATAAAATAAATACCAGTTTGTTGGCATTTTTGTTCAGTTAAGCACATAGTCTATATCCCAGGTAGAATTAAGAAAGACACGGAGATAGCATGATGTAGAAGACGATGTAGTTATGATGGAGATAATTTAGTTATATCCCAATCCTGAGGAGACTGGGTATGGTATTAAGTACCCCAGAATTGAAAAATAACATCTGTTTAATGGATGCATGCATACATGTTCATACATACATAGTTTGACGTGCATATATGTTACATGAATTTTTACATATATCAATCAGCAAGCTAATATAAATAGCAATAATATTTCCATTACATTCATATTGGGAATAATGATATTTAGTGTGATAATAACAAGCCTGAGGCTGGGGACAGAGCTCAGCTGGTAGAATGCTTCCCTGTCATGCATGAAGATCTGGGTTCAAACCCCAGCACCCCATAAAATGGGTGTGGTGGTACATGTAATCCTAGCACTTGAGCAGCCAAAGCAGGGTGACCAGAAGGTCATCCTCACTACACAGTGCCTGGACTACAAGACAGCAGGGTTCAAAAAGAAAGCCAAGTCTTCAGGCGCTAGAAGTCATTATTAAGCACCTTGCTACCCATGACACAGCCACTCACCACTCTAAATGAGAAGTCAGCAGGTCATTTCCTTATTTCCCTGAAATGGGCTCTGATGAGACCCTCAAGAATCACCCAGTCATCCGGCAGAACCAGGTCCTGCCTCGTTCTCTCCCAGTTTATCAGAGGCTGGTAAGGAGGCAGCGTGTCCCATTCATCAGATCCAACGAATCGCTGGGGAGTAATTCAGCCCCGCAGTGGCTATTTGGACCAATTCCCTGCCTCTCTTTGTTCACCTGGAAAATTACATGTCACCAGGAGATAGTGACGCTGGGGGTTCCGTCAAAAGCAGCTCAGTTCCTTGAGTGTCCGGCACAAACAGAGCCGGGCTGATAAACGGGTTTACCCTGGCTGCTATCAGTGTGTTCATCGCACAAGCAAACACATTTTGTACTGGGGTCTGACTGTTGAAAGTCCAACTGTTCAGAGGCCATTGGACCCAGGCTCTGGGGAGACAGGCCTTTGCAAACGCTTCTCTCTTCTTTCATGGTCGATTCGTCATGTTAAGCAGGCCAGTTTGAAGGCCACTCTTTTGTCTACAGGAGTCTACTTCAAAATAGCTCTTCCCTGGGAAGACATCCCCGCTCTGACCTGTAGCTCTGTCCCACTAAACCCATGTTCTATTTTTTTTTTTTTTGAGATAGGATCTCATGGAACTTAGGCCAATATATGTCTTCCTATGTAGTCATGGATGACCCCGAACTCCTGATCTTCCTACTTCTTCTTCCCAAGTGCTGGGATTAGAGGCATGCATCACCACACACGGTTTATGTGGTGTTGGCGACTAAACACTGGGTGCCCTGCACACTAGGCAAGCACTGTCCCCACCGAGCTCTAGCCCCAGGTCCAGATGTTCTTCCTTATGCTAGGTTGACACCCTCATCAGCATCAGCTGAGCTCCAAGCATGGATCATGGCCTTGAGATTGGGCCCAAATGACTCAATGCCAGATTAACATTCCATTCTCTACTGGGGGGCCTTCATGTGCATTTACAAGAGATAGGGTGATCATCAGTCCGACACATGAGGACACATGAGGGCAACAGGTACAATGCAGATCAGCAGGCTCCATATCACACTGTTCATGGCAGTCAGAGGAATAGCTTCTCTCTGCCTCTGCAGGGGTTGGGATGTCCAGATGTCACCCGGGAGATAAACATGCGATTGCGTCGTCTTAACCCAGAGTGCTAGGAACAGATGCCCACTCATCTTTTCAAATGCTCCCCGCTCTCCTGAAGCCAGGAAGAAAGTCTTAATTGCTGGTATGTCTCTAATACTTGCTAATCTTCTTTTTAATAAGGATAAACCCTGGGCTTTGGGCCTCCAGTAAACAGCAATATGAGATGAGGAGGAGGCCAGGGGAGGAGACAAAAGCAGCATTAAGAGGTAGGAGCGTGAGAAGACCCGAGGGTCCCCAGATCTAGGTTTCACACCCCAGTGAGATCGCAAGAGCCGTGGCGCGTTGTCTGACATCAGGGACACGTCCATCAGAGGGCATTTCTGTACACACATACCGTGTGACTACACAAGCCTGCACGGTACAGCCTGCCACATACCGAGCCTAGGTAACGGCATAGCTTCCCCTTCCTACACTACAGACCTACTCAGGACATTGCCGCACGGAGCACTGTAAGCCACAGGGACTTAAACTGTAGGCTGTGGCCCCATATGAGGTCGTAATAAGTGAGCTCGGGGAAGCGGGAGAAGCAATGTGGTGGTAACTGTGAAATGTGAGTCGAAGGTGTGCCTGCCCCCGCTTGACTCTGTTGTATCACAGGACTTCAGTGCGGCCTTGGTTCTGACATACAACATAGGCAGTTTGTAGCTCACAGGCGATCACACCATACAACGACAATAATCGCTGCCTCGGCTCAGATTTGAGACAACTGTATGCTCTTCACTGCGGAAAAGGAACAGCCTAACTAGGAGACAAAGATTTAATATTCTTCCACCATCATTGCTCTACATGTTAAGCATCCAAACAGTATACCTCTGGAAGGACTGTTAGAATGCTAGACTTTAAAAATTGGTGCTTGAGTTTGGGGGGGGGGGAGGAGACAGGGAGGGAGGGAAGAAAGATTAAGTGAGTTTACCTTGGGATTAGGGCAGAATTTTCAATAATTTATTTTTCTTTTTGGCTAAGATTATTAATTCATTACATAAAAATAAATAAGCATATCCTTCTAATTACTATGCAAACTGCTTCTGTCTTTAATAGGTGATAAATCCCACTTATAACCAAGGTATTATTTTAAAATAAATTTTACCATTTATGAACAGTAAATGTTTGATTTGTGTACTTCTTTACCTTCATACCCAGCCAGGGTCCTATCAGGCTTCTGAAGCAGAAAAGGGGTCATAAGTGGGAAAACTTCAAGCTGTCCTGCTGAAGACAGGTACAACACAGCGATCTGCATGCATCTGGGATAGTTGAAGGAGCACAGGAAAAAGGAGGCAACAGGACTTCTCAGCTTTACTATAACCTTAGGGGACAGGCAACCCATCACTGGCCAAAATGCCATTATATAGCACATGAGTACAGTCAAGGGGATGGGTGCACATCGCCACCTTTCTATTATGCCAAGTAAGGATATTGATCTTTACAATCATGGATTTATTCTCCTCACCATGCCTTAGGGTAGGAAGGAGCTTACGCTTGAACACCTCTATGCATATTTCTTTTTAAGATTTTTTTTTTTTTTTTTTTTTTTTTAGTTTTTATGTGTATGGGTGCTTCTCCTGCATGTATGTCTGTGTACCAGGTACATAAGGTATCCAAGAGGTCCAGAAGATGGCACCAGATCCTCTGGAACTGGAGTTACAGACGGTTGTGAGCTGCCATGTAGGAGCTGGGAATCAAACCTGGGTCCTCTCCAAGAGCAACCAGTGCTCTTACCCTGGGCTCTCTCTCCAGCCCTCTGTGCATGCATGTTAGTGTATGTCCTTTTGCTGTTAGACTGTCAGCTCAAGCAGGGTGTCTCAGGATTCCCTCTGCTTACAAGACAGGAGGCTCCTAGGGTCTGGAACAAGATGCGCTGCCTGATCTTGGAAGTGTCTTTTCTCTGTCTGTTTCTTTCTTAGGGTGTGGGGAGAATCATACCTGGGGTCTTCCATATGCTCTTTATCTGCTCTACTACTGAGCTACACGCACTCCCAGACTCATTACATGCATCACTTATTTCTCCTTTCACTTAAGAATCTTATGGAAGCCAGGAGTGGTGGTGCACCCCTTTAATCCCAGCACCTGGCAGGCAGAGGCAGGCAGATCTGTGAGAGTTCGAGGCCAGCCTGGTCCACAGAGGAGTTCCAGGACAGCCAGGGATACACAGAGAAACCCTGTCTCAAAAAACCAAAAAACAAACAAACAAACAAGAAAAGAATCCTTGTAGCTGTGGTGGCTACAACTTTTAGTCCCAGCACTATGGAGGCAGAGGCAGGTGGTACTCCATGAGTTCAAGGCCAGCCTGGTTTATACACTGAGTTCCAGGTCAGCCAGGGCTAGTGAAACCATGCCTCAAAAAATTAAAAAGGAATCCCATACTTCACATTTCCCTACTTTTTTTTCTTTTTTTAAACTGAGAATCTTTTGTGAAATGTGTTTTCTGGGGTGTTATGAAGCCATTAAAAAATACAGAAATCAACACATTTTACTCAAGATCCGTTTTCACTTCAACCCTTGATAAGAGCGAATAAAGTTCCAATAGAAATTAGTTCTGTCTAATTGGGGCCTGACTACACTGCCTGAGAACCTTTCAGCAAAGAGAGGCAATGGCTTTTTTTGCAGGCAGAAGTAGCAGAGTCAAAAGTCCGACTTCCCATCCATTTGTCTTCATGCACTCCCTCGCTAGCCAGGACTACCGAAGAGAAACAAGTCACAGGCTCTTTGCCAGAATCAGGACTTGTAGTAACACAGAGGGATGTGGGTCAGCTTAATTTCCAAATTCTCGGGAAGATAAAGACCATGTGCCTTAAAGTGGCTGCACCGGGCCCACTTATCATGTGAAAATAACTATCTAGTCCATTTTTTTTTTAATGACAATATTAAAGAAAACAATTGAACTAACTCCCTTATTGCTGGAGAACAGGCTATCTGGTCTCTCCCTCCTTGTAAACAGCTTACAAAGAAAGGGCTTTAACCACTAAGAGTTGCTTGTTAAATGAGTAAGTAAAAGAATTCTCATATTTGATGTTCTCTTTGGGGACACATAAACAACTGATTTTGACACCTTTTAGATCAAGTCACATTTAAATTAAATATATATTTGCTTTCACAATTTTCAGTCTGGCCCATACACGCTCAGGTTTCCCCAGCTGGAAGAACTTTAAGAGCCACCGTAAACCAAGAATTTAGTATCTTCTGAGCAGCATGCCAAGGTGCTTTAAAGGGTTATTTAATTCTCCTACCATCTCCATAGAGTAAACAAGTTTCAGACCTTGTATCCAAGGTCACCTGGCCGGGAAGCAGAAGGGATGAGTGGTAGAATGTATTAGTTACTCGTCTGCTGCTGTGACAAAAGCAACTGAATTAAGAGTCTGTTCTGTTCTGTGTGAGGGCTCAGTCCATCAGGGAAGGGAAGCCATGTCCCCAGGAGCATGATTACACTGCATCCATGGTCAGGAAGCAGAGAGAGGAATGAGTGCTGCTGCTCCATAGCTGCTCTTGAAATGGTACCCTCCATAGTTAGCGTGGGTCTCCCCACATCCATCAACCTCATGGAGAACCTTCCTGGAAGACATGCCCAGGGGTTGGTTTCTACAGTGATTTCTAAATCTAGATTAGTCATCACAGGGAATAACAGCTAAGGGTTGTGTGTGGATCTACTGCTTCAGGGTGGGTTCTTGGGGCCTTCCACTAAAACCAACCTTAGCACAACTTATTTATTTACATTGTATGTATGAGTGCTCTGCATGTATACCTGCAGGCCAGAAGTGGGCATCAGACCCTATTATAGATGGTTGGGAGCCACCATGTGGTTGCTGGAGATTGAACTCAGGACCTCTGGAAGAGCAGTTCTTAACCCCTGAGCCATCTCTCCAGCCCCTTAGCACCACTTTTAAGATTTACATTTGTGCCCCCGCAGTGTTGACACACACCTTTAATACCAGCACTCGGGAGGCAGAGGCAAGCAGATCTCTGCGAGTTCAAGGCCAGCCTGGTCTACAGAGTGAGTTTCAGGACAGCCAGGGCTACACAAAGAAACTGTGCCTCAAACAAACAAACAAGACCTGCATTTGTTAGCAACATCACTCGAACTCAGCCATCCCCTCCTTCCTGGAAACCAGTGTTGTTTTCATTCAGGCTGACAATCCTGCTTGGTCTTTAAATTTTGTTGGCCATCGGCCCGTGGCCCCAGAACAGCTGAGAACCATACTGCATGGTCATTCTGCTCTACCTGTCTTCTCCTGAGCACGAGCATAATTCCAAAACGCCTTAGGGCAAGTCAAAGGCAGAGTTCTGACTGAAGTCCGCTGACATCTTGGTCTGCCACTTCTGTGGCCCTCGGGTTTATAGTATAAATATTCCCCGCCTCCAAATGATTGGGACGAGCAAGTGAGATAGGAAAAGGACTTTCTGAACAAATTAAATATCTTCTAGAGTAAAGATGCTACATTCATTCTTCTAAACAGGGCAGGGCGTGGAAACTGCAGTGGGGATTCACCAGGTCCAAGCGTCCCGACACTGGTCGGTGTGTGTTTGGCTCTGACTGATCGAATGTTCCCAGGGAACACATGGAGCCATTACCACTGGCGCAAACAGGGCAGGCAACGGGCACGGCCTGGAGATCTGAGAATCAGATCTTGGGAGAGTTCTGGGGCTTGTTTTTTTGTTTCAGAATATTTGGGCCCCATTTATGACTAAAGCATGACTTTCCCTGGCAATAAGTAACTAGTTGCTAAGATTAATTGCCTAGTTTTAATTACATTTGCCTTGCATGCCACATGTTGTAAGCTAGCTACCAAGGCACTAACCAGGGCAAGGGATTTGTCACTGCTGTAAGAGTTTTAGTGTCTGTGTACTTTACCTTCCCCAACACACAGGGCTCTGGCCTTCTAACACTCTCCTGTCCTTAAAAACGACTCCAATAATAAGTACATCACAGAGAACCACCCAGATATGACTCTTACACCCTGTAACCTGGCCAGCCCTTTCTGCTTCTTGAGGCATCAGACTCCATTTTGAACCTGAGTTTCCTTTTTGCTTTCTGGATTCTCTCATTTTCTCCATTGTATTCATTCAGAGAGAGAGAGAGAGAGGGGGGAAAAAAACCATAAATGTCATTTCATATTCTAAGCAATTTGCTATAGGCAACTACACCATTACTTTGTACAAATAAATTTACATAAATCATTATTAGAATGTTCTATCTTGGCAACACTATTTGGTTCCCAGAGCACAAATTAAATGCATGCTTAAAGTGGAATATTTTAAAGTTATTTCTATATTGTTTATGAGACAAGATTAGAAATTTCTACCTATTTTTTCTTTCAGAACAGGAGCTTTCTTTTCTTTGTGCAGTTACAAAGCACATATGTGATTTGGGGGTGTGTGTGTCTCTTGAAGCAAGTAATAGAAGGCATGTGGCTTAGTTTCCAGCTAGTGGTCCTTCTGAGTCCATGTGTTTGGTTCTGAACACTGATTAGGAAGGATCCAGGGAAATGGCCATGTTAGTCTTGCAAGTAAATAGCATTTTGTTCAATAGCATCCTATAGGCTATTTGGTCTGTGTTGAGTGTGGCTAGGCCTTTTTCTCAGATAGGGTCTCATGTAGCCCAAGCTGGTTTTGCACTTGCCCAAGTAGCCAAGCAATTGAATTGAACCTAAGATTTCATATGTCAGGCAGGCACTCTACCAACGAAGCCATATCTCCAGCCCCTGACATACTTTTCCATCTCATTTATTTATCTTTTTAAGATATTTTTTAAAAATTTGTGCATGTGTGGGAACCTGCATGAGTGTCTGTGCAAATGTGTGCAGAAGCCAGGAAGCCAGGACAGGATGTCAGGGGGCAAAGGAACTGGAGTCATAGCCGTTATAAGCCTCCGTGTGGGAGCTGGGAACCAAATCTAGGTCTTGATCAAGAGCCGTAAGTACTCTTTTTTGTTTGTTTTTGTTGTTTTGTTCGAGATAGGGTTTCTCTGTGTAACAGCTCTGGTTGACCTGGAACTTGCTCTGTAGACCAGGCTGGCCTCGAACTCACAGAGATCCACCTGCCTCTGCCTCCCGAGTACTAAGATTAAAGGAGTGCGCCACCAACGCCCGGCTGCAATACGTGCTCTTAACCATGTATTTCTCCAGCACCAATGTAGTCAAACATGTATTATTATTGTTATTGTTACTGCTGTTGTTATTAGTGTATGTGTGTAAGGTGGGGGAGAGAGGTTGTGCCCACAGCACGCACGCAGTTTGCGTGTGATGGTCACAGAACAGCTTTACAGAATCAGTTATTTCCATCTTTCCTCGGGTTCTGGGGGTTGAATTTGGGTCATCAGGCTTCCATCATTTAGCAACAAGTGCCTTTACCCACTAAGCCGTCTCACCAGCCCCACAGGATGCACTCTTTAATCCTGCTCTACTACAGCCTTCCCCTGCTCGGCCAGTCCGTAAGATAGCAGCTCACATCTCCAACTTCAGCTATAGTTCAACTCCAGTGCCATGCAACCCTACGAGCTGGGGGGGAAAACATTGGCAAGACGAGCTAGCTTATTCATGGTAAAGCCTGCAACACTTCCTTGATTTAAAAACGGAGTATTTATTTGCTTTAAGGTAAAATAGCTCACATCCAGTGCCAAAAGAAAAAGGGAAAAGTTCCAAAATGCAAGGTTGGCTTTATTGGGTGCCCACCTAGTCCAACATTTAGGTTAATTCAGGAAGCCTGGTCCTGTATTTGACAACCGGACCAACACTGCATGTAGGTTTCTGAAGTGAAATGACTTCAATGATGGATTTAACTGACAGTTACAGAGATACCTGGAAAATCCAACTAGAGTGTGACTGACTCAGTGTCTCTCTCCAGAAAGTTCCTCTCACTCTCTCTTTCCTACTTGAATCTACTCATTATATGCCTGGATTTTCTTAATGGAGAACGAGTCCCACTTCTCAAATTTTGCAAATGCGTGTGTCACACAATTGTTTAGGTCAGGAGACGGCACACTTCTACAAAAGGTCAGATGGTAAATATTTTATGGTACCTGCTCTGCCTGTCCAATTTTTGTCACTGTACTGCAAAAGCTGCCTTCATCCTGCAGAGATGAAGGAACTGAGCTCTGCCCCCAACAAAACCCTACTTAGAGACACTAACATGTCTATTCCATACAGGGTCCCCTGCAACACGATCTGGCCTCCAACTAGCTATGTAGAGGAGGAGGATCTCAAACTTCCGGCCTCCAGCCTCCAGGTGCTGAGATTACCGGCATGTGCCACTATCCTTGGCTTTAAGCAGTGTGAAGGATGGAGCTCAGGGCTTAGTGCATGGTAGGCACACACTCTATTAACAGAGCCACATTCCCAGTCATTCACAACATACTTTTAAGGCACAAAGTTTAGCCTGCTTTTATTTTCTCTGAATCTCGAAAAATGTTAAGAACCTCTCTTGGCTTGTCAAATCTACACCAATGGCGAGCTTTGTTTGGTTTATAGGTGTACGTAGTTTTCAGCTGAGAAGAGAGGGGTCACTTCCATTGGTTCAGTGCAGCAGAAAGAGAATACAAATTCTGCTGCTTTTGTCCCTTCTCTGTTCTGCTGGCTGGGGATTATGGCTGTGATTCTGGGAGGCTGGAGCTCCTCCATCACCCAGGACCTGGGTACTTGTGCACCACAGCAGGTCCAGGGAGGTCGGGGCATTTCCACAGAAGAACAGGCACCTTGGTTGGCAGCTCTCAGTGGCACCTTTAAGAATTTATCAGGGTTGCCACCACGATGGTGATGCACGCCTTTAATCCCAGCACTCAGGAGGCAGAGGCAGGTGGAGCTTTGTGAGTTCAAGGCCAGCCTGGTCTACAGAGTGAGATCCAGGAAAGGCGCAAAGCTACACAGAGAAACCCTGTCTCGAAAAACCAAAAAAAATAAATTCTTAAAAGGGTTGGGGATTTAGCTCAGTGGTAGAGCGCTTGCCTAGCAAGCACAAGGCCCTGGGTTCGATCCTCAGCTCCAGAAAAGAAAAAAAAAAAAAAAAAGAATTTATCAGGGTGGTGAATACACCACAGCTCAATCTTTTTTTTTTTTTTTTTTTTTTTTTTTTTGAGACAGGGTTTCTCTGTGTAATTTTGGTACCTGTCCTGGATCTCACTCTGTAGACCAGGCTGGCCTCGAACTCACAGAGATCCGCCTGGCTCTGTCTCCCAAGTGCTGGGATTAAAGGCGTGCGCCACCACCGCCCAGCCACAGCTCAATCTTAAAAATAAGCACCACTGGCAAAGAACTGAACGTGGGCCATACCCGCTGCACAACCCACAGATTACTTGGGGCATCTGGCTCCCTATTCCTAGCTGTGGTTCCCATTTTGACCTTGAGATTGTCCCTGAATTCAGGTTTCTGGAACCATCTAAAGACAGCTCCCCCCAACATGGACTTATAAATTCATGTTCTTCACTTGTGCTTCCTACCCTTCAGTGTCACTTCTTAGCTCCAAATGGCACCTCTGAAGGTCAGGCGCTGGCCTCATCAAGCCGTGGTTACCCCAAGCACTTGGAGGGTGGAGGGGTCAGTTTGCAAGAGAAGAGTAAATAATAATACATACAGGCAGAGAAGCAGAAAGATCACCATGCCAAAGCTGTACAGCAGTGGCCACGGTCCTGGGAGAGATGATGCCAGGCAAGCCCCCTGTGTCACAGGGCAGAGCTTCCCCCAGGGGGCTCTACTCCAGGACCTTAAGCAGGCCAGGCCTTGAGGAGAAGTCTGACTTTGGTTGGGACAGAGGATCAGGGATGAGAAAGCCAGCCCTGCCTCAGCTGAGCTCACTGAGGACTCGGTCCTGCCTTCCGGCTGAAGTGTCCTATCACTCTCCTAGCTCGGCCGAGGCAAGAGATCCTCAGAGAGGAAGCCACCTGAGACCCTTCTAGGTGCACAAATTCCTCAGTAACTATTTCAACCTCAAATCCTGTCCAAGTCTGTGGACTCCCCAAAACAGAGCCCTAGACCTAGTGCCCAGCCCCCACCCCGAACTGAGCCCCACCATCTGCCATTTTCTCAAGACGGAGTTGTGAACCCTGCAACCCTGAAAGATCTGTGAGGATATAGAAAACAGCCCTCCCCGCCCCCAATCTGTCCCAAGTGCACAAAACAGATACCCAATAGTCTCCTCGACCCGGCCAACTGGTACAACCTCAGAAGGATGATGACAATTATGCAAGGCATTCTGGGAAATTCAGACTCACTAGTTAGGTCCTAGCGTGTCTCCATATGAAAATTCCCAGCAGTGTTCGGGTGGCTTTGAGGGTCTAAGGCGCACAGTAGAATTTTAAATAAAGATGTGATTCAAGATTTTTTCAATCATCTTAATGCCTCCATTGGACTGACCACACGGTCAGTCTGGTCAGCTGCATGAATGGATCATTAAGAAGACTGGGGGAAGGGTAACAATGGAGGGAGAAACAATCAACTTGGTATTTTGCATTTAAATACAGCTTCGGCATTTCATTGATTCAAAGATGCAATCTACTAAGGTTCCATGGCCGCTGGGGAAGGGCCGCCAGAGTGCTATTACCTGAGTCAGAATGGGTCCAGGAAACGGAGGTCAGCATCTCTCCAGAAAGGACAGAGGTGACTTCATTGTCACTAGATGACGCTTGTAGAGGCTGCTGGAGTGGAGCAGAAGGGAGACAGGATTAGGGTGGAGAAGCAGAGAGTCCTCACAGCCACACTGCATGTCCGCCCCGGCCTGACTCTGGAAATGGACACCCTTCAGTGAAAAGCCAGTACCACAGTGCCTCTCAGGTCTCAGACAGTGAAGGACTGAGGGAGGCCTTCAGGATGGAGTGGTTTTGACACTGCTTCTGGGCGACAAGAGGGCCCAGAAATTTGAAAATTAGATGCCACAGACATTGCAAGATTATTTGATTCACTACCAACGCCACCCAGACATTCCTGAGATCATTTTCCTTTACTATAGCTACTTCTAAAACTCTTGTTTGTTAACTGCCAGAGGTCACCGAGTGTTCAAGGCCAGCCTCGGTCCACTGAGTAGATAGAGTGTTCAGGCTGCAACGTCACTGACTTTCTAGGTCTAGTGCTAAGGACTACCTCAGGTAACTCACAAGTCAGTGGGTCATGGTTAATAACACTGGACAACAGAAAAGCTGGCACATGAGATAGACTGCATACTGATTTCTGCTGGAAGATAATTTTCAGCATCAAGGGCCCCCAAAATGACAAATCAGTACATTCTCTAAGAAAAGAATGATATTGTCCTGTGTGGGCACGTTAGGAGACGGTCGTGGACAACAGTGGCTGCCCAGGCCTTTAATCCCAGCACTTGGGAAGCAGAGGCAAGAGGATCTCTGTGAGTTCAAGGCCAGCCTGGTCTATAGCTCGAGTTCTAGGATAGCCAGGGTTACAGTGTGAAACCCTACCTCAAAATAAATAAGTAAATAAATAAATAGAAGTGAAAGGCAAGAACCAATTCCAGAAAGGTGTTCTCTGACTTCCAATGCATGCATGCACACACACACACTCATGCCTATGCATGCACACACATGCATCAAATAAATATTTTTTTTGAAACATTAGAATCAGGGTGCTCGGTTACTAGTGCAATTGGGAGAGTGCTCTCACAGCACCCATGAAGCTCTCTGGTTTGATCCCCAGCACTGTATAAAACCACTGTATAAACCCACGCCTGTGATCCTAGCACTCGGGCAACAGACGCTAGAAGACCAGGATTTTAAGGTCATTCTTGGCTACATATCAAGTTGTAGGCCAGCCTGGAGTACATGAGACCCTGTCTCAAATAAATAAATAAATTAAAAAAAAAAACTATATTGGGACAGGCAAAAATGGGCAATGCTCTAACTTGAGTCTTTTTTGAGATAGAGTAACCAGGTTTGGCTGATTTATGAGGAACTTGATGATCTGAGTAAACCAAGGTCAATTCCAAATACTGAGAGGTGAGATCAAGGGGACCGTGGCTTCCAATTCCTGGGTGAAGACTACTCAGCCTATACCCTGGGCTTAGAAATCCATGTCCTTTGAGTGTGACACTTAAAGACTTCTGTACCCAGTTTACTTTTTAGATTTTACTTTTTATATTTGCTATTCTGCATTTTCCACAAAGGAGACTCTCAGCTGTTTCAAGGATTCACAACTCATGGTCTGCCCAGGAGGAAGAACACAAAAGAAAATGTCACCGCAGGCACAAGAATCTGGATGTCACTGCAGCCCTGGGCATTACTGCAAAGGGGCAAAATATATTATCACACCTCAGAGCCCTGACACTGTCTTGGTTTTAACATTATATCTCAGGTTGACTGTGGTGTGCATATGACCTCTCAAAATTGGAACTTATATCCAACTCTCCAATTGGAGAAATGGGACTTTTGTGTTCAATTATTGCTCTTGCTTCTAGAACATGGACATAAGCAGAACGTGCCATGTCTTCATTTCTTTTTCTTTCTTTCTTTTTTTTGGGGGGGGGGGTTGGTTTTTTGTTTTGTTTTGTTTTTTGAGACAGGGTTTCTCTGTGTTACAGCCCTAGCTGTCCTGGAACATGCTTTGTAGACCAGGCTAGCCTTGAACTCACAGAAATCTGCCTACCTCTACTTCCCGAGTGCGGGGATTAAAGGCATGTGCCACCACCACCTGGCTGTGCCTTTATTTCTTGATGTTGGTTAGTAACAGATGGGAACTTGATGTCACACCAAGGCTTCATTTGAAATTTAAAAATTAGAATTAACAATATCTTCTTGCCCAGTATAACTCTAACTTCTAGCCATGCAAATTGTCGTGAGCAAGGTCAGATCCCCTAAGCCTCACTTTTTATTTTTATATAAAAGAGCATTAGGAAGGACGCAGTAGCTTACTCTTATAATTCTGGGAGGCTGAGGCAGAAGGATTAGCAGATAAAGCACTTGTCACCCAAGCCTGACAAGTTCAATCTTGAGAACCCACATAAAGAAGCCAGATGTGGTGGCAGACATCTATAACCCCAGCACTCCTGCAGGGGGATGGAGGGGCCAAGAGAGTGGGCTGGCAGTCGGCAGCTAGAGAGATCTTCCCTCGAAACAACGTGGAAGGAGAGAACTGACTCCCAGGAAGTTGTCCTCTGACCTCTAGACATGTCCCATGACATATATGCCCAACAAACAAATCTTTTTCAAAAACAAAAAGGAGAGACATTGACCTGCCCCGCCTTTGTTGAAACTGAGATAAGAAAACAGAGATGAGGGAGCTGCTGGTGGTGCATAGCACACAATCTCACACAGACACGTGGAACTCTGCTCTTTATTGAGACCTTGGGTATTAATTAACGACGCCGTATCACACTGGCCTTGGAAAACATAAAACTCAAATCTTCCATATGCCCTCAAGACTCTTTAAATGTTTGCAGATATAGCAGATCTGGGGGAAAGACTTGGCATCAACCAAGCCATTCTCCCTAGAAACAGTTCAAGGTAAATTCTTCCCTAAGAATTTTTTTTTTTCAACAAATGTTATCCCTCTGACCACAGCCAAGTATCCAGGTATCTTTCAGCAGCTCCTGAGAGCACAGCTCAGCCTTCAGCAACACAGACATATACGATGGTGATAATTTATCGCCTCTGCAGTAGTTTAGTCCCAGATGGACCATTTACTAATTTATTTCCATATGTAACTGACAGAGAGATTAATCAGGCTTCCAACTCAGAAACCTGAATTGTGCTCTATTCCCTGAACAGGCTAACTCTGGACAAGAGGAAACCCACATTTACACAGGAAGCTTTCCTTAAAAGCTGCTGATACATGCCTGCACACACACACACACACACACACACACACACACACACACACACACACACACACACACACACACGCCCTTCCTGAGACAGCTCACTCCTGTCCACCTGGAGCCTGACCCTTTGATTCTTGTGGGCTTCACACAGCAGCAATGTCTGATGTAGCTGTGGGCAGACACGAGCCCAGAAACAAACCAAATGCCACAATCAGCCCCCGTGGCAGCCTCGTGTCCCTCCCTGTTTGCAAGGTCGGGGTCTCAGATTTCTGAAACTGAAGACCTCTTTTTGCCACGGCGCTGTGCCCAGCTGGCTGGCACAGCAGTGCCCAGGCCCTGGAAAGTATGAGCTTTCTTCTTTTTTCCACTCTTTTTAAGACTAAACTCCACAGCTGCCGTGTCCTCACGGAGGGGACAGCCAAGGACTGCCGACTGTCCCCCTCGGCTCATTTCTTTGGGTTTTAATTTTAACCCAGTGATGCCAGCCTTCAGCAAAGAGTTGACTAATGTTATTGTTGGATGACCGTGTTCTGCAGAGGGAGCCAATCCAGATGCAGGAATCGACTCGCAGTACATGGTGGAACCCAGAGCCACATTCTCAAAGGCTCTACAGACAGGACCATAGACACTTTGTCAGTTGATGAAACCTGCCCCTGGGGAAGAGTCCCTTAACACCTTGGCTTAATATTCTCTCCTCTGATTCTGGCATGGTGACACTTACCCATAACGCCAGCACTTAAGTAAGAGGCAGAAGCAGGAAGATCATAAGTTCAAGGTCAATCTGGGCAACATGGTGAATCACTACGGGGGGGGGGGGGGGGGAATGAAACAAAAGAAAAAAAAATGTTCTCTGCTCTCATATGAGGAATTTTGCCCTATGAAGGCCTTTTATCTCTACAGTCTTAGGATTTCACGAAAAGAAGAAAAACAACCGGCCACTTGTTACTATGTTTAGCTGGTGCCAAGCAGTAGGGAATTTGTAATTATCTGAACTTGAACAAACCGGTCCAGATGCTTGGTGCTGTGACTGACAGGACCTCAGTGTTCAGTATGTTCTCTTTGATCAAAGAATGTAAGCATTTGGAGATGGTCTCAGGAAGGATGGCTTTATGTTTTTTAAGAACTCAGTTAAAAACAAAAGTTTGAAATGCTGATCTGGGCACTGTAAAACCTGCCAAGGCAGGTTAAGGCAGGGCCTTTAAACAAGCTATAAACTGGAGGCCTATTGCTGTTGGGGGTTGAATGTACAATGCCCCCAACAGGTGCATGGGTTTGAACATTTGGTCCCCAGCTGGTGGTGCTCTTCTGAGAGGTCATAAGACCCTTAAGAGGTGGGGCCTAGCTGGAGGAAGTGGGTCACTGGGAAGTAAAAGGAGGGTTCGAGGTCAGTAGCTCATTCCTGCTTCCAGCTCTCTGCTTCCTCTTTCAGGAAGATGTGGGCAGATGAGGAGTCCAAGTTGCAGATTTCCACTACCATGGGGACCACCTGCCTTCATTCCTTCCCCACCACGATGGGCTGTACCTCCTCAAACAATAAGCCGAAATAAATCTCTTTAAGTTCCTTCTTGTTGGGCAGCTAATATCCATGAAGAGAAAAAGTAATGCATTCAAAAAGCTTTCTGTGTAACTCAGGATGACCTTGAACTTCTGATTCTCCTGCCTCCTGAGAACCCAGTGAGCTGGGGATTACAGGCATGTATATCACTGTACCTAGTTTGTGTCTCCTTATTATGAAAGAGTTAGAACAAAGTGATGCAGATTTTTATTTCTATACCCCAAAAATATTTCCAGGTGATTTAAAAAAAATAAAATAAAAACAAAGTAACCATGCCACATGCTAGATGGGTCTGCTCTGTCCCTCCCAAACAAAAGCTGAGCTTGTTATCCCAAGTTGTTCTCTGAGACTTTGTTCATTTGTAACCTCTGAGTCCCAGTGAATGAACCCAAGATTTCCAGGACCCCTCATACCTAATGGCAGAATCTCCCGTGAACTACCAGACCAATGGCATTCAGTCCTTCTGTCGAGTGGTGTCTTGCACCTATCACAAGAAGATGGTTCAGGACCCATGCCGGGCAAATCAGCCTCTAATCAGCTCCAAAGCCAGGCTGGCATGGAAAGCCCCTACTTCAGTGAGCGCAGGAGTGGGCAGAAGGCTCCTGCATGAACCAGCCTGCCTATGGCGTGAGCCACCATGGAAAAGTTTCCCCACGAAAGACACAAACTTCCCTTCCCACCCGGGGTTGCCAAGACTGACTGTGCATGCACACACATAGCTTTGGCACTCATTCCCTTCAGGTGCACAAGAAGGTGAGGCCTATCTATCCACTGGGATGCTGCTCATTCCAGGCTTCAAATCCCTAGTTTGTAATTCCACACCTGTCCCAGCTCTCCATCCACACGCCCAGGTGTTCAGAAGCTCAGAGCCCCCCAGAGGTGGTCTCTTAGCATCTATTCAAATAATTACTGTGAGGGATAACAGGCAGTAGGAGCTCTAGACCATTTCCTGTGAACATGAAAAAAAAAAAAAAACCCTCATATATAGACCCAAAGCATTAATACATTACTTCTTTTAAAAGCCCACCTCAGGTCAGAACACTAACCTTCAAATGAATACATTATCTCACATGACTGTCCTGTTTTGCTTTCTCTCCACTGATGCAAGATTAATAAAACTACAGTATAAGGTAAATGCAAGTTTAAGCAGAATAACGAGCATGGAGGAAAATATTTTGACATCAAAAACTCAGTATAAATTAGCTATAACATACTTGAAAGCTCCTGTAACCATAACGTGCACATTGAAATCCATTAGCCTAACACCTGGGCTGCTATTCACGAGTAGGTTTCCGGCAATGTAAATAAATGGCCATTCCAACACTCCTCCTAAATTACTGTACAATTTGGTGGCAAAGTCACAAGCTCACAAAGTCTATCATCTGTGCTTGGCTGCTCGCTAGCCAACACTGGAGTCATCTCAGGCTACAATGTGGCGGCATAATATAAACACAATGTAAACGCAGAAACCGGCAGGAAGGGACCAAGAAGTAACAGGGATATCAAAGACAAACCAGGATCATCCAGGAGGGAACAGGGATATTTTATATAAGCACTCTGAAAAGACAATAGAGCCCCAACCCCCCCTCCTTTAACTGCACCCCTAATTAGTCTTCCTGCTCCCCACCTGATCATTTTTATATCGAAGCAATTTCCACAACCAGACATTCAAAGAGCTCAGTTGCAATAAACTCATCAGCTGCTCAGGATTCTGTTGTACCTCGCTCGCTCGGGTCTGCTTGAAGACTCAGCTATTTCCAAACAAGCCTTTCATGTACGTCCTCCCTCCAAAATATTAGCTTCACTGTCCACATCCTTCCGTGTCACCCACCCCAAAGCCATTTTCTTACCTTTGGAACTCACATTTGTTTCCTTTGATGGTATTTACCCGAGCAAGGGCGATTGTTTGACTGGAATCTTGCAACTTTCAAGTTTGCGGTCACGCACGAGGGAAAAGCCGTCACCCCGACACAACGGCTCAGCTGAGCTCCACATGCCTGAACCCACCCCTGTATTTTAAATTCTTTTACACTTACTTAATATAGTGCGTGCCGCCTGTCCGCTGATGCGGTATCAGAAACCTGCAAGCTACTATTTCTGCAACTGTGTCACTGTAGATAGTCTGAAACATGTACGTCGCCGTTGCCATGGAGACAAACACAGCTAGGGTAGAGTGCCACGCTGTGTTAATTCCTTCACCCATGAACCCCAGGGGAATGCTAACATTCATCTTCTTTCTCCTGTCGTCTCACACTGCTTTAATATATATATATATATATATATATATATATATATATATATTTTAGTATTATCAAATGATATACTAAACACATATGGCACACCTGGAAATACGGAGAGAGGGCTGAAATGAGCCGTGGTACCAACCCAGCCTGCCGGCTGTCTGCTGAAGGTGGTGCCGCTCTGCAGAGGATCTTCTCACTCACTTCTCCTGGGATGAAAGGAGAACTTTCTCTTTCTTTTCTAATGGCATGGGGTGAGGCTCTTGTTTCACCTAAAAATGGTGGCCAAGGGATTGCACTAGAATAAAGAAATGACCAGATTCGCCTGTCTGATCAGCTCTGTGACAGGGAGAGGCAGAGCTTGCAAACTTTCTTTGCATCAGCATCAGGGATGGACCCCCAGGGCCATGCACACACTCAGCAAACACTCCACCGCTGCTGAGCTACATCCCCATCCCTGAGACCTTGCAAACTTTCTGAAGCAGATTCAAGCTAAGTGTGATACTCCTTCTTGACCAAATCGGCACAAACAGGCTCTAAGCACGATCGTTCTAATTAGGCAAAAGCAGAAACTCTCAACAATGACTTCATTGGTTCCAGTGGGTCTTTGTTCCTAAATCCACGCAAGAAGGTACCAGAGTGACTTACTAATCGAGGAGCTGGAACCCTGTCACCCAAAACAACAGACTAGAGTAGTCCTGCAATCTGAGTGGTCTCATTTGCTTCAGGTTCAGATCCCTGTCCTTACCAATGCTCAGCCCCGTGGAGAAAAAGCCAAACACTTTCATTATACCTAGAAGCCAAAATGGGCATTGAGCTGCCTTCCTATTATTCAAATGGGCCAGTTGCTTTAAATATTGGGGTTATTCTCATCACGGTAGACAAAAATAAGCTGTTGAAAATCTTAATTACATCCTATCCCTTGGGCTAGTTAATAATATTCAATCTAGATGAAAATGGCCACATTTTAGATTTGCATGCTGATGCGCCTCACTTGAATACCATTTCCTCACTAAACAATCAATTGGAGGCTTTAAGAGCGCAGCTCCCTGACCCTGAACTGGCATATTTGAAAGAAACCACTACTTTATCGGCAGGGATTATGGTAAAATGATCCCATAAAAGATGAGCAAATTTTCCCATTACTTTCCTAAATTGAATCATTCTTGGCTGTTTACTATGATAATAATGATCAACTCATCCCTAAGATAAAAGCAAAACAGAAAATAGATACATATACCTTACCAGTTAAGGGAATATGTCACTTTTAAAAAGCAATCTAGAGATGATGTTGGGAGAAAGGGTATGGGGAGGTGGCTCACTGGATAAAAGCACTTTCTACACAAGCCTGGAAACCCGAGGTTGATCCCCAGAACTCACAGAGAAAGATGGGATAGTATACATCTGTAAGGCTGCCACTCCTATGGGGAGATGGGGGACGGAAACAGAAGAATCACCCAGAAGCTCACAGCCCAGCTGGCCTGGGGTGGTGAAATGGCAGAAACAAGAGAAATCCTGCCTCCAAACGAGGTAGAAGTCACGAGTCAACGGCTGGGAATTGTCCTCTGACCTCCATGTCCTGCAGTACCTATTCCTCTAACCTCATCAATCATCTTCACCTGGGATACCGTATGTGACCATGACCGGAGTTCCATGAACTAGTTAGGTCTTCTCTGACCTAATCTAATGCTCTCTCCATAGCCCTGCGGCCCCAAGTACAGCGACCAGGCAGCAGGTTGTCAACGACTTAAAATAGCCACAGTAACGCTATTTATGGGGGGGAGAGACATCAAGTGTCAGAGTAAATGGTTTGGGGTTACCTGGGGCTGCTGGGTGAGGTTCAACTCTTCTTTGTCCTTACCCATTCTCATCACCCAAGGGTTGGGGAATAGAGCTCAGCCATTGGCTGAGTTCAGCACCTCCCCTCCCCCCACCCCTGCACCCAAGCAAATCAGATTCTGTCTGCTCTCAATTTCAATCCCTTTCTTTCCCAGGATTCCCAGTCTCAGGACCAACACCAATCCTCAGAGAGGGCCTCGGGGGCCCCTGGAACTGTGAAGGTGAAAGTGGCGTTGAGAATAAGCAACAATAACGAATCAGTCAAGCTCCCAAAGAGATGTCATTCCAGGTTTATATTGTAGACCAGTGGTTCTCAACCTTCCCAATGCTGCCACCCTTCAATACAGTTCCTCATGCTGTGGTGACTGACCCCCAACCGTAAAATTATTTTTGTTGCTACTTCATAACTATAATTTTCCTGCTGTTATGAATTATAATGTAAATATCTGATATATGACCCCTGTGAAAGAACTGTTAGACGCCCCCCAATGGGGTCACAACCCACAGGTTGTGAACTGCTGTGGTAGACCATGTCAGAAACTTCTTAGTTTTAAAGATTAAAACTTCCTCATATGGACATACCACATTTTGCTTGCTAATTCATCTGTCAGTAGACATTTAAGTTGCTCCCACATTTTCACTATTATGAACCATGCTGCTATGAATATGGGTACGTAAATATCTTACTGAGACCCTGCCTTTCAGTTATTTGGGATATATACCAGAAACAAAATTGATATAACAAATCTATTTTTAATTTTTTGAACAATCACTATTGTGTTTTCCATGGCAGCTGTACCATTTTATATCCCCATCAACAATGCATAAGGGCTCTAATTTGTCCATACCCTCTCCACTATTTGATATTATCTATGCTCTGAAGTTGTTTTATCTTGTTCCACTAATATAGTAGCCATCCTAATGGGGGTGAGGCAGTATTAAGAGTTTTGATTTGCATTTCCCTATTTGTGCCTTCTCCTGCGTTTATTGGCTACTTACATATCTCAGAAGAAATGTCTACTCATGCACTAGGTCCATATTTTTATATGTGTGTGTTGTGTGTGTGCTCACATGTACAGGTCAGAGGACAAGTAGCAGTTGTGGGTCTTGGGGGGATCAAACTCAGTTTAGCAGGCTCACTGGCAGAAGTCTCTCCCCACTGAATGATCTCGCTAGCCACTAGTTCCATTTTTGAATCAGATAATTTGTTGTGGTTGCTGAGTTTAGAGAGCTCTCTCTATATTCTGTGTATTTTCCACTCTCCATATGCTCTGCAGGTATGGCCCTGTCTGTAACTCAAATCTTAAAAGGTCTTATTAACAGAAAACCTGGAGCCAGACATTGGGGTGAAAGCTGAAAGATCAGATAAACAGAACAAGCCAGCCACGTTCTTACCTCTGCAAAATCCTCAGCCTCAAGAGAGAGACTTCCTGTTTACTCACACCTTATATACCTTTCTGTGCCTTGCTGTCTTCCTTCCTTCCCTCCTAGTGCTGGGATTAAAGGCCTGTGCCACCATGCCTAGCTCTGTTTCCAGTGTGGCCTTGAACTCAGAGATCCAGACAGATCTCTGCCTCCCGAGTGATAGGAATCTAGGGTGTGTGCCACCACTGTCTTGCCTCTATGTCTAATCTATTGGCTGGCTCTGTCCTCTGATCTCCAGATTAATTTATTAGAGTACACAATATATTGGGGTACAGACTATATCACCACACCCATCCTGTGGGTGACTTCTAATTTGGTTGCTTCTTTTCTATACTCATGGCCACCAGATCATGAAAAGCCCATTTCCTTATGACTTGGGTTGTTCACTTCCTCTTCCTACATTGCCCTGGGCATCAACTATCAACTAGATTTGGCCATGCCATCTTTGTGTGGCAAGCATTCATTCTTCTTAGAAGATCACAGAGTTGTTTCTGGGTCAGCCAGTCCATGAAGCAGCAGAGTCATGGTTATGAGCAACATTCTGGGAAGAAATGCACAATGCTGATGGGGGAACTTGGTGTCTTCCCAAGGATACCCCAATCTAGGTCAGTCACTGGATCCTCCATGACAATATAGACTCCAGAAAAGAACCAAGAGTCAAGCTCTTGAGTCAGCCTGTTAGAAATACATCTCAAGTTGCTGGGCGGTGGTGGCTCACGCCTTAAATCCCAGCACTCGGGAGGCAGAGCCAGGCAGATCTCTGTGAGTTCGAGGCCAGCCTGGGCTATCAAGTGAGTCCCAGGAAAGGTGCAAAGCTACACAGAGAAACCCTGTCTCAAAAAAACAAAAAAAAGAAAAAAAAATCTCAGGACTTGGCTAGATCATGATTCTCTCCACACCTCTATATAGGGAGATACGTTCCCAGAATCTATAAAATAGTAAGGGGTGTGGATGAGTCACTCTGAGGGAAAAGACCCCACAAGGTGACTCCTAAACCATCCCTTTCCCGCTGTCCTTCCCCCACAGTTTCTCTCATTCCTTGCGGGTCGCCAGGATCTCACTTGTTATAGTGCGGAATGGCCTGACTCCCATGGTTCCCTCCTCTTCTGATTCACATCTAATATGCCAGGGGCTGAGAAACCAAACGATGGAGCTGATTAGAATCTTGTCTGGGAAAAAAAAAAAAAAAAAAAAAAAGATGAATCTGGGCCTGAGAAGTGTCTCTGAGCACCCAAGTGGGGAGTTTTGGCTGCTACCAACTCGAGGTCCTTAGCCTAAAGCCAGCCTCTTAATATGAAATTGGCCTACACTTTTTTTCATTTTGGTGTTTTGAGATGGTTTCTCAGTGTAGCCCTAGCTGTTCTGGAATTCACTCTGTAGACCAGTCTGGCCTCGAACATGGAGATCGGCCTGCCTCTGTCTCCCAAGTGCTGGGATTAAATGCCTGAGCCACCACCACCCGGCAAAAGTGGGATACACCTTTAAGCCTTTTGAATGGTCTCTACCTGTCAATGTTTTTTGTTTTGTTGTTGTTTTTTTTTCTCCTCTTATCTCTTTGGCATTTGTTTGTGGTCACATCAGGTTGTTTTTAAATTTTAGCTTTTGCTTAAATTTTGAGCTAAATTCATTTTTTTTTTGTTTTTGTTTTCCTTAGATACCAACAATGAAAGCAAAACCACTCAAATGCAAAGTGGATTTCTAGTGAATTGGTTCATAGGAAAATCCATAAGAGAGCTGCTTCTGAGGGATCTATTCCATCTCAGTTTTATTTTGAGGATTGTGAAAACTGTCACAAAAGGTAAAATTTAGTCGCACTAGACTACACAGACTCTGATGTCACTTATATCTCTCCTTTGGTGGTAACACAGGAACGTCACGGCTGTGGTCTGGCTGCCACTAGGGAGGACACATTGCTTCCTCCAGTCATTTCTTTTCACCATGAAGGCAACTTATGGAGAGGGCCAGGCAATGAACCACGAGCAAGCTCACAATGTAACCCAACTGTATTAGTTAGACTACTTGAGAAGTTGTTGTGTTGTGTTGTTTGTTTATTTATTTATTTATTCATTTATTTATTTATTTATTATTTATGGTTTTTGAAGCTTTTGTGGATGAGATTCTGCGTGTATGCAGATGCATGTGTTCATGTGTGTGCAGAGGTACATATGTGTGCAGGTACACAAGCACATGTGTATGTGTACATATGGAGGTCAGCCTCAGGTGTCCTTGCAGCCCTGTCCATCTTGATTTTTTGAGAACGGGTCTCTCACTGGGATTTAGGGCTCACTGATTTGGTTAGCCTGGATGGCTATCAGGCTCTAGAGATCCTCGTCTCCTCTCTCTAGTGGTTTCTCTGTGTAATAGTCCTGGCTGTTCTGGAACTCTCTACGTAGACCAGACTGGCCTTGAACTCACAGAGATCCACCTGCCTCCCAAGTGCTGGGATTAAAGGCGTGCGCCATAGTGGTGGGAATCTTACAGGCTTGTGTGGAGCAACCTGGTTCCCATAGTTCCTTCGTGTTCTGACTCACATCTAAGATGTCAGGGGCTGGTCCTTGATTCCATCAAAAGCAAGATGGAAAGAGAATGTGAACAACTTGCTCCTTCCCTTCCAAGGCATAATCTGGAGGCTGTACCCAATGCCTCCCACGTCCATTCATCAGACAGGAAGTGAAATCACTTTGCCATTCCAGTAGTTGGCTACTTAAAGCTCACGGGTTCCGTTAATGAAAAGGAAAGGCAGGGGCCACCCTCAGGGATCAACTAGCAGTAAGTACATCACGTCGGTATTTCCAAGATAGAATGAGGGCTGGGGATGGAGCTCGGTGGATGGGGTGCCTGCCTAGCACACGCCATGTCCTGGGCTCCATCCTTAGCTTTGCATGAACTAGGCATGGTGGTGCACACCTGTAACCCCAGCACTGGAGAGGTGGGGAGAGGAGGGACAGAAGTTCAAGCTCATCTTTGACCACACAGTGAATTCAAGGCCAGCCTGGACTCTCCGAGATCCTGTCTCGGAACACACACACACACACACACACACACACACACACACACACACACACAAAAGTAAAAGTAAACAAACAGAGACAATATTGGTCCCATGGGCACCAGGAGCAATGGGGATGGGTGTAGGAGACTGTAAGGATGGTTCATCATATCTTCCCCTTTCCCTTTTTAACAATATTTGAGGCAGAGGCTGGAAAGATGGCTTCCGAGGTTAAATGCACTCTTGCGCTGCTCTTGCAGAGGACCCCAGGCTTGGTTCCTGGCATCCCCATGGGAGCTCACAACTTTCTGTAACTCCAGTTCCAGGAGATCTGATACCCTCTTCTAACCTTTTCGGGCACGAGGCATGTGTGTGGTGCAGGTACAACAACTCATACACAGAAAATAAAAATAAATCTTAAAAAGTATTTGAGATGTGCACAAGAACATGCTGAGTAAGTTGCACAGCAGTTACATGGGTGCTCTACCTTTTCTGTGTTAGAAAGACCACGTTTTAAAATGTAGTAAGATTTAGCATTATCTCCACTGCCCTCCCGCAACTCAGTACATTGTCAAAATGGATTCCATCGACTGGAAACACACAACCTGCTAAGAACTCTCTGAAATGAGTGCCTCTGGATTCCTTAGCAGGTCTGTGTCTCTGGCAGCACCCAAGACATGTTACATGTTACAACGGGCAATGCCTTAGATTTGAAGATAGTGTATCAATAATACATATAAAGACATGACCTATGGAGAGGGGGCCTGAGGAGAGTAGTGCCCCACGAGAGAGCATCCCAAGGTCGAAGAAGCCCTCAGAGCTACCAGTGACCTGATGAAACCCTCACCGGGTTTAGCTTGCAGTCAAGGTTACATTGACTATGTCCATGCCTCTGGCCGAGGTCATTCTAAAAGGACCCGTTCAGGCTCACTTCCTCTGAACCTTAGAAAAACTCATCCGGTAAAAGCCTACTTTTATTCCTTCTAACATGCTCAGAAATCTACCCAGCATGATGGTTGGTCTTCATTGTCAATTTGACTGGATTTAGAATCACCATGGAAACACACATCTGGGCATATAGCTATGAGGGTATTTCCAGAAAGGTTTAACTGAAAAGGGATGACCTACCCTGAATAGGAGTGGCACCACTCCATGGGCTGGGGTCCCAGACTGACTGACTAAAAAGGAGCGAGAAGGCTGAGCACCAGCATCCATCTCTCTGTTTTCTGACTATGGATGCAATGTGACCAGCCGCTTCACATTCCTGCTGTCACGGTTAGACCTGTGTCCGCCATCATACCTTCTCCAGTATAATGGACTGTATTCGAAAACCATGAACCACAAGAAACCTTCCTTTCCCTAAGTTCCTTTCTTGAGGTATTTTGTCAAGGGACAAGAAAAGCAATTAATACAGCCAGCAAGAAACAAAGCATAAACAGCAACCACAAATTAAGCTTAACCTCCAGTAGCAAGAAAATGGAGTTGCAGCCGGGCGGTGGTGGTGCACACCTTTAATCCCAGCACTTAGGAGACAGGGGCAGGTGAATCTCTGAGTTCAAGGCCAGCCTGGTCTGCAGACTGAGTTCCAGCACAGTCAGAGTTACACAGAGAAACCCTGTCTCAAAAACCAAAGAAGGAAGGAGAAGCTGTATTTCTAGACCCAAATTTGAGTAGGCTGAGAGGGTGTGGCATGTTCTGATACCACCCTCTAGGAACACATGGTTGTTTCCTCATCCAACAACTCAGCCATGGTCCTGCCCATCAGGGGAGGCCAACAAGACAGCCAGCATCCTCTTTCCTTTCATGGCTGACATGTGCTACTATGAGTCTGCCTCATTAAAAATTAGAACCCCTCAGTAACACTGTTTCGTCAATAGTAGCAAAATGTAAATGAACCACAATGATTAGAAAGAAAGAGAGAGAAAAAAAGAAAGAAAGAAAGGAATCCATGCAGCCAGTTTCTATCTGAACACAGAACACCATTTCTTAAAAAAAAAAATAAATAAACCAACAACAACAACAACAACATTTATGAACGTTTTCTTCATCTCTCACATTCACTTAGTATACAGTTGGCATTTTCAAAATGCAAACCTGATGTGGTTTTGGAATTCATTGAAGCACATTGGAAGACATCTGAGTGGCGGGGGGCGGGGAGGGGAGTTCTAGCCATATGCTGCTGGTGCATGGATTTGAATATTTGAAAGGTAATCTAGAAAAGAGACCTGCTTCAGTCCTCCTTATCAACAGCGGTCATTCATAGCAACCACACGTCTTAGAGATCGAGCTGCTTCCCCACCTGTGAGACAATTGCAGGAGGAAGTCAGGGGCTGGCCTCCCATGAAGCCTGGCTAGTTCAAGTACGAGTCTAGCTGGACCTCTGGACAGGTAACTCGGAAGTTCTCTTCATCGCTGCTGAGGGAAGGATAATGGCTCTGCCCACACTGGGTGGATTCACATAGAAGAGATTTTTCTAAAACATCTTCAAGTTTTGGTGAACACAGAGGGAAAGCTGCAGGACCAACTCACAATGGCTGCCTCCAAAAAGACCAGCAGCACTGTGAAATCAATCATCTCTCCTCTCACGCCCATCAGATTCACTGCTTGCTTTCTGTTTATCTGAACAGCCACAGGGGAAGTGAGCAGAGCCAAGCCCACGGCGGGGACTCTTGCCCCTGGCCCCGACACTTGTTTTCACCCTGAGAGGGATGGGAGGAACCCCTGTCACAGAGCTAGGAAGGTTCCCTGACAGAGCTCATCAGCCTTGCTCATTCTGTCCCTGGGCCAGGCCTCTAACTGGGTCATTCCGTCAGAGAACACACAAAAGAGTGTGGTCATGTGCATGGCTAATCCGTTTACGTGCTTGCAGAGGACACTGACTCACATAAGACCAAACTCCATGGTATTATGCTGGCTCACTCACCACGCCACATGTCAGAGACCCAAACCAACATAAGTACAGGCTGGCAGCGTCACCAAAAAGGCGTGCCAACACTAAGCAGTTCACTTCCTCTGCTTTGGGAAAGGAACTGAATGTAGACAGAGGTGAGCAACTTGACCACCATATTGATTAGGAGGAAGAAGGCTGGGGGATGTCTTTCTGTATGCTGTGAATATATGTTGTTCCCATTGGTTAATAAATAAGCTGCTTTGGCCTATGGCAAGGCAGCTTAGGGGCAGGCAGGAAATCCAAGGAGAGAGACAGGAAAGAGAAAGGCAGAGTCTGGAGAGACACCAGCCTGCTGTCCAAGGAGCAACATGCCAGCAGACCAGTAAAGCCACGGAATATGTGGCAAAACATAGATGACTAGAAATGGGTTAATTTAAGACAGAAGAGCTAGCTAGCAAGAGACCTGTCATAGGCCATACAGTTTGTGAATAACAGTAAGCCTCTGAATGATTATTTTATAAGTGACTGCAGGACCACAGGGCCAGGCAGGACCCGAGAAACATCTGACTATAGAAGAATGTGACATAGCATTTGTTTTTGGATCTGATTTGGCCACAGATCTCAGTGGGCAAACACCTCCATCAGCTCAGTTTACAGAAGTGTGTGCTCCTTCCTGAAGTACGAAAGAGAACCATTCCAGGACCACGGCTCCCTATGAGAAGGCTGGCATGTCTGCTTTGGTCTTGTCTAGCCACTGGGGTTACGACACCGCTCCTCTTGACCCCATCCCACATCTGAAACTAACCAGAACCTCAGGTCCAGAAGAAGTCTGGGAGCTGTGGCTTTACAGAGACCCTCTTTTTGGTGCGGCATTTTCCTAAGATGGCACGTGAGAATCCTACCACGCCTACTAAAGCATACTCTTTCGAATAGCATCTGTAGCCAGGGGCCCATGTGACTTCTCCTCTGACCCCAATTAGTCTAAACTCCTGGTCCAGAGCCTCTCGCTTGTACCCAAGTTCTCTAAGAGCTCCTGAAGCAGACAATGAACCCATGGTGAAGCTCCCATTTCCTCACCAGGATAGCAGCATCTGGGATCTGGAATGATCTCCATCTCAGGCAGTGAAATACAACATAAGATGTGGGGAAGAGGTGTGATGCATGAATTAGCACCCTGCGGGTTTCGGCCCACTGGGTTGTGATAGCCAGATCTCTTCTCTGCAGCCCCAGCCCAACAAAGCATGGCCAAGGCTGTTTTGGCTGTGACTGTGGTGTTTGCTGAGGTCTAGGCCACCTAGCCAAGGACTGTCCCGAACCCATCTGCCTCAAGCGGCATGGGCAGCGGCTGTTGCAGTAGCCAGGGAGGTGACCCCAGAAGGCCCCCCTCAAAGCACAGTGGTGAAGATCTGAAGCATACCAGACCACAGCCAGCTCATGTGGAATTCCAGGGTGGTAAGGTAAGAAGCCGCAGGGCAAGAGAAAGAACTATCAAGTTGCCCCACCAATGAAAAAAAAAAAAAAAAAAAACGGCAGTGACAAATGAGGACCGCCTTCTGTGGCAGTCCTTAGCAAGCCAGGAAACACTTGAGAAATCCGAGAATTTGACCACATCTAGAAACCAGGGCTCAATAATCACTCCAGAGCGGAGCCAATGCTTTGCCAAAAAGGTCTTTCTATTGGATTATAAACCACACATCACCTTGTCTTAACTTTACTGTAAGGGCAAATTCTAAACACAATCTGAAAGAGATCAACTCTAACTTTATTTATGTCATGCTGCTGACATACACAAATAATGGGATGTCTGTGGCTAAATCAGAAACTGCAAGAAAGGGCCAATACTTTGCTGGTGTCTCTGCTCCCAGTAATCAGTGAGTAGTATAATACATACATATCTAAGGTTGTCCTCTGACCCCACATACTCACTGCAACGTGCGCGCGCGCGCGCGCACACACACACACACACACACACACACACACACACACACACATTCATTCACATGAATGTGCACGTGCATACATCCATACACCCACACACAAAGCTACGCTAGCATAGAGTGACGTGAACTTGGAATCACACATTCAAGAATAGCTTTTGAAAGCATTTAGATAATGAAGCTGCAGCAACCTTCCTGTGAAATAAGAAATATATTGTAATCCCATTTGATCAGTAAGCAGTATAGTGAGCTGTAGATTTAAATCCCTCAGGTGTTAATAACAGTTGAGTCAGAATTAGAACTGTAAGACTCTGGGCTCTGTACCCAGGCCATGGAGCTGGGTGCTTCATCTGGGGATGGTAAGGTAAGAAGATGACACCTGATCCTAGCATGAACCAGCCAGTTCCACAGAATACCTGTTTATTATGACAGCCAATATTTCCACATGTCCTCAAAGGCAACCAGCCTTCCTATGACTGGGTCCATAAAAGACCTATGAAAAGATGATGGACACTTGTTCAGGTGGATGCCTAGGTGTGCAGATCAAAGCATATACCCCTGTGTAGAGAGCGGGCTATTATGAGATGTGTGCACAGAGCAGGCAGGACCATTATGGGTCAGACTTGGTGTATCTGAAATACTCTGCTAGAAGGAAGTGAATCTTTTCTGAGAACACTGAAGAAAGACAGTCTGGAAATTTCATAGAGCCCAGAATAACAGCTTCTGGCTGCACCTTCTAGTCTACACAACCCCAGGGACATTCTGCTCCGATGGACAGGCAAGATGGTGTTGGAAGTCACTCTCATAGAAAAACAGAAGGGCCAAGCTGCGTAGAAATTGTGAACATCACCCTACCCTGCTCGCAGGGAAAATAACAAGGCAACTGAAGCCAGCCAAGATCATAAGTGCAAACTTCAGGCAGCCTCTTGCCAAGGCTTTTGATGCCCAAAGCTCCAGGTAACTCCAAACTAGCACTTCTCAGACAGTCGTGAGCCCACAGATCACCCACAGGCCCTGGGAGAGGCAAGTTCTGCTTCAGCAGGGCTCAGGCAGAGCAGAGACCATGCAGCTCTAACAAGCGGCAGGGGATGCCAATGCTGTTGGCCGGTGGACCACACTCTGAGAAGCGAAATCTAGGGCATCACACCATCAGGGCTCCTACGACTCCAGGCCTTTCCCTCCTTCCGTATGACAGGCTTTGCCCATGGCAAAGAACAAAACTATCACTGTAGGTGGGCTGCATCATGAGATAACCCATCCTTCAAAACATCCCACCAGCTTTTACATCCTCCAATATCCACAACCGCTGTCTTTCCCATTTTCTGTCTTTCCTCCTGTCTAGTTCTCTGGATCACTCTGGGCCACCTTCCCAGGCCGCCTTGCTTTTTCTAGATGGAGCCACATCATAGCTGCTGTCTCCTCTACCTCAAGAACCATTCTCTGCACACCCACTGACTACTGTTCTTCCTTGCCTTCAGTGGGAAGCCACGCCTGGCCCTCTGTCCTTTAGTACAGCACCCCCTTCTATCTCCTGTGCCCCACCTCTCCCTCTCTTTCTCCACAGCACCCCAAGATTCTCTGCTGTTTTGTTCAGCATCGTACTTCCTACACCTCACTCCCACTTCACCACCAAGAGGCCAAGCAGTCTGTGTCTCGAGGAGTGCTATATTCATGCCGGGCTCCTCGCTGACACATAAATATATGTTGAATGAAGAAAGAACTCGCATTATAATTAATATTTTAAAGATCCAACCATCATCCTCAAAGACTCCAGGGAACTGCTTGCATACACCCAACATGAGTGGTTATTTTTTTGTTTTTAAACGACTTCTTCAAGATTTCAAAAGAATCCGGTGTTGCAGATTGCAGGAGATATTTTTATCCTGTCGTGAAAGCCTGGGCTTCGTGAAGAGAGGCATTCCCCATGTTTCCCAGCTCTTCATTCACCATCCGCCTGAAGAGATTCCTCCTCCTCCCCCTCTGGGGACCGACATAGATGAGAGGCAGATCCAGATTGACAGGAAGACTCCCACGAGAGGGTTTCCCACTCCTACACGAAGAGACAGCAGGATGAGGGATGGGGATTTCCTCGTGGTGTACGGGACCCACACAGGGTCCCACTGCCAACTGGTTGAAGGGCTGGCTGGGGCCCATGCTCCCTGATGCGTATGCTCTGCCTTGCACCTCTCTTGGTATGCTCTGCCTCTGAATGGAGAATGGCTTCAGCTAAAGACTCAAGACAGGGGTCCTGAGTGAAGTCTCATGGCATTCACAGACTCAGAGGAGTTTGGGTCTTCCCAGGAGGGTGCGCACAGAAAGTGGCTCCATCAAGCCAGGAGGGCAGTGTGTTGGGTTTAGTCTACTCCGCGGGCTGCACATCTGGGTGCACACATCTCCAGTCACACACGAGAGCAGTACAGGGTGTGGGGAACAACACCTCTACTCCCACTGGAACTGGGTGCACGAGCAATGGGGGTGCTGTCCCGGCTCACGGGAAGGAGTTACCAAGTCTGTCCCCCCCTACCTGCCCCCATTCCACCCTAAGTGGGCACACATGACCCACAGTCAAGGGTTCTTCTTGGTGGGCTACAGTGGGTATGCTTGATAAGTGTTTGCCCAGCACGCATGATACCCTGGGTTTAAGCTCCAGAACTGCATAAACCCAGGCATGGTGGTATGCATGTTTAATCCCAACACTCAGGAGATGAAGGAAAGAGAATCAGAAATTCATCCTTAGCTACATAATAAGTGTGAGACCAGTCTGGCTTTAAAAAAAAAAGTCCTGTTTAGTTTATATTTCATATTATGACTTTTATTTACTCCAAGTGCAGCTTGCCCTGGAGCCCGACTGGAGGGCAGCCCAAGTAGTCCCAAACTTACACAGGACACTCTGCTTGGCCATGGCCACCTGCAGGGCACATACAAGCAGGACTGCTGTGGGCAAGACCCAAGTTAGAGCTCAACAAAGCACTACTGTTATATTAGCCCAGTCCACGGAGACGTTCTGCTGCCCTGGAATCGACAGTGTAGACCCTCAGAAGCCCAAAGGGACAGCTGTGGCTTCCTTTCCTGACTGGCTCCCTCCTGCTTCTCTGCCAACTGCCTACGATGAAGAACAGCCAGCCTTGTCTACCTGTCTTCACAGCAGGGTAGAAGCCACAGTGAGGGACTGCTGAGTGGCTGCCTGGGTGTGGGAGAGTTTTCTCTAGGTTCTGTGGTCTGTGACCTGAACAGATGAAAGGCAGGTCAACAGGAGGGAAGGAACACACATTTGATTAGCTGATACTAATGTTTTCACACGGCACAACTAGGTTACATCCCCGGCTCTCTTGCCCATTATTATACTGTCAATCTCCCCCCCCCCCCCACACACACACAGAGGAGACAGACAGACAGACAGACAGACAGACAGACAAATAGAGACAGAGACTAACCAGGGAATGACACCAATCTTTGGAGAGAAGACAGTACCAACAAGACATGGTGGGGAGGTGGAGGGAGATTCTAGAAGAAGCATAAGGGCACATACGGACGGAGAAGGAGAGTTGGGGAGAGGCTGGGCCACCAAGCCCCAAGTGCCCGGCTCCCACTGCTAAGGCCAGAGCCCTGGAACAATGGACCCTGTGCTCCTGGTGTATTCTCTTGCCATAGGTCTCAAAGGCAACCAGCCATTGTAAATGGGTTTGCCCTTGGCCTCTGCATCAATCACACTGAAGACCCGAGAGTCTGCAACCGTAAACCGGAGGCTGTCCTCACTTGCTCCCTGCGTGAGTCGTGGTGTAAATCACATGCCAAGACAACATCAATGTTACCTCAATTAAACACAATGAAATCGCCAGGGAACATGCCTTACTGCTTCATCTTAGAGCCTTAGACTTACACCTTAGAAACAGACACCATCTATCTGCCCTTATCAGGCTTTCTGGATAGGAAAACTGGAGCCCAAAAGATGGGTCAAGGTCACTGGCATCCACAGGGGCTAAGCTTGTGCCAGTTGTCAGGACAACACTCCCTCTGCTACTCGCGTTGGCTCGCACAACCACACTTAATTTTAGTTCATCACACATTCAGCTTGCGCTTTCTAGGAATTTTAGAGTCCCTCCATCTGTGCGCCTGCCATTCCACTCGCTCCTCTTTATTCAGCAGCTCCCAGGTTTCTCTCGGTTGCACGGTCCTCACCAGAAGAGAAGAAAGAGGTCCAGGCGTGTAGAGTGATCGCCATCTGTTTGTCATGTTGACAGCTCAGAGATGGCTGAGATTCCCATTGCCCACTGCGCTCTGTGCTCTAACGACTCCCGACGGTCAGGGTCTAGATCTGCAGCCCACTTCCGGCAGGGGCAAAGGAAAAGTTTCTTCCAGGTTTGCAAGCCACTAAGAATAAGGACACCGCTGTCAATTAAGGCACACACTGGAATTGGCAAAAGGAAGGTTTCCTTTTCAGAAGTGTCTTAAATACACTTCCGACTGCTTAGGCAGAAACCAAACAGTTGGACTGCATTCAATTGTGCATGATTGTTAAAATAAGACATGTAATGAGGAGTCGAAGGCCTGGCTTTTAGACTGCCAAATAATGGATGCCGAGGCACCAAGCTGCAGGCTGAGCCATTCCTGCAGTCCTGGGAACCTCAGGGGTGCTCAAAGGGTCACAATTGTGACAGCATGGTTGCCTCTGGGACCCAGTAGCAGGTGTGCCTCTCATCTGCACCAGAGCCTTGGTCAACAGCCACACAACTTGAAATGGCTATGGATTTTCAAAATGCAACCCAGTGTGGGTTTTTGGTTTTTTTTTTTGTATAGCAATTAAGTATTCAAATTGTCGAGGACTGGTTTGTTATACCCAAAAGCAATGCATCATGGGAAAGTGGGACATGTAGCATTATTTCTTAAGAAGCCTCGGAAGGGCATTTGATTTTTGGATAGATGCTGCACATTCTCAGATAGCTATTTGTGCAGATAAATGCTGCAGGGACTTGGAGCTTTAGGAAAAATGGAATCTGGCTCAAGTTTCTCTTCTCCCCGCACTCTCGGTTGCTTTCATCTTTTATATCTGCACATAGGCCAGATGGAAATGGAGGCCTCCATCCTTTGAAGATCTAGAAGTAGAGAAACCAATGAAATTTCATGGGCAAACAGACATTTAGTGTTCTCTGTACAGTCACTTCTCCGTGATGTAAGTTCTGAGTCCTGTGGTTAAAATGCCCCTTAGGACTCAATATAATTTTTGGTGACTTCCTAGCACATGCCAAACCCTTCTGGACACCATGCCAGGCTTCCTTTGGAAAAGATGCTCTGGTCAACCGTTACTCCTTCACATCGGCTGCAAGCTCCACACCTTGACCTATCTGTCCAGGGAGCTGGGGTTCTCTCTTCCATGCCCTCTCAGTCCTCACTTGATCTCTCTGGGGCTGTCTCTAGGACTGGTCACATTCAGTTGTATTCTTGGTCACTGGCAAGGCTTTTAATCACAGTAGCTCTGGACTCTGTCCTTTTGTTCTACCCAATGTCCATGTTCTTCCATCCAGCAGGCCTCCGAAAACCAATGGGCTAGTGTTCCACACTCTTGAGGTAAGGGGTGGAATGTTTAAAAAATGGATGTCATATGCCGAGCCTTCCAGAAGCTAACCACCTTGGCTGGACTACAGTCATTGCTGTATGAGATAGTAAAACCAAAGGAATGATACAGGGAGAGAGATGGGAAGGATCACAGGGAGATACGTTGCTTATGTAGACTGAAGACACATGCCTTCCAGAGAAGAGAAGCACATCCATTTATCCATCTTCCCATCCATCATCCAGCCATATAACAGTCACATTTTCACAACTAAATACCTCAGTATTAGGTAATACTGAGATAAACATAACAAGGAGTTTACAGGACTTGGTGAGCTTACCCACACCCCTAGAACTCAAAGAGCCATGGTAGAAGCTCCACCTATCTTTGAAAAACGATCTCCTTTCAACTGGCATCGGGGGTGACCGTCAACATCCTACGAGGAGTCAAAGATGTCCCATTGAAGGCTGCAAACTTCAAGCTTAAAACTTGGTTGGTATCAAACTCAACTTGTTTTCATATCCATTTAGTTTTTAATCCGCCAAGCCATGCAGATTGCCAGCCATTTTGAGCCTACCTAGTCTGCATGCCCATAAAACTATACCTGGCATCTGCTGGAGGGCATCAAAGTAGAGATGGCTCTAAAGCCCTAAGTACCTACTGCTTTGGGGGCAACATGATGCAGAGAGACCTTCCTCTGGGGCTCCCTCCACCCGTTAATTCCTTTGCCCTCCCCCTCCACAGATTCATGCCCAAAGGAACTTTCTCGCCTGCATGTCCGAAAGGCTGCCCATGTTGCCCCTCCCTCTTACCAGTTCTACCTTGTTATTTTATCAGCCCCAAATCCCTTGAACGCCCTCTATCTGGCTGCCATGTTTAGAGTCGAATGACCCTTTTCCTAGCAAGGTTGATTGCTGAGTGGACTGATGGAAGGGCTAGAACCAGGCCCATCAGACTATTTTTATGGGAATATAGTTTTGAGGGTTGGAAGCGATAAGTTAGAAACCCAAGTATCCTTATGCTATGTTTTCCCTCCTGCCTATGCACCCTTGCCAAGGACACTAAGCTCATTTTGGTGGTGGTGGGGAGGGTCTCTGTTGCTTGCAACAATGCCACGTTCACCACTTTTAAACATAAATAAAAAAGGACCCAGCCCAGGGAAGATGAATTTCAACCACTACTACAGTTACTAGGGAGGTAACTAGCAGAAGAATCACAAGTTCAAGGCCAGCCCAGGCGGCTTAGCAAGACCCTGCTTCATAATAAAAATAAATAAATAAAACAAATGGCTAGGGGGTGGCTGGAAAGATGGCTGAGGGGGTAGGAATGCTTCCAGTGTAGGCACAAGGACCTGACTTTGAATACCCAGCACATGCGTAAGAAGGTAGGCATGCACTCTGAGTGCCCGCAACCCCAGCACTGTGGTGACAGAGAGGATGGCTGAAGCTTGGTGGTTGCTGCCAGCCTAGCTCCAGGTCCTTTTAGAGACTAGGTCTTAATGCACAAGACAGAGAGTGACAGATGAGGACATTTAGCAGATGGCATCCATGCATATGCACACATGCACACATGTGCACACGTGTGTGCACACACCACAGGCATACACCATACATATACACATATCCCACCCTCCAAAAGAGCTGAGGATGTGGCCTAGTGGAAAAGGAAGGGAATGAGGGACCACAACTGAGGCTTAAAGAGAGATTTGTGGCCTTCTTGGCATAACTAGAAGCTGCCTCCATGTAACTGGTGAAGAAGAATCAGAGGGAGAGAAAAACAGACTCCATTCCATAGGGAGAGAGAAGAGTCCGAATTCCATATATGGAGGGGTTGGATACCTTAAAAGGTGGCTCACAGTGGGTAGGGGAGCCAAGTCAAACACAGCCCAGCTGCAGGGAGCCCGATCAGGCAGAGGGAAGCAGAACACTTCTCTGGAAGGAAAGCCAGCTGGCCTTAGGAAAGGAGACAGGGAATCCTCCTCCGGGACAGGCTCACAGCCCTCAAAAGCCTCCAAACCAGTCGTGAGCTTTGCACGGCGGTGATTCCTCTGATGGGAAGCCGCGGCAGTAGAGAAGGATTCTACATTGTCACTCTGTATGACTTGGAGGGCAGGTAGGTGTCAGTCACCATCTTGAGAGAAACAGAACTAGGGTTTGAAACTGAGGCAGCCCAAGGACATGAGGGTGGGAGGAACCATAGAGACGCTGAGTTTAACGTGTTACAGCCCTGGGGTAAGGGAGGCCCTGGGAGGCGGGTGCTGAGGGGAGGGCCAGGTGCTGGCAAGCTCCAAAGTGCCAGCCTCTATTTGTTAGAAGTGCTTGGAGACAGCTTGGTGGCAAGCATCTTTGTCTACTCCATGGCTTCACTGTCCCACGCTTGTTTTCCCTCTTCATGTATTTATCTAACTTTGTTTCCACATCTTTCCATTCACTAGTCCATCTTTTCGTATTTTACTATCTTTTAGTTCTTCCTCTCCCTTTGACTCCTCCCCCCCTTTCTGCTGTATTTTCAGAATTCATTGCTGATCTGGTTGCTGGGTTTTTTTCAAGGTTATTTTTTTTATTCCTTCTTACATGTCTATAATTTCATGCGACATCTGTTCACACGCACATGTGGACACCAGAGGCCGACATTCAATGTCTTCCTCTGTTGCTCTCTACTATATTTTCTGAGATTGGCTCCCTCACTGCACGCACCTGGAGCTTGTTGCTTTGGTTAGGTTGGCTGGCCAGCGAGAGGACAGGAAAGAAGAAATTTCATGAGAACAGATGAAAGAGTAGAGCTTGGAAGGAATCCACCATGTCTAACACTGTAGACAAGCAAACCCCTAACACTAATAGGGGAAGAAGGAGAAGAAGAAGAAGAAGGAGAAGGAGAAGGAGAAGGAGAAAAGGAGAAGGAGGAGGAGGAGGAGGAGGAGGAGGAGGAGGAGGAGGAGGAGGAGGAGGGAAATAAAGGACAGTAATTTAACCAACCAGAAAAACAATGAACAAAGTTACAGATGTTAATAAATTTCTCTCAATACTAACCTTACATGTAAATATACTTCACTCGCCACCAAAGAGACACAGATTAGCTAGCTACGTTAAAAACTAGATCCATCTCGCTTTGGTCCAGTATCTCCTCACTATGCCCCTTCCCTGCCTTTTGGAATGGTAATGTATATTCCATGCCATTGTAGGTAGGATGTATGTAACTTGCCTTTTGATTTTACAGGGGGTTATAATTAAGAGTTTGCCTCAAGTCTCAGAAGAGACTTTGGACTTTGAAACTGTGTTGAGACTGTGAAAGACTATGGGATTTTTGAAGTTAGACTTAATGCATTTTGCATTATGATATGGCCACAAGCCTATGCGAGCCAGGGAGTGGAATGGGGTGGGTGTTGAATGAGAATGACCCTCATAGACCCATATGTTTGAATGTTTGGTCCTCAGTTGGTGGAACTGCTTGGGAAGGATTAAGGGGTGTGTCCTTGTTGGAGGAATGTGTTACTGACGGTGGGCTCTGAGGTTTCAAAAGTCCAGGGCATTCCCACTTAGTGCTTTCTCTCTCTTTCTCTCTCTCTTGGATCAAAAGATGTAAGTTTTCAGCTACTGCTCCAGCACCATGCCTGCCTGCCTGTTGACACAGTCCCCACCATGACAGTCCTGGATTTACCCTCCGAAACTGGAAGCCCCAGTAAATTCCTTGTTCTATTAAAAAACAGAAGCCAAATCCACTACCAGCTCTCCTCAATAAACACATCTCCATGGTAAAAGAACCAATAGACTGAGAATCACAGAAAGGAAGTCAATCTATTAAGTGAATGAAAGCAGAAGACAGGTTGGTATAGCTCCTCTGACATCTGATATCAGATAAAGCAGACTTCAAGCAAGAGACAAAGAAGGTCGCTACGTACTCATAAAGGGATGAGCCATCCCTATACATGTGCATCCAAGGCAGCTGTCCCTAGTTTCACAAAATAAACACTAATGGGCACTGTCCTGTTTGGTTGGTTGGTTTTCGTTTGTTTGTCAACCTGACATACTCTGTAGAGTCTTTTGGGCCAACAGATTCTCAATTGAGAAAATATCCCTACGAGACTGGCCTGTAAGGGTAGCCTGTGGAGCATTTTCTCGATGGAGATCAGTGTGGGAAGGCCCAGCTCCCTGTGGGCAGTGCCACCCTTGAGCTACAAGACAAGGGGCAGAGCCCACATAAGGAGGTGAGCAGCACTCCTCCATGGCTTCTGCTCCAGTGTCTGGCTCCAGGTTCCTGCCCTGACTTCCTCAGTGATGGAATGTTACCTGGAAGCAGACAATGAAATAAATCCTGTCCTCCCCATGTTGCTTTTGGTCACAGTGTTTTATCACAGCAATAGACACCCCAGATCCTATTGCAGTAGTTGTGCGTGGATTCAGCACTCTGCTTTCATCTTTAGGTAGGTCCTCCAAACTAAAAAATCAACAAAGAAACTCCAGAGTGAAATTACACCATCAATCAAGTGGACCTGATAAATAGTGACACACATTTTTCTCAACAGCCCATGGCACCTTCTCTTCAATAAACCATGTCTTAGGTTAACGAAAACAACACACCACAAGTCTGAGACAATATAAAAGAGTCAAAATGATTTCTTGAATCTTATGACGTTATAATAGACTAAAACTAGGAGTCACTAGGAAGAGAAACTAATCAATACTTAGTGACTGAACAATACACATGTGGATGACCGGTGGGGTCATTAAAGGAAGCAGGGAGGAAATTTTTTAATTCCTAGACTCAAATAGAAAAACAAAAAACAAAAAAAAAAAAAAAACAACTTATCAGATCCTTTGGGAGAAAGATAAAGTTCTAGGAGGTAAGTTCATAGCAGTAACTGCTTATAGTTAAAAAAAAAATCAGAGCGTTCTCAAAGAAATAGTTCAATGATACAAGTTAAGGTTTCATAAAAGCAAGAACAAGCCAGGGTGGCGGTGGTGCACGACTTTAATCCCAGCACTTGGGAGGCAGAGGCAGGCAGATCTCTGTGAGTTCGAGGCCAGCCTGGTCTACAGAGCAAGATCCAGGACAGGCACCAAAACTACACAGAGAAACCCTGTCTCAAAAAAACAAAACAAGGGGGCTGGAGAGGTGGCTCAGTGGTTAAGAGTGGTTAAGGCTGCTCTTCCAGAGGTCCTGAGTTCAATTCCCAGCAACCACATGATGGCTCACAACCACTTGCAATTGGATCTGGCACCCTCTTCCGGCCTGCAGGGACACATGCAGGCAGAACACTGTATACATAATACATAAATAAACCGGAAAAACAAACAAACAAACAAAAAAAGGCAAGAACAAACCAAATCTCAAAATAGTAGGCACCAAAAAATAATAAATATCAGGGCAGAAATTTTTGAAATGAAGACGAAAAGAAAATAAATATATAGAATCAAACAAAAAGTTGGTTCTTCTGATCAATAGATCAAGTCCATCAAACAAATGAACCAGTTGGTTCTACTGGCGTGATGGAACTGTAATCCCAGGAGGCAAGAAGACGAGGGGTCAGGCCATCCTTGGCTACATAGTGAAGCCGAGGTTACCCTGGCATGTAGACATTGTCTCAAAAAAATGGTTCTTGGAAAAGATAAGAAAGATTGACAAACCCATAGTCAAACTAACCCAAAGAAAAAGAGAAAAGAAAAAGCAAATTAATAAAATTAGACATGAAGAAAGGAGATGATGCAATACTTTCCAATTGAAATCCAGATAATGACTTGGGGATATCCTGAAATGTAAATTCCAGAAAATAAGGAAATCCAGAATGAATGATAGTTACATACATATGATCTACCAAAATAGAACAAAGAGGATATAAACAGCTTCAAGAGATCCATAGCAAGCAATGCGATTACGGCATATAGAGTCTCCCACAAAAAAGTCCTGAACCAGGTGAGATTCATTGTTGAATTCTATCAAACCTTTATGAACAGCTAACATCTATCTATACACTTCAAACTATTCTACAAAACAATAGGGGAAGATGCAGGCCCAAACTCACTCTGTGAATCCAGTATAACCCTGACACCAAAGCCAGATAAAGACACACACACACACACACACACACACACACACACACACACACACACACCCCTATAGGCCATTTTTCCATCATGAACACAGGTACAAAAATTCTCGGTAGAATCCTTATAAATTATACTCAAGAAACATTAAGAAGATTGTACACCATGACCAAGTCATTTTTATCTCTGGGATACAAGATCAGCTCAATATACGCAAATCAATAAATGTAACAATAAATAAACTAAATTATACGATCATCTCAACAGATGTAGAAAAAGCCTTAGACAAAGTTAAGCATCCTTCTCTGATAAAAGCCCCCCAAAGAAACTAGGAGTAGAAGAATACATTTCAACACGATAAAGGTGATATACAGCGAACCCACAGCCAATATAATACTAAATGGGGGGAAACAAATAATTTCATCCAATCAGGAACAAGGCAAAGATGCCCTCCCTCTCTCACGTTTACTCCCTGTTCTCATTTAATTCAGTGCTCACATTATCCACCAGAAAATTCTTAGATCCGAAAACACTTTAAATAAAGCAGGATACAAAATCAACACACATACAACATACAAGAATCAGTAGCATTTCTGTAAAGAAGTAATGAATTCGCACAGGAAGAAATCAAGGGGAAAAAATCCCATTTACAATAGCTCTAAGGGAAACAAAACACGTAGGAATAAACCTAATCAAGGAAGTGAAAGATCACTACAATGTAAATTTTAAGACACTGAAGAAATAAATAAAAAAATGGAAAGATTTTCCATGCTCATACACCGGCTGGCTCAATAGGGTAACAATTGATCTACAGATGTAATGTATCAAAATCCCAGCTGGCCTCTTCACAGAACTAGAAAAAGGAATCTTAAGCAGCCTGGGCAACCCTAAGCAGACTGAACAATGCTGAAGGTATCATATCACTTGTGTCAAACTATACTACAGAGCTGTAGTAACCAAAACAGCATGGTGCTGGCACAGAAAGAGATATTATCACTGGAACAGAATAGGGAACCCAGAAATAAACCCACACAGACATAGACACTTAATTTCTGAGAAGGGTGTCAAAAACATTCATTGGAGGAAAAAAAAAACCTTTATCAATAAATGGTGCTGCCTCCCTAAATAAAACTAGATCCATATCTCTACACACACACACACACACACACACACACACACACACACACACACACACACACACACACAATCAATATAAAATGGTTCAAAGTCATAACGTAAGACCTGAAACTGGGGACCTGGAGAGACAGCTCAGTGAGTAAGAACACTGGCTGCTCTCCCGGAGGACCCAGGTTCAATTCTCAGCACCCACATGGCAGCTTATAACCATCAATAGCTCCAGTTCTAGGGACTCCTACAGCTTCTTCTGGCCTCCAAGGGTATCAGACACACAAACAGTGCACAGACACACTTGTAGGCAAAACACCGAAACACATAAAATAAATAAAAAATAAATATCTCTAAAAAAATTTAACAGCAAAAACAAAACATTCAATCAATAAATGGGCTAGTTAGCTAAAAAGTCCTCAAAAGAGGAAACAGTTAGCCAATAAATATTTGAGAATATATTCAACAACCTTAGCCATTAGGAAAATGAAAATTAAAACCACTGGGGATACGGCTCAGTGACAGAGAGCATGGCAGAGGCTTCCATCCCCAGCACCAAAACTAAAAATATTAAACTAATCATAGATACCTAGATACTACCAACATCATCAAAACACATGAAGAAAAGTTTTAGGATTGCAAGGAAAAAAAAAAAATAGGTAAGTCCACAATGACAGCCTGAGATTTCAGATAGGAAAATCAGGAAAGGTATAGAGGGCCTGAACACCATGATGATCTAGCGGCAAAAACATACACTCAACAGAAGACTGTGTGTTTAAATCCACATGGGCACAGAACAAGAGAGATCACTCCAGGGCATAAAACAATTATCACTAAGTGCAAAAGGATTCAGTCTCCAAGGGTACATACTGGTTCCCCAGGGCACAGGACAGCTAGGCAATGCACTCTCCTCAGAGTTGCTCATGATGGTAGACTGGTATCCCTGCAGCCACCCACCCCAGGACAACAGCAGCATCCTTGGCTCTGCCCTCAGGTCCTCCTGAAGGGACTAGACTACAGTCTGCAATGAAAAGACGCATTCCTTTCTGCGGTGCTCTTAGGCACACATTAATGGCCTTTCTGGAGGGTGATGGAGCTGGCTGCCAGGACTCTATGCAGCAGGACCCTGTTGTGTGAATCACTTCAACTGTCACCTTGACACCCCTGGAAAGAGGGAACCCCACTTGAGGAACTGCCTCTCTCAGGCTGGCCCGTGGGCATGTCCGTGGGACATTTTATTGATTGCTAAAATACAAGGACCATCCCCCTGGAGGTAGTACCGTCCACAGGGAGGTGGGCCTCAGCTATGTGAGAAAGACAGGTGAACATGAGCCTGGGAGCAAGCCAGTAATGAGCAATGTTTCTCTGTGGTCTGTGCATCAAGTTCTTGCCTTTGAGTTCATGTCTTGCGTTCCCTCGACAATGGGCTGTAAGCAGTGAGCTAAATCAAGCCTTTCCTCCCCAACTTGCTTTGGGTTTTGGCGTTTACCATAGCACCGATGCGTTGAGCTGAAAACCGAGGAACATTTTGGGAGAGCAGTGCCCTCAGCGGGGTGAAACTCTCACTTCCTTTGCATTGCATCAGTGTTTCCGAAACAAAGATTTGAAGTGTCTAGCTAGGGATTTCATTTCCCATTTCTCCCAATTTCACACTCAGAGCCCAGAGGGGTTCACGTGGAGGACATTGAAGGGCATTTCTTTACATCATTTCTGGATTCGACTTTTCAATGCTCTCACAACATTGCTGGGTGTTTTCAAACTAACCTGATGTGGCTTGAGCAAACCACCCTGCTCCGGTGGAAGTCACGTACAAGAGCACCAGATGCCCCTTTCCACAGGGGCCAACCAGTGCACTCTCAACGTTACAGAGGAACATGATGGTTAATTGTAACTGGCAAGTTGCCACGATTTACAAGTCCTCTGGGGAGAGAGTCTCTGTGAAGGGGCTGCCTGGGTCATGTTGACCTGTGGGTCTGTCTGTGGGGGATGGTCCTCATCATCTTAAGCGACATGAGAAGACTCTAGTTGAAAGTAGGGGACACGATTCCTTGGTTTGGGGCCCTGGAGTGGACAGGAGTAGAGAGAGCCGAGCAGTAAGCATGCATACTTTCACTTCTCTCTGCTTTTGACATGGATGCGACGTGGCTGGCTGCCACTGTGACTTCCCAATGGTGACGGCAGCGGACCGGACCGTAACCCGGAACTGTGAGCTGAAATAAACCCTTTTGCTCTCCTGTCGCTCTTGGTCAGAGTTGGGACCAGGACAAGGGAGCACGCAGAGCAATCTGATGCTCCCTTCACAGGGAATGATGTACCCATATCCTCCGTCGACCTTCTTGACCATGGCACGCCACCACCCAAGCAGATCATAGGTGAGCTAAATCTTGTGAAAAGCCAGCTTCACAAAGAACTCCACTTCTGCATGGCTGTCCATTGAGTCGCAGGCCCCGGGGGAGGATGAGGGCAGGACTTAAAGGTCCAGTGGGATATGAAGGTGTAATACCATTCATGAGGGGGAAAAGCAGGACCGGACTTTTCACAGTGAGCAGCTTTTGTATCTGGAGAAGTATTTTTCCTAAAACGGGGCCACTCTTCAGAGTCTCCAAGGACCACGGAAACAACCGTATTCAGTAAAACTGAGGGTCCCAGTGCTACTGCCTGGGAGCAAAGCTTGAGATAGGATCTAACTTGTCGGATGTAACTAGCCAAGCTGCTGGCTTGATGAAGCCTCCACGGGGCGCTGCAGACTGGGCTTTACCAGGCCATGAGTGGAGAGAATGCAGTCTCTGTGACTGACTTAACATCAAGCGAGATGGACACCTAGCAAAGGGATTCTTGCTCCCCAGCATCTCAAATGTGTTTACTCTCTACCAACGGACCGTTTCTAACATCACTCTGGAGTCAGTTACGTCTTTAAATCTGTTCTTATTCCAATATACACTTCTTATCCATATACAGAGAATTTAGAAAGACTGGGTCCCCAAATACCTGGCATAATATTGACATAATTTTAGTGTCATATGGAACTCAAATGTCAGGCACTAAGAAACTAGATCTCGTGGCTACTCACCTCAGTCACTTCAAGCCCTTGCAGGGCTTCCATGGCAACTTGCCAATTGTTTACGTTACCCACACACCTACCAGTACACATCAGATCTACTTAACCATGATTCGTTTTTAGTGTTTACTAAGTCTTAGGGTTATTTAGTGTCTTTCGACTCTTTGTGCCGTTAGGAGAAATCTCCATTTTGAAAATCCACAGTTGTAAAACTCGCCTTTGATTATCCCCCCCCCCCTTAAAGAAAGCCTCATAGTTAATTTAGTGTTTGCACTTGGGGCTGCAACTTAACAGAGGGGGGTGTCTGAGTCAAGATGGGGGGAGCTTGTAAATATTTTAGGGAAATGTTTTGTCTTGGGCAGAACACATAAAATATGCTCTTTAATTTAGCCAATATGTTTAAAAGATAGCACTGCTCTCTTAGAGCTAAGCAATTATTAAAGTTTCTGAAATTCTTGTCCTCTTTTTTTGTAGACCTACCAAAGTTTGAATTATGATTATTCATTTTGTATTTGAATTATGAATTCTCCTCTTCCCAGCCTCTCTTGTGAAAAAGGAAGTGGGTTTCTGCTAAGGCATTTAGCTCATATCTAATATTTCATAAGCCTCTGAGCTGTGTAACCTAATACTCAGATACGTGCTAATTTGTTTTATTATGTAATCAATAAAATGGTGATGTGTGTTAATTAGTTCAACTACACATGTATGACACACGTACATACACACACACACATATCTGGGAGAGAGGTTACAGTTCTGTGGGAGAAATAATTTGTCAGTGTTCAATGATTTATTAAAAAAAAAAAAACGAGTGTAAGAGCTTAAACATCTAAATAACAATGAATTACATTCATCACAAAAAAGGATTCAAGTCCTGTAAGGCATCTGTGACCACAATAAAAACTGAATCACAAAGCAAGAACAGAATATTTGGAAAATGCCCAGATATTTGAAAGTGTAATATAGTATTCCAATTTACCTATGAGGAATATGTTCTGAGACCCCGGTGGGCGTCTCAAACCAAATTCTACATATACTACAGTTTTCCCATATATGCACATCTATGGTAGAGTTTACTTTACACTAGGAACAGCGTGAGCCCCAGCTTCAGTGAGAGACCTTGCCTCAAAATGATAAAGTGGTGCGTGATAGCTCATGTCAACCTCTGTCCTTCACATACCAATACACAAGCATGTGCATCTGCACACATATGTACATACATGATTGACCACATTGATTCGGGTGAGGCTATGAAGCTAGGGAAACTCTTATCTGCTGCAGTTAGAAATGTAAAATTGTAAAAAAAAAAATTCTTTTTAGAACATTCTGTCAGTTACTAAAAAAGTTAAACATACGCCTACTGTATGGCCCAGCCATTCCAATTTTTATGTGTTTATCCAAGGGAAATGAAGCATATGTCTATGTAGAAATTTGTACACAAACGTTCCCAGAAGCTTTATTTGTGATGGCCGCAAGCTGAAAACAACTCAAATGTCCGTCAACGGGTGAATGGACGGATTGCCTTATGTCTCTACAATGGAATACTGCTCAGCAATAGAGGCTGGGAGCATTAACTCATGCTAAAACCTGGATGAATCTTAAAATAACTATGGCGAGTGAAAGAAGCCATCCACACTCCAGTCATAAACGCACACAGCGCATGATTCTATTTACATGAAATTCTAGACTCGACAGAGAAATCCGCGTGACAGAGGAAGCGTGCAGACTCTTGCCAACCTCAGGACAGGGAGAAGGAGAGCAGAGATGTCAAAGGGGAACGAGGAAGCTCCTTAAGGAGTCAAGTTCCTTAGACCGATTAAACAGTCCAGTGTATTTGAACAACAAAGCAAAACAAAACACCATCCATACATTGAGTCAGCTCTGAAAGCTCCAGCCCACTTTGAGATCAAACAGCACTTGCAGGGGGGGAAAAAAAAACGGGAAAAAAAAATAGTGAGGATCAGAAAACAAGCGCTTAGTCTGGTTCATCATCCAGTCAATGGGTATCAGCTCAGCTGACTGGCTACAGAGAATCCTGGAACATACTGAAGCTTCAAAACCCTACAATGCTGTGCTCAGCCAGGCTGGTGCAGCTGCCCAGTGCAACATCAGGGACCCTTTGCAACCTTGTATTTATCACGGGTGATGGGCGCTTCTTCACCTTAATGGTTATGAGGATTCACAGGTGTGTGTGCATATGTTCAAAATTACCAACTGACACGCCGAATGGGTGTAGCATATTCTCTATCAATTAGAGCCTGACAGTGGTACTTTTTAAGAAAAACGGAAAAAGAAGCTACACATGAGAGGTGGTTTCCACCTACCGGTCAGACCATCGCCTGGAGCTAGAGTCTTGCCTTGACTGAGTAAGATCCTGGATTTAATCTCCAAAACAAAACTTAAAAAGCCCCTGCTATCTTAGGAGATGGACACGCACCTTAAAATCGTTTACAAATCTTTCTGTACTCCTGATGAAAATAAAAGTGGGGGTGGGGGTGAGGGTGAAACCCTGGGAGTCCGGGTAGAGAACACATAAACCACCAGTGACAAATCTCCAATTCCTTTAAGTTACATGCTGTGTCCTAAACAGATATTATTTCCTATCCACAGATAATCTGTGTTGACTGCATGACAATGACTAATACTGTCACTTAAACTGTGCGACACACACAAGGAACACACGGCGTTTGTGCACACAAACACAGCACCAAGCACACACACAAATCTTAAGTTAGACAGGTACAAGACGCACCCTGTTTTCTTTGTGGCTTTCTTTTCTAAATTGTGTTACATTTCTTTATTCATTAGGTGGGTCCATGCCACAACACACAAGTACGGAGGTCAGAGGGCAGGTCTGAGGAGCTGGTTCTCTCATTTCCCCACGCGGGTCCTAGAGATTGAACCCGGGTCATCAGGCTTGGCAGCAAGCGTCTGACCACAGAGCCCTCTGGCTGGCAGCCATCTTTACAGCTCCCCTACCGGGGGGCACTTCTCATCAGCATAGCTACAAATTCCACCCACTCCCCCAGCCCTACACAGCCTCTTCTCCCGCTCCCTCCTCACCTGCGACTACTAAGGACACTGGTGTAGAAAGTGTCTCTTCAGGAAACAATATCTAAAACTCTCAAATGTCTGCCACTGAACAGGGCAGGAGCAAACAAAAATGCTTATCATTTATCCAGAAGGGTCCTTGGTATTTGTGTTTTGATTAATTGAGCCCTGCAGACATTGTAGACATTTTTTTTTTTTTTGGTTGTTTGCCACTGGATTGATTATAAGAACAGCTTTCAGGCTTCATGACACAGGCCTGGCTATGGGGGGCAGAGGGGGCCAGCAATACAATCGCCCTGCGAACATTCACCCGGTGAACACATACACCCAGGTTTCCAGTCACATCTGTCTGCCCCTGTTTGAGACGGTAGAAAACTTGTGAGCACGACCAACAAAGAGCTTGGTTGTTTTTACTCCCTTTTCTATGAAAAGCAGCCAGGACCTTTATGATGCTTCATATGTGAGAGTTTCAACTACACATGTATCTCATGTTCTCTAGAATTAAGGTAATACGAAAACAAATATCCTTTTGAATGGTACAAAGTTGAACTCTTGGAAATAAGTTCAAGTCTGGTCCAAGTGACTTCAGCTTGTCAGGAAAGGGGAACGCATAGGGATTTCTAATTTCTTCAGGACCTTCTCTCTTTCCTCTCGCTCCAGACCTTGTGAAATCTCAATGCTGTCTATCACCAGAGCACTTAGCATGCTGCAAAGAGCTTTGCAAACTTTACTGTGCAAACACCACCTGGGCGATCTCATGAAAATATGGGTTCTCGTGTATAAGGCTCAGATTGGGGTCCAAGATAGCCAGGCATGCTAACCACATTACTGGTCCCCAGCAACCATTAGACCTAGCATACAGTTCTCAGCAGGGCCTGTAACAGCAACAGCACCTAGGAACTTGGGGGACATTTGAGTTTTGGGGCCCAATTGTCAACCTGACAAGATGTACAGTCACCTGGGAAACAAACCTCTGGGCATGTATGTGAGAGTTTCTAGACTGGGTGAACTGAGGTGAGAAGATCACTCTAACCATGGTGTTGGAGACGCCACTCCACAGGCTGGGATCCTGGAGAAAATAAACCGAGTACCAGCATGTATCAACTCTCTCCTTCCTGACTTCAGATGCCTCAAGCTCCTCCTCCATGACCTCCTGACGTGATAGACTAGACCAGTGGTTCTCGGCCTTCCTAATGCTGCAACCCTGTAATACGGTTCCTCGGGTTGTGGTGACCCCAATCATAAAATTATTCTGTTGCTACTTCCTAACTGTAATTTTGCAACTGTTACTGTGATGGCTATTCCTGGTTGTCAACTTGACTATATCTGGAATGAATTATAATCCAGGAATGGAGGGCACACTTGTGATCTGGATCTTGAGGCAGGGAGACAACATGTCTTTGATCTAGATCTTCAGGCTGGATGACACAGCCTTTAATCCAGACCTTGGATTAAATCTCTCTCTCTCTCTCTCTCTCTCTCTCTCTCTCTCTCTCTCTCTCTCTCTCTCATTATGAAATGAAATATATATATAATTCATTCCATAAATTCTGCAACTCTAGAGAACCCTGACTAATACAGTTATGAATCATAATGTAAATGTCTGGTTTCTGATGGTCTTAGGCAACCCCAAGAAGGTCACAATCCACAGGCTGAGAACCACTGGACTAGACACTCAAACCATGACCCAGAGTAAATCCTCCCTTCCCTAAATTGCTTTTGCCAGTTTTCTGTTGTTGCTTTGCCCCAGCAATGAGAAAGCAACTAATCCAGGACCCCGACTCCACTTCCTGAATTAGAACTTGGGGTAGGTGAAGGCAAGCCATCTGCTGGCAGACCCTCCCGGTGGCTCTGATAAGAGCAGGTTCTAGAACCACTGACTTAGAGAGGAACACCTGAGCACAGCTGGTGAGAAGCAGCTCGACTTCAAAAGGTCTAAGAGAAAACCATGGAAACTTCAGGAGGAAGCCGAGTTACACTCGGCTATTTTAAACCACAATGTGTTTATGTGTTCCAAGAGACTTCATCAGCTCTAATTTCATTTTTTAAGAAAGAAAATACCAGCCAAACCACACAAATAGGAAAGCATTCTTGTTGACAAGGTACAACGTAGGCTACACAGTCCCTGGCTCCATCTTCCCATGTTTACAATAAACACATCGCAGCCTTTGTTTTTGCGTCCTCCTCCCTCCGCAACCCCGCCCGGAAGTGAGAAGGCAGAAGAGCTACATCGCAAGCTTTACACACATTAAATAATGCTTGAAAATGTTACAAAGTGGCCAGGGAAACACTAGGGCTCCAGGGCAGCAGCTCATGCGGAGAGACACTTTGTAGCAAAGGCAGACTCAGGCTCCGCTATCAAACCAGCATCTCTAGGAGACGTGCCCGCACCATTCAGTGTCAGAGAAGCTGCCCAAACCTGCCTTCGGGTCTTAAGCCTCCTCCCGCCATGACTTCGGCTTGCTGTCTGGCCTTCCGATCCATGAGCCTCCTCTGTGGTTCTGCTTTACCACTTCCTGGAAGTTTGCACGGAAATGGGGACGTCCCCACGCCATCACCCAGACTGACATATGGGCTCATGAAGATGCTCCTTGTGAATGGCTGCGTGTCCTCCACTGCATTCTTAGAATGAACAGGAGGGTGAGGTGAATAGGCTAGAAGTTCTCCTATCTTACAGATTGAGAGGGGAAAAAAAAAAAGCTGAGTCAAAATATCTAAGCGTCAAGCTTGCTGTTAGGAAAGGACGGTTTCTTCTTCGTTATGTCCTATCATGTCACCTGGGAATCCTGAAAGAGGAAAACTTCCAGGGAACTGGCAGATGTGATTCCGACAGTCTGTTTTTTATTCATAATTTGATTTTTTATATATGTGTGTAGTATGCATGTGTATGTATAAGTGTGTGTGTGTGTGTGTGTGTGTGTGTGTGTGTGTGTGTGTGTGTGTGTGTGTGTGTGTAGGCCTCAGGAGTCTTCCTTAATCTACCTCCCTCAATTCACTGAGGCAGGGTCTCTCAATTGAACGCAGAGTTCAGGAGCACAGGTTAGTCTGGCCAGCCTGCTCTAAGGATCCCATCTCCACTTTCCCAGTACTGGAATTAGAGGTGGGCCACCAAGCCCACCGAGCCTTTGCATGGGTCCTGCAGATCTGAACTCTGGCTCTCGTGCTCGGTGGTTCTCATCCACTGAGCCATTTTGCTAGCCCTGGGTTTTAGGTTTTGCAGGAAAACACACTCATTGTACATAGTAAGTTTCACAAGGACATTTTTATACAAGTCTAAAGTTCTCCCCACGTGCCCTCCTTCCCTCTGCCTTCTCATCTTCTGTCTCCCCCAGTTGTCCCTTTGTTCCGTTTTACACCCCAGGTTTCCTTGAATAGCAGAATTAGGGTCAAGACTCACACTCTCCAAGACCCTCCATCTGCCCTGTCCTTTGCCCATATGTACAGGGTTATTTTCTTTTCCCTCTTTTCTTCCTATAGAATGTACATAGTAAAGGCAATGAAGAAAGATGGGTGGAGAGGGTGGGTAGGTGAAGATGAGCAAGGCATGAGAGACATCCAGGAGAATGTCCAGTGCGACCCATTGCTGTGTGCACTGACCGAAACCGTTAACCATTAAAGTTAAAAGAGAGGCACGCCCCCTTCACCACACTCTGCTGTACTGGGTGGTGCTTTGTAGATGGTGTTGTTTTTCAGTAGATTGCAAGCCTATCATTAGCAAGCCCCCCAAGTCGTGACTCTTACACTTTCATCATTCAAAGTTTGACACTGGCAACTTTTTCATTGCCGGTGTGTCCACTCTGGTGATCCACCCTGCATCTGTGATGTCACTGCTGTAGCTGTCACCCTGGACTGCACCTGTAATCCACAGACGCTGCATGTGTTCTGACCGGCCCGCCCACCAGCTTCCTCCAGCTCTCCCTCTCTCAGGACTCCCTACTCTCTGAGACACAACCCTGACATCAGGCCAGTTAATAACCGGGTGATGTCTGAGAAATGTTGAAGCGAGTTGTGTGCGGCGTCTCACTTTCAATGAAAAGCTAGAAATGATTACGGTCAGGGAGGAAGGCGTGTGAAATGCAGGCAGGTCAGAAGCCGGGCTTCTTGTGCCGGAGGTGAGGGCAAAAGAAAAGTTCTTAGGGGAAATCAGAAGTCTGCTCCAGGGAACACGTGCACAAGAAGACAGGAAGAGTTGACAAACGGGGCAAACTTCATTGCTGTATTACTTGAAGATGCTGCTTCTGACCCCAGCCTTCAGTCAGCAGCCATCAGTATGAAGGTCAGATCTTCCCACAGCTTACCGAAGGATCAAGTGATCATTAGCATTCTTCTGGGAAGGACAGAGATAGAGGTAGATAGATAGATAGATAGATAGATAGATAGATAGATCGATAGATAGATAGATAGATGATAGATAGATAGATAGATAGATAGATAGATAGATAGATAGATAGATAGATAGATAGATAGATAGAGCACACACACAAACACACATATGTGTGGGTACAGACACCTATTCTGTGTGAGGACCAGTAATCAACATCAAGTGTCTTGCTCTGCCATTCTCTACCCTATCTGAAAAAAATTTATTATTTCTATTTTATGTATAATGTTTTGCATGCATGTATATATGTTCCATGTGCCTGTGGAGGTCAGAAGAGAGAATCAGATCCCTAGAACTGGTCTAGTTGTGGGTAATGGGAACTGAACCCAGGTCCTCTGCAAAAACAAGTGCTATTAACCACGATGCCATCACTCCAGCCCCCTCCTCACCTTCTTTTTTTCAGACAGGGCCTGTGGTTGTTGAATAAGAATGCTCCCCATAGGCTCATATATTTGAGTGGTTAGTCAACAGAGAGTGGCACTACTTGAAAAGGATAAGGAGGTGTGGCCTTGGAATAGGTATGGTCTTGTTGGAGGAAGTATGTCATTGGGGGGGTGGGCTTTGAGGTTTCAGAAGCTCAAGCCAGGTCCAGTGGCTCTCTCTTCCTGCTGCCTGCCCATCTAGATGTAGGACTCTCAGCTACTTCTCCAGCACCATGTCTGCCTGCATGCCGCCATGCTCCCTGTCATGATGATAATGGACTAAACCTCTGAAACCGTAAGCCAGCCTCAGTTAAAGGCTTTCTCTTCTAAGAGGTGCCACGGCCATGGTGCCTCTTCACAGGAATAGAACACTGGCTGAAGACAGGGTTCCTCACTGAACCTGGAGCTCTCTGACTGTGCTAGGCTGGCTGGCTGGCAAACTCCCCGGATCTGCCTATCCCTGCTTCGTGGCACTGGCATTACTATGCCTAACTTTTCACAGGGTGCTGCAGCCCTAACTTGGGTCTTCAGATTTGCACAGTAAGTGCTTTCCCTGCCGAACCGCCTCCCACGCTCAGACCACGAGCATTCCTCAGCAATGTGCTGTATTACAATGTTATGTCAACTTTCCATCACTGTGACAAAATACCCAAGGAAATCAGGAGACAATTATTTTGACTCAGGGCTTCAGAGGTTTGAGCCCATGGTCACATGGCTCCATTGTTACTGGGCCTGTGATAAGGCAGGGAATTGTGACCGAGAGGGCACGGCAGAGCAAAGCTGTGCACCCCATCAGATAGATAGATAGATAGATAGATAGATAGATAGATAGATAGATAGATAGATAGATAGGTAGGTAGGTAGGTAGGTAGGTAGGTAGGTAGGCAGGCAGGCAGGCAGGCAGGCAGGCAGGCAGGCAGGCAGGCAGACAGACAGATAGATAGGCAGGCAGACAGACGCCAAGGGGCGGGGGAGACTGATTGATTCTGGGGTCAAGATCTAACTTTCACATACATCACTCCAGGGATCTTCACTCTCCAACTTGACCCCACATCCTAATAGACCTTTCTGCCATGACCTCCTAAATGGGTTAACTATTGTTGATATCACATTCATAATCCAATCACATCTCAATAGCACCAACAGTTGGGACTAGACTTCCACACACAAGTCTCTAAGGGACACCGCAGATCCAAACCAGGACAGGTACATGCACTGGTTTCTGTTACTGTTGTTTTTAGACACAGAACTAGTGCATACTTAATGACTACAGTGCACATAAGCACTTTTATATGCATTGCAAAACCAAGAAAACCTCATGTGACTCACTTTATTGCAATGATTTCTTCACTGCAGTGCTCTGAAACGGAACCCACAATATTTCCAAGGTATGTGTGTACTTAATGCTTTCTCTGTAATGGAAAAAGAAAAGACTCCTGATCAATTGTCAAGGCACTCCTACAACGTTATTTCTTAATCCTTAAACAGAGGAAACTATCCAAGTAATCTTCCTCAAGAGTTCCCTGAGTCTGTCTTTAAGAGGATTCTGCTGGGTTGGGCGGTGACACCTGCCTTTGATCTAAGCCAGAAGGCAGAAGCAAGGGGGTCTCTGTGAGTTGGAGACCAGCCTGGTCTACATGGTGAGTTCCAGGCCAGCCAGGGCTACATAGTGAGACCTTGTATAAAGTTAATATTAATAACGTAGTTAATTAATTAATTAAAGGCTTCTGCTCCACATTCTTCTAGTATACGCAGGACAAATCTTCCAACCTAGCCTTCGACCTCCAACTTCCCTAGCAGCAAAGAACACACTAAGAGGAAGTCATTATTATCTTTTAGGTAAATGCCTCTCTAACTTTGCTCTATATTAAAATACCCTTGGGAAGTGTTTTAAAACTTCTGTTCTTTAGCCAGACCCTACATCGGTGTCACAAGAGAGACATCACACCTTTTCGGGCTCCCCGGGTGACTTCGATGCATATCCAAGTCGGAGACCCACTCACCCTCACAGTGACGCCTAGAGCCCGCCCCCCGCCCCATGGCTCCACTACCCAACATTTACCCCACTCTCCTCCCACAGAAGACAGCAGAATCTCAGGGGGTTGTTTTCATCCATGTCCCAGAATTTGCTCATCTAAAACAGCCGTTTTGATCCAGGATGCACTGTTGGCAGTGTTCTTCTATTTAATAAAGAAATCCTGTCTCCCTCCCTTCCCATTCCTTAAGTACAACCAGCCCAGCACTTTCATCTCGGACACGGTCTCTCTGTCTGACTTCATCCCTTCACTCTGACAGGACTAACATGCTAAGCCTGGCACCACTTTTCCTTGCTTCCCCGTTCTGCTTGTTGTTTTTTAATAGTAGAATGACACTACATTTGGAAATCCACTCTTAGCCAGGCAGTGGTGGCGCACGCCTTTAGTCCCAGGACTTGGGAGGCAGAGGCAGGCGGATCTCTGTTAGTTCGAGGCTAGCCTGGGCTACAGAGTGAGTTCCAGGAAAGGCGCAAAGCTACCCAGAGAAACCCTGTCTCGAAAAAGAAAAAAAAAAAGAAAAAAGAAAAATAAAGAAAATCCACTCTTAAAAAAAAAATCCTTTTAAAAGCACTCCCTATAAGAACACAGTAGTATTTCTTTTTTATGAGCAGCTGAAGCTGATCAGAGCGCTCCTCCCAAGCCACAAAATGCGTAACCCAGGACTACTTCTTGGCAGGCTCAGCAAAGCCCAAGACATGGAAGAACATTATTTTAATTCTTGAGCCTCCAGATTGTTCATTCTCAGTGGATAATGCAGCCTTCTCCATTATGTGGGAACAGGGAAAATATGGCAATAAGGCCTTGGCTAAAGACATGCTGTTAACTCATGCTTGCTCAAAACTAGAAGTTTCCAGGCTGTCTCATGACAATCACAGCTTGCTGAGTTTGCCAAGTCCCTTCTCTACCTTTGTTCTGCTGTTTAGTAACTCCTCTTAGCCAGCCAACCTCGTTCCAGATCTTTCTCTGTTCTAATACTTCTCATGTGTTTTATTTTTACCTATCCATAATCTGGGTCTTCAAAAAGAACTGCTCCCCAGCCCCCAAATGGAATTAGAATCATGACTGTTGCCAATAGAAGATTTATGTTCATGCCTTAGAAACATATATTATCTATTACAGCCTATTAGTAGAAAAGAATTCAAGTCACATATCACACTCCATAATTCTGGGTGTTTGTGATAAGGGACCACATCATTAAAGACTAAGGCGAGAGAGTTATAAAGAACAGCACACTTGTGTGTGGCTTTTCCTGTGTCTTCCTGAGACATTGACAGTCTTGCTAAGGTCATCGGAGACGAGGGGCAGCCACCAGCCAATGCACTTCAGGTCAGAAGTGTCAGATACAGGCACCTCCCAGCTTCTTCACAGCATCATGTGGGGTCCCAAGATCACACAGCCCTTGACTGTTTCCTCACGACAGGGTCAGATAGTTTCCACAATTAGTCAACTAGCTAAATGCAACTAGTCATGATGGCTTTCCATTGGGTTGTGAAGGTTAAAGTACTTGGAAAACAGTGAGTCGTGGGGGCTTGGCAGTGGGGCTCAGTTGGTAAAGTACCTCCCATTCAAGGGTGAGGACTTAAGTCTGAGTGCCCAGCACCCAAGTGAAATGGCAGGCATGACAGTACATGCCTGTCACCTCAAGTGAGGCAGGTCCAGAAAGAGCCAACTGGCAAGCTCCAGGCTTGGTGAGAGACGCTGTCTCAAAAAACAAAATGGAAAGAAAACACACACACACACACACACACACACACACACACACACACACACACACACAGAGAGAGAGAGAGAGAGAGAGAGAGAGAGAGAGAGAGAGAGAGAGAGAGAGAGAGAGAGAGAACAAAGTGAACACTGAACATATACATTATTCCAACTGACCTTGACCATTCATTTACTGATATTTTTTGGGTGTGCGGCGGGGTCTTGCTCCATAGCTCAGGCTGGTCTTGAACTCCCAGAGTCAAGCCCACTTTCTGCCTCAGCTCCCTGGGTAGCTGGAAATATAAGCATGCATCGCCATGCCTAGCTCCAAGGGGATTTTTAAAGAGACAGTGCAACCCAAACAAATCCAGGAGGAAGATGAGTATTATTGGTGTTAGTCTTACACATGAGTAGAGGGATTAAGCAGAGTTTTCCTTATTTGAAATGCAAAAATGGCTGTTCTTTTCTCAGTTTAAAATTCCTCAGTGGCTCCCATCACCAGGAAATCACAAACAAGCATAAAACAAAACTCTTTACTGTGATATAATCCTTTGTTGATATCTTTGGTTCTCCCTACAACCACGTTTAATACAAAGTTGATTTCCCCACAAAGTCTTTCTAAGGTGACACAGGGTGCCTCTTCCTTCTCTGGGGGCCACTCTGCCTGGACACACTCCTATGGAAGTATGAGAAAGTACTTCCCTAAGGGTATTCGTTCATGTGTCTGACTCCACACACCAAATGATATCCTTAAAAAGAGATAAGAAGAGGGACAAGGAGGCCTTGACACACAGTGAACTCTAAAATGTTGGATGAATGGATGGAATGATGGGTGGACAGATGGATGGATAAATGGATGGATGGACGGACGGACGGATGGACGGATGGATGGATAGGTGGGTGGGTGGGTGGATAGATGGATGGATGGATGGATGGATGGATGGATGGATGGATGGATGGATGGATGGATGGATGGATGGATAGGTGGGTGGGTGGGTGGATAGATGGATGGATGGATGGATGGATGGATGGATGGATGGATGGATGGATGGATGGATGGATGGATAGGTGGGTGGATGGGTGGGTGGGTGGGTGGATGGATGGATGGGTGGATGGATGGGTGGATGGATGGATGGATGGATGGATGGATGGATGGATGGATGGATGGATGGATTGGTGGCTCAATGGTCCATAGCCATGAAACAAGTAAGCAACAGAAGCAAAGCAGACTGCATTATCTTCCACCTCTTGATTAAATCATGTTCCATTGATCCCTCCACCACCTTTGCTGGGCTATGGGTGACACCTCAGAAAACGCTGGTGATGATGTCTCTGAATCCAGGATGGACTGCCATACAGCCTTCAACCATATGTTTAAAAGGAAACAACAAATCCAAAGCCACAGGCAGCAATTTAGGCTCCTGTTTAATACCAGACTCTAAGACACCTGACTGAGGAATAAGAGAAAAAATCTGTTAGATGGGTCTGTGAAGTTCCTTTGTGAAAGGTGCCTTAATCTAAAACTGTCACAATGGTAAATATAATTAGATAACAATAATAATACCATAGACCACAGTTTATTACCATCCTTTCTTCCGGGGTTTTCAATTGGAACGGAAAATGCGATTACTAATTAAATTAGACGACAGGAGGTATCATTTTCCAAATGGAACCCTAGTGATATAAATGAGTTACTGCAGCCTCTCTGACTTCTCACTGTCGCCCAAAGAGGGGGCCATTTACTTGGCTGGAGTTAACCCAGAAAAATGGGTCTGAGTGATGCTCTTGCTCCGTGACTCTAATACAATTCATTTATGCAGTGTGTGCCTTGTTAGTGTGGCTACTAAAAGGCCACAGAGACATCCAGGCGTTTTCTCGCTCAAGGAGTTCTGCGGACCCAGGAAGATGGAGAAGCATATAGGTGTGTGATAATCCAGTCATGGTCTGGCCAAAACCTAAGAGGAATCGGGAGTCTTGTCTTGCAGGGATTTGCTTTCAAGTAGAACCTGGCTGTAGTGGCTTATACTTAAAATCCCAGCACCTGGGAGGCTGAGGCAGGAGGATTGCCATAAGTATAAGGCTAGTCTGGACTACATAGTGAGTTTCAAGGTAGTCTGGGCTAAAGAGTGAAACCCTGTCTTGAAATAAACAAAACAAAAAACACCACAAAAAAATAATAAATTAAAAAAAAAATAACTCACATGATACAGTAGAGATGGCACTGTAGGAGGCTGCCATCTTTACAGGCCAGAGAATGTTATTTTCTTTCCTTTCTTTTTTAAAAAAATCTTTTTCTAGTTGTATAGTAGGATCCACCAAACTTTTCACTTGACTTTTAGTTGAAACCTTTTCCAAATTATACTTCCCATAGCATTGTGTCCCCAAATATATTGTGTACCCTAATAAAGCTTATCCGAGGATCAGAGGAAAAAGCCAGCCACTATATTAAACATAGAAGTCAGGCAATGGTAGCACATACCTCTAAACCTAGCATTCGAGAGGCAGAGATCCATCCAGATTTCTGTGAGTTCAAGGCCATACTGGGAATAGAGCCAAGTGTAGTGACACACACCTTTAATCCCAGCACTAACCATAGAGGTTTGGAGGTCTGTACAGACAGGTAGCTGGGCAGAGAGAGGAAGTGAGATACAGAACAGAAAGGCATATAGGCGTGGATGTACAGGAAGTAGGTCTCTTTGGCTGAAGATCTCCAAGTGGTGAGAACGTGGCTGGCTTCTTTGGCTTCTTTCTGCTTTTCTTTTCTTTTCTTTCCTTTTCTTTTTTTTTTTTTTTTTTTTTTTTTTTTTTTTTTTTTTTTTTTTGGTTTTTCGAGACAGGGTTTCTCTGTGTAGCTTTGCACCTTTCCTGGGACTCACTTGGTAGCCCAGGCTGGCCTCGAACTCACAGAGATCCACCTGGCTCTGCCTCCCGAGTGCTGGGATTTAAGGCGTGTGCCACCACTGCCCGGCTTCTTTCTGCTTTTCTGATCTCTCAGTTTTTACCCCAATATCTGGCTCCAGGATTTTATTAATAAGAGTGTTCAGCAATTTGTCTTATAGTTTTCTATTCTGTAGATACAAACCCAAGACTTTAGCACATGCTAGGCAAGTGCTCTACCCTGAAGCTACACCCCACTCCCCAAAACAGCGCTTTCAAATGCACTAGGATAAGAGAACAGCCTCTGTCACATGGAAATTCAGGAAAGTTTTAAATGAAAAATACTGTAATAAAAATTAAATCAGTTGTATATATGTTTGTGTGTATGTGTATGTGTCCATGTCTGTCTCTGTGTATGTATATGCACATACATTTATTTCTCAGTATGTGTGTATATGTGTGACTATGTATGTGTGTCTGTATGTTTCTGTGTGCCTGTATGCATGCATCTCTGTGTATACCTGTGTGTCTCTGTGTGTGTGTGCGCGCGCGCACGCGTGCGCGTGCACTGACACCACAGGTCCCTTAATATGTTACAGTGAGTTCGGAAGGATGTACAATGTACAATTTGATCAAATTCATTTAACAGCTTCTATGCCTTTAGGGACGTCTTTCTCGCTGACATTCTTGAACACACAGAGGTAATACTGGTCTAGTGGAATTAATATATAAATCACCCATTCCCTTGTTACTTGGAGGAACTTGGTCACACCTTAAACAACAATGGGGACTCCCAGCATGGGGAAGTAAAGGGGGTACCGGAGCTCAGGTTCACAGCAGGAGGCCCTTAACGTCATAGGAGCACAATTTAGGGGTGTTCTTAACACCAGTCTTAGTTTCTCTATCTGCCAAGTGGGAATAACAGCAATACCCAGGCCCTGGAGGTGAGTGTATTTATTGAGAAAAGCAAGTGAAATCATTCCACGTGTTCCAGAACTGTGACATGAAACACCAGAAACTGGGGGAGCCCATCATGGTCAGTCCACTGCAGGTCCTGTTCTTATAATAAAAGAAAAATACAAGCAACTTGGCCAAGTGGGAAAAGGGGGGGCGGGGAAGCATGCCAAAATGGAAGAGAGGTTGTAGGAAAAGTCCCTCCAGCCAGACTTCCAAGGAAATGAGTTTAATATGAAATTACAAAAACAGGGCCCTGGGCTGTTTGTACTTTTCTATGAAATCTGATATCCAAATATCACAATGCATCAACAAAAGAGAGTTAACTGCAAAGAACAGCAGGATGTTTGGAATTCTTTTTATGGCTCCACCCCTTGACAAACCCAAATGCGTGTATGCATGCGTGTGTGTGTGTGTGTGTGTGCGTGTGCGTGTGCGTGTGCGATGCCTTTAAGATCTAGGACACTTCCAAGCAAATACATTCAGACAGACACCAAGGCAGGGAAAAAATGAAAGTGGGGGGTGTGTTAGATCATGGCCTGGCAACAGATGCTGCCCCAACCAAGCAAATCAATTTTTACCACTGTCTTCTAGAATATCTGCTTTAAGTCAGAGCTAACACTCAAGCAAATCCTCATGCTAGAGTTTCACAGTACACACTGAGAAATAATCTTGCACACAGAGATGCCTGGGGATCTAAAGCAACCAGTCAGAAAGAACGAACGAGGCCTCTGACTTTGAAATCAAATTTGGGGAGGCTAACGTGTCCAAAAAACTGCTGCTGCACACAGAGGCCAGCACAGAATATATCTCCACATAAGTGAATCAGACAGGGTCTTGGGGGGGAGGATGTTATGCAGAGAGTTTTGATAATAGGAAGGGAATGTCTAGAAAGCGTCTGCAACATGACGGAACGGAGAGTGCATGAAAAAACAAATGACCAGGCAAAGTGGTCCAGTCAATGTCTGAGCACTGCCAGGGTGCTAAGACCCCAAGTTTGGCTCTTCAGTAGGCTGAATACTTTGAACCACAGGATACAGTAGAGAAAAGTGGAGCCTCAGGCCATAGTTTCTTTCTGACCCTACAGCTCCCCTTTCCTCCCCCCAGGTCAGGCCAGAAACTATATTCCTTTTCTTCCAGGTTTTTTTTAAAAAAAGCAACCAACAGCCCAGAAGTTAGAATCCTTCTCTCCCAGAGCCAGCCATAAAAACCTAAAAATATTACCCCCATCTTCCCTGTAGGAGATAGACATAAAGAAATGCTATGACCTTCTTTGTCTGATAGTTGTTCATAAGACCTCCATTCTAAGAGGGCCCTGCCCTCAACCAGGAGAAAGGAATGTGGCAGGAGCTAAGAAGAATCTGAGGGGTGTCCCTCCCTGGCATCACCTTGAGGTCACATTGTTTTTCTAGTTACATTTCTATCTGTCTGTCCACACTTTGTGTCTCTCAGCATAGGAAACAGATGGCTTCCCCTGAGCCCTTACACCTTCATTTCTGAAGGTTCTCATGTCATACAGAATTCTGACTAAATCAACCTGCCATACTCTTCCAGTCCTGCCTTTTGTTAGAAAAGCTCACAGCACCTTTTGTATGCCTCCATCCAGATTTTGGGTTGACCAGACGAGTCAGGGAAAGCCCACCACCTCACCAGGCAGGTCTCTGCTGCAATACAATGGGTCAGACTTTCTGGCTTACCACCATGTTTCTTGTTAGCAGCAAGAATGCAGCCATCCCAGAGTTAATAGCCATGCTTCAGCAGATGAAACTTGGTCATCTCATGGTTTCTAATATGCTTTGCTCACCTTGTAGCTTATCATGTTTCTCTTGCTTTGTTGCTGGGCTGTGGGGTCCTCCTACTTTTAACGATGTCACTTCATGGAAATATAGACCACACTTGTTCCTAGTACCCACAACAGGTGTGTGTGTGACATATTTGTTGGACAGCAATGGAACCTATTTTGGGGGAACAGGTACTTCCCTCTCCTTGGTATACAGCAAACCCCTAGTTTTGGTGAGCCCATGGGTGACAGGGCAAGACAATGCAGAGGTTCCTCCATTCTGTATTTTTGCTGAGGCTGTTTTAGGTTTAACTAGAATTTGAGCTCTTTGATGGAGAATCCCATGGAAAACTACCCAAGTCTATTTTAGGAACCAGAGGACAGGATGCCTCAGCTAACTTACCTTAGCTTCTGTTAAACTGCCTGCCTGTACAAACCTCTCATTGTAGCTGACTGCTTATCTTAGCTTCTGTTAAACTGTTTGCTTGCACAAAACCTCCCTCTGCAAATGTTGAGTGAGATACCACCACGTGGTTTTTACCTTTAAAAAAGCCTTACTCAAAACACATGCACTACACGTGGGTCCCAAACAACCAAGTATAGTCTTAGCCAGCTGGAATAAAGACTTTCAATTGGCTATCAACTGTGTCTGAGTGGTGATCTCTGGTGGGCTTCTTGTAACATATGGTTCAGTTAACTGGCTGAAAATGGGGTTCACATTCTCGCTCCCCTCCCCATGACATAGCCATGTATCCTTGAATAAACTTTTTTATTTATTCGTAAAACTGAGTATTTAAACTACAATCCCTAAGATCCTTTGCATGAGTAATGTTCTAAGATTTGGTGGTAAAATACAACCCCAAAATTAATGAGTTATTGTACTTAACAAAATTCAGAAGAATCGGGACCAGTAAACAGGTGTATTCTGACACTGTTTTCCAAGTCATGGCATTACCAACTGACTAGTTTCTCTGCCACATCACAAACCACACTTTCATTGATGCAAGTGGCCAGTATCTATTCACTCTGAAAGGCACAACCCTCCCCCTCTCCTCCTGAGGCTTTCAGAAGGGGATTCTGATCTTTCCTGCCAACCACGGGTTAATGCTCTGAGATGGTCCTTTGTTTTACAAAGGGGCACGGAGACACACTCAGCTGATACAGTCCATTATTCAAATTGCATTTCTGAGGCAGCAAATAACTCCAGCCACCTGACGTGGATCTTAGGCATCATCTTGCCTCACTACAACCCAAAGCTATTACATTAAGAGCAGGGAAGAAAAAAAAAAAAAAAAAACAATGGGGCTGACAGCGACGTGAACTCCCCTGGTAGATGGAAACCATCAATCCAGTCGCTGAAGTATTTAGCTACAAAAGGGGAAGAGACATTCTTTGATTGAAGGATAAGAGGAAGGCACACACAGGCGCTTTTCAATCAGAGTTTAAAGCAGGTACCTTGGAAGAAATCGCAGATAAGTCTGCCTCAGAAAAGCACAAGCCAGCAAGTATACCTGCTGGGGCATGAAAGTTTGGGGGCAAATGGGGTCACTCCGATGTGTTCCACAGTCAATGTGGACACTCGAGGTCAGTCTCTGATCCCTGTGTGGTAGTTTCTGAGGGAAATGAAACAATGGGCATCCTTGGGTGCCCAAGGATGCGAGAGACAGATCATTTCTGCTTCAACAGTGTTAAGTGATATTCATGTGCTCCTAGTCTTTATGCAGAAGTCAATGAAATTAGTAGTAAGGTTTAGAAGCCAGAAACATGGTGCAGGGTTCTCAAAAACAACACAAGACAAAACAAAAAACCCTCCAACTATTCTTTTCTGTTAAACTTGTGCTGCTCTGGTTCCCTGGGCTAGAACAGTAGTGTTAATAGATTCCGCCTCGACTAAAAAGGGAGCCAGTGGCACAAAATCTATTCCTCCAGCGAGGTTGCTGGGCAACGAGCAAGCTTTTGGCATGTGGCTGATGTCTCCAGGCAGCTCGGACTCCACAAAGTAAGCTCTTCCATCACTCACAACTAACTTGATTTTGATGGATTAAAATGGAATCAAAACGTACTGTAACATGCTCACTTCCAAATGCAGGAATCGGGGAAAGGCAGAAAATACCCAAATCCCCACCAAAGATGAACTTAGCAGAAATGCTAGGATTCACTGAAGTTCGTTCTATAGATGATAAATTTCCTATCATTCTAAGGTCAGGATATTCCAAAGCAATGGAGACACATAGCACTGAAAAAATATTTTGGTAAGCCGGGCATGGTGCTGCACACCTGCAGTCCCAGGATTCAAGAGGATGAGGCAGAAGGACGGCTGCGAGTTTGATGCCAGCCTGGTCAACACAGCGAGTTCCAGGCCAGCCAGGAATACGTAGTAAGATCCTGTCTCAACAAACCCAAGAGTCGGGCAGGAGAGGTGGTTCAGTGGTCAAGAGCACTGGCTGCTCTTCCAGAAGACCGAGGTTCAATTCCCAACACATAGAGGCTCACAACTGTCTCTAGCTCCAGTTCCGAAGCGGGCAGGAGATCTAATGCCCTCTTCTGGCCTCTGTGGGCACCTGGCGTGCACATGGTACATGGACATACATGCAGGTGAAACACCCTTACACATAAAATAAAATAATAATAAAAATGTTCTGGGAATGCAGCTCAGTAGTAGAACTCTTATCCACTGTACACACACACACACACACACACACACACACACACACACACACGCGCGCACACGCACACATGCATGCACACACACGCACGCAAATCAAGATGGAACTTCTCAACATAACAAGGAGTTTGGATTCAAGTTCTGGATTCAAGTTCACCCCTGTGCCTGGTACTGTTTGCATCATACTTCTTTCCCCTGGGGCTGGGGCTAGAACCCAGGGCCTTGCACACGCTAGGCAAAAGTCTCACCGCTGCTCTAAACCCTGGCCCCTGACCTGCTATCCTCCAGCGACAGCTCATCCGGCAAACACCCAAGAGTGGTATTAGCTAATAATTAGCAAAGGTTCTCAGGTCCTGAGCCCAGGCTTTGGTGGTTTTAAAGAAATAACATATGACTTTGGGCCAGGTCTGCCTAGAAAGCAAGATGGCTGCTTCTCACCAACCAAGTTCTTCCTCAAAAGACTGGTTTAGCATTGACTGTGTCCATTTGTGAAAACTGCCTCCAAGAGATATAGAAAACAGTGGGCTGACAGTTCAGTGTCACTACTGTCCCCTCCAGGTCTCTCAAGGCTGGCCCACCTGCCAGGGCCTGGATGCCATAAACCACACGCTTCCCTGTTCTTCAACCTCTCTTGGAGAAAATCATTCTTCTCAGCACACATACTGCATCGGCCTCTTCGGCAAGCTGCACACACCTGTACTGACAGACAACGTCCTCTTCTCACGCAATCTAGAACCTAGGATCATTAGTGGGTCCAAGGGCCACCGGACAAGGGAAGGAGGCCAACGCCATCAGATGGAGGGAGAAATTCCATCCTTACCCACCCATCTCCCAGGGTGGTTGAATGAAACCGAGTTGCACCCTTGCTCCTCCTAATACGGAGGATATTGACACATTCCAGGGAAAACTTGCACGCTCTGGCCATGATAGGTCCTCTTCCATGGCCCTGCCTACCCTACCCCTCATCCATCGTGTGTCCATTATGTCTTCGGTAAGTTTCCATATTTTCACGACACATTAAAATGCACTGCGGGAGTTAAAAGCAGCTTCTTTGGAGCCATTAGGATGATAAAATGTGACTTGATAGAAATTGATACATTATTATTGCTCCCTAACAAGACACATACCCCCAGAAAACAAACAGTGGTTAGTTCTAATACAAAAGAGCCCCAGTGGGTCTTCCCATAGCTTGTGAGGGTGGCTGCGTGGCACCCACCACCAGTCTCAAAAACACGGCTTGGCCACATTTTGTCTAGCTCAAAAGCCACCCCAGAAACCCTTAATTGAGAGCCCCTCCCCACTCCCAAACTAATCTCTGTTACCTGTGGCTTAGCCTCTGCATGGAATATTTCCTATTTTCTACTAACCCCTTGCTTTTAACTACCCTTCCTCCCACCAGGTTTATGCACCCAGGTGTGTGTAAGCTCAGGCCCCTATCCAGAAGTAGATTCTCTACGTTAGAGCACTATAATTTTCATGGGAAGAGAACAAAACGCATGATAATGGAAACCCTAAACACTAGAATTCTGATTGCTTGTTTGTTTTATGGACAATTTGGGGAGTCTAGCTAAATTCATTTGTCCCATAACAGAGAGAAGAGTCTTTGGTCTGAAAGGACATTAGGTCAGTCTAACCAACATTGTCTTTTCTCTTTCTCTTGAAGGACTTTTTGCTTTCTCTAAATACTTTTGCAGATGGTGTGTTTTGCATGACTTTTGTTGTTTGAGGCAAGGTCTCATGAAGCCTAAACTATCCGCCAATTCACCATGTAGCCAAAGCTGGCTTTGAACTCCTGCTCCTTCTGCTTCTACTCCCAAGCGTTGGGGTTATGAGTGTACACCACCCCATGCCCGGCAGTCAATGATGCTTTTGTAGAGGAAGTATTCAGTACGAAGAGCCCATGAGAAAATTAACGATCTTTCCCAGTGGTTTCCTTTCTTAAAATATGGTTTACATTATAAAAGCAGTGCTTATTGTATATATAACCTTTGCCCTTATTACATATACATGTAAAAATATATGTGCACCTAAGCATAGACATACACACATAGATACATGTATCAATTGTCAATTGTTGGTCAAATGGATGTTCTCTTTGAGTTTGCAAGATTGCTTCTCTCAGTTTCATCGATGATAGCATCCATTTGTACTGTATCCAGAACTCATGAGTATTTGTGATTATCTATTACTACATTGAGCACCTGTCTCCCTAAAAGCCTGTGAGCTCCCCAAGGACAAGAACTGTTGCTCTCAACACTACCATAGTGCCATGCCTAGCCCCAACCTATACATGGATGAGACACACAGTAAATATCCGTACAATGATCACTGCCTAAGTTCGCTAATTAATGACTTAATGCTTGATTGAAATTCTATCTTGTTCGAAGGTTTCAAAACATGGCTGGAGATTTAGAACTAAGCTACTGATCCTCCACAGATTTTTTTCTTCTTCTTCAAAGAAACAGTTGCCAATTAGAATACTGAAGCATGGCCTCTTTGGGGAAACTTCAAGAGCTAGGAGCTAGCCTTTATTTCTAATGAAGAAAGAGGAGGGATGAGGAGCTAGAAAAGAGAAAATATTTTATCTTGTTCAAAAAGAACATTCTAAATGAAACATACATATAGGCAAAGAGTCATGATAGGATACTTGAGCTGAAGTCAACATACATGTATGGGCTTTTGTTAGTTGGCTGGTTAGGGTTTGTTTGCTTGTTTGTTTGTTTGTTTGTGACAGGATCTCAAGGAACCCAGGCTGGCCTTGAACTCCTGATCCTCATGCATTCACTTCCCAAGTACTAGGATTCCAGGTGTGCACTACACCTGGCTTATACATGTGTGTTTCAAGATGTGAGTTTGGATGGACCAGCAAGATGGCTCAGCAGGTAAAAGCAACTGCCATCAAGCCTGTGGACCTGAGTTCAGTCCCCAGAATCCACATGATGGGAAGAGAGAACCAACTCCTACAAGTGGCCCTTTGATTTCTACACTTGTGCCATGGCACATGTATCCTTCCCTCTCCCATTCTTTGTTACTGTGATAAACATGATAACCCAAAGCAACTTATAGAAAAAAAAAAAAAAAGGATTTAGTTCATCTTACACAGCCAAATAACAGTTTATCATCAAGGAAGTCGGGACATGAACTCAAGGCAGGAACCTGAAGACATGAACTAAAGCAGGGATCATGGAGCACATCTTACTGGGATGTTCCTCTGGCTTGCTCAGCTTCCTTCCTTTTATAGCTCAGGCCCACCCATCTAGGGATGGGACTGCCCACAGTGGCCTGGGCCCTCCTATATCAATGACCAAGAAAATTCTCAACAGTCCAATCTAATAGAGGAAAGTCCTCAGCTGACATTCTGTCTTCCCAGATATGTCCAGGCTTGTGTCAAGTTGAGGAAAACTAACCAATACACACACAAATAAATAAGCATAATAAAAAAATTACAAGTTTAAAACAAGAAGTATACCTATTCATTGAGAGTAAAAATTCTCTTTCCAAGTAGCTTCTTCTCTGGTGCACACTGCCCCCACCCTTTGTCTCTGTCTTCCATACTACTATATTTTATAAATTTTCCTCATTATCCCTGTATACTTAATATACATATATTTACCCATGGCAAAATATACGTTCTGGTTTTTGTATTTGGAAACAGCATGGTAAGTACATGCAAGTACTCAACTATGCTATATATATGGCTATAAAGATGTATGTATATTCTTATAGTATATTTATGGATTTTTGCTAATATAGTAGGGTAATCAAGACAAGGCAAATCAAAGCAGTAGATACTTTTTAAAGTTATTCATATTTGACTCTAAGATACCATGAGTTTATTTAAACACTAGACTTATCTCCCTTCTGTTCTTAATTCTATTTAGCTTAGGCTATTAAGGCTAATTTATGTTTCAAAGGCATGTGCTAAGTGATCACACAGGATAATGTATGTAAAAGTATTCTGTAATTAAAAGCCTAATGTAAATGTAACTACCATAATAATTATAATTTTCTTTTTAATTTATATGTATGTATGTGTATATGTATATTATATAAGCTACATAGCCTAACACTATCATTTACAAATGTTTGGTCACAGCTCAATACTGACTGATCAGTGACAAAAGTTTCCAAAATGAGAAATACCATAAGAGGGGTTGTTGTCTGATTGGCTTTTTCTAAGTCAGGGCCTCAGTCTAAGCCTAGGCCTGCCTTGAACTCAACAGTGATCCTCCTGCCTCAGCCTCCTGAATTTGGAGATTACAGGAATGAGCCACCATGCCCAGATTATACACATATTCTTCTTTATTGTTTTGTTTTGTTTAGAAAGTGTTTTTCTATGTGGTACTAGCCTGTAACTCACTACACAGCCCAGGGTCCTTCCTACCAACATGTGTCCTTCCTACCAACATGTGTCCTTCCTACCAACATGTGTCCTTCCTACCAACTGTGTCCTTCCTACCAACAACATGTGTCCTTCCTACCAACTGTGTCCTTCCTACCAACAACATATGTCCTTCCTACCAACTGTGTCCTTCCTACCAAAAACATGTGTCCTTTCTGCCAACATGCCTTTTGTATCAATACCCATCCTTCCTGTCAACATCTGTCCTTGTTTGTTTGTTTGTTTGTTTGTTTGTTTGTTTTTCAAGACAGGGTTTCTCTGTGTAGCTTTGCACCTTTCCTGGATCTCGCTCTGTAGACCAGGTTGGCCTTGAACTCACAAAGATCTGCCCGCCTCTGCCTCCCTAGTGCTGGGATTAAAGGCGTGCGCCACCACTGCCCGGCACATCTGTCCCTATTAACACATATCCTTACTACCAAGATTCACATTATCAACATCTGTACTTCCTATCAAGACCCACTTTTCTTACCAACACCTGTCCTTCCTACCAATGACACCTGTTCTTCCTACTGACATCTGTCCTTCTGGGATTTGTACTACAAACATCGGTCCCTCTTGCCAACATCTGTCTTATCTATGTGCCCTTCTAAGATTTGTTGTACCAACATCTGTCCTTACATCTGTCCCATCCATACTCATCCTTCCCGCCATCACCGTTTCTCCACAACTCACCTCACATGCTCCACAAAGCACACCATGCTCAGTCCCTTCCACTGGCGTGCCTCAAGCAGGACTCCATGATGCTGGTGTCCTTTCCCACCGATGGGGAGATGAGGGGGACGCTGTGCCAGCAACAGCCTCCACTCAGCTCTCCCCATCGTCTCACTTGTGTCCCTTCCTGTGATGGTCCCTGTGTCTCCAGGTCATCTAGAGGGGCACTCCTAGAACCCCCCATGATACTCAGTCCCAGGCAGTTGACCTCCCTGGGACTGAGCATCATGCAGAGCATCATGCAAAGACCTCCCTGCAGAGGTCTTCAGTGGTATTTGTTTCCACTGTGCTCTCACGCCATGGTAAAAGTTATACAACGCACCCCCCCAAAGAGCTGGGAATCCAGAGACATTGGGGGCCCAGTAGCAGTCACCTAAGAAAACGGAGGGCTGTTCTCCATGGTCATTATTACAATGTAGTCATCCCCATAAAATTAATTACTGAACTGGAGCCAGCCACCTGAAGGAAATCTGGTGCCCTGAGACGTCTCATTTTCCCTCAAAAACCAACTCAGCTGCGGCATCTATAGCACGTGACATCAGGCCCAATCTTGGACCAGTCGCTGTAACGTACATCTGAAAAGCCATTGCAGTGGGGCTGTAGGCCAGATAGACAGCATTTATCGACACCAGCAAGGCCCTGGCTCTGATCCCCAGCACCTCATAAAAAGAGACAAAAGCTTTTCGGGAATGTGTGTCTGTTTATTTTGTGAAGGATGTAAGCATTTATTTGTGTCAACGAAGCTGTACACAGGAAAACGTCTGCAGACATATTAGTTAAACTCAAGCCCCTACCAGCAAACTCAATCCCTCGGTCCATGTGTGACACGGTCATGTGTATTCTTTCTGACTTAACAGGTATGAATAATGAACAAGCTCAACCCCATTCAAACAAAGGATGTGCATTCATCATGGAAACACACATGACCCTTGGTTTAACTCGGCTTTTCACTCCAAACTGCATGTATCCACACCACACGGCGAGCTCTCTTCCGGGAGCTGGAGGGCATTGCCACAGGAACTGGGGTAAATTCTCTTAATGCAAGGCAATGTTGAATCAACGTGAAGGGGTGCCTTCAAATAGCCCATTTGGCATCTGTTCAGAGGCCCCCTGCATGTGAAAATCTCTGGGAAGCCACGCTAGTCTGGGGGGTAGAGGGGCAGGAATACTGCATTTGATCTTCACAGCAAAAAAAAAAAAAAAAAAGGCCACACAGATCCCCAAAAGGGACAATTTAGAAAAGAGAACGATCAAGTGGTGCTTGTGAGCTGAGTTAAAAGACAAACATAATTAAAATAGCCCTTTGCTTGAATAAGAGGAAAGTACAAACAAAAGAAAAACAAATTTAGAAAGCAAAACTCAGGAGGCAAATGAGCAAACACTACGCTTTTGTTGATAACAGAGTAGAAAGAAAGGCAGGGTGTGAGTCACGGCTGGCTCACTGTTCAACATCCCAGTTGGGTACCCTGGGCCCTGTACGGCCACCTAATTACCAGGAGATTCATCCCCTGGGCAGCAGACCCAGAGCACCTTTCCAGTTGGCTCTGCACTCATCGGGAGTTGGGGGATGTGAACAAACATCTCCTTGAGGCTCCATGCTCAGAACTTCTCAAGGGGGCTACCCAGATCTCAGAAATCAAGGCTGGCAGACTAAGGTAAAGGCAGGCAGGGCCACTTGGTTCTTTAGGACGGCAACCAAATCGCTTTCTGCAGTTGTAGGGACTCAACTCAGTCATGTTTCCCGTGCCCAAATGGAGAAGGAAAAACTTGAACAAATAAAAAAGATAATCGGAAGTCACATGGTCTAGAAAGTGGAGAGAAGAGGTAGGATGGTCTTCTTTATGCCGCCTCTGTCCTTTCATTTTTATTCATTTGAGTGTGTGTGTGTGTGTGTGTGTTCACACACGCACATGCTCATGCTCATGCACACGTGTACATGTGTGAAGGCGTGTCCAGGCAAGAGGACAACCTCATGTGTAGTTCCTTAGGACATCACTGTAGCAGACTTTCTTTTGGGCCACCAACCAGCTCCTAAATCATGACATGGAGACTGGTTACTAGTTACAAATGCTCGGCCTTAGCTTAGGCTTGCTTCTTGCTAGCTCTTACAGCTAACCTGTTTCTATGTTTTTGCCTCAGGGCTTTTTACCTTTCTTTCTGTATGTCTTACCCTCAGTGCTTGCTGCGTCTGGCCGCCCCAGCAACCCCCTCTCTTCCTCACTCGGCCTCTCTTCTCTCTCGTCCGCCCAAGCCTACATTCATCCTCCTTATTCTCTCTGCCCACCAGCCCCACCTATCCCTCTACTGCCCAGCTACTGGCCGTTCAGCTTTTTGTGAGACCAATCAGGTGCCTTAGGCAGGCAAGCTGAAACAAATGCAACACATCTTTACACAATTAGACAAATGCCCGTATAAACAAATGTAACACATCTTTGCCTAAGTATTCCACAACACATCACACACCTTGTTTTCTGAGACAGGTGTGTCACTGGCCTGTAGCTCATCAGGGCCAGCAAGTCTCAGGGTCCACCTTCCACTCCCTCTGCTTCCTCAGCACTTTTTTAATTTGTGGTTTATTTGCTTGTTTGTTGAGACAAAGTTTCACTCCGTAGCCATGGCTCTCCTGGAACTCAGTCTGGCTGGTCTGGCCTCAAACTCACAGAGATCTGCCTCCACATCTCCCTCCCCCTTTTTGGTTTTTACAGACAAGCACTTCTTATTTGTTTAAGAAAAATGTTCTTGGGTGGGGAGCAGTGAGATGGCTCAACAGGAAAAGCAGTCTGTCGCCAAGCCTGACGGCCTGAGTTCGATTCCAGGCACCACAAGGTGGAAGGAAAGAACTGACTCCCAGCCTGTGCACCTGCACACACACATACACAAACAAACAAATACATGTAAAAAAATACAAGTGTAAATACATCTGCAGGGTAAACTCTGATAATGGAATTGCTTGACCAAAGACACATGCAGTTCTATCTCATCTAACACTGTCAGTTTGGTCTGCAGAGATGTGGCCACTGCACTCATCTGCTTCTTGCCTCAGTCATCAGAGTTCCATCAAGTATTTGAATTCCATCAGCATGACGGGCGGAGATGTCTGTTTGCTTTCTTATGAGCAGCAAGAACAAGTATGTTCTCATGTCTAAGAAGAGCTTTCTCAACTTTTTCTATCAATGCCTGTTCATAGCTGAAGAGTTTCTACTTCCTTTTCTTTCCTTGAGGTCCTGGGGACTGAATGTCAGGTCTCAAGTGCTCCACTGAGCTAGCTCAGCTCAGACCATGTGTACCTGAAGATGCAGCGCGTGATCCTGAACTCACTCTGTAACCCAGGCAGGTCCTGAAATGGTGACTGTCCTGCCTCAGCATCCCGAGTAGTTGGAATTATAAGACTGCACAATCAGGCACAGCCTTCTACTCCCTTTTCATTAAGGTCACGTGGAAGGCAGTTCTGTCTCTTCCCACCTCCCTGCTCTCCCTCACCCAGCTCCCCACAGGATGGTGGGACAGAAAGCTAGCACAGAAATCTTCTACCCCATAAAACGTGCACTCGTCTGGCCCTTCAAGGGGTCATTGCAAGGACACCACACAAACCTTGATACCAACAGAGAATGCTCCGTTTGAAAACATGTCCATGTTCCATCCTGATGAGGAGGCATCAAAGTAAAATGAGCGTGGGCCACTTTTGAGTGATGACATTTGCATTGCCAGAGTGATTCGCTTATCACACTCATTTAGGTGGAGAGTCCAAATCAACACTGCTCTCAGAGAGCTTGTTGCTAGTCATTTAGGGAATTCCAGACTAGGATAATCAGTGGGGATTTTAACGTCTTAGGGGGAAAAAAGCGGGGGTTGGTGGGAAGACAGACACAGAAACAGACAGACACAGACAGAGACACAGACGTAGACAGACACACACAGACACAGAGAAAACACAAGAATGGAAACGTGGAAGTCTCCAGCATGTCCTACACTGAGCAGGACTATCAGGATCCCCCATGTGGAGGAGGCCTCACATGTCCATGTCCATGTCCATGTCCTCCAGGGCCTCGTGGTCCCGTCTACAAAGATACTGATGTTGAGGAGGATGCTGCTGCAAGGAGAAGAAGGCTCATCATCAGTGATGCTGCACTGTTAGCCAGGTGCTGCCCTATGGGACTTAATTCACCCTCACCCGTTACTATGATGAGTAGGTCCATTTCACAGGTAGGGAAATGGAGGCACATGAAGTAATAAACATATTAATAGCACTTCTCATAGATGAGTTTTGAATGATTCTGATATTCAATCCCATCTGACTCTCGGAGCCACAGCGAGGCAGGCAAGATCCCACACAAAATGGCCACGGCAGAACCCCGAGTACAAGGCAGCTCCACTGCTCTGACGGGGAGCATTTACAGATGGTGCCTAGCTATCTGGATGAGGTGCAGGCGGGGCATTCTATGGCAGGGCGGGCACAGAGGAGCTGGTTTCCCGTGTGTGGTGTCGGAAAGCCACGAAGGCATGGTGTGAGGTGCGAGCCTGGAGCTGGGGGTGGGCAGGTGTCAGGCCTCACGTAGACATGAAAGGGACAGCATTTCTGAGGACGGTAGGAACCAGTGGTGCGAAGGATGACCGGAGCTAGGGACTAGGTGTGTGGAAGGATTAGGAAACAGAACTGTGGGAAACTCAGTGTGGCAACTGTGGGACACCACAACGCCAAGAATGGGTAGCCTGGTGGATCCTGAGCACCGTGGGAATTTAGCATGACAAAGTGAAAGGGGAAAAGAACAGTTTAGTAGAAAGGTAAGATTTGATTAGTTGCTGAATAAGTTCTTACGGAATAAGTAATACAGAATACATTATTCTATATATGAAATTACTATAAGTTCTAAACAACTATAGAATAAGTATAAATATGAAGAGAATGGACTCTCCAAATTGAAGGGCTTTAATGCTTCTCTAAGGACCCAGGGAAATGCTACCAATAAATGCTCACAATGTAAATCTGGTCTCTGTGTTGTATCTAGCTTTCTCTCTTTTAGTGACTAATTCTAGACTGACTCACATACTTTCCCTCGGTGCTAAAAGGGAAAGCTACCTATCATGGCCATTAATAATAAATGGAGGGACTCGGGTTCCTCACTCAACAGGAAAAGCGCAGAGGACACACTCTCAAAGAACGACTGAAGGGGATAATGATTCACTGCGGTTAAATGTCTCCAAAATGCCCCTATGGAAAGACTCACGCCATCCCAGCTGTTAGGCAGTGGATTCCGTCTCCCCACCACCACCCCACCACCCAAGCATCTGTCAAAGCCTTACAAGAGGGCCTCAGAATGCGGACTTTCAGAAACAGGCTCTTACAGATACGCTTGAAGTGAGATCATACCGAATAAGGTGTGCCCTGAGCGTTGGGCACTTAGCATTCTCCTAAGAAAAGAAGCCAGGGGTGGAGTCGGGCGTGTTGGGATTGAGGGAGGGACTGAGGGATGAAGGGATTAGCTACAGGATGCCGAGGTGCTACAGTTTTTATACAATGTCCCCCCTCCCAGGATCCTATGCCTAAACGGTTGTTCCACGTGGGGCAGGTGTGAAAATTTTAGGTGGGACACAGCTGAAGGAAGTAGGTCACAGTTCGGGAGAACACCGAAGCTTCTAGTTGACCTGGGCTCCTGGCCTGTCCTCTGCTTCCCATCCACCAGTAAGGGAAGAACAGCCTGCCTGTCACTCACTCTCACTGCCATGATGCTCTGAGTACACGGGGACACGAGACCCTGGAATAAACCCCCAGAAACTGTGAGTCAAAATAAGCCTATCCTTCCTTAAGTTGCTCTATTTGGGTCCCAGTAAACCAGGGTTGCTGACAAAACCAGAAGCCAAGAAGCATGGGACACTGTCCACGGGACCCTGCAGTCACCTAGGCAACCCTGTCAGCACCACAGCTTTGAGACTTCTGGCCTCCAGAACAGTTCACGCCAACCAGTCTGAGTGCTTTGTCCTGATGGCACTAGGAAATGAATTACTACACACCTGTGCAAGGTGTGACATTAAAAGACAAATTTGGGTTCACCCGAAACTTGGGTAAGTTGGGCTTTGATGTTCACTCTGCAAGCCCCTTCCAAAACAACCTCCAAGACCCAATATCCCAACCTTTGAAGTAAAGGATTTGGGCTGCATGAGCCCTGAAGTGGAAACTCTATGATTTTATTACTTTGGAGCTAATGACACCTCTTGTTCCAATATCCACTCGAGTTGGGACCATCCCAAGGCCAAAAAAGCAGAACATGGGGTTCAAACTCCAGAAACCCACGGTCAAGCAGCAGAATCCAAGGAGAGGACGCAAAGAAAGCATAATTAGCAGCGCCGCCTTCCTTTACCATATGCCACACAACGGCTCCATCTTCACGTCAGGTCTGGCCCCGAGGCCTCATGCCACAGCGAGTTAATACAAAGAGACGTGGGGAGCCGCCAGATGCAGAAAATGACTACTGAGGGGTGCAGAGGAGGAGCTTCGTGCAAGGACACTTCCTCTCCTAAGCCTGCTCCAGTCCAAGGTCATTAACCCCAGAAATATGAAATCCCCTACACAGAAAAGGGAAGAAAATAAAGGAGGGAGAAGAGAGAGAGAAAGAAAGGAAGAAAGAAAGAAAGAGAAGGAAGGAAGGAAGGAAGGAAGAAAGAAAGAGAAAGAGAGAGAGAGAGAGAGAGAGAAAGAAAGAAAGAAAGAAAGAAAGAAAGAAAGAAAGAAAGAAAGAAAGAAAGAAAGAAAGAAAGAAAGAAAGAAAGAAAGAAAGAAAGAAAAGGAAAGGGAAAGAAAAGGCTGGCCTTGAAACGCACCCCCCAGCCTCGGCCAGCACAGGGACACCCACACTCACACATGGCTGCTCGGGTGTCCAGAAGCTCATGATTAGTAAACAAACCACACTAGAAAGAGCAACAGGAAGCCCCCATACAAACCTCACGCAGACATACGCTACCATTTTACCTTTTTTCCCTCCGAAGTAAATTGTGGCTGTCAAATTACACCCTTTCAATTCTGTTCATTTAAGAGCGGCTAATCAGAAAAGCCTACAAAAGTATTTAATCAGATTTTTTTCTTCTTCTTCAAATGACCTAATGTTGTGGTACGGAAACTGCTGCCAGCTCACGCTGGGGAGAAACGTAGCCCTGTCAGCATTTAATTATTATTTTAGCACGATTTCTTTACTTTCCTACAGGGAAGAAATAACTTAAATTTAAAAAAAAAAAAAAAGGCAACAAATGCTTAGCTTTTAGCCCTACAAGATACTGCCTTTGATATTTTCGCTTTGTCAAAAATGGCTGGTTCAGGACACGGGCATGTCACAGGGAGGGTACCGGCTCCAATCTTGCAACACTGAAACCATGGCATGAAAATTCTATTGAGTGTGCTAGTTCTGGGAAATGACATTTGGGACCCATTCATGATTGTGACAACCACCACCTTTCCCAAAGTCCTGCCCCCCCCCCGTCCCCCCACTTGGGGGATGGAAAGAAGGCAGGTGTGTTTAGGTGACTGCCAATCAACAGTGACCCGGGTATGAGTAACAGTGGGCAACATGGCGGCCAAAAGGCCAGGTATATCTGGGTCGGTTCTCTAAAGCTAGTGGTGTGCCTTTCATCATGCAAGATTTGTTTTTATCAGATTGTGCAGATGGGAGATGGTGGTGTGTCCACATGTGTGCAAGTGCCTGAGGTGTCACGAGGGGGCGGCAGACCCTCCGAGCGAGCTGCACTTGCAGGCAGTGCTAAGCTGTCAGATGTGGCTGCTGGGAATTAAACTCAGGTCCTCTGCCAGGGTACTGTGGCTCTTAACTGCGGAGCCATCCCAGTGGGTCCTCTTTCATCTTTAATTCCTTTCTTATAATTGAACCTTTTCCTTTTCTGTTACCAAAAAAAAAAAAAAAAAAAAAAAAGCCATTTCATGTTACAAGAAAAGGAAAGCTCAGCTCTCTTTCTCTCTGCTCTGTGTTTTGTTTTGTGGAGACAGGATTTCACATAGCCCAAGCTAGCCTTGAACTCTTGATCCTCCTGCATCTACCGCCAAATTCTAGAAATACAAATGTTCACTGCCATCATGGCTAGAAATCCTCAGGACTCCACCTGCCTCTCTTCCCTGCTACAGAGTCCTGCTCTGTGGTTGATATATTGTGTACCCCAATAAACTTATCTGGGGGTCAGAGAACAGAACAGCCACTAGATTAAACATAGAGGTCAGGCAAGTGGTAGCATACACCTTTAATCCTAGCATTCTGGAGGTAGAGATCCATCCAGAAACATGGCCATACTGGAAACAGAGCCAGGCATGGTGGCACACACCTTTAGTCCCAGCACTTGAGATTTCATGTCTTGCTTGGGAAAGATACATGCCTTTAATCCCAGGAAGTGATAGCAGGAAGCAGAAATGTATATAAGGCATAAGGACCAGGAACTAGGGGCTTTTTAGGCTTTTTAATTTTTCAGGCTTTTGAGCAGCAGTTCAGCTGACATCCATTCGGGTGAGGACTCAGAAGCTTTCAGTCTAAGGAAACAGGATCAGCTGAGAAACTAGCAAGGTGAGGTTGGCTGTGGCTTGTTCTGCTTCTCTGATCTTCCAGCATTTCACCCCAATATCTGGCTCCCGAGTTTTTATTAATAAGAACTTTTAAGATTCGTGCTACACTGCTCTTTGCTAAACTGGGGACACTGGAGACAGACAAGAGGCAGCTGTTTAATTTTCAGCAGTCACTGCAAGCAAGCAAACCAAAGTGTTTACTCCCGAGGTCCCATTCCACACAAACCTGGACACCAAGTGGTACCCAAGAGAAGATGTCTATACAGGCAGAAAGATAATCAGTTATCATGACATGGAGTGATTCTGGGTTAGCAGGACATGATGGAAGTGGTCCCTGATTGCTGGTCCAAAAGATGTTTTGAGTCACCAATATGCCTAATTTCAAAGAGAACTTGAGATCTGCCCCCCTCCCAAATCTGCCTCCTACTTCTTCCTGTCTTCATTTCTTCCACCTCAGTAAACACTGGCCTTCTAAATGTCAGCACTCCAGGCCTCCGTTTCCCATTCCAAGCTACTAGAAAGTGTTCTTTATCTTCCCCACTTCAGCAGTTACTTAACACTAGGTAAAAGGTGAACCCGGCCTCCATGACCACGATTTAGCCTCCTTCTGAACCATTCTACTCAAGCCAGCCCAGCCAAGGGATGCTCCAACCATGCCATTCCCATGCCTAGCACTGGCCAATGGCTCCCATGGGAGTCAGAACAAATCCAAACTCTCCCCAACACCAGCCCACCTGATCACCTCTGGGGCCTCATTCCATTTCCATACTCAGCCATGTATTGTACAGCTCATTTCCATAAACAGGCTAAGTCCCTCCCCACGCTTCCGGCCACGGCCTTTCAACTTGCTGTGTTCTCAGTGCAGAAGTTCCTCTTTCCACCACCACCTGCACAGGGAGCTCCTGAATGTGTAAGGCTGCAAATGTGTGTCCCTCACGATCCACACCTGCTCTTCTTGTTTATTTACTAATTACATAGAATCTCCTTACCAACAAGGGCGCTTCACCCCCTTTAAGAGCTGCGACCCCGGCCACTAGCACAGTATCTGGCACCAATTGAGAAAATCCAATTTAAAAAAAAAAATGAATGAATGAATGCTTTGTTATCTATTGCCCAAAGAAGCACAGGCAACAGAATAAAAAAAGCTACTCTATGCATTTACACGTAGTGGAATCATGGGTTCCTTAAGTCTGTTTTGTGTTGCTATAACAAAACACCTGAGTCTGAATAAGCTGTAACTTAAAGAGATTGTTCGGCTCCTGATTTTGGTAGCTTGGAAGTGAAAACAGCATGGCACCACATCTAATGTGGGTCCTAGTCACGTGGGCCTCCCAGGGCCGTGACCTGAGGACTCTACCACCTCAGGACACTGTTATGTTGAAGATCAAGCTTCTGAGACATCTGAGACATGAGCGGGGGGTGGGGGGGTGGGGGTGGGGGTGACGACACCACTAACCATATCAACAAGCAGACCCGGCTGTTTCCTAGACAACCTACAGAGTGAGCTGCATACTATCTGAAAGACATCATCTCTCATTTCACCACCCGCCCCACCCCCGCCAATCTGAATTAGTTACTGATGGCAGAGGGACAAGAGGCCTGGATATGGGGGGGGGGGGGCTGGGGGGGCTCTGCTCAAACCAGGAGAGGCTGTAGGTCTTGGAAGTCTTGTAGGTCTTGGGGTGGTCTTAGGTGCAGAGTAGCTGTGACAAGTCTTCCTCTGTAGTGTCAGCCCTGCTCAGCCCAGCAGCAGGAGCCACCCTCCTCTGGAGGCTGTGTCTCCAAGCTGAGTACAAGAAGTAAGTGAAGTGCTTAACCCAGACACTCAACCTCAAAGGGACCTGGATGTCCCCTGAAAACCTCTGTCATGACAAATTAACTCAGCACCTATCTGTTGAACCCAGGTATTGGTCCAGGCATTGGAGAGCTGCAGTTAAGTTTAAAAGTTGTCCTGCCTCAGAGGGACTCAGAGACTATCAGTGCAGATGCCTTAAATCCACGCCTACCCCATGGCACAATCGCCCACAGTTGACAGGAATGGAGGATACTGCCGTCCCAACAAGGAGCCCATGAACACCTGCGTCGTCCCATCCCCCACCACCCTGACTGTTCCCCTTAGCACTCAGAGACCAGTGCCCGAGGGACCTAAAAGAAACCAAACTGACTTTATCAAGAACAGAGTCAAGGGCTGAGGCTGGAGTTCAGGTGGTGGATCACCGTCCAGTGGGCATGAAGCCCTGGGTTCCATGTACAAACGGAGGTGGTGTGTGTGTGTGTGTGTGTGTGTGTGTGTCCATAAGCTTAGCACTGGGCAGATAGAGCAGGAAGGCCAGAAGAAGTTCAAAGCCAAGGGCAGTTACACAGCAGTAAGTCTGAGGCCAGCCAAGGCTACATGAAACCTTTTCTTAAAAACCAAAACCACCACCAAAGGTCAAGCCTGGACAAGGCTTCCTCTCCTGGCCGCAGTGGAGGGAGGAAGCACATGAGTCAGCAGGTAACTTGGAAGGTACTGTAATTTTGCCAACCACTGTCTGTCTGGAATACGCTCCCCACCGCTCCAGTGCCATGGTGTGGAGGGCAGTTGGAGCCAAGGCATCTGCAACTCTAAGACCAAACCCAACATGTCCCTCTTTATAGATGGAGAGACAACCTCAGGAAGAGGAAGGCCCTGAGTTAGCTGAGGTCATCTGGCCTCTGAGGGCTAAGCCCGGATCTTCTGACCTCCACTTCAGCCCATCAGCACAAAGGAACCGTGTGTGAGGCGTGGATGTCATGGCAAAGTCTTAATCCATCCTCTCGGCAAAGTCAAAACTACTGCTTCTAGAAATCTCAAAATAGGAGACGATTTCAACAACAAACAAGAAGGACCTGGACATTCCTAAGAGCTCGCATGCTCAGCCCCTAAACCCCAAAAGTGTCCCCTCCATGCTGTCCTAGCGTAACTAAGTCCTCCTGATGCCTGGCTTGTTTTTGTTTTCTAGATAAGTGGCTGTGCTAAGTTAAAGCAGAGTTTGGGGGGAGAGCAATTGCAATTAGAAGGGATAAAGCTGAGACGGGAAGGGCACAGGCCACCAAACCCTGTCTCTAAGGACAAATATTAAGCAGATATTTTTTTCTCTTTTTCCCCCCAGTTTTTAAGTTTGGTGTGTATGTCTGTGTCAGTGTGTTTGCATGAGTGAGTGCAGGTCCCTCTGAGACCAGAAGAGGGCAGCGGATCCCAGGAGCTGAAGCTACAGGTGGTTGTGAGATGGAGGTGTCTGGGAACTGAACCAGGGTTCTCTGCAAGAGCAGGCAGTGCTCTTAACCACTGTCCCAACCATATACTTGAAGAAGTTTAGAGCTGTAAGCAGTCGTGGAGACCTTACAGACCATCTTCATCCTCACGGATGACAGACATCCTCGTCTCTAGGGGTCAAGAGGTGAAGTCTCAGGGAGCTTAGGCGGGATGCTAAAGACCACACAACTAACGACTAGCGTCCTGACTGCCCACATCTGTTATTTCAGTCCTTTCTGTAACAGTGGATGAGAAGATCTCATATAAGTACGGCACACCACACCCTTGAGTTGCTGAGCTCCTGGACTCACTGGCAGAGACCATTCTAGATGTTTGTAAGGGTGATTTTTGAATTATCAAGACACAGGTTAAGTTAGTTCTAACATGCTCAGAATATAATTTAAAATTAATATATATGGAAGCTCTATTTAAAAACTTTTTTGACACTTATTTCTTTTGCATGGGGGTGAGACGCACACATCACAGCGCATGTGTGGAGGTCAGAGGACAACTTGCAAAGGTCAGTTCTGTCTTTCCGCCATGTAGGCTCCAAGGATCGAACTCAGGTCATCAGGCTTGGCAGCAAGCATGCTTACCTGTTGAGACGTTGCCAACCTATGGGTGTTCATATTCTCTATCATGGGTGGGAAAATGAGGTGATTAATGCTGTCCATTAGGACAGAGACACAAACTTGTCACAATCGGTGGTAAGTGTAGGCATTATTCATAAATTCTGACCAGCTTCAAGCCAGCTAAGGGGCCGGCACGGTGGTGCACACCTGTAATCCCAGCACGTGAGAGGCAGAAACAGGAGGATAGCTGCAAGTTTTGGGCCAGCCTGGGCTACACAGTGGGTTCCACGTCAGCCTTGGCTGCAGAGTAAGTCCGTTACACGTGTCATATACATAAACATACAGCCTAACATTTGTGCACATCTGAGTTTTTAAAACCCACAAAACAAAGAGCTCAGGAGTCTATTGGAGGGCATCAGGTCATTCCTCCAATTCTAGATATTCCCAGTCTCTCAATTCCCTTCTCCCACTAAAACACAAATGCACCCTCCACCCTACCTCTCCCCATTCTTTCCTTTCCTGTCTCCTGCTCCTTTTCTGAATTAATTAGGAAATAAAAATAGAAACGCTGACATGTTTATAAAGATTTGGAGTGCTGCTTAAACATGAAAGAACAGAGGTTGGGAACACAGGGGTGACGAATTTTATTTCCGTAATGACAAGTCAGAGTCCTCCCGCCAGCTGGCCCTCGCAGAAGCCAGAAGCAAGGAACCTATCTGCAGAAAAGCCAGGGAGGAAGGGGGAAGCTGCAAAGATCTGCGGGCTCAGCTCGCAGACCATGCAAATGGGTTCTAATTGCTGAGGGGTCACTGTATAGAGGTCAAGTGCTGAGAAGCCCCATAACCCCGGCGGTGAGAGGGAAGGCAGGCAGAGAGCACTTTCTCTTCTGCTTCTGGGATGCTCCTGGCTCTGCTCACCCCCACTAAACAAGGGGCTCTGGTTGGGGGAGTCACCTCTCCCCACCTCCCGCCATGCAGGAAGAGGGAGGGGGTGCCATGTGCTTCTGAGCATCCCGGAGATGCACCTGCAGTTTGACAGACCTGCCAAAGGAAATGAGCAGCCATAAGTGATCGGGGCCTGATTAGATCAGGCGCCTTGAGAAAGGTGCTGAGCCTGAGATATTTCAGAGAAATAAGGAGAAACCTGGGAACAGGCTCCTGGCAAGCAATCCCCGAGTAGATAGGGTCGGAATTGGAAATGGATTTCATGGGTAGATAAAGTCTAATAAATGGCAGGTCACTCAAAAATCATATATCATCAAGTCTCATACAGTGTCTGTGAAGTTTGTTATCAATAATTTAACACGAGAAGAGCCTAGCCCTTAGCAAATATTTAATTTCAAAACATACTTACTGATTTACTCAGATATAGCATGCATGGTATATTAAAAACATTGCAAGAGGCCAGATGCCAATAAAGCCAATAAAGTGTTCAGAAAGCCCGCTGAGCTCGTGGTTACCCCAGGAGTCCCTTAAAGCAGGGACCGGACCCTCGGCCCCTGAGCTAGTCCACTAGCAATTTCTAAATCATTCTAGAAAAGAAAGTATGCGTGCAGATGTTACCCGAGTTCCCATTCTCAGGCTGGGCAACATGCCAGATGCCACAGGTGTGAGGACTAAGACACGAATTAGGGATCCCAGGAGCCAGAAAAAATGACTCGGTGGGTAGGGGTGCTCTATGGGCAAGCAGGAGGACCTCCGTTTGAACCCCTAGCACCCAGATAAAAAGATGGGCATGGATGCATGCCCCTTAACTTCAGCCCTGCCTGGGGGACGGACACAGGATCCCTGGGTCTTTCTGGTAAGAGACCCTGTCTCCAGGGAGGAAGGCCGAGAGCGACAGAGCAGGACACCTGTGTCCCCCTTCAGTTTCCTGATACGCACATGTGCACATACCACACACACACATGCAGTACACACGAAGGAAGAACTGGGAGCCCCATCTGCCTATGTGTTTTCAAGGGAATGGTCATTCCCTGGGCAGAGCTCACGGCAGAGGCGGGACTCCACACGGACAGATCAGCAGCGTGGTTAACAAACCCCGTAAAGTTCTGGGGCTGCTCTTGAGGTGACAAGTCCCTGACAGGAATTCATCCGGTGGATGAGAGAGGGCGAGAACCCTGGGTACCTCCAATCACCTCCTACCAGAAAGTACGTGGGGGACACGTGAACCAGGGGCTGAAGACAGGCTATTGGCAATTCCAACTCCGCCAACCCAAGCCCCAGCCCCAGAATTGGACCCCACTGTCTCCAAAGGCCCTTCTGTTCAACCGGGCTGGCCCACACTTGCTTTCAGCTCTCAACAGAGAGACTTCCTATCTCGTTCCTTCTCTTCACTTACATCTCCACAGGAAGCTTCTCTGATCAGCCCCTGTCAGGAGGCCCTGCTTCTTACCCTGCTGGACTCACCTATGTATGCAAGGTAGCCCCAGGCTCCCCCAAATCTGAAGTCCCTCCCCAGAAAACCCAGCATTGCCTTTTCAGTGCAGGAAGGGGATCCAGGACCAAAGACCACCTTCCCACTAGCGGCATCCACACACAAGACGACAAACAAGCAGAGGTAGCCAGAAGCTTGGGCAGCCAGAGCAGATGAAACATACAGTCCCAAGAAGCTTGGGCAGCCCAGGTGAGGAAGGAGAAAGGAGGCCCAAAGGCCAAAGGGACACATGGGTGTCAGAGCCATCTTCGAAAAAGGCCAAGCCAGACTCGGTTTCTTCTTCATAAAACATATCGCCCTTCCTCCTCTGTCGTCTCAGATAAAACCTTCCCCCTCCACCAGTCCACGGAGGGGTCCCAAGAGACGCCGACTCCAGAAGGCCATCGTTGAAAATCACTCCAGTGACGACGCTGAGGGACCTTGCCATCTGGATGGGCTCACAGGTCAGCTGGTGACCAACCACGTGACCTTTCGGCTTCCCATGGAAGGACGCATAAAGAGAACTGGAAGGCTGGTCTGGCCTAATCTAGAGGTGGGGGGCCGGAGGGGGAGGGAGTCTTAGGGGGCAGATACAAAAATTCTGGAAGAAAGGCAAGACAGAGAACGTGAGGAGGGGTCCACTCCCCGTGTTTCTCAAAGGCAGGTCCTCGCCAGCACTGGTGAATTCTCCGCAGGGCGAAAGCCTAGCCCACAACTCCTGGTGGAGCTCCAGAGACAAGGACCACAGGCTATGTGGCAGTCAGCACCTCAGGACTGAGAGGGACGCTGCCCTTGGCTTGAGGCTGCCTGCCGCTCAGAAACAGCGCCTCCCTTCTCTCCTGGCACTTCCAGATTTAACTAACGCTGACATGGAGAATACCAATGTGAGCCAACGACAAGTCCTGACTTCAGGTTCCTAAACCCACCCAGCCCCGCTACTGTCTGCTTTTGGAAGTCCTAGGCGACGTTGGGAACCCAGGATCAAATGGTCAGAGAAACAACAAGGCTTTGGACGTTTGGATGGGGCCCAAAACCGCCTCACCCCTCCTCTGCAGTGGGTGGGGAATTCTTTGCTCTGTAGACCTGGGACCAGGACCTGTTCCCCGTTTACCTTATCGGACCCTGACTCTGAAGTCGGGCGAACAGAAGAATCAGGGCTTTGATTTCTGCACCAAGTCTCACTGAAGCCAATTCAACTCCAGCTACCCTAAGACTTGTTTTCAAGTCTGTTTCTCACGCCTCTGATGGCTCCCAAGCTAATTTCCCAGACACCCATTTCAGTCAACTCTGGGAGCCCAGATTGGGGTGTGGGGGGGAGGGGGAGGGGGATCTTAGAAATATCAAAAGAGCCACGTGCTCCCGGCATTTAGCACTTTGTAGAACAATCTAACTTGAGTGCATTTAGACCACTTTCTATTGACTAATTTAGAACATTTTGCTACAGCAGACTGAACTGGCTGCTTTTCACTGCCAAACTAAATACTCCACTTTAAAGCACACCCCTGCGTACTCATGTGATTTCTCTTTTTAGGCGAGGAATGTAATGTTGACATAAATGTCAAATAAAATTAATGAGAGAATGGGCTCTCAAATGGTGCTCCTGCGAAGGGAATTTGTTAGACGGGGACCTTTGAGCCCCGATGTATATATAATTATATAACATTCACACGAGGAGGGGATCTGAATGTTAAGCTCCAGCCACTCTATCACCTTTGTCGGGAATGCTGTTCCAACAAGAAGAAAACCAGGTTGCAAGTAAATTAAAACGAAAATACCATCAGATTAGAAGTCTGCTGTGGGGAGAGACTGCAGAATTAGAAGCGTGGCCCATCTGCTGGCTACTGGGCCGCCACCCCTTATCGCTTACAAGTCAGCTCAGGTATCGGCTGGGCCTGGAGCCTTCAGCTCTTGAGTTTGTAAATGGACCGCCGCCTGGCCAACCCACCCTCTTCCTTCCCTCCCTGTGCCATCCCCCAGCTGCTTAGGAAGACTAAGAATGGCTGGGAGGTCAATAACAGGTACTTCCTCTCAAGAGTCAAGGCCCCACATCCTAGCGGATCGGCTGTCTCCATTCCTATGCGGATGTTAAGAACCTTGACTTTTATTTTGAGCCTTGGAAACCTTTCCCCAAGTGTAGCAGAATCACAGAAGGTCACAACCATCTTGGGCCGGTGTGCTGGGGCCAGTGGATGAAGTAGCAAGTCCCTTGTCAGGGAAAAAGCTGGGAGTAACATTTTCTGTAATGCAGGGGCAGTTCCACATCTACTATCTCCAGCCCCAGGGAAATGACCAAGCAGGGCCTCCAACAGTTCGTGCGGAGAACCTGTGACTGTCTGAGGAGTCCGTGGGATGACTGCTGGGGAGCAGCAGCCGACAAAACACTGTTTGATGTTCACGCTTGAGGACGGACTCCGAAGGACCAGGCAGCACGCACCAACTTTCCCCTTCTGCTCTGCACACTCATCTCCAACAACCAGACAGTTTTGGATGTCCACAACGTTTTCTTTTCCGAGATGTTTATGGGTTAAGTTTCTATCTCTTTCCAGGTGTTGAGATACTTCAACTTCAAAAAACCAACACATTTATCTGGGAGGTCATCTTAGGAATAATGTCACCCATGGTGGGAATCACAGGGGAACCAACACCCACACCATCCATGGTGGAAATCATAGGGGAATCAACACACACACCACCAATGGTGGGAATCAACACCCACACCACCCATGGTGGGAATCATAGGGGAATCAACACCCACACCACCCATGGTGGGAATCACAGAGGAACCAACACCCACACCACCCATGGTGGGAACCAACACCCACACCACCCATGGTGGGAATCATAGGAGAATCAATACCCACACCACCCATGGTGGGAATCATAGGGGAATCAACCCACACACCACCCATGGTGGGAATCATAGGAGAATCAATACCCACACCACCCATGGTGGGAATCAAGGAGAATCAAGACCCACACCACCCATGGTGGGAATCATAGGAGAATCAACACTCACACCACCCATGGTGGGAATCAAGACCCACACCACCCATGGTGGGAATCATAGGGGAACCAACACCCACAAATTCCTTCAGAAGGTCACCTAGCTTTAAGCGTTTCCCATTAATTCATATCAGAGGTGTGGAGCATGGATAGTTTCTAGTTAAACTGTAGGGAGTAAGAAAAACATTCACTAATACTTCAGATATCCACACTTGTAGAATTAGGAGGTGAAACACACTCACCTTGGAATGTCTTCCCAAGACCCGAGAACAGCCTCCATGTCCCTCTTTGGGCTATCAGCTCATGATGAACAAATAAAAAAAAATTTTTTTTGAGGGGGAAATCCAACCACCAAAATAACTCCTTCATAATTCATATGTGCAATCACAACAGTGATTAATAAAAACCTGAAATGGTTCCTAAAAGCCTAAAGCATTCATTACTCAGTTAGATGTCAGGATGAATGCTACAGGAACCTGACAGCAGGTTACTCAGGCAAATTAAATCATGTGAACTTACAAAGGAAAAAGAGAAAACCTTTCCATGGCGGACTTGCAAGCTGGGGATGGTAGCCTACAAAGAAGGGGGACCCACCCCACTCTTCAAGGGCTCTATGTTTCAATCTTGAAAGACAAAATGGGGGGGGGTGTCAGTACACACTGAATTTACACAGCGATGACAAATTCAAATGCCCTACAAGGAATGAATGATGCTGTTTCCATTAAAGGAGAGGCTAATTAATACTCACTGAGTATCTACTGTGCACACAGCCCTGGCTGGTCCATACGATCTTTCTCATCATTATTCTCCATGCCTGGGTCTCTTTGGACATCAATGAGAACGCCTTCTGTTTCTGCCAGTGTGTCCTTGGTCCAGCCTCATAAATGTTAGTAGTGTTCCAGGCATCGGAGACCCTTCTATTTCCCCTATCCCATCTCTCTGGATGATCTCACTCAATTATTATAGCTGTAGACACCACTTATGAGTGAGGACTTTCAAATTCCATGGCTGTCATCCAAGCCCTGTGAGGAATACGCAGCAGCCCCTTTTCCATGTGCAAAGGGTATCTCAAGCACAGGCTGTCCCATACAGAGCCCTTGGCACTACCAACCCACCCCTCTGCATATCCCATGTTCTCCAGCTGAGCCCTTAGATCCAGAGGACCCTTCTTTGGGTTTAGCCCATGTGGTCTATCTATCATCTTTCACTGTCATTTAACACGGCACAGCGACCGCATCCCAGGAAGAACCGTGTCTGTTGTCATGGTTAAGATGGACAAACCTTGCATATTGACCCACTTATCTCTTCATTGTTTCCTTATCCCTTCAACCAAATGGTGGTGGGAACCCTGGCTATAGTTTTCATTGCTGTAGAGTACACACCTAACAATGTTTAACTCAATACGCCTACAGAAATAAATGCATTTCCTTTTAATTTTTTCCCTTAACCTGAGATATGTCATCCCTATTGTGAAGACAAAAAAAATTAAGATCCAAGGAGTAAAGAAACATGAAAACAAAGCCACAATTTGAATTGAAATCATGTGACATCCATCTTTCCCAACACCAAGTGAGTGTTTTTCCAGAGGAGTCCAGAAGAATCAATCAAGGGGAGGAATCTACTCTTAAGAATTTTTTCTAGAAACAAGTTGCCCAGGACTTGTTTTAGGCTCAGAATTTCTTCTTCAACCACAATATCCTCACCTCAATCATAGGAGAACAAAATGAGTCTCCAACAGAGGCCAAAGAGCAATGATTTTTGTCCAGTGTCTAGCATATTGTAAGCCTCCACAGGGCTACATGTTAAGTATCTCTAACCCAAGTCTCTTTCTGTGCCCAAGGGAAACCACAGTGCAGGAATCTCAATCGAACTAAGTAAGCCCACAAAATAGCTTATGAGCTAATGACCCAACAACAGTCCCAAATAAACCCTCAAAGAGAGATGCCAACCTTATTTTAGGCAAAAGAAGGAAATAGGTGATTTCTAGGCAATTGTCCATTACCCAAACTCCAACTGGATGATTCTATTCCAACATCTGGGCCACTCCCCAGAATCAAGACAGCCCTCCCCTAAGTACATGTTCCCTGCGGATCTCTCAGGGGACTTATTTTTACTGGTAACTCAGTTGCTCCAGAACCTGTCAAAGCGAGAACAAGGGATACAACTTCATTCCTTCTAAATCCAAGTCAACCTGGGTTGCCAGGCCTCACTTGACTGAAATTTCATGGAAACTACTGCTTAGGGAGCTCCCTCTTCGTAGGGCCCCAGGAATATGTCGGGGCTTACATAGTTCTCAAAGAACAAGGAACTCCTTCACAGCCTTTCCAAAACTTGTTCCAAATGGGGCCACTGGAGTCCTCAGGTGTGGCTCCCAGGGCCAGGGTACTTGAGGCTAAGTCCTTCCAGGATCTCCACCACCGAGTAGGGGCATCTGCTTGTATGATACAGGACAGCTGCACTGACACTCGCCATCCCATTGAGATTCCTCTAAATCCCCACTTCCCACCCTCAGACACAAAGAAGCTCAACGGTGCCTCTGCATTAGATCAAGACCATGACCAGAAACAACCCGGGGAGGAGAGAGTATCTTTCATCTTATACATCCAGGTAAGAGTCCAGGTAATAGTCCATCTCTACGGGAACTCCAGAGTCAGGGACGGAAGCAGAGGCCATGGAGGGCTGCTGCTTACTGGCTTGCTCAGCCTGCTTTCTTGACTATGCAGGACCACCTGCCCAGAGGTGGCGCCATCATCAGCAGGCTGCGCCAGAGCCTGCCCGGCTCTGGGACTGAACTGACTGGGGTGACACGTGATGAAGAAATGACAGACAGAGTTACAGAAAAGCTGGGATTGGGTGGGGCCTGGGCGGGTGGAGACACACTAGCAGCTCAGAAACTCAGCTTGTTTATTATATACCATGGAATGAGGAGGGGGTAGGTTTACTATACACAGCTGAGGGAGGAGGGGGTGGGTTTATTATAGACAGCAGAATGAGGAGGGGGTGGGTTTATTATAGACAGCTAAAGGAGGAGGCAGGTTAGTTAATCCGGGTAGGAAGTCTCTGTGGGGTGTGGTGGGGGGGCAGTCTCAGGCTATAATCACCCAGGAGGAGGAAGCTGTGATTGATACTTTCTGTTCACCCTTCAACATCAGCCCTCAGACCAGGAGAAGGCCCTGCCATTCCCACGGGTCTGTGGCTATGCCAAGTCAACAGTACACATTGACTCAGGACTTGATATACTTTCCACAGGGCTGGGCCCTCCTCTGATCAATTAGCAGTCTAGCAAATTCCCCCACAGTCTTGCCTACAGGCAATCTAAAAGAGGTATTTTCTCAACCGAGGTTCCTGTCTCCAGATAACTGTATGTAGCTTGTATCAAGTTGACAAAAAAACCAAGCCAAACCTCCCATCATTACCATAAAGCCATTTTGTATCACCAGCTCCCAACATCTATCTTTCTCACATCCTCAAGCCTCATACAGTTTCCTAACAAAATCTGAATGTGACTGGACTTCTAGGTATCTGGAAGCTGACATTCAGCTCCAGGTCCCAAGGAAACCACAAGAAACCTCTAAGGCAAGAATGCAAACATCCTGTTCTTGGCTTGGACAGGAGAAAGAAAACAAATTCTGAGTGTTTTAGACAATGAGACTAAAGACACTAACATGCCCATCAAGTGTCATGCCATATACTCTCCATTATCTATTTACAACTCTGGTAATTCCACAAGTTGTCTTTCTGTGAGTGGTGTCTGGATCATTATTTCCAATCATGCTCTCTTGTCTCTATGTTCAACTGCCTGCTACACATCATTTCCATTGAACACATGGGCCATTTCAGACTCAGCAGGTCCCAAAGTGATGTTCAACCTATTATTATATATGAAAAGAGACTATGGTGATTAGAAGGTCCCCCACAGACTCATTTACTGAACACTTGGTCCTCAGTTCGTGGCACTGTGGGGAGGTCATAGAACCTTTAGGAGGTGGAGCCTTGTCACTGGGGGGGGGGGGGTCAAGCTTTGAAGCCTTAACCCCACTTCCCATTCTCACTGTCTGCTTCCTGTGTGGGGGTGAAAATGTGATCAGCCAGCTTCCTGCTCATGCTAACACACCATGCTCTCCCCATCATGATGGATTCTATCTCCCCAGAACTGTTAGCCAAAATAAACTCTTTCTTCCTGAAGCTGCCTTTGGTCATGGTCTTTTATCACAGTAACAGAGAAGCAACTGCTAGAGAGATTAAAGATGGTCGGAGATTAAGTTCTTGGAAACCTTAGCTCCTATGATTAAGATCTTAGCCCGCTTCATGCTATAATACAGCAAAACAACTTGAGGCTGCATGCTTTATAGAGGTGGCATTTGACTCATGATTTTAGTGGCTGAGAGCGCCAAACAACATGGGGCTGGCCTTCTAGAAGGAGCTGGCTGGCTCCAGTGCAGCACAACAGAGAAACAGAAAGGAATGAGCTAGATATAGGAGAAACCAAGTATATGAGTGGCCTTGCTTTGTAGCAGCACACTTGTAGACTCAATCCACTCCCTGGTCATTGGCATCAACTGCTGGCAGTGTCGCATAATCTAGCCATGTCCCTATAGGCCTGTTCAAAGTTCGCCCACCTCAATGTTGTTCATATCGGGGACCGCCCTTCTAGCACATGAACCTCTGTAGGGCAAACAGTTTCCAAACCATAGCACTTAGGAAACGAGCAGAGGATGGATGCCACCAAAAGCGGCAAGCCAAAAGAAAACAGAAAAGAAACGGGGTCCAGGAAACAGAAAAAAACATAAGAGACAAGTGAAAGAATGAATCCCTACACAAAAGCTGTGCTAAAACAGGATGAGAGGGAACCAGGCCAAACCAGAACTGGAGAAAGTGGCAGTCATGCGTGATCTGACCTAACTGGACAAGAGCAAATTGGACAGAGAGTCAACCTGAAGGCATGGGGAAATCAGGAAGAAAGGGAGGGGGGAGGAGGAGGGAGGGAGAGAGAGGAGGGAGAGGGCAGGAAGAAAGGGGAAGGAAGGGAGGAGGGAGGGAAGGAAGGAGGGAGGGAGCAGGAAGAAAGGGAGAGGGGAGAGGAGGAGGGAGGGAGGGAGCAGGAAGAAAGGGAGAGGGGAGAGGAGGAGGGAGGGAGAGAGGGGAAGGAGAGAGCAGGAAGAAAGGGGAAGGGAGGGAGGGAAGGGAAGGAGGGAGGGAGGGAGCAGGAAGAAAGGGAGAGGGGAGAGGAGGAGGGAGGGAGAGAGGGGAAGGAGAGAGCAGGAAGAAAGGGGAAGGGAGGGAGGGAAGGAGGGAAGGAGGGAGGGAGGGAGGGAGGAAGGAAGGAAGGAAGGAAGGAAGGAAGGAAGGAAGGAAGGAAGGAAGGAAGCAAGCAAGTAAGCAAGCAAGCAAGCAACAAAGGAGTTTATACATACACAACCCAAAAAGTATGATGTTTGTTAAGGAAGATAGAATTTACAATCAGTAAAAATTGTCTCACAATATGACGAGAATGTGAATTCAAAAGAAGGGGGACAGGTGAAAATTATCAAAATAGAAAATCAATGGACAATTTTAGATTGATTAAGACTCTTAAAAATGGTCTTCAAGTGGGTTTTTATTTTTAAAATGTTTCCCCTGTAAACCATTTATTACACAAAGAAAACCACACGAGACAGAAAAGCTCAGCTTAATGACCTCTTGCAAAAGCAACACCCATGTGATCATGCAAGACAAAAGACAGAGCGCTAGCACCCTGAGGCCCTGGCCATTCCCTTTCCACTTAGCACCCTGCCCTCCAAAGCGTTACCTCTTCCAGTGGACCCTGTCTTCAGAGCCCAAACAAGCATGCTGCCTGCCTGTAAGCTGTAGTTTCACTCTGTCTAGTTTTTGAGGTTCAAGTACATAATATATTTGTGGGAGAGTGCTTCTTTCACACACTGAGGCCAGCAAAACCCATGTGGGTTGCACAGGTATGAAGTCAGTTTATTAACATCTTGTTTTCACTTATATCACCATATCATAAACAATTTGTGCACACACACACAAATTTGTGTACACACAGGTTCACCTTTTATTAGACTCAGATGGACACTGGTTAATTTTCTGTTTAGGCTATTAGGAACATCTATAATTTTCTATCTATAATTTTCACGGAGTCTGTACCAGGACAGAACTGCTCACTCATAGCAACCGATGTTCAAAAGTGGTGGTATCAGTGCACATTCTCACTACTAGTGTCTGAGGATTCTTGCTTCCTGAAGTCTTCACCAAGTCATCGTGGCAGACAAGGATTTATTTTGTGTGTATTTTGCCTTCATGCATGTGTACAGGTGAGTGCAGTGCCCACAGAGGCCAGAAGAGGGCATCAGATCCCCCTAGAACCAGAGTTACAGATGGTGCTGAGAATCCAACCCAGGTCCTTTATAAGAGCAGAGAGTGCTGGGCTGTGGTGGCTCACGCCTTCAATTCTAGCACTCAAGAAGTAGAGGCAGGCGGATCTCTGTGAGTTCAAGGCCAGCCTGGTTTACAAAGTGAGTTTCAGGACAGGCTCCAAAAGCTACACAGAGAAACCCTGTCTCTGAAAACAACAAAAAAGACCAGCAAGTGCTCTTAAGCACCAAGCCTTCTCTGCAGCCCCTACCTCCTCGTTTTTGACTGGGCATTTAGTCTTCCTTTTATACATGCTGCAGCTATCTCTAATTTGCCCTTTACTGTCTTCATTGAGTTTTGATGGACTACATTCTTCCGTTCTTGTCAATTCAATTTTATCTGACTTTTCCTTTTATTTGGCTTTACTGGATCCTGTAAATTCATTTCCAACCAAAATTGTGAGTATACTATCCTGGATTAACTTCTGGAAGTTTTCATCCTTTATTCATTACACTTCTATATAACACTTAGTAGAAATAGGTCTAGGTATAGTCAAACTTTATTATTTTTTCTATACTGATAATCAATCATGACAGGGTTTTTTTTTTTTTTTAAAGACTGTCCTGGGCTGAGAGATGGCTTAGCAGTTAAAAGTACTTACTGTTCTTGTAGAGAACCAATTCCCAGCATCAACATGGCAGTCCACAACCACCTATAATTCTAGTCCCAAAAGATCTGATGCCCTCCTCTGGTCTCTGGGGGCACCTGCACACCCAAGGTGCACATGTCTCACATAGGCACATAAATAAAAATATATAAAAAGGAGTTGGAGATTTAGCTCAATGGTAGAGTGCTTGCTTAGCAAGCCCAAGGCCCTGGGTCCGGTCCTCAGCTCTGGGGAAAAAGAATCTTATCATTTTCTCCTGTGGGGCCATATATGCCATAGCACTGTGTCCTGTATGTGCCCAAGTTGATCCTGGGATTGTTTATTTCTACTGGTCTAGTGTCTAGCTTTGGGCCAACCCCATCTTTCCTCCAATTACTCCAGCATACTGGTAGATTTAAATATCTGTGAAAATAAAACACTCTTATACTACTTCAAGAATGTCTGGTCTATTCTTGGAGTTTGTGTTTCCATATAAGTTTCAGGATTATCATATATTTTCACACTCACCAAACTCCTTAAATTTTGATGGGATTACAGACTCTGCATCACTTTAAGACGAGTTGACATCTTTTAAAACGTGTGTCTTCCATTTCAGGAGCACGCTATATCCTGTCATTTCTTTAGGTCTTTAGTTAATTTCAGTAATAGCTAAGAGTCGTTAATGGACAAGTCTTTGTGTCTTAGACTTACTCCTAGTGTTTGATCATTCTTACTCCAATGTAAATTCATTTTCTGTTAATGAGTGGAAAGCCAAACTTCTACTCGCTTGTCCATGTTTACAATGAAACTAGAAGCATGCTAACTCCCTCTCAGCCCCAACAATTTAACTAACATTTCTTTTGTGCTTTCTCTATCTTCAGTAGTTTAATCTCACAGTCACTCCAGTTTTATTCACTTATTTCTAATCCGAAAGCCTTTCTGTCTCTTCCTGGTCTCACCACACAAGCTAGAATTTCTACTCAGTCACAATTAGAAGTGGTGAGAGAGTGTATCTGTCCAAGATAGTGTATCATCTGTCGCCTCTCTGACTCAAAAAGTTTTAACACGTTGCCAACTAAGTATGATGTAGCCGACCATTAACAGCACAAAACAGCTCTATAGAATTTCTTCTAAGAGTAAAAAGCTTATTACTAGTTGCTAAGAGTTTTCCTTTTTAATAAACAGAAATAAATGTTGGACTATGTCACCTGTATTTTCTATAGCTACTGAGACGATCATATTGTTGTTTTCTTCATTCTATTAATGTTTTTAGCTACACTGACTGAGTCAAATAATCACACTTGGTTTGTATTTTCAAAAGAAAGTCAACTTGATCTTTGTATAGCACTCTCTTGCTGCATTCATATGGCTAGTATTCTACTTGTTTGTTTGTTTGTTTGTTTGTTTGTTTTAGACAGGGTCTCTCTATGTAGAGCTGGCTGTCCTGGAACTTTCTCTGTAGACCAGGCTGGCCTCAAGCTCACAGAGATCTGCCTGACTCTGCCTCCTGAGTACTGGAATTAAAGGCATGTGCCACACCACTGCTTGGCTAAAATTGATATACATACATATATATATATTACTGTGTATGTGTGATACTTTTGTGAGTTTATGTACATCACATGAATACAGATGCCTATGAAGGCCAGAAGAGGGTGTCAGATCCCCCGGAACTAGAATTCCAGGTGGTTGTGACCTGCCTGCTGGGGGTGCTGGGAACCAGTCCTCTGCAAGAGCAGAAAGGGTCCTTCATGGCCCAGCCACTCTCTAGCACCCTCCAATTCAGATTTTTAAGTGGAGATACACACGTAAAGCCAACCTGCAATGCTCCTTTTTTATAATGTCTTTGTCAGGTTTTAGAATCAAAATTCTGTTGGCTTCTTAAAACAAGTTGGGAGTATTCCTGCTTTTTCTATTCTCTGGAAGAGTTGGTGGAAAATATGTGTTATTTCTTCCTTAAATATTTGGTGAATTCAACAGTAAAACCATCTGGCTCTGAAGTTTTCCTTATGGGAAAGTTTTTAATTACATATTCATATGAGTAGATATGGAACCACTCAGACTGTTATTTTTCTTATACGAGTTTGGATAAGTAGCATTTAAAAAATTTGTCAATTACTTCTAAGATTTCAAATATATTACTATGGGTTATTCATGACACTCCATTCCTGGCTTTTCAATCCAGTTACACATTCGTTTCTGGTGCTATTTCTAGGTTGGTATCATCAGGACTTACTCATTTTTTTTTATTAGTTATTTGGTTCTGGTGTCTGCTTTATCTCACTACATTTCTTGTCTTTATTTCCTTCCTTCCACCTGTTTAAAAAAATGCAAGGCATGTTCTTTTATGGCCTTTTTAAACTGATGGTTGTAAATAACTAGGCAAGTGTCACATCACTGGGATATCTCACCAGGCCCCACCTTACTTTTCAATTTTGAGACAAGGTCTCATGAAGCTGCCCAGGCTGAGCTTGAACTCTGTAAGCCCAGGAAAGCCTCTGACTTAAAATTCCCCTGCCTCAGCCTCATGAGTAGCTGGGATAATAGGCATGGGCCACTAGAACCAGCTGGTGCTTTTTTTTTTTTTTTTTTTTTTTTTTTGTCTCTCTCTCTTACTAACACATGTGGTTGAGGTTGTAAAGTTTTTTAAAGCTACATTTCACAGATTTTGATAGGTCATAGTTTTCACTGTCACAAGCTTCCAATCTCCGGCCTGCCTTCTTTGATCCACGATCACTTAAATTTCTTTTCATAGAAACACATGTGTGTTTCTGTGTGGGTTGACATGTGTGTGCCTGTGTGGGTTTATGTTACCACATGTTGTGCAGGTACCTGCAGAGGCCAAAAGAGGGCATCACGATCACTGGGATGGAGTTACAGGCCTTTGTTAGCTACTTGATGTGGGTGCTGGGAACTGGACCCGGGCCCTCTATATGAGCAGCACATGCTCTTAATCTCTGAGTCACCACTTCAGCCTCACTTAAAATTTCCAAACATACAGGGATACTTTCCCCCGTTACCTGTTCCAGACGGATAGCAGTGGCAATGGTCAGGAAACACTCTTATGATCCCAACCCTCTGAAATGTAAAAACTGCTTTATGACTCACCGTATGAAAGATGCTGGTAAATAGTCTATGTGCACTTGAAACAAATGTGTACATTTATTCATTGCAAGATGCTATAATTAGATGATATTTGCTAATTAGCTTTGTTCAAGCTGTGTCTAGCTTTACTGGTTTTTATTGTCGATTACATCAGTCAACAAGAGAGATATGTTCAAATTTCTAACTCTATGGATACCTCTAATTATCCCTGTAGGTCTTACAGCTCCATGGGTGTGTGCATTTAAGCAATGAATTGGATTCTTTTATTATGGAACATCTTCATCTCTACAGGTGCCTTAACTGGGAACCCATTTTATATCATACAGCTTTACAGTCTTTCTTTTGGTTTATTTTGTGTGATGCATGTTACTACATCCTTTACACCTGACACTGTATCTCCATAAGTCACAGAATGCAGAGTACCAATTTAAGTCAAACTTGATAATCTCCTGACTTTCATTTGGCAATTTAGTCTACTTATACTTAATATAATCTCTGGCACACTTGGTTTTAAATATATCCTTTTTAAAATTTGTAAACACCTACTCTATTCCCATTCTCAGCCTCCTTTTGAATTGTCTAGTTATTCATTACTCTATTTTATCTCTCTTATCTTGTTGTTTATACATTTGTTCATCATTCTTTTCATGATTTATCTATAATTTAAAATATGCATCCTCAACTTATCAATGGCCAATACAAATTAGTTCTTCCTCTATAAGGAGCTCAGCACAATTTCACTTCATTCCTCCTCCATCATTTATCTTATTCCCTATTTTTTTTTGTCTTTGTGCAAGATTTTATTAAACATCTGTTTGTGCAGGACAACATCCAGCTTCTAGATGCAGCTGCCAGGATCCTGTTATGCTGTAGGCACTGGCTGGGGCATGACAGGTGCGTCTGGCTTCCCACCCTTCTGCTCTGAGATGGGGGTGGTGGGCAAGATTTCGTCTTTAAGTTCCACAATGCTCACGTGATCAGGCAGAGGCTTCTTGGAGCCGATCTTACCACTTGGGTCCCAGGACAACATGATCTTCACTTTGATGCCCAGCACACTGTGTCTCAGGAGCACATGGCACACAGCAGTGTCAACATAGTAGTTAACAGAGTCTCTCCACTGTGGATCATCAGCCCATCCACAAACTTCATGGACTTGGCCCTCTGTCTTCAGAGCTTCCCAGACACCACAACCTCGCAGTCCTTGGCCCCGCTCTCCATAATGAACCGAAGTACACCATAGCAGGCCCTTCGCATAGCAAGCCCTCCTAGGAGTCTGTAATGTACAGACTCTGCCTGAGCAATGGCACACAGACCTCTTGTGGTCACTTTTTCTGCATAAAGTTCTACGATGCCCTCAGGGAAGCCCAACCTCTTCAGGACTACCGCAGTCAACTCTCCGATCCGATGACCCTTCTCACCAAGAACATTCTGTGTTCTGGTGGCTAAAATAATGATTTCTGTTCTAGTTGGTGTAACTCAGACTTCGACTCCAGAGTAGCCATCCTCAGGCAATTCCCGAGTGAGCAACTCATTCAGTTCAGCTTTGAAGATGCCATGGGCCACAAACTTCCACTTCTTGGAAATCTGTACTGCCATCTTGTGCCGTCTCTGTCTATTTGAAGCTCCACAGGGCTCAATTATCATCATTTATGCAGTCAATATCTACTTACATTTAACTAACTGTTGTTTCTCTTGCTCTTCATTCCTTCCTGTATCTCACAGCATTCATCTGGAACAATATTCCTTCTATCCAACAGATACCCTCTAGTTAGTACAGATTAGCATACAATCACCCTTTAATAACATTGATTTTTTTTTCATTCTTGGAGAATCTTAGACACAAAACACAATGAGCAGTTGTTTTCTTTCAGCAATCAAAGATGGCAGTTCCATTTCCTTCTGATTTCTATTCTTCCATTCAAAGAGTCAGCTGTCGGTCTTCTGCAGCTCTGCTAAGGCAGAAGGTTGCCCCTCCCTATGATTCTGGCTGCTGTTTGCTTTTGGTTTTGTTTTCAGAAATGTTACTATGTTGGAGTATTGGCTTTTTGGTTTTTGTTGTTGTTTTGTTTTATTTGTATTTAAACTGCTCTGTATCCTAGGGCTTCCCAACCATTCTCTGGGCCTGTGAGATGGCTCAGCAGGTAAAGTTGCCATTACTAAGCCTGATGGCTTTAGTTCAATCCCAAGAGCCCACATGGTCAAGGACAGAAACAACTCTCAAAAGTTTTCCTGAAACTTCCATACACGGGTCATAGCATGTGCACCTACACACGCACAATAAATAAGGATTATAAAAACTTTGAGCTGGGCATGGTGGCATGTGCGTTTAATCTTAGCATTCTGGAGGCAGAGACAGGTGGATCTTGTGAATTCAATCCAGCTTGTTGTCCATAGAGAATTCTAGGCCAGCCAGGGCTACAAAGTGAGACCTTGTCTCAAAAGAAAACAGAAACAACAAAATCTTTCAGATGTTCCCCCCAATGATTTCTTCCGTCTCCTTTTCTTTCTCTTCTTCTGAATATATGATTATATATATGTGAGGCATTTCTACCACATTTTGTCTTTGTAATCCTGTATTTGTTTTCTGTGCTCCTGCCTCCCAGTATTTCATTGTTTTCATTATTATTTTGGCACTGGGGGTTGAATCTCGGGCTGCTGTGGAATATTAGTTTAAGATGTTTTACATTTCTTTATGCTGTGGAATAATGCATTAATGTTTAATAATGCAATAATGATGCAATAATGTTTAATGATGCAAAGATGTGTTTCATTCTTTTATGTTGCATTTGTTTAACTCTGTGAAGCTATGTTACTTTGCCTGTCTAAAACACCTGATTGGTCTAATAAAGAGCTGAACGGCCAATAGCAAGACAGGAGAAAGGATAAGCAGGGCTAGCGGACTAAGAGAATAAATAGAAGGAGAAATCTGGGAAGAAAAGGTTCAGGAAGGAGCAAGAGAACAAGGAGAGGAGGATGCCAGGGGCCAGCCACACAGCAACACAACCACACAGCCAGTCACAGTCACCCAGCCAGCCACCCAGCCACCCAGCCAGCCACACAGCAACACAACCACACAGCCAGTCACACAGTCACCCACACAGCCACACAGCCACACAGCCAGCCATGGAGTAAAAGTGAAAGTAAGACGCACAAAAATAAGAAAAGGAAAAAGCCCAGAGGCAAAAAGTAGATGGGATAATTTAAGTTAAGGAAAGCTGGCTAGAAACAAGCCAAAGCTAAGGCCAAGCATTTATAAGTAACAATAAGTCTCTGGGTGTGATTTATCTGGGAGATGGGTGGTGGGCCCCCCAAAAGAGCAAAGAGCAAAAAGTCAAAGGGTAAAAAGAGTAAAACAACCAACTACACAGGACCTCACAGAAATACAGTCCAACCTCAGCGCTGATTTCCTCATGCTCTATCTTCTAATCCACCAATTCTCTCTTCACTGGTACCTCCTTTGCTTGGATCCACCCATTTAGTCTCTGAAACAGCTTCCTTGGGGTACAAGATGCCAGTTACACACCATTAAAGTCACTAACGGCAAATATTCACTTAATGGTTTGAATGAATTCAGTCACACTACCACAGGCATCACGGAATCCAATCTCAGGCCATTTACACCACCCCTAAAAGCACACCCCCTTGGGATTTAATGGCAGTAAGTATTCTAAAAAGAAACGTTGGTTCTTATTTATTCTTTCCAGTTCTCTGGCCAAGGACATATTAACCCTCAGGACATATGAATTACAGATATTGCTTAATAAAGTCACATCAATCACAGGAAACAAGCACAAAAGCTCACTCCTCTGAGTTCCACCTTGGACCTGGTTCCACCGTTCCTCACTGCCCTGATGGATCTCCAGTACTCCAAACTAAGTTTGGGATTGTTTGTTTGCTTCTCCTTTTTAATTTTAAGCAACTTTTCTCGATGGAAGAGGAGACACAGACAAACTAATCTACTAATGCCGGGCACAGTGACAGTCAATGCATACGAGGTGAGCAAACTTTATCACGCAAGCGAAGATCCCTATGAAGATAGAAATAGGAATTACCGGGGATTTCACTGCATCTGTGGGCACAGACCAGCATCACCACAAACAAATCAGAATGTTTGGCTACTAACAGTAGTGGAGGGAGCACTCCCCCCAAAATAAACAGTTAGAGACCACAGTGGCCATATGAAGAATAGGAGTCCTTGTCTCTTCCCTTTGTGCTATTTGGTATTAAAGAGAGAAATGAGCACTCACTCACTAGGGAAGAGACTCCTGAGGGTCTCACTGCATCAGCAGATGGAACTCACTGTGATACCAGTCTGCCAGATCCTGAGTCCTGTGTTTCATTAATGCCTGAGATTTGGTAAATAAGACAGAACTGTGTGTGTGTGTGTGCGCGTGTATGTGTGTGTGTGTGTGTGTGTGTGTGTGTGTGTGTGTATGTGTGTGTGTGTGTGTGTTATACCGATGCACATGTGAGAAATTTTAGACTTGAAAAGAAACTAATGATCCCTATATGACAAGCCCCGTGGTCCCTTCTCTTCCTCTATTTTATTAAAAATGCTGTGTTTTGCTCTTCTGTACAAAATTCTATCCCTTATTCCATGAAGGAAAAACACACAGTGAAGGGCCTGGTGTACTGGCCTTGGAGAAGGCCAGTCCTGCCTCTTGGGTCGTCTACAGTGAACTCTTCTGGGCTAGACTGGAGAGGAGTCTAAGGAGAAGCAGTATGCTCAGTCAGACACAGCGGTGTGGCTGCCTAATTATAGCCTCGCCACATCTTGTATTTTGCAGCCTGTCCTTTCCTGGAATTTTAATGATGCTATTCAGGATATCACTTCCTTTTCTTAATCTGTGTATTTTAGATGACTTGATTCCAAACAATGTTTTGGATACAAACAGTCCAACATTTTTTCCAAAACATAGGCTTTATTGGCATATAAAGTGATTTGCCACATGCATGGTGTTTACATCCTAGCAGGTGGATAATAGATCAGAGTTACAGCGATGTCAGGGGACTTTCCCATCCATGGTAGACGCCGTGGAGAAAGAAAACCACTCAGTGAAAAGAAAACAGAATATGACTCCAACAATTTAACTTCAGCCTGTATGTCACTGTCGTTGACTAAGCAACAGAAAATAAAAATGAAATATTGGAAACCCTGAGCCTAACAACAAAGTAATGAGTTAACTCAGGGACAGGGGAACCCCGAGGCCAGCAGCCTCGGGTCTAGTGCATCCTGTGTCCCTGGGGAATACTCAAGAGCTAAGGTTCTCCGCTGTGGATTTGCTAAACTCTAGCCTGGATAGGTCTGCCCTCTTAAGCAAAGGCTAAAGTCAAAAGGGAAAAGAGCGTACAGGGTTCCTTAAAGACCGAAACACTCCCTCGCTCCTTTCTACTTAGTGTAGATATGTGCATCCATGTGTGGTTCATGTGTGTGCCAGTGCACGTGTGTGTGGAGGCCAGAGCACAGCTCCCAGAGACCGGCCCTCTCCTACCACCTTGCTGAGGCATGGCCTCTCTTACTTCTGCTGAGCCGCATCGTCCAAGCTTGCCAGCCTGCGAGTTCCAGGCAGATTTTCCTCTCTGCCTCCCGTCTCCCAAGAGGAGTGTTGGGATTACAGACGCTCAGGACCACGGCCAGCTTCGTGCGTGTGCTCCAGGCTTGCACAGCTACCGCTTTTACCTGCAGCCCATCCCTGCCACCTACCTTTTGCTTGTATGTCCTACAGATAACCCAGGGTCTGACCAACACGACGTCAATCAAAGTCAACGGCAAAGGTCTTTCCACACTCAAAGCGGCTTGCCTCCCTACACTCCCTCGTCTAATTCTCGCTTGGGTGGGCCGTATCGGGATTGCTCATCTCCCCGTGTCCTGCCTCTCAATGGTGCCAACGTTCTGAGACCTCAGCAAACACTGGCAGCTGAGTGACCAATTCTTATAGCAATCCTGAGGAAGCAGGGGGGCTTGTTTCAACGTGGCACTGTAGAAGAAACCACAGAGACAGATTTATGCCCCTGGGATCTGTAGAGCTTTCTCCAGACTTCAAGGGTTTAGTTTTCTCCCCAGGTTCTTATTCTGACCCATTTTAAGCCTCAAGAAAACCTGAAGGAATCAGATAATAACTAAGTTGTGGGCCATAACTCCATAGCCTTAAATATGCTAGTAGGCATCTCCGAAGAACAAAAATAATCTCTATCGTGGAGAAGTTTAGCTTTTTAGAGTACCCTGTATGTTCAAAACTTAGTGGTACAAGGCATTTTCAACAGTCTAGCACATGCTGAGTCATAGCTCACTTGATAGGGGGCTTACCTAGAACATACGGATCCCCAAGCCCCAAATACCATACAGACCAGGCATGGTGGTGTACACCTGTAAGCCTTGCACTGGGGAGGTGCAGGGGAGAGTCAGGAGTTCAAGGTCATCCTCAGCTTACAGTGAGTTCAAGGCCAGCCTGGGCTACATGAAGCTGGAGCACAGAAGTCATGCCTTCAAGGAATATATTACATAGTTTGTGCTTTAGACTATGCTAACATTAACTAACTCAGGACAATTATATTATACACCTAATGGTACTAATTACAAATAGAATACAGGTCCGAAGAACTGAGAAATCAGGTAGAGTTGAAGTTTAGGGAAGACATAAGATATATATAACCTGTTCCTCCTCTTCCTAGGTAACAAATGGACTACATTTCCCAGAAACCCACTTGGCAATTGAATGTGGCCATCTTATTAAATATAGCTAATAGAATAGGGAGGAAGTGAGCTGTATGTACTGCAATGTAGGCCTGGCCAATAAAAGCTAGTCATTCAGGGGTCACCATGTTCTTGTCCCTTTCTGCTGATGGGATCCACACAGGCATAGTGACCTAGGGTGGAAAGTGGTTGTCCTTTTCACGTCATCAGTGAAAGAGAGGCATCCACTCACCAAGTCCCCCTTTTCAGATTTGTAAGAAAGGAACTCCTATTGTTTTGATTCACCGCACTGTTTCGCATTTGCTGAAGCAGCAAATTTCACCAGAATAAATATGTTTGAGCTTAAAATACCCCTGAATGTGTGTGGAGTGATGCTTTGAAAATGCTTGCTGTGCGCTCTCTCTCCCCCCCCCCCCCCCCCCCCCCCCCCCGCTGACAGGGTCTCATGTAGCCCACTTTGAACTCAGTATGCAGCCAAGGAAACCTTAAACTTCTGACCTTCTATCCTCCCCCAGCCCCCCACCTCCCAGTTGATGGGATTACAAGCAGTATCGCTACACTCAGTTTTACGAGGTGCTGGGGATCGAACCCAGGGCTTTGTGCAGTCTGAGCAAACACTTTATCACTTAAGTTCCATCTCCAGCCCCATGTTTCTTCTTTCTTGTTTTCTGTATATGGTCATGAGTAGACCAAAGATAGCCCCTGCTTGAAGGACCAGTGATACTACTAAAAGCAGGAACCCAAGAGGGAGGGGCTGGGGCTCTCTTTTCCATCAGAACAAGCACCTGGCCAGTCTCTCCACCGAAAATAATCCAAATGTATTTTGCAAAGCATTTCCTCACAAATAATGTGACATGTATTTGTGAACCAACAAGAAAATAAGACACACTCAGAAGAGAACATGTGTATTGTTTTTTTACCCTGAAGGCATTTAACCAACAGGAAGAATTTCAACTATTTTCCTAATGTAGCCGGGCACACGGGATAAACTTGGTGTCATTAAGCAACCCAGGACTCACCAAAGAACAGAGTACGACAGAAGGCACCGAGCTAAGGAGGACCCCAAAGGAAATAGCCAAAATGCCTGTTGTAAAAACGCGTGTGAAAGTAGGAGGAAACCGGTTTGTACTGAAGACGGGTAAGCACAAGATAGGCCTCAAGATGAACGGGTGGCTTGTGTGGATTGTAGACTCAGATGTTACAAATCAGGAATGGTCCCAACAAACAGGCAGAAGAAAATATCAGTGCTAGAGAAACTCACATTCAACTCAAACTCAGAGAATTCCCATGGATGGACTCCAAAACAAAGTCACAGGAAAACAAAATAAAACCAAACAATAGACAATACACCATGTCCCCGGAAACAAAGCGCATGAGCAGTGAGACAATGCAGGGCAGAGCTGAAGCCACAGGCTCTGAACTTCGCAATGATCAGACACGAGACAGAAAATAAGTGTTCAATCAAATGACGCCCAGTATCCGTAGGCAACATTAGATAAGACACAGAATAAATTACAGATTGTACTTAGAATCCAATTGATTGATAGATTACACTCTCATATTTGAAAAACAAAAACTTCAAAATTAGTGAACTAACTGGCAACATTAGTAAGCCAGGAAAATAACAAAATAATAAACGCCAAGATTAAAGAGCATGAAAAAGACTGGAGAACTATTTTATATCTTAGCCTAAAGGATGAGTGCAAACAGAGAAGTGAAGAAGTTTAATGGTCAACTTAGAAAGAATACAGCATGAAGACAATATTCTGAGAATCTTCCAGAACTAGCATTCTGGAAACTCCAAGTATAAATATATGCTTAAAAAAAAAAAAAAAAAAAACTGCAGCTGGTCACAGAGGTGTATGCCTATGATCCAGGCACTTTGCAGCTGGTCATGGAGGTGTATGCCTATGATCCCAGTGCTGTCAAAATGGAGGCAGGGAAAGCAGGAGTTCAAGGCCAGCTTCAGCTATATAGCAAGCTCAAGGCCAGTCTGAGCTACATGACACCCTGTCTCAAATAAAAATAAAATAAAAACAATAAAACCTTCACACCAAGGCTCTTTATAATAAAACTGTGCAACCTTAAATAAAGAGAATATATTTAAAATTAGTAAAGCAGTCTTGAAGAGTGTCCAACACAAGCGAAAATTAGACTTAGCCATGATTACTCAGCAGCAGCAGATGCCAGAAAATAACAGGACACGACATCTTCAACCAAAATCCAGTTGTTTAAATCAATAACAAGCCGGGCGTTGGTGGCGCTCGCCTTTAATCCCAGCACTTGGGAGGCAGAGCCAGGCGGATCTCTGTGAGTTCGAGGCCAGCCTGGGCTACCAAGTGAGCTCCAGGAAAGGCACAAAGCTACACAGAGAAACCCTGTCTCAAAAACCAAAAAGAAAAAAATCAATAACAAAAAGACAACTCAAGGGGATGGAGAGATGGTTCAGCGATTCAGAGCACTTGCTGCTCTTCCAGAGGATCCGAGTTCAGGTCCCAGCCCCCATGTCAGGTGGTCCACAACCATCTGTAAGTCTAGCTCCAGGGTATCAGATACCTTTGGCTTTCATGTGCACATCACACACATATGTATTCCCACATGCAAGCACACACATCCACACATAATTGAAAATAATAAATCTTTTTTTAAAAATACAACTTAAAAAATACCTACCAGGGGCCAGCAGGATGGGTGAGTGAGTGAAAGCGCTTGCTGCTCAAACCTAAGGACTTGAGTTTGATCCCCAGATTCCACAGTGGAAGAACAGAACCAACTCTTTTTTTTTTTTTTTTTTTTTTTTTTTGGTTTTTCGAGACAGGGTTTCTCTGTGTAGCTTTGCGCCTTTCCTAGAACTCGCTTTGGAGACCAGGCTGGCCTCGAACTCACAGAGATCCGCCTGCCTCTGCCTCCCGAGTGCTGGGATTTAAGGCGTGCACCACCACCGCCCGGCCAGAACCAACTCTTAAAAGCTGTCCTCTGACTTCTACGTGTAAGCTCTGGCATTTAAGACTCAATCCCCGCTCCCCAAACACACACACCTAAACCACTAATAAATACCTGCTGGGCATAGTGATTTAAGCTCGTAATACTAGCCCTAGGTAAACTGAGGCAGAAGGACTCCCATAAGTTCAAGAACACCCTGGCTGTATAGTGAGTTCCAGGCATCCTGGCTACTAAAAAAGACCCTGTCTCAAAGGAAGGAAGGAAGGAAGGAAGGAAGGAAGGAAGGGAGGGAGGGAGGGAGGGAGGGAGGGAGGGAGGGAGGGAGGGAGGGAGGAAGGGACTCCCATAAGCTTAGAAAAAAAACATTTTAGTAGCTTATTGAACAAAGAAACGTAATAATAAACTTAGAAGCTATTTAGAGCTAAACATATTAAAACTTGTGAAAGCTAATTTAGTTCTTAGAATCTAATTGATAGATTGGATTTTTACATTTAAAAAAAGCTTCAAAAATTAATGAACTAAACTGTAACCTTCGGAAGGTAGAAAAACAACAAAACAATAAACTCCACGATTAAAAGGAATAAAGACACAGGCAAAAACTAAATAGAGACACCATGAAGAAGATGCAAGATGCTAAGAGGATGCTATATCACAACTTCTGGTGACACAGATGAAGACAAAGCAAGCAAACGTACAAGTGACATTTTAGGAACGACTACAAATTGTGACAGCCTAAGGGTTTAAAACACTATCAGGCACACACAATCATCATACCCTAAAACGGCCAAGCTGAGACGAAATAAATTCTCAGAAGGAAATGTGGTACAAGGACCCAAGGGATCTTCACGAAGCTGCAAAGAATGAAATCATGTCCTTTGCGGGGGAAATGGATGGAACTAAAGGGGCCATCACGTGAAGAGAAGGAAGCCAGACTCAGAAAGACAGTCACATGTTTTCTCCCCTAAGTGGAACTGAGATTGGAGACGATAGGAAATATGAAAGCAGAGAGGAAGACCGGGGCCAGCAAGGGGTGGGAGTAAGGGGGGATAAGGGGACAGGGATGAACACGGCACACACGCACACACGCGCACACACGCACACACACACGAGCAGGTCATGGTGAAACAAATTATTCTGTATGCTAATGAAAAGATCTTAACAGTCATGAATTGTTAAAATGGAATCAAGAAGAAAAAGTATGGCAGAATAACCTTACTGTAAAGGAAATGGAGTCGGGTCACTTTTAGAAAGTGGATCCTCTAGAGATACTCTGAGGAATAAATACTATTAATCTTATGAAAATGGGTCCCAACAACAGAAAAGGGGACTCTATCTTATTCTAGAGGGAAAACCAAACCAAACCAAACCAAGATGCCAAAACCTGGTAAGAAAAGAGAGCTTGGGCCTGGAGAGATGGCTCAGTAGTTAAGAGCACTGACTGCCCTTCCAGAGGACCGAGGTTTGGTTCCCAGCATCCACATGGCAGCTCACAATCATCTATAATTCCAGTTCTAGGGGTTTCAGAGCTTTCTTCTGGCCTCTGAAAGTGCTAAGTAGGCACTTAGTACACAGACATTCATGCAGGCAAAACACTCATATACGTAAAATAAAAATAATGCTTTAAAAAAGAGAACTATAGAATTAAACTACACTCCTGAACATAGACATAAAATTAAGAATTATCATCAAATCAGTACTATGGATGCACATAGAAGATTTAAAACAGTGATCTTCTTCCAGAAGATTTAAGGTTAATTTAATATTTTAAATTCAACTAATGATATTCATCATATTAAAGGAAAAAATATATAAATAGCACAATGAATGCAGAAAATAATTTGACATCTATCCAAGATTTAGGAAATAAATTTAAAAAATGAGAAAATAAAAATAACTTTTGCACTGGACAAAGGAGTCTACAAGACACCCCATCAACACTGCACTTTACAGTACGACAGTGGGTAAGGTCACCAACACGACACTGGAACCGACAGAGACTTCTCACCCTCAGTACATACACTGCAAGGGCATCTAGCCAGGGCTGCAGGGAAAAGAAACCACAGCCACAAAGATTGGCAAGGAACACGGATGTCATCTGTATATCATATGATTGATCACCTATAAAAAAATTTCAAAAGAATTTGCAATACATGCTAGAATTCATAAACTTAATTATTTCTGGGTACCAAACCTTGGACACAGCAAGTAGCTCTTAGGCATAAATGTAGCCCGGGCTCACTAAAAAATCACGTGGGAAAGTTCATGCCAGCACTATTTCTAAAACCATAAACATTATACAGCAATACAAGAGCACATTATCACTATGTGCAACTATCAGTCTCATGGGAATTCTCAGAAACTAAATGATAAGTGGGAAAAGCAAACACAAAAGACAGTTGGTGGTTTTTAAGGGTATGTTACATTTTATTTATTCGTGTGTGTGTGTGTGTGTGTGTGTATGTGTGTGTGTGTGTGATGACAGACAAGTTGCAGGTGTTGGTTCTCTCATTCCACCATGGGGGTCCTGGGAATTGAACTCCGGTAGTCAGGCTTAGTGGCAAGTTCCTTTACTTGCTGTGGTGGTTTGAATGGAAAAGGCCCACCTACACTCATAGTGAGTGGCACTATTAGGAGGTGTGGCCTTGTTGGAGGAAGTGTGTCACTGCGGGTGGGCTTTGGGGTTTCAGAAGTCCAAGCCAGACCCAGCATCACTCTCTCTTCCTGCTGCCTGCCTGTCCGGATGTAGAACTGTCAGCTCCTCTCCTGCACCGTGTCTGCCCGCATGCCGCCATGCTTCCCGCCATGATGATAACAGACTAACCCTCTGAACTGTAAGCCAGTCCCAATTAAATGTGTTCCTTTTTAAGAGTTGGACATGGTGTCTCTCCACAGCAATACAATCCTAACTAAGACTCCCACTAAGCCATCTCATTGGCTTGGTTATTTTTATATAAAATTCATACACAGACAAAACTAGCCAATGGTGCTCAAAATTAGGGAAGTGATCACCTTCCAAGGGAGAGTAAGGTTTAGGGCACAAGATAATATATATATCTATATATTAGATATAATGTTTAATTTGTTGGTCTAGATGCTGTTATGTGTTGTTATGTTCACTTAAAATCAAGCTTGAGAGCTATGCCCTTATTTACATGTATAATTCAATTAAAAGTTTAATAATTCAACTAAGTATATAACATAAACCAAAACACAGAAAGAAATGCAGCTGAAGAGGTGGAATACAGCTCACCTAAAACAAATATAACTGTAGGCACAGCTGTAAGAAGACACATAATATTTATATGCATTTATAATGGATGCAGACACAATATGTAAATATATATTCTACTATAGAGTAGAGTTGGTATGTGTACATGTATGTTGCATGAGAAATGAACCCACATCTCTCACACCACACAGAACACCTCCTCATAGTGACACTCCCTATGAGCTTATGGGGGCTGATGACATTCAAACCACTGCTTTGGGCATCAGGGAACCTAGGCGGGTTCTCAATAAGCAATGGAGACAGTAGCAAAATTAGGAAAACAACAACAACAATTGCTCAATAATCTGAGTTGCGACTAGATGCCAAACTCTGTGGCAATCCCTTCCCCAATATCCTTTTAGGATTCCCAGGTTACTTAAGGAAACAGCAGCTAAGACTGGAGTCTAAGGTTAAGGAACTCCCGCGGCGCCCATATCTGAGATGGCGAAAATAAGTCAGAGAAGGAAGTCCGGCATCAAAGCACAGACCTGCGAAGTGGTGCAAGGACAGAAGGCTTCTAAGAGGAGAGGAAGGGAAGAAGCTTGCCCACAGAGCCTCCCTGAGGTCACCTGGGGGATTCGTGGAGTGAAGTGCCAGAACTCAAGACAAGAGGAACTGAAAGACGGCACCAGAAGCCTGCGGGATAACTCGCATGCTTGTGGTAGAGATGGAGCCCAAGTGTCCTAACCTGGAAAACGAGGAGCATGGTGGTGACAGACAGAAAGTGGAAAGGAATGGAATGGAACAGGACAGAAAACAGACACATCTCCTTCCTGAACATTCTTTCCACCCAAATGTTTAGACTCTGAACCGTACGCCCCCATCTCTCGGTCCCACTCTTCCCACTCAAGTCCTGCTCTCTAGGGACATTCACGTACTCACAAGTTCACATGGTACCTGGAAGACACATCACATCAGGGCCAGGGAGACAGCTCAGTCAGTACAGTACTTGCCGTGCAAATCGCGAGGACCTGAGTTTGATCCGCCCACATCAAGAGCTGGGTGCATGTGTAACTCGAGGACAGGGAGGCAGAGACAGGAGGATCCCTAGGACTTGCTGGCCAGCCCGTCTAGGCAAAAACAAGAGCTCTAGGTGTGGTGGGAGACCATGTCTCAGAAAATAAGGTGGAAAGCAACTGAGGTAGACACTTGATACCAACATCAGGTCTCCATGAGCAGGAGGACATTCGTGCATGCCTGCACGTGAACACGCACACACACACACACACACACACACACACACACACACACACACACACACCTACAGTTCTAAGAGCGGGGAAGGAGCTGATGAACACAGAGTAACAGTGAAAGCTGCCAAGACGACCCTGGCCTTGCCCCCTTTATGCCCGACATCCCAGTGCACAGCAGCCCCACCTTCAAAAGGTGTCCAGACCGAAGTACCTTCTGTGGGTACCGCCTGCTCTGCCAGCTCAGATGAGGACCTCGAGTGCTAGGGTCTGTGTCCCCTGAGAGTGGTCCTGAGCCAAGGGCTGAGAGTCCCAGTTCCACACAGTGTCCTCTAGAGGAGGACAGCTCACTCACTGTTGGCTGACTCCTATCCCTCCCTGGGATCAGATCTCAGATATAAATATATAACCTTCAACGGTCCTTGCAAAGATGGTGTCCGAATAAACTTCGGAACAGCCACATTTCGAGATAGTTCCACTTATGAGGTTGGTATGAATCCCAAAGCAGGATTAGGGCACAGTCCATGGTATGCAGTAGGTGTCTAATTAGTGTTCTCTGAATTCATGGATGACCCATTTCCCTACATTTACAAATACGTCTTTAGCAGGTTCCTTGACCAATCCCTTGAAGTGATTTCACAAACATGAAATACACGAACTCATACCTGTGAAGCAGGAATACGCTCCATCCAGTTCAAATTACTTACAGGATCCCTTCAAGAGGACCTGAGAGCCAGGAATACGCATGACTCAAACTCTCCCTTTGCTGGTTCTAACCATTCGGCCACAAGTATCTAGCGCACAGTAGGCTGCCCAGATCACAATCAAATAAGGTGACTGGAGAGATGTTGCTGTATTTGCACACATGAGCTTTGTTGAGCTGTTTCTACTTCCAAAGCTGAGTACTGTCCAGGAACTCTGTCAAAGGTTAGATTTGCCACCAGCAGTGAGGCTGGGTAGACTATCTTGGGAATTCAGGAAAAGCATATGCTGTGGGCAGAATCATTTTGTTTAACAAGTGAGTGCATGTGCTCAGGGCTGGCTGAAGACATTCTAAAAGATGAAGATGGAGGAAGGTAAACTCACCCACAAGGGACCAAAGAGGTGCCTCCCATCGCTTATGGACTTAGATGTGAACACAAAAGCCAACAGGCAGCGTCTTCCCGGAAATCGCCAAGAACCTGCCCCATCCTATGCTCCCATTTCTCTAGGGAGAAGACTCCCTGTCAACTGTGGAAGGGGATGCCACCACTCCCAGACAAGAAACCGTCAGAACACGTGTATGTGGTCAGTGGGTGGGAAAGGCTGTAGTTTGGGGTTCAGGAACTGGAGGTGAGAACTAGCTGGCCTCTTAGAGAATCTGTGGCTCTGGGAATGTAGTTGCCTCAGTTTCTTCATGTATAGCACACATACCATAATCATTGCTGTTAGATATGGACATCAACGCTGGGTTATTACGAGACTCAAATAAAGTAAGGCAGTGAGTAGCATCTAAGGAGACAAGCCCCTTCTCAGGACAATGCGACTTTTCTGTCACCCAATATGACTAATCTTGCCAAGTTATTGTTTCTCAAGAGACCACTCTACATGCTAATAGTCCCAAGAAGCAACCAATGGTCTTGATTTATTAACTCGTCAGTAGTGAGCAGCTGATTCATTTTAAAGCCTATACAACTATTAAGTTTGCTGAATCAGAACATTTCAGAGCACAAAGGGATCTTTCTGGGTTTCCAAAAGCGACCTTGTATGACATGCTAAAATTACCTTCCCAAGCAGAACTTGCCCACTTCAGAGCTTTGCGTCTGTACTGGGCATACACTGGGCCACACTCGGAAAAGCCCTTCAGGGACAACCACAGAAGCATCCTGGTAACTGGTGGGCATCCTTCCATTGAAAAAGCAAGCCCTTGGGCTAAGTATAAAGTCATTTGATAGAGTGCTTGGCTGGCATGCACGAAATCCGGGGTTCGATTCCCCTTACCACACAAAGCAAGCATGAGAGTGCACACCTGTAACCAGGCAGGTAGATCAGGAGTTCAAGGCCATCTCTGACTACACAGCAAGTTCCAGGACATCCTAGCATATATGAAACCCTGTTGCAAAGATCAGAGCAACAAAACAAATGATGGAAAACCAACAAGACCCAAGAATATTGAGATGCAATGCTCAGATCCAAAGCGGAATGGCTCTGTCGCGGTGAATGGCCTTGGAAGGTTTGGCTGGTTTTCCAGGGCTCCACACACGCCTTCCTTGAAGCGCAGGTGGGAGGAGGCAGGAGGCCTTAAACAGCCTACCCATGAAAAGCTTTATTCAGCGCAATTCAATAACTGAAAGTCAGCCACAATCATTTCCATCCACTGCTGTGGCCGACAATTCTGTGCTCTCTACTAGTTTCATCTTTTAGAGGAAATGCTTTCTTTAAAAAAATGGTTGGAAGCGCTGTGGCTTCCTCAAACACTGATTATTTTAATCATGATCTCCAGCCCCAGGCAGGCAGTAGGAAGAGGGCAGACACAATGGCAGTGATGGAGTGTGGAGTAGGAGCCCTGTGTCCTTTCTTCTTCTGGATCCCCCAGCTGTGCAGCCCCCCGAGGATCCATGCGGAGAGATTGGCTGTGTCCCTCCCAAGCACTATCCCACGACTGACAGCTCGCCCAGGTCTGCTGATGTCTCCCTACCCTGGGCTCAGCATGCACGCATGCACGCATGCACTTCTTGCAAACACCAAGGGTGGGGCTTGGAAGATGGCTCAGCGGGGACCAGCGCTTGCCTAAGATCCTACCTGGTGCTAAATATAAAACAGAAATCAATTCCTAGAACCCACTCTCGAAAAGTTGTCTCTGACTACGCATGCACAGCTGCCATGACACACATCACACACAATAATAATAATAATAATAATAATGATAAAATTTAAAAACACAAAGTAGAACTGAAGGGGATTTCCCTGTCCAGCACACCTAGAAGTCCTAACACCAGTTGCATCTGGAACACAAGGGGGCACTGAGCACCATCTCCATACCGCTGTTCCAGAACATTCTCATAGTAGAGCAGATAATTGAGTCTATTTGATGATATTCAAATATCATCTGTGTGTTATCATTTGACTCAACACTCCTGAGTCTGCCAAGCCGATGTACACAGCTTGGCAAACCTTCCCTTCCCAAGTGACATTACATGAGCTATCTCTACCCCTGATAGAACAACACTGACAGACACCGAATCCAGGTCTTCTAGCAAGTTGACAGTGGACCGTCTTGGACATGTCCACATGGCATTCCTATAACTTATAAAGGAGGCCTTCGTGTGTGCCTCCTTAAAAAACAGCCTTTCGCGTCTCTCATCATCATCGGGCTCAGGACTTTTCATATAGTGACTGGTCAGACCCTTTCTCTGGGTTCCTAGTAGTTTCTCAGGGTGTGTTGCAAAACATAATTAATTCCTACCTTTTTCCCTCCTCACCCTGAGAACAAGGGTCCTCAAAAATTGTCAAGGCAAAAGTTCTCTTTGGCTGAGCCGACACAGGACCCTAAAGGCAGGGCTCTCGGGCCTCCTTAGGAGAATATTTGGGGGCATTTAAAAAGCAGTGGATTTGCAACTATGCTGGCAGAGTTCTGGGGTCTAGGTCTAGGGCTGCTGCCTAGAGGGTGGTCCCCACCTCTGGGTTCCTGCTTCCTCTACAGTAGCTAGCTCTGCTTTGTTTGATTCCATTAAATAGGAGGGCCTTGCCTACAATTCTACTTGGCACTAAATATAAAACAGAAATGATCTACAAAAATGTGTGTGGCCCATTCCAATAAGTAGTTCTCTTATGGGGGGGGGTCTATGTTCTTACAGCCTATAAAGAGGCTTGTCCTTCCCCCCACCTTTCCAGAATTTGGAATATCCATAAACTGAAGCAATTAAACACAGGCACGAGGCAATTAAACACATGCATATCCAATGTCAAAAAATGAAATAAATAACCCTTTCACATAGTTAATGCTTTCAAAGCTACGATGTGTTTCTCTCTCAAGTGCCCTTCACAAACCCACCCCTCACTTGGGCTCTCTGCTGTCAGTGAGGCTGGCACACACCTGACATGTGTTCTTCATGAACCATTTCCCCTCATCAGAAGGAAAGTACAGCTCGCTCTCCCCCGCACCCCCCTCTCCTTTACCTCTCTGCACTAATCCAAAATTAAGACTGGCATTTGGTTGGTATTCTGGAACCACTGTTAAAAATTTGGCACAGCCATCAAAAAAATGCCAGCTTCAGTGGTCATGTGAGCGACTTTCTGTCAACTGAAAATGAATTAGGACTTTATTGAACATCTTGTTAATTTGTATTGGTGAAATAAGCTTTACATGACAGTGTAAGGATTAATTTTTCTAATTCTAAAGTCAAAAAAGAAAATCCACAGGCGCGCCAACAATATGAAGCGAATTCATCCAACAGCTCCAAAGTCACTTTGAGCTGTTCTGAGCAAACTTCGGGGCAGGCTGTGGAGAATGGAGGTAAATTCTAGAAACCAACAAGTCTCAATTCATTTCCTTCGGTTTGTAAAAACAAGTACCTGACAAGTTTCCTGCCAATGGCCGTTTGCCGTACTTGCAGATAAGAAAGTTCTCAACAGGAAATCCTTTGCTGAGAGAGACCAGTTGTGCCCTTCACCTAAACTTGCTATCCTGGAACACTAAATATTTGATAACATGGGGTCGTGAAACACACCCCAAGTCAAATGAGAGACACTACATGGCTCTAAGCTGTTTGCTACAGCATCGATGCAGGATATTAAATAAACACTAAAACATATTTAGGAGCTCCTCTGTTTTCTGCCCCCTCCTTGAGGCAACCAGTTGAGGAAAAACAAGGGAGATGTGATGTCCTTTTAGAAGGCCCAAACTGTATATTTAAGTAAGTTTTAAAACTGTTTTAAGAAAAGCCAGTGTAGTGTTAGATATACCAGGTACAGAGGGAAGTTACTTCTAAACAAATACAAAGAACTTAAAATTTAGGGGTCTGGGGCTTGAGAGATGGCTCAGCAGTTAAGAGCACTGAATGTTCTTCCAGAGGACCCGGGTTCAATTCCTAGCACTAACATGGCATTCCACAGCAGTCTGTAACTCCAAGTTCTGACACCCTCACACAGACATACATGCAGGCAAAACACCAATATACATAAAATAAAAATAAAGTATTTTTTTTTTTAAATGTAGGAGTCTGGAGAGATGGCTCAGTAGTTAAGAGGTCTCTTTCAGGGGACCTGAGTTCCATCCCCAGCGCCCAGGTCAGGTGGCTCACAACAGTCTGTAACTCCACCTCCAGAGGATCCCTCTGGTCTCGCTAGGCATGGGCACATGAATGTCCTTACCTACATGCAGACAACACATACATCTACACATAATTAATAATAATAAAAATAAATCTTTTTTAAAAACCTTACAGTTTAAAGATTGCCACTGACAAGATGGGTCCAAGTCTAGCAAATGCGTTGATTTTTTATATTGACAAGTTTTAGTGAAGAGTGTCAGAGTCAAAATTTAGGAGAAGCATGCTTGGCTATTTTCCACTTAGCAACTAAATGAAACAGGGGGTTAGTTGAGGGGGTGGGGAGGGGAAAGAGGGGGAGGGGGTTAAACTTTTCTCCTTGGTATCCCTCTCCATGAGTAAGGAAGGTACAGCTGATGTAGGTGGCCGGTGACTTGGGGTGGGGGTGCAGCTAAAAGAGCCTCAAAATGAAAGCCCCATTCTCCATTCACAGGAGAGGAAACGTTTCAAAGTCAACCGGGCAGTCATATTTGCAGGCTGGAAGCAGTCCCCATTCCACTTAGGAGTTCTTCCTCTCCCTGCTCAGCTACCAAGAACACCCCGCCCTTTGCTCCCCAGAGCCCAGGCGGTCTGCCTGTTTCTGCTCAGGCAGCCAGAGAGAACCTGTCCAAAATACCACAGACCTTCAGGTCAGATGCCTCAGCTCAACCTGGAACCCGCCTGCCAGCAGGAAAAGGCTTCATTATACCTTCCCCCAGATGATCCTCCCTCCATAGGCAGCATTCTGGTCTCTAAGAAGACTTGTTCTAACAGCAGATACACACATCTGAGAGTAAACACAACACACAATTCCACAATTAATGGCTCAAATGTATTCTTTCCAGCCTTCCCCTTGCACAACTCAGAGGTTGCAAAATGCTAAGTAAGCATGAATGCACATCCTGGCTTTCAGGCTTTCCCCTGAACTATTTTCAATAAAAATACAGTTATGAAATCCAGGACCTGAGAGCAATTTGGTTGATGTTGTAAAATGACCTTGGTTTGACAGGCATGGTCTCAGGTTTCAACAGATGTTGTGGGAAGGCTCACAGAAGCCAGCATGCTCTCCGAGCATCTGTGGTGACATGCAGGGGTCTTTGTTTTTTAAGTGTGGTCATGGTAGTAAATGCATGGGCGGTGGGGGTGGGGGGGTGACACTTCTCAGTTTCTATGACAACCGTGTCTCCATTCCTGGGTTACTAGACACCATCTACTTCCTGTGTCTAAATTTTTAAACCAATCAGAAAAGTGTTTATACAGTTAACAACTTCTGGAACCCAGCTTCTTTAATGAGCCACTTTAAGGCTCCAATGAAGATGTCCACAGGGGTCAAGCTCTGTCTTAAGAGTGATCCCATTTCATTGTGCTCACTAATTCAGTCTTCTGTGGAAAACAAAAACAAAAACAACCACCCATTTTCTTGGATGTGAATGTATTCTGCTCAAAGCAGACGCCACGATTTCTTGCAATAGTGTGCAAGCTGATCACGATTGCTTGCTCCTCATTGTCTGTTTTCTCTTTCACTGTCTAAAGACAGATTTAGCTCGAGAAACATGCTAATTTGCAAAGCACTTAAATTATCAAAGTAATGATACAGTTAAGCATCCATCTGCTGGTGTTGCTATTTAAATGCTCAGATGAAAAAAATTAGGAAAAATTAATACCAAGTTGAACAACTTTGCATTCTACAACTTAAGAACAGAAATCATTGAGACTGTATTGTGAAGTCCCGCATCTATCAGTGCGAGCTAGAAGCTGACATCTGCAAAGAAATTTGTCACCAAAATGGCCTACTTTATCTGGATAGAAACAACAACAAAAAAATTAAACATAAAGACACCCAGATCGAGCCAGATGCACCCAGATCAAAAAAAGCAACCTTGCGGAAACCCATGCACGAGACGGCAGATCAGAAATTAAGGCAAGGTCTTAAAAGAAGGTTTCGGGTGACTGTTTTCGTAAGTCTCCCGCTAACTGACCAATCAGTGTGAGTTAGAGCGGGCTCCAGACATCCGTGCCGTCTGCAGGGCTCTGTACCCTCAGAGCTGCTCCCCCTGGCTAAGGCAGAGCTGGCGATCAATGAAAAAACAGGGAACAAAAGGGAAATACTGATGTCTTCCTCAGCTCAGAAAGCCATTCCCCTTTTCCTCAATGAGCCAGTAGCACCCAGCCTACGACAGCGCCACGGGGGAGCTTCCACCAGCCGGGTCCAGTCCTTTCCCAGCTAGCAGTTTCGTCTTCGCAATCATGTGTCCCGACGCTAGCACAACCTGGTGACGGAAGGCTCCCGGAGCCCAACCAATTGAAACTAATAAATTAAATAAATTAATAACCCCCACGATTAAAAGCTCCCAAGAAAGACCGCGCTCCCCTTCCCCAAATGTCATTCCCAGACTATAAACAAAGCATGAAAAATAGTCTCCCCGGCTAGGAATCTGGGTTTTTCTCCTCAAAGCAACGTATTTCTCCAAAACCAGAAACATTCCTGCTTCCTTCACCGGATACTCCGGTTTGTCCATGTCACACCGGGATATGCAGCTCCGGTATTTGAAAAAGAGGTTTAAATTGCCCATAGATCCGACACTCTTGCTTATAATTGATAGCAAAACAGTTACAGCGATGCTGTAACTCTGCCCCAGTCAAACTCCACATTTACCACGTTAGTTCCTTGAAAATACAAGTCATGCCTGGGGACCCCTCCAAAGCCGCCTTCCTCCGAAGTCATTAACAGAATTACATCAATTATTCGGTAATTTTTATAAATATCCATTGTCTGCGATTTTTTAAAATAAAAATGTAAAACCAGCTATCTACAAATTCCAGGAGGAAAAAACTTTTCTTTCTTTTTCTTTCTTTCTTTCTTTTCTTCCTTTCTTTTTTTTTTTTTTTTTTTAATGAACTTACTTTTGAGACAAAAACTAATGAAAATAAGCAACTCGCCATCCCCGGATCTTTCCCGTTCTGAGCTGCATGCTATAAATCAATCCGAAACTAGGTGCACAGATGGGGGCGAACACCTTTAAGATAAAAAGCCAAGGGTGCCCCCCAAATGCGGGCAGCCTGGGCAGCGAGGCTCGGGGTGACAATGCTACCCGGGGCAGAGGCTCGCTAGGCAGCCAGCGAGCCGCATTTTCGTTACCTTCGATCGCCTGCCCCCCCGCTGCTTCTCGCGGCCGCATTGGGGGGCTGCGGCGGCGCTGGACTCGCGGGGGGCCCCGCCGCCGGGTCGCGCCGTCTCCCAGCCGAGCTGCACCGACCGCGGCCGGAACACCCGGCTCCAGCGCCCGGCGCCCGCCCGGGGTCGGCGGCTCGGCTCCCACCCGGGCCCGGAGTCCTGCTGGGTCCTAGCGCTCGCCGTCCGGGCCTCAGCCCGCTCTGCAGCCTGCACGTACTGTGGGGCGGCCGGGGAAGGGGGGGGGGAGCCCCGGGAAAGCACGGGCGGGAAAGCCGAGCCGCCGCCGTGGGTGCGGAGAGAGCGGAGCTCAGTGCCAAAGCCTGGGTGTGCAAAGAAAGACGCTGGCTTCAGCCGAACTCCCAGAAGGCAGATGCTAGAATCTGCAGCCCGAGCGGAAAACACAAGCGTGGTCGGGGAGGTTTGCTCCGTGCACCTGTGGTCTAGAGTGCGCTCACAGAAGGTAAGAGACATCGCGGGATCCTCGGAGATTTCAGAATATAGGGGGAAAGTGGACAGTTCGTGTGCTTGAAACCAGTTTTCCCCAACCTTTTCCCCGTTAACACTTTTTTTTTTTTTTTTTTTTTTTTGCATTTTGCCTTCTCTGGCTTTATAATTTCTGTTTTAAATAACAAAGCCCCATATGGCTCACCACGTAGTCATCTGATTTTCAAAAGACCTCCAAAATTACATCAAAATATGCACTCATGTATCTCCTAAGAAATCAACAAGAGAGAATTAATGGTGGCATATGGTGTGCCTCGTAGAGAAAACTTAATTACAAATTAAAACAAATGCGAAAATTCACAAATCCCATAAACCAAAAGTAAATTATGATTCTAGATTGATTCACAGATCAGCTCATGTGCCGTCAGGGGGACTGTAAAAAGTCTAGGTTTCTTTCTCAACAGGAGAAAGCTGTTTGCTTGCATGAGTCCACCATACCCCTGTTCCCAGCCCCGCCCCCACCCCACCTCCACCCCACCCCCACTTCCACCCTCCGGGCTCTCTGGTAACCTTTTGGTTCTGCATTTACTGTGGCACACCTGGACGGTAACTTAAATCTTGCAGGTGCTCCTTGAAGACAATCCCATTAGCTCCTAATTCACGATAACAGCGCCTTAGTTGGGAAAACCTGTTTGAAAGGTTTGGCAACTGAACGTATTCCTTCCGTCTTGGTCGATACCACCCAGTTAGAAGGTCATGATTCTGTCCAGACTGCTAATAGCAATGGTGACGGAGTTTTACACCAAGAAGAAAATTAAAACCGTGCCTTCTGACTTCTATTTTCAGAGCAGAAAAACATCCTTTTGAAAATGACTGTTGCCCTCACCTTTCCAATGGTGGCTAGCTAAATGTAATGGAAGATTTTAAAACCTCATTAACTGAACACCACAGGCACCTTTTCTCATGCCTACTGTTGTAACATGGTACGTCCGTCCATCTTCCAAGTACTTCTGTGACCTTTACCATACCTCCAACAGAAAGCACGTAATTCCCAGCTTCCAAAGAAATACAGTGGAAGGTCAGGAAAGGACTGGTCCAAAGCCACCCAGCTGCTGAGCAGTGCAGCTGGAATGGGAGCCTCAGATCTCCCATACCTCCAGCAAGTCCTGTTCTTCCGAGCATACCATCTGCCTCTATCAACTACTTCTCTGCAAAGTACTATGGGAATGCAGGAAGGTCTCTGGCATCCTCCTTTCTTACCTGTGGCAAAGCCCCAGTCCATAGGACGGCCACATGAAGATGCTTGAAAATAGTTTAGTCTCTGCTGAGAAATTTTGCCGGCAGGACCTGTGCTGTCCAGATTTCCCTCCTGGGGCTTCCAGCTCTGGGCTGTGCCGTGCCACGGTCACCCATGTGCACTGCTTTGCTCTGCGTCAGGGACAGAACTGACTCCACTTTACACACAGGGCGCACATGTCTTCAGTGGAAATCGATCACTTTCTGGTGTCCCCTCTGAAAGGCTTAGTAAACCCCAAGAAGTCAAGTATCTTAGCTAGAAGATGAATCATCAGTGTGATTCAGGATGTCCCCAGGCAGACCTAATGGCACCTGGAGTCCAATGGGCCCTCGGGGAGTCACTTCTCAGCTCTCCTGCACCTGTGAGGAAGTCAGCAGCCAGCGCTGTCCTGCTGTCTTGGCCTTCCGCTTCCTCCTCCTCTCTGTCACATCTCAAGATGGGTCCCAACCTGTTGCTAGCCAGGTGAAGGGCTGAGAGACATCAGGCCTAATATACAGGAATATCAAAGAGTGAGTAAGTACATTTTCAAGGAAGGGGCCAGTCAGGGCAGGGGTATGGGAAGGTATTGTACCTTCCTGGTGAACTGCTTGGAAGGATTTGTGTAAAGTTCCATTTGCTCCCTTCGTGGAAACACTCTAATGACTACAGTTATACCATCCGTGTGGCCTTGAGACGGTGTGAACACTTGGATCCAAGTCACCTTAGCACAGGCAGGGAACGGTGCGATGCCACAAAGCAGCCCCGTTACTAAGCAAAGCGCAAGGCTGAAGCGTACCAAGGAGGGGTGTCGGTGATAAAGAAATGGCCATTCATTCATTCCCAGATTCATTCATTCATCCAGTTGTGACTGGACCAAGCTTTGAGCCAGTGGTTACTGTAGGCTGTGGGAATGAAAATAATCTTGTTCTGGTTCGCCTCTCCGTTGCTGTGATAAAACGCTAGCCAGAAACAGCTTGTGGAAGAGTTTTTCATTTCATCTTACCATTTCCAGGTCCTCATCCATCGCTGAGAGAAGTCAGGCAGGAACCTGGAGGCAGGAACAGAAGCTGAGTCCGCAGAGGGACACGACTTACTGGCTTGCTTTTCCTCTGGCTCACTCAGTTTATGTATGTATGTATGTATGTATGTATGTATGTATATGGCCAGACCTACATGCTCAGGGATGGCGTTGCCCATCCCACATCAATCAGCTGTTTAAAAACACGCCCCACAGATATGCCCACAGACCATTCTAATGGAGGCAATTCTCCAGTTGAGGGTCCCTCTTCCCGGGTGATTCTGGTTTGTGTCAAGTTGCCAAAAGCCAAACAACACAGATGTCCTTAAAGCAAACAACTCCAGTGGTTACACCGCTGTGCAGCTACATCATGTCCTTCGTGCCCTGCGTTGAGCACCAGCTGTCCCCGACGTGGGGACAGTTGTCTTCTGGGCCATCCTCAGACGTATTCTTCTCTGAGTTGCTGAAGCTGCTTTTGCCCCATGTAGGTGTCGCAGAATCCCGGATCAGCTGGCTGCTGGCTGGGTATGGCCAAGAAAGGAGACAAAAGGGAAGGTGGAGAATGGCAGGAAGGGACGGGCCAGACAATGTCATCACCCACCTCTTGGCTGATGGCATCACTGGTGGGCGGCGCCTCGCTGAATCTTCTCCGGTGACCTCAGGCCCTGAGTGCAAACACTGACACTTCCTGTGAACGGTTCGGCCCGGAGACGTGGTTAGCTTTCTGCTGGGATTAATCCCTGAGTGACTTCGTCATGGTGCATAGAAAAGTGGAGAGTGGAAAGTCCGCTGGAGGGGACATTCAAGCATGGCCAAGCCGTGGAGGGTCAGAGGCCGACCGAAGAGAGACATTGTCGCATGAGGAATTGCTGTAAATTCTAGGCCTGGGTCCCTAGAGCACTGAAGGTGATTTCGGTCTCTACACGACCAACCCCTTTATGTCCCGACCAACCCCTTTATGTCCCGTAAGCCCCTGCCCAGAGTCCCTTCCCCAGTGTCTCCTGTTTCTCCGGATCCTGCTCTGTTTCCCCTCTCTCTTTGCCCTGATCACTTTCTAACACCTTTGATCTACAATCTTTATAATCCACTGTCTCTTCTACGCACAGCAGTAGAAGTTCCACGGTGCCAGGAATCTTTGCTTTTTTTTTTTTTTTTCCACTGAGACTTGTCAAGAACATAAAAGTGTCTGAGCTGGCTCTGGTGGCTAATGCCTTTAATCCTAGCACATGGAAGGTCAAGGCAGCAGAATTGATGAGAATTTGAGGCCAGCCTGGGCTACAGAGACCCTGTCTTGAAACAAAAACAAACAAAATAAAAAAGTGTCTGATCTATAGTAAGTGCTCATTTTTTTTTCAAACAAATGAATGAGGAACTGGGGGGTATACTTTAGTAGGTAGTTTGCTGGCCTAGCATGCAGGAGACCCCAAATTAGATTCCCAACATTACATAAATTGGGTATGGTAGCACACATCTGTGATCTTAAAGATCAAAAATTCAGGGTCATCCTAGGCTACATAGCCAAAGATCCTGTGTCAAAAAAAAAAATTAAATGAATGAATAAAGTTAAAAAATAAGAAGGCATTTGCACTAGTTCAGGGTTCTCCAGAGCAACAGAACCTATAGGTGTAGGCGGAGTTTTCTGCTGGGACCAATAGTCAGCTTGGTCCCACCAGCCAGCTTCCAAATAACCACAAAGAGACTTCTTATTCATTATACATGTTCGGTTGATAGCTTAGGCTTGTTACTAACCAGCTCTTACATCTTAAATTAACCCATATTTCTTATCTACACTCTACCGCATGGTGGTCCCTTTTTTCATCAGGGCATGTTCATCTCCTGCTTCCTCTATGTCTGGCTGGCGACTCCGTGTTACTCCTCCCTTCTTCCCAGCATCCTTTCATTTTGGCTGTCCCTGCCTACTTCTTCCTGCCTAGCTATTGGGTGGTCAGCTCTTTTATTAAACCAATGAGAAGGCGCCTTGGCAAAGACGCATCTTCACAGAGTACAAAGAGATTATTCCGTAACATATAAGATGGAAGAAGAGAGAAGAAGGAGGAGGAAGGAGGGAAGGGAGGTTGGTTAAGATTTATTCTAAGAATTTAGCTATGCCAGACAGGTGTGGTGACATATGCCTTTAATCCTAGCACCGGAAGGCTGAGGCAGGTAGATCTCTGTGAGCTCAAGGACAGCCACATCTCCATAGTGAGGCTCTGTCATAAAACAAAACAAAATGTGGTTTTGCAGCTTTGGAGGCTGATCTATCTCAGCAAGATGCAGAGCCAGCAGAGCTAACGGCACAGTTCTAGGGCATAAAGGGTGCTGAGCTTTGTAGAGATTTTCCTTGGACCCAGTGGAGGATGACTTAGATCTGTCATTATTTAGATGACAGAAGGTGGGGTGACTGACTAGAGATTACCATTATGTTCGTTTAGATGTGGATATGAAGGAATTTACTATTGGTAGCTTCAGAAGACCCTTTCATGACCCATTAGCAATAGGTGATCTTGCACCCACCACAGACATCAGACAGTAGGAGCCAGTCAGGGGTGAGGATCATAGAGAACAACAGCCTGAATTGCTGTGGTGGAAGCTGGGCATGACAGTGTCTCTTGGCCATTTAACTGCTCCGTCAGAGAAGCAATAGAGAGTCCCGTCTTTGGGGGGATGTCTCAATCCACTTCGTAGACATTTTATGGTATAGCTACAGACCTGATCTTGGAGTGAGTCCCACTTCGAGGCCATCAGAGCCTTCTGGAATTCTTTCATGAGCCAGGAAAGCAAGTCTCCTTCTACCCCAATTACTAAACTATAGGGTGCTGCCAGCAGCCACATCCTCAGATTGTGGGTTCTGGAGGTGGATAACAACCCAACCGTTAGCCCAAGCAGTTCGCTGAAACACGATGAAGACCCAGCATAAACTTTGGATTACACAAACAACCCTTTTTGCCAACTCCATCATCATAACAGTTTGGGTTCCTCTGTATATCTAACTCCCATCTGTGTACGCAGGTATGTGCAGGGGGTCCGTGCTGGATACTCTCAGACTTTGTAGCTATGGGTAGGAATCAGGATAGAGTGAGAGGAAGAGTTGCCACTTGCTTCTCTGCATGCTTTGAGTTGCAATGAGGGGCGGCCTGACATCGCCCTGTGGAGTCGCAAGCCTTAACATCCTCCATGAAACTGATAGCCTTACCCTGTTACTAACACACTAAGGAGCTGGGGCAACAGCGTGGGCCCTGGACCGCATTATTTCCACCCAGCATTTTAAAGAGATTCCTGGCCTCCCACGGGTAATGGGACTGTCACTGTGCCTCCTGTCAAGAGGAAAGCTGTGACTCATTCATCTCTTTGATGTGTCTGTGTGCATCCCGTCAGGGCCCCGGAAATGTAGGCATCGGCGGTTGCCTTGCCTTGACAAGAGAGGTGGATAAGTGTTGTCTCCTCCACTGTAGGGTCGGCTCGTGCAAATGGCCATACTTTGTGTCTTCACACTGGTTCTTCTGCTCCAGTTCAGGTCCCGAAAGAATTGTTTCTCCTGAGCGTGGCTGCCTTGTCAGCCTTGAGAGGAAGGCATGGGGCCGAACCCTGCCAAAAACAGTCCAAGCTGGCATGGGGCCAGCCAGCTGGCGGCTAAGCAGAGCCCTCTCCCAGCCTCTCCAGGCCCCCCTCCAGCTCCCTTTTACAGCTGTCTGGCCTCAGGTAATCATTGGCACTCTGCGGGTCCCTGGCTCTTTTCCTTTCCATGTTTCAGATCACTTTACACGCATTAATTAAGCCTTAAAACACTCAGGAAAGGAAAGCCAAAGACAGTGGGGATGTTTGCAACATGCTTCTCCATGCTCTGGCTGGAGAACAGGCTGGCCCCACCCTTGCCTAGCCTCTCCCTCACCAAGCCCCACCCTCATCCAGCCCCTCCCTCATCCAGCCCCTCCCTTACCAAGCCCCTCCCTCATGTAGCCCCACCCTAACCCAGGTGGAAGGGTGGAGCTTCTGTGTTTCTTGCATAGTTGAAACCCAGTCTACATACCCCAGAAAACCCCATATTCATTATTGGCTTAGGACAGTCATCCACCCTGTTGAGGTTACCTGCTAGAGCTGACCCACATGACCTTTGGAAGTAGGCATCTGTGGCTCAATGTTTCACACCTGGAATGAATGTCTCCAGTCTATTCCACTGTAACCATGGTCAAGGACCTTGGGATAAGAAAGGCCTTAGCCCAAATAAGGTGGGCAGTGCCGAGCAAGGAAGCCTGAGGTTGACCTCTCACCTCCACATGCACATGTGTACACATGCATACAGAGAGGGGTGGGGTAGGGATGGAGAGACCCTGAGGGGCAGGGAAAGACCTGAGACCAGGCCTACCCCCTAGAGAGATGTCTTGCAAACATTGTTTGGCATCCTAGGGCTGACTGTATCATCTATAAAGCCGAGAGGAATATGTCCAGTGCCTCCCCCACCCCTTGATTTCTGGGCAGGATGAAATCAGAGCGTAACATCCTAAGCATTTGGCATAGAAAAAAGCTGGATTCTGTGGCCTTTCCAAGCCATCTTGTATCTAATCCCAGTCAGTCTGAATTAATGTAGTTTTGCTACCAAAGTGTTAGAGACCCTGTAGTTCGAATTGGTGTTGGCATCTCTCGCTGAGATGAAATGGTAGGAAATCTAAATGAAGTCTGCAGTTCAGTTAACAGTTTTTTACCAACCATTAATCCTTAGTTTAGATTAATTTATGACATTTGAGCCATTGACATTACAGAAAGTTGGGTGAGTGGAATGCAGGGACTGTGTTTTAGTGGATAGTAGTAATCTTATTTTGAGCGCATCAAAATTGGTAATGATACCCAGGAAGACTAACACTTCACCCACATTTTTAGTGTACTATTTTAAAATGCCTCTATGGCTTCCATGAAAATAATACATGCCAGGCCTTTTGTTACCAAAATAAGAGACAATTTCTGTTAGCTCCAGCTGTTATCACCACCAAGGAAAATTCATTGAGTTTCCTGTGTCTGCAAAGTGCCATATTGTACGTTAAAATAGCAAACATTACCATCGGGAGAAAACCATTGCTTATGTGGCAGTCCTTTTAAGGTGGCTGTTTGTATGTAAGACATTTGATAACCTGACTATTTAGGCCCCCAGTGCTTTCCTTATTTCACAGAAAATGGATGGTTTTCTAGCCACGCGGCTCTGGTGAGCCTTCCTCTCTGGCGAGAAGCAACTGGAAAGAGCCATCCTGTCAAGCAGCCCTGTAGATTATAGCGCTGGCCACTCTGAGCACAGGGTTTGCGATGTTCGCAGTAAAATGCCGGGGGTACCCTTTTGCTAACTTCATGGAGACCACAGGATTTAAATGCATTATTTCCTCACTTCTTTTAGATCATGCAAATTATGATGTCGTGGTGGTCAGAAAGAGCTCTGCATCTGGTGGGTGGTAAGGTGGTAAAGAACCTCATCATCTGTCACATCAGAGAGTGTGAATATAATATGGCCACCGTACAGTGGGTTCAGTAGAAGAGCCAGAGCTCGAGAAAGTGAACACTGGGTTAAAAGCTGCTCAGCACTCCAGGCGATCCGAATCCCTGGGAACACCTCGTGGTATGTCAGCAGAGCATCCGTGAGCAAAGGTTGGTACCTATGGCCCACAGGGTACTGTGCTGCGCCCCTTTCCTCCACAGTGAGAATGTCATCTGTTACTTTGGGGGCGCTCTTCCTGTGCTTGGAGAATCCCCAATGTCAGGAGGCAAATCCTACTAAGAAGTGAAACGACACAGGCCATCTTATCACTTCTCTTGATGTTGGGGGAAAATGCAGAAGCCAGGTGCCCCCAGGAGCTAGTGATGCAAAGGGGTGGGACAGTACTTGTGATGGTTATTTCCAACCATCTCATATAGCCCAGGCTGGCCTCAAAGTCCCTATTGGCCAAGTATAGCCTTGAACTTCTGATTTTCCTTCCTCTACTTCCAAGTGCTAGGATTATAGACATGTAACTGTATGCTTGGCCTGGATGGTTAATTTTTATTATCAATTCCATTGGATAAGAAACTCATCAATTCTTAGTCTTTTGGCTATGTTCAAGTGTGAAGAAACACATAGTATATTGGTAAGCATCCCTTGGGGTGTGTCTATGAGAGCATTTCCAGAGAGGGTCAACTGATTGGGGAAGGCCTACCCTGAATGTGACACCATCTCATGGGCTATTGTCCCAGCCTGAATAAAAAGGAGGAAAGGACAAAGCCAACAGAGAGCAATCATGCCTCTCCCTCTCCTTTCTGGTCCTCCCAGCAGCCTTCTGCAGCCAGGGACCGGAGCTGGATTGGCTGCCATGCCTCCTCTGCCATTGTGGAGTCTACCTAACCCTTTCCTTCCTTAAGTTGATTCATCGGGTATTTGGTATGGTTACAAGCAAAGGCACTAACCCGATGCTCAATTGAGTAGCCTGAAGTGTGTCAGCTGTTTGATGGAAGCACTGTTGGTGTTCACAGCAGGACCATAACCATAACCCGACCTCTCTCCAGCAGGGCTCCAAACCTCGATCAGAGCACACCACCTTGGGGCCACTTCCCCATCTCATAAAGATTTGCATGAGCCACTTACCATGGTGTAAAGAAATGCTCTCTTGGCTTAGACCAGTCACGCTCAGCTTCCCTTGGCAGGTGCAAGAGTTTTGTTCCATCAGCTCCATCTTGGATACCAGTTACACCCGCCAACCAATGTTATTTTAGCAGTAGCCTTGGGTCTACATGATTCCCCCACTCCTTCGGAACAGCCCAGACAGCATGGGGCACCACAAAATGAGCTTGAACTAACGTACCTTGACCACTGACACTAAATGAATCAATCCGAGACAAGAACAAATTTCATTTCACATACCTTCCTGAAATGGGTAAAGTGGGCATGCTCTTTATAGGTATTTCTGGCCGCCTCTGTGGTACTAAAGAAGCGGTACAGGATAGATTTCGCCAAAGAAACAGCAATAATGATAACACCGAACAGAACGGAAAGACCTCCATAGTTACAGAGGAACTGTCATTAGCTCCGTGTTTTATAGAGAAGAAACAGCTCAGGCTTCAGCTCAGCTTCATTCAGCCTCCTCTCTCTGTCATGTAGAAATCCTGTCCCATTGTGGTGAGCACTTATAATGCACCCATTGACTTTTCCCTTGACACTGAACTTCACAATGAGAAACTTTCAATGTGAAAGGGATCATCTTATTTCAAAGAGCAAAGAGCTCTTCCTTCAAAGATTCCTTCAAAGATTGAGAAAACATGAACCTTCATTGATAAAAAACCTGGAATGCAGGCTTTTCATATTCTCCCAGCCTGTTAAACTTGGAAATAAAATCTTTTTTTTTTTTAAACAAAACAAAGAGGAGAAGATATCACTAATCCTTTCAATTATACTCATGTTAGCAACCATGAACATAGGCCCAGGAGCAAATGCCTGTGCTCTCAAAAGGAAGAAGGGTGGATTTAAGAGAGTTGGAACAGAGGTCCCAAAGAAAGGCTGTATGCTATTCATTTTGAATTCTTCTGCTTCCCATTGTTCAGAGAGCCCGTGGTTTAAGGAGCAGGGCGGAGTTGGGAAGAGTGCCCCCCCACACCCATTTTCACCTCAGGTCCTTCCTTGTCTTTGGCTGAATTCTTTTGAGAACTGAGGAGAAAACCTTCACCCAGTAACCCTAGGAATCCAGCTGTCAGATGTGTGGGCAAAGATCTCACTGTGACTTTCGGGCAGGACCGGTTTTGATGACCTCAGGCACAGAGCTGAGGTTTGCAGACAAACTGGAGAAGCAACCCCTGTCATCTTCCTAGAGTAAGTGACATCCTGTCACAGGCCAAAATGGAAGGCGGGAAAGGCGACCCTAGCTCCTCTCTCTTCCGGTCCTGCAAATGGCCTCCTCCTTCCACCTACACGTCCTGTCCCCTGCTGTCTAAACAGAAGATCTGAGTCCTCTCTATACCTCAAAATAATATCTGCTAAGCAGAGGGAGGAAATGGGATTAAAGTACTGTTAGCATGTTTCCTTTTTATGGGAATTAAGTGGATATTAAAACCTTCAGGACCACCCATCTGGTCCAGCCCACTGACATCAGCTCTGACTCTAGACAGTGTTTGGCGGTTCACTTTCATTGGTGAGCATGTATGTCTGTGTTTGTGTGCACATGTGCATGTGGTGTATGTGCACGTGTGTGGGCGGGTGTGCCTGTGGAGGTCAGAGGTTGATGGTGAGTGTCTTCCTCAGTCACTGACCACCTTATTTTTTGAGACAGGCTCTCTCACTGAACCTGGAGGTCTTGGATTCTTCTACGTGAGCTGGCTAACGAACTCCGAGGATCCACGTGTGTCTATACCTCTAGTGCCGGTTACAGCCTTGGGCTACTCCACCCAGCTTTTTGTTACCTGGGTACTGGCAATCGGACTCAGGCCCTCACGCTTGCACGGCCGGCATTTTACTGACTGAGCCGTCTCCCCAACCCTCAGAGTCTATTACCGTAATTTCTAGAAGAGAATTCCAACAGCAAGTACCCTGCTATTGACAAGAGAAATTACAAAATGGAAATTCCTCACTTCTTAATAGTTATGAGTGGAAAACCCCTGTGATATGCTTTACATACACATATTTTTCCTTTTTCATTTTCATGTATGTGTATGTATGTATGTGTGTTTGCATGTGTGGAGACACATGTGTGTGCGTGCATGTAGAGGCCCAAGCTTGATTGATGTCAAGAATCACCTTTCATCCTTTTTCCTACCTTGTTCATTGAGACGGGGTCTCTAAGTCAAACCCAAAGCTAGTCTTTGCTCTATGGAACATGTCTCTGCCTTCTGAGGGCATTTACAGCATTTAGTTAGTTCTGGGAATCCCAACTCTGGTTGTCATGCTTGTGTGGCAAGTGCCTGGACGCCCAGCCATCTCCCCAACCCCGAGGTCAGATGAGGTACAACATGTGCCCCAACACTGCTCTGAAAATGACCACCAGGCCATCATATGAGGATGTGTCACCAAGAAAGTCCAGACTCACGCATCACTGATGGCTTAGCACCGTTGTTCCATGGCTTATGTGTTGAGGAAGGTGTGCCCACCTACCGTTCCTTCTCCCAGGTCCACTCAGCTCACATTCCAGAAGTCGCTCCCCACCCTCGTCCTTTCCCTCCTCGGTGGCAATAAAGGGTTTCTGGCCCTCCCTTTCCTAGTGTGCCTCTGCAGTGCCAGCTTCATGGCCTCTGCTTCCTGTTTCCAGGAAGCTGTTTGTGCTGGAGAAACCATGGGAGATGTTCTTCCTCAGGGATTAGCGTTTCCGTAAGCGCTGAATAATAAAACTAGACTGTAAAAGCCCGTCAGAGATGTAGCGGTGCGTGTCTTCCTTCCCGTGATTGTCATGGGGTGATTAGGATTGAACTTGGCTGCTGCTGTGGTTACTGCTGCTCCTAAAGGGGAAAGAAAAGGCAATGTCTCCTTGCTAGGCCTCAGGGATGGGTGTTGAGGGGGAAATGGCCTGTGATGCCTTCTAAAATGTAAATTTGAATTTTCTAGATAGAAAGGAGGATGCCGTGCAAAGTGTGAGATGAAGAATGAAGGAACGGACCGACCTCCAGGCCTGGTTCTCACAGTAGTTCCGAGACCGTCAGCCAGGCACAAACCATTCGGGGGGAAATGTGGCTGGTTCAGGTTCCTTATGGGCTCAGGAAACTGATTTTCCCCTCCACATTTAACTTTAAGAAGTTTGTTGTTCATTCAGCAGGAGGGAAATCATGTTTGGTACTGGAAACCTAGCCAGCTTCCCGGGGCTCGTGAGATCGTGGACCGTAGGAAAGAATCTACTACTACAACTTGCTAGACCAGCATAATTTCTTACTACATTCTAAATCTTTTTGTTTTGTTTTCCCAGACAAGATTTCCCTATATAACAGCCCTGGCTGTCCTGGAATTTGCTCTCACTCTGTAGACCAGGCTGGTTTTGAACTCACAGAGATCCTCCTGCCTTTGCCTCCCTAGTGTTGGGATTAAAGGTGTGCATCACCACCGCCTGGCTACATCCTAAATCTTATTGTTACACTATACAGAAGTGCAGCTACCACCCCTAATCAAGGCAGTTTCTCTTCACAGCAAATGGAGACCATCACAGGAAACCACAAATGGACACAATGCAGAGACCAATGGATTGTGGGGAGCCCAGCCCAACGGATACAGTTACATCATAGCTCCTGCATCCTTGGCTCAGGGAACATTCCTTAAGAATGGGTAGAAAGATTGCAAGAGCCAGAATACCAGGCAGTCTGCTGTGAAACAATATCTCCTAGAAATGGCTGCATAAACAAGACCAGGAAAATGGCTATGTCAATGGACGTGTTAATGTAGAAGTGGGAAAATCTCACAGGGTCCCAGCGCTAGACCAAGAACTACAGGCAACTCCTGACTGCTGGGAGAAGGAGAATTAATTTCTCCCAAAAATGAGCCTCATTATCAGTTGTCCAGTGCAGAATAGTCAGCCTAATACCATATACACAGAAACAACAAAAAGCAGACTCAGCAGAGCCTATTTATATAGATTAAATATTAATATATTTTATGTGTTTATATATACATATATGCATGTGACATATAATCAAAGAAAAAGAGGCTATCAACTTGAGAGTGGGGAGGACACGGGGAGGTTTTGAAGGATGGTAACTGGTAGGGGAGATGGGAACTGATGTAATTCTATTTTAGATAAAAACACTTTTTAAAAAGAGCATGCATTAGCCGGGTGTGGTCGCACACACCTTTAACACCAGCATGTAGGAGAAAGGAACAGGAGGCTGCCTTAGCTTGCAAAGCAAGTTCCAGGCCATCCAGGGTTGCACAGGAAGACCCTGTCTCCAATACAAAACAAAAGGAACATATGCGACCATGTATACATAGCTTACTTTTAGAAATGGTCATGTAGCTGTCTGATTGTTTTTAGTCTCTGGTTCTGAGCAATTCTCAACTGTGTAAAAACTTTTTGTTGTTGTCAAAAAAGATTCTATAAATGTAAAAGAAAAAATTGTAATGACGGAGCCGGGCGGTGGTGGCGCACGCCTTTAATCCCAGCACTCAGGAGGCAGAGCCAGGCGGATCTCTGTGAGTTCGAGGCCAGCCTGGGCTACCAAGTGAGTTCCAGGAAAGGCGCAAACCTACACGGAGAAACCCTGTCTCGAAAAAACCAAAAAAAAAAAAAAAAATTGTAATGACGGGAAAAAGAAAGAAGTTTGTTGTTTCCTTGCCGAGCCGAGGAACTGAACCTTTTGCCGACGCTAGGCAAGTAAGCGCTCCTCCGCTGGCGTGCCTTCCCAGCCCTTCTGGTTCAACTTTAAACATTAGGTGGTTAAACAGGTGCGATTTAGATTCCAGCTGGACAGTGGGTATGTGTGTTCAGCTTTGTGCTGGGTGCACGTGCACACACAAACACACACATTCTGAACAACTGGAAGAAACCATCTCTGCCCTCCAGGGCCTTGAGGGAGTCTGTACAAATCTACACATGGAAACGCTGAATGTGCTAACATAGAACAGAGCTGAGGCACATGGTGTAGGCAAAGGGGACTGGGAACCTTACGGCTGACATGCTTCTCTCATCCAACATCCACACAGCAAGTGTTGGGCATCCTTTCCCGTGCCAGCACTGGTCTGTGCTGGGGATATTTGGGGGGGTCAAAGTAAGATCTCTGCTCCAATGGATCTTGCACTTCCGCGACTTAACAAAGAGTAGTGGATGCTGCTTTACGTTGGATGGAGAGGGGTGGATTCTTCTAGGAAGATGACTCCTGGGGTAGTGACGGAATGGAACAAGAGGAACCAGCGTGTGATGATGGGAAAAAGCAGTTGAGCAGGAGAGAGATGCGGTACACAGGTCCACAAGAGGAACGGGGCGAGCAGGTTCAAAGAAGCCAGAGTCAGCGGAGCCAAGGGGCTGAGTCTTTTTTCCCTCACTTTTGTGGTGGTTCCAGGGATTGAACCTAGGGCCTTTCACATGCTAGGCAGGTGCTCTACCACTGAGCCCCACCCCAACTCCCTGGGGCTGAGAGTCAAAGGAGTAAGATGTGAACAGAGATGGGTCAGATCACTTAGGACAGTGGCTCTCAACCTTCCTAATGCCGTGACCTTTCAATACACTTCTTCCTGTTGTGGTGACTCCCAACCATAAAATTATCTCATTGTTACTTCATAACTGTAATTTTGCTAACTGCTATGAATCATAATGTAAATATCTGTTATGCAGGATATCTAAATGTGACGGCAGTGGGGTCGTTGAGAACCTTTGAGTATCATAAGTCAGAACAAAGAGTTCAGATTTACTCCCAAGTGTGGTCAGAAGCCACCAGCAAGGTTTTGAGCAGGAGAGGCACAGGTCTGAACGATGTTTCCAAAATACCACATTGTTGTTGTGTGGAAGGTGGTTTGCAGAAGGGCAAGACTGGAAGCTGAGAGACTAGGTAGCTGTTAAATGTGGTCACAGAGAGGATTGTGAGGGCATAGTTGAGGGTCATGGTTGTGAGATGGCTGGGAACAGTAAGACTGTTAGTTACAACCAGTAGGACTTACTAACGGCTGGTTGGTACTGAGGAAGGAGAGGAAACTCTGATAGCCCCTAGATGGCTGCCTTAAGCATGTGTGTGGATGATGAAGCCATCCCAGTGAGATGTAAAAACTAAATGACAGCTAATTTGGGGTCAGTGAATTGGATTAGGAATCCTGTTTCAGACCTGCTAGGTTAGAGATGTTCATTCGACAGCCAAGTAGAGAGACCGGTATTTGGCTACTCTTGAAGAGATTGGGCTCTGTGTGTTATCAGAATTGGAATTAGATAGGATTCCTGTAGTTCTCAGCCAAGTATTAGAGATATGACAGTCTGGTACTAGCAGGGACATTAAAGATCCTCTGGTCTCCTGGCTCACGCCTTTAATCCCAGCACTCCAGAGGCAGAAACAGACGGATCTCTGTGAATTCAAGGCCAGCCTGATCTACAAAGCAAGTTCTAGGCCAACCAGGACTTGACATTGGGACCCTGTCTCAAAAAAAAAAAAAAAAAAAAAAAAGTAAAAAGATCTTCTTTCTGGTCTGAGTCTACTGTTTTTTCAGTAGAGAAAAATAGGCTACAGCCTTTCTTCACCATGGCAACATCAGAATCTAGGGTTTCCTGGTGTGGGTCAGTGCATTTTCATTCATCTTCTGTTTTGTTTTTAGTTTATGTGTATGTATGTGTGTGCCTTTGTGGATATGCACATGTGTGCTATGTCCATAAAGGCCGGAAGAGGATTCCCTTGAGCAGGAAGTTGATGAGTGAGCCACCCAATGTAGGAACCAAATGCAGGTCTTCTGCAGGAACAGTACATGCTCTCTACCTCTGAGCCATCTCTCCAGCCCCTTAAATTTCTAAAAATTACATTTGCTCATTGAGTGTGTGTGAGTGTGTGCATGGGCCTGTGTGTATGTGTATGTTCCAAAGCACTCGTGTGGAAGTCAGAAGACAAACTTGCAGACAACTGTTCTCTCTTTACACCATATAGGTCCTGTAGAATCAAACTCAGACCACCAGACAAGACTAATCATGTACTCATCATACAGAGAAAAAAAAATGCAAAGGGAAATGCTAAGTGTAGAGTGTTTTCAATAGTAAAATTTCTTGCACATGCATGTGTATGCGCACGTGCCCATTCACACACACAGTTTCACTAGTTAAAGAGCAACTGCATGTCTTGCCGGGTAGATAAATTGGTATGGAAAGAAGCTGGGCACACCTGATGCATTTCGAGTTGGCATTCATAAGGTGAAAGAGGGCAGAGGTTGAATCTGGTATTAAGATGGCCATGAAAAGAGCTAATCGGGACACTGCAGATAAAACAATGTGGCCCTCCCCGATCAGTGCTCCTTCTTACTGTTGATGCTCCCACTGGCTTGTTGATGAAACTCTGGGTGACTATAAGCTATTCCAGATATCATATTCCAGATGTTTGTCCACCGGCATCTTTTATGAAAAAGAAGCCACAACTGTGCCTTCCCCCAGGGCCCGAGTCCAGTAAACACTCTACAGTTCGCAAGCCATACACATCATCGAACCCCATTGAGCGTCAACTATCAATCAGTACAATGAAGCAGGTGATCATTTGAGAATCCCTAGTCTTCAAAACCATAATTCTCATACTTGTCAAAATCAATAAAAAGAAAATAAAGCATATGATCATGTAAGATGAATGTTTTTCTTATGCTTGGGCAGACCAGTGGCTGGGCACTAAGGACTCAGTCCTTGGACCTTGGGCTCCACCCCTTTATGTCCACCCCCCAACTACCTTGCCTTTGATATTTTGTTGAATATTTTAATCAGTCAACAGGAACACACAGTTTTTAGGAATGAAGACATTTCATTCTGTTTTTATGATATACAAGTTTGTCTTTCCAATATGATCTCAGCTGAACTCACCAATGCTAACATAAATGATTTTTCCCCAGGGTATCATTTAAAGACAGCCCAAGATTAGCCTGATGTGAAGACTTGGTCTAGTCTTTGGTCAGGGACAGAGAGATAATTTGTGACAAGCAGATATTACAGTCTTTTAGTAGGGTGAACTTTTTTTTTTTTTAATGTTGGTTTAGAACCAATCCTTGAGTCTCCATGGGGACTTAGGCCCCACACTGAATGTCAGTAGATGAATGGCCCTCACTCAGGGCCAGAGCCTCTTCCCATATCTTCTTGGTTCGGGCAATTCTGTCTGCTTGGGATGAAAAGCTCACCACCTAGCCTGTACTGTCCTTAAATGTTGACCCACTTTAATAACCACAAAGTTCGGCACGTGTTACACTGGAGAGCCTCCATACTCTCAGATTCGGTTGTAAAGCAGGGAACAACGGAGCGCTTGCTTCCCTATTGCATCTCAGGCAATAATTAGCACAAGGCCCAATGAGTAGTAGGCACACCATCTGTTGGAAGCTGACAGAGTGAATGAACAGACAGGCATCCTTGCAGCCTGGTAAGGAACTCCATGTGGTCAGAAGGTGGAGGGAGAGAAGGATTACATTCACAGTTGACTTAAATATTCTCCTAACTGGCTGGTCCCTCTCCGCCCACAGGGTAAGTCCCGTGAATTCCCCTTCTGTCTTTCTATCCTCCAGGCAGCCCCCCTTAACTTCCCTTTCCTCTTCATCCCCCTCCCTTGACTCTCTGATTCTTACTTCTAACTTCAGACATGGTACGTGAGACTGTGGGGGATTCCAGAACCCGTGTTACCCAAGCAGGTATGTTATAAACATCAACTCTTTGATGCTTTTCTCCATTTTATGGAGAAGGAAATTAGTTTAAGATGCTGGGACCTACAGGAAGTAGAAAAGACCGAGACGCAAAGAGGTCTGTGGTATTCATAGCCTCTTTCTGTTTCTCCGGCTCTCCTCTGCGTTCCAGGCACCTTCTGAATTCCGCAGTACTTCCTCTTCTCAGACAGAGAACAGTGAACATGAAATAATGCTAACAGCTGAATGCTGTGGTAGGAACAGGATTTCCAGGATAACTGAGAAGCCTGTAGGCTGTGGGAGTGGGGGGGGGGGTCTAACACAAATGACCGCAGTTGCGATAATTTTTTAAATTTGTGTGTGTGTGTGTGTGTGTGTGTGTGTGTGTGTGTGTGTAGGAACATGTCTCCTTTGTTGCCATCCATTCCTAGGTGCCTCTTGATCCCCTTCAAAAAGTTCTTTCTAATCTTCTCCAAGACAGCAGCTTGTCAGATTCACAAGGATCGTGTGCAAAACGGGAGATGTTTGTCGAATGACAGTTAAAAAGACGGGGATGAACTACACGAGGCTTGTGAATGAGCTCCGTGGTGTTGACTTGAGCTGCTCAGAGGCCTTTTTCTTCAGCCGCGTTCGCTGTGGCTGAGACGATTGGAAAAATGACCTCTGGGTAGGTGAGTTATTGCCTCAAAAAGCCATTGTTTCCTTTAAAATAAATAAGAATGGCAGCTCAGACAGCATTCTGCCTTCCTTGTAGAATGGATTCTTTGTTTAAAAATAAGTGGAAAGAATCCTGACAATAATAAAAAAAAATGGCGGGACAGGATGCTCTAGGAAAGATGAACTTGGTGAGATGCATTGCATGAACAGCTAAGGGGGGAGCATGGGGGACAAATGCTGTTTTGCTTATTACACTGCAAAGTCAATATGCAGCAAATGGACTTGAGAGCAGGACTAATATTCCTTCGGATGTCCTTTGTAATTAAAAAGCCAATGCCCAAGCAAAACAGAGCACGGGCAAGCCTGATGCTTGCTACCCAGGGGAGCAAGTGGGGGTCCAAAGAGATTTGTAAAATGTATTCATAAGACATCGGTAGCTCATTGATGGAGAGGATGAGGAAGAGGCTCCTTCAGAATGGCTTCCATCCTTGCAAAGCTCTGTAGTTAGGAGCACTGCAAGAGCAAATGGAAGACGCTGCTCAAAGACTTACCACTGACACAGGAAGGAAACCTCACTCTCAGGTGTCTATGTCCTTATTGTTCAACAAAGATCGCTTTGTTTTTAAAGATCTCTCTCTCTCTCTCTCTCTCTCTCTCTCTCTCTCTCTCTCTCTCTCTCTCTCTCTCTCTCTCCCCCCCCCCCCCATCATGTGTGTCCATAGAGGCCAGAAGAGGGTATCAGATCTCCTGGAGCTGAAGTTAAAGGTGGTTATAAGCCAGCTATGGGTGCTGGGAATCCAACCTGGGTCCTCTGCAAGAGCCTCAACGCCCTTTTAAACACTGAGCCATTTCTCCGGCCCCCTGTTTTTTGTTTTTTGTTTTTTGTTTTATTTTTTTAACACAGAAAACCATTTTGTAGTCTAGGCTGGCCTCAAACTTGAGATCCTCCTGCCTTAGGCTCCCGAGTGCTGGCAATACAGGAACAGGTTACCAGACTGCCCATTGATGAAGCTTGAATGGGCTTTATTTGTTCTTCACAATGTCCTACATGTCTCATGACAAAAATGCCTTCTTTACCCCTTCAGAACTCAAGACTGCCATTGGATCACCATAAAAAAAATGTTCTATTGAAGGATACTTGGTCAGTGTCTGTGTAGGTCCGAGAAGGAAACCTCACTTCAGGGGTCATTCTCAAGACCTGTTGTTTTCTGAGACAGGGTCTCTTGCTGAGATTAGAGGCTCATCAATTAAGATTGGCTGGCTGGTCAGCAAGCCCCAGGGACCCACCTGCCTCCACCTCCCCCGTGCTGGGCACCACCACACCTGACACTTTAATGTAGGTGCTGAGGATCGAACTCAGGTTCCAGGCTTGCACAGCAGTACTTTTCCAACTGAGCCATCGCCCCGCCCCCTTGCCTCTTCATCGCCGCCCTCCTCTGAGCCCTGGTTAGTACCCCAGAGATGGGATGTGGTTTAGACCTTGGCTTCTAGTTCCTGTCATTTGGAAGAAAGAGAAGCAGAAATTAAGGAGGCAAAGCAAAGGAAAGAAGGCCCCACTCTGGGGATAGAGTTTGTATTTCCTGCTATCTGAGAGTCAAGAAAGTCCAACACAACAAAGATTGAGATTGCCTACAGAGATTATAAATACTTTCTTGTAGACATCTCAAACAAAGATCTTCAAAACAACACGTGAACTATGCTCACTTGTAGTGATATTTTATTTGTGCTAAAATGTGGTGATATTTTATTTGTATGATAATAAATAAAGTTTGCCTGGAGATCACAGGACATAGCAAGCCATAAACACAAAAGTCAGGCAGTGGTGGCACACACTCTTAATACCGATCACTCGGCAGGCAGGGTCTCTGTGTGTTCAAGGACACACTAGGAAAGAGCCAAGCATGGTGACACATGCCTTTAATCCCAATACCAACCATAGAGTCCTGAAGGTCTGTACAGACAGGCAGTGACGAGGAAGTGAGGTAGCTGGGCTAAGAGCCAATGAGAGGGCAGAACAGCAAGGCAATAAAGGCATGGGTAAGACAGGAAGTAGCTCACTTTTGGTAGCTGCAGAGCTGGAGAGGTAAGGTTGGTGGCTTTCACTATTTCCCTGATCTCTAAGGCTTTCACCCCTATATTTGGCTCTGTGTTTTTTATTTAATAAGACCGTTTAGAAATTCATCTACACTCACTTAGGGCTGGGATGTTTGCGACCTTGACCTTCCAATATGAGCAGTCCTTTCTCATTCTTATACTGAAACAATATACCTCAAAAAGCCACCTCACCGTTAGACAGCTACACACACATTAGCATTGAGAATGGACCACTCCTTTATAATTAGCTCTGGATCCCACTTCCTGCTTCCCTGGTAACCCTAGAAAGGAGAACCCCACAGTTGTTCCTTCTTAAGATTTAGATACCATATGACAAGGTGTCAGGGCTTTGTTAAGGCCCAGTAAGGGAAAGCTATTTCCTCCAGGTCAAAGGAACGGAACCTAAGCTCTACCTCTGGCCCTGCGTGACGATAAGGCATTCTGATCTGCCCCCAAAGATCAGAACACTACACTATTGTCCCCTGCTTAAGAGTTAATCCAGCCGGGTGGTGGTGGCACACACCTTTAATCCCAGCACATGGGAGGCAGAGCCAGGCGGATCTCTGTGAGTTCAAGGCCAGCCTGGTCTCCAAAGTGAGTTCCAGGAAAGGCACAAAGCTACACAGAGAAACCCTGTCTTGAAAAAAAAAAAAAGTTAATCCAACTGGGCCTGTCAATTACCTGACCAAGAGATCACCCCCCAGGAAAGCTGGTCCACCTGAAGACATGCTAAGGAGATGGGAGGAATATTTATGCCTTTAATGAGATCATATACATATGCATCCCCAGACACCCTTCCCCCAATGCAGCTGCTTACAAATCTCCACCGCCAAGCCTGCCTGCTTTGACGTTTTTATTTTTATTTTATTTTATACATATGGGTGTTCTGCCTGCATGTATATCTGGTCACCGTGTTCATGCCTGGTACATGCCTGGTGCCCTTGGAGGCCAGGAGAGAGTGTCAGATGCCCTGCAACTGGAGTTACAGATGGTTGTGAGTCACCAGGTGGGTGCTGGGAATCGAACCAGGTCCTCTGGAAAAGCAGCCAGTACTCTTCACTGCTGAGCCATCACTTCAGCTCTGCAGGTGACAATTTTCTTGTTGTTTTCACGTTTTAAAAACATCAGCACTCTCTGGCTGAGAGTGTACCACACATGGCACAGGCACACGTGGGCACTAAACTAGATGGCAAATGACATTCCGGAACCCAACGTTGCTCAAAAGACTATTTCTTTTACCTTCAACATCTTCTGTCGCTTCCTTTCTACCTTTGATTTCTTCTAAAGGTGGCTCACACCTTTAATCCAAGCACTCAGGAGGCAGAGGCAGGCAGTCCAGCCTGGTCTACAGAGCAAGTTCCAGCCAGGGCTACACAGAGAAACCCTGTCTTGAAAAACAAAAACAAAAAAGATAAGAAAAAAGAAAAAAAAAGAGTTGTCTCTCTTACATTTACATTTAATTCTTGATGCTTTGAACCTTATGGAATTGCGCACACCATTTGAATCAAGAAGCAGAAGATTTCCTATTGAGAAAGATGCCCATCTTCACCTCCATCTGGAATCTGGTTGCAGTTCACTCTTGTCAGGGGGCTTGTGTTTGTAATCGCAGTACTTAGGAGGCTGGGATAGGTGGGTAGGGATTTGAAGCCAGCCTAGCACAGTGTGTGTTGTGTGTGTGTGTGTGTGTGTGTGTGTGTGTGTGTGTGTTAGTGATAGTCACATTGAAAGTATGTTTATAATAAATGTTCATGAGCCACCTTAATTATTTCCATAGTTTAAAAAAAATTATTTTCTATGTCTTGTGTACATGGACGTGTGTGTGTGTGTGTGTGTGTGTGTGTGTGTGTGTGTGTGTACATGTGCGCACACACATATATGTGTGTGAGTACACAGTCACTAGTATGTGAAGGCCAGAGGTATCTTTCTCCATCACTTTCCACATTACAGTTTTTGATACAGGGTCTCGCACAGAACTCGGAACTCACCAACTCCCACCTGGCTGGCCAGCGAGACCCAGCGATCCATGTCTGCTTCCTTGTGTGGGTGCTGCAGTTCCCAATCAGGTCCTCATGCTGACAGAGCGAGCTCATTACCATCCGAGCCACCTCACCAGCCTGCTCTCCAGAGTGGCAAGGCTCAGATGAAGGATTCAAGAGGGATACTGAGATGGTTTTGGAGGCCATGGAGTTTGTTAGAAGTGTTATTAATGCCACGGACATACAGAGACAAGAACATAGGGTTGGGGACACTCTGAAGAGAGTTCAGGCCACAGTACCAGGGACAGCTTGCCGGGAGCTCTGAAAGAGGAACCAGGGCCATGTGGTAGAAATAGAGGTCTCTTCTTATATCTTGCTGAGGATGGGGGCGGTTTCACAGCAAAAGCCCACAGCCAGGATCTCTGATTTCCTGGCAGGACACAGGGAAGTGGGTAGGACAATCTTTGTGTATACTGTGAGGATGTGTCTTTGCCAAGGTGCCTTCTGATTGGTTTAATAAAGAGATGAATGACCAATAGCTAGGCAGGAAGAGGTTAGACAGGACTTCCGGGAAGAGAGAGAAGGAGAGGAAATAAATCTCGGCACAGGAGGAATGCCAGAGGACGCAGTGGGTGCAAGATGGAAGAGAGGTAAGAAGCCAAGAGGCAAAATGTAGATTAATATAAATGGGATAATTTAAGTTATAAGAGCTAGTAGGACAAGTCTAAACTATAGGCCAAACTTTTATAATTAATAATAAGTCTCCATGTCATTTCTTGTGAGCTGGCGGCCCAAAGAAAAATTCATCTAGCCGGGCGGTGGTGGCGCACGCCTTTAATCCCAGCACTCGGGAGGCAGAGCCAGGCGGATCTCTGTGAGTTCGAGGCCAGCCTGGTCTCCAAAGCGAGTTCCAGGAAAGGCGCAAAGCTACACAGAGAAACCCTGTCTCGAAAAACCAAAAAAAAGAAAAAAAAGAAAAAAAGAAAAAAAAGAAAAAAAAAGAAAAATTCATCTACAGAATAGGATGTGTGGCCACTAGTACCTGATGTAACCTCAGTTCCCCAGGTGCAAAATTGGGGCAGCTGCAAGTCTGTTAGCCAGGACTCACAGACAGTGCTCAGTAGGAGCCTGTTTATGGGTTGTGGCAGGTGCTGAGGCTGGATCAGCTGCTTTGAGCTCCCGACAGCTTGAATTTCTACCACGATGAACTATAACCCAAAACCATGCACTAGAATAATCTTCTTTCCTTACGTTGCTTTTGTCTGAGGAATTTTTTTTTTTTTTACAACAATGGGAAGACAAACTAAGGCACTGGGTGAGAGGTGATTCACCGGAGCACAGGTGTCTCAAAACAGCTGCGTCGCTGCAAAATCCCACCTCAGCTTCATGAAAGCTGCAAAACGGAGTCCTGCTTTTATTTAGCCTTCTAGCCCATCCCATGATCATGGCAGCTATGGTGCAAGAGGTGGTGGTAATCGCTGAAACCCGAGAAGAGGGTCCTGTGACCTCCCTGCTCTCTTCCTATTAGGAGGTGTTACCAGCTCCATGACACCTCACCACAGACCTAGCTGTCACTGTAGAGGTCTGCCTAGTCTGCTGTGATGAACATGAAGGGCGGGGCCAGGTTATCTCGGCTCCATGATGGCCGGTGGTCATGTCAGTCCAGGGGAAACTCACTTTACCCCAGTGCCAAAAATCAAATTCATATGCACGTTGTACTCTCCAAATATAAAAGAAAAATACTGTATAGTTCACAACTAGGCATTGGACAGAGGTAGGTTTCTAATAAACAAGACATGAAGGAAGGAAGGAAAGAAGGGAGAGAGGGAGGGAGGAAGTAAGAGGGAACTGCATCTCTCTTGGTTCACCGAATGCAGGATGTTGGGGGTAATAGTTTCATGGCACACTCGTTTCTATCGCCCCTTTCTTGCCCATGGCAGGCGTCATTGACTGACGACCATGTTTCTTCCTGCTGAGCACAAACAGGAGATTTCTAAAGATAACTCTCTAGGAAGGCTCTCTCCAGGGTGGGGTGGAGATGTAGGCCAGCACTGGCACCAGTAGCTGGTAGAGTTCCCCCATTTAGACACCTACACCCAAGTAAAGTCAGATCCTTGGAAGCATAACAGAAAATAATTTTAGAAAGGGTCAGAGCGAAGCAAAGTTAGTGAGTTTATTACATAGAAATATGAAATAGTACTTGCTTTAGATTTAAGTGCAGGCATTTGGAGAGAGACAAGACAGACAGAGAGACAGACAGAGGCTTAAGGGATGGACGCCAAAGGTGGGCTTCCCTAGAGAGCCGCGGATGTCTTTACAATGATATATATGTATGTATACATGTGTGTATGCATATGTATATGTTTCTGTGACTTTTAAAGTTACATTGTTCAAAGGGTGTAATTTATTACAATATTTAAAGTTTAAGCAAAATAAGTAAAAATAAAAAGTGAAGTATTAAAATCAAGTAAAAACAAACATGAATTGTTTTATATACTTCTCCCATCTCAAAGAACTTTCTTTTGTAAATGAAACTATAAAGTGACTGGAGAACCGCAACTCAACTTTGTGGGCTCTTGGTCTCACTAATAAAAGACTAAAACTTTTACTTTTGCATGTGTTTATTTACTTGGGGTGTTTGTATGTGCACATGCGTGCCAGGGCATGTGCATGGAGGTCAGAAGACAACTTACTGAATTGTCTCCTTCCACCATGGGCTTCCAGGGACTGAACTTAGGTTGTTGGCCTTGGGGACAGGTATCTTCATCTATTGAACCGTCTCACGGATCCTGACTTTAAAATAACTTAAAGACAGACTCAGATGTAATATCCGGAGCCATTAGGGTTTGAGCAAAAGAAGAAGGAATGCGAGGGTATACAGCAGCTACCAGGGGGAGGGGAATGGGAAGAGAGAAAGCTAACCAGACTTACTGAGTTAGCATCCAAGAAAACAGGCCGGTCTAGCTACAGCGGCCAAGTAGCCGCATGTGGGTGGGTGAGGGTCTTCAGAGAAAATGATGAGGCGGTCTAGAGTGTTAGGGCAAGCATGCTTAAGATCCTGGCCATTGTCCAAAGAAGAGAGAGAAAAGAGAAAGTGAAAAGTTACTCTTTTTGAGTTAGAACTTAGAAAAATAAGCAGGAGGCCTAGAAAGATACCTCAGTGGCTAAAAGCACTGGGTGTTTTCTAGTGGATTGTGGCAGCTTGAATGCCATTGGCCCCCATAAGCTCATAGGGAGTGACACTATTAAGAGGTGTGGCTTTGTTGGAGTGGGTGTGACCTTATTGGAGGAAGTGTGTCTCTTTGGGTCGCAACCTCCTTGGGCTCACATATTAGATATTTATATTATGGCTCATAACAGTAGTAAAAGTACAGTTATGAAGTAGCAATGAAATAATTTTATGGTTGGGGGTCACCACAGCATGAGGAACTGTATTAAAGGGTGGCAGCATTCGGAAGGTTGAAACCCACTGGTCTAAGGTAAGGGCGCCACACCATATATTTATCAAAGTAGGTTGTGTCTATAGGAGCCCATGGGTGTATTAAACTCCTATCAGGAAAGCCAAGCTAAGAACTGAGGGAGAAGTGCAAAAGGAAGAACCTGACTTTGTGGTGGCGTTGGCCCTGTAGGCTTGTCTTCTGACCACCCAGTGTGAGCACCAAAGGACTAACTGGTAGACGACTACAACAGTGCTCAGTCCTCACTGTTGACAGGGTCTCCTGGGACCCATGTTGTCCTTCAACTCCGCAGCCTCCACAGTTCCTCACCTCACTGCTGCAGCTTGACTCCAACCTGTGACCTGATGGCATGAGCAGCGCCTGCCTTCCTTCCTTCCTTCCTTCCTTCCTTCCTTCCTTCCTTCCTTCCTTCCTTCCTTCCTTCCTTCCTTCCTCCCTCCCTCCCTCCCTCCCTCCCTCCCTCCCTCCCTCCCTCCCTCCCTCCCTCTCTCCCTTCCTCTCTCCCGGTTTCTCTGTATAACAGCCCTGACTGTCCTGGAACTTTGTAGACCAGGCTGGCCTCGAACTCACCGAGATCTGCCTGCCTCTGCCTTCCAAGCGCTGGGAATGAAAGCATATGCTACCATGTCCGGCTTTGCAGCAGCACTTTCAGCGGATCTCCAGTAGGGTGTTATTTGAGTCCTACAGGGCTTCCACACACAGAGCCAAAGGTGAGGGGCATTGTGGGTCTTTCTCTATCGCTCTGTGCCTTGTTCCGTTGAGACAGGGTCTCTCCCTGAACCTGAAGCTCTCTGTTTGTTAGGTGGCCTGCTGGTGAGTTCCTGGGAGCCCCTGTCCCTTGCCCTTCAATGTTGGGGTAACAGCAATGTGCAACTAAGCCTGTTTTGTTGGCTTTGTTTTACTTCTTTGCTTTTTTTTACAAACTGGGGATTCAAACTCAGGCCCTCATTCTTGCACAGCAAATTCTCTTACCCATGAATCATCTTCTTAGCTCCCTACAGGGATTCTTTGTATTTCTCTCAGCTTCCCCCTGCTGCCGCTGTTAGAGCCCCCTGAAAGTCTTTGAACTCTGCTGTGGCCTCCTTAACCTTGTCTGCAACCTACAAATCTAATTTATAGATGTATTTACAGTGAGATACATAATGTGTGGTCTGAGACTTAATATTAGTGGCTAGTATCGGAACAGAAAGACCTGTATTTGTCTTACCTAGCTACAAAGGAAATCCGGATCAGCCATCAAAGTACTACTGCGCCTCAAGGACACGGCTGCACCTCAAGAATTTACTGTTATTCAATAAATTCTGACACTGAGAAAGACACAAGCGTGTTCACCTGTGTTTCTGATGTAATGTGCTCATGTTATGGGTTCAGGATCGTGCCCATGCTCTGGGATTGGATGCTCCACACAAAGTCCGGCAGGCAGTTCTGAGCATCTACCTCCATCGTCTCGTTGGACACTGAGCAAAGTGCAACATAAATGGAGTCATAAGCTACAGAATGATGTCTTGGTAAACGATAGACTGTTTGTAAAATGGGGATTTGGCATGGTTGTATTGCACTAAGACACAGAGTGGCCATCTCCATTTGTATAACTACACACAATGGTTCTTCCCCAAACACATCTCCACTGTTAAATGACACACGACTGCACCTAAGTAGGTAAATACTTAAGCAAACTAAGCTCCCTCGGAACTGGATCTTTCTTACCTACCTTCATGTGTTCTACACAGTTTTTAGAGTAATAATTTCCTCATTAGAAGTAAAAACAAATAAAGAATATGAAAGGTCATTATCTGTCTGTTGCCTTTAGCCTTGTGCTGTCCAATAAGGAAGGCACCAGCTCCAAGAGGCTATTGAGCGCTTGAAATGCAGAGTGTATGAATGAAGGCAGACTGTGAGTGGAAAATATTCTTGGGTGCAATTATAAAACCTGCTTGGCTCTGAGGGCTTACAAAAAAGAGGATGTAAAATACATCATTGTTCCTTTTGCCTTATTGATTGATTGATCGTATGTGGAGATAATTTTATTTGGGGATGTAGTAGGTTAAATAAGATATATTACCAATTATTCATCTCACCTTTTTTTTTTTTTTTTTTTTTAATGGTGGCTAGTAGAAACTTTTAAATTGCGTAAGTGGCTCTGCCTTTGGTGACAGACCTGTGTCACTTCCCAGCACTAGGGAAGCGGAGGCAGGATCACAGAAAGTTCCAGGCCAGCGTGGGCTGCATAGTGAGAAAGGCCTTGCTAGCAAGGGAGAATTGCCTAGGTGGCTTGTACTATATTTAAATAGGTTAGTGCTGCCTCTGACGATGTTACCCTAAAACAGTCAAATGGACGGTGGTGTAGTAGTTTATTTATGAAGATTCAGAGTTAGAGCTGAGTAATTTATGTTCATTCACACCGTGAGTCAGAAAATCCTGCTTCTATTTAGAAGAACAAAAATATTTTGAGTATCTATAGTGAAGGGAGAGGAGGGCCACATTTTTTTTTCTCCAGCTGGGATAAGATAGAAAGCACTTCGGGCTTTGGACAGTAAATGGTCTTTATCACAAGTATCCCTATATAGTGAAGCCGAGACCCAAGAATTCTCCTATGAAACTTTATTTACGATGTCTGACAGCCACATCGCCAGCCGCTAAGTATTTCTTTTAAAAACTGCTTTATGTGTGTGTGCACATGCATGTGCCCATGTGTGGAGGTCAGAGGACAACCTATGGGGTCTGTTCTTCCTTCTACCTTCATGACAGTCCTTGGGACCAAACTCGGGTCACCGGCCTTTGCTAATGGCTTTACCTGCTGAGCCTCCTCACTGGCCCCTCCCACTAGGAATTTCTAAGTTCACAATAATGTCCCAAGGTGAGAAAGCTACACAGCTCATCAGCTCTTGTTCAAAAAGCATCTTTTCTTATTTAGCAATTAGGAGATAAGCTAAATCCGAAATCATGAAGGCTGTTGGTTAAAAATGCTAAGTTTTAATACAAAATAAATTTTCAGCTTCCTCCTGTAGTCCCTGCAAAGCACCAATCTGCAATAAAAACTATTTGTGTCTGCAGGTATTAAATATTTATATTGTAAGGGAGGAAAAAAAATCTCTGTTTATAACAATCCATTCCAATCTGCTCAATGTCTGATAAGCGGATGCTCTAAAATCACGTGATTTCAGCCAATGGGAGAACGTGACAAACTGTTGCTGCTTTCCTCTAATGAGCATTATGGCTCTAAAACATACACTCCCGTCCAATCGATCAGCTCTCTGCTCTGTTAAGTGGGTTCTACAGGGTGTTGTTTATAGTGGATGATGACTTCTCCCTTTCCTCTTCTTGGCTCTGTATGTATATGGCTATGATGCGCGTATCACGGGAAGTAGGTGTTCACGTGTGCATACGGGCATGCAGGGGCTATGGCTCCTGTGTGGAGGTCAGAGGACAGCCTTGGGCATCAGTACTCACCTTCTACATTGTCCACCATGGCTTATGCCAGGGGAGCTGGCCCTCAGGATTCTGACGAGTCTCCAGTCTCTGCTACCCATCTCACCGGAGGAACACTTTAGCGTGACAGGTGCACATTACTGTGTTTAGCTTGACCTGAACTCAGGTCCTCATGCTTAGGAAGCAGGTGCTGAACCCTTGGAGCGTCTCCCTGGCCCATGGCTTCTTTATTTGACACGTGTCTTGTGTCCTGGTCAATAGTTTCTTCTTGTTGACTGTGAAAGAGTACCTGTCATACTGGACTAAATTTCAAGCAAAGGGTAGTAAGAGGGATCTTCACTATAAGGTGACAATAGTCCAGAGACACATGGGGGTGGGGTGGGGAACAACAACAACTAGGAATCAATGGGTGAGTGGGCTAAGTAGGACTCTTTGGGGACTGTGGCAGCACCAAGCACATCTGTGCTCTGGAACAGGAAAGCCAGGCCTATACAAGACTGACAATAATGCCATGTGTGATCCTGCGTGCACAATGCCACGCAGATGGGACCTTCCTAGGCTCTTGGAGTATTGGTTTGAATTGTGGTTCCGTAACTTAGTTTGTGTGTAATATAATAATTCAGACTAGATATTTTCCAGTTTATTTTGACAAATAGGAACTCTTTGTGGCTTTGTTTGGGGCTTCTAAAGATTTATTTTTATGATTCTTAATTATGCATATGTGTGTGGGTTTCTCTGTGGTTATGTAGATATGAATGCAGTGCCTGTGGAGGCCAGAGGTGATGGGCCCCCTGGGACTGTGAGCCACCCAATGTGGGTGTTGGGAAATGAACTGAGACCCTTTGCAGAAGCAGTATATGATCTTAACCTCTGAGCCATCTTTCCAGTCCCCCTTTTGTTTGCTTGTTTTTAATAGGGCCTTGTGGTGTAACTCAGGCTGATATTGGGCTCCAACCTCCTTCCTCAACCTCCCCAGCTCTAGGGTTACACCCTAGGTGTATACCACCATTTTTGGTCTTTTGGCCTGCTGCAATAAATCTATGTTTTCAATGCATTTGTTTTTATTGCGTGAGCATTCATGTTATGCTTGTATGTATGTATGTGTGCCAAGTACATGCCTGGAACCCTTGAAGGTCAGAAGAAGGCATCCAGTCTCGTGAAACTAGATTTATGGATGGTTGCAAGCCACCCATGTAGGTACTGGTAACCGCACCCAGGTCCTCTACAAGAGTAACAATTGCTCTTAGTTGCTAAGCCAAGTCTCCAGCCCCAAAAATCTATTCTTAAATGTAGTAGAACCTAAGACGTTTCATTTATTACATAGTCAGCTATCTAAATATCATGAAAATAGTTTATTTTCTAAAATGCGTTTAATCTTTCTTTTGGATATTTTTCAAACCATTTATTTCCATGACAAACTTCGTCATAACAAGTAAATTCTGAGCTGATTTCTGGTCACATCATGACAAATTCTAAGTCAGCACCATCTAAATGAGGGCCCCCACCAGCTACACTCCAGCATCTGTCATTAATTGCTCCATTAAATTATTATTCTTATTATTATATTTATTATTATTACTATTTTGGTTAAGAGACAGCCAAATTTTGTTCTCCTAAGTTGAGGTTTCAAATTGCACAGGGAAAGATGAATCCTTTAAGGAAGACAGTCTGCTTCAGGAAGCAGTTTGTATTCTGCTCTGAGTTAGAGATGGTTACCAAGGAGACCGCTCAACTTCATCAATAGCCTTCTAGGGCTGGGAATCTACAGGGATCTCTGGAAAAATGTGTAAAAAGAAGAGAGAAAGAACGAAGGATAAAAGGAAGGAAGGATTGAGGGAAAGATAGGTTTCTCCTTATTAGCGCAGAATGTTGTGATGGCTAATTTTATGGGTCAACATGACTAAGCCATAGTGCCCAGATATTTAATCACACATTATTCTATATATATCTAAGGTTTTTTTTTTTTAGGCTAGATTAACACTTCAATTAGAAGTCACTGAGTAAAAGAGATTATAAGGCAGTGGCATCGTCCCATCAGCCCAAGGCCTTAATAGAGAGACACTAACCTCTGCTAGACAGTGACCCTCTAGCAGGCTGCCTTTGGGGTCCAAATGCAGCCATAGCTTTTCTCTGATTTATACTCGCCCTCTACCACCCTCTTTCTCTAGTCTGTAGACCCTTTCCGGTAAGTTGAAGGAAGAGAAAACTTGGGCCTAGTTCTCAATGGTACCGCATGATGCGCATTTAGAAGAGGACCATCTCGAAGTGGACAGCTACAGTGTTCCAGCCACTTCTGGGGCCTCCCCGAAGGGCAGTGCTGAAGAGACATCTCCCAGTGAGCATCACTCTGAGCGCTGCACACAGTTGTTTACTTGGCTTGGGAGGAAAACAGCTAGATAGACAGTTATCTACTGGTTCACAGGTTGTAGCCAACAGTTGGCTTCCGGAAGGTCAGGGACTTGGAAAGAATATGATTGGAAAATTGGTTGCAACAAGTCTGGGGAAGAGGTATGTGGATGGACTTCGGTGCAAAGAAGGAAAATGAGAGGATAGGACTGAGATGCAGCTCCGTTGGAAGGATGTTTGCCCAGCATGCACAAAGCCCTGGCTTTGATCCCTAGTACGGCATAAACCAAGCACAGAGATCCACACCTCCATGGAATCCCAGTATTCAGGAGCTAGAGGCAGGAGGATCAGAAGTTCCAGTTTATTCTTGGGTACATAGCAATTTTGAGGCCAGCCTGAGTTAGAGGAGGGATGGAGGGAGGGAGGGAGGGAGGAAGGAGGGAGGGGTGGAGGGAGGGAGAAACAGAGAGAGAAAGCGATGGGGGCCGGAGAGTTGGGAGTTCCCATTAAAGAATGAGTTTGGCAGAGGAGTTTAAAAACCAGAGGGCTAGGGTGGCTTACTATGTGGTTATCAATCAATTGCCATAGCTACTGCTGTCATCAACAATGGGACGATACACTAAGTGATGGTGGTGGCAGACATAGAAGTCATACGCAGGCACGTTGACGTGGAACTGCACCCTCAAAGCTGATCTGGCCACAGCTTCTTCCGAGTGCCCTGTCTTCTAGCAGCAGGGATCTATGGTGAATTCTCTATGTGGCACCGTACCCAGGGGGATCAGGCAGACACCCACTGCCAAGCTGGATACATTTGGCTACTACCATAGAAGTGGCAGGGGATTGTCTTTGTCGGAATAAGAAATTAGTCTGGATCCAGGTGTGAACTCTCTGCATGTAATGCTTTTGCCCAAACTGCAGAATCATCATTTACCATGGTGGTATTTCATATAGTACTGTTTCTGATGGAGGAACTCACACTACAGCGAAGGAAACGTCATAGAATTCACTGGCCTCATCCTGTTTTCTACCATCCGGCCCCAGCTGGCTTGATAGAACAGCGGGGTGGCTTGTGTCTTGGTCTTTTCAGACCAGATCTCAGATAGCCCAGTGTGGCCTTATGTCCTGAATTCTAGATCCCTCTTCTTTTACCTCTCAAATACTGGGATTAGAGGCATTGACCAATCATCCTGAATCTGGAAGGGCCCTTTGAACACTCAGTTTCTGAGTCAGGTAAATGTTGGCAGGGCTGGGTAAGGCTTCCCTGGAAGCAGTACATGCCTTGAATCCATACCCAACACCTGCCGCTCTTTGAAGGGTGGAAATGTCAGGTGACACCAATCACTAGTGTCCCTAAAGAACCCCCCTAAAATCTCGCTTTCCTCTTCTGCATTCCCACGTCCTGCTGACTGCTAGGCGAAGGGAGGAGTGGTTCCCTGGGAGACGCAATGATAAACCCATCAAGCTGGAAGCTAAGACTCTGCCTGACTGCTTTGGACTCCTCATGCTCCCGAATCAACTAAACTCAAAGAGAGGTACTATGCTGGCTGGGATCCTGGCCACCAAGCGGTGGGATGCTCCTCCACAACGGAGGTGTGGACGGGCAGGTCAAGCATATGGGAGATCCCTTCATGTCGAACCTGTGATGAAAGCCGGTAGAAAACTATAGTGACCCCATTCAGGCAGTACTCCTAATAGCCAGGATCCTTCAGGGACAGAAACTGGGTCACCCTACCAGGAAAACAGGTATGGACAACCAAGGTCCTTTAAGTTACAGTATATCAAGAAGAAAGGTAGACTGCGCCCAAGGATTCTGTTTTGTCTTTGGGAGAAAAGGTTTCGTTTATACGTGTGTGTGTGTGTGTGTGTGTGTGTGTGTGTGTGTGTGTGTGTGTGTGCATGTATGTGTGTACATGCAATATGCTACTGGTTTTGTTTTCCTGGAACACTCTAACATCAACATAATACAATATAATATCATGCCACACTTCTACTGATAGAAACCCATTTTATATGTCTATAGCTCCCCCCCCCCCCCAGTCACTATTGCCTTGAAGGAAAAATGCTGCAATCAAAGTTTGAGGACAAGGAAGGCTTCTGGTAGAAGAAGCAGATCAGCCAGGGGGTGGGTTCCCCTTGTAAGAGGCCTCCCACTGAAGGAGGGTCAAGATGGGTTTTGGGCTTTAACCAAAACAAGGGAAGGGCCTGATGAGCTCAGCCACGCAGTAGGGAGAGCAGAGGAACCGCTTGCACTGGAGAGCCCTTTCTCCCAAAGACCCTGCCAGTCAGCCAAGCACAAGGGGTCCTACTACCTGAAAACTAGACACTGAGAAAACACAGCACTCACCAAAAGGCAGCCAGAGGCCTGGGCTGGAAGAAGAAAGATTCCAAATGGAAATTGTCTACCGAGCTTTAGGAATAGAACAGAGACTAAACAATGATTGATAAGACCTAAGGATGGGTAAGAAATGTAGCTAATGCAGTTAGGTATATATTTTCTTTAGTAATTTGCTCTGTGGGGCTATCTCCTTTGCTTTTAATGTTTGTTATCTGTTTTAATAAAGAGATCTCTCCTTTGTAAAAGAAATTATAATTAGGTTGTAAAATAAATTAATCTTTCGGCTAATCATACCTTTGGGAGATCTGGGGATTTTTAAGAAAGACTATAAAACCCTGGTGTGAGAATTGTCACTGTTCGGCAGCTGTACCCTAATATTATGCAAAGTGTTAGTAGGAATTCAGAAGTCTCTTCGGGGCTGAGCTCACAACCTCGACCCCACAAAGAGAGGAAAGGATTGGAGAACCAGAGCAATGGTAAAATGCCCACATCTGGATGAGGGTCAGCCCACATCTGGGTGAGGGTGAGACATAGTGCTGAGCCTCCTGACACCACCAGCAGCAGCAACAGTCGGGGTAACCAAGCCACAGGAGTGGCACCACCTCAAGGCTTTTGAACTTTTCCAAGGATGAGGACTCCCTTGAAAGATGTTCAGACTTCATGGAAGCCTCTAAAAAAGTGGTAGGCAAAGCTTAGGCTCAAATACAGAAATGTTTAATGAGAAAAGGTTGCCAAGAAGTTAGAAGTTGGGGCTGGGAAAATGGCTCTGTACTTGCTGCCCTTCTAGAGGACCTGAGTTCAGTTCCTGGCACCCACCCACATGATTCACAATGTGATGGTGTTATCAGGGGGTGGTAGAAAATTAGGATATGGGGCCTAGTTGGAGGAAGTAGGTCCACAGTGGGCATGCCCTGCAAAGACAGATCTTGTTTCCGGCCACTTTCATTACATGAGCAATTCTCTCTTTCCCATCTGTCTTACAACAAGCCTAGAAAACAATGGCATCTCTGAAACGGTGTGCATTTCCTCTTAAAAATTGTCTTTGTTGGTGTCATAGCAGTGGAAATTCTGACTACCACAGGTTCTGTTGCCCGGGAAGCTGCCTCACTGAACCTAGGGGTGAGGACCAACAATTTGCATTTCCATCAATCTCACAAGGGGTGGTGATAACCCAGGGGCCCAACTTTGAAAACTACTGCCTTAGAGCAAAAAGCTTAGGTTTCTTTTTAAAGACTTTATTTTTATCATGTGCTTGTGTGTGCAGGTGTATGCACACATGAGTGCAGTGCCTTCTGAGGCCAGAAGAGGGCATCAGATCTTCTATAGTTAGAGTTACAGGCAGCTGTGAGCTGCTTGACATGGGTGCCGGGAACCAAACTCCAATCTTCTGAAAGAACAGCTAGTATTTGTAATTGCTGAGCCATCTCTCCTGACCCCCAGATTTCTTCAGGGTCTGGATCCTGATTATGTTTTGAATTTTGTTGCCTTCCTGGTTTGCCCTTCATTCAACCCTTAAGCTTAAGCATCACCTCCATTTCTCAGAGTGCCCTCCAGACAAAATCAAGTCACCTGTTTTTCATGTCCCCACTGACTGTTTATATCCCAGAGTGTGTATCTGAGTTTTTACAAGCCATTTGTGTGCCCAGGGCTGCCTCACCCACTACTTCTGTGCCCTGTGAAGACACCCATATTGTCATCCATGTTAATGTCCCCAGCTCTGAACCATCGTAGGTGCTGAATCAGCATTTCTGCATGCTTTAGACTCAGTATAAATAACAAATGAATGACTTTTTAATGACACTGTCTCTAAGATAGACCTTCATGTACTCCGCTGGCTTGTACCCTGAGGATTAGGTCGTTGCCAGTGACTCAGAGTTCAAGATGGTGCTTGTAGCAAAGAAAGCAATCTGTTAACTGCCAGCAGCTATTTATGATCTTGATTAAAAATGACATATATTTATATATAGATATACATACATATATACTTTGTATGATGGTAAAGAAGCATGCAAAGTCATTGCTGGAAACTAGGACTAATAAGATAAACCATAAATCAAGATCTTGTGTTTTTCTCAGAAATTCTATATGGTTCAGTGGAAATTGAAGATGGTCCCACATTCAGCCCAGAGGTACGGCATCAAAACAAAGACATCAGCATGTTAGAGAGCCTTCCTAAACACTCTTTACAAATATCACTGAGAAACCCCATCAAGAACAATCTATCGGGTTATGGTAACAAAATATAGGAGGATTTTAATTTATTTTTAGATTTTGCACAGAACCTAGGAGGTAAGGAGAAAGAAGGGATTCCATGAACTCACCAGAGGTGACTGCAAGCAAAATGTGAATTTGGGGGCTGGTGAGGTGGCTCAGTGAGCAAAGGCACCTGTCACCAAACCTGATGACCTGAGTTCAATCTCCAGGACCCACAGTAGAATGTGAGAACCAGCTCCAGGAGGTGTCCTCTGGCCTCCACACATGTGCTATGGCAAATATGTGAGTCCATGTGTGCATGCTCTTAGGAACACATATACATACATACATACACTTGCAAGATAGTAGGTAGGTAGGTAGTTAAGTAGATAGGTAGATAGATAGAAAGGTAGGTAGGTAGATGGATGGATGGATGAACAGATGGATGGATGATAGAGAGAAAGGTAGGTAGATAGATAGATAGATAGATAGATAGATAGATAGATAGATAGATAGATGGACTTTATGCCCTGAGCTTACCATTGCTTGTTTATCATCATCTCCTAGGCAGATACAACTGAAAAGAGGTATTTATTTACATAAGCACATTACACACAGTCTGTCATTTTATTATTGGATCCTACAGAAGGCTTATTTGGTTTAATTGCTCATTGACTATTAGAGGATTATTTTTTAAAATTTATGTCCATGGGTGTTTTGCCTACACTTATATCTGTGCACCACATGAGTTCCTGGTGCCCACAGAGGCCAGAAGGAGGCATCAGATCCCCTAGAACTGGATCTGGATCCTCTTCCTTCCTTCCTTCCTTCCTTCCTTCCTTCCTTCCTTCCTTCCTTCCTTCCTTCCTTCCTTCCTTCCTCCTCTTCCTCCTCTCTCTCCGTCCCTCTCTCCCCCTCTTTTCTTCCTTCCTCATAATTTCTCTGACTTCATATATTCACACAGATTTTGGTATGTGCACACACATCCCCTGGCCTCTGTTGCTTCCTTTGATGTCTGTAACTTTCTTTTGTTAAATGATCCCTTCCCAGACTCTGATAATAGCTTCCAAATTCCGCATGGCCTTTAAGCTCTCTGTCATCCGATCTGCTCATTGGAATACTCCTGACTTCTCTGGATGCAGTGGAGCACGTGTGTAATCCTAAGGCAGGGTGGGAAGTGGACACGGTAGAATCACCCGGAAGCTGTCTGGGTGGACAGCCTGGAGTACCCAGCATGGCAGCGGGAACAAGAGAGACCACGTGTTAGCCAGGTGGAAGGTGAGAACCGGACTCCTGAGCTCGTGGGGGCAGGCAGGGTTATGAGCCAGAATAGCATCTTCATTACAATGAGTCCAGACTAGCACTGTCCAACCCAGTAGCCTGTAGCCACATATATTTCAAGAAAGTAGAATACAGTAAAATAAAAAATCTAGATCTCCAATTGTACTCGCCTCATTTCAGATGCTTAGTAGTTTTACCTGCTGGTGGCTGCCATAGAGCAAAGTAAATAGGAACTGTTTCCATCTTCATGGAAAGCTCTGTTGTGCTGTCTAATACATCACAGCAGGGAGTCCAGATACAGGTTAGCTGGGTCCCTTGCTCAGGTTCTTACGAGGCCAAGTGTGGACTGAAGTCCCCTTTGATGCTCAAGATCCCTCTTTAAAACTCATAAAACTCATGACTCTTAGTGATGGGGGGGGGGCTGCTTGCAGCTACCAGAGACTGCTGCCCTAGGATGCCTTCTGTGGGATTTCTCTAAGCCACAAGCTCGCCTTCACCTTCCATTAAAGGTCTTGCTTCATGAGGTCTACCCAGGACAAACTCCTTTCAAAGCTGACTCACGGGGTAGCCCAGTCTGAGGACATTGACTGGCTCTGCCCACACTCGAGGGGGATATGGGGGCAAGTTCACCAGGAGTGGGGATGACCTTAGAATTTTGTCCACTATAGACAGCACTGATATAGAAAGGAAGGAAGGAAGGAAGGAAGGAAGGAAGGAAGGAAGGAAGGAAGGAAGGAAGGAAGGAAGGGAAAGAGGGAGGGAGGGAGAGAGGGAGGGAGGGAGGGAGGGAGGGAGGGAGGGAGGAAGGAAGGAAGGAAGGAAGGAAGGAAGGAAGGAAGGAAGGAAGGAAGGAAGGAAGGAAGGAAGGAAGAGAAAGAGTTAAACACATTAAGAAATGAAAAATTCTTTTAAGAGAAGAGAATGTAAGTGGAGGGAGACTTCGGAGTAAGTATAGGCTCCAGATCGCAGGAGCTATTGCTATTTAAATAATCTCTGGTTTACCTAGGTCTGTGAGAGCTTTCTTGTGATTGACGGCAGGCTTCAGTGTGGATCATGGTTTATGTACAGTAGTTTCCCTCCCAAGGAAGCTGTGAACACTGTTTTGTCCATGGTCACGGAGGAATATAAACAAGACCCTTAGAAGGAAGCCCAGAGCTGTGGTGGGAATAATTCAGTGTTTGCCTTACAAGTAATGAGGACTTGAGTTCAATCCCCAGAATTTGTGTTTTTTAAAAAAAAAAAAAAGCCAGGTGCGGTGGCGTGCGTTTCCCATCCCTGTGCTGGAGAGATGGCAACTGGTGGATCCCTAAGATCACTGGCCGCCAACCTGGACAACTTAGCAAATTCCAGGCCAGTGAGAGCTCCTGTCCCCAAAAGAAGGTAGCCTAAGGAATGACACCCGAGGATGACCTCGGTTTCCCACACATTTGTACGTAAGTGCACTCAAACCTCCATGCGTACACTCATGCACACAGAACAAACACAAAAAGATATTAGCCCATAAAGGCTGGCATTCCTGTTTTGTATTTCATGCTGTTACTAGCTGGCCAGAGTTTCTAGCCTTATGCTTGTTCTGCAAAACTCAGTGGCTGCTTAGGGGAAACAACTGACTTGCAGACTTGAACCCCCTGGCTCCAGACTTGGCCCCTCGGATGGCAACCAGTTCCAGGGCTCCCATCCTCAGCTTTGGAAGCCGGGGACGGCCAGATCCTCTGGACCACTGCCCGCAGCTCACAGTCCCGCTTGGCTGCTGCCCTCTCCGCTGGGACTTGGGGAGGAGACCTTAAGGACTGATTTTTGGGGGATGTGAGCAGACAGAAAAACAAACAAACAAAAAAGACCCCCACCCTACCCCAGGATGAGGTCGTCCTGAATGTAAATTTCAACCACTGATTATAAAGGACGAAGAGAGAGCGATTGTTAATTTTAAAGAAGTGCTACTTCAAAATCATGTAGGGAAAATACTTAGCTGCTTGAAGAAAATTACATCTATAGAATTTTACATTTCACAAAGGAACTGTTTTTTTTTTTTAATGTTCCGTGTAATGGTTTTAAGAAATTCTATTTCAAAGCTATACCTGGATCTACAATGGGCTCTCATAGTAGAGCGTCCTTTTTAAAAAAAATGTCTTTCCCTTCCACATAAACACGGCATGTTTGCACACTAACCACCGTCAGGGCTTCCACTGGGTGGAGATATTATATGGGCATTTATCTTCTTGCCACCAGAACAACAGAACAAAAATATAGGCATATTAGCACTAATAACAGAACCGCGTCCAGAATGCAGACTTCCCTGTCAGTTACATTTGTTGCAGGCTCAGTTTTTAGTCCAATTTCATCTATCTGGAAGCACTTCTGCAGTCAAGCAGATTTTTGTTTTATCATTTTAATTTTGATGTTTTCTTTTTCTTCTACATCATCCTTTTTTTCCCTCCTGTGTCTGAATCACCTTTTTGTAGAGGGTGGGAAACGGTTTTTTTTTCTCCCCCGCTGCTATAGGGAGGAATTGATTTGGCGCACAGAGATATTTTCCCTGTGATGTGAATAGAGTTAATTTGAACAGAGCTGTTTCATTTTAACAGCCTCGACTTGCACAGTGTGTATCATGCCAAACAGCTTTGTGTATGATCATCGACTGATGTCAGCATGGTTCTAGAAATAGTATTTGATAGTTAACAGCTGCTGCAGAGCCAGAAGGGGAGCAGGAGACATTGTGTTTTCAGGAGGCCTTATAAAACTTGTGGCTATTGTATTTATTTATTTATTTATTTTACTTCTTGAAGAAATTAAATAATAGTAAGAGCTTAAGATACCAGGTGTAGGGTATAAAATAAAAAGAATTGTATTCCTAAGTAGGTCAAGTGACTCTAAGAACCTTGGCATTCTGTGTAATATAGTTATTGTGCCTTGAGACAATCTTTGAGGAATTTAATGTAATTTTTATTCCATTTATAATTATGCACATGGACTATATCATGGAGCAAATGGTTGCCTTTGTACTGAGAGGTGGCAGAGTGCTTTCTGTAAAGAGCAAAACAAATGAATATTTTAGGCATCATGGCTTGTTTACAATCTCTGTTGCCACTACTCAGCTCTTGTTTCAGGGCTAACACAGTCACAGATGCTATGCAAATAAATGGCCATGGCTGTGTGCCAATAAAACTTTATTTACAAAACAGGTAATGGGCTGGATTTGGCCAGAGGTCATATCTGTTCCACCTTTGCTTTGAATGTTTTGTGAGCAGATGCCACACACTTCCAGCCAGCACACCACAAAGGTTAAACATACGGAGATTCTTTCATGGTCTTATGACTCAAGTTCCACACATACACCCTGTGGAAACCCGGAGTCCTTTAATAGCCACAGGGGGGTACTTAATTATATACACACACATGCTCGACAACCACACTAATGATGGTATGAGAGTAACTGAGCAATGCACATGCTTTTATGAACTGAGAGGGGAAAGACTGTGATCTCTGGGGTGTAATGAACCTGATTTTTCTTCCTTTTCTAACTTTACTTAAGTTAATATCACCCTTAAAGTTTGAATTATCCTGCAAAACTCCAGGTTCATTAACTCCTGTTTAGAGTGTACATCATCTTAATGGGGCATAGTTTATGGTGATGAGAATCACAAAACCATACTGTGTTCCAATGACCTGCATGTTTCACTGGAAGCATTGCATTATGCACTAGGAAGAAAGGGGATTTGATTATTTAAAGATAACTTGAACAAGGGGTGGGGAAACAATCCTAGGAAGAAAAGTTGAAGCAGAGTCTTAAATTTTCTTTTTGGAAGTCCAAGAATATGCTGGTGGTAAAGTCTTATTGAGAAGACCTTTTGGTATCTACTCCATGCTCCCACTCAGTAACGAACTTAGGGGGGTGACAATAACTGATTTGATGGTATACAAAGGGGGATTTTGCAATGACTTGTTCTCTTTACATTTTTGTATTCATGGATCACATTTATTCTAGAAATGCCAGTCTCATCCTTGGCATTTCAGCAGCAAAGCAATGATGTCCAGCCTGGGGGTTTCTTCCCATGCAGCGTCATCTCCACTGGTAACTTCCCACAAAGGGACTGCTTCTCCCAAACACAACTTTCGCTCTCTGCTACATTTTAAGATCTCTTTATTGCTACATTAGTATCCCTCAAGGTGAATCTCTTCCTCATCTTTCAGATCCGACATCTGTCACCTCAGGAACTGTTCTTTGTTCTTTCTTCCCACTAGGAACCTTCCAATCTCACAGCAGAGCTCAGACACGGTTTTTACCCTTATTTCCCAGGCTCTCCTCCAGCCAGCCAGAGTGGTCTTTGAACAACACACAAATCAGATCTTGTCATATCCCTCCTGACAGGCCTCTCTAGTCCACGGAGAACGAATCCCAAATCCTCCCGTGCCTACAAGATTCTCTTGGATCTGAGTCTTCTAGCCTACATTTTCAACCCTTTCCTGCTTCTCTCTCCATCTGCCTCTCGGGTCTCATTAGCCCCACTCATTATAGTATCTTTCTCTTTGGGAATCCTTGCGCAAGAAATTGGGATAATTCTAGGAAGGCCTAATTTCAATCACCTTGGCACCAAGAAGTGGCAGCCGTACAGGAGAGAGACAGCAAAGACAATGAGCTGTGATCACCCAAGGAGGAGGCCATTCTAAGGACCCTAGAAGAGAAACCAGTCGAGAGGGGACCTAGCCCACCAATAGCTAGCTGAAACCTGTTTACAAGGATGTGGACCTACCATGTCTTCCCCTCCACCCCTCTCCCTTGGGTTCTCCATTGGCTGAAGCCAAATGACAGCCATGGGGTAGGCTGCCCATCAATGCAGCCCTCTGCTGGGAAGCCTTCCACTGATGGGAAAGAGCAGGGAAGAAGGTAGGGAGGGTGGACTTTGGGAAGCAAGTGGAAGGACTCTGTTACCACACATACACAGTTCCAGATGCTAGCAGAGGGGCGGGGCTTGGCTTAGGATACAGTGATCATTTTCCTCCCTCTGGACACTTCCCCAACATTCCAACTCTGATGGCCCTTTCACTGGGTGTCCCTCTAGTGTGATTATAGTACCTGACAGTCCTCCCATCACGGTAATCATGTACTTATCAATCTCTTCCCCTACCTGATAATGGCCCTGAGGTCAAGGACTCCATCCTTTCTATGTATCACTGCTCCCTCAGCACTCATCTCCACGTCTAGCTCACAGACCCTTGAGTATGTGTTGAATGGAATTCACTAGAATTATGTTCTTTTTATAAAAGGAGATCCTGTTGTATATTTTCTTATTTTATGTATTTATGTTTTGATTTGCTTGTTTTTTTTTTTTTAAAATAGGTCTATTGCTCTAGGAGTTTTATTCCTGAAATCCAGAGCAAACTGTTGGCAAATGAATAATAATAAAGAGTAGTCTTCATGAATATTTGAAGCAATGAAGAATGTATTTATGAGCACTATTGTTAGTCAGCATATCTTCCTCAGTGGGCAGGTTAAAAAAATGTATTATTTAAGGTTCTCTACATGATCATAACTGGTGGAACAAATCTCTCCATGTAGGAAGAAAGTGGATTTATTAGAATATCTCACAAGCTATGATTTAGGTAGCCCAACAATGGCTGCTACCAATGGAAATTTGAAGAATTCAGTAGTTGTTCAGTTCATGAGGCTAGAATGATGTTCTTAATCCCCATTGTAGCCATGGCTATGATGCTCATGGACATCCACATACTTTCTTATCACATTTGAGAAAAGAATCAGACTTAAGTACTAGTTTGTACATATCCAGCTAGAAAACACTACCATAATAATTAAATAACACTATCAACACTTTAAATGGCCAATTCATCATTTTTATCTAGATTCTTATCTTCCCTACACATAGAAGATAAGGTACTTAGCTCTTTGGGTCACTGTTTTCTTCTGTTATAAAAGAGTTTGGCCAGTTTCCACGATATTTCCCAATTCTTTATTTTTAAGGTCCCAAGTGATGGGCTCCATAAACTCAACCTGCATCTCTTCTCATCCTTGTGTTCCCAATAACTCTCCTAAGAACTCCAAGGAACGCTGGGGTCTACACCCGAACCTCACTCTGAACTACCTTGGCCTATGCATGCAAACCTGGACACTTGGCTCTTCATTTCCTGTCTCCCCCGCTGAAGAGCAGGACAAAAAACACATGTAAAGAGGTGGGCACAAAGCCTCCCTCACAGCATTCAGGAATGTGGTGGGACGGAGATTCAATGAATCTAAACACTGAATGATTAACATAACTGTTTCTAGTCTCTAGATCAGAAGATGTAAATTAATTCCTTGTGTTTGTGCTAAAATACCAAATATTACTAAGATATATAATCAGTGATTACATAGCTATTGCTAATATAATTACAGGAAAGGGCATACACTAACTTTATTTTTTCTTAATACATACATAAAGTCCGTATGTCTTCATTGAAATAAACAATAGTATGGACGTTTCAAGAAAGTTTTTTTTTTTGGGGGGGGGGAGGGGAAAGACTTTTCTGTTTCTAATAAAAAGACCTACCTAATTATCATATTGTTACCTAATTATTCCAGAACAAAATAGAGTGAGAACTTTTATTGGGTTAGATCCGGGCCAGGGAACTATATTATCTTGCAAATCAAGTTTCTGACTATCTCTACTATCTCATTAAATAAGAGAAGGTGTAACAACAAATTTAATTATTGAATGTGACTTTTCTTGCCAATTTTTCCCCCTCAACTGTTTATGCTGTTGGGTTAGCCCATCTGGTTTACATTTGAGAAGAGAAATCATAAATCCCACAAACCATGCACAGACTCCTAAACCTAGCAAAGACTGGCATTACTTTAGCAGCATAATGTTTTTCTTTCCTCGGGTAGAAATAGATGTGCAGCTTTCTAGTGGATTAAAAAAGACAATTGAGAAATTCCCTATTATCCACATGTATAGTATCTTAATTTCCTGGTATAATAGCAAGCCTACGAACATAATTAATTATGTTTTAAATGCAAATTGTCGACAACGGCTCATCTGGTTGAAATTATTTAAGCCACATTAAGAAAGACCTGCTCTCTAATACTTGAACTTATTTTTGTAAAAAAAAATAATAATTCCATATCCTCTCTTAGGCTCAGCAATCTCTTAAAAATTTCACATAGTACTCAAAGCACCTTCATAGCAACCCCAGAGAGACAACTAGACAAATACAACTGATTTATATGCAGATTTCAACCTATTTACCACACTTAGTAGTAAGAGACAAAATATTATATGCAGAATGCGTTCATTTAAATTTTTGATCAGATCTTTCTGCTGCTTGACGGAGCAGGCACGTTCCAGGAACAAGTACATTTCAGAATAGAAGTCTCGAGCCAAGTTGATCTGTAATGAGAGACCCGCACAACAGTCTAGCTAGATGATCCATTAGTTTCACTCATCTTGATTGACAAGTATCGCTGCAAGGTGTATCAATCCTGAAATTTCCACAGTGAGCACTAAACTGGCTGAGATAATGACATCTCTCAAAGTCACAGTGCCGTGGCACCCACAGAGGTCACCTTGCCCTGTGCTTCTAAGACATCTGTTACATATGATATATAAGATGAAGGAGGAACACACACACCAGTTAACGTCACAGTTGCGCTTGTACAGCGCTACACCTTAAAACAAACACAGCTGGCCGGGCGGTGGTGGTGCACACCTTTAATCCCAGCTCTCGGGAGGCAGAGCCAGGTGGATCTCTGTGAGTTCGAGGCCAGCCTGGGCTACAGAGTGAGTCCAGGACAGGCACAAAGCTACACAGAGAAACCCTATCTTGGGAGGGGGAGGGGAAGGGACAAAAAGAAAAAGAAAAGAAAAAAACACAACTAGTACAACAAACAAACAGGTGATGTGTGTTATTAGAAAAAGCTTAGGTAGCTGATTAAAATCATGAGCCAATTAGAGAAAAATATTAAGGACCAGGGCAGGTATCAAATGGGATTGATAAGCATCTTGACAGCTGTGGACATGAATTACTAAAATCTAGAAAACAGTTTCCTAGTCCAAAACATATTTTTGAAATAGTTTTTTTTATCACTGGATACTAATTATACATTATGTTATTTTTGTAAGTGTATATAATATATTTTGATCATATTCACACCATTACCCCATGCTATCTCTCTCTCACCGATCCCCTCCTCTTCGCCCTGAGTCCCTCCTTTACCTGGATGTCTTCCACAGTCTTCTTACCAGGGGGTACCACTGGGAGAAAGGAGCTCTCCTCTCCCCATCAACCTGCTCTCAGCCTCCACCACCGGGTCCCGATGGGTCCCATCTTACTCAGGTCTTGTGCGGGTAATCGCAGCTACCATGAGTTCAAGCCAGCGATTAGCTTCATCGTGCCTGGAAGTCAGCATTCCATACCGCTTCCCCGTTCCAACGCCTTCCTCTGGCTTTAGCGTTCTTTCATCCCTGCTTCCCTGATGTCCCCTGAGCCTTGGAGGGTGTGATGTAGCCCTTCCCACCTCCGACTGAGCATTCTACAGTCACTTATTCTTAGCACTTAGGACAGTCAGGTCTCTGCAGCGACAGCTGCCCACTGTAGAGAAGAGGTTTCTCTGACCGAGCAGATCGCAACACTAATCTACGTGCACAAACACAGCAGTTCGGTGGGTAGATCGGGTCCATTTAGCAACCTAAGAGCAGCAGTTTCCCTACTGGGGCCCATAACCTCCCTTCTGATCAGACTGACGGTACCAGACGTGAATTCTTTCCTGTCTGGTACCAGATCCCAACAGAAGCGGTTGGACGTTTCCATAGCACACTTTCCACTATGGAACCATCGAAGACATCTTGTCCGGTCTGGCAGTAGCCAACACAGAGTAAGTGAGGGTGGTACGGCCTTTTTCTGAATATAGTTATAAAGTTTTACCCAAGATCCTGGGGGTAGGGTAAACCTCATAACTTACAATCACACACTCAGTTTCACATTTATGGTGGCCTATACTACACATGGGCCAATGACAAAGCCAGATATATTTTCAAGCCATTTGTACATTAGATCTTTCTCTCTTTCTTTCTTTTCTTCCTTCCTTCCTTCCTCCCTCCCTCCCTCCCTCCCTCCCTCCCTCTCTCTCTCTCTCTCTCTTTCTTTCTTTCTTTCTTTTCTCTTTCTCTTTCTTCTCTCGAGCAGCGGTATACTTGTTATCTAACCAGAATAAAGAGGTGTAATGAAAGCTGATCTCATTTTCAGCTATATTTAAACGAGATGATATTGATTAGCTCTGTCTTTTTAATTATGGATGTAGATGTAGAATGTAAGAATGATATGTTTATTATCATTTATATATCCTTTAAGCTAACCTGTGAGCTTTCTTACTAAATTTGTCTGTCATGACATTGTTACCGAATACACCGAGACCTCCAGATTTTTCTCCTATGTATGTGAAGGATATTGGAGGACATATTTCATCAGTTCCTGGAAATGGAAAAGTCAAGTTCACGTGTACTTTCCCATTTTGCTCCAGCAATGAGTTGGCGCCATCTCTGAACAGACTGAGGGCTCTCTTTCCACCTCTGTGTTAGGAAACTTCACGCTGGCCAGGAGTGCTCACACCCCAACAAAGGTTACTGTAAGTGCTTCCTTCTGGATTGCTGACTGTCTCTCAGCCCACCATACCTTTGCATACCTTTGAGGGTTGATGGAAAGCCAGTCCTTCTTAGAAGACATTTGGGGACATAAAGAATTGCGACCTTGATGACTACACCAGCAGACCGCATCCCAACGGAGCAACGGGGGCAATACATGTGCTCCAGGAACAGCTGGGCCCTGGCATGGTAGCGGCAGTGGCTGTGTGTCTGCTTTCCTGGGCCTTTGGTGTAGTTTGAACCCTGAGGAAAAACAGGTCCAAATAGTGAGAAACGGGCTTTTCTTGTTATTCTGCTGCCCCAGAAAGACACTGCCCTGAGGCTCTTTGGAAAGCGAAGATGACAGGTGATGCCTTCCTCACAAAGACATGTTTCTAGATAACAATCCTCATGACTGGGCTATATACATGTGTTGTCCAACAGAACCTTCCGACAGTGATGGACATGCTCTGTATCAATGCTGCCAGCAAGATGGGTGCTCCCTGCATACAGCTCCTGAAATGTGATTGGCCTGAATTGAGACGTGTTGCTAGAGTAGACCAGATGCTGGATTTCTAAGACAAAGCACGGAGAAAGGAATTGAAATGCTACATTAATACGTTTATATTGATCACCATCAAAATGGATGTATCGTTAACAAGTAAACTCAGTTTAACTCGTTTCTCATTAATATGTGGAGTGCAGCTATTAAAATCTTTTAAGGGATACACGTGGCGCATTCTGAACAGGTTCTAGGGGAAGGGAAGATCCTGCGAACGACAGCAGACAATCTAAGCTAGATCAGCAGACGTCAAGAGACACATTCTGTACTGAAGCCTCCTCTTGTTAGAATGCTCAGAAAACGCCTAGCCAGTGGCCAGCACACTGCACAGGTGCAGAGCAACACACCCAGACATTTGAAACTGTGAACTGACATCCAAACCTTCTTGCTTCGGTAAGTAGGATTTACCTCGGAGACGGTACTGTGACTGTCCACGAGGGCTCACAGTCAGGGGTTATGGCCGGGACTACACTCCTGCTTCCAATATCTATGTCCTCTTTCTAACCCCAGGAAGATAAAGAACAATGCTGTGCTTGAGAATGTATATCTGATCACAACCTACTTTGAACCCCAGCACTGTTTTTTCCCTTCAGCTGGAGACTCATAAGGCATAGACCAAGGTTTAAGCACCCAAGTAAGTCAGAAGGATGGCAGAAGCCATAGAAAGATCTAGTCTTCATCATTTTAATCTCAGGCATTCAGATTTCTTAAGGAGGTTAAAAGAAACACAACACAGTAATTTAAAAACACTTGTCGCCGGGCGGCGGTGGCGCACGCCTTTAATCCCAGCACTCGGGAGGCAGAGGCAGGCGGATCTCTGTGAGTTTGAGGCCAGCCTGGGCTACCAAGTGAGTTCCAGGAAAGGCTCAAAGCTACACAGAGAAACCCTGTCTCGAAAAACCAAAAAAAAAAAAAAAAACAAAAAAACTTGTCAAAAATTGCCTGCCCCCCCCTTTCTTTTTTAGAAATAGGCTCAGCTTCTGATCGATCACCAAAAACATCTCAGTGAGAAGTTGGAGAAATATCTCAGTGAAGAGTTTCTGTGCAAGCATGAAGATCAGAGTTTGGAACCCAAGAATCCATGTAGAAAGCTGGGTATGGCAGCAGGTGCCTGTAACCCCTATGGCAGTATTTTATTTGTACTGAAATGTGGCTTTAATTGTATGTTAATAAATAAAGTTGCCCAGGGGTCTGAGCTATTAGAGCCATAGCAAGAGCCTAGCAATGGTGGCACACGCCTTTAATCCCAGCACTTGGTAGAAGAGCTAGGTAGATCTCTGTGTGTTCAGGGATACAGCCAGCATTGGAGACACACACCTTTAAGACCTGGAGGGCTGTACTTACAGGCAGTGATGAGGCAGTCATGTGTTTGGGTTTACAACCAATGAGAAGGCAGAACAGAAAGACTATTTTAAAGACAGACAAACAGGAAATAGGTCTCTTTCGGAGAGGTAGGAGCACCGCAGGAGGAAGGGTAAGATTTTAGCTCTGAGCTCTGACCTCTTGGCTTTCTCTTTTACATTGGTTCTGTGTTTCTTATTTAATAAGACAGTTGGTTACATCTACAAAACCCTGTGCTGGGACAGCAGAGACATGGTGATCCTGGACCCCCCTCTAGCTTAATTGATGAAACTTCAGGCTCACTGACGTGTATCAAAAATTAAGGCAAGCAGTGACCGAAGAAGACACCTAATACTGACCTCTGGCCTCCACATAGATACGAATACATGTACATGCGCATCCCCCACCCCACAAACATGCATGTGGACACACACACATACACACACCCCATTGAGAAAGACCACTACAGCCAGCAGAAGAAAAATAAGTTTGGTTTTAACCTTCAGGAAATGAAGGACAGGAAAAGAGGAGGGAGAAATGAATTTTTTTTTTCTACTATACAGGAACTCAAACCATCGAGCCTTCAATGTGACCCTTCTTTGACGTCCTTTGGGTCAAGGAGGCAAAGAGGACGCTCTAATTAGAGAACTCAAGCCAAGCCCAAGTTAAAGAAGCTTCCACCACCCATGCCACGTGCAGAACCATGGAGAAGGAAGTGCTCTGTGCACCCCAGGAGGGAGTGTGCCTGGTGCATAAATCCATACTTTCTTAACACACTCCTTCTGGGCTTTTGCTTTCTGCACAGGGAGAGGGAACTGTAAAAATAGACTTTGTGTTTCTGAAGAAGTGGAAGACTTCTTGCATCATGGTGGTAAGCTACCATCTACCGGGGGCCGTGGGACCCCATGTGAACATGCAGCTCAACCCTAAAATAGCTACCATTCCAGACAAGTGGGCTGGCTTTGTTTTTTTCCGTTTGTTTGTTTGTCTTGTTTTGTTTAGTCAAAAAATGGGAGATCACATAAGCAAAGTTAAAAAAGAAACTGGTATTGGGGAAAATAGACCGGTGTTAGCTAGTCCAAACACCTGGTCAACAAATTCACTTAATTCACATTGACTTCTCCCCAGCTGTGAGTCTTGGGTTATTACTCTCTTTACTTTCTTTTTTTCCTTTGTAAGAACTCTACAGAAATGGAAAGGAAATAATCTGTAAACAGAAAGTATCGATTTTTGCCGGAGCCCTGTAAGGCACAGACCCACCACCTTCTTCCTTCCTTTTCATCCCCAGTAATAAAGGGAATGAGAAAAACACTCTGAGAAACTGTCGGGAAGAAAGGCTGACTCCTCTGATCCTCGCCCACCCCTTCCCATGTTTCCTCCTGAGCTTCAACCAGACCCTCGGGTCCATGTGGAAAATTTTCCCCCTTGATAACCATTTCTCCACTGAAGCCAGACAACAAATATTAAACAATTGTTATGTGCGAGGCCTGAGCTGGTGGGTGAGGGGGGGGGGAAGGGGGAGAGAAAAAGGAACATTCTTTTGAAAAAGTATAAGATCTAGGGATGTAGAAAGGCACATTGTCCAAAAGTACAGAGTGAATCAAGTGTTAGGATACTGCCCTTCAAAGGCAGCTAATGCACAGGAGTACGTAAGTGTCAGAACACCTGGAGGGCCCGTACTGTCTGCCTGCTACAAGTGTAGGAGTCTTCTGGAAAACGCAAGCTTAAGAGGAGACAGTGGAGAGGCTAAGATTGTCCAACCTCAGAGTACAGACAGGCTGAGGACAACATGGCTTCCAGCCACATCTCCGTGTCTTAAGGGAAAACTCTCAATGGACAAAATCCTCCCACCGGTAGACTGTCCATGGCAAAGCCAGCATCCAAGGTCACGTCATTTGTCTCCCACTGGGGTTATTTTTGGAGCCCAGATGACAGGGCACTGACAGTGTTTTAAGCAGCTGGACCGTCCAGACAGAAGACAAATGAGGGGACACCATGTGCTTGCTATTGTGATCCTCAGTGGTACCCCCAGCAGCTTCAGATAAGAGATGCTCCTTTGAAAGGCTTCTCTTGGTGGACAGCAGCAGCAGGAGGGCATGCTGGGTGGCTGAACAGCAGGGAGGGAGGTGAGAGACCAGAGGCAGCAGATGAGAGACCAGAGGCAGCAGAGCACAGGGCTTAGGACTGATGAGCAGACCTGGGGCTCTTCCCAGACCTGCTGTTCATTTATGCTGGTGTTTTCTGGGGCGTCATCTAAGTATTGAACACTGTTGTAAATGCTGGGGCCACAGTGATTTAGTAACCAGTTAGCCTCAAGTGGCTTCGTTCTACTTGGGCAAGCCAATTATTTACATAAATGATCATTCCCTTGTGTAAGTGCTATGAAGGAAGAGGAAGACGTGTCAGGTGCTGCCCTTGACATCGAGGGCATCTGAGGGGTGACGACATGTTTCCCAGGGCTAAGAAGCAGTTGGTCAAAGGAAGCCACATGCAGAAGTCCTTACGATCACACATGTCAGGGCCAGACGAAAGCCGCTTATGACTCTTCTGTGGCTGTGACAATTCGATGCGTGCATGCTTTGAAAAAACCTAGGTTATAAAACATAAATAGGAGCTTTGGGGACCCAAAGAAAATTGACCTTTGAGATCTGGGAAGGTTTCTGAGAAAGATGTTTTCCCTGGCTGAGTAGGATTTTGGCAGGTGGAAAACAGAGGCAAATTGCATTCTATAAGGAGGAAGAAATAATACATGAAACATACATGTATGCCAATGCCATAAGATAGCTCTAGATTTCCTTCTTTTTTCTTTCTCTCTCTCTTTCTTTCTCTCTCTCTTTCTTTCTCTCTCTCTCTCTCTCTCTCTCTCTCTCTCTCTCCCTCCCTCCCTCCCTCCCTCCCTCCCTCCCTCCCTCCCTCCCTTCTCTCTCTCTCTCTCTCTCTCTCTCTCTCTCTCTCTCTCTCTCTTTTCTTTTCTTTCAAGTTAGGAAATGGAATCTCTAAAAGGTGAAACTGAAAGTGTTGAAAGACTCACTGAAGGTCATCAACATATTTGGCAATACAGTTAAATTGTAACCAAATCTAAATCGACCCCATGCAGCCTTCCTGAAAGCAGATGGTCCATAAAAAGCTTTTAACGGTGGCTGTTACTACAGACGTCAGGGCAGGACTGCGAAGGCTATCATGGTGATGTGCTCAAGGCAGCTGGAGAGAGAGGAAGGTGACCGGAGACGGGAATGGGAAGACAGTAAGAGTCACGCGTGGGCTTTGAAAATCTGTCAGCGTGACCTGCTTATGCGGGACAAGAAATATCCAACAGCAGACTAAGGAGATGGCTCAGCGTGCTAAAGTGATTGCTGTGTAAGGACGAGGGCCTGTGTGGGTCCCCAGCACCCATGTGAATAAGCTGAATGTGGTGGCATGTGCCGGTACCCCAGCACTGGGGAGGCTGGGACAGGATCACTGGGGCTTGATGGCCGGCAAGTCTCGCCTAATTAGTGAGCTCCAGGCTTAACAAGAGACAGGGTGACAACCAACACTGACCTCCAGCCTCTAAGTACACGGGCACACACATGAAAACACACACACACACACACACACACACACACACACACACACACACACCCAACAGCTAGGGCATCAGCAACTCCATTACCCAATATTCTGGAGGGCAGAAACCACCACCTTGGCACCTCCTGGACTTTGCCATGAATTATGAACAACAAAAAGAAGGGACATACTTTGAAAGTATATTAATGATAGTTGATGAAGCCTTGGGTGAAAGACTGTCTTGTGAGAGCCGAGGTCTGAGAAACCACAGGCAAGGTCCTTTGAAAGCTCTTGACTAATGGAGTGTTTCAACACTCACATGAAAGGGACAGTGGATCTCCTGTGGATGTGCTTACACTTCCAGAAGTGTGGTGCAGGCGACAGGAGGCGATGGGAGCCATGAACGGCAATTTTATAAACAGCAGCCTTGGTGGTCACCTTGTCAAATGCCTGCTGAGGATGCTGTGGGTTCCAACTGAGGGAGGTGGATGGGGATACTTGCACGTGGTTGTGTGTCACATCAGTAACACACATCAATAGACCACATCAGTAACACACCTTAATCCACCATATACCTGCTAACACACTATTTAGTGATTGTGCATAGAGAGAAGCCACAGACCTTTCTATCGTTGATCTGATTTTGATATTATTTTGTATGTATGTATGTATGTATGTGTGTGTGATGTGTTTGTGCCCATGTGTGTGTGAGTGTGTGTGTGAGAGAGAGAGACAAAGAGAGAGACAGAGAGACAGAGAGGTCTGTATACACGGAGGTCAGAGGTCAATACCAGCTATCTTTCTCAGTCATTCCCTGCCTTATTTTTTGAGATGATGTCTCTCACTGACTAGGTGATACCAGTCATCCAGCGATCTCCAGCAGGCTCCAGGACTCCATCTGTCTGTGTCTTCCCAGTCCTGGGGTTACAGGCATGTTCATACAAGTCAGGCTTTTACTCAGATGCTGGGGGTTTGCATTTGGATTCTCATACTTGTACATCAAACATTTTATTGACTAAGCCATCTACTCAACCCCTCTTTTTGATTTTGAAAGAAGAGATTCAATCAAGCAGTGTGTTCTCTAATCTCTAGTCTTGGTTTAAAAGCTTGGGAGAATTTGCATTTGAAGTGTATGGTTGGGGCAAGGTGAGGTAGGGGAGGTGCCGTATCCTGCCTGGATAAGGCAGGTAAATACCTGTTACTTTAAAGAATTTGATATTTATTATGTAGGAGACAAAGAGTTCTCCAGAACACCTGCCTGGGGTGTGACAAAATCAGCTCCACATTCTAGAAGAATCCCAGCTATCATGTGAGGGAAGTACCCAACCACTATATACACTATTTCCCCAAACATACCTGCTCTCCATTAATCAGGCTCATAATATACTAAAGTTTAAGAAACCAAAGGCCAGACACTTTGAAACTATAATGGCCATATGTATGCCTCTACCTAGCAGCTAAGACAGTTAATTTAACAGAACTTTAGTCGAACTGAATAGTTCCTAGAAATGTAATAACAACCTCCAACAACTGGCTTTGTGAAAAAGTGCATTCTGAGTTCTCGAAGAGGGAGCAGAGGAGGAAACATTTCTAGGAAGAACATTTGGTCTCTAGGTTCCCACCAGGCATGTCAGCCTGTGTTCTTGGCATTCAAGGTTTCTCTGCTGTTACACTGACCTGTTTGCTTCCATACGAGCTAGTGTGAGGATGTGAAGGCAGACATTTCAATACAGTAGATATCTATGTTTTCTTTCCTGGAACTTTGGGGTGAGTTTCGGGGAAACACACCTTTTACTATGAACTGCTGGGGATGCTGTGAATGTGTTGCTCTGATTGATTGATAAATAAAATGCTGATTGACCAGTAGCCAGGCAGGAAGTATAGTATAGGCGGGCAAGCAGAGAAGAGAATTCTGGGAGCAGGAAGGCTGGGTAGGGAGATGCTGCCGCGATGAGAAGCAACATGTAAGATACCGGTAAGCCATGAGCCACGTGGCAAGGTACAGACTTATAGAAATGAGTTAATTTAAGATATAAGAACTAGATACCAAGAAGCCTGAGCCATTAGGCCAAACAGTTTAAATAATTTAAGTGTCTATGTGTTTATTTGAGTCTGAATGGCTGCTGGCCCCGGGCGGGACTGGAGATAACTCCAGCTACAATGAACCTTTGATTTTCACCCTTTGGTTGCTGATTTAACAGATCGGCCAGGTGTGCTACATGCCGGGAGCTGGGGGTGGAGATGGCAAAGACACCAGACTGGCTGTCCAGAGCTGTGAAGGAGGGAAGGGTGTATGGAAGAATAGAGGTGTCTGCAGAAGCTCCGGGGTGCCCCAGGTGCCAGAGGACCTATGACTTGAGCTTGGTTTTAGGATTAAGCAGACACTCGAGAAGTCAGAGAGGATGCTGGGTAAAGGTGAAGAGGTCCAGTCCTCTTGGTACTCTCAAGCTCCCCCCATCCCCCTTTTAAAGCAGGGAGCAGGGTCATATAGGCCAAGGTAGCTTTGGAACTTGCTATGTAGCCAAAAGATGACTTTGAATTCCTAATCCTACAAATAAAGGTGTGTGCTACCACACCTGGCTTTGAATTATGTCTTTCTAGATCATGAGCGGGTCCTGGAGCTGTCTGTGAGCTTTAATTTCCCAATCCAGAAACATGGGGATGGGAGTGTAGTTCAGTGGTTGAGCATGTGCTTAGCATGTTCAAGGACCTGGTCCATCTCCAGTCCCAGCCCTACCCCTACCCCACTATGTATCTGCTACCACATTCTCTTTCATCTTCTATGAATATAAGTTAATCCTTTTAAGGTCCTTCTTACACAAGTGTTCCTGGGAGAGCATAATGAACCCTTCATCCACCCCAGATGAAGGGGGCACCCACAGGCCTAAGAAAATTCTACCTAATTCCATGTGAGTGGACCAAAGAGTTTGCTGGGGTTAGTTACAGGGGAGCATGAGTGACTTAAAGGCAGTTGTATCCCTGGAAAGTCCCATCCCTAGCATCGCCAGCTCTCAGGGAAGTCCACTGACGATTCCCAACCTCCAGCGGATTCAGGAGAGGCAGGCAGAGGTTGAGGTCTGGGAGGCTTAACTCACTTGAAGGCTGCCGCCAAATGGACTTACGGGAGAAACGCAAGGAGGCTGGGGCCAAGACCAAATGGAACTGTCCACAGCTCCTTGTACCAGCAGAGAGTGTCTGATGGTGTCCTGTGGCTAAAGCACGCCCCTCTTGGTGGAGAGGGTCTACTAGATTTAAGAGGCTAATGAGACATGGGATGCATAAAGCTGTATCTACTATTTACTGCATGTGACAGTCAGCATGGGTGAGAAAGACTGCCCTCTGCCAATGACCCTCGAAGCCCTTGAAATGTGACACAAAGCTCCCATCCTTTACATGATATGGCCCGTTAAGCTTTCATCTAAATCTTTCTCTGCTTGGGCTCGTTTCCTCTTTGGGGAGTGTACACTTTCTTAATTCTCTCGGTTTGGTTCATATCATCATGCCCCGTCCAGTTCCTAGTCTAGGGACACAAAAGATGAGGACAGGAGACAGAAACTGCCCGGGTAGGACAGGAACCCCAAAGCAGCAGTTTTGAAAATGTCCTTGCTGGAGGCCAGAATGCCAGAAGAGATCTCTGTATCCTGGTTTGACTTCTGCCTGAAAGCTATACCTAAGGACATGACCAAAACTGAGGAGGGACCAGCTTGTCCCCCAACCCATGCATCACCCTGGTTTCTGTCATAGCTCTTATAAAAAGTCCTAGATTAGCAGCTCAACGGGACCCTATTTCCTGGGGCCCACTCCTGCTGCATAGGAAGCCTCCCCTCAAACTTCCAAATAATAAACTCCCCCCCTCAAACTCCCTTTTTGGTCTGTGAATTTCATTCTTTGAATTCCTGGGACAAGAACTGGAAAACCACCAGCTCAGGCAGCTTTGGTGGCCACCAAGTTTTCCAGGACTCCAGACTCACTCCTGCTAAGATCACCAAGAGCCAAGAAAGGTTGCACCATGTTCCAAAGCACGCCAAAATGTTCCATATCACAAGAACTTCTGAAGGTGTCTATTGGTATCACAGCCCACTCAGCATGTACTCTAGCGCCCATCATGTGTATCTGGGGCAGGAGGGAGGGGCCACTGGAATCTCAGGTGGGCTCTGGTGACCCCCTCTGCTCCTTGCACAAGGACTGTTATTGTATCACCATCTCCATAGGCTGACCTATCAGCTGCATTGTTCAGATTATTTCCTTGCTGTGACTGGTGCCAGTCATGCGGTGACTGAAGGTCACCATAGCAACTCTGCTTCAGGATGGGGATGGTCTTATCCTGCTTGGAGGAAATGGCTCGGAACGTAGTTTTAGAAGGTCACTAACAGTGAAGGCCTAGTAGGAACCTTGAGAGAGGAAAGCAATGGGTATACACCCATTTGTCTAGCCTGGTTCAATAGTATACATGCTCTGAAGGCATTCTTAAAAGGATTAGTTGGGTTGGGCATGGTGGCACGTGCTTGTGATCCCAGCACTCAGGCAGTGGAGGCAGAAGGATTCGAGTTTGAGGCAAGCCTGGGCCATGAGTTTCTGGAAGTGAAGGGGGGTGCAGACCACTGCCCACTAAGCATCATAGCCATTCCTGTCTTCATCAGAGCAGTTGTAACCCCATGGAGAACGGACCCGACATTCCCTCATAGGAGGAAGGGAGAGCATGGGGCTCCCATAGGAGGTCTCATCATGTTTACCTGCACCCCAATGCCAGCTCTACGAACTTCTGCCCTGATTCCCATGAGCCCTTGCAGTCTTGAGAGGAGCTAGAGTCTATGTGGAGGGTTTATGAAAGGAACCCCTCTGTGGGTCTATGCTGGAGAGACACAGCTACTTTGGGATCACCTTCATGCCTTCAAGCAATCCATCACCATCTCTGTAAATAATCCCCAGTACATTCATTGGTTCCCCAAGTTAGACTTGGTGGGATAGCACATTCTTGGATCTGTTATCGTGATACTCTGTGGTGTGTGGGTGGTGCAGGGAGCCAAGTGCTTGCTGATCCTTCCCCCGAGAAAGTAAGATGGAGCTGAATTGAAACATCAACTTTGAAAGAAGCCAGTTTGCAGAGGAAGTTTGGAAGTCCTTATCAGGGGTTTCATCTAACAGAGCATGCGCAGTGGGAGTGGGCTTGGCCCTAAAAATATAAACTAGAGTTGAGGACGATCGAGAGTCTATAAAAGGCCAGATTTAGGGTGCTCTCCCTCCTTGGGGGTGCTTTTTACTTTGTAATAAGCTGGTTTTCCCGCGATATTTCTATGTGTCCCTGTGCCTCCTTTCTCCTGGGACTGAAGATCCTGGAGTCAGATGACCTCTGAACTCAGAGTCTCAGCTGGGCATCTGAACACTTACCCTAACACTGGGCGCTTTCTCACTGCCTCCATGGCTAACTTAAAAGGGGTGACTTTTCCCCTCTCTCCTCTCCTCCTGGCAGCTGACAGAATTTTCAGCTACCCCAGCTATTGTTTCTCTCTCAAAGTCTAAAACAATAACAACTATGAACTACAGCTTCCTTCTGAGTTTTATTAATGAGACCAAGAACACCGCCCCCCCCCCAAAAAAAAGGAACCTGTTTTCTCAGTAACAAAAGTCGACATTACGATTGTGGAGGGGAGGCGAGTGATATTTTTGTCCATCTGACTAGGCATTTACTATTAGTGAGAACCAGAATTGATCTTAATGAGAAAGAGCCCTGAGTCTCGGGCTCTGGGAACTGACGCTGAACACAGTACTTTAGGGAGTGGCCAGGCATCGATTTACTGTGCGAGGCAACTTCGGCATTTTAAAATCTTTCTGAAATATAGTACTTATGTGGGTTATGTTTTTCTTTAAAGAAACACCAGCTAATGTACATGGATAATTATTTTTAAAACCTTAAAAAAAAAAAAAAAAACCAACGGTCCCGTTGTGATGCTTTTTGCCGTCAGCCCATACTAAAAGATTCATAGCCTGTATTGATTTTTCTTCCCCCAAAGACATCTCAATTTTCAAGATGCCTGAAGCCTCTCTCTTCCCATGCCATCTTTCCTCACTTGCCTGGCTCTGGCCTCCTGCCACCTTCCCAGGAAGTCCATTTTCCAAATCTGTCTGCTCTGTTTTGATTTCAGTGATGCATCTGTTTTGAGACACCGCATTGCTCAGGTGCTCTTAGAGGTTATATGGGGGACATGTGGGGGTGAAGACGCCACCTCGGGCATCACTTATCCAAAGGTACCACTGGAATTACGGGGAGAAGCCCAGAGTCAGGATGTCAGCTAAGAGCATCCACAAGAAAGTACAAAGAGAAACTTGTCTGTATCGTGGTCTCCTCTCCCTTTGGGTGACATTCTGTTTCTCTTGGATAGGCATCCTTGGGCCCCGTTGTTTTTTTTTTTTTGTTTGTTTGTTTGTTTTTTTGTTTTTTGTTTTGGTTTGTTTGTTTGAGACATGTAGCCCAGGCTGGCTTCCAACACACTATATAACCAAAGGTGATTTTGAACTTCTGATCCCCCAGCAGCCAGCTTCTGAGTGCTGTGATTATAAGCATTCTGGAATCAGAGGTGTGCAGCATTGTGCCTGGCTTATGTGACATTGGAAACTGGGGGCTTCATTGACACCAGGGAAGCATCACACTAACTGAGCTACATCCCTAGCCCTTGTTTTTATTGTTGTTTGGGCGTTTGTTTTGTTTTGCTTGGAATGTTTGAAGACAGGATCTCACTTTGTAGCCCAGGCTGTCCTGGAATTCACCAGATAACCCAGACTAGCCTTGAACTCTCCATGATCCTCCTGTCTTGGCCTCCTAAGTGCTAGAATTAGGTGTGTGAGCCACCACACTTTACTTCAACATCTAATTCTTTAATATAACTAATTTTGTGTCCTCAGAGTTTACAGGAAAGTGATTCCTGACAAGGGCTTAGGAAGGAAAACCACCACCACCACCACCACCACCAACAACAACAACAACAATATCAACAACAACCACCCCCACCCCAACCCCGCCGCAAAAAAAACAAAAAAAAAAAAAACAAAAAAACAACCAAACCAATAAAACCGAAACCATCACAAACACTTCCTGAAGGTTCAGCAGTGTGACTTATGTATTCCCTGGACCAAAGGCTGCTGAGAGTCAGTGATGTCCCAGACACCTTGTTAATTGATTCAGACGAAGCAGTGAATGCTCAGAATGCTGTGCTGAAACAGGCAATTAGATGATGCTTTTGCTGAAATAGTCCTGCCTCCTTGCGGGGCCCATGAGCTAACCGGAAGCAACATAAAAGCCTGGTATCCCTGCCTCCATTTCTGTCTCCTTTGCCTCTGTCTACAAGTCAGGATGATTGGCGCTCACACCAGGCCTGTCTAACCTCTCTCTCCCTCGCCAAGACCGGAGGCATGAAGATAAACTTAAAGCTGCAGCCACCCTGGATCCCACCATAAAACCCCACAGAAGAAAGCCCATGTCAGCACCCCAAAGATGGACAGATGTGGGCGGGTATCACTGGACCCTTCTATCTCTCCCTCTTCCCCAAATGGTGGCATTTAGTAGCTGTTTCTGCTTTTCACCTGTCCTCATTTCCAGTGAGTGTACTGGGATGGGGTGGGGTGGGGCTGCTAGATTTTGCCCTGATCAGATTGAAAGAGAACCTCGACATTTAGGGCAGATGGAGAAAGAAGAGCATGAGAAGTCATCCAAGCAGGAGCAAAGACTGATGGAGGGATGAAACCCTTCCAATAGGAACGAGGAACTTGGGGGAGAGGGGAAGGACACCCCCAAGACCCAAAGTGGGACTCAGGACACAGACTAAGAGATGTTTTTAAGCAAAAGCCTCTCTTTAAATGCTGTGTGTGTGTGTGTGTGTGTGTGTGTGTGTGTACATGTGTACACGTGCCTGCACAAATGCTCTCCTGCAGGAGCATGCATGTGGGAAACAGAAATCAGTGTTCAGTGCCTTCCACAATTCTTCACCTTAGTTTTTGAGACAGGTATTCTCACTGATTCTGGAGATTATCAATCTGGCTAGTCCCCAGGAATCCGTCTGTTCTGTCCTGTGTGCCAGGCATCAGAATTACAGGCATGTATTCCGCACTTGGCTTTGATGTGGGTGCTGAGTATCAAACTCAGGTCCTCACGCTTACGTGGTAGACACATGACTGTCTGAAGCATCTCCCAGCCCCTCTATTTAAATTCTTGAATGAAGACAGATGCACAGGCGGGTGGTGACCTTTGCAAGTGACCAGGGTGGAGAATGAGCAGACAGGATGGAGTGACAGAATCTTAGAGATGGGATGATTTAATTTAACCATCTCATTTTCCGTAAAAGGAACCAAAGAAGCAGAATTTTCAGTGATATATTTTTTCTGCCCTGGCATAGCTAATTAGGGACAGGGCTGTGATTAGAATTCAGATCATCCAACTCCATCTCAGAAGGAAACATTTCAGACATGAATTCTGTGCAAGGGACATGAATAGAGAATCCACAGAGGAGGTACCAATGGCCAACAACAGGCGGAAAAATCTGTTCAGCTCCATGGGTAGTCAAGACACACTCAATAGCACAGGGAAACAACACACACTTGTATTGCGGGGAGAACTCTAAATGGTCAATTTTGTTTGTTTTGTTTTTGAAGATATTTTGGCATCGGAAATGACAATAGAGCATCGGGATGGAAAATATCGTCTTAGGACGGCGAGATGGCTTACGGAAGGAAGTCCTTGCCACATAAGCCAGAGTTGGAGTCCAGGAGCACATAAGGCTAGGAAGAGAACTGACATCAAATCATGCATGCATGCACAGGCACAATGTAGATGTGTGTGTGCATGTGTGTGTGCACGTGTGTATGTGTGTGTGTGAGTGTGTGTGCACACGAGTGTGTGCCTTAAAATCAGACGTACTCAGGTCAGTTACTAGCTAATGTCTAGGCACAAGCTTCAGTTTCCTCTTATAAAGGTTAATTTTTTTTCCAGTTTTTTGAGACCAGGTTTCTCTGTGCAGTTTTGGTGCCTGTCCTGGACCTCGCTCTGTACACCTGGCTGACCTTGAACTCACAGAGATCTGCCTGGCTCTGCCTCCCCAGTGCTGGGATTAAAGGCATGCGCCACCACCGCCCAGCATAAAGGCTGATATTAATAGAATCTTTACTTTAGTTAATACTTACTAACTTGTGAGGCTTAAATGAAATTATGTTTATAAAGTAGTTTCAAGAGTTTTCTCCTGTGTGTGTGTGTGTGTGAGGGTGTGTGTGTGTGTGTGTATGTCTGGGGGGGAGACTAGGCAACATCCACCCCCCCCCTCTTCATAAGGCCCTAATGACAAACCAAAGTTCTTTTCTGTAGAAGTTCCTCCTGGGAAACCAAACCAATGAGTGTATTGAGCTGACTCACAGAGTTGGGTGAGTGGCTACCAGCAGGACAGGGTGGGCATGTCAAAGCAGCTGTGTGGAAAGTCCCCAATCCAGCATGGATGACAGCTTCGCCATAAACACACAGAAGAGCCCCTTCCGGAAGTCTCTCTCAGCTTCTGTTCTGGCCCATCAGAGATCTGAGGCCACATGCAATTGCATACAACCAGTTGTGAGGGGTAGTCTGCTACTCAGGTGAGGGTCCCATGACCCATGGCACCCTCTCTTTCTATGAAGGAACATCAATAGTCAGCAAGGACAGCTGGGATGAGTGTTTGCACACAGCTGGACTCCTGAAGATGGCAGCTGTGTGGTTTGGGAGAGATTGTTGAACAAGCCATTAGCCCTGGGATGAGAATGGTCAATTGCATAGAGTCCAGGAAATGGTATTAGTATGATCATTAAGACATTTTACAAATACTCTCATGTGTTGTCTCTGCAGTTTCAGGTTCAGAAATTCATCTCACAGAAATGATCAGAACTAAGCACAGAGCTGTTTGTCGATGCACTCACCCAGACACCATTTATAGTACTGAAAAAATCAGAAACACAGATTCCCAACAATCAGATGCGTAAATAAAGAAGAGTCCATCGGGCTGTTGAAACGTCACATAGCTTTTAAATGTCATGTTGCAATGAAACACTCAATCTTCTAGGGGGGAAAATCCATATTAAGCAAAAAAGCAGGTCACCAATATATAAACGTAATGCCAATGTTGTAACAAAACACATATGCATCCATCCCATAGAGCTGGAATATAGCACATGGAGTCAGGAAGGAAAGGCCTCCATACTAATCATACAAGCTTCTTCAATGGAGGAGAGCCCAGAGTTCAGCGGTTTCTGTTGTAAACTCTAAAACAAGATTAAGAGGAACGGGAAGAATGGAAATAAGTTTGTTTTTCTGATACTATCACAACTATATAAATATTTGTGTTTAACCAGCCATTCTCAACCCTCCAGGTTTGAAAGGACCTGAACGGAAATTACATTTTTGTAGTTTTGTAAATTTATCTCTCAGCATGTTGGGATTTCCATATTTAATTTCTATTAATGCTTTTCGATGCCAGCGTGAAAACATGGACCTTAGACACTCGTCCTCCACGGTGTTTCTTACAGAAGGCCGATTAGACTAAATAAAATAAAGCAGTAAACTAAATAGGCAAACCCTCAGTGGACAAATGCTGAGAAAAGAACATGAACGTTGGTTTGTTTTCTCCCTTCTCTCAATATATCCCGGGAAGCCTGCAGAGGAATTACAGTACAAATGAGAAAAATAGAGAGCCCATAGGAGCATGTGATCATTTTTTTCTAACGTATGATTCCAAACTGTTCACTCTGAGACTTGGAGAAGACCGGAGGCTGCATTTCGAGCTGTAAATCATGCACAGGACCTCCTCAATGTACATTGTGTGAGGTTTGGAATATACAGACCAAGCAGGTTGACAGATACAAGGGGGGGGGGGCACCATTACCGTTTTCACCTTTCATTTGGGATCTCATTACATTGTACACACTTAGCACACTTCCCTAAAAGTGTGCTCTTGATCACGTTGCTTCGCCTGTCAACTTCCTCAGCATCTTTGTTTCTGCTCCTAATCTTACAATTATTCTGCAAACTGTAGCAAAAAGAAATCTTACAAATTCGATTTTCCAGTTGAAGAACTTGAACCTATTGGAATTATAAGATGCCTAGGCTAAATTTGTATGTTAAATACACAGATTTCTGAGTATTACATTAGTTCAAAATCTGATTGGCATGACATTATAGATGAGTGACCACCAAGATATCAAATATTCGAGTGCCAAGCATGGTAAAAACGTACTCCAAACTCCTGTCACTTCTGTGGATGGACTTCGTGCGAATGCATTTGTATTTCGGTTGGGGCAGCAGCACTCTGTTTTTAAAGAGACTTTCAATGTACATTCTTAGATAATGTCTCATTTGAATATTTCAAGGATCTATGAGCTCGGCTTCAGTTATGGATTTTGCTTTACAACCCTCAGAAGTTAAGTGATTTCCCCCAATAATATAGCTACTTGAGGTGAGGTAGGCATGGAAACCAGGTCTCAAACTCCAAATTCACTTCTTTAGGATTCATGTCCTTATCTCCCAAATCACATAGCACATTTAAATTTGGGTTTTAAGATACCATTGAGGGTGATTTGTGTGGACTGAAAAGGTTATTCAGTGGTTACATTTCTTTTTTTATAGTTAACATTTGACATAGTAAAGCTATAAATTGTAAACATAAATTTAAAAATCCTCAGTCTTTTAGACTTGAGATTGGCAGACTCTAGTATGTGGGCTGAGTATGGCTGCCCATTTGTATAAATAAAGTTTTATTGGGGCACAGCGACATTTACTTATTTACATATTGTCCATGGTTGTTTTGTGCTGTTAAAACTGGGTAGAGTAGCTGCAACAGAACCCATAAAACCTGACATAGTTACTGTCTTGCTGTTTATAGGGAAGGTTCGCCAACTCCTATTTCAAATTCAATTTACACATCTTATTCTGTGTAAAGCAAGTACATTTTGATAGTCACTTGGGAGGAGGCTTTTTATAAACTCTGTTAAAACTCCCTTTAATATTTTAAAATAGATTTATGTATTTGGTGCATTAGATTTCTTTTTAGCATTAAACTCATGCCTATCTTAACCAAAAAGTTTCCAAGCATTTGTATTATTCTTGTAAATCTAATAAGCCTTGTTGAATCTTGTAACTTTATGGATGTCTGACTTATAGCTACATAATTTTGTAAGTATGCTGCTTTAAGCATGCTTAAGTGTTCCAATACTTTGCACAAATGTGGGAATGTTTCAATTTGGAAACCATAAGCCTGATCATTTTTAATTCTTATTTAGAACAACAAAAATGGCCTGTTTAAGCAAAATGCTACATTCTCAAACAAAAAAAGTTAAGAACATGAAGAGTCCTTCTTGACATAAAACATGGAAGTTACACAACTGATCTTCTTAAATGATTTGCTGCATGGGTTAGTTACTTTTCTGCTGCTGTGACAAAACACCCTGCTGGCGATAACTTCTGAAAGGAAGCGTTCAGTTGGGCTTTAGCGTTTCAGCTTGCTAGACAGAGGAACAAAGGCATGGCGGCAGGGACAGCTGAGAGCACGTGCCTGAGAGCATGGCGTCTTGATCTGGAAGTAGAAGGCGGGAGGGAGAACCTGGTATGGCACTGAGTCTTTTGAAACCTCAGGCCTGCCAGTAACATACCTCCTCCATGAACTCTTCCCCAACAGTTCTGCCAACTGGGGACCAAGTATTCAAATAGAAAAGCCTACAGGGGCCATTCTCATTCAAACTGCCACAACACTTATATCTAAATGGTGTCAACTTTGGGGGTTGGGTTGACTTAGGGGTTGTTGGGCTCAAGAGAGACATGTTTTTATCAGGGGGAACACTTGGCTCCACTGGGTTAGAATTGAGACTGGGATGCATGTGGGGCCTCTTGAAAATTGACGACAATTAGGTTTGCTAATGGCCAGTCCACCCTCTGAACTGCCTCTTGTTCTGAACTGTTACTGTTATTTTATTTTGTTGTTGTTGTTGTTGCTTTGTTGGGGTTTTTGTTTTTGTTTTTGTTTTTGTTTTTTTGAGGTTTCTCTGTGTAGTTTTGGTGCCTGTCCTGGATCTCGCTCTGTAGACCAGGCTGGCCTCGAACTTATAGAGATCTGCCTGGCTCTGCCTCCAGAAGTGCTGGGATTAAAGGCATGTGCCACCATCGCCCGGCCTTACTACTGTAAAACACAGAGGCAAAGGTTAGAGGAGGCTTCAGCATCCCTAGAACTTGGAGCCCTCAGGAGTGAAAGCTCAGGTCAATGCCACTAGGAGAAGAAGTCTGGCCCCCTGACAATCTGGGAGCTCAGGATTCATGAAATGGGCAACAGAGGAAGGAAGTCATGAATACCAAATGGGACTCAAGACAAATTGGAAAAATGAAGGACGTAGTAGCAACGTGTGTTTTGCCTTGCTCTATATGTATTTTTTTACATATATAAGTAACTTTCCTTTTTGTTCTTTCCTCTTTGTCCCTTGTCCTCCTTTAAAGGGATTGTTAGTTGTGATAGACTATCCTTTAGTCTATAGCAGTGATTCTCAACCTTCCTAATGCTGTGACTCTTCAATACCATCCCTCATGTTGTGGTGACCCCCAACCATAAAATTATTTTGTTGCTACTTCCTAACTCTAATTTTGCTGCTGTGATGAATCGTAATGTAAATATCTGATACGCAGGAGATCTGATATGTGACCCCCAAAGGGGTCTCAACGCACAAGTTGAGAACCCCTGGTCTACAGGCTGTAGGGCATGAGGTGACGAGGTTAGAGGGAGAAAAAGAGCATCACCTAGAGATGGATACCAGATGCGCTGGTCCCCCGAAAAGCTGGCATTGCATTTGTGAGGTAGTGAGGATTTCTCTCTCTCTCTCTCTCTCTCTCTCTCTCTCTCTCTCTCTCTCTCTCTCTCTCTCTCTGTGTGTGTGTGTGTGTGTGTGTTTAGTCAGAAGTGTCAATTTAGGGGACAGTGCATACAAACATTTAACAGCGAAAGCCTGGTCTCCTGGTGGACAGAGTGGATCAGTGCCCGTGAGTCGTCCCAACCCGGTCTTCCTGTGCGTTCCTCTGCTGCAGAGAGGAACAGCACAAACTCATTTCTCAGAGTTCCTTGAAGCAAAGTTCTAAATATAAATCAGCTTCTCGGGCGTGCTTGCTTGCTTCCTGCTTGACTTCTGCCGGTCCTGATGGCAGGCTTGCCCCGGGTTCGCTGAGCATTTCTTCCACCAGGTTAACAGAGGCCCCGGTGTGTAATCACCAGCTTTGTGGGTGTCCAATAGGGACGGGTCATCTGTTTCCGCTGGTGAGATTTCATAAGGATGTCGTGGTGCTGAAGCTGGCCCTGGCATAGACATTCCCTGACCATGATGCTCTCTGATGTCAGCGGTTTCTGAATGTGGCTGTCAAGGTGTGGCTTCTAAGCCATCAGCTGCAATAACAGTTTTCCTGCTGCTCAAAAAGGTGGGGATTCCTGTGGCGACTGTAGTTTGGACAGTTATTCCTAAGGCTCGGCCCAGAGCATTTCCTCAACCCAAACAAGCATGTGACCATTAATCACTCTGTAACACATTTCTTTTGCTTAAACTCTCTAGAGTGGATTCTAAATCCTGGCAAGGAGCCGCCACTGAAAGACACCCCCCAACCCCTCACCCCCAGTCCAATCCTCAGGTGTCATCAGGATTCTCCACCGTTTCCATGTTTTTCCTGTATGGCAGGCCTCACAATCTCATGTGTATTTAGAAAACACTTTTCTCCAGGTCTCATCCTATTACGCTGTCACTAATTTCATGCAAGTTATTCTATGATGAGCTGTGGTTTGCATTCCACTTTCCATCTTAGGCACCTCATCACCCACACTGTGCTCTAACCTTTCAAAGTATCTGTGTACAGAGCCCTTGAGCACTGCTCTGTGATTTGGAATTTCCCTTTCTGTTTATACCCCGTCCCTGCCCCAACCCTTTTAGTCAAAGTGTCTGTCTCATGTCTGGTCAAAATTCCATTTCTCTGTGGACAGGCCAGCACTAATTCAGGGGAGGTCAGTTGGGAATAATGAGGACAGTGGTTTGGTTTTTGTTTTGAGATATATTCTCACTATGTGTCCTTAGGGGTGGGGCTCAAACTCATGGGGATCCTCCTGCCTCAGCCTCCCAAGTGAAAGGATTTCAGGAATGTACCCCCAACTGGGAACAACGTTTTAAGGTGTTTTAATGACAAAGTTTATGACAGTCATTGCTGACACACTGACTGCATGCCAAGCACTTCACAGAACCAGTCTCATTTAATCCTTCCAAGTCCCCAAAGCTAATGAGCCTAATGTCATTTTGCAGATGAGTAGCCTGAGGTCTAAAGAAGTGTTACAGTTAGGAGGTGAAGTGGCCCCTGAAAGGCTCAAATGTTGCCAGTGCATCAGTGTTCAGAGGTGGGGCTAAGGAGGGATGGTGACTAAGGGAGAAAGGGTCTGACTAAGTCAGTGAGTTAATCCACTGACGGAGTGCTAATCCGGTGATGTCACTGGAAGGTGGGACCTGGACAGAGGAAGCGGGTCATTGAGGGTGTGCTTCCTTATGACTCTTCCCTGTTGCTTTGTTCTACCCCTGCCCGGGCACTATGCTGCTCGGCTTCCCCATGAGTCCAAAAGCAATGAAGCTGCTGGCCATGGACCGGAGCCTCTGATCTGACACCATGAACCTTGTTCCTTCTTTCAGGTCGTTTGTGCCAGGTGTCTTTGTCACAGCAGAGGAAGAGGTCAGAAAATACAAATGCACACAGATAGTTAAGTGTAAAAATCATGTCGGAGTCCAGAGTCTGATTGATTAACTAACACACTAAACACCTCTGCAAAGAGCAAGGGGTGAGTTGAGAACTCCGTGTGGCCTTGTATTTGATAAGAAGAAATATTCCAGGATGGGAGAGTCTTTAGTGACAGAAACATCTGCATTGTACTTCGGTCAAGCATACTGCACATGTGGGAATACAACCATTTCTGAGGTGGCAAGATAAGCCTTCTGCTTTACTTCATTGCACTATATAAGAAATGAAGAAAAAAGAAAGAAATGAAATGGGAAGCATAAAGAAAAAAGGATAAAGGCATATAGGCAAATGAATGAAAGTAGAGAAATCTGGAAAATGGAGAAAGATTAAACAGTTCATATTAGAATAAGCCGCTAAAAGATGAAAGCAGTGTAGATAACGTGTATAGCTAGTTTAAAACGGGATTAGATAAGAGGCAGGTAGGCTGCAATAATGATAAGATACTTAGCACGGAAGGTCACTGGTGATTTGAAAAAGAGGAAAGGTGAGCCTGAAAATGGATCTGGTGTTTGATAAATATTAGGTTCCCGAGGAAACACTAACCATAAATGATAAGGCAAAGCCCTTGCAATCCTGGAAACCAATAGCAACAGCTGGGAGGAGGTTGTCTCCACATCAGGAAATTATGTGGAAAATCTACTGAGGTCCTCTGAGTTCTGGTATTATTAATAAAGTAGGACATGCATAAATCCTGTGAGCGCCTCTGGACTGACGGTTGGGCTAACTCATGTGTGTAACTCAGCTTTCATCTGAAAAGGACCAACCCGGCTGTTAAAGAGCTGATCTGGGCAATTCTATTTGCCAAACACTTGTGGACCATTTCCAATATCCTGCAGTCGAGTTGTTCTGGGCTCATCCTAATGAATAACCTTTGTGAAAAAGAACTGTAGGATAATGAATGAATAATCAGGGAGATGGCGAGGATTACCAAATAAAAAATATTCCACAAGCACTAATTTAATGATAAAATTCACTGTTGTTTCTGCAATCGTCACATTTAAACTAGCAAATTCGAAGTCAGTTTATTCAGTGATTGGCCCTTTCCATGAAAAATTTATTAAGTATATGTAGTGTTATAGGTTCTTTGTTTTTCCTCTCCAACGCTTGATACACACGAGAGTCTTATTTTCAGATATTTGATTCCATGTTCAGAATTGATCCTCTCCTCTCCACCATGTAAATTATAAGGTTCTGTTTTCGATACTGGGAGGAGAAAATGACTAAGAGAATAGTTATGTATGTTTCCACAGGTTCATAGCTAGGCTTGGTGCATTCCTGTGGAATAGGAAGGAAAATCAGGAGTTCAAGCCCAGCCCAGGCTACATGAGACTCCCCACCACACACACACACACACACACACACACACAGAGAGAGAGAGAGAGAGAGAGAGAGAGAGAGAGAGAGAGAGAGAGAGAGAGAGAGAGAGAGAGAGACCCAGAGGGAGAGGGGTCGGTTATTACTTTAAAACATTTGCTCTTTTTGTTGATTTTTATGATATCTCACTGTGTAGACCAGGCTGGCCTCCAACCTGCAGTGGTCTTTCTGCCTCTGCCTCCCCAGTGCTGTGATTACAGGCACATTCCACCATGTCTAGCTATAATACTTTAAAAAACCCAGTCACCATCATCACTGTGCGGTTGTGTGATTACTGGTGTGCCAGGATGTGCACCCTCTCCTTCCACCTTTGCGTGGCTTCCAGGGATCCTACTAAGTTGTCAGGCTTGCTCAGCAAGTGTCTTGACCCATTGAGTTATTTCATCTGCCTCCCTATAAATACTTTAATATGGTCATCTCTCCAACCACAGACTGAAAAGTATATGAGCGTAGTTCTAAAAGAGATTACTCTGACAAAGCGAAGGATAAGAAAGTTGCCAAGTGAATGATCCTTTGGAGGGGAAAAGGTTAGCTGTAAATACGTGTTTGAAAGATACCGTGAAGGATTTTTCACTCGGAGATTACGGCTGTTCATGCCTCCAGGTTCAAGTGTTGCTCAATCAGCAAGGTGCTCAATTCATGGTGATTGCTGCTCCGGTTTCTTGTTGATCGAGAATATGCATAATCTCAGCCCAGAGACATTTACCATAAAAATGAATATAAGAAATAGGGTTTGATTTAAATTTTCCAGTTGCAGTGGATCGAGGAAAATGTATGCAGAACATTAGATGTGAAAAGCTCGATTCAAACAAGACCGAAGAGTCTGCTTCTCTATGTCCCTAATGTTGTCTTCGAATTAGATAGCAAGCTTTCACTGTTCAGAGCCCTTGTCAATTTGATTAAAATCACAAACACGTGACAGACTCCGCCTCAGTTAAAAATACTCTCAAGCCAGAGAATGAGCTTTGTATCTGCGAGTAGCTTCTTCTGTCCTAGTGAGACCATTGCCCTAGCAGGGGGTGGGGATGATGTAAACGTATTAAATTTAAAACCCTATAACCGGATTCTCCAGGTGAAACCCACTGCAGATTGCCAATTCGGATCCAGCACACCCTTCCAGACACGGGCATTTTCGATTTAAAACGGCCCTTAAGAAAAGCAGCAATTTTTTTTCAACGTTGTTTTAGAAGACAGTATTTGGAAGCCTCTGCGTTTTCTGCACATTCTTTCTTAGACTAAAGCGGAAAAGAAACACGACCTCAGGCTGCTGGTGTTTGCATGTGAGGGAGCGCGCGTGCACATTGCTGCCTAGTTTAGACTTTGCCCGGACAACCAACTCGGTCCCCACGAACTGAAAAGTCTCCAAGCTGTGACGCGCCCCGGTCGGCGCGGACGCAAATAGGGGCTACGCCCGAGGACTTCTCGGTGGCTGCACGGGTCGGGGCGAGCTGGGGACGCCGCCGGGCCGCCCACGCGGGGCTCAGGGCCCGCGCTTCCCGCAGACGCCGCCAGCATCAGGCGCGGCGGCCGCGCTGCCATGGCAACCCCGGCCTGCCGGTCCCCGCTTCCAGGCGCCGGCGCTCCAGACCGGGCGGGGCGGGGCTGGAGTTGCTAGGAGACCGGCAGCGGGCGTCCGCCTCCGCGGCGCGGTCTCCTGGCTTCCACCCTTCACCTACTTCAGCCTGGCGGAGACTGAGGTGGGGGAGGGTTGGGCGGCCACGTGGTGCACCAGGGTCTCAGGGCTCCTTCTCTCATCCGAGGGTAACCCCCTCTCGGCCAACGTGAGGTCCAGTCTCCCCTTGACGCAGGAGCATTGTGGCCCTTGCCCAGGGTGGAAACACTTCGGCATTGTTTCTCTCTTGCCTCCTTCCTCCCCTGTCCTCGCTTAATCTAGAGGTCCCTTCAAGTCCCCGGAAGGCTCCCTAACCTACTGTTCTTTCCGGTCTAGACGGATCCATGTCTTGACATCAACCAGGAGCCGTGCAAAGTACTTTGTATACGTCATCTCATTTTTTTTTTTTTTAAACCCTGTGATATGGAGGTTAGTTAATTCATTTTAACATAAAGGTAGCCAAGGTCCGACAGCTGGGTGGGATGGAGCCAGGATGCTCATGAGGTCCAGTCTTGCTTAACATCAATGTTTCTGCCTTTTTATATTGCTCAAATTACCTCCGTAGGCTGCCTCTTGGCTAGACCTCATTCCCTCGGCTGTACAAGCACGCATACCCCACACCAACTGGGACATGCTGTCTGGAACAAGGTCTGACATGAGGATTGAGAACTTGAAATCAGAGACGTCCAAAATACCTTTGGACAAACGGTTTACACTGGGAAGTATCGCTGATAATTTGCAGATGTCCCTGTCTGTAAAGTACTACTGGAACCACAAGAAACTCTGAATTCCTAGTAAAGAAAGAAAATTGAAATCAAAGACTGACTGGCTGTGGTTATCTCATGCTGGGGTAGACACTGTGGGGGATGTAAAAGCTGTTTTCTACTAAACCATGTCTGTCCACGAAGTTCATTTATTTATTTACTTTTGCTAGGGAACTAACTGTTGGGTTGCCATGGATGTGTGTGCAAGCTGTTTATTAAGGTGAAGATCCAGCCGAAGCTTGATCCAAAGCCTAAATTTCCCAGCAAGGCCATCCCTTGATGTACAAGCATTGTTAGTTTTATCACCCCAACCCCACCTCCATCCCTTCAGCTGTTCGGTTGCATTCTACCTGGAGAAGGCTGTGAGCATACATTTCTTGAGATCTTGACTGGGCCAGGATGAAGTAACTCGCATAAAATAAAGAAAGGAAGTTCTCTATAGGAAGTTAGAAGGCTGAGCCATGAAAAGTAAAGTGTGTGTGGGTGATTGGGGAGACCTGAGTATGGAGACTGACTACCAACAGCACCCATTACAATCTACCCCATTACAATCACATGCTTCTCATGGTAAGTCTACTCCACATTGCCACAAGGTTCTAACTGGTGACAGATCTTGTGAGATAAACCACAGCCATTGATGTTACAGCTAGTCCAAAGCAATAACTCATAGCTACCATTTCTACTAGTCTACTGTAATCTAGTCTATTACTACCACGTTAGTTATTACTACCAAAGCAGGAACTGATATCTACCATCTCTCTCGTCTACTGTAATCTAGTCTATTACTACCACGTTAGTTATTACTACCAAAGCAGGAACTGATACCTGCCATCTCTCCCGTCTGCCATCCATCCTATCACTATCACCATCTAGGAGCCCTTGCTCCATCTAGGTAGCTCGGTTGACCAAGTGAGCCAACTCCCTGCATTCCTTGAGAAATCAGAGCTCCTTGCAACCATGTCTTCATTTCACAGTAGATTGACAGCAAAGATTAAATACCACAATTCCAACCATATCATCACACAAACACATTGATAATATAGCCAGCAATATCCCACCCCTACCTTCTGTAGGCTCATGACCATCTCAAAATGCAAAATGCAGTAATTCCAACTTCAGAGTCCCTATAGTCTTAACAATTTCAATACTGTTGACCTAGAGTGGTGGTCCATCTTTAATCCCTGTACTTTGGAGGCAGAGGTAGGTAGATCTGTGTGAGTTCCAGGCCAGCGGTGGTCTCATAGCAAGTTTCAGGCCAGCCAGGGTTACATAGTGAGACCCTTTCTAAATAGTAGTAGTAGTAGTAGTAGTAGTAATAGTAATAGTAATAGTAATAGTAATAGTAATAGTAATAGTAATAGTAATAATAATAGCCCAAGTCTCTTCTTAGACACAAAACAATCTTAGCTATGAGATCCTGTAAAATAAAAATAAAAATAAAACTTTTTAAAAAGTTCCATTCTTTTGCTATACAATGGCAGAAAATAAACATTCACATTCCAAAAGGAAGGAATTGGGGCATAGTAAGCAAGGATCAGCCTAAAGCAAGACTGAAACCCAGCAAAGAAAACATCAAATCCTGCAGCTTCTTATCCAGCATCTGGGACTCTTGGCAGCAGCATCTGGGTTTTAATGGGTTTGCACAGCCCATCCCTCCAGTTGTAATAATCTGCATCACACACAGCCTCTCTCAGGCCAGTTACACTCCATGCCTGCAACCTTCCTGGGCAGACATCCCACAGTCCTGACATCTCTAGCATGCTGGGGTCTCCACTGCAACTCAGGCTTCACTTTCACAGCTTCATGTAATGGTCTCTCAGGGTTTCTTTGTAGAAAATCCAATCCTGACACATATTACCTGGCCTTAGCAGCTGTCTGCAACCTTGGTTCAAGCCTGTCGGCCCCAATAACTAGCCTAACCCCCTTCTACCACAGTTAAAGTTGCCAACAGCACCTTGGAAACTGATCTGGGAAATGTCTCCTTAGGCCATTTTTTTTCAAATGGGAAGCCACTTCAGAACACTCTCATTTCACACTTTTTCTTTTCGAATAAATCTGCATTTTCAAAGGTGGGCAATTTCTATGGGGTCTGGCCCTTAGGGTCCTCTTCCCTATTGTCCTGTAGCCTGAAGGTTTCTCTTAAACAATTATGTCTGCTTTCTCTGAGATCTCCTTGACTGTACCTTTAAACCTGTTCATACCCCTTTCCTCACCAAATGGCACATTTTTTTTATCTGTCTGTTCTATTTGGCTGCTCTCTGTCCCTGAAAATATGGACAAATGCTGTGACCGGTGGTCATGCCACAGTCTGATGCTATGCTGTCTTAAATTTCCTTCCTCCATTGCTTTTGAATTCAGTTTCACTCAAGTTCTTAGGTCACAGGCAGGGTGCACCCAGGTTCTTTGACAGAATGTAACATGATTCACCCCTAGCCCAGCTCCCAATAGAGTCCTTGTTTCCGTCTGAAACCTCATGAGCCAGGCTTACACTACCTGCGTTTATCTCAGCATTCTGCTCTTCCAAACTCCTGCTAGAGTGTCCCACTAAGTTCTTCTTATAGGGTTATAGGGTTTCTCTAGCTACAACTCCAAACTTTTCTATATGCCCCAATATCATTGGGTATCATTGTCTCCATTTCTGTCACTGTAGCTATGACCTTCCTGAGTTTTAAAGGAGTCGCCGAGGAGAAAGGCCATCATCCTACAGATTGCTGAGCGCCTCTTGGGCGGTGTACACTCTGACAGGGATTAATGTGCGATGTCTAGCACTCTCTATTGTGCTCACTCCTACAGGTATTTTCCCTATAAACCTCCTTCCTCCATCCTCCAATGTGTTCCTCTGGTCCTAGGACCAATCAGTGCAGTCATCTACCACGACCCCTGAGTCTCCACACATCCCCACCCAGGCCACTTCCTTCTCCATACAAAGCAGATGGTTGGATCAAGCCCGAAGCTCTGTCAAAATGACTTCTCTTCACTGGTCTCGGGGATACCTCCCAGGGGGGTCAGGATCTGAAAGTAACCCACTTTTAGTTTGCATCAATACCATGAGCTAGCTGGTTTCTGAAGCTAGCCTGAGCCATGCTCTCATCAGCTGGTCCTGGAACTCCCGGTGAGGTCATAGCAGTGATCACGTGGGGATTTATAGTTGATAGATGGCAGACCTTCATGCAGCATATGTGGATGCTCTGGACCTGTGCTTCTACTCAATGATAGCCTTTATATTTGCTATTTCCTCTGTGTTCTCAAAATCCAGTGTCCTTTTCCATTTGTACCCTAATAATTCTTAAAATGAATTTTTTATTTATGCATATGTATGTATGCCTGCACAAGTGTACGTGCACCACTTGTACCCATGGAGGCCAGAAGAGGACATCACATCCCCTGGAACTGGAGTTAACAGGCAGTTGTGGGTGCCCTGATGTGGGTGCTGGGGACTTAACTCCTGTTCTCTTAGAGAGCAGTGAGTGCTCTTAACTGCTGGGCCATCTCTCCAGTCCCACTAATACAACTTTCTGAGTGTGAAGACACAGTTATTGCAAATTTCTTAAAAAGCTATGAAATGCCACCAGGATGGACCCTATTATCACTTTGTTAGCAAATAAGCAAAATCCTGAATCCCTTCTTTAAAGTCAGATTCCTAGTGGCATGTGGCACTATCTCTTGCAGGCAGGGCCCCTGAGACAGACTGTAAGAAGAGTTCTTGTGTTCCTGTCATTTATCAAGCAAACTAGGAGAAAGTGGCTAAGGGGATAGGAAAAGCAGACTAGAAAGTAAAAATGGGTGGTGTAGTCTATTTGGCTACCCTATCAAAAATACTGCAGTTGTAGTCTTTGAGCAGCCTGAGGCACAGGCTGTAGCTAAGCCACACTCAGATCCCTAATCCACATGAACTGCAAGTAATAGATGCATATTGTTTAACCTATGAGCAGAACTGTTAGGTGGCCTTAGGTAGCTGGTAGACTTTCTATAGCTGGACTGCAGACTTGAGAGCATCTCCTTGCTCACAGTTATCTACGTTCTGCTCCTACCAACCTGAGAGACTATAATACCCATCTGTAAATCTCTGTATCCCTGAGAGTGTTGCCCTGCCTGTGTTAGCATAGAGAAACACCATCCCTAAGCTTAACAACGAGGCATTTATGACTAGAACAGCAATAACAATTGATGGAGCCCTTCCCATCTACAGGGTTTAATCCAGGCCCTTCACAGACTATATTTCCTATGTATGATGGTGACATGAGGTGAGGTCTTTGGGGATTTTAATTTCAACAAGAAACTTGGGGCTTCTTGTAGTCCAGGGTATCTTGGGTTGACACGTGTCATGGCCCAACTGGTATTCAAGGCCTGCACATTTTGGCTTCAGAGCTTGTTCTGTCCCTTAGAACTGCGGAAAGATGGAGATGAATGTGATGCAAATGATGTCTTTATTGAAGCATCGTTAGAATTCCAAGTTTTTCAATGGACAGTGGTGGCACACACCCTTAGTCCCAGCACTCAGGAGGCAGGGCCAGGTGGATCTACGAGAGTTCAAGGCCAGCCTGGTCTGCAAAGTGAGTTCCAGGACAGCCAGGGCTACACAGAAAAACCCTATCTCGAGGGGAAAAAAAGTTTAACTTTTCAGCTACTTATGAGTGACTGGATGATGATGATATATTTACTTGACACTAAATCCCACTGTTGATATTCAAAATGTAGGCATGGATGGAGCCTTAAAATGTTAGCTGAGGTCTGGAGAGATGGCTCAGTAGGTAAGAGCCCTTGCTGTACAAGGAATAGCCAAGTTCAAATTTCAAGTGCTCATGTAAAAAGTGAGGCATGGCATATGCCTGTCACCCTAGTGCTGTGGTAGACAGAATCACCAGCCTAGCTCCAGGTTCAGTGAGAAACCCTGCCTCGAGGGAACGAGATGGAGAATTTTAGAGTAAGACCCCTGATGGTCTTCCTCTGACCCCCATAAACAAAGGGTGAACACAGTCAGATACACACATGTGTATACACAACACAGGCATTCACATGCCCCCTCCAAAAAAAGAAAAACGTCCTGAATGACTGAATGGATGAATGAATGAAGTGCCTTTAACAGGGTGTGGGACAAAAAGAGAGCAAATAGGATCTTCTATTACTGCAGCAGAGCACATACCTCAGCTCCGCCACACAGGCATAGTCCCCATGAATACTAGCTCTCCTGGTACTTACCTGGTAGCCGGAGTGAGGAAATATGACATGCTTGTCTTGACTTAGAGTTGAGAGCTGAAATAACTCCTAAGAGGTAAGTGGAGTGGAAGGCCGCTATTATCCCTAACAAGTGCATCTTTTCTTATTGGTCTGTAGATAGGTGCACACACTGAGAACGCTCGACATATCCAATTCTGCCTTTGTCACTGTCTATCACCCACAGGGATAAGTGGGGTTATATAATGGGCTTCAGTTCAAAGACTGGGCTCGCTTGTGTATGCAAATACCTGTCTAAACCACTTAAAATAACAAGTTGCTTAACACCATACATTGAGGGAATTTGGTTTCGAACGTTGGAGCGTGGTCCCTCATTAGGCTCGCCTGTTACAAGGACCTGGAAAGAAGGATGGCTTCTTCCCGTCCAGAGTGCCAAGCACCTTCAGCTACATCACAGTTCCGTTCAGAGTAAGGGATGACGCTTCTCTCCTTCCCTTTGTATTTTAGGAACTAGAGTCAGGCTATTGATTTGATTTGTTCATGTCGTTTATGGTAAGCTGTTATCCTTTAAAGTAATTTTACTATGTGTAGGATATGTGTATGTGTGGGCATGAGTGGGCTACTGCACACGTGATGTATGATTTGCAGAGGTCAAGGGACGAGGTTGTGGACTCAGTTCTCTCCCTCCTTGGATTCTGGGGATTGAACTCAGGTTGTCGGGTTTGCATATAAAGTGTTTTATCCGCCGAGCTACCTTGTTGACCCTGTCCTGCTGTTTTTGTTGTTGTTGTTGCTGGTTTTTTTTTTTTTTTTTTTGAGAGAGGATCTCACCATGTAGCCCTAATCTGAAATCCCCTGCATGGTCTCAAACTTACAGAGATCCTCTTGTACTAGGATTAAAGGCATGGGCCACTATGCCTGGCCTTGTTCTGGCTTCTTAAAAGACCATGCTTCTATAGTAGAGTCCCACTAATGAATGACCAGCCCAGTCATCATGTAATGAAAATGAACTCAGACACTAGATTGTACATTTTTGTCCCCTAAGAAGACACACTACAGCTCAGCTTCATTTTTTTCTTTGTTTTTTTTTTTTTAAATTAAATTTAATTTTTATCTATGTGTCTCTCTGAGTGTCTGCATGCATATGTATATGCAGATGCCCACAGAGGCCAGGAGAGGGCGCAGGGAGCTGCTGGGAGCTGAACGCAGGTCCTCTGCAAGAGCAACAAGCACTCTTAACTGCTGAACATCTCTCCAGTCCGGTCACCTCCTTCTCAGCCTGTCCTTTGCCTTTCTCCTCCCCTCTGCGGCCAGCTTGCCTGTGACACACAAAGCAGTCACACCACGTCCCAGTTAAAATCTTTTGCTCCCAGAACCAATCGCTGCACTTGAGGACTATAAGCTCTTACATTCTTAGGGCACTAGAGGCTCAGTCTGCCACAAGGGCCCTCTTCCTAGCTCACAGATGCTCTCTCTCTCTCTCTCTCTCTCTCTCTCTCTCTCTCTCTCTCTCTCTCTCTCTCTCTCTCTCTGTTCTCTCAAGGCAGAGAAGACAAGGCAGGTTTCTGGGGACTCTTTCCTCAGGGCAACGATCCCATCCACTGCTCTTGTGACTCCTATCTCTTCTCCTGCCACCGCAGGAGGGGTGACTCAGTTTCCACAAGTGAATCTGTGAGAGATCCAAGCATCCAGGACCTTTCATCACTACGATGTCTGTGCAGCTGGTGTGCGGTCATTACACTTACCAAATTTAGGTGTGAGACCCGGACGGCACCTCACAGATCATCTAGGAGAAACTCTCTATTTTACAAACTGTAGAGTGGGGCACTGGGGAGGGTACCAGTCTCGCTGACTGCCACACCGAGGTGGATCTGAGACTCAAGACATTGTCTTTACAAGGTGGACATTTTCCCATGCCTATAGGTGGTTGCTGTAAAGTCTTGTGCATGGACCACTGGTGGACCAGGAGCCCTACTGTCTGTTTCTAGGCCAACCTCTTAATGAGTAAGCCAGTCATTATGCTTACTCATTAAGTCAGTGACCTACCATGCTTGGCTGAGTGGTTCTAATTCTAGTGCTTGGCCAGAATCAGAAAATGTCCTTGGGTCTGTCCTGACTAGAGGCCAGGACTGCCAGGAGAGAGCTGCCTGCCTGCACTCTCTCCTTTCACCTAAATGAGCATCCCTCCTTGGAATGTGGATGTATGAGGGCGTGACCCAAACTCCAGCCTGGACACCATCATCCCTTTTGGTAGACAGCTCTCATTTGGAGCTCTATGGTCTTACCAGTGATGATGCTCACCTTTGGGCTTTGTGTGTCTCCCTTGCTCTCTGAAGCCCCCACCCTTGGCCTCTCAGCTGCTTGCTGACTGATTGCCATCGCCGATCATGCTTACTTTCTTGGACCCTAATTCAAAGAGGCATGACCTTCTCGCTTCCTCTTCTTCATCTCCCTTCTCCTGGCAGCTACCAGGTTCTATAGCCTGCCTGCTCTATTGTTTTTCTTCCAAACTCTAATAAAATTGACCATGAGATTCCTTCTGAATCCCTTCCTAAATTCTGTTAGTAAGACTAAGACCCCCAAAAGGGAACTTGATTTCCCTGGTAACAATAAACACATTCTGAAGTTCCTTCCTGCAGCAAAGTTAAGAATCTCAGCTTCTGGGCTGGAGAAATGGCTCAGGAGTTCAGAGCACTGGCTGCTCTTCAGAGGACCAGGGTTTGATTCCCAGAGCTCACAAAGTATCGAACAACCAACCATCTGTAACTCTATTCCTAGAGGATCTGATGCCCTCTGCTGGCCTCCCTGGGAACTGCAGACACGTGGTGCATAAACACACACACAGGCACAAACAACCTTCTATGTAAATTAAAAATAATCTTTTTTTTTCTTTTTTTAAATTCCAGCTTCACCCAGAGAAAGGTCTCTGAAAATAATTCAGATTGCTATGGATGGCAGTGTGGAGGTATGCCTCCTGCCCCTACCCTCCTGCCGCTGACCTCATGAGAGCACAAATTCTCCACAAAACACCACGCTGACCATCTGCTAGACTGGGAAGATTTATCCACCACCTTCAGTTGGCCTAAACTGGATAGGTGCCCAGTGTTGGGTCCAGAGAGTCTAGAAGACACTTAGATATCACAAGTACTTTCAGGGCCTAGAGGCCCTTCTCTCTGTAGAGAGAAGGTTGGGGTGTGTGTGTGTGTGTGTGTGTGTGTGTGTGTGTGTGTGTGTAGTGCGTGAATGTTCCTCCACACCAGACTCCAGTGCAATTTCAGGCACTCAGCAAGCATATTCTCACGTTCATTTCTTTTCTCTCCTTGATTGAAGTGATGGTGTCAGCGATATCATAACATAAAGTTAACAATTACCAGGCACCAAATACTGGTCGAGATATAGCGGATACAGCAATGCTCTGTGTTACAGGTAGGCACCGGCATCCTACAAAGATGAAGAAATGTGTGCAACACAGCACAGCCAGAAAGTGGAGAACTTTCCACTCAACCAGCTCTTTAACGGTCTGGAAAATCGGTATCCACTCGGGAGCTGCATCACGAGCGACTTCTGTGGACATTCTCAGAAGCTCAGCAACACTGCGATCCTTAGCACCCTTCCTCCACGAAGATGGACGCGTGGTTCGAGAAGGTTCGCAACAGACTCACTTGAAGCCCCGCAGAGCCCCGCACTCCACCAACCCCGCAGCAACTGCTTTGCCAGGCAGTTGGGGGCCATTGCCAGTTCGAAACAGCAGAAAGGCATGCTCAAAGCTGCGCTTTTGGAAAATTAATCTGGCTGCAGTCTGGAAGATAGACTGTCTTTTCTCAGCCCACCGGTACCCGGCACCCGTTGTGAGGCCTGACCACGGCTTCAGCAAGTGGCAGAACGGGGTTAGGCTCTATGTCTGCTGTGTCTGGGGCCCGAGTTCCCTAAGCCTGACCTTCTGAAGCTGAGGAAAGGCCCTTACCTGCTCCTCCCACCCCACAGGCCCCCTTTCTTTCTAGTGGGTGCTCTGCACCTCACATCTCTGGGTACCTCCTCTTGTTTTTACCCCGCTGTGCCCGCCTTCTCAACAGGAGACAGTTCCTCTGAATAGAAGTTGCCCTGAAAAGGCAAACCCTGCCAGCTGGAGTTAGTAGGGCTGCTGAACTTCCTGTTGGGGGCAGAAACCACAGTGTTATTTATACCCGAAGCTCTTTATTCACGGCGCTTTACAAAACACAAAAGGGGCAGTCCCCTCTCTTAGGGAGCCAACAGACCACAGACACACATAAAACAGCAGAGAATAATCAACCCCTCGTACAGAATCCTCGCACAGACCCCTCCACTGCCCCTTTGTTTCTTCTATTACCTTCCCCTGCGCAGTCTTATTATGGAAATAGACTCCTAATTAACACATCAGGTTCCCCTTTCCAAAAATGTCTCGGAAATGTGCCTGTTCCACGATGCCGTTCACTCAGAACACCCCCTACTATCTTTATTTTGTTCTGCTCGTCACCCTGCTTGTATTATTTGTTTTTTGTATTGAAAGCTTGTCAGCTCCCCGGACCTGGCACATACTCATTAGGAGGATGGTCCGGAGCACGAGACAGTGTGATGGAGAGATCAAGTCTGAGTGAGGAACGGGGCAAAGACTCGGAAAGCGCTGATGGGAGCAGCATGGGGTATGCTGAAGACCATGACCCAATTTTGAGACCCAGGGTGACCAACAGCCAGCTGTTTGGGAAGTGATTCTTCACTTCCCCTAAGCCAGGCTTCCACTGGGTCGTGAAAGTAGGCATCACTTTTTTTTTTTATTTAACTTCTGTGCCTTTAAAAGACCTTTGTTCTCATCTGCCCCAGGGCCCTGACTTCCTCCCCTCTTCCACCTCTCTGAATTCTGCTGGTGTTCAAGGTCAAAATAAAGTTTCATCTCCTCCTGGAAGTTTCCAGGGCTCCTCAAGTCCAAATTAAACCCCCCTGGGTGGTTTATCAAACAGAAATGGGGTGCAGACAGAGGTGGGGTAAAGAGGCTCACTGGCGACTTTGGGGTAAAGCAGTGTTCCATCCGCTGCCCTCATTGCCCTCAGGAAGTACCTAGCACCACCCAGAAGCTGTCCTCCTGGTGCTGGGAGGCCTCAGCCAAGATGGGAAATCATTACTGAGTACAGATTCTCTGCCACCACTACACTGTGTGACCTGGGTGAATTGTACTGGCCTACAACTCAGCAGGAACTCAGAGGGTCCACCCTTGGAATTTCAGACTTCCATCTGAGATGTCTATTTCTTATTTTACCTGTAGGCTCTCTCTCTTTTCTCTCTCTCTCTCTCTCTCTCTCTCTCTCTCTCTCTCTCTCTCTCTCTCTCTCTGTGTGTGTGTGTGTGTGTGTGTGTGTGTGTGTGTAGGGCAGAGATGTTATTCCTCGGGGGCTATCACTTTTTTAAAAATTATTATTTTGATTTATTGAGATTATAATGGAATTACATCATTTCTCCCTTCCCTTTCCTTCTCCTAAGCCCTTCCATATCCTCCTCCTTGATCTCTTTCAAATTCATGCCCTCTTTTTTCATTCATTGTTGCTGCACACACACACACACACACACACACACACACACACACACACACCCCAACCTAAATGCCACCTGTTTAGTCTGTATAGTGTTATTTGTATGTGTATGTTTTTAGGGCTGACCATGTGACACTGAATAACCAATTGGTGTGCTCTTCCCTGGGGAAGACTGTTTCTCCTACTCATTTCTTAGCGGCTTGCAGTTCTTTGTCTAAGGTTGATGCCTTGTAAGCCTTAGATGTCTCCTCTGGACTAGGTCCCATGCCTGCATTCTGATTGGTTGTGGGTTTCTGTAATGGTCTCCATCTGTCACAAAGAGAAGTTCCCTTGATGAGGGGGGAAGTCTACACTTGTCTGTGGGTATAAGACAAATATATAGAGTGTGGTTAGGGATTATACTGGC